>NC_092376.1:51510429-52958762 GCF_030028105.1 Mobula birostris
TGACGTTGTGGAGACGGAGAAGTGTGACGTGGTGGAGAGAGGGAGGAGTGTGAAGTTGTGGAGAGGAGAGTGTGTGACGTGGTGGAGACGGGAGGAAGTGTGACGTGGTGGAGAGAGGAGGAGTGTGATGTGGTGGATAGAGGGGAGTCGAGACCGTGGTGGAGAGAGGGAGTGTGACGTTGTGAAGAGAGGGAGGAGTGTGACATGGTGGAGAGGGGGAGGTGTGTGACGTGGTGAAGAGAGGGAGCAGTGTCACGTGGTGGATAGAGGGAGTGTGACGTGGTGGGGAGTGGGAGGAGTGTGACGTGGTGGAGAAAGGGAGGGCTGTGATGTGGTTGAGAGAGGGAGAAGTGTGATGTGGTGGAGAGAGGGAGTGTGATGTGGTGGAGCGAGGGAGTGTGTGGTGGTTGCGAGAGGGAGGAGTGTGACGCGGTGGAGAGAGGGAATGTGACGTGGAGAGAGGGAGGAGTAGACGTGGTGGAGAGCGGAAGGTGTGTGATGTGGTGGAGAGAGGGAGTGTGATGTCGTGGAGAGAGGGATTGTGACATGGCGAAGAGAGGGAGGAGTGTGACGTGGTGGAGAGAGAGAGGAGTGTGACATGGTGGAGAGAGGGAGGAGTGTGACATGGTGGAGAGATGGAGAGTGACGTGGTGGAGAGAAGGAGGAGTGTGACGTGCTGAAGAGAAGGAGTGTGACGTGGTGGAGAGGGGGAGTGTGTCGTGGTGGAGAGACGGAGTGTGACGTGATGAAGAGAGGGAGGAGTGTGACGCAGTGCAGAGATCCAGGAGTGTGACACAGTGCAGAGAGGGAGTGTGACGTGGTGGAGAGAGGTAGGATGAAGTAGTGGAGAGAGCGAAGAGTGTGATGTGGTGGAGAGAGGAAGTGTGACGTGGTGGAGAGAGGGATGAGTGTGACATGGTGGAGAGAGGGAGGAGTGTCAGTGGTGGATAGAGGGAGTGTGAGGTGGTGGAGAGAGGGAGGTGTGTGACATTTTGGACTGAGGTAGCAGTGTGACGTGGTGGAGAGATGGAGTGTGACGTGGTGGAGAGATGGAGTGTGACGTTGTTGAGAGAGGGAGGAGTGTGATGTGGTGGAGAGAGGGAGCTGTGTGACGTGGTGAAGAGAGCGAGCAGTGTCACGTGGTGGAGAGAGGGAGTGTGACGTGGTGGAGAGAGGGAGGAGTAGACGTGGTGGAGAGAGGAAGGAGTGTGACGTGGTGGAGACAGGGTGTGTGATGTTGTGGAGAGAGGGAGGAGTGTGACGTGGTGAAGAGAGGGAGTGTGATGTGGTGGAGAGAGGGAGTGTGACATGGCGAAGAGAGGGAGGAGTGTGACCTGGCGGAGAGAGGGTGTGTGATGTGGTGGTGAGAGGGCGGAGTGTGACTTGGTGGAGAGAGGGAGGAGTGTGATGTGGTGGAGAGAGGGTGTGTGATGTGGTGGAGAGAGGGAGAGTGACGTGGTGGAGAGAGGGAGCAGTGTGATGTGGTGGAGAGAGGGAGTGTGTCGTCGTGGAGAGAGGGAGTGTGACGTCGTGTACAGAAGGAGGAGTGTGATGTGGTAGAGAGAGGGAGTGTGACGTTCTGGAGAGAGGGAGGAGTGTGATGTCGCGGAGAGAGGGAGTGTGACGTGGTGGAGAGAGGGAGGAGTGGGATGTGGTGGAGGGAGAGAGCGTGACGTGGTGGAGAGAGGGATTCTGACCTGGTGGAGATAGAGAGGGTGACGTTGTGAAGAGAGGGATGAGTGTGACGTGGTGGAGAGAGGGAGGTGTGTGACGTGGTGAAGAGAGCGAGGAGTGTCACGTGGTGGATAGAGGGAGTGTGACGTGGTGGGGAGAGGGAGGAGTGTGACGTGGTGGAGAGAGGGAGGAGAGTGACGTGGTGGAGAGAGGGAGTGTGACGTGGTGGAGAGAGGGTGGTGTGCCGTGGTGGAGAGAGGGAGGAATGTGACACGGTGCAGAGAGGGAGGAGTGTGACGTTGTGGTGAGAGGGAGGAGTGTGACGCGGTGCAGAAAGGGAGTGTGACGTGGTGGAGAGAGGGAGGGTGATGTGGTGGAGAGGGGGAGTGTGTCATGGTGGAGAGAGGGAGTGTGACGTGGTGGGGAGAGACAGGAGTGTGACGTGGTGGAGAGAGGGCGCAGTGTGACGTGGTGGAGAGAGGGAGGGTGACGTGGTGGAGAGAGGGAGTGTGACGTGGTGAAGAGAGGGAGGAGTGTGACGTGGTGGAGAGAGGGAGCAGTGTGACGTGTTGGGAGACGGGTTGTGACGTGGTGTAGAGAGGGAATGTGACGTGGTGGAGAGAGGGAGCAGTGTGACGTGGTGGAGAGAGGGAGTGTGACGTGGTGGAGCAAGGGAGGAATGTGACGTGGTGGAGAGAGGTAGGGTGATGTGGTGGAGAGGGGGAGTTTGTCGTGGTGGAGAGAGGGACTGTGATGTGGTGAAGAGAGTGAGGAGTGTGACGTGGTGGAGAGAGGGAGTGCGTCGTGGTGGAGAGGAGGAGTGTGTCATGGTGGAGAGAGGGAGGAGTGTGACGCAGTGCAGAGATCGAGGAGTGTGATGCAGTGGATCGAGGGAGTGTGACGTCGTGGGGAGAGGGAGGAGTGTGACGATGTGGAAAGAGGGAGGGTGACGTGGTGGAGAGAGGGAGGAGTGTGATGTGGTGAAGAGAGGGAGTCTGACCTGGTGGAGAGAGAGAGTGTCACGTGGTGAAGAGAGGGAGCAGTGTCACGTGGTGGATAGAGGGAGTGTGACGTGGTGGGGTGTGGGAGGAGTGTGACGTGGTGGAGAGAGGGAGGACTGTGACGTGGTTGAGAGAGGGAGAAGTGTGATGTGGTGGAGAGAGGGAGGAGTGTGACGTGGTGGATAGAGGGAGTGTGATGTGGTGGAGCGAGGGAGTGTGTGGTGATTGAGAAAGGGAGGAGTGTGACACGGTGGAGAGAGGGAATGTGACGTGGAGAGAGGGAGGAGTAGACGTGGTGGAGAGCGGAAGGTGTGTGATGTGGTGGAGAGAGGGAGTGTGATGTCGTGGAGAGAGGGAGTGTGACATGGCGAAGAGAGGGAGGAGTGTGACGTGGTGGAGAGAGAGAGGAGTGTGACGTGGTGAAGAGAGGGAGGAGTGTGACGCAGTGCAGAGATCCAGGAGTGTGAAGCGGTGCAGAGAGGGAGTGTGACGTGGTGGAGAGAGGGAGTGTGACGTGGTGGAGACAGCGAGGGTTGTGGTGTGGTGGAGAGAGGGAGTGTGACGTGGTGGGGAGAGGGAGGTGTGTGACGTGGTGGAGAGAGGTAGAAGTGTGACGTGGTGGAGAGAGGGAGTGTGATGTGGTGGAGAGAGGAAGTGTGACGTGGTGGAGAGAGGGAGAAGTGTGAGATGGTGGAAAGAGGGAGGAGTGTCAGTGGTGGAGAGAGGGAGTGTGACATGCTGGGGAGATGGAGGAGTGGGACGTGGTGGAGAGAGGGAGTGTGACGTGGTGGAAAGAGGGATGAGTGTGACGTGGTGGAGAGAGGGAGAAGTGTGACGTGGTGGAGAGAGGGAGGAGTGTGAAGTGGTGGAGAGATGTGGTGTTACGTGGTGGAGAGAGGGAGTGTCACCTGCTGGAGAGAGGGAGCAGTGTGACGTGTTGGGAGAGGGGTTGTGACGTGGTGGAGAGAGGGAGCAGTGTGACGTGGTGGAGAGAGGGAGTGTGACGTGGTGGAGAGAGGGCGCAGTGTGACTTGGTGGAGAGAGGGAGGAGTGTGACGTGGTGGAGAGAGGGAGCAGTGTGACGTGCTGGGAGACGGGTTGTGACGTGGTGTAGAGAGGGAATGTGACGTGGTGGAGAGAGGGAGTGTGACGTGGTGGAGCAGGGAGGAATGTGACGTGGTGGAGAGAGAGAGTGTGACGTGGTGGAGAGAGGGAGGAGTGTGACGTGGTGGAGAGAGGTAGGGTGACGTGGTGGAGAGGGGGAGTTTGTCGTGGTGGAGAGAGGGACTGTGATGTGGTGAAGAGAGGGAGGAGTGTGACGTGGTGGAGAGAGGGAGTGCGTCGTGGTGGAGAGGAGGAGTGTGTCATGGTGGAGAGAGCGAGGAGTGTGACGCAGTGCAGAGATCGAGGAGTGTGACGCGGTGGATCAAGGGAGTGTGACGTCGTGTGGGGAGAGGGAGGAGTGTGATGTGGTGAAGAGAGGGAGTCTGACCTGGTGGAGAGAGAGAGTGTGACGTGGTGAAGAGAGGGAGCAGTGTCACGTGGTGGATAGAGGGAGTGTGACGTGGTGGGGTGTGGGAGGAGTGTGACGTGGTGGAGAGAGGGAGGACTGTGACGTGGTTGAGAGAGGGAGAAGTGTGATGTGGTGGAGAGAGGGAGGAGTGTGACGTGGTGGAAAGAGGGAGTGTGATGTGGTGGAGCGAGGGTGTGTGTGGTGATTGAGAAAGGGAGGAGTGTGACACGGTGGAGAGAGGGAATGTGACGTGGAGAGAGGGAGGAGTAGACGTGGTGGAGAGCGGAAGGTGTGTGATGTGGTGGAGAGAGGGAGTGTGATGTCGTGGAGAGAGGGAGTGTGACATGGCGAAGAGAGGGAGGAGTGTGACGTGGTGGAGAGAGAGAGGAGTGTGACGTGGTGGAGAGAGGGAGGAGTGTGACATGGTGGAGAGATAGAGAGTGACGTGGTGGAGAGAAGGAGGAGTGTGACGTGGTGAAGAGAGGGAGCAGTGTCACGTGGTGGATAGAGGGAGTGTGACGTGGTGGAGAGGGGGATTGTGTCGTGGTGGAGAGATGGAGTGTGACGTGGTGAAGAGAGGGAGGAGTGTGACGCAGTGCAGAGATCCAGGAGTGTGACGCGGTGCAGAGAGGGAGTGTGACGTGGTGGAGAGAGGGAGTGTGACGTGGTGGAGACAGTGAGGGTTGTGGCGTGGTGGAGAGAGGGAGTGTGACGTGGTGGGGAGAGGGAGGTGTGTGACGTGGTGGAGAGAGGTAGAAGTGTGACGTGGTGGAGAGAGGGAGTGTGATGTGGTGGAGAGAGGAAGTGTGACGTGGAGAGAGGGAGAAGTGTGAGATGGTGGAAAGAGGGAGGAGTGTCAGTGGTGGAGAGAGGGAGGAGTGTGACGTGGTGGAGAGAGGGAGGAGTGTGAAGTGGTGGAGAGATGTGGTGTGATGTGGTGGAGAGAGGGAGTGTCACCTGCTGGAGAGAGGGAGCAGTGTGACGTGTTGGGAGAGGGGTTGTGACGTGGTGGAGAGAGGGAGCAGTGTGACGTAGTGGAGAGAGGGAGTGTGACGTGGTGGAGAGAGGGCGCGTGACGTGGTGGAGAGAGGGCGCAGTGTGACGTGGTGGAGAGAGGGAGGGTGACGTGGTGGAGAGGGGGAGTGTGTCGTGGTGGAGAGAGGGAGTGTGACGTGGTGAAGAGAGGGAGGAGTGTGACGTGGTGGAGAGAGGGAGTGCGTCGTGGTGGAGAGGAGGAGTGTGTCATGGTGGAGAGAGGGAGGAGTGTGAGGCAGTGCAGAGATCGAGGAGTGTGACGTGGTGGATAGAGGCAGTGTGACGTGGTGGAGAGAGGGAGGTGTGTGACATGGTGGAGAGAGGGAGGAGTGTCAGTGGTGGAGAGAGGGAGTGTGACGTGCTGTGGAGATGGAGGAGTGTGACGTGGTGGAGAGAGGGAGTGTGACGTGGTGGAGAGAGGGATGAGTGTGACGTGGTGGAGAGAGGTAGAAGTGTGATGTGGTGGAGAGAGGGAGGAGTGTGAAGTCGTGGAGAGAGTTGGTGTGACGTGGTAGACAGAGGGATGTGTGTGACGTGGTGGAGGGAGGGAGTGTGACGTGCTGGAAAGAGGGAGGAGAGTGACGTGTTGGATGAGGGGGTGTGACGTGGTGTAGAGAGGGAGTGTGACGTGGTGGAGAGAGGGAGCAGTGTGACATGGTGCAGAGTGAGAGTGTGACGTGGTGGAAAGAGGGAGGAGTGTGACGTGGTGGAGAGAGGGTAGGGTGACGTGGTGGAGAGGGGGAGTGTGTCGTGGTGTAGAGAGGGAGTGTGACATGGTGAAGAGAGGGAGGAGTGTGACGTGGTGGAGAGAGGGAGTGCGTCGTGGTGGAGAGGAGGAGTGTGTCATGGTGGAGAGAGGAAGGGGTGTGACGCAGTGCAGAGATCGAGGAGTGTGACGCGGTGGATAGAGGGAGTGTGACGTTGTGGGGAGAGGGAGGAGTGTGACGTGGTGGAAAGAGGGAGGGTGACGTGTGGAGAGAGGGAGGAGTGTGATGTGGTGAACAGAGGGAGTCAGACCTGGTGGAGAGAGAGAGTGTGACGTTGTGAAGAGAGGGAGGAGTGTGACGTGGTGGAGAGGGGGAGGTGTGTGAAGTGGTGGAGAGAGGGAGTGTGACGTGGTGGAGAGAGGGCGCAGTGTGACGTGGTGGAGAGAGGGAGGGTGACGTGGTGGAGAGGGGGAGTGTGTCGTGGTGGAGAGAGGGAGTGTGACGTGGTGAAGAGAGGGAGGAGTGTGACGTGGTGGAGAGAGGGAGCAGTGTGACGTGTTGGGAGACGGGTTGTGACGTGGTGTAGAGAGGGAATGTGACGTGGTGGAGAGAGGGAGCAGTGTGACGTGGTGGAGAGAGGGAGTAATGACGTGGTGGAGCAAGGGAGGAATGTGACGTGGTGGAGAGAGGTAGGGTGACGTGGTGGAGAGGGGGAGTTTGTCGTGGTGGAGAGAGGGACTGTGATGTGGTGAAGAGAGGGAGGAGTGTGACGTGGTGGAGAGAGGGAGTGCGTCGTGGTGGAGAGGAGGAGTGTGTCATGGTGGAGAGAGGGAGGAGTGTGACGCAGTGCAGAGATCGAGGAGTGTGATGCGGTGGATCGAGGGAGTGTGACGTCGTGGGGAGAGGGAGGAGTGTGACGTGGTGGAAAGAGGGAGGGTGACGTGGTGGAGAGAGGGAGGAGTGTGATGTGGTGAAGAGAGGGAGTCTGACCTGGTGGAGAGAGAGAGTGTGACGTGGTGAAGAGAGGGAGCAGTGTCACGTGGTGGATAGAGGGAGTGTGACGTGGTGGGGTGTGGGAGGAGTGTGACGTGGTTGAGAGAGGGAGAAGTGTGATGTGGTGGAGAGAGGGAGGAGTGTGATGTGGTGGAGAGAGGGAGGAGTGTGACGTGGTGGATAGAGGGAGTGTGATGTGGTGGAGCGAGGGAGTGTGTGGTGATTGAGAAAGGGAGGAGTGTGACACGGTGGAGAGAGGGAATGTGACGTGGAGAGAGGGAGGAGTAGACGTGGTGGAGAGCGGAAGGTGTGTGATGTGGTGGAGAGAGGGAGTGTGATGTCGTGGAGAGAGGGAGTGTGACATGGCGAAGAGAGGGAGGAGTGTGACGTGGTGGAGAGAGGGAGGAGTGTGACATGGTGGAGAGATAGAGAGTGACGTGGTGGAGAGAAGGAGGAGTGTGACGTGGTGAAGAGAGGGAGGAGTGTGACGCAGTGCAGAGATCCAGGAGTGTGACGCGGTGCAGAGAGGGAGTGTGACGTGGTGGAGAGAGGGAGTGTGACGTGGTGGAGACAGCGAGGGTTGTGGTGTGGTGGAGAGAGGGAGTGTGACGTGGTGGGGAGAGGGAGGTGTGTGACGTGGTGGAGAGAGGTAGAAGTGTGACGTGGTGGAGAGAGGGAGTGTGATGTGGTGGAGAGAGGAAGTGTGACGTGGTGGAGAGAGGAGAAGTGTGAGATGGTGGAAAGAGGGAGGAGTGTCAGTGGTGGAGAGAGGGAGTGTGACGTGCTGGGGAGATGGAGGAGTGGGACGTGGTGGAGAGAGGGAGTGTGACGTGTGGAAAGAGGGATGAGTGTGACGTGGTGGAGAGAGGGAGAAGTGTGACGTGGTGGAGAGAGGGAGGAGTGTGAAGTGGTGGAGAGATGTGGTGTTACGTGGTGGAGAGAGGGAGTGTCACCTGCTGGAGAGAGGGAGCAGTGTGACGTGTTGGGAGAGGGGTTGTGACGTGGTGGAGAGAGGGAGCAGTGTGACGTGGTGGAGAGAGGGAGTGTGACGTGGTGGAGAGAGGGCGCAGTGTGACTTGGTGGAGAGAGGGAGGAGTGTGACGTGGTGGAGAGAGGGAGCAGTGTGACGTGTTGGGAGACGGGTTGTGACGTGGTGTAGAGAGGGAATGTGACGTGGTGGAGAGAGGGAGTGTGACGTGGTGGAGCAAGGGAGGAATGTGACGTGGTGGAGAGAGAGAGTGTGACGTGGTGGAGAGAGGGAGGAGTGTGACGTGGTGGAGAGAGGTAGGGTGACGTGGTGGAGAGGGGGAGTTTGTCGTGGTGGAGAGAGGGACTGTGATGTGGTGAAGAGATCGAGGAGTGTGACGCGGTGGATCAAGGGAGTGTGACGTCGTGGGGAGAGGGAGGAGTGTGATGTGGTGAAGAGAGGGAGTCTGACCTGGTGGAGAGAGAGAGTGTGACGTGGTGAAGAGAGGGAGCAGTGTCATGTGGTGGATAGAGGGAGTGTGACGTGGTGGGGTGTGGGAGGAGTGTGACGTGGTGGAGAGAGGGAGGACTGTGACGTGGTTGAGAGAGGGAGAAGTGTGATGTGGTGGAGAGAGGGAGGAGTGTGACGTGGTGGAAAGAGGGAGTGTGATGTGGTGGAGCGAGGGAGTGTGTGGTGATTGAGAAAGGGAGGAGTGTGACACGGTGGAGAGAGGGAATGTGACGTGGAGAGAGGGAGGAGTAGACGTGGTGGAGAGCGGAAGGTGTGTGATGTGGTGGAGAGAGGGAGTGTGATGTCGTGGAGAGAGGGAGTGTGACATGGCGAAGAGAGGGAGGAGTGTGACGTGGTGGAGAGAGAGAGGAGTGTGACGTGGTGGAGAGAGGGAGGAGTGTGACATGGTGGAGAGATAGAGAGTGACGTGGTGGAGAGAAGGAGGAGTGTGACGTGGTGAAGAGAGGGAGTGTGACGTGGTGGAGAGGGGGATTGTGTCGTGGTGGAGAGACGGAGTGTGACGTGGTGAAGAGAGGGAGGAGTGTGACGCAGTGCAGAGATCCAGGAGTGTGACGCGGTGCAGAGAGGGAGTGTGACGTGGTGGAGAGAGGGAGTGTGACGTGGTGGAGACAGTGAGGGTTGTGGCGTGGTGGAGAGAGGGAGTGTGACGTGGTGGGGAGAGGGAGGTGTGTGACGTGGTGGAGAGAGGTAGAAGTGTGACGTGGTGGAGAGAGGGAGTGTGATGTGGTGGAGAGAGGAAGTGTGACGTGGTGGAGAGAGGGAGAAGTGTGAGATGGTGGAAAGAGGGAGGAGTGTCAGTGGTGGAGAGAGGGAGTGTGACGTGCTGGGGAGATGGAGGAGTGGGACGTGGTGGAGAGAGGGAGTGTGACGTGGTGGAAAGAGGGATGAGTGTGACGTGGTGGAGAGAGGGAGAAGTGTGACGTGGTGGAGAGAGGGAGGAGTGTGAAGTGGTGGAGAGATGTGGTGTGATGTGGTGGAGAGAGGGAGTGTCACCTGCTGGAGAGAGGGAGCAGTGTGACGTGTTGGGAGAGGGGTTGTGACGTGGTGGAGAGAGGGAGCAGTGTGACGTGGTGGAGAGAGGGAGTGTGACGTGGTGGAGAGAGGGCGCAGTGTGACGTGGTGGAGAGAGGGAGGGTGACGTGGTGGAGAGGGGGAGTGTGTCGTGGTGGAGAGAGGGAGTGTGACGTGGTGAAGAGAGGGAGGAGTGTGACGTGGTGGAGAGAGGGAGTGCGTCGTGGTGGAGAGGAGGAGTGTGTCATGGTGGAGAGAGGGAGGAGTGTGACGCAGTGCAGAGATCGAGGAGTGTGACGCGGTGGATAGAGGCAGTGTGACGTGGTGGAGAGAGGGAGGTGTGTGACATGGTGGAGAGAGGGAGGAGTGTCAGTGGTGGAGAGAGGGAGTGTGACGTGCTGTGGAGATGGAGGAGTGTGACGTGGTGGAGAGAGGGAGTGTGACGTGGTGGAGAGAGGGATGAGTGTGACGTGGTGGAGAGAGGTAGAAGTGTGATGTGGTGGAGAGAGGGAGGAGTGTGAAGTCGTGGAGAGAGTTGGTGTGACGTGGTCGACAGAGGGATGTGTGTGACGTGGTGGAGGGAGGGAGTGTGACGTGCTGGAAAGAGGGAGGAGAGTGACGTGTTGGATGAGGGTGTGTGACGTGGTGTAGAGAGGGAGTGTGACGTGGTGGAGAGAGGGAGCAGTGTGACGTGGTGCAGAGTGAGAGTGTGACGTGGTGGAAAGAGGGAGGAGTGTGACGTGGTGGAGAGAGGTAGGGTGACGTGGTGGAGAGGGGGAGTGTGTCGTGGTGGAGAGAGGGAGTGTGACATGGTGAAGAGAGGGAGGAGTGTGACGTGGTGGAGAGAGGGAGTGCGTCGTGGTGGAGAGGAGGAGTGTGTCATGGTGGAGAGAGGAAGGGGTGCGACGCAGTGCAGAGATCGAGGAGTGTGACGCGGTGGATAGAGGGAGTGTGACGTTGTGGGGAGAGGGAGGAGTGTGACGTGGTGGAAAGAGGGAGGGTGACATGGTGGAGAGAGGGAGGAGTGTGATGTGGTGAAGAGAGGGAGTCAGACCTGGTGGAGAGAGAGAGTGTGACGTTGTGAAGAGAGGGAGGAGTGTGACGTGGTGGAGAGGGGGAGGTGTGTGACGTGGTGAAGAGAGGGAGCAGTGTCACGTGGTGGATAGAGGGAGTGTGACGTGGTGAAGAGAGGGAGGAGTGTGACGTGGTGGAGAGAGGGAGTGCGTCGTGGTGGAGAGGAGGAGTGTGTCATGGTGGAGAGAGGGAGGAGTGTGACGCAGTGCAGAGATCGAGGAGTGTGACGCGGTGGATAGAGGCAGTGTGACGTGGTGGAGAGAGGGAGCTGTGTGACATGGTGGAGAGAGGGAGGAGTGTCAGTGGTGGAGAGAGGGAGTGTGACGTGCTGTGGAGATGGAGGAGTGTGACGTGGTGGAGAGAGGGAGTGTGACGTGGTGGAGAGAGGGATGAGTGTGACGTGGTGGAGAGAGGTAGAAGTGTGATGTGGTGGAGAGAGGGAGGAGTGTGAAGTCGTGGAGAGAGTTGGTGTGACGTGGTAGACAGAGGGATGTGTGTGACGTGGTGGAGGGAGGGAGTGTGACGTGCTGGAAAGAGGGAGGAGAGTGACGTGTTGGATGAGGGGGTGTGACGTGGTGGAGAGAGGGAGCAGTGTGACGTGGTGCAGAGTGAGAGTGTGACGTGGTGGAAAGAGGGAGGAGTGTGACGTGGTGGAGAGAGGTAGGGTGACGTGGTGGAGAGGGGGAGTGTGTCGTGGTGGAGAGAGGGAGTGTGACATGGTGAAGAGAGGGAGGAGTGTGACGTGGTGGAGAGAGGGAGTGCGTCGTGGTGGAGAGGAGGAGTGTGTCATGGTGGAGAGAGGAAGGGGTGCGACGCAGTGCAGAGATCGAGGAGTGTGACGCGGTGGATAGAGGGAGTGTGACGTTGTGGGGAGAGGGAGGAGTGTGACGTGGTGGAAAGAGGGAGGGTGACGTGGTGGAGAGAGGGAGGAGTGTGATGTGGTGAAGAGAGGGAGTCAGACCTGGTGGAGAGAGAGAGTGTGACGTTGTGAAGAGAGGGAGGAGTGTGACATGGTGGAGAGGGGGAGGTGTGTGACGTGGTGAAGAGAGGGAGCAGTGTCACGTGGTGGATAGAGGGAGTGTGACGTGGTGGGGAGTGGGAGGAGTGTGACGTGGTGGAGAAAGGGAGGGCTGTGATGTGGTTGAGAGAGGGAGAAGTGTGATGTGGTGGAGAGAGGGAGTGTGATGTGGTGGAGCGAGGGAGTGTGTGGTGGTTGCGAGAGGGAGGAGTGTGACGCGGTGGAGAGAGGGAATGTGACGTGGAGAGAGGGAGGAGTAGACGTGGTGGAGAGCGGAAGGTGTGTGATGTGGTGGAGAGAGGGAGTGTGATGTCGTGGAGAGAGGGATTGTGACATGGCGAAGAGAGGGAGGAGTGTGACGTGGTGGAGAGAGAGAGGAGTGTGACATGGTGGAGAGAGGGAGGAGTGTGACATGGTGGAGAGATGGAGAGTGACGTGGTGGAGAGAAGGAGGAGTGTGACGTGCTGAAGAGAAGGAGTGTGACGTGGTGGAGAGGGGGAGTGTGTCGTGGTGGAGAGACGGAGTGTGACGTGATGAAGAGAGGGAGGAGTGTGACGCAGTGCAGAGATCCAGGAGTGTGACACAGTGCAGAGAGGGAGTGTGACGTGGTGGAGAGAGGTAGGATGAAGTAGTGGAGAGAGCGAAGAGTGTGATGTGGTGGAGAGAGGAAGTGTGACGTGGTGGAGAGAGGGATGAGTGTGACATGGTGGAGAGAGGGAGGAGTGTCAGTGGTGGATAGAGGGAGTGTGAGGTGGTGGAGAGAGGGAGGTGTGTGACATTTTGGACTGAGGTAGCAGTGTGACGTGGTGGAGAGATGGAGTGTGACGTGGTGGAGAGATGGAGTGTGACGTTGTTGAGAGAGGGAGGAGTGTGATGTGGTGGAGAGAGGGAGCTGTGTGACGTGGTGAAGAGAGCGAGCAGTGTCACGTGGTGGAGAGAGGGAGTGTGACGTGGTGGAGAGAGGGAGGAGTAGACGTGGTGGAGAGAGGAAGGAGTGTGACGTGGTGGAGACAGGGTGTGTGATGTTGTGGAGAGAGGGAGGAGTGTGACGTGGTGAAGAGAGGGAGTGTGATGTGGTGGAGAGAGGGAGTGTGACATGGCGAAGAGAGGGAGGAGTGTGACCTGGCGGAGAGAGGGTGTGTGATGTGGTGGTGAGAGGGCGGAGTGTGACTTGGTGGAGAGAGGGAGGAGTGTGATGTGGTGGAGAGAGGGTGTGTGATGTGGTGGAGAGAGGGAGAGTGACGTGGTGGAGAGAGGGAGCAGTGTGATGTGGTGGAGAGAGGGAGTGTGTCGTCGTGGAGAGAGGGAGTGTGACGTCGTGTACAGAAGGAGGAGTGTGATGTGGTAGAGAGAGGGAGTGTGACGTTCTGGAGAGAGGGAGGAGTGTGATGTCGCGGAGAGAGGGAGTGTGACGTGGTGGAGAGAGGGAGGAGTGGGATGTGGTGGAGGGAGAGAGCGTGACGTGGTGGAGAGAGGGATTCTGACCTGGTGGAGATAGAGAGGGTGACGTTGTGAAGAGAGGGATGAGTGTGACGTGGTGGAGAGAGGGAGGTGTGTGACGTAGTGAAGAGAGCGAGGAGTGTCACGTGGTGGATAGAGGGAGTGTGACGTGGTGGGGAGAGGGAGGAGTGTGACGTGGTGGAGAGAGGGAGGAGAGTGACGTGGTGGAGAGAGGGAGTGTGACGTGGTGGAGAGAGGGTGTGTGCCGTGGTGGAGAGAGGGAGGAATGTGACACGGTGCAGAGAGGGAGGAGTGTGACGTTGTGGTGAGAGGGAGGAGTGTGACGCGGTGCAGAAAGGGAGTGTGACGTGGTGGAGAGAGGGAGGGTGATGTGGTGGAGAGGGGGAGTGTGTCATGGTGGAGAGAGGGAGTGTGACGTGGTGGGGAGAGACAGGAGTGTGACGTGGTGGAGAGAGGGCGCAGTGTGACGTGGTGGAGAGAGGGAGGGTGACGTGGTGGAGAGGGGGAGTGTGTCGTGGTGGAGAGAGGGAGTGTGACGTGGTGAAGAGAGGGAGGAGTGTGACGTGGTGGAGAGAGGGAGCAGTGTGACGTGTTGGGAGACGGGTTGTGACGTGGTGTAGAGAGGGAATGTGACGTGGTGGAGAGAGGGAGCAGTGTGACGTGGTGGAGAGAGGGAGTGTGACGTGGTGGAGCAAGGGAGGAATGTGACGTGGTGGAGAGAGGTAGGGTGATGTGGTGGAGAGGGGGAGTTTGTCGTGGTGGAGAGAGGGACTGTGATGTGGTGAAGAGAGTGAGGAGTGTGACGTGGTGGAGAGAGGGAGTGCGTCGTGGTGGAGAGGAGGAGTGTGTCATGGTGGAGAGAGGGAGGAGTGTGACGCAGTGCAGAGATCGAGGAGTGTGATGCAGTGGATCGAGGGAGTGTGACGTCGTGGGGAGAGGGAGGAGTGTGACGATGTGGAAAGAGGGAGGGTGACGTGGTGGAGAGAGGGAGGAGTGTGATGTGGTGAAGAGAGGGAGTCTGACCTGGTGGAGAGAGAGAGTGTCACGTGGTGAAGAGAGGGAGCAGTGTCACGTGGTGGATAGAGGGAGTGTGACGTGGTGGGGTGTGGGAGGAGTGTGACGTGGTGGAGAGAGGGAGGACTGTGACGTGGTTGAGAGAGGGAGAAGTGTGATGTGGTGGAGAGAGGGAGTGTGTGGTGATTGAGAAAGGGAGGAGTGTGACACGGTGGAGAGAGGGAATGTGACGTGGAGAGAGGGAGGAGTAGACGTGGTGGAGAGCGGAAGGTGTGTGATGTGGTGGAGAGAGGGAGTGTGATGTCGTGGAGAGAGGGAGTGTGACATGGCGAAGAGAGGGAGGAGTGTGACGTGGTGGAGAGAGAGAGGAGTGTGACGTGGTGAAGAGAGGGAGGAGTGTGACGCAGTGCAGAGATCCAGGAGTGTGAAGCGGTGCAGAGAGGGAGTGTGACGTGGTGGAGAGAGGGAGTGTGACGTGGTGGAGACAGCGAGGGTTGTGGTGTGGTGGAGAGAGGGAGTGTGACGTGGTGGGGAGAGGGAGGTGTGTGACGTGGTGGAGAGAGGTAGAAGTGTGACGTGGTGGAGAGAGGGAGTGTGATGTGGTGGAGAGAGGAAGTGTGACGTGGTGGAGAGAGGGAGAAGTGTGAGATGGTGGAAAGAGGGAGGAGTGTCAGTGGTGGAGAGAGGGAGTGTGACATGCTGGGGAGATGGAGGAGTGGGACGTGGTGGAGAGAGGGAGTGTGACGTGGTGGAAAGAGGGATGAGTGTGACGTGGTGGAGAGAGGGAGAAGTGTGACGTGGTGGAGAGAGGGAGGAGTGTGAAGTGGTGGAGAGATGTGGTGTTACGTGGTGGAGAGAGGGAGTGTCACCTGCTGGAGAGAGGGAGCAGTGTGACGTGTTGGGAGAGGGGTTGTGACGTGGTGGAGAGAGGGAGCAGTGTGACGTGGTGGAGAGAGGGAGTGTGACGTGGTGGAGAGAGGGCGCAGTGTGACTTGGTGGAGAGAGGGAGGAGTGTGACGTGGTGGAGAGAGGGAGCAGTGTGACGTGCTGGGAGACGGGTTGTGACGTGGTGTAGAGAGGGAATGTGACGTGGTGGAGAGAGGGAGTGTGACGTGGTGGAGCAAGGGAGGAATGTGACGTGGTGGAGAGAGAGAGTGTGACGTGGTGGAGAGAGGGAGGAGTGTGACGTGGTGGAGAGAGGTAGGGTGACGTGGTGGAGAGGGGGAGTTTGTCGTGGTGGAGAGAGGGACTGTGATGTGGTGAAGAGAGGGAGGAGTGTGACGTGGTGGAGAGAGGGAGTGCGTCGTGGTGGAGAGGAGGAGTGTGTCATGGTGGAGAGAGCGAGGAGTGTGACGCAGTGCAGAGATCGAGGAGTGTGACGCGGTGGATCAAGGGAGTGTGACGTCGTGGGGAGAGGGAGGAGTGTGATGTGGTGAAGAGAGGGAGTCTGACCTGGTGGAGAGAGAGAGTGTGACGTGGTGAAGAGAGGGAGCAGTGTCACGTGGTGGATAGAGGGAGTGTGACGTGGTGGGGTGTGGGAGGAGTGTGACGTGGTGGAGAGAGGGAGGACTGTGACGTGGTTGAGAGAGGGAGAAGTGTGATGTGGTGGAGAGAGGGAGGAGTGTGACGTGGTGGAAAGAGGGAGTGTGATGTGGTGGAGCGAGGGAGTGTGTGGTGATTGAGAAAGGGAGGAGTGTGACACGGTGGAGAGAGGGAATGTGACGTGGAGAGAGGGAGGAGTAGACGTGGTGGAGAGCGGAAGGTGTGTGATGTGGTGGAGAGAGGGCGTGTGATGTCGTGGAGAGAGGGAGTGTGACATGGCGAAGAGAGGGAGGAGTGTGACGTGGTGGAGAGAGAGAGGAGTGTGACGTGGTGGAGAGAGGGAGGAGTGTGACATGGTGGAGAGATAGAGAGTGACGTGGTGGAGAGAAGGAGGAGTGTGACGTGGTGAAGAGAGGGAGCAGTGTCACGTGGTGGATAGAGGGAGTGTGACGTGGTGGAGAGGGGGATTGTGTCGTGGTGGAGAGATGGAGTGTGACGTGGTGGAGAGAGGGAGGTGTGTGTCCTGGTGGATAGAGGGAGTGTGACGTGGTGGAGAGAAGGAGGAGTGTGCATGGTGGATAGAGGAAGGAGTGTGACGTGGTGGAGAGAGGGTGTGTGATGTCGTGTAGAGAGGGAGGAGTGTGATGTGGTGGAGAGAGGGAGGAGTGTGACGTGGTGGAGAGAGGGAGGAGTGTGACGTGCTGGAGAGAGGGAGTGTGACGTCATGGAGAGATGGAGGAGTGTGATGTGGTGGAGAGAGGGAGTGTGACGTCATGGAGAGATGGAGGAGTGTGATGTGGTGGAGAGAGGGAGGAGTGGGACGTGGTGGAGAGACGGAGTGTGACGTGGTGGAGAGAGGGAAGAGTGTGTCGTTGTGGAGAGATGAAGGAGTATGACGTGGTGGAGAGTGGGAGTGTGACGTGGTGGAGAGAGGGAGGAGTGTGATGTCGTGTAGAGAGGGAGTGAGACGTGGGTGGAGAAGGAGTAGTGTGAAGTGGTGGAGAGAGGGAGGAGTGTGTCATGGTAGAGAGAGGGAGTGTGACGTTGTGTAGAGAGGGAGGAATGTGAGGTTATGAGAAAGGGAGTGTGACACGGTGCAGAGAGGGAGGAGTGTGACGTGGTGGAGGGAGGGAGTGTGCGATGGTGAAGAGAGGGAAGAGTGTGTCGTTGTGGAGAGATGGAGGAGTATGACGTGGTGGAGAGAGGGAGTGTGACGTGGTGGAGAGAGGGAATGTGACGTGGTGGAGAGAGGGAGTGTGACGTGGTGGAGAGAGGGATGAGTGTGACGTGGTGGAGAGAGGGAGTGTGACGTGGTGGAGAAAGGGAGTGTGATGTGGTGGAGAGAGGGAGTGTGACGTGGTGGAGAGAGGGAGTGTAACGTGGTGGAGAGCGGAAGGTGTGTGATGTGGTGGAGAGAGGGAGTGTGATGTCGTGGAGAGAGGGAGTGTGACATGGCGAAGAGAGGGAGGAGTGTGACATGGTGGAGAGAGAGAGGAGTGTGACGTGGTGGAGAGAGGGAGGAGTGTGACATGGTGGAGAGATAGAGAGTGACGTGGTGGAGAGAAGGAGGAGTGTGACGTGGTGAAGAGAGGGAGTGTGACGTGGTGGAGAGGGGGATTGTGTCGTGGTGGAGAGACGGAGTGTGACGTGGTGAAGAGAGGGAGGAGTGTGACGCAGTGCAGAGATCCAGGAGTGTGACGCGGTGCAGAGAGGGAGTGTGACGTGGTGGAGAGAGGGAGTGTGACGTGGTGGAGACAGTGAGGGTTGTGGCGTGGTGGAGAGAGGGAGTGTGACGTGGTGGGGAGAGGGAGGTGTGTGACGTGGTGGAGAGAGGTAGAAGTGTGACGTGGTGGAGAGAGGGAGTGTGATGTGGTGGAGAGAGGAAGTGTGACGTGGTGGAGAGAGGGAGAAGTGTGAGATGGTGGAAAGAGGGAGGAGTGTCAGTGGTGGATAGAGGGAGTGTGACGTGCTGGGGAGATGGAGGAGTGGGACGTGGTGGAGAGAGGGAGTGTGACGTGGTGGAAAGAGGGATGAGTGTGACGTGGTGGAGAGAGGGAGAAGTGTGACGTGGTGGAGAGAGGGAGGAGTGTGAAGTGGTGGAGAGATGTGGTGTGATGTGGTGGAGAGAGGGAGTGTCACCTGCTGGAGAGAGGGAGCAGTGTGACGTGTTGGGAGAGGGGTTGTGACGTGGTGGAGAGAGGGAGCAGTGTGACGTGGTGGAGAGAGGGAGTGTGACGTGGTGGAGAGAGGGCGCAGTGTGACGTGGTGGAGAGAGGGAGGGTGACGTGGTGGAGAGGGGGAGTGTGTCGTGGTGGAGAGAGGGAGTGTGACGTGGTGAAGAGAGGGAGGAGTGTGACGTGGTGGAGAGAGGGAGTGCGTCGTGGTGGAGAGGAGGAGTGTGTCATGGTGGAGAGAGGGAGGAGTGTGACGCAGTGCAGAGATCGAGGAGTGTGACGCGGTGGATAGAGGCAGTGTGACGTGGTGGAGAGAGGGAGGTGTGTGACATGGTGGAGAGAGGGAGGAGTGTCAGTGGTGGAGAGAGGGAGTGTGACGTGCTGTGGAGATGGAGGAGTGTGACGTGGTGGAGAGAGGGAGTGTGACGTGGTGGAGAGAGGGATGAGTGTGACGTGGTGGAGAGAGGTAGAAGTGTGATGTGGTGGAGAGAGGGAGGAGTGTGAAGTCGTGGAGAGAGTTGGTGTGACGTGGTAGACAGAGGGATGTGTGTGACGTGGTGGAGGGAGGGAGTGTGACGTGCTGGAAAGAGGGAGGAGAGTGACGTGTTGGATGAGGGGGTGTGACGTGGTGTAGAGAGGGAGTGTGACGTGGTGGAGAGAGGGAGCAGTGTGACGTGGTGCAGAGTGAGAGTGTGACGTGGTGGAAAGAGGGAGGAGTGTGACGTGGTGGAGAGAGGTAGGGTGACGTGGTGGAGAGGGGGAGTGTGTCGTGGTGGAGAGAGGGAGTGTGACATGGTGAAGAGAGGGAGGAGTGTGACGTGGTGGAGAGAGGGAGTGCGTCGTGGTGGAGAGGAGGAGTGTGTCATGGTGGAGAGAGGAAGGGGTGCGACGCAGTGCAGAGATCGAGGAGTGTGACGCGGTGGATAGAGGGAGTGTGACGTTGTGGGGAGAGGGAGGAGTGTGACGTGGTGGAAAGAGGGAGGGTGACGTGGTGGAGAGAGGGAGGAGTGTGATGTGGTGAAGAGAGGGAGTCAGACCTGGTGGAGAGAGAGAGTGTGACGTTGTGAAGAGAGGGAGGAGTGTGACGTGGTGGAGAGGGGGAGGTGTGTGACGTGGTGAAGAGAGGGAGCAGTGTCACGTGGTGGATAGAGGGAGTGTGACGTGGTGGGGAGTGGGAGGAGTGTGACGTGGTGGAGAAAGGGAGGGCTGTGATGTGGTTGAGAGAGGGAGAAGTGTGATGTGGTGGAGAGAGGGAGTGTGATGTGGTGGAGCGAGGGAGTGTGTGGTGGTTGCGAGAGGGAGGAGTGTGACGCGGTGGAGAGAGGGAATGTGACGTGGAGAGAGGGAGGAGTAGACGTGGTGGAGAGCGGAAGGTGTGTGATGTGGTGGAGAGAGGGAGTGTGATGTCGTGGAGAGAGGGATTGTGACATGGCGAAGAGAGGGAGGAGTGTGACGTGGTGGAGAGAGACAGGAGTGTGACATGGTGGAGAGAGGGAGGAGTGTGACATGGTGGAGAGATGGAGAGTGACGTGGTGGAGAGAAGGAGGAGTGTGACGTGCTGAAGAGAAGGAGTGTGACGTGGTGGAGAGGGGGAGTGTGTCGTGGTGGAGAGACGGAGTGTGACGTGATGAAGAGAGGGAGGAGTGTGACGCAGTGCAGAGATCCAGGAGTGTGACACAGTGCAGAGAGGGAGTGTGACGTGGTGGAGAGAGGTAGGATGAAGTAGTGGAGAGAGCGAAGAGTGTGATGTGGTGGAGAGAGGAAGTGTGATGTGGTGGAGAGAGGGATGAGTGTGACATGGTGGAGAGAGGGAGGAGTGTCAGTGGTGGATAGAGGGAGTGTGAGGTGGTGGGGAGAGGGAGGTGTGTGACATTTTGGACTGAGGTAGCAGTGTGACGTGGTGGAGAGATGGAGTGTGACGTGGTGGAGAGATGGAGTGTGACGTTGTTGAGAGAGGGAGGAGTGTGATGTGGTGGAGAGAGGGAGCTGTGTGACGTGGTGAAGAGAGCGAGTAGTGTCACGTGGTGGAGAGAGGGAGTGTGACGTGGTGGAGAGAGGGAGGAGTAGACGTGGTGGAGAGAGGAAGGAGTGTGACGTGGTGGAGACAGGGTGTGTGATGTTGTGGAGAGAGGGAGGAGTGTGACGTGGTGAAGAGAGGGAGTGTGATGTGGTGGAGAGAGGGAGTGTGACATGGCGAAGAGAGGGAGGAGTGTGACCTGGCGGAGAGAGGGTGTGTGATGTGGTGGTGAGAGGGCGGAGTGTGACTTGGTGGAGAGAGGGAGGAGTGTGATGTGGTGGAGAGAGGGTGTGTGATGTGGTGGAGAGAGGGAGAGTGACGTGGTGGAGAGACGGAGCAGTGTGATGTGGTGGAGAGAGGGAGTGTGTCGTCGTGGAGAGAGGGAGTGTGACGTCGTGTACAGAAGGAGGAGTGTGATGTGGTAGAGAGAGGGAGTGTGACGTTCTGGAGAGAGGGAGGAGTGTGATGTCGCGGAGAGAGGGAGTGTGACGTGGTGGAGAGAGGGAGGAGTGGGACGTGGTGGAGGGAGAGAGCGTGACGTGGTGGAGAGAGGGATTCTGACCTGGTGGAGATAGAGAGGGTGACGTTGTGAAGAGAGGGATGAGTGTGACGTGGTGGAGAGAGGGAGGTGTGTGACGTGGTGAAGAGAGCGAGGAGTGTCACGTGGTGGATAGAGGGAGTGTGACGTGGTGGGGAGAGGGAGGAGTGTGACGTGGTGGAGAGAGGGAGGAGAGTGACGTGGTGGAGAGAGGGAGTGTGACGTGGTGGAGAGAGGGTGTGTGCCGTGGTGGAGAGAGGGAGGAATGTGACACGGTGCAGAGAGGGAGGAGTGTGACGTTGTGGTGAGAGGGAGGAGTGTGACGCGGTGCAGAAAGGGAGTGTGACGTGGTGGAGAGAGGGAGGGTGATGTGGTGGAGAGGGGGAGTGTGTCATGGTGGAGAGAGGGAGTGTGACGTGGTGGGGAGAGACAGGAGTGTGACGTGGTGGAGAGAGGGAGGAGTGTGACGTGCTGGAGAGAGCAAGTGTGACGTGGTGGAGAGAGGGAGGTGTGTGACATGGTGTAGAGAGGGAGGAGTGTCAGTGGTGGAGAGAGGGAGTGTGACGTGCTGTGGAGATGGAGGAGTGTGACGTGGTGGAGAGAGGGAGGGTGATGTGGTGGAGAGGGGGAGTGTGTCGTGGTGGAGAGAGGGAGTGTGACGTGGTGGGGAGAGGGAGGAGTGTGACGTGGTGGAGAGAGGGAGGAGTGTGACGTGCTGGAGAGAGCAAGTGTGACGTGGTGGAGAGAGGGAGGTGTGTGACGTGGTGAAGAGAGCGAGGAGTGTCACGTGGTGGATAGAGGGAGTGTGACGTGGTGGAGAGAGGGATGAATGTGACGTGGTGGGGAGAGGGAGAAGTGTGACGTGGTGGAGAGAGGGAGGAGTGTGAAGTGGTGGATAGAGTTGGTGTGACGTGGTAGATAGAGGGATGAGTGTGACGTGGTGGAGAGAGGGAGTGTGACGTGCTGGAAAGAGGGAGGAGAGTGACGTCTTGAATGAGGGGGTGTGACGTGGTGTAGAGAGGGAGTGTGACATGGTGGAGAGAGGGAGCAGTGTGACGTGGTGGAGAGAGGGAGTGTGACATGGTGGAGCGAGGGAGGAGTGTGACGTGCTGGAGAGAGGGAGTGTGACGTGGTGGAGGGAGGGAGAAGTGTGACGTGGTGGAAAGAGGGAGGAGTGTGAAGTGGTGGAGAGATGTGGTGTGACGTGGTGGATAGAGGGATGAGTGTGATGTGGTGGAGAGAGGGAGTGTGACGTGGTGGAGAGAGGGAGTGCGTCGTGGTGGAGAGGAGGAGTGCGTCCTGGTGGAGAGGAGGAGTGTGTCATGGTGGAGAGAGGGAGGAGTGTGACGCAGTGCAGAGATCGAGGAGTGTGACGCGGTGGATCGAGGGAGTGTGACGTCGTGGGGAGAGGGAGGAGTGTGACGTGGTGGAAAGAGGGAGGGTGACGTGGTGGAGAGAGGGAGGAGTGTGATGTGGTGAAGAGAGGGAGTCTGACCTGGTGGAGAGAGAGAGTGTGACATTGTGAAGAGAGGGAGGAGTGTGACGTGGTGGAGAGGGGGAGGTGTGTGACGTGGTGAAGAGAGGGAGCAGTGTCACGTGGTGGATAGAGGGAGTGTGACGTGGTGGGGTGCGGGAGGAGTGTGACGTGGTGGAGAGAGGGAGGACTGTGACGTGGTTGAGAGAGGGAGAAGTGTGATGTGGTGGAGAGAGGGAGGAGTGTGACGTGGTGGAGAGAGGGAATGTGACGTGGAGAGAGGGAGGAGTAGACGTGGTGGAGAGCGGAAGGTGTGTGATGTGGTGGAGAGAGGGAGTGTGATGTCATGGAGAGAGGGAGTGTGACATGGCGAAGAGAGGGAGGAGTGTGACGTGGTGGAGAGAGAGAGGAGTGTGACATGGTGGAGAGAGGGAGGAGTGTGACATGGTGGAGAGAGGGAATGTGACGTGGAGAGAGGGAGGAGTAGACGTGGTGGAGAGCGGAAGGTGTGTGATGTGGTGGAGAGAGGGAGTGTGATGTCATGGAGAGAGGGAGTGTGACATGGCGAAGAGAGGGAGGAGTGTGACGTGGTGGATAGAGGGAGTGTGATGTGGTGGAGCGAGGGTGTGTGTGGTGATTGAGAAAGGGAGGAGTGTGACACGGTGGAGAGAGGGAATGTGACGTGGAGAGAGGGAGGAGTAGACGTGGTGGACAGCGGAAGGTGTGTGATGTGGTGGAGAGAGGGAGTGTGATGTCATGGAGAGAGGGAGTGTGACATGGCGAAGAGAGGGAGGAGTGTGACGTGGTGGAGAGAGAGAGGAGTGTGACGTGGTGGAGAGAGGGAGGAGTGTGACATGGTGGAGAGATAGAGAGTGACGTGGTGGAGAGAAGGAGGAATGTGACGTGGTGAAGAGAGGGAGTGTGACGTGGTGGAGAGGGGGAGTGTGTCGTGGTGGAGAGACGGAGTGTGACGTGGTGAAGAGAGGGAGGAGTGTGACGCAGTGCAGAGATCCAGGAGTGTGACGCGGTGCAGAGAGGGAGTGTGACGTGGTGGAGAGAGGGAGTGTGACGTGGTGGAGACAGCGAGGGTTGTGGCGTGGTGGAGAGAGTGACATGGTGGGGAGAGGGAGGTGTGTGACGTGGTGGAGAGAGGTAGAAGTGTGACGTGGTGGAGAGAGGGAGTGTGATGTGGTGGAGAGAGGAAGTGTGACGTGGTGGAGAGAGGGAGAAGTGTGAGATGGTGGAAAGAGGGAGGAGTGTCAGTGGTGGAGAGAGGGAGTGTGACGTGCTGGGGAGATGGAGGAGTGCGACGTGGTGGAGAGAGGGAGTGTGACGTGGTGGATAGAGGGAGTGTGACGTGGTGGAGAGAAGGAGGAGTGTGCATGGTGGATAGAGGAAGGAGTGTGACGTGGTGGAGAGAGGGTGTGTGATGTCGTGTAGAGAGGGAGGAGTGTGATGTGGTGGAGAGAGGGAGGAGTGTGACGTGGTGGAGAGAGGGAGGAGTGTGACGTGCTGGAGAGAGGGAGTGTGACGTCGTGGAGAGATGGAGGAGTGTGATGTGGTGGAGAGAGGGAGGAGTGGGACGTGGTGGAGAGACGGAGTGTGACGTGGTGGAGAGAGGGAAGAGTGTGTCGTTGTGGAGAGATGGAGGAGTATGACGTGGTGGAGAGTGGGAGTGTGACGTGGTGGAGAGAGGGAGGAGTGTGATGTCGTGTAGAGAGGGAATGAGACGTGGGTGGAGAAGGAGTAGTGTGAAGTGGTGGAGAGAGGGAGGAGTGTGTCATGGTAGAGAGAGGGAGTGTGACATTGTGTAGAGAGGGAGGAATGTGAGGTTATGAGGAAGGGAGTGTGACACGGTGCAGAGAGGGAGGAGTGTGACGTGGTGGAGGGAGGGAGTGTGCGATGGTGAAGAGAGGGAGGAGTGTGACGTGGTGGAGAGAGTGAGTGTGTCGCGGTGGACAGAGGGTGGAGTGTGACGTGGTTTAGAGAGGGAGGATTGTGACCTGGTGGAGAGTGGGAGGAGTGTGACGTGGTGGAGAGAGGGAGTGTGATGTGGTGGAGAGAGGGAGGAGTGTGACGTGGTGAAGAGAGGGAGTGTGTCGCGCTGGACCGAGGGAGGAGTGTGACGTGGTGGAGAGGGAGTGTGATGTGGTGGAGAGAGGGAGGAGTGTGAAGTGGTGGAGAGAGGGACTGTGACGTGGTGGAGAGAGGGAATGTGACGTGGTGGAGAGAGGGAGTGTGATGTGGTGGAGTGAGAGGAGTGTGACGTGGTGTAGAGATGGAGTGTGACGTGGGGGAGAGAGGGAGTGTGACGTGGTGGAGAGAGGGAGGTGTGTGTCCTGGTGGATAGAGGGAGTGTGACGTGGTGGAGAGAAGGAGGAGTGTGCATTGTGGATAGAGGAAGGAGTATGACGTGGTGGAGAGAGGGTGTGTGATGTCGTGTAGAGATGGAGGAGTGTGACGTGGGGGAGAGAGGGAGTGTGACGTGGTGGAGAGAGGGAGGTGTGTGTCCTGGTGGATAGAGGAAGGAGTGTGACGTGGTGGAGAGAGGGTGTGTGATGTCGTGTAGAGAGGGAGGAGTGTGATGTGGTGGAGAGAGGGAGGAGTGTGACGTGGTGGAGAGAGGGAGGAGTGTGACGTGCTGGAGAGAGGGAGTGTGACGTCGTGGAGAGATGGAGGAGTGTGATGTGATGGAGAGAGGGAGGAGTGGGACGTGGTGGAGAGACGGAGTATGACGTGGTGGAGAGAGGGAAGAGTGTGTCGTTGTGGAGAGATGAAGGAGTATGACGTGGTGGAGAGTGGGAGTGTGACGTGGTGGAGAGAGGGAGGAGTGTGATGTCGTGTAGAGAGGGAGTGAGACGTGGGTGGAGAAGGAGTAGTGTGAAGTGGTGGAGAGAGGGAGGAGTGTGTCATGGTAGAGAGAGGGAGTGTGACGTTGTGTAGAGAGGGAGGAATGTGAGGTTATGAGAAAGGGTGTGTGACACGGTGCAGAGAGGGAGGAGTGTGACGTGGTGGAGGGAGGGAGTGTGCGATGGTGAAGAGAGGGAAGAGTGTGTCGTTGTGGAGAGATGGAGGAGTATGACGTGGTGGAGAGAGGGAGTGTGACGTGGTGGAGAGAGGGAATGTGACGTGGTGGAGAGAGGGAGTGTGACGTGGGGGAGAGAGGGAGTATGACGTGGTGGAGAGAGGGAGGTGTGTGTCCTGGTGGATAGAGGGAGTGTGACGTGGTGGAGAGAAGGAGGAGTGTGCATGGTGGATAGAGGAAGGAGTGTGACGTGGTGGAGAGAGGGTGTGTGATGTCGTGTAGAGAGGGAGGAGTGTGATGTGGTGGAGAGAGGGAGGAGTGTGACGTGGTGGAGAGAGGGAGGAGTGTGACGTGCTGGAGAGAGGGAGTGTGACGTCGTGGAGAGATGGAGGAGTGTGATGTGGTGGAGAGAGGGAGGAGTGGGACGTGGTGGAGAGACGGAGTGTGACGTGGTGGAGAGAGGGAAGAGTGTGTCGTTGTGGAGAGATGAAGGAGTATGACGTGGTGGAGAGTGGGAGTGTGACGTGGTGGAGAGAGGGAGGAGTGTGATGTCGTGTAGAGAGGGAGTGAGACGTGGGTGGAGAAGGAGTAGTGTGAAGTGGTGGAGAGAGGGAGGAGTGTGTCATGGTAGAGAGAGGGAGTGTGACATTGTGTAGAGAGGGAGGAATGTGAGGTTATGAGAAAGGGAGTGTGACACGGTGCGGAGAGGGAGGAGTGTGACGTGGTGGAGAGAGTGAGTGTGTCGCGGTGGACAGAGGGTGGAGTGTGACGTGGTTTAGAGAGGGAGGATTGTGACCTGGTGGAGAGTGGGAGGAGTGTGACGTGGTGGAGAGAGGGAGTGTGATGTGGTGGAGAGAGGGTGTGTGACGCGGTGGAGAGAGGGAATAGTGTGACATGGTGGAGAGGGGGAGGAGTGTGACGTGGTGAAGAGAGGGAGTGTGTCGCGCTGGAGCGAGGGAGGAGTGTGACGTGGTGGAGAGGGAGTGTGATGTGGTGGAGAGAGGGAGGAGTGTGAAGTGGTGGAGAGAGGGACTGTGACGTGGTGGAGAGAGGGAATGTGACGTGGTGGAGAGAGGGAGTGTGATGTGGTGGAGTGAGAGGAGTGTGACGTGGTGTAGAGATGGAGTGTGACGTGGGGGAGAGAGGGAGTGTGACGTGGTGGAGAGAGGGAGGTGTGTGTCCTGGTGGATAGAGGAAGGAGTATGACGTGGTGGAGAGAGGGTGTGTGATGTCGTGTAGAGATGGAGGAGTGTGACGTGGGGGAGAGAGGGAGTGTGACGTGGTGGAGAGAGGGAGGTGTGTGTCCTGGTGGATAGAGGGAGTGTGACATGGTGGAGAGAAGGAGGAGTGTGCATGGTGGATAGAGGAAGGAGTGTGACGTGGTGGAGAGAGGGTGTGTGATGTCGTGTAGAGAGGGAGGAGTGTGATGTGGTGGAGAGAGGGAGGAGTGTGACGTGGTGGAGAGAGGGAGGAGTGTGACGTGCTGGAGAGAGGGAGTGTGACGTCGTGGAGAGATGGAGGAGTGTGATGTGGTGGAGAGAGGGAGGAGTGGGACGTGGTGGAGAGACGGAGTGTGACGTGGTGGAGAGAGGGAAGAGTGTGTCGTTGTGGAGAGATGAAGGAGTATGACGTGGTGGAGAGTGGGAGTGTGACGTGGTGGAGAGAGGGAGGAGTGTGATGTCGTGTAGAGAGGGAGTGAGACGTGGGTGGAGAAGGAGTAGTGTGAAGTGGTGGAGAGAGGGAGGAGTGTGTCATGGTAGAGAGGGGGAGTGTGACGTTGTGTAGAGAGGGAGGAATGTGAGGTTATGAGAAAGGGAGTGTGACACGGTGCAGAGAGGGAGGAGTGTGACGTGGTGGAGGGAGGGAGTGTGCGATGGTGAAGAGAGGGAAGAGTGTGTCGTTGTGGAGAGATGGAGGAGTATGACGTGGTGGAGAGAGGGAGTGTGACGTGGTGGAGAGAGGGAATGTGACGTGGTGGAGAGAGGGAGTGTGATGTGGTGGAGAGATGGAGTGTGACGTGGGGGAGAGAGGGAGTGTGACGTGGTGGAGAGAGGGATGAGTGTGACGTGGTGGAGAGAGGGAGTGTGACGTGGTGGAGAAAGGGAGTGTGATGTGGTGGAGAGAGGGAGTGTGACATGTTAGAGAGAGGGAGGAGTATGTCGTTATGAAGAAGGGAGTGTGACACGGTGCAGAGGGGGAGGAGTGTGACGTGGTGGAGAGAGGGAGGAGTGTGACTTGGTGGAGAGAGGGAGTGTGATGTAGTTGAGAAAGGGAGGAGTGTGACGTGGTGGAGAGAGGGAGGAGTGTGACGTGGTGTAGAGAGGGAGTGTGATGTGGTGGAGAGTTGGAGGAGTGTGACGTGGTAGAGAGGGAGACTGTGACGTGGTGGTGAGAGGGAGGAGTGTGACGTGGTGGAGAGAGGGAGTGTGATTTGGTGGAGAGAGGGAGTGTGATTTGGTGGAGAGAGGGAGTGTGACGCGGTGGAGAGAGTGAGGAGTGTGACGTGGTGGAGAGAGGGAGTGTGATGTGGTTGAGAGAGGGAGGAGTGTGAAGTGGTGGAGATAGGGAGGAGTTTGCCGTGTTGCTGAGAGGGAGGATTGTGCGTAGTGGAGAGAGGGAGTGTGACGCTGTGGAATGAGGGACTCTGATGTGGTGGAGAGAGGGAGTGTGACGTGGTGGAGAGAGGGAGTGTGATGTGGTGGAGAGAGAGGAGTGTGACGTGGTGGAGAGAGGGAGCAGTGTGAGGCGGTGGACAGAGGGAGTGTGACGTGGTGGAGAGAGGGAGTTTGACGTGGTGGAGAGAGGGAGAGAGATGTGGTGAAGAGAGTGAGGAATGTGACGTGGTGGAGAGAGGGAGTGTGATGTGGTGGAGAGAGGGAGAGAGATGTGGTGGAGAGAGTGAGGAATGTGACGTGGTGGAGAGAGGGAGTGTGATGTGGTGGAGAGAGAGGAATGTGACGTGGTGGAGAGAGGGAGCAGTGTGAGGTGGTGGACAGAGGGAGTGTGACGTGGTGGAGAGAGGGAGGAGTCTGACGTGGTGGAGAGAGGGAGTGTGACTTGGTGTAGAGAGGGAGGAGTGTGGCGTGGAGAGAGGGAGTGGGACGTGTGGGGGTAGGGGTGATTGGAACTCTATGGAAGGAAGGGACTGGTGTGTGCTCTGTAGAGGGTCGGGGGCTGTGTAACATTGGAGGAATGGAGGGGGTGCGACTGCATATTGAATGTTGGAGTGTGGCATTGTGGATAAAATGGTGACTGGTTGTCAGTCTTTTGTAGAGATAGTGAAGGGATTGGAGGAACGTATTGTTGTTGCGGTAAAGGTGTAGTTAAGTGTGTAGAAAGGGTGGCAATATCTCTGCATGGAATATTTCATTTGAGGTTGTGCTTTATTTGTGTATAGAAACATAGAAACATAGAAAATAGATTCAGGAGTAGGCCATTCGGCCCTTCGAGCCTGCACCGCCATTTATTATGATCATGGCTGATCATCCAACTCAGAACCCCGCCCCAGCCTTCCCTCCATACCCCCTGACCCCCGTAGCCACAAGGGCCATATCTAACTCCCTCTTAAATATAGTCAATGAACTGGCCTCAACTGTTTCCTGTGGCAGAGAATTCCACAGATTCACCACTCTCTGTGTGAAGAAGTTTTTCCTAATCTCGGTCCTAAAAGGTTTCCCCTCTATCCTCAAACTGTGACCCCTCGTTCTGGACTTCCCCAACATTGGGAACAATCTTCCTGCATCTAGCCTGTCCAATCCCTTCAGGATCTTATTCGTTTCAATCAGATCCCCCCTCAATCTTCTAAATTCCAATGAGTACAAGCCCAGTTCATCCAGTCTTTCTTCATATGAAAGTCCTGCCATCCCAGGAATCAATCTGGTGAACCTTCTTTGTACTCCCTCTATGGCAAGGATGTCTTTCCTCAGATTAGGGGACCAAAACTGCACACAATACTCCAGGTGTGGTCTCACCAAGGCCTTGTACAACTGCAGTAGTACCTCCCTGCTCCTGTACTCGAATCCTCTCGCTATAAATGCCAGCATACCATTCGCCTTTTTCACCGCCTGATGTACCTGCATGCCCACTTTCAATGACCGGTGTATAATGACACCCAGGTCTCGTTGCACCTCCCCTTTTCCTAATCGGCCACCATTCAGATAATAATCTGTTTTCCTGTTTTTGCCACCAAAGTGGATAACTTCACATTTATCCACATTAAATTGCATCTGCCATGAATTTGCCCACTCACCCAACCTATCCAAGTCACCCTGCATCCTCTTAGCATCCTCCTCACAGCTAACACTGCCACCCAGCTTCGTGTCATCCGCAAACTTGGAGATGCTGCATTTAATTCCCTCATCCAAGTCATTAATATATATTGTAAACAACTGGGGTCCCAGCACTAAGCCTTGCGGTACCCCACTAGTCACCGCCTGCCATTCTGAAAAGGTCCCGTTTATTCCCACTCTTTGCTTCCTGTCTGCTAACCAACTCTCCACCCACACCAATACCTTACCCCCAATACCGTGTGCTTTAAGTTTGCACACTAATCTCCTGTGTGGGACCTTGTCAAAAGCCTTCTGAAAATCCAAATATACCACATCCACTGGTTCTCCCCTATCCACTCTACTAGTTACATCCTCAAAAAATTCTATGAGATTCGTCAGACATGATTTTCCTTTCATAAATCCATGCTGACTTTGTCCGATCATTTCACCGCTTTCCAAATGTGCTGTTATCACATCCTTGATAACTGACTCCAGCAGTTTCCCCACCACCGACGTTAGGCTAACCGGTCTATAATTCCCCGGTTTCTCTCTCCCTCCTTTTTTAAAAAGTAGAGTTACGTTAGCCACCCTCCAATCCTCAGGAACTAGTCCAGAATCTACGAGTTTTGAAAAATTATCACTAATGCATCCACTAATTCTTGGGCTACTTCCTTAAGCACCCTGGGTTGCAGACCATCTGGCCCTGGGGATTTATCTGCCTTCAATCCCTTCAATTTACCTAACACCACTTCCCTACTAACATGTATTTCGCTCAGTTCCTCCATCTCACTGGACCCTCTGTCCCTTACTATTTCTGGAAGATTATTTATGTCCTCCTTAGTGAAGACAGAACCAAAGTAATTATTCAATTGGTCTGCCATGTCCTTGCTCCCCATAATCAATTCACCTGTTTCTGTCTGCAGGGGACCTACATTTGTCTTTACCAGTCTTTTCCTTTTTACATATCTATAAAAGCTTTTACAGTCCGTTTTTATGTTGCCTGCCAGTTTTCTCTCATAATCTTTTTCCCCCTTCCTAATTAAGCCCTTTGTCCTCCTCTGCTGAACTCTGAATTTCTCCCAGTCCTCAGGTGAGCCACTTTCTCTGGCTAATTTGTATGCTTCTTCTTTGGAATTGATACTATCCCTAATTTCTCCTGTTAGCCACGGGTGCACTACCTTCCTTGATTTATTCTTTTGCCAAACTGGGATGAACATTTGTTGCAGTTCATCCATGCAACCTTTAAATGCTTGCCATTGCATATCCACCATCAATCCTTTAAGTGTCATTTGCCAGTCTATCTTAGCTAATTCACGTCTCATACCTTCAAAGTTACCCCTCTTTAAGTTCAGAACCTTTGTTTCTGAATTAACTATGTCACTCTCCATCTTAATGAAGAATTCCACCATATTATGGTCACTCTTACCCAAGGGGCCTCTCACGACAAGATTGCTAATTAACCCTTCCTCATTGCTCAAAACCCAGTCCAGAATAGCCTGCTCTCTAGTCGGTTCCTCGACATGTTGGTTCAAAAAACCATCCCGCATACATTCCAAGAAATCCTCTTCCTCAGCACCTTTACCAATTTGGTTCACCCAATCCACATGTAGATTGAAGTCACTCATTATAACTGCTGTTCCTTTATTGCACACATTTCTAATTTCCTGTTTAATACCATCTCCGACCTCACTACTACTGTTAGGTGGCCTGTACACAACTCCCACCAGCGTCTTCTGCCCCTTAGTGTTACGCAGCTCTACCCATATCAATTCCACATCCTCCCGGCTTATGTCCTTTCTTTCTATTGTGCTAATCTCTTCTTTGACCAGCAACGCCACCCCACCTCCCCTTCCTTCATGTCTATCCCTCCTGAATATTGAATATCCCTGAACGTTGAGCTCCCATCCCTGGTCTCCCATTGTATGCACATTTTGGTCAGGAATGGATGGTTGTTTTGCGGAAGGAAGGGAGGTGTGTTACACTGAGGAGAGAAGGGAGGAGTGTGTCTTTGCAGAGATAAGAGTAAGTGTGACACTGTGGAGGGAAAGGAGAAGTGTGACATGGTGGGAAGAAGGGGAAGTGTCACTGCGGAGGGGAAGGATAATGTGACAAGACATGGGAGGAGTGTGACACGGTGGCAGATGGAATACAACATTGGTAAATGCGAGATCAGCCACTTTTGGAGGAATAATGGAAGAGCAGATTATTATTTAAATGGTGAAAGATTGCAGGATGTTGTTGTGCGGAGGGACTTGGGAACGCTTGTTCATGAATCGCAAGAAGATGTCTTGCAGGTACAACTGCTTATTAAGAAGGCAAACAAAATGTTGGCCTTCATTGCTAGAGGGATTGAATTCAAGAGCAGGGAGGCCATGCTGCTGCTACACAGGGTACTGGTGAGGCTGCATCTGGAGTATTGTGCGCAGTTCTGGTCTCCATACTTGAGGAAGGATATACTGGCCTCTGAGTCAGTGCAGAGGATGTTCACCAGGTTGATTCCGGGGATGAAGGGGTTAACCTATGAGGAGAGATTGAGTCGTCTAGGACTATATTCTCTGGAATTCAGTAGAATGAGAGGGGATCTTATAGAAACATACAAAATTTTGAAAGGGATAGGTAAGAAAAAATTGGAAAGTTGTTTCCATTGGTAGGTGAGTCTAGAACTAGGGGACATTGCCTCAAGATTCAGAGGAGAAGATTTAGGACGGAGATGAGGAGAAACTGTTATTCCCAGAGAGCGGTGAATCTGTGGAATTCTCTGCCCAGGGAAGCAGTTGAGGCTTCTTCACTAAATATATTTAAGAAACTGTTCGATAGATCTTTACATAGTAGGGGAATTAAAGGTTATGGTCGAAAGGCAGGTAGATGGAGCTGAGTTTACGGACAGATCAGAATGGCGGGGCAGGGTGGATGGGCCTACTCCTGCTCCTATTTCTTATGTTCTTATGAGAAGGGGAAGTGTGACACTGCGGAGAGAAAAGAGAAGTGTGACGAGGGAAGGGGAGAGTGTGGCATGGTGGCGAGAAGGGGAAGTGTGACACTGCAGAAGGGAGAGAGACTGGTTGTCTCACTTGTGGAGGGATTGTGAAGGGAAGGGACGAGTGTACTGTTGTGGGAAGTCTGAAATTGTACTGTACTTTAATGAAATATTTTGTTTGGGGTTATGATTTACTTGTGGATGCATATTTTGGTTAGGACAGGACAGGTTAGTTCGCAACCTCTCTTTTTCCTCCCTCATGTTCCATTTATACCTGGCTCCTCCTCCTCAGTGTTGATGCGGGCTTTCAACCCAACATTTTGACAATTCCTTTCCTCCCACGTTGTTTGATGCTCATCTTTCTCATGCTGTCAGTTGTGTTCTATCCAGGTGTGAGTGAAACATATTTGCTGATGTTGCTAAAGATGTACAGTATGTTGTACAACACAGTAAGCAGAGAAAAGATTAGCTCTATTTGTCACTTACATAGAAACATTGAAAGTCTTATCAGAGCTGAACTGAGTACTTGGAGCACCTTTCAGAGTCATGTCGACTTATCAGAGAGGATGAGATGCAGTTGTTACTCTTTGCAGAGGAACTAAGACAGCACAGAGTTGTTAACTTTATGTTTAGCAACCACCGGGAACGACTTAAGCACATTAGAAGTTCATCTCCTTGATCAACTACACGACGAAAGGCAACACAGTCCTTGCCTTGCTCCCAGGTTGTTGTGAATTGGTGTTTATTTAGGTTGAAGCTCCTTCTTGAAATGAAGTAATCTCAGGCACTGTTTGCCATTGAAATGTGGATAAAGGACTGCTCCTTTAGAACTCCCTGAAAGAGTGACCTCACACATCCATTCTTTTTTGGGCAATTCATCTCATTCCACTCAGCCTTTGCTGTCCACCTATGTATGTCTGCCCCACAGGAGGCCATGCTGGCCCTGATGGGATCTGTCTACCTCTTCGAAAGAGCCACTCGTTCAGTTCCACTCTTCTGTTATTTCCCCATATTTCTCAAGGTGTAATCCAGATCAAGACAACTGCATAAGTATTCTTCTCATGCAGTCTTTTTTTTTTAAGATATCCAATCATTTAAATCTGTGCCTTCTAGTTACCCTCCTTCCACTGGAAATTGTTTCTCCTCACTTACGTCATTTGAATCTTCAGTGATTTCAAACAGCTCTATACAATCACCCCTTAACCTCTCTGCTCCCTTGCAGCTGTTTAGTCTCTCATCGTAATGAAGTTAACAACTCTAGTGGAATTCTAGTAAATCTCTTCTGTACTCATAGCAAGGCTTTGACATCTGAATGGCTCCTAGAATTGGACCCACACTTCAGTTGAGTGACTTATAAAGGTTTAGCATAATGTCCTTGCTTCTAAATTCCATGCATTTTTAAACAGCCTTTCAACTTGTCCAGCCACCTTCAAGGATTCACTGGCATACGCCCTAGGTCTGTGTACCTCCCCTCACTTCTAAAATGTTAAAATGTATATTATATTTAATACCATTACTTCTCATTCTTTTCAGCCAAACACCTCACTTCATGCTCCCTATGTTAGATTTCACCTTTTGTATCACTAAGCAATCTGTGTGCCTTTGTGCTCTAAGTGTTAACTGCTATCCTCCTCTGCTGATTGCTATGTTTCAGTATTTTGCACTGTAAAATGACATATAGACCTAAATCCCATTCATTAGTATAAATTAAAAAGCGTAATGTTCCAAATACAATCTTTAGAAGACACTTTGGTGTACTTCCCTGCTGAAAAAATAATAAGTCTTTACCACCCGCTGTTTGTTTGAGATGTTCAGTAACTGTGCTGTCATTGTCCCTCTAATGTCGAATCACATGGATGTCAATATCAACCATACATTTAGGAAGTTCTTCCCCATCAACATTTTTTCAGAGTCCATATACTGTACATCCTTAATTCACCAAGTCAAATGTGACCTGTCTTTAAAAAATCTGTGATAATTTATTAATCCATAATTTTCCAAAGGATAATTATGTTAGGCTGGCTGATCCTTGGTTGCTTAGTCTATCCCATTTTTCTATTAAATAAAGTTTGTAAAATTTACAGTCCTCCAGAGGCACAAATCTCCCATTGAGGAGAATTGAAAAATTATTACCTCAGTCTTCAGTATCTCTACTCTTTTCTCTCTCAGAATGTGGATAGAAGGATAGAATGATCAGCCAGGCACTGATTATCAGTATCAGATAATCTCAGGAAATATGTTTTATTCAGAGTAATTATTCTGGCCCAGCCAGGCACCATCAAATCTACACCAAAAGCTTCCCACCTGCATCAGTGTGATCATTTAAATTTTTTGTTCCAGCTACCGTAGCAATCTTTTGAGGACAGATTAGACAGAAGCATCATATTCTAAAGCTGAGCAACACATGCTTACATAATGCTGGGGGAACTTAGCAGTCAGGCAGCATCTATGAAGCAGAATAAATTTGATATTTCGGGCTGAGACTCTTCAATAGCATCTTGGCCCAAAACGTCGACTGTTTATTTCCCTCCAAAGATGTGGCCCGACCTACTGAGTTCCCTTGGTGTTTTGTGTATGTTGCTCAAGATTTTCAGCATCTGCAAAATCTCTGTGTTTATATTTGAAAGCTTTGTTGCTGTGCCTGTGCTCCACCTGAAATAGAAAGGTGAAGGCTTCAGCATGGACTCTTTCATTTGCTGAACAGTTGCCAATGGATTGGAACATTGTACAATCAACTGCAAAGACCATCACTTCTGACCTTATGATGGAGGGAAGTTTGTTGATGGAGCAACTGAAAATGTTTGGACCCACTATACTGAGGAACTACTGCAATGATGCCTTGGGACTTGGACAATAGATATCTCATGCCCAGAATCACCTTCCCTTGGTGTAAGGCGTGACACAAAGAGTGTTTCTATTTACTGGAGTGTTTTCTTTATGATGGTCTTTGACTCCAGCGTTAACAAGCTCCATGATATCACTCTGGGTCAGATGCTGCCTTGTCATTAAGACAGTTCCACTAGGGTATAGTCCGCTCTTGCAGTCACCTCTGGACATTTGCTCCTGTGGTGAACAAGTGCCACCTGATAGAACAGTTGCAACATCTTCCATGGTGGAGCTGATGATTGACATTTGGCGGAGGGATGGTAAAATATCTGGACCACAAAAAAATCTCCAGATGATGGAAATCCGAAGCAACACATACAAAATGCTGGAGGAGCTCAGCAGGCCAGGCAGCATGTAAGGAAAAGGGTTTCGGCCCGAGACCCTTCATCAGGACTGGAAAGGAAGGGAAGAAGTCGGAGTGAGAAGGTGGGCGGAGGTCTGTTGTCTGCTTATTTGTCCACAGCCACTCAGAACTCAGACCAGTTGGCAATGACATTGTTTTGCTCTGTTTTACAATTAAGTGGACATGTAATTCTGTGTTGCAGTTTCACAGGGGGGTGGTGGGGGGGGGGAGTATTTGGCTCTCCTCCTGTTGTGTTCTTCTGTACTTCTCCTTAAAGCAGGGTTGATGGCAGCAGTAGAGTCAGTGATAAGCCATGCCATGAGATGATCAATTGTCGTGCTGTACACTTCCGTGTGGCCGATCACCAGTTTTGTCTGATTCTACCCCACTTCAGGTGCAATGGTGGGGTACAAGTCAGAGTCAGGGCTTTGTCTGCACGAGGACTGTGCAGTGATCACTTCAGCCAGTTCCATCGTGGACTGACACATCTGCCAAAACTCGATTAGTGAAGACAAGTGTGTTTATCCCTGTGTCAATTCACTTACTAGCTGACAGTTGTTATCTCCTCCAAGCCTCAGTCAGCACTCAAGTCCTCCACTCAAAGTACATATAATACTCTTGATACTCACAAGTTACTCATCATGGAGGAGCAATGATTCATTAACTGAAGGGAGACAGTTGGTAGTTAGGAGGATGTACATGTTCAAACTGATGCCATAAGACTTTTTGGAGTCTAATGATGAGGTACAGTTGGACTTCTCTTTTTTGCCCTGGTGGATTTGGCCTGCTGGGGAAACATTGAGTGTTATTGTTTCTCTGTCCGAACATTAATGATGCAAGTTCATTACGTACATAAAGCATTCATTTGCAGTGGTTTGGTGTTTAAATCAGCGGCCAATCAGTGATCTGACATGTGAAAGGACGTAGCTCATTCAGGTTTGCCAATTGAGGACATAAGGCACCGATTTGAAGCAGTTTCATGTTTGAACAGTGGATAATCATGGATCTGGATTGATTGGCAAGAACAAATAAAAAGGGAGGGACAAGTGGAGCGGCTACTGTTGGAGTGGACAGTGTTAGAGCGGACAGAGTTAGAGTGGTTATGTGAGGCTTTAGCTCTTCAGCACAGAGAGGCTTGAGTGAAAGAAGGCAAAAAAAGCAGTAAGTAGATTTTCCCCCATTTATTTATTGTTTCCTTCATTATATTTGCACAGTTAGAGCTGTAGGGATGTCAGGCAGGATAGTTGAATACTTCTCTTGCAAGAAGTGCATTCAGCTGCAATTTCTAACATTTCCTCTAGGGTTGTGATCTCAGGATTACTACCCAATTACTACCACATGCTAATAAGGCCAGAAATGGGAAGATCATACAGTTTAACACATGGCAAAGGAGATGGTGCAGGAGGGAGGGCGTTAGGGTTTTGAAATTTTGGGCTCTCTTCCAGGGAAGGTGGAATCTGTACAGAAGAGAAAGTTTGCACCTGAACTGGAGGGGGACTAATACCCTAGTGGGAAGGTTTGCTAGTGCTGCACAGGCCAGAATGGTTTAAATGAGTGTTGCAGGGGGATGGAAATCAGTGAGCCAGAACAGATAGTGGAGAAGTTTTGGAGACAGATGTTGTTAAGACCTCAGACAAAGTCAGGAATGAAAAGGTTCAGCTGCATGTATTTCAATGCAAGAAGTATTGTAGGAAAGACAAATGAACTCAGGGCATAGATCAGCACATGGAATTATGAGATTAGTAGCCATTAGTGAGACTTGGTTAGAGGAAGGGCAGGACTGGCATTTCAATATTTTGGGGTTCTGTTGTTTTAGTCATGACAGAATAAGAGGGATTAAAGGAGGAGGGGTGGCATTACTGGTCAATGAAAATGGCACGGTAGTACTCAGACACAGCAAACTGGATAATTCATCTAGTGAGGCTTTATGTGTGAAAGTTAAGAGTAAGAAAGTTATAACTATGTTAATAGAGCTACATTATAGACCACCCAACAATCTGAGAGATTTAGAGAAAACAACTTTAAAGCCAGATCGCAGATTATTGCAAGAAACATAAGGTTGTTTTAGTAGGTGATTTTAACTTTCCACATATTGACTGGGACTCCCATACTGTAAAAAGTCTAGATGGGATAGAGTTTGTCTAACGTGTTCAGGAAAGTTTCCTTCATCAGTACAACGTAGTCCCAACAAGAGAGTGTGCGATATACTTGATATGCTATTAAGGAATGAGACAGGGCAGGTGATAGAAGTTTATGTAGGGGAGCACCTTGTATCTAGTGATCATAATGTTAATGTGAATATGGAAAAGGATAGGTCTGGTCCATGGGTTGAGATTCTAAATTGGAGAAAGGCCGATTTTGATGGAATCAGAATGGAGCTGTCAAGTATGGATTGGGACAGGCTATTCTCTGGCAAAGGTGTACTTGGTAAGTGGGAGACCATCAAAAGTGATATTTTGAGAGTATAAAACTTGTAAGTACTTGTTGGAATAGAAGATAAAGATAACAGGTTTAGGGGATTTGGTTTTAAAGAGATATTGAGACCCTAGTTAAGGAAGAAAAAGCAGTGCATAGTTATAGGCAGGTAGGAACAAATGACGTACGTATGGAATATAAGAAATGCAAGAGAACAATTAAGAAAGAAATCAGGAAGGCCAAAGGAAGACATGAGGTTGCTCTAGCAGACAAAGTGAAGGAGAATCCTAAGGGATTCTACAGATATTTTAAGAGCAAAAGGATTACAACAGACAAAATGTCACCAAGATCGGAGGTGTAGTGGACAGCAAGAAAGACTATCAGAGCTTTGCAGCGGGATGTGAACCAGCTGGAAGAACGCACTAAAAAATGGCAGATGGCATTTAATGCCAACAAGTGCGAGGTGTTGCACTTCAGTAGGACCAACCAGGGTAGGTCTTACACAGTGAAAGGTAGGGCACTGAAGAGTACAGTAAAACAAAGGGATCTGGGATTACAGGTCCATAATCCATTAAAAGTTGAGGCAGAGGTAAATAGGATTGTAAAGAAAGCTTTTGGCACATTGGCCTCCATAAATCAATGTACTGAGTACAGAAGATGGGATGTTATATTGAAGTTGTAAAAGACATTGAGACCTAATTTAGAGTATTGTGTGCAACTTTGGTCACTGGCCTATTGGAAAGATGTAAATAAGGTTGAAAGAGTACAGAGGAAATTTACAAGGATGTAGCCAGGACTGGAAGACTTGAGGTATAAGGAAGAATTGAATAGGTTAGGATTTTATTCCTTAGAGTTTAGAAGATCGAGGGGGGATTTGATAGAGGTATACAAAGTTTGAGAAGTGCAGCTAGGATAAATGCAAGCAGGCTTATTCCACTGATGTTGGGTGGGACTACAACTGGAGATCATGGGTGAATAGTGAAAGGTGAAAAGTTTAAGGGAAACATGAGGGGAAACTTTTTTGTTCAGAGGGTCATGAGAGTGTGGAATGAGCTGCCAGCACAAGTGGTGCATGAAAGCTTGATTTCAATGTTGAAAAGAAGTTTGGATAGGTACATAGATAGTAGGGGTATGGAGGGCTATGGTCAGGGTGCAGGTCGACAGGATTAAGCAGTTTAAATGGGTGAGTATAGACCAGATGGGCCAAAGCACCTGTTTCTGTGCTGTAATTTTCTATCACTTTATGACTCTAAATAAGTGGCTTGCTAGGTCATTTAAGTGACTGAGGTGACATCTACACCAGAGTGGGTAAAGGTGGTAGAATTCATCTCATGAATCTTTCTTACAAGGGTGAGCTTGTGATACTTATTCAGGGTTTTAACCTGAAACATCAGCAATTCCTGTCCTCCCACAGATGCTGCTCAACCTACTAAGTTCCTCCAGCAGATTTTTGTTCTGTTGGGGTTAATGATTATTGGTGCAATCATTATTGATAGTACTCTCACTGTGGCAATTAATTAACTACTGCTCTTAATGGGAAAGCCCATTGATCTGAAACTCAAAGGAAAGCAGAGCGTATCTAAGGTTAATACAATTGGGGCTAGAAGCTGCACAGTCATAGATGGCTTTACCTACCTTTAGAAGGGAACCAGGAGAACTTTGTATTCCTATCAAGGGAAAATATGAATAAAAAGGACAGAACTGTCAAAGAGCTTGCACATGAATGACCGATTCAATGTTTTTCCTCTCTAGTTTAAAAGTCAGTGATCTTGATGCCAAAGGAAATAACCCACGTACAATGGCAGGGGGCAATAAAATCACTGCACAGCAAGCCAGTGCAAAAGTTCAATAACTTTTTCCATGGGCTGGGTAGATAAGGTTGGCACATGTAACAATCCAATAGCCAGTATCATATTTATCATATGGTCATTTCTGCTCCTGTGTTCAATTCCATTTCCACTAAGTACTTCAAGATCCTTCCCATTCTCTTCTTCCCCACCATTGTGTTCAATCATGGACGGTAAAGACGCAGCCATGGCCTGAATTTTGTGATCAGTGGTGAAGTGACAGCTGGTGCAGTTAACCTGAAGACAGATGTCCTTGAAGATCTAGCGCCATCTGTGGCGTGGCCTGCTCCTTTCCAACGTTGCTTGCTGCCAGGCGACTGTTCACAACAGGCTTTGTCTTCCAGTGGTGATGATATTATTGATCTGGCCAAGCAGCCAACCTCATTGAAAATTTCCCAGAATCAGCAAACCAGTAATAAAAGGCATAACCTTTATCTAATATTTCAAAGAGGATGAAATGAAGGAGGGTTAAGATAGAAGCTGAATTAATCATGATGTGCTTCAATATATTTCTTTGAAATATTTTAAAAATCAGTATATTTTGAAATATTTAATTCAGGGAATTAGTGCATACACACCCAAATATCTGCACATGCATACACATAGATAGGCACTCAAACATGTATTGTACATGTGTACACACTTCATAGGTTATTGCTCAGGATGAAGAATGATATGTTTCTACCCCAGTTCTCTGGGACTTGCTCACGTGCAGTACTTACTTTCCTATATCTGTGAGCAGTACACATATGCAAATACACACAGTTATCTACACAAATACACCTACTTGTTCTCATACTCAAGGGTTGCCTCAAGGTGCTCTGGATTCCTCTCACAGTTGAAAGAGTTAGTAGGTTAATTGGTTGTTGTGAATTGAGCTGTGATTAGGCCAGGGTTAAGTAGGTGGATTGCTGGCTGGTGTGACTCATTGGGCTGGCTAGGCCTCTTCCACACTGTATCTCTAAATAGAAATAAATAAACACACACACACACACACACACACACACTCTCACACTCATAGACATATACTTATGTGTCTAACACAGAACTACTGGAAGCACAGAAAACATGCTTCAATGTTTTTTTTCAAATCTTCCTTGAAAAAGCTGTAGTATCCTCACCAGCACAGGGAATTCCTGACCTGCGGCTGATGAATATAAAAAAGAGACCAACTGGGAAGGGACTATATACCTCAGGACTGTTTCCTGGGAAGCTCTGCATAATGAATAGCAGGAGTGGACTTCTCCCCAAGTGGCCCACAAAGCACCTCTTCAGGCATCTGCTGCCCCATCTGCAAGTTCCACATGAGACTCCTACAACATCAGAACCCGCAGCTATAGAGAGGGCCCACGTCATCTTTAATCCTGATAGACTGCTTAGAAAATAGGACAAACTGGCAGATTCCTTCTCTAAAGGATGTTGTAGTTTCATGATCAACATTATTGCCAGCAGTCTTTCTTTCATATATTTTCAGATTTATATTGAATTATTTGAATTTGCATTCCCAGCTTATGGGGTAAGATTCAAACTCATGACAAATAGTCAATTACCCAGGTGTCTGAATGCCAATCTAGTCACCGTGCAGGCCAATCTTCAGTTCTCAGTTGCACATAATCTAACAAAATCAAATTTCCCATCTGGCTGTGAGTTTCTCATGGATAAAAATAGCAATGCCACATTGGGGCATTTTAAGGTAATTTCACCAAATTATGTATGATTTATCCCATTCTTTCAATTAATTGTATGATAGCAGTTGAAACAGTTTAATAATAACCAAGAGACTACTACTTCCTTTAAGCTAAAGATAAGAAATTACATTTGTACCAGTGATGCCAACCGATTACAATACCTTGGCACACTTTTAATTGTCGCATCCACACAACTCTAGGCTACCTAATCTCTGGAAGGAAAAGACTATTCTTGACAATTCAATCTAACATACTGTGTCTGTGTTTGAGGACATCGATCTGAGGCCTGCAGGCTGTGCCATGCTGTTCCTTGGCTGTTTCCCTGATGAGGTCAGCGTAAGAATTGTGGACTTTGGTTTATCTGTCCTGGTATATTTTGGCAGATCTTGTCAGTGCTGAGCTCTGTATCCACTGCATTCTCCAAATTAAGAAACTTGGCAGAGTGATTAAAAAAAATGAAAGAGTAAGGGATCTGGCAATATCAGCACCAGATAATAAGGACTTTTATCCTTGTCATACCTATGTGCTTGACTCCTATGTGTATCGATTGGCAGCCAATCCTTCACTATCCAGGCTCTATGTTCTATCATCAAGTCTCATTATGTTTTCCCCCACCATAGTACCCGTCCCTTTGGCTTACCATTGTTATGAATTGTACTTTAATGAATGGCCTAGGGACACCACCACTTTACAGCTGACTTACACTCAGTGGCCACTTTATTAGGTATCTCCTGTACTGAGTTTATGTTGGTGGTCTTCTGCTACTATTGTCCATCCACATCAAGGTTCGGCACATTGTGTGTTTAGAGATGCTCTTCCGCACATCACTGTTGTATCACGTGGTTATTAGAGCTGCTGTCTTCTTCCTGTCATCTTGAACCAATCTGGTCATTCTTCTCTGACCTCTCTCATTAATAAGGCACTTTTGCCTACAGAACTGCCGCTCACTGAATGTGTTTCGACTTTCGCACCATTCTCTGTAAACTTGAGAGACTGTTGCTTGTGAAAATCCCAGGAGATCAACAATTTATGAGGTACTCAAACCATTCCATCTGGCACCAATAATCATTTCACGTTCAAAGTCACGTAGATCACATTTCTTCCCCATTCTGATGTTTGGTCTGAACAATAACTGAACCTCTTGACCATGTCTGCATGCTTTTATGCAATGAGTTGCTGCCACATGATTGGCTGATTAGCTATTTGTATTGACGAGCAGGTGGGAAGATGTACCTAATAAAGTGGACACAGTGTACATTTGGTATGTGCACTTTGTTTTATTATTTGACAGTCTGATAATTAGGAATATTGTCTATGGCATGAAGAGAATTACAAAAAAAATCATAGCAGCATTGCAAAGACGCAAAATGTATGTATATTCGGATTATATGTGAGCAATGAGAGTGTTGACAGGTTATATGAGAAAGTTTGAGTAAATTATATAATACACACCCTAACAGCACAATATAGTGAGGGACGATGCACAGCTATACGTGTTGAATTGCCCTGGAGTGTGCGGTGTCTATATGCATAGTTGAGTACACCCTGTGTACGTGTGGTGGACAGGACCACCTGTCGGGCTGCCTCCAGCCCTCATGGTCTGAGACGTGCTGCAGCTGCAGCTCTTTGCCGTGACTCCTATCACTGCGCCAATGGACTGCTTTGTCCATTGGGAAATCAGTCTTTTACCAAAAACCTATCAGCGTGTGAGCTTGGGTGTGAGGAAGCTGGCTCCTCCAATGTGCTATCGCATGACGACTGAAGCGAACACAGCAGTAAATTGAAGTGGAGATGTTTCACAAAGGGCAGACGTGTAAAAAAGGTGTTCCTCAGAAGCCCGCAAAGAATAAAAGGAATTAATTCTCTCCTCAGCTCACTAATTTATCTATGTCTGTGTGAAGCACTAGGGGGAGCTGTTAAACTTTTTTAGGGTGTAAAAGAGGAGTTCGTGAAAAAGTGCCATGAATCCAAAAGAACCTCTGATCTGGCTATCTGCCTCCAAACCAGTGTATATGTTGGGTTGGGGTCAAGTAGGGCCAGGACATATTCTGTGTTACAGGTTGTAGGCTGGACCAGGCTGTGCTTTATGAATAAAATTTAGCTCCGCCCCTTCCATGTTGAATAACCTATCAATCCCAACCCAAATCATTTCATAACAGGTAAGTGTATGAAGGAATATATAATGTTTCCTTTCATTTGTTTGATTGAGATTGTTGTACTTACAGGGAAACTGCAGTCTGGTACAAAAACAATTATAATTCCTTGTGCTCAGATGGGGTTCAGATTCTCTGTGGTTTTAATTTTATCCCAAGTATCTGATAATCTGATAAACAGCTAATCAGTAGAGGAATTTGAACAGAGTAAGATTTATAGCACTGAAAATATTTTAGAAGATGGGTTTTAGCACAAAAATTATGAAAGTGATCTGAAGAGTTAAAATGTAAATTTCCTTAATTTTTTTCGACTAATAACAGCAGAACAATAGTGTAAGTGTTGGAGATGCCGACAAACTCAGAACAATTTATGTAGATCTTGGGACAAGTTGGGAGAGATGTTGAATATTTCCAAATAGGAGCTGATACAGGGATGAAAAGTGAGTAATACAATGTCTGTCAATTTGGTAAAAGCAGATCCGTGGATTGTCTTTCCAGTTGCTTCAAGTAGCATCGAGCACAAGCCTGTGCCCCTCAGCTATGTGGAGTACTTCGCCATGTCTTCAACCCGAGCCTGAGGCTCCGGAGGGTTCCTGTACTGTGGACGACGTCCTGCCTCGTCCCTGTGCCGAAGACGCCGTGCCCCAGCGGCCTCAATGACTACAGGTCGGTGGCATTGACCTCCCACATCATGAAGACCATGGAGAGACTTGTTCTGGAGCTGCTCCGGCCTATGGTCAGGCCACACTTAGATCCCTTCCAGTTTGCCTACCAGCCCCGACTAGGAGTTGAGGATGCCATCGTCTACCTGCTGAACCGTGTCTACGCCCACCTGGACAAGCCAGCGAGCACTGTGAGGGTCATGTTTTTTGACTTCTCCAGTGCATTCAACACCATCCGCCCTGCTCTGCTGGGGGAGAAGCTGGCAGCAATGCAGGTGGATGCTTTCCTGGTGTCATGGATTCTTGATTACCTGACTGGCAGACCACAGTACGGTACGTGTGCTTGCAACACTGTGTGTCCAACAGAGTGATCAGCAGCACTGGGGTTCCACAGGGGACTGTCTTGTCTCCCTTTCTCTTCACCATTTACACCTCAGACTTCAACTACTGCACAGAGTCTTGTCATCTTCAGAAATTTTGTGATGACTCTGCCATAGTTGGATGCATCAGCAAGGGAGATGAGGCTGAGTACAGGGCTACGGTAGGAAACTTTGTCACATGGTGTGAGCAGAATTATCTGCAGCTTAATGTGAAAAAGACTAAGGAGCTGGTGGTAGACCTGAGGAGAGCTAAGGTACCGGTGACCCCTGTTTCCATCCGGGGGGTCAGTGTGGACATGGTGGAGGATTACAAATACCTGGGGATACGAGTTGACAATAAACTGGACTGGTCAAAGAACACTGAGGCTGTCTACAAGAAGGGTCAGAGCCGTCTCTATTTCCTGAGGAGACTGAGGTCCTTTAACATCTGCCGGACAATGCTGAGGATGTTCTATGAATCTGTGGTGGCCAGTGCTGTCATGTTTGCTGTTGTGTGCTGGGGCAGCAGGCTGAGGGTAGCAGACACCAACAGAATCAACAAACTCATTCGTAAGGCCAGTGATGTTGTGGGTATGGAACTGGACTCTCTGACAGTGGTGTCTGAAAAGAGGATGCTGTCCAAGTTGAATGCCATCTTGGACAATGTCTCCCATCCACTACATAACGTATTGGTTGGGCACAGGAGTACATTCAGCCAGAGACTCATTCCACCGAGATGCAACGCAGAGCGTCATAGGAAGTCATTCCTGCCTGTGGCCATCAAACTTTACAACTCCTCCCTTGGAGGGTCAGACACCCTGAGCCAATAGGCTGGTCCTGGACTTATTTCCTGGCATAATTTACATATTACTATTTAATTATTTATGGTGCAACTGTAACGAAAACCAGTTTCCCCCAGGATCAATAAAGTATGACTATGACTATGACTATGACTATGACTATGAGTATCTTTGTACCAGTTTCTCCACAGGTGTCATACAGTAAAATACTTTCTTGTGCAACCTTCTAATTTAATGGGGCTGTTGGTTGTCCATTCAGTCAGAGGCATGATACACTTTCTCCTTCATTCTTCCCAATATTCACCAGAAGTGCAAAATTACATAGCTGTGCATTATGTTGATTGAGGACACACTGGCATACTTTCTCCAAATTAATGAGAGACCAGTTGAGAAGATTCAAGATTCAATATTGTTGTCATGGTCTGGTCCGTGAAGTCTGTTTTCCGGTTTACGGTCTGGTCCATTGTACCTTATTCCAAGTCTTCTGGTTTTCCCTTGTCCTGTTGTGTGCCTTAATTGAGGCACATGATTCTGATTTTGGGCTGGCTACATAAATAGCTCCTGGGTTCAGCATCATTTGCTGGACTGTTCCCTTCCCTTCACTTTACTCCTGAAGCCTTTGCCTGAAGCCTTGCCTGCAACCTTGCTTGTGTGCTCACCTGTATCGCTGTCGGTTCTACCGCCAAAGCATGACCGGAGCCTTGCTGTGTCTTGATAAGGAACTGTATTTAATTGTTTGGAACTTTCTCTGTGTCCACGACTTCACTAGGTAGGTCTGGCCGTTTGCCACTACCTTGTGTTGGGAACTGTCTCGTTGCGTTCAGCATTCTGTGTATGAGTCTCAGCCCTACGTCCTGTTCCCAAGGAGGGTTCCTAGCTCTGTGTTCCATGTTTCTGTCTCTCAAGACCAAGGCTCTGTGTTCTGCTTTGCTGTCTCCCAAGATTACCAAGGCTTTGTGTTCTGTGTTCCTGTCTCCCAAGACCAAGACTTGGCTTCGGGGTCTCGTCCTGTCCTTGTGCCTCACCCAGCCCAGGAGTCTCGTCCTGTCCAAGCCACGTCCAAGAACCACGTCCTGTCCAAGCCATGTCCAAGAATCTCATCCTGTTCAAGTCAAGGCTTTGTGTTCTCGTCTATTCCATGTACCTTGTCCTGTGCAGGAGTTCCACGTTCTGTCCTGTAGCCTCACCTAATCCTGTCTCCCAAGACCACGTCACGTCTTCGCCTAGTTCTGGAGTCCGAGCCTGAGTCAAGACCCAGGTTCTGGGTCCTCGTCCAGTCTCTGGCTCGGAGTCTGAACCCAAGCCTCATCATGTCCTCGCCTCAAAGAACCCAAGCCTTGTCATGTCCTCGCCTCGAAGAACCCAAGTCTCATCATGTCCTCGCCTCGAAGAACCCAAGCCTTCTTATGTCCTCGCCTCGAAGAACCCAAGCCTCCTCATGTCCTCGCCTCGAAGAACCCAAGCCTCATCACGTCCTCGCCTCGAAGAACCCAAGCCTTGTCATGTCCTCGCCTCGAAGAACCCAAACCTTGTCATGTCCTCGCCTCGAAGAACCCACGCCTTGTCATGTCCTCGCCTCAAAGAACCCAAGCCTCGTCATGTCCTCGCCTTGAAGAACCAAGCCTCATCCTGTCCACGCCTCGAAGAACCCAAGCCATGAAGTACCCAATCAATGTAGAACCCAAGCCATGTCCAGTCCTGTAGCCACGTCATGTCCTCACCGTGTTCTGGGGTCCGAGCCCGAGTCAACCCCCAGGTTCTGGGTCTTTGACCATTCTCTGGCTCAGAGAACAAGCCAGGCTCCTAGTTCCCAGTTCCTTGTCCTGGTCCCACTTGTCTAGTCGATGTTCTTACCCGAGTCTGTTCTTGTCTGAGCTTTCTAGTCAAGTCCTGTTCTTAGTACTTCAGTGTCTGCGTCTTGCATTTGGGTCTGCCACCATCGCTCCCTGTTATGACAATTGTTTAGTGTCACTTCATGTACATCAGTGTAAAGGAGAACGAAGTAATTGTTACTCCGCACTGAGTCAGAATGAAAAGAACTCAAAAGATAAAAAAACAAAATCATAATAAAAAAAACAAAATAAATACAAATACTTAAGCTAGCTTATATACATAGAGTGATTGTCCATAAAGTGGTGTTAGGCACAGGAGTGTATGTACGTAAGGAGAGACTGATACGAAATGATAAAGTAGTGTTGGAGGTGTTGTGGAGGGGTAGGTTAGTGTTTGGATGTGTTGTTCAGTACTGGTGGTTTAGTGTTTGGAAGTCTTGTGGAGGGTGGGTTTGCGTTTGGAGTTGTTGTGGAGGGTGGGTTTGCGTTTGGAGGTGTGGAGGGGTGGCTTCATGTCTGGAGGGGTGGGTCAGTGTTTGGAGGTGTTGTCAAGGGTGAATTAGTGTTTGGAGGAGCTGTGGAGGGTGGGTTAGTGTTTTGAGGTGTGTTTGGAGGGTGGGTCTGTGTTTAGAGATGTTGTGGAGGGTGAGTTAATGTTTGGAAGTGTTGTGAAGGGGTGTGTTTGTGTTTGAAACATAGAAAAAAATAGGTGCAGGAGTAGGCCATTCGGCTCTTCGAGCCTGCACCGCCATTCAGTATGATTATGGCTGATCATCCAATTCAGAACCCTGTACCTGCCTCCTCTCCATACCCCTTGATCCCTTTAGCCACAAGGGCCATATCTAACTCCCTCTTAAATATAGTCAATGAACTGGCCTCAACTGTTTCCTGTGGCAGAGAATTCCACAGATTCACCACTCTCTGTGTGAAGATGTTTTTCCTCATCTCAGTCCTAAAAGGCTTCCCCTTTATCCTTAAACTGTGACCCATCGTTCTGGACTTCTCCAACATCGGGAACAATCTTCCTGCATCTAACCTGTCCAACCCCTTTAGAATTTTATACGTTTCAATAAGATCCCCCCTCAATCTTCTAAATTCCAGCAAGTATAAGCCTAGTCGATCCAGTCTTTCATCATATGAAAGTCTTGCTATCCCAGGAATCAATCTGGTGAACCTTCTTTGTACTCCCTCTATGGCAAGGATGTCTTTCCTCAGATTAGGGGACCAAAACTGCACACTATACTCCAGGTGTGGTCTCACTAAGGACTTGTACAACTGCAGTAGTACCTCCCTGCTCCTGTACTCGAATCCTCTTGCTATGAATACCAGCATACCATTCGCCTTTTTCACTGCCTGCTGTACCTGCATGCCCGCTTTCAATGACTGGTGTATAATGACACCCAGGTCTCATTGCACCTCCCCTTTTCTTAATCTGCCACCATTCAGATAATAATCTGTTTTCCTGTTTTTGTTACCAAAATGGATAACCTCACATTTATCCACATTAAGTTGCATCTGCCATGAATTTGCCCACTCACCTAACCTATCTAAGTCACCCTGCATCCTCTTAGCATCCTCCTCACAGCTAACACTGCCGCCCAACTTCGTGTCGTCCACAAACTTGGAGATGCTGCATTTAATTCCCTCGTCTAAGTCATTAATATATATTGTAAACAACTGGGGTCCCAGCACTGAGCCTTGCGGTACCCCACTAGTCACTGCCTCCCTTTCTGAAAAGGTCCCATTTATTCCCACTCTTTGCTTCCTGTCTGCTAACCAATTCTCTATCTACATAAATACCATACCCCCAATACCGTGTGCTTTAAGTTTGCACACTAATCTCTTGTGTGAGACCTTGTCAAAAGCCTTTTGAAAATCCAAATATACCACATCCACTGGTTCTCCCCTATCCACTCTACTAGTTACATCCTCAAAAAATTCTATGAGATTCGTCAGACATGATTTTCCTTTCACAAATCCATGCTGACTTTGTCTGATGATTTCACCGCTTTCCAAATGTGCTGTTATCACATCTTTGATAACTGACTCTAGCATTTTCCCCACCACCGATGTTAGGCTAACCAGTCCATAATTCCCCAGTTTCTCTCTCCCTCCTTTTTTAAAAAGCAGGTTTACATTACCCACCCTCCAATCCTCAGGAACTAATCCAGAATCTAGAGATTAGAGAAATTATCAGTAATGCATCCACTATTTCTTGGGCTACTTCCTTAAGCTCTGTGGGATGCAGATCATCTGGCTCTGGGGATTTATCTGCCTTTAATCCCTTCAATTTACCTAAAACCACTTCCCTACTAACACGTATTTCCCTCAGTTCCCCCATCTCACTAGACCCTCAGTCCCTTATCTCCTCCTTAGTGAAGACAGAACCAAAGTAGTTATTCAATTGATCAGCCATGTCCTTGCTCCCCATGATCAATTCACCTGTTTCTGACTGTAAGGGACCTACATTTGTCTTAACCAATCTTTTTCTTTTCACATATCTATAAAAGCTTTTACAGTCAGGTTTAATGTTCCCTGCCAGTTTTCTCTCATAATCTTTTTTTCCCTTTCCTAATTAAACCCTTTATCCTCCTCTGCTGGACTCTGAATTTCTCCCAGACCTCAGATGTGCCGCTTTTTCTGGCTAATTTGTATGTTTCTTCTTTGGAATTAATACTATCCCTAATTTCCCTTGTCAGCCATGGGTGCACTACCTTCCCTGATTTATTCTTTTGCAAACTGGGATGAACAATTGTTGTAGTTCATCCATGTGATCTTTAAATGCTTGACATTGCATATCCACCATCAACCCTTTAAGTATCATTTGCCAGTCTATCTTAGCTAATTCACGTCTCATACCTTCAAAGTTACCCTTCTTTAAGTTCAGAACCTTTGTTTCTGAATTAACTATGTCACTCTCCATCTTAATGAAGAATTCCACCATATTATGGTCACTCTTACCCAAGGGGCCTATCACGACAAGATTACTAATTAACCCTTCCTCATTGCTCAATACCCAGTCTAGAATAGCCTGCTGTCTAGTTGGTTCCTCGACATGTTGGTTCAGAAAACCATCCCGCATACATTCCAAGAAATTCCCTTCCTCAGCACCCTTACCAATTTGGTTCACCCAATCTATATGTAGATTGAAGTCACCCATTATAACTGCTGTTCCTTTATTTCATGCATTTCTAATTTCCTGTTTAATGCCATCCCCAACTTCACTACTACTGTTAGGTGGCCTGTACACAACTCCCACCAGCGTTTTCTGCCCCTTAGTGTTATGCAGCTCTACCCATATCGATTCCACATCCTCCCGTCTAATGTCCTTCCTTTCTATTGCGTTAATCTCCTCTCTAACCAGCAATGCTACCCCACCTCCTTTTCTTTCATGTCTATCCCTCCTGAATATTGAATATCCCTGAACGTTGAGCTCCCATCCTTTGTCACCGTGGAGCCATGTCTCTGTGATCCCAACTATATCATATTCATTAATAACTATCTGCACTTTCAATTCATCCACCTTGTTACTAATGCTCCTTGCATTGACACACAAAGCCTTCAGGCTTGATTTTACAATACTCTTAGCTCTTATACAATTATGTTGAAAGGTGGCCCTTTTTGATTTTTGCCGGCCTGCCACTTTTACTTTTCACCTTACTTTTTGCTTCTACCCTCATTTTACACCCCTCCGTCTCTCTGCACTTGTTCCCATCTCCCTGCCACATTAGTTTAAATCCTCGTGAACAGAAGTAGCAAATGCTCCCCCTAGGACATTGGTTCCAGTCCAGCCCAGGTGCAGACCGTCCTGCTTGTACCGGTCCCACCTCCTCCAGAACTGGTTTCAATGCCCCAGAAATTTGAATCTCTCCCCTTTGCACCATTTCTCAAGCCACGTATTCATCTGAAATATCTTCCTATTTCTACTCTGACTAGCACGTGGCACTGGTAGTAATCCAGAGATTATTACCTTTGTGGTCCTACTTTTTAGTTTATCTCCTAATTCCCTAAATTCACCTTGTAGGACCTCATCCCGTTTTTTCCTATATCGTTGGTACCTATGTGCACCACGACCACTGGCTGTTCACCCTCCCACTCCAGAATGTCCTGCAGCCGCTCAGAGACATCCTTGACTCTTGTACCAGGGAGGCAACATACCCTCCTGGAGTCTCGTTTGCGGCTGCAGAAACGCCTATCTATTCCCCTTACAATCGAATCCCCTATCACTACAGCTCTCCCACTCCTTTTCCTTCCCTCCTGTGCCGCAGAGCCATCCATGGTGCCATGAGCTCGGCTGCTGCTGCCTTCCCCTGATAAGACATCTCTCCCAACAGTATCCAAAACAGTATATCTGGTTAGGAGGGAGATGACCTCAGGGGACTCCTGCGCTACCTGCCTACTGCTACGCTGTTTAGTGGCCACCCATTCCCCTTCTGCCTGTGTTTGGAGGAGTTGTGGAGGATGGGTTAGTGCTTGGACATATTGTGGAAGGCGAGTTCATGTTTGGATTTGTTGTGGGGGATGAGTTAGCGTTTGGATGTGTTGTTCAGTAACAGTGGTTTAATGTTTGGAGGTGTTGTGGAAGGTGGGTTAGTGTTTGGAGGGGTTATGGAGGGTGAATTAGTGTTTGGAGGTGTTGTGGAGAGATGTGTTAATGTTTGGAGGAGCTATGGAGTGGTGGGTTAGTGGTTGGAGGTGTTGTGGAGGGGTGTGTTAGTGTTTGGAGGTGATGTGGAGGGGTGTGTTAGTGTCTTGAGGTGTTGTGGAGGGTGAGTTAGTGTTTGGAGGTGTTGTGGAGGGTGAGTTCGTGTTTGGAGGTGATGTGAAGGGGTGTGTTAGTGCTTGGAGGTGTTGTGGAGGGTGAGTTAGTGTTTTGAGGGGTTGTGGAGGATGGGTTGGTACTTGGCGGTGTTGTGGAGTGTGTGTTAGTGTTTGGAAGTGTTGTAGAGGGATGGGTTAATGTTTGGAGGAGTTATGGAGTGGTGGGTTCGTAGTTGTAGATGTTGTGGAGGGTGAGTTAATGTTTGGAGGTGTTGTGGAGGCCAGGGTAATGTTTTGAGGTGTTGTAGAGGCTGGAGTAGTGTTTGGAGGTGTTGTGGAGGCTGGAGTAGTGTTTGGAGGTGTTGTGGAGGCTGGAGTAGTGTTTGGAGGTGTTGTGGAGGGTGGGTTAGTGTTTGAAGGTGTTGTGCAGGGTGGGTTTGTATTTGGAGGTGTTGTGGAGGGTGGGTTAGTGTTTGGAGGTGTTGTGGAGGGTGAGGTGGTGTTTGGAGGTGTTGTGCAGGGTGGGTTTGTATTTGGACGTCTTGTGGAGGGTGGGTTAGTGTTTGGAGGATTGTGCAGGTGTAAATTAGTGTTTGGAGGTGTTGTGGAGGATGGGATAGTGTTTGGCAGTGTTGTGGAGGGTAGGATAGTGTTTGGAGGTGTTGTGGAGGATTGGTTAGTGTTACAAAGTGTTGTGGAGGGTGGGGTAGTGTTTGAAGGTGTTGTGCAGGGTGGGTTTGTATTTGGACGTGTTGTGGAGGGTGGGTTAGTGTTTGGAGGATTGTGCAGGCGTAAATTAGTGTTTGGAGGTGTTGTGGAGGGTGGTTTTGTGTTTGGAGGTGTTGTGGAGGATGGGTTAGTGTTTGGAGGTGATGTGGAGGGGTGTGTTAGTGTGTTGAGGTGTTGTGGAGGATGGGTTGTACTTGGCGGTGTTGTGGAGTGCGTGTTAGTGTTTGGAACTGTTGTGGAGGGATGGGTTAATGTTTGGAGGTGTGTGGAGGGTGAGTTAGTGTTTGGAGGTGTTGTGGAGGGTGAGTTAGTGTTTGGAGGTGTTGTGGAGGGTGAGTTAGTGTTTGGAGGTGTTGTGGAGGTTTGGGTTAGTGTTTGGAGGTGTTGTGGAGGGTGGGTTTGTATTTGGAGGTGTTGTGGAGGTTTGGGTTAGTGTTTGGATTTGTTGTGGGGGATGAGTTTGTGTTTGGATGTGTTGTTCAGTACCGGTGGGTTAGTGTTTTGAAGTGTTGTGGAGGGTGGGTTAGTGTTTTGAAGTGCTGTGGAGGAGTGCGTGTGTGTTTAGGGGTGTTGTGGAGGGCTTGGTTAGTGTTTGTTTGTGTTGTGGAGGGTGGATTAGTGTTTGGAAGTGTTGTGGAGGGTGCATTTGTGTTTGGAGTTATTGTGGAGTGCGAGTTAGTGCTTGGATTTGTTGTGGGGAATGATTTAGTGTTTGGGTGTGTTGTTCAGTACCAGTGGGTTAGCGTTTGGAGGTGTTGTGGAGGTGTGGGTTTGTGTTTTGAGGTGTTGTAGAGGGTGGGTTAATGTTTTGAGGTGTTGTGGAGGGTGAGTTAGTGTTTGGAGGTGTTGTGGAGGGTGAGTTAGTGTTTGGAGGTGTTGTGGAGGGCGAGTTAATGTTTGGAGGTGTTGTGGAGGGTGAGTTAGTGTTTGGAGGTGTTGTGGAGGGTGAGTTAGTGTTTGGAGGTGTTGTGTAGGGTGAGTTAGTGTTTGGAGGTGTTGTGGAGGTTGAGTTAGTGTTTTGAGGTGTTGTGGAGGGTGTTAGTGTTTGGAGGTGTTGTGGAGGGTGAGTTAATGTTTGGAGGTGTTGTGGAGGGTGAGTTAGTGTTTGGAAGTGTTGTAGAGGGTGAGTTAGTGTTTGGAGGTGTTGTGGAGGGTGAGTTAGTGTTTGGAAGTGTTGTAGAGGGTGAGTTAGTGTTTGGAGGTGTTGTGGAGGGTGAGTTAGTGTTTGGAGGTGTTGTGGAGGGTGAGTTAGTGTTTGGAAGTGTTGTAGAGGGTGAGTTAGTGTTTGGAGGTGTTGTGGAGGGTGAGTTAATGTTTGGAGGTGTTGTGGAGGGTGAGTTAGTGTTTGGAGGTGTTGTGTAGGGTGAGTTAGTGTTTGGAAGTGTTGTAGAGGGTGAGTTAGTGTTTGGAGGTGTTGTGGAGGGTGAGTTAGTGTTTGGAAGTGTTGTAGAGGGTGAGTTAGTGTTTGGAGGTGTTGTGGAGGGTGAGTTAGTGTTTGGAGGTGTTGTGGAGGGTGAGTTAGTGTTTAGAGGTGTTGTGTAGAGTGAGTTATTGTTTTGAGGTGTTGTGGAGGGTGAGTTAGTGTTTGGAAGTGTTGTAGAGGGTGAGTTAGTGTTTGGAGGTGTTGTGGAGGGTGAGTTAGTGTTTAGAGGTGTTGTGTAGGGTGAGTTAGTGTTTTGAGGTGTTGTGGAGGTTGAGTTAGTGTTTTGAGGTGTTGTGGAGGGTGTTAGTGTTTGGAGGTGTTGTGGAGGGTCTGTCAGTGTTAGGGGGTGTTGTGGAGGGTCTGTTAGTGTTAGGGGGTGTTGTGGTGGTTGAGTTGGTGTTTGGAAGCGTTGTTCAGTACCGGTGGGTTAGTGTTTGGAGGTTTTGTGGAGGGTGGGTTAGTGTTTGGAGGTGTTGTGGAGGGTGAGTTAATGTTTGGATGTGTTGTTCAGTACTGGTGTGTGAGTATTTGGAGGTGTTGTGGAGGGGTGGTTTTGTGTTTGGACATGTTGTTGAGGGTGAGTTGGTGCTTGGATGTGTTGTTCAGTACTGGTGGGTTAGGGTTTGGAGGTGTTGTGGAGGGTGGTGTACTGTTTGCTGGTGTAGATCAGTCCCGCTTTGGAAAGTGATGTTTTTGGTCTGGTGGTCCTTACGTGGTTGTAATGTGCCCCACTCCTATTCAGGGAGTAGGCTGAACAGTCCATGAGCAGGCTTTGTGGGATCCTTCATGATGTTACTGGATCTTTTCTGACTTATAGATGCCCTTGATACCGGTTCGCCTGGCCCAGTTCTGAATACCCTTTGTAGAGCTTTCCTGTTCACTGCAGTGCAGTTTTCATTCTGAGCAGTGACGCCCATTGTTGAGATGCTCCCTGCTGTGCACCTGTAGAATGAGGTGAACATGGATGTGCGAAGTCCAGCTGCCCTCAGCCTCCTCAGAGACTGGGTAGAGGGTCTGAGGAACTTTCTTGACTGTGTAGGATGTGGTCTCCATATAGAGGCGTAGAGGAACTTGCTTGCCTGTGCAGCATGTTTATTGGGGCCATGTAAGTGTGTGTGCAGTGTGTTCTCCTAGGAATTTGAAGCTGCTTTCAGTTGCCACTGACAATGTAAAGGGGGGGCGGGGGTGGGTATGAGTTCTTCTAAAGAGTGGATAACCACCTGCTTTGTCTTGTCGACTTTGAGGAAGCATTATCTGCCTGGCACCAGGCCTCAAGTTCTTCCACCTCCTCTCCGTAGGCTCCCTCATCTTTGTTGGTGATGAGCCCCACCACTGCCAGTGTCATCGGTGAACTTGGCAATATAGGTGTTTGTTCATGCAGTGTGAGCAGAGTGTACAGCAGTGGGCTCAGCACACAGTCCCAGGGGGAGGGGGCCTTTATTGAGGATGATTGGGAGGGAGGAGCGGTTGTGCATCTGACTATCTGAGCTCTCTTGGTCAGTGCACAGTGTTATATTTGGATTGAGGAGAAGTTTGTTCACTAGAGTCTGTGGGACAATAGTGTTTAATGCCAAACGGAAATTTAGAAACAGCATTCTTAAATAAGTGTCCTTGTTTTCTAGGTGTGCAGGGGATTCTCTGCATGGATTCAACCAAACACAGGAGTGAAGGCCATACTTTCTCTAAGAAGTCATTCAAGAACTGCCTTTCTGGTCTAGCCAGGTACATAAAATAAATGAAGCATGGTAGATCTCTGGATAGTCTATCGTAGATAGGGAAAATAATTGGTAAATTGGTAAAATATTTTATCAACGTATAGTGAGAAACTTCACTTTGCATGCCAACAATATTGATCATTTCATCACATTGGTGCATTGAGGTACTACAAAGGGAAAACAATAACTGAGTGCAGAAGAAAGTGTTACGGTTACAGAGAAAGTGCAGTGCAGGGCCATGTTGAGATAGATTGTAAGGTGTAGAATCCGTCTTATTGTTCAAGAGATCTATTCAGTCCTGGTGTAACAGCTGCCCTTAAGCCTGGTCATATACGCTTCCAGGTTATTGATCTTCTGCCTGATGGGAGGAGGAAGAAAAGAGATAGTCCAGGATGGAAAGAGTTGTTGATTATATTAGCTAGTTTACTGAGGCAGTGAGAAGTACAGAGAGGCTTCATGTAAGAGAGGATGGCTTCTGTGATGTGTCCCACTGTTCACTGCAGTTTCCTGCGATCACAGGCAGAGCAATTGCCATATTAAGCCACGATGCACGTTCATAGAGCTAAATGTATTCCTGCTGCCATGGTCACTCTCCGGAACTTGCTGTTCCTCCAGCCTAACTGTTTGTAATGCAGTTGCAAAGGAGGCTCCTGCTCAACAATGTGGACAACTACCTACAAATGTTCTGAACAAAAAAGAAGCATGATAAATTCTGTCTAACTAATTAGCATCCCATCAGTCCAAGTGGCCAAGTGGTTAAGGTGACGGTCTAGTGATCTGAAGGTCGCTAGTTCGAGACTCAGCTCAGGGAATGTGTTGTGTCCTTGAGCAAGGCACTTAATCACACAGTGCTGTGCGACGACACCGGTGCCAAGCTGTACGGGTCCTAGTGCCCTTCCCTTGGACAACATCGATAGCGTGGAGAGGGCAGACTTGCAGCATTGGCAACTACTGGTCTTCCATACAACCTTGCCCAGGTCTGCACCTTGGAAACATTCCAAGGCGCAAATCCATGGTCTCACGAGACTAACGGATGCCTATAAAAAAAAGAAAAAAAAAAGTCCAATCATGATTATCAGCAACAGTGCTCTCAAGTGACAGTTGCTCACCAATAAACCAGTCATTGATGCCAGTTTTCACCAGCATTCAGTCTCAGACTTTGTTACTGCATTGACTAAATACCGACAAAAAAATAAAGTGAATGCTTTTGAGATCAAGGCAGAGTATGACTGTCTTTGTAAGACTGAAGCCAGTAATTATTACTTGTAAACTCTCTACTAGTTAGATGCCCAGCAGAAAAAAAGTTAGATGCTGGTGGCGAATCGTCCCTGGTTGCCATTCAAGGAGTTCCATAAGGCATTCCTACATCCAGTCACATGAAACTGCTTCAGCAAAGGCCTTTGATCTATCACGTCAGATCTAGGGTCATTCACTAAGGTTTGTGCAATGTTTTTTGAGGTCCTCTGGAAATGAGGAGGGAGTTCCATCATCTTCAAGGCGTATCAAGCGAATGAAGGAATACTCAGTTAGCAGGACAAATGTACTTCTAGCACCAGTCACCTGTTCCTCTTATATCGATGGAGAATGTCAGGGACGGGGTGTACAGCATTTTTTTTTGCCTTTAATCTTAAACGTTGCTCTTTTTAGCAATAAAATTAATATTTATGAAGTCTTTACAGCATCAGTACATTGATGTTTAGCAATTCATCTCTAGATAGGAGAGCGAACAACGTAATGTAGTAGCAACACATTGTACACTGCCTCCGAAATTTATTCGATTGACTTTAATACATAAGCTCATGGGAAAAGAAACAAAGAGGACATAAATAATTCAGACTTATTAGAGGTGCTACCACGCTGACTGAATATTTAGACCCCACATGAATATCGAGTCTGACAGTGATCTAAGATAAGAACACAGACAATTCACGAAGCATATGGAACCCAAGTTCCAGCTAGAGATTAATGAGGAATTTCTCCATATGTTGCTCATCAACAATGATGCCCACCTGCAGCTCAAAGGAAGTCTTGCTCTTAAAGGTTAAGGAGATGAAAGTTAGAGAGATGAGAGTCCTGCTGCCATAGACTACAGCTACAACAGTGCTCAGAAAACCAAAGCCCTGTAATTTTCCACTCTGCATTATAGGTTACTGGGTCTGGACACATGATAGAATCAAACAGGGACAACTGGATTTTCTGGAGTATGTGAAAATCAACCTGACCATCTATAGGATCCATGTCCCTATGGGAGAAGGCTGTAGGATCAAATCATGTCCAAAGTCATGAAAGGATAATCCAGGCCTCATAAGCAACACACATCAAAGTTGCTGGTGTACGCAGCAGGCCAGGCAGTGTCTATAGGAAGAGGTACAGTCGACGTTTCGGACCGAGACCCTTCGTCAGGACTAACTGAAAGAAGAGCGTTCACCAGCAACTTTTATGTGTGTTGCTTGAAAATCCAACATCGGCAGATTTTCCTCGTGTTTGCATTTTTAAATCCAGGCCTCACAGTTTGGGTGACTGATTTGGTGAATGCTTATCCTAAGCCTAAATCCTAAACCCCCTCTTTTACTCTGTCTATACTCATGACTGTGTCACCACCCACAGCTCCAATCTGCTAATTAAATTTGCTGATGATACTACATCGATTGGCCTAATCTCAAATAATAATGAGGCAGCCTGCAGAGAAGAAGTCATCACCCTGACACAGTGGTGTCAAGAAAACAAACTCTCCCTGTGGAGCTGGTTGTGGTCTAATGGAGACAGGCTAACCCCTATTGACGTCCATGGATCTGGGATTGAGAGGGTGAACAGCTTTAAATTCCTCGGCATACACATCACTGAAGATCTCACGTGGTCTGTACAATCCGGCTGTGTGGTGAAAAAAGCAGAACAGCACCTCTTTCACCTCAGACAGTCGAAGAAGTTTGGCATGAGTCCACAAACCCTAAGAACTTTCTACAGGGGCACAGCTGAGAGCATCCTGACTGGCTGCATCACTGCCTGGTGTGGGAACTGTACTTCCCTCAATCGCAGGACTCTGCAGAGAGTGGTGTAAACAGCCCAGCACATCTGTAGATATGAACTCCCCACTATTCAGGACACTTACAAAGTCAGGTGTGTAAACAGGGCCCGAAGGATCATTGGGGACCCAGGTCACCCCAACCACACACTGTTCCAGCTGCTACCATCCGGGAAATGGTACCACAGCCTAAAAGCCAGGACCAACAAGCTCCGGGACAGCTTCTTCCACCAGGCCATCGGACTGCTTAATTCATGCTGACACAGTTGTATTTCTATATTATATTGACTATCCTGTTGTACATACTATTTATTACACATGATTATAAATTGCATATATATGTATATGAAGGATGTAAGTAATAAAGTCAATTCAATTCAGAATACCTCTGTTCAATCGACAGTGAAGACCCCGGATTTCCAATTGCCTGTCACATTAAATTCCATATCCCACTCCCCCTTAGATTTCTCTCTCCATGAAGTTATTTTTCATGTGAGATTTTAAACATAAATATTGTCAAGTAGATGCAAATCATTCCACAGCATTATATGATGAAGAGTAGAGAGCTCCAGACTTCATTCCTCAACCAACATCACCGCAAAGAAAGGCAATGAGATAGATCATCAGAAGGAGAGAATCTTGTGCACAATTTGTTCATATTACAAAGTAACAACACTTCAAAAAATGTGCTTAATTAGTTGCAAGTACCTTGGTACGTCCTGCGGATGATGACAGATATGGCACAATTACATGTTCCATTTTTTATCTGAATGGTGACTATAAAACACTTGGATTGCAATATAATTAGAGAAACCTCCTTTCTCTGAAAATAAATAGAGCAGCTAATAAGAGTACAGGTGCTTACCATTAAAGATGGTAACCATGCCACCGCTGATTGTTTTAGCTTACTTGGCCTAACAAACAATATCATCAGGATCTTCTGAATATTCACTGTGAATGATATAGGTTATAGTGAATGGAAACTATTTTAGCAGAACTGATGGAGGAGGTGAACAATGCGTACTAGCTTTTTTCACTCTGGGTATTCCCTTACTTGGTAACCTGAATTTTCAATTGCTGTGATGGTTTGAGCAAAAACTAGGAAGGCCAGCTTTAGCTTCACATCAACTGGAGGCTCCAGGCTGGCTTAATTATTGCTTTGGCTTCTGCTGAAACAAAAGGTTACTACATTACAGATACAAAATTGAATCAGGAAAAAAATGTGCCATTTAATGAACTAATTGCACATGAAACGCATCTTGCACTTTTTCGAAGTTTGTGCTTATTTCCTGCCATTTTCATATCAGCATATAGGAGGGAGATAGAAAGTCTGGCTTGAATGGTGGCACAACAACAACCATTTACTTATTGTCAGCAGGACTAGTGATTGGCTTCAGGAGGAGGTAACCGGAGTCCATGGGGCAGTCCTCATTGGGGATTGGAAGTGGAGAAGGTCAGCAACATTACATCCTCAGTGTTATTTCAGAGGACCTGTCCTGGGCCCAGCATGTAAGTACAATTATGAAGAAAGCTCGGCAGTGCCTCTACTTCCTTAGGAGTTTATGAAGATTTGTCATGACATCTAAAACTTTGACTAACTTCTATAGATGTGTAGTGAAGAGTGTATTGACTGGATGCATCATTGCCTGGTATGGAAACACCTTTGAACAGAAAATCCTACAACAAGTAGTGGATATGGCCCAGTTCATCACGGGTAAAGCCCTCCACATGGAGCACGGTCGCTGGAAAGCAGCATCCATCATCAGGAAACCTCACCATTCAGGCTATGTTTTCTTTTCATTGCTGCTATCAGGAAAAACTTACAGGAGTCTCAGGACTTACACCACCAGGTTCAGGAACAGTTATTACCCTCAACCATCAGGCTCCTGAACCAAAGGGAATAACTTCACTCAACTGCATTTGTCCCATCACTGAACTATGGACTCTCTTTCAAGGAGTCATCATCTCAAGTTCCTGCTATTTATTGATTATTTATTTGCTGTTGTTATTGTTCTTTTTTTTTTCTTTTTGCATTTCCATAGCTTGTTCACTCCTGCTAGGTATGGCCTTCCATTAATTCTATTATGTTTCTTGTATATACTGTGAAGGTACACTAGAAAATGATTCTCACCTTTGTAAATGGTGATATATAGATATTAAATTTGCTTTGAACTTTGAACTTTTCTAATATCAGACATACCAATTTGGAAAAAAATTTCACACCCTATCCATTCATTTGTCCTTCACACTTTATTAATGCTGATTTGGTTTGGCCTGTTTATTTGTAGATTAAATTCCTCCTTGCTACATGTACCTCTAACTTCCTGATAGGCACCATGTCTTGCATTATCACTATGCTTTCCCATTTTATCTGTCTCTTTTAAACATTGAATGTCCTGAAATGTTTAGTTTCCATTCTTGGCAACCTCTCCAACTTGCTGCTGGATCATTACTTTTCTATTTTGATTTGAATGCTGTCTGCTTTCAGATAGAGAGCTTTCAGTTTTGACTTTTGCCCATTTTTCGTAGCTGTGACTCAAGTTGGAGGAGTATACTTGTGTTTCTATTCTCTACCTGTTCCTGACGAGCTCTATTTATCAAAGCCCAGTGATCAGGAAGGTGCAGTGGAACAGCTAGCAGAGCCGTGACTTAACAGCTCCAGTGACCCAGGATCAAACCGGCTGTTTGTCTAAAGTTTGTACATTCTGCCTGCGACTGTGAAGGTTTCCTCTGCGTGCTCTGCTTTCCTCAAAACTGCCAAAGATCTGCAGGCTTCTCAGTTAATTGGTCACTATAAATTGCCAATAGTGTGCAAATAAGTATAGAATCCAGGTATGCTGATGGTTAAGCAGAAGAAATAAAAAGGATGGAATTAGTGTCGATGGGTGTTTGACGGTTGGTATTAATTTGACTGGCTGAAGGGCCTATTTCTGTTCTGGGTACATTAAATTATGCTGCCCAGATGCCTTGCCAAATCACTTTAACTTTTTAAATTTTTCCTCATCAGACTTAGTCCTAACAGCTACGGATATTTAGATTAATACCTTAGCTCTAATGAATCTTTTGGGAACTAGATGAAGCTATGAAGAAGGCAAGACAGCAGCTAAATTTCATTAGGAGTTTGAAGAGATTTGGTTTGTTACCTAAAACACTTGAAAACTTCTAAAGATGTAGTGTGGAGAGATTCTGACGGGCTGCATCACTGTCTAGTATGGGGGAGGGGGGCTACTACACAGGAGGAAAAGAAGTTACAGAAAGTTGTAAACGTAGTCAGCTCTATCTTGGGTGCTAGCCTCCATAGTATCCAAGACATCTTCAAGGAGTGGTGCCTCAGAAAGATAGCATCCATTATTAAGTACCCCCATCACCCAGGGTCTCTTCTCATTGTTATTGTCAGGAAGGAGGTACAGGAGCCTGAAGACACATGATTCAGGAATAGCTTCGTCCTCTCTGCCATCCGATTTCTGAATGGGCATTGAACCCATGAACACTGCCTCCCTTTAAAAAAATTACTTCGGTTTTGGACTATTTTAATCTATTTTATATATATATATATATATATATATATATATACATACATATACTTAAAATAATCAATTTATATATTTATTCTTTCTATGTTATCTGCACTGAACTGCTGCTGCAAGGTTAGCAAATTTCATGACACATGCCAGTGATAATAAACCTGATTTTGATTCTGACATCCATTTATTTTTATTTACTCATCTAGCCCTCTGATCGTTCTAACCGTATGCACCGTATCTCATAGTTCAGGTAGTAATCCAAAAAATTATGCTGAGAAAGCTTTCAAAACTTGCCTTGCCAAAGTTCAATGTTCAAAGTAAACTTAATATCAAAGTACATAGAAACATAGAAAACATACAGCACAATGCAGGCCCTTCAGCCCACAAAGCTGTGCCGAACATGTCCCTACCTTAGAACTACCTAGGCTTTACCCATAGCCCTCTATTTTTCTAAGCTTCATGTAGCCATCCAGGAGTCTCTTAAAAGACCCTATCGTTTCCACCTCCACCACCACCGCCAGCAGCCCATTCCACGCGCTTACCACTCCCTGTGTAAAAAAAACTTACCCCTGACATCTCCTCTGTACCTACTTCCAAGCACCTTAAAACTGTGCCCTCTCATGTTAGCCATTTCAGCCCTGGGGAAAAGCCTCTGACTATCCACACGATCAATGCTTCTCATCATCTTATACACCTCTATCAGGTCACCTCTCATCCTCCGCCGCTCCAAGGAGAGAAGGCCGAGTTCACTCAACCTATTCTCATAAGGCATGCTCCCCAATCCAGGCAACATCATTGTAAATCTCCTCTGCACCTTTTCTATGGTTTCCACGTCCTTCCTATAGTGAGGCGACCAGAATTGAGCACAATACTCCAAGTGGGGTCTGACCAGGGTCCTATATAGCTGCAACATTCTCTCTCGGCTCTCAAACTCAGTCCCATGATTGATGAAGGCCAATGCACTGTATGCCTTCTTAACCACAGAGTCAACCTGTGTTATAGCTTTGAGTGCCCTATTGACTCGGACTCCAAGATCCCTCTGATCCTCCACACTGCCAAGAGTCTTACTATTAATACTATATTCTGTCGTCATATTTGACCTACCAGAATGAACCACCTCACAGCTATCTGAGCTGAACTCCATCTGCCACTTCTCAGCCCAGTTTTGCATCCTATCAATGTCCCACTGTAACCTCTGACAGCCCTCCACACTATCCACAACAGCCCCAACCTTTGTGTCATCAGCGAACTTATTAACCCATCCCTCCACTTCCTCATCCAGGTCATTTATAAAAATCACGAAGAGTAAGGGTCCCAGAACAGATCCCTGAGGCACATCACTGGTCACCGGCCTCCATGCAGAATATGACCCGTCTACAACCACTCTTTGCCTTCTGTGAGCAAGCCAGTTACATATATGTCACCATATACTACCCTTGCAGGCCTTCACAGTAAATACAAAGAGACACAATAGAATTAATGAAAAAGCACACATAACGAGATGGACAAACAACAAATGCAGCAAGAAGAGAGCCTGGCCTGGGTAGTGGGGGTCCTGGATGATGGATGCTGCTTTCCTGCAACAGATGTGCTCAATTGTGGGGAGGGTTTTTACCCGTGATGGACTGGACTGCATCCATTTCTTTTTGTAGGCGTTTCCATTCAAGCTCATTTGTGTTTCCATACCAGGCCATGATGCAACCAGTCAGTATACATTCCACGGCACATCTATAGAAGTTTGTCAGGGTTTCAGATGAGATGCCAAATCATTGTAAACTTCTAAGAAAGTTGAGGTGCTGCTGTACCTTCTTTAAAATAGTGCTTATGTGCTGGACGCGGGACCGATCCTCTGAAATAATAATACAGAGGAATTTAAAGTTACTGAGCCTTTCCACCTCTGATCCTGTGACGATAGCTCACAGACCTCTGGTTTCCTCTTCCAGTATGATCAGCTGTTTGGTTTTGCGGCCATTGAGTGAGAGGTTGCTGTTGTTGCACCACTCAGCCAGATCTTCCATCTCCCTCCTAAATGCTGATTCATCACCACTTCTAATTCTGCTGATGACAGTGATGCTGTCAGCAAACTTAAATACGGCATTTGAGTAGAACAGAGGGCTAGGCACACAGGATTGCGGTATGCCCCTGCTGATGGTGATTGTGTAGGAGATGTTGCAAATCTGAACTGATGGGTCTGCATGTCAGAAATCGAGGATCCTGTTGCACAGGGAGGTACTGAGGCCTTGATATTGGAGCTTATTGATTAGTTTTTGAGGGGATGATAGTAGTGAATGCAGATAATGATAGCATGAAGAAAGAATAGAAAGGCAGCAGTAGTAGGGGGAGGTAAGGGCCAGAAGTTCTGAGTAGAAAGAATTTGTCTTTGTGACTGAATGGATGTAGAGAAAAAAAATCAGATAATAGATCAGAATTTGTATCAACATTCACGACAGAGTTGGTTACATTAAATGAAAGAGTGAATTTATTATTTTAGAAGTTAATGTCAAACAGACAACACCTTGAAATCAGAGGTTAAGGAATTGGATAGATAACAAAGGAACACACACAAAATGCTGGTGGAGGCAGCATCTATAGGAAGAGGTACAGTCGATGTTTCGGGCCGAGACCCTTCATCAAGACTAACGGAAAAAAGAGATAGTAAGAGATTTGAAAGTGGGAGGGGGAGGGGAAGACCCGAAATGATTGGAGAAGACAGGAGGGGGAGCTAAGAACTAGGAAGTTGATTGGCAAAAGGGATATAAGGCTGGAGAAGGGGGAGTATCATAGGATGGAAGGCCTTGGAAGAAAGAAAGGGGGAAGGGAGCACCAGAGGAAGATGGAGAACAGGCAAGGAATATTTGTGAGAGGGAAAGAGAGAAGGAAAATAAAATTATTAGGGATGGGATAAGAAGGGGAGGAGGGACATTAACGGAAGTTAGAGAAATCAATGTTCATGCCATCAGGTTGGAGGCTACCCAGACGGAATATAAGGTGTTGTTCCTCCAACCTGGGTGTGGCTTCATCTCGACAGAAGAGGAGGCCATGGATTGACATATCGGAATGGGAATGGGACGTGGAATTAAAATGTGTGGCCACTGGGAGATCCTGCTTCCTCTGGCGGACAGAGCGTAGGTGTTCAGTGAAGCGGTCTCCCAATCTGCGTCGGGTCTCGCCAATATATAGAAGGCTGCTTCGGGAGCACCGGGTGCAGTATATCACCCCAGCAGACTCACAGGTGAAGTGTCATCTCACCTGGAAGGACTGTCTGGGGCCCTGAATGTTGGTGAGGGAGGAAGTGTAAGGGAAGGTGTAGCACTTGTTCTGCTTACAAGGATAAGTGCCAGGAGGGAGATAGGTGGGAAGGGATGGGGGGGACAAATGGACAAGAGAATCACATAGGGAGCGATCCCTCCAGAAAGCAGAAAGTGGGGAGGGGAGGGAAAGATGTGCTTAGTGGTGGTATCCCGTTGGAGGTGGCGGAAGATACGGAGAATTATATGTTGGACACGGAGGCTGGTGGGGTGGTAGGTGAGGCCAAGGGGAACCCTATCCCTAGTGGGGTGGCGGGAGGATGGGGTGAGAGCAGATGTGCGTGAAATGGGAGAGATGTGTTTGAGGGCAGAGTTGATGGTGGAGGAAAGGAAGCCCCTTTCTTTAAAAAATGAAGACATCTCCTTCGTCCTGGAATGAAAAACGTCATTCTGAGAGCAGATGTGGTGGAGACGGAGGAATTGAGAGAAGGGGATGGCATTTCTACAAGTAATAGGGTGGGAAGAGGAATAGTCCAGGTAGCTGTGAGAGTCTGTGGGCTTATAGTAGACATCACTAGATAAGCTGTCTTCAGAGACAGAGACAGAGAGATCAAGGAAGGGGAGGGAGGTTTCGGAAATGGACCAGGTAAATTTGAGGGTAGGGTCAAGTAATAAGCCAATCCCGTTTCCAATTCAAAGTTCCTTTGTTCCCCTGTGCCCACACCTCAGCGGGTTCTGCGTGCACCAAGACGCTGAACTCTTCTTTCGCCGGCTCCGTCTCCGAGCTTACTTCTTCGGCAAAGACTCTCCTACCCTCACTGATGACCCCTTCTCCCGTCTTCAACCCTCCTCCTCTTCATGGACACCTCGCTCTGGTCTTCTGCCTGCTCTGGATCTTTTTATTGCTAACTGCAGAGGAACAAAGGAACTTTGAATTGGAAAAGGGATTGTCTTATTATTGTCACATGTACTAAGATACAGTGAAAAGCTTGTCTTGCACACTGTTCATACAGGTCAAATCATTACACAGTAAATTGAGGTAGAACAAGGTAAAACAATAACAATGCAGAATTAAGCAGAACAGTTGCCTTACTAAGCACTTATGGATCCAGATAAGATGTTTCTATAGAACTTAACTGAAAATTGGAAAGGTTTGATGAGAATAAACCAAATTTCTTTAGCTTCCTGAAGAAGTAGAGTGTTGGTGAGCTTTCTTATCTGTGGTATCTCCATGGTTGGACAGACCAGGCTGTTGGTAACGTTCACACCTAGGATTTGAAGCTCTTAACTCTCTCAACCTCAACAATATTGATGTGGATAGGAATATGTGTACTGTCCCCACCCCCTCCCCGCCCCCGAAGTCAATGACCAACTTATTTGTTTCATTGACTTTGGGGGAAAATGTTACTCCAGGTTATCTCCTTTCTGTACTCCAACTCATTATTATTGGAGACATAGCCTACTATGGTAGTAATCCAATCCCAAACAAGAGAAAATCTGCAGCTGCTGGAAATTCAAGAAAAACAAAATGCTGGAGGAACTCAGCAGGTTACTGAGGTTTCTTGAGTTACTTTGGCCTGCTGAGTTCCTCCAACATTTTGTGTGCACCACTATGGTAGTATAATCTGTGAAATTGTAGATGGAGTTGGAACAGAATCTAGTGACACAGTCCTGAGGAGAGGGCTGAGGATGCAATCTTGTGGAGCACAAGTGTTCAAAATAATCATGGTGAATGTGTTGCTGCCTATCCTTACTGATTGAGATCTGCTGGTCAGGAAGTCAAGGATCCAGTTGCAGACAGAGGTGTTGACTCCCATGACCTGAATTTGGTGATGAGTTTGCTTTTAATTATGGTATTGAAGATGATGCTGTAGTCAATAAACAATAGTCTGATGTAGGTGCCTTGGCTGTCCTGATGCTCCAAAGATGAGTGTGGAGTCAAAGAGATGGCATTCGCTGTAGACTTGGTTCAGCGGTAGTAGAGTCGCAGTGTATAAGGTTGTCATGAAGGCTGAAGCTAATACTGAAACTAACAGGATTAAAACTCAATCCTGTTATTTCATGCTATCAAGAAACAATGTCTTAGTGACGAAGATGAGTGAAGCAAGGATAGACTCCATGGAAATACTAGTGGTGACCATGGAGCTAACAAACAAGAAGTCAAAAATATATGAAGGTGTTTATGAGAGTCAGGTTTTGATATGATGCCTCATGAGTGACAGATGTACATCAGAACATCAATAGTGCAGGACTGTAAATCTCTCTGGTTTCCATGAATCTTCTAATAGAACTCCATAGCAGGAGTCAAGCTTGTGAAGTTAGCTTTATGACATAATTTTTAAGCATTTATGAAGTAATGATAAAAATAGAACGGGGAAAGAAATGCACCATGAATGACAAGCACCTGGGTGAGATCTGGCCAGATGAAAGCTGTCAAAAGTAGTTGAGTGATTAAGAAGGATAAAGAGGGTCAGAAGAATGTCATCAGAGATGTTGTTACAGATGGGACAGGTAATTTTCTATACCATGTAATGTAGAAAGTGGATGACAGCAGCAGATGACAGGGAACAATTGGAATTGTGAGTCACTTCTAGACACTCAAGGGGCGAGGGAAGAAAAAGATAATTGGAGGAAGTGGAAAGTTTCTTGAAGAGGTTATGAAATTGCAAGAGAATAGTGAGAAGCTGATGATGTTAGCAAGCTGAGGGCTGTGGAGAGTTCCTGATAATAATTATCTTAGAAGAAAAATGTTGAGAAGTAAAAATATACTTCATTCCCAAGATAAATTTAATGAGGAAAAAAGGAAAATTGAACAGAATGTGGAAGAAAGTTGTATAAACTTTGCTGTACAAAAACATCTCAGTTAAATGGTTGTTGAATTGAGTTGACAAATTAATGAGCTCTTTACTGCGTTCGTCAGAATTTCAATATGCTAAGTTGTTTGCAAGTGCCTTGATAAAAATTGCGATGCTGGAATTATTGATGCCTGTCAGAATTTTGAAATTTCTCCAAATTAGTTTATATGACTTGAACGTTAGTACATTTTCCTACCAATTGAGTTTTGAAAATATTTATTTAACTTTCCAAGATCTGTCACATGACACAATATGTTTACAGCTGCCGAATTAATATGCTACCAATATAATGTGGTGCAACAAGAAGAACAACTTTTATATTCTTGCACAGCAAAAAGGCTCAGACTACTTTATAATGAGAAACTCAGATTCTGAATGGGAATGAAGAAAGATGTTCATGGGTTTGATGAAAAGCAATATTCAAAAACAATGAGTAAAATAGTTTTTATATTTATTGAGTCAGATAGGATGACAAAGGATATGGCATTCAGCCCATCTAGTCCATGTCAAGGTTTATGATCCATTTAAGCCTTCTCTCATATAAATCTAATCCTTACATACGCAAGTCCAACTTAACCCATGTATTCATTTTAGTCACTTCTGTCATCATTGGGTAAAGAAGTTCCTTTTGAATTTCTTGGTAATTGCCTCAATTTGATAGCCTCTAGTTATGCTTATCTCCCTGTACCCACTCTATGAAGTATTTTATCATTTTAGAGACTTCTATTAGATCAGCCCAACACCAACCTTATTTTCACAAAAGGTAAGACACCTAATCTATCTATTTTTTCCTGCATTCTAATATCTGTTATAACTCTGCATCCTTTCCATTTCCTCTATGTCTATAGTGCCAGAACTTTATTCCAAATGCAAGCTAACCAATGTAGAAGCAGAGCTCAGCACAATTGATCCTTTACTAATTTTTACCCTGGATCCATTTGGATTCTCATTTTGGTTTTCTAACATCTGTGTCACTTTTTTAAAATTACTGCTATTATATTATCCATAATAAGAGCTATAGTTATCCATAGTTAAATAGAGAAACCTGCTGCACAAAGGGATTTTAATGTCCTGCACAGGTAATGGTGAGATCTGTAGTTCAATAGGGCTAGACACTAAAGGTAAAGATATCATACTGCAGCTGTAGAAGGACCAGTGAAAGCATATCCAATGGACTGTGAACAGCTTTGATTCTCCATTTTAAGGAACAAAACAATTTCATTGGAGATGGTTTCTATGTTGTACCTTTATTTACTTCATTACTATCAATATCTTAACTTGTTGTTTCCTATGCCCCCCTTTCCTGTTTCATTTATATTTAAGCTGATTTTATTTCTTTTAAATTTCTTCTCTCTTAACGCTAGTTCGAAGCCTCTGTCAATCAGCCATTTTCTTAAGTGTCATCCTGATTCAAGTGGAGCCTATCCCATTAGTACAGCTGCTTTATGGTCTACATCTGGTGCCTGTGTACCATGAAAAGAGCCTCTTTCTGCAGCTGTCATTTTGCTCCTATGCAAATCTGCATGTGGATCCAGCAATAATCTGAAGATTATCAACCTCAAAGTTCTGTTCCTTCTCTCTATTCCTGTCAATGTTCCAATATGAACCACAGCAACTGGATTTGCTTCTCCACCTTTCTAATTTCCTCTCCACCCTCCCGAGCCAGAGTGCTATGACATAAGATGCCCGGTTATCGTCTTGTTGAATGATCGAGCAGAATCAAATAGCTATGTTTCCCCTCTCCTATTTCTATTTCCTATGGATTTCTGTAAACTTAATGAAATCTGCACTATCCGCGTTTCAGCATCTTTCAACCTTCTTGATCAGTCTGGTTCAATAGTCTTTTCCAGTTTTAGTTATAATTCACAGATTTGGAGTAGATGTCTTTATGTGCTGTTTGTTTTTAATTTACTTCAATGTGCTGTGGTCCTCACCAAGTATTACACAACTGAAAAATAGTTAACTGAAAGCCTTAGCTTGCTAAAAACGACATGAAGATTATTTATACACTGAGTGCTAGAATCTGTAGTGCACTGCCAAGGGTCACAACGGAGGCAGATTCAATTGTAGCCCTCAAAGGCATTGTTAAGTATTGGAAAGAAAGCATTGTAAAGGGCTATGGGGTTAGTTAAATAGTGGTATATAGACTCAAGCAGCCAAATGAACTCCTTCCATATTGTAACCAATTCATGTTTTATGATTCTGCAATTAATCTACTGGGTCTGCATTGTTGAGAATCACTTTAGTGTAGTAGACTCTGTAACATCTACTGGAATGATTTCTACTATGCCTTAAATCTTGCAGTAAATTCTTTAACTGTTTGCATTGTTATTGCTTATTAGTATGTAAAGAAATTTGTCACTGATTGAGTATGCTTCTGTGGACATTTGCTCAGGTGCTAAGTTTATTTGCTTGAATACTGCAGTGCAGGGTGGCTGCTCTTTACAGGACAAGGGATTAAAGGATTCCATGACAATATTTTGCAAGGTCTTCTGGGTCTGGGAGACCCTCTACAGGCCATGACACTTTTACACCAGGGTTCCTGTTTGTGACAAGGAGATTTCTGCCCTCAACAAAGTCATAGAGAAGATGGTGGGAAAAGCTGATGCCTGACCTAATATTGAGGCTGTCCACTACAACCAGGTGGCAGAAAACAGGAGAATGAAAGTGGGGGTCTAATCTGCTGAAGATTTGGCATATTTAACCTGCTAAGGGACTCTTGCTCAAATATTAATTCTATTTATTGGAAAGTGGTTAAGAGAATAGGCATTGAAACAAAGAAATGAAATTAAAGGGAAGCTATTTATTGCGGAGGGAACTGTGAGTAGTTTTGGGCCTCATATCTATGGAAGGACGTACTGGCCTTAGAGACGGTCCAGTGATGGTTTACAAGAATGAAAGGCCTAACATATGAGAAGTGACTGATCTCTCTGGGCTTGAATTTGATGGAGTTCAGAAGGATGGTGGTATCTCACTGAAACCTGCTGAGTATTGAAAGGCTTGGATAGCGTGGATCTGAAGAGGATGTTTCTCATAGTAGGAGAGTCAAAGATCTGAGGGCACAGCCTCAGATTAAAGAGATGTACAGGAAAGAGATAGAGAGCTTAGTAACATGATGTCATGACAAAAAGCTTTCTCTCAATGTCAACATTGAGAGTCCTGGTCGGGACTTCAGGGAAGGGGTGGTCCACATGCTCCTGTCTACATCAATGGTGTTGAAGTTGAAAGTGTTGAGAGCTTCAAGTTCCTAGGAGTGAAGATCATCCTGTCCTGGTCTAATCATGGTCAGGAAAACTCACCAAAGCCTCTCCTTCCACTGGAAGCTAAAGAAACTTGGAATGACCCATCAATCCTTTCCAGTTTTTACTGATGCACCATAGAAAGCATCTTATCTGGATGCATAAAGGTTTGTATGGCAATTGCTCTGTACATAGGCTATAAGGCATAGGAGCAGAATTAGGCCATTTAGCCCATTCAGTCTGCTCTGCCATTCCATCATGGCTAATTTATTATCCCTCTCAAACTCATTCTCCTGCCTTCTCCCTGTAACCTTTGATGGCCTGACTAAAGGACCTATCAACCTCCACTTTAAATATACTCCATGACTTGGTCTCCAATGTCATCTGTGGCAATGAATTCCACAGATTTACTACCTTCTTTTAAAGAAATTCCTCTGCACCTCTGTTCTAAATGGATGTCCCTCTATTCTGAGGCTGTGCCTCCAGTTCTAGACACATCCACTGTCGGAAGCATCCTCTCCAGATCCACTCTAACCAGACCCCCTGATATTTGATAGGTTTCAATGAGATCCCACTGCCCCCATTCTTCTAGACTCTAGATAGAATGAATGTAAGCAGGCTTTTTCCACTGAGGCTAGGGGAGAAAAAAAACAGAGGACATTGGTTAAGGGTGAAGGGGGAAAAGTTTAAAGGGAACATTAGGGGGGGCTTCTTCACACAAAGAGTGGTGGGAGTGTGGAATGAGCTGCCAGACGAGGTGGTAAATGTGGGCTCACTTTTAACATTTAAGAAAAACTTGGATAGGTACATGGATGAGAGGTGTATGGAGGGATATGGTCCAGGTGCAGGTCAGTGGGACCAGGCAGAAAAAATGGTTCGGCACAGCCAAGAAGGGCCAAAAGGCCTGTTTCTGTGCTGTAATGTTCTATGGTTCTATGGTTCTATCTGATCTGTATGCAAGAGAACCTTTTCACTCTATCACAGTACAAGTGACAATAATAAAGCAATTTCAATTCCACTGTCTAAAACTGAGTTGAAGAGGAGTTTCTTCAGCCCGAGAGTAGTGAATCTGTGGAATCTGTTGCCACTGAGGGCTATGGAGGCCCGGTCATTGGTTGTGTTTAAAGCACAGATTGTTAAGTTATTAACTGGTAAAGTGGTTAAGGGGAGATGAGCAGAGTTGGATAAAAAACAACCATGATTGAATGGCACAGCAGCCTCAATGGCTTACTTCTGCTTCCTCACCTTCTCCTCTTGGTCCAAACAAAATACAAAAATAACAGTCCAACCTGACATGGAAAAACTTGAAAACCTTCGTGTCAAATGGAAAATGATAATGGTTCAGGATAATGCTTCATAAATGGTACATATACAACTCACTTCACTGCATCCATATGCAACAACAACTGAATAGAAAGCTCCGCAATGTTTTAAGTTCAGCGTCGTTCTACCCCTTGCAACTAATTCAGCATTGCACAGGGTCACTGCGGAGAATTGGATGCAGAGCGCATTACTGAAGCAACACACACAAATTACTGGAGGAACTCAGCAAGTCAGGCAGCATCCACGGAGGGAAACAAACATTGGGCATTTCGGGCCAAAACCCTTCATCACAATTGGAAAGGAAAGAGGCAGTAGTCAAAATAAGGTGAGCGGTGGAGAACGAGTAGAAACTGGCGGGTGATAGGTGACACCAAGTGAGGTGTGTAGGTGGGAGAGGAATGATGAAGTATGAAGCTGGGATGGCGATATCTGGAAGAGGTAAAAGGCTGAAGAGGAAGGAATCTAATAAGAGTGGACAGTGGACAATGGAAAGGAAGGGAAGGAAGAGAACTAGAGGGAGGAGAAGGGCTAGTGAGGAGAAGAGACAGAGTGAGAGAGTAATTAGATTACAGAATGGAAAAAAAAGAGTGGGAGGGGTGGAAGAAATTACAGGAAACTAAAGAAATCGTTCATGTCATCAGGTTGGAGGCTGCCCAGATGTAATATTGCTCATTCAACCTGACTTGTCCACATCATGACATTAGAGGAGATCGTGGGTGTAACTTCCATTAATTTATTCACCGCCCCAATTTGTTTGAGTGGAATTGTTTTCATTTAAAAGAAAAAATTATGAATGACTAATCTTTAGAAATTGATAAAGGCCATGAGATTCAATCAACAATTTCTCCTTAGGCGGAGCTCTCTTGCACATAGTTTACTCCTCTAACTTTTTCCATCTATTTTTCACAGAATTACACTTATATACCTCACAAACATATCCATATTATTTTCTCCACAAGAACTTTGCAGTACATTTTATAACTGCAGTGGTGGAGAAAGTGAACACTTAAGTTAAGCAGTGAGATATTTGTGAGGTGTGCTGCCTAAGCCTGGATAGTATTGAGTTTGCTGAATGTTGTAATGTTGTCGGAGCAGCTGCATCTGGACATATGGCTTGATGACTATCTGAATTGTATTGTATATCTGAATTGTGCTTTGTTGGTGAGAAAATGTTCTGAGGTATCAAAATGCAGAATAGCTCTCTGCCTTTTGTAATGGCCGTGTTTCTATGTATGAACCAAGGCTTTTGTTTCAATGGTACATTATTTGAACATCAGTGACCAGTTTACAGATGAGTGAACACCTCATGATAGTGCCACTGTTGAATGCTTTAACCTGTGTGCTAAAGATGTGAACTGACTGAGATGATTTACTCAATTTCATTAGATTAGGATTTAGGAGGGAAATTTCCATTTTGTTTGCTAAACTTCAATACTGCAACTGTACTGGAAAAACTTAGTTCAGGGCATTGTCTGTTCTAGATCTCAGGAATTCAGTACTAATAAAATACTGTCAAGGGGGCGGGGCATGTTTTTGTAAGGCAAAGTGTATGCATCCATTACTTGAAACAACTCAGGACAATTGAAATGGCTGAAGATATTGGCAGCCTTAAGGTACGGGCAATTATGCACTTGGCTTTTTTTTAAATGAAGGTAACCATGACCACTTCCGTTTTGTCCTGTATAATTATTTTACGGATTTCTTCAGCATTAAGTTGTGCATGGAATATTCAACTTTTTCAATTGTCCACTAGGGTCATGACTTGACGTGGCAAAACTGATCTGCTCTGATCTGATCCATTGATTAGAAACATAGAAACATAAAAATTAAGTGCAGGAGTAGGCCATTCAGCCCTTCAAGCTTGCACCGCCATTCAGTATGATCATGGCTGATCATCCAACTCAGAACCCTGTACCGGCCTTCTCTCCATACCCCTTGATCCCTTTAGCCACAAAGGCCATATCTAACTCACTCTTAAATATAGCCAATGAACTGGCCTCAACTGTTTCCTGTGGCAGAGAATTCCACAGATTCACCACTCTCTGTGTGAAGAAGTTTTTCCTCATCTCGGTCCTAAAAGGCTTCCCCTTTATCTTTATTTTACCTCGTTCTGGACTTCCCCAACATCGGGGACAATCTTCCTGCATCTAGCCTGTCCAATCCCTTTAGGATTTTACATGTTTCATTAAGATCCCCCCTCAATCTTCTAAATTCCAGCGAGTATAAGCCTGGTCGATCCAGTCTTTCATCATATGAAAGTCCTGCCATCCCAGGAATTAATCTGGTGAACCTTCTTTGTACTCCCTCTATGGCAAGAATGTCTTTCCTCAGATTAAGGGACCAAAACTGCACACAATACTCCAGGTGTGGTCGTGCCAAGGCCTTGTACAACTGCAGTAGTACCTCCCTGCTCCTGTACTCGAATCCTCTTGCTATGAATGACAGCATACCATTCGCCTTTTTCACCGCCTGCTGTACCTGCATGCCCACTTTCAATGACTGGTGTACAATGACACCCAGGTCTCGTTGCACCTCCCCTTTTCCTAATCGGCCACCATTGAGATAATAATCTGTTTTCTTGTTTTTGCCAGCAAAGTGGATAACCTCACATTTATCCACATTAAATTGCATCTGCCATGAATTTGCCCACTCACCTAACCTATCCAAGTCACCCTGCATCCTCTTAGCATCCTCCTCACAGCTAACACTACCGCCCAGCTTCGTGTCATCCGCAAACTTGGAGATGCTGCATTTAATTCCCCCGTCTAAGTCATTAATATATATTGTAAACATCTGGGTCCCAGCACTGAGCCTTGCGGTACCCCACTAGTCACTAGATTGTGGATTTGTCTTTTGTCATTTGTCTTTGCTTGTATATTTTCCTTGAGATAGTTAGTCCCATAGTTTCACCATATTGGCAGCTCATTTGCAGGTATTGTAGTGGTGTACTTGCCATAATTTCTATAGACCTCATGAACTGATCAACATCTGGCTTGAAGGGAGGAAGACTGATGGATAAACTGAGCCATGAAATTACCGATTGTGGTGATATACAGTCCGGCTGCTGATGATGCTCACAACACTTAGTGGAAATACGTTTCTGTGCCACTGAATTTAATGTTATGGTTTTCTCCCATCACGGTAGATGGTACCTCACAACATGGCGAATCTTTACAGTACCCAGCTTCGCTTTAGATGTAAGGATGGACCCCTGTAGAAAGGTTCGGAATTGCTTTAGTTCTTTGTATGCTGCATTGTCTAGCAATGGAGGGATCGTTAACTCTTCATGAAGCTGTTGTTGATAATAGGTGCTTGATGTCCAGTGTGGACTTAGTGGAATGAAGGACCAGCTTCCTTGCTGGATAACTGCATGCTCTCTTTAGGTGTGTCCTTAAATGAAAAGATGTGATCTATTCATAGTCTTGTCTATGGAGTAGAAATAGATACCATTTACTTTAGATAAACAAAATTAAAGGTTCAAGATTCAAAATAGTTTATCATCGTTTACTGTACACGCATAATGAGAATGAAATAATTGTTTTTCCGGATCCAATGCAGCACAAAAAGCACAAAAGATAAATAAAATAATAATAATAATAAAATAATAATAAATGATAAAAATATAACAAAGGCAATAAACACTTTCACTTTACCTATATTAATGTATTCTTTTAGCATAATACAGTATCTGCTGTTGGCCACCGAGATTGAGGTCGAATCGTTCGGATAGAGATGGTGCTCGGTACTCAATATTGGAGTGCTGATCGGAGGCTTGAAGTTTTCGGACAACTCAGAGTCGGACTGTGGTTAGGCATGGCAGGGAGGGTTTTTCCTCCTTCTCCCATCTGTGTGAGATGTGGGACATTTGAGAGACTTTGAACTTTTTACTTTGCTCATGGACTGTTCTTCATCAAGTTATGGTATTGTTGCACTGTTGTAACTATATGTTATAATTATGTGGTTTTGTTAGTTTTTTCAGTTCGGTCTGTCCTGTGTTTTGTGATATCACTCCGGAGGAAATATTGTATCATTTCTTAATACATGCATTACTAAATTACAATAAAAGAGGACTGCATGTCTTCATAATCTAAAAATCTTGGTCCAAAACTGATCTGGAAAATTTACTAAGAAAATTAAGACATGAAATGACAAATTTCAGAAAACTTTATGTACATTGGAATGCACTTAGATTAACACTATGTAGGACAGAAAAGGGAAGAGGAATAACAGACATTAAAAATCTACACAACGGTCAGATAAAATTTCTAAAGATATAGTGAATAAACCCTTCTTGGGCTCCAGCCAGGTACAGGTATCGATTATAACCAAAGTTTTGATGACAAACTCTGCCTGAAGAAGATGATAAAAATGTTCTGAAGAAGATGGCAGAGTTGGTCATGGAAACACTGGTTGTAATCAATACCTGTATCTGACTGGAAGCCTGAGAAGACTTTATTCATCATATATGCCAGGAAAGCACTAGATCCTTTCTCTAAAGATATACTTTCATCAATGAAAACGGGAATCAGCACTCCATGCAAGCACCTGCAATTCCGATAAGTTTACACAACCAAACTTAAATGAGAACAGCATCCAGAAAAATTAATGCATTATCACTATTGAAGAAAAAGTTAACCAGTGGAAGACGTCTCCACAATCTGACTAGACTAGATGTAGACAAGGAAGCATCCAGAAACAGAATGGTTCCTTGTTGCAATTCACGACCTGGTCATTAACACAAAAAAAATCAAAAAATACATAATAAAATCCAACAAATTCAAGATGCTAAATGTGGAAATTGCTAAAACTAGAAACAAAGCAACACGTTACAGGATCCTGTAGTAATTTAACACAATCTGATTACTTATACAGGCACAATCAAGTGGCAAACATCATTCATCAAAATCTTGCTTTAAAATACAAACTCATAAATGAAATCACACCTTATAACTACAAGCCTGATCCGGTTTTAGAGTTGGAATACCACAAATTATATTATAACCTATCAGTTATTACAGATAGGACAATCCATAATGACCATCTGGATATAATAATACAGGATAAACAGGCAAGAACAACTTATTTAATAGATATAGGCATTCCAAACACATAACTAACAGAAATCAATAAGTGAAAAACACCAGAAATATGCTGAATTAAAAGAGAAAATTGATAGACTTTGGAACATAGACAGGGTATACATTGTCCCAATAGAAATATCTACAACTGCTGTCATCACAAAGGCACTGTGCAATAGCATTAAACAATTAGGTCTACACAGTAATATCTATGTAAATATTCAGAAAGCAGCAAGTCAAAACATCACTAGAATAGTCCGAAGTTCCTAGCAATTGACAAATGAGCGTGCTTGGCTATGCCCTTACCTCTGGTTTTACCAGATTGAGCTCAGAGAAAGTATAATAATAATGTCCATCCCAAAACATTGACTGTTTATTCATCTCCATAGACGTTGCTTGACCTGCTGAGATCCTCCAGCATTTTGTATTTGTTGCTCTGGATTTCCAACATCTGCAGATATTCTCATGTTAAAGTTAAGGTTTAGTTAATCTTCAGTCTTTAACTTAGGTCTTCTTGTTTATGATGGAAGTAGTTCAGAGAAAACTATCACCTAGAATGGGTGGGTTTGTGTGCATATTGACAAGAGGGGACATTTTGTGTGTGATGTACACTACATAGCCTCCTCCCAGTTGGGAGAGGCAAACAGTCCATGAGCAGGGTTTGTGGGATCATTCATGATGCTTCTGGTCCTCTTTTGGCACCTTTCTGTATCTATGTCCTTGATGGCAAGTAGAGCAGTGCCAGTCATGCATTAGACTGTCTTGACTACCCATTGTAACGCCTTCCTGTCCAATGCTGTGTAGTTTCAAACCAAGCAGTGATGCAGCTCGTTGGGAAACTCTCTACTGCACATTTGTAGAATGACATGAGCGTAGATGTGCAAAGTTCAGCTCTCTTCTGCCTCCTCAGAAAGAAGAGGATTTGGTGAACTTTCTTGACTGTGTAGGATGTATTCTGGGACTATGGACTATTGGAAGTTGTGTCTGATGTGCAATCCTAGGAGTTTGAAAAGGCTTGCAGTTTCCATCGCCAATGTAATGGGGGGGGGGTGGTTGGGGTGGTGTAAGTGCTGTGAGTTCTCCTGAAGTCGATAACCATCTCCTTTTTCTTGTTGACATTAAGGAAGAGGCTATTTACCTGGCACCAGGCCTCAAGTTCTTCCACCTCCTCTCTGTAGGCTGTCTCATCGTTGTTGATGATGAGCCCCACCACTGTTGTGTCATGGGTGAACTTGATGATGTGATTGCTCGGGTACTGGGCCATGTAGTGACATGAAAGTAGACTTTCATGGGGGGCACCCGCGTTGAAGATGATGGGGAGGGAAGAGGGGTTGCGCATCCTGACAATCTGAGGTTTGTTTGTTTGGAGGTCCATCAGCCTGTTGCACAGAGTTGTACTTAGACTGAGGAGTAGGAGTTTGTTCACCAAGGTCTGTGGGACAATAGTGTTGAATGCAGTAATAAAATCCATAAGCAGCATTCCGGCATAAGGCAAGAAAGCAAGTAGAAAAGCTTCCTGCAGAATTAATGAGGACATATCCTGCTGCACAATGACTGAATCTCAAGGACAGGTTGATGTCCGTTCACCCCGAAACACTAATTGAAAAACAAATCAGATCCCTTTTAATTGTCAATAGTACAGTAATGAAATAGAATGTCTTTGGCTGCTCTTACTTTCACACTTAGCAATATATTTGGCCAATTGAGTAAGACTGCTAAATAGAACTATTCTGTTTTGATATTTACTATAGTTGGTTCTTGAACACAGGGGAAACATATGCACTATTGCTATGTCAGTGAACGTCTTTTAATTTTATTGTGATAACCAATGTTTTGTGCTGTCTGTAGATTCTTTGACTAGATTTCAACTGCATATTTGAATAAACACATTAAATTGCCAACTTCAAGCCTCAAGGATATACACAAAGAAGAAAGAATGAAAAAATCTTAAAAAAAAGGATGCTCATTAAAATGCTTTTACTGTAAAATTAAATAATAATTTGATTTTAATAATACTTAATAATTATATATTTATAATTATACAATACACTAACCAGTTTAAAAAGGGAAGATTAATATAAACGGTCACTAATATAGCCAAGTAAGGTATTCATGAGGAATTTCTTTATGCAGTGCTGGGAATGCAACTGTGTAGTGGTCACAACTGAAAACAATGATACCTTTAAGTGAGTGAGAGTCTAGCTTTGTGGAGCTTATGATTTGCTAAGCTTAGTGTAAGACCAGTACCATACTGGATTTGCTGAGATGACAATTCATGACAATATTCAACATTGTCTGTATCCTGCTATGCTAAAAAAATGTCTTCACTGGCTCCCACCCTCAATGATGGACCTCCAGCCCAATTAGGATGATATAGGACTTGTCCTTTGATCCACTGATCTTCAGTCACCCTTTCAAAGGATGTAAAACACATATTTCAATCAGGGATCCTTCTTCAATGCGAGATGGTTCACAGGTATAGACACAGGCCATCACAGGGAGGCTGTTCTAGTGCAGGAAGCTGTTCTCAATCAGTTTGTAACTCACTAATTCCCAATGGAAATGTGGATGGGTAACCTCAGCAGTGTCAGAGAATCAGAGAAGTTTAACAGATACTTCTTGTTATGGCTGCATTCAGCTGCTAATCCACAAGTGCTGTGTATGGTATGATTGATGCTAGGCAGATATACAGTTGTCTACTACTGACCATGACATAGGAGTTTGGTGTTGTAATTATTATTGCAGACTAATCAACTTGAGGTACTAGATTGTAAACCTGTACCTCTAATTCTCCCAATTCATAGTATTACCTATGCTAACCTTACACCTGGTGCTTCTCAGTGTACACTCAGACCCATCTAGAGGAAGAGGGCCTCAGCTGATGTCAGGTCTGACAAGCTGGAGATCAGGAGCATTGGACAGATAGTAGAGGCGGGAAAAGCTCTGGAAAGACTGGAGGTCTGGAGGCCTGAGGAGAGGTGTGATGGAGATAGATTGGGGATAAACACATAAGAAGTATGAACAGTTGTCCTGCAATCCATCATTATGATGATGGATCTTCTTACTCAGTACCATTTCCAATGCAATCCTTTGATTTCATTAATGCTTAGAAATCAATTGGTTTGTGCTTTGAATGAACACAATAACTAAGTGTTAAATAGCAGTTTTTCCTGGGTAGAAAATTTCAAAATGCCACAGCCTCTGAGTGAAGAAATCTCTTTTCACCTCAGTCCTAAATAGCCTGTCCCTTATTCTGTCCAGTGTCCTTGCCCTGTTCTTCATGCATGTCTTAATCAACTGTCTTGGAAAATTAATCCACTCAGCCAAATTATTGCTAACATTTTGTGAAAGTCTGGACCCAAGCTCTGATCCCTGTGGAACCCCACTAGTCACAGCTTGCCACACCAAGTAGGGTCTGTTAATTCCTATTCTTTACTTCCTATGTGATAACCAATTCCCAGTTTGTGTCAGCACGTTCCCACAAATCCATAAATGCAATGCATGTTGGTGAATTTGCTTTGTGGGAAGGCTTGGGTAGGTCTGGAGGTTGGGAAGGTTGAGAAGAGGCTGAAGGTCAGAAGAGCTGAGGATGAACCAGAGGTTTTGAGACTTGGGAAGAGCTAGGAGGTTGGACGGGATGGAAAGGTGACAACCTGACTGTAACCTGCTGTTCAGCAGACCAGGTATAAGCTGGCAGGGACGCTGAAGATCTTGCCCCTGATAATACTGGGTAAATAATGGCACACATTGCTCTCAAGAAGCCCTGTCCATCGTTTTCATTTCTGAGATGCAATATTGACACACTGAGGTGTTGGATACTACATGTTTCTTTGTCCCGCAGGTCTTGTAAAGTCCTAACCCAGGGTCTGATAAAAAGCAGAGAACAACGAGCACTGAGCAGCATAACAAATCCCATCCGTGCTGGTGTGAGACCTGGTTGTTTGTAGACGATTGGTACAAAGATAGCACTTCAAATTCTGGGTAGTAGTTAGATCAAGTGGTGGAGTCATGTTGGTAGAAATGAAGAAGGTTTGTGTAGAGTATAATTACAGTAATATTTAATTTGGGTCTGTTTCTATGCTGTTGGAGTATACAAGTCTGCATATTTATATATGGTGTTAACTCAATTTGGGTTTAAAATTAGCGAATCCTATTAAATAATTAGCCTGAAAGAATTTCAACAGATTAGTCAGGCAAGGTTTCCTCGTAAGGAAACTATCCTGACTTTGGCCTATTTTATAATGTACCTCCAAGTACCCTGAAACCTCATCCTTAATAATGGACTCCAACATCTTGCCAAACACTGAAGTGAGGCTAACTGGTCTATAATATCCTTTTCTCTGCCTCCTTCTCCTCGTAAAGAGTAGAGTGACATTTGAAATTTTCTTGACCTCCAGAGCCACTCTAGAATCTAGTGATTCTTGAAATATCATTTCCATTCTTCCACAAACTCTTCAAACACCTCTTTCAGAACTCTGGAGTGCAGCCCATCTGGTCAAAGTGACTTATTTACTTTCAGACCGTTCAGTGTCCCAAGCACCTTCTCCTTAGTAATTGCAACAAAACTCATTTCTGCTGCCTGACACTAGAATTTCTGGCTTGCATTCATATTTCATAATTTCTCTCCTTATTTAGTTGCCTTCCGTTGGTTTAAAAGCTTCTCAATCCTCTAAATTTCCATTTTTTTGCTACATTATATGTACTCCCTTTTCCCTTTACGCTGTTGTTTATTGACTTTTTTGACTTTGACTTGATTTATTTCTTACATCCTTCACATACATGAGGAGTAAAAGTCTTCGCATTATGTCTCCATCTAAATGTGCAATTGCAATCATAGTAATTTATAATAAATAGAACAGAATATTGAGTACACTCAAATCAGTGTGAGTTAATCAGTCTGATGGCCTGGTGGAAGAAGCTGCCCCAGAGACTGTTGGTCCTGGCTTTTACGCTGCGGTACTGTTTCCCGGATGGTAGCAGCTGGAATAGATTGTGGTTGGGTTGGCTTGGGTCCCCAATGATCCTACGGGCCCTTTTTACACACCTGTCCTTGTAGATGTTCTGAATAGTGGGAAGTTCACAACTACAGATGTGCTGGGCTATCTACACCACTCTCTGCAGAATCCTGCAATTAAGGGAGGTACAGTTCCCATACCAGGCAGTGATGCAGCCAGTCAGGATACTCTCAATTGTGCCCCTGTAGAAAGTTCTTAGGATTTAGAGGCCCATACCAAACTTCCTCAACCACCTGAGGTGAAAGAGGCGCTGTTGTGCCTTTTTCACCACACAGCTGGTGTATACAGACCACGTGAGGTCCTTGGTGATGTGGATGCTGAGGAACATGAAGCTGTTTACCCTCTCAACCCCAGATCAATTGATGTCAATAGGGGTTAGCCCGTCTCCACTCCTCCTGTAATCCACAACCAGCTCCTTTGTTTTTGCGACATTGAGGGAGAGGTTGTTTTCTTGACACCACTGCGTCAGAGAGGTGACTTCTTCCCTGTAGGCCACCTCATTATTGTTTGACATTAGGCCAATCAATGTAGTGTCATCGGCAAATTTAATTAGCAGATTGGAGCTGTGGGTGGCGATCCAGTCATGGATATACAGGGAGTAAAGGAGGGGACTCAGTACGCAGCCCTGAGGGGCTCCTGTATTGAGAGTCAGAGGGGTGGTGAGGGAGCCCACTCTTACAACCTGCAGGTGATATGACGGGAAGTCCAGGATCCAGCTGCACAAGGCAGGGTCAAGGCTGATGTCTCTGAGCTTCTTGTCGAGCCTGGATGGTACTATGGTGTTGAATGCTGAACTGTAGTCCAAGAACAGCATTCTCAAATAAGCATCCTTCTTTTCCAGATGTGTCAGGACAGCATGTCGAGCAGTGGCTATTGCGTCATCTGTTGATCGGTTGTGTTGGTAGGTGAATTTTAGGGGGTCTGGTTTGGATGGTAGCAGGCTGTAGATGTAATCCTTGACGAGCCTCTCAAAGTATTTGCATATTATTATTATGATAATGATTATGAGGACATGCATTCCCCTTTTATTGTCATTTAGTAATGCATGCATTAAGAAATGATAAATTTTTTTTCCAGTATGATATCACGAAAACACATGACAAACCGACTTAAAAACTAACAAAAATCAGATAATTATAACATATAGTTACAACAGTGCAAAGCGATACAGTAATTTGATAAGAACAGACCATGGCACAGTAAAAGTCTCAAGGTCTCTCGAAAGTCCCATCATCTCACGCAGATGGTAAACCTCCAGCGCCGCCAACTTGCCGGTGAAGCATCCTGGAAGCATCCGACCACAGTCCGACTCCGAGTCCATCTGAAAAACTCCGAGCCTCCGACCGGCTCTCCGACACCGAGCATCGAGCACCATCTCTGCCGAGCGCTTCGAGCCCAGCCCCGGCAACAGGCGATACGCAAAGCCGAGGATTTGGGGCCTTCGTCTCCGGAGATTCTCAATCGCACAGTAGCGGCGGCAGCCAAGCAGGCATTTCAGAAGTTACTCCAGATGTTCCTCTGCGCTTCTCACAGCTGTCTCCATCAAATCCGGATTGTGCACGGCCCCCTAGTTAACACATATTGATATAAATTCAGAACGGCCGCGCACACTGCGTCGCGTCACCATTTTCTCCCCCCTCTATTGATACATTATTGAGGTGAGTGTGACAGGAAGCCAGTCATTCAGGCATGTTACCTTGTCAGCCATGGTTGCCTCTTCCTCCCTTTAGAATACTTCTTCATCTTTGGGATGTATCTGTCCCAATCTTCTGAATTTCTCTCAAAATCACCAGCCATTGCTGTTCTGCTGTCATCCTTGATAGTGTCCCCTTCCAATCAACTTTGGCCAGCTCCTCTCTCATGCCTCTCTAATTCCCTTTACTCCACTTTAATACTGGTACATTTTACTCCATCGTCTCCCTCTCAAACTGCAGGGTGAATTCTATCATATTATGATCACTGCCTCCTCAGGGCTCCTTTACCATCAACTCCCTCATCAAGTCTAGTTCATTACACAACACTCATCCCAGAACTGCCTTTCACCTAGTGGACTCAACCACAAGCTGCTCTAAAAACACATCTCTTCGGCATTCTACAAATTCCCTCTCTTAGAATCCAGCACCAAGCTGACTTTCCCTACATACCTGCATATTGAAATCACCCATGACTATCCTAACATTGCCTTTTTCTATCTTCTGTTGTAATGTGTACTCCACATACTGTTCAGGGGCCTGTATATAACTGCCATCAGGGTTCTTTTACCCTTCCAGTTTCTTAACTCTACTTAGAGGGATTTAACATCTTCTAATCCTATAGCACCCCTTTGTAAAGATTTTATTTCATTTTTTTACCAAAAGGGCCACCAATCCCCTCCCCACCCCCACTGGGTCTACATGCCTGTTGTTTCAATATAATGTACATTCTTGGAGGCTGAGCTCCCAACTATGATCTTCTTTCAGTCATGACTAAGTGATGTCCACAAAGTCATACCCACCAATTTCTAATATAAGATCATTTACTTTATTCCATATACTGCATGCATTCAAGTATAACACCTTCAGTCCTATATTCATCACCATTTTCAATTTTGTGCTGATGTTACACTTGCAAAAATTAATGGGAGCTAGAAGATTAGGAAGCTTCTAAAAACCATCAAAGGCAATTAAAAGAAGAAATAAGGGGAGAAGAGATGAAATGTGAAGCTATGCTGGCTATAATATAAAAGAGGATACCACCAAAGTTTTTTTTCAGATAAATAAAGAGTAAAAAAGAAGTGAGAGTGGATATCAGACCACTGGAAAATGATGCTCTAGAGGTAGTAAAGGGGGGACAAAGAAATGGCAGGTTAAATTAATAAATATCTTCCATCAGTCTTCAGTGTGGAAGATAACAAGATAAGAGCCCATGGTATTACAGGAAAGATACTGGCATGGATGAAAATTGGCTGATTGGCAGGAAGTAAAGAGTCAGAGTAAAGGGGCAACACACATCAAAGTTGCTGGTGAACGCAGCAGGCCAGGCAGCATCTCTAGGAAGAGGTGCAGTCGATGTTTCAGGCCGAGACCCTTCGTCAGGACTAACTGAAGGAAGAGTTAATAAGAGATTTGAAAGTGGGAGGGGGAGGGGGAGATCCAAAATGATAGGAGGAGACAGGAGGGGGAGGGATGGAGCCAAGAGCTGGACAGGTGATTGGTAAAGGGGATACGAGAGGATCATGGGACAGCGGGCCCGGGGAGAAAGACAAGGAGGGGGAGAACCCAAAGGATGGGCAAGGGGTATAGTCAGAGGGACAGAGGGAGAAAAAGGAGAGAGAGAGAAAGAATGTGTGTAAAGAGTAAATAGAGTAAAGGGGGCCTATTTCTGTTGGCTACTGGTGACAAGTGTTGGTTCGCAAGGGTTAGTATTGGGACCGCTTCTTTGCATGTTATAAGTCAACTATGCGGGTGATAGAATTGATGGCTTTGTGGCCAGGTTTGCAGATGATACAAAGGTAGATGGAGGCAGGCAGTGTTGAGAGAACTTGGAGTCTGCAGAAAGACTTGGGCAGATTAGGAGAATGGGCAAAGAAGTGGAAGATGGAATAGAGTACAGGGAAGTGTATGGTCATGCACTTTGGTAGAAAGAATAAAGGCATAGACTATTATCTAAACAGGGAAGGAATTCAAAAATCACACATGCAAAGGGACTTGACAGTTCTTGTTCAGGATTCCTTAAAGGTTAACTTACAGGTTGAATCAGTTTTAAGGAAAGCAAATGCAATGTTACCATTTATTTTGAGAGGACTAGAATATAAAAGCAGGGATGTAATGCTATGGCTTTAAAAGGCATTGTCAGAACACATTTGGAGTACTGTGAGCAGTTTTGGGCCTCTTACCTAAGAGAGGATGTGCTGACTTTGGAGAGGTTCACAAGAATGATTCTGAGAATGAAGGGTTTAACATATGAGGAGTGTTTGATGGCTCTTGGCCTGTACTTGCTGGAGTTTAGAAAAATGAGGTGAGAGTTCATTTGAGCCTGTTGAGTATTGAAAGGCCTAGATGCAATGGATGTAGAGAGGATGCTCCCTATAGTGGGTAAGTCTAGGATCAGAGGGCACAACTTCGGAGTGGAGGGATGTCCATTTAGAACAGGGATGAGTAGGAATTTTTTAGTCAGATGATGGTGAATCTATGGTATTCATTGCCATGGACAGCTGTGGAGGCCAAGCTACTGAGTAAATTTAAAGCAGAGGTTGATAGGTTCTTGATTAGTAAAGTGGCAAAGGTTACAGGAGACAACATGAGAATGGGTTGAAAGAGATAATAACTCAGCCATGATGGAATGGAAAGCAGACTGAATGGGCCAATGGTCTAATTTTACTCCTGCATTTATGATTCTGATAATCCTTATGGAAGCAGTGTCTTTGAATATTTATAAAATAGTGGTACGTAGATTTGTGATAAGCAAGAGGGTGAAAGGTTACCATGGAGATGTGGGAAAACAGAGTGGGTGCTACAGTCTTGCCATTATGAAAGTGTTGAACAGGCTTGATGACACAAGTGACCTACTTCTGCTCCTAGTTTATAGATAAAATTGTTTGTATCATTAGAAATTTTGTCCACTGTACCTACCGATATATTAGAAGTATCTTTAAATGTTCACAGGAATGTATGAGGGAGGATGGCTAAGAAAGCAAGTCGATTACTTGGCCCCACATGAGATTCTCCTACCCTTGCCATTATCCCAGAAACAGTCTTTGCAAATGCAGGCAATGCCACTTGACAATCACCAGGGAGAATTGCTTCCATTACCTCTTGTTCAGCAATAGGTCTGCTTCAGAGCTCATTATCACTTGTATGGGAATTCTCCACAACTTGTCAGCATCACCACTTCCCTATCTAAAACCTGCAGTGTCTATCCAATAACCTCAGGAAAGATGTTGCTATAGAAATTGTGCAGGTTAATGTTTTGAATTGAATCAAAATTCATATCGTTAAACATATTATAGTTCCAGCAGAAAATTCCTCCGGGTTGGCTTGCATATGATGCATATACACAGTATCATCCATTAGCGTAGGGTTGTACGTGAACTTAACTGGGGGGTTCAAATATTCAAAATAAATTTATTATCAAAGTACGTCACCTGAGACTCATTTTCTTGTGGGCATTCATAGTAGAAGAAAGGAATACAATAGAATCAGTAAAAAAAACTTTACACACGAAGACTGACAAACAATCAATCTTTCAAAGGAAACAAACAGTGAAATACAAAATAATAAGTAAATAACATTGTGAACTTGAAACCTAATAATATTGAGACCTATGCTGGCACGATATTAACCACTGAGAAGCTTAAGGCTTCCATTGTCTTCACTTTCTTCTTCTTCAAGTGTGTTTAGGATCCAGACCCACATACCTCTCCCTCATCGCCAATGTTCTTTGGCCCCTGCTCCCCCTAGCCTACTTCTTATCACTGATTGTCGTTCTCAGCCTCCAAATTCCTTTGCTGGTTGTACCAACCATTAAACCATCATCTATTACTATGAATGAATGCCTAACACACCCACACAAATTGTGCAAACCCCAGGCCTCAGCCAAGGAGGAATTCTGCTGCCTGGGGCTTTTGCACAAAATTGTGTGGGCTTCCCTCACATCAACAGCATAACATTCAGACTTATATCAGTCTGTTTTTTATGAGGCACTGAAGTAAAACCGCACCACTTGAGATCCCTGAGCCACCTCGCATTGTGAAAAAACTACCAAACTTGAAATTGCGTTGTTCAATTTTCAAAATCCTTCCTTTGTCAATTTTTTGAGAAAATGTTGTTTCTGCTAATCCAGCAGGGACATGAGAGGTAACAGAGATATGAAACTGCCATTACACAATAATAGAACTGCACTTGACAACTGATATTTTGTGGTCAGATTGAAATGGTCAGGGTTGGAGGTGAGGGATGATCCAATTCAGCTTGCTGCTGGACTGAGGCCGCGATCTGCAACTAGTAGGCTTCTAGATCAGCCGCAGTGATGTCTGGCTTTGTGAACTCCGCTTTTGAATGCTGTTTGCTTGCTTTTATTGTTTGCACAATCTCTTTTTTCTCTCTCTCTGCACACTGCATGCTTGACAGTCTTCTTTTGTTTTTAATGGGTTCTATTGGGTTTCTGCAAGGAGATGAATCTCAAGGTTATTTAAAGTCTACATACTTTGATTAAAAAAAATGTACTTTCAACCTAAATGGATGGATAATACAAGTAAAGATACTAATTTAACTGCAGTTTGATCTTTGTAGGGTCAAATGAGGTGAATATTCAGGGATAATTGAGTGAGATTCAGGAATGGGTGGAAGATGGAGGCAGAAATAAAGACAAAGATGCCTGTAAAGGGAATGACTGTAGGCAACAAAGAGAGGGAAAGAGTGGGATAAGGGTGTATGGGCAATAGAAACTGAGCAGAAGACACAAAGGGAAAAGGAGAGCAGAAGGAAGGATGGGAGAAGGGTATAAATAAGGAGATATGGCTGGAAAAAGAAGGGTAAGATGTTGAAGGGAAGATTGGTTCCTAGGTCAATTTTTGGTGTTTTTTTTCTCACCTGAGCAAGCTGTGATCCAGTCACAAGGCTAAGTTTATTGGGTGCGATGGTTGTTATGTAAAGGCTCTAGTCTACTTGGTGATAGCTTGTTTGTAATATTTATGGCCTTCTTTTATCAACACAATGGCTGATGTTACTTGGCAATGCAGATGTGGGGCAGTGCTAAAGAGCACAGTGCCTCTGCTTAGTGGGAAGCTGAGGGTGGCATTAATGTTGATATGGAAGATGAGTTTTGTATAATGAACGAACTTGTGTAGCTTTATTGGCTAATGCAGGGTCAGGAAGGAGGTCTGAGGGATCAGAGGTAAGATGGTTTCTGACTCTGGGCCTGAATTCTATTTAAAGCATCTTGGAGTTTGGGATGGTTACTCTCTCCATTTACATTGGTTTATTAACATCACGCGTAGTAAGGTGCAAGGGAAATTTTGGTTCTGTAGGCCATACATCCAAACCAATTGATCACAGCAATGCATTGGGGTAGCTCAAGGAAAAGCAAGAACAGAATGTAGAATGCAGTTACGGAGAATGTGCAGTGCAATAAGGTGCAAGGCCATAGCAGGGTACATTATAGGTCAAGAGTCCATCTTATCATCCAAGAGGTCCATTCAGTAGCTGCCCACGAGCCTGTTATAATGAGCTTTCAAGCTTTTACCTTCTGCCCAGTGGAGGGGGATGGCTGAGAAGAAAGAATGTCCAGGGTGGGAAGGGTCTTTGATTGTTGGCTGCTTTATAGGGACAGTGAAGACTATAGACAGAGTGCTTGGAAGGGAAGCTGGTTTCCTTGGTGTGTTGAGCTGTGTTCTCAACTCTCTGCAGTTTCTTGTGGTTACCGTACGAGGCCATGATGGGCCCAGATATGAACTTGCAAGGCAATATTAGGAAACACGTGATATTTTGCAGAAAGACTTAAAAATTAGATCATTACACAGTTGCATATCACTACTTATCACACTTGATATGCCACATGGCATTATTCTGAAAGAATAGTATGCAGGTTCAGTGTTATCTGAACTATTCAGAGGAGAAGTTTCAGTGGTTTTCCACAAGGATTGATCCAGGTTCAGTCATTTCTAATTTTCATAAACACTCTGCACTCAGAGTTTGGAAAAACAATTTTAAATTTGTAGATGAACCCAAACTAGTGAAGACAAAGCCAAAGAAGTGTATGAAGATAAACAAAAGAATACAGGTTTCCCCCACCATCCGAAGGTAGAACGTTCCTATGAAACGGTTCATAAGCCGGAATGTCGTAAAGCAAAGAAGCAATTACCATTTATTTATATCGGAAAATTTTGTGAGCGTTCGCAGACCCAAAAATAACCTACCAAATCATGCCAAATAACGCATAAAACCTAAAATAACAGTAAGATATAGTAAAAGCAGGAATGATATGATAAACACACAGCCTATATAAAGTAGAAATACTTTTCCACAATCATTACTGCACTGTTCGCCAAAGCAAAAATCTCACTCAAGCGCTGTCGGCAAAAACACGTGCAAGCACTCTCCAGTAACCTTTAAGCTATGAAACTGCCAAATCATACCAAATAATACGTAAAAATACACGGCCTATATAAAGTAGAAATAATGTATGTACAGTGTAGTATCACTTACCGGAATTGGTTCAGCGCCGAGCACACTGATGATGGTGTGTTAGACTGAGTCGTCGGAGTTTGGGTGGTACAGTGGCCCCCACCCTCCATGCCACCGAGCGATACATTGCCGCAAGGCACGCAGGGGTCCAGCGGTAGCCGGGAGGCACACAGCACATCTTTAAGAAAAAAGCAGAAATAAACATGCTAATTAATTAGGTGCTGCCCAGCATGTAACTGTCGGCCCAGATCGGTGCCGATTGCCGATTGCACCGCCTTTGATCTGGGCTGATATTTACGTGTGGGGCAGCACCTAATTAATTAGCATGTTAATTTCGGCTTTTTTCTTAAAGATGTGCTGTGTGCCTCCCGGCTACTGCTGCATTCTCTGTGAATCGGTACATTATCTGTCCGTGGCCTGGGTGTTGGGGTGGTGGGACACTGGGGTGTCACCTTGTCATCTGTTTCCATTAGAGCAGGCAGCTCATCTTCTCCTATGACTGCCCGCCTCGATGTCAAAGGTCGAGGTTCGTCGTCTGCGGTGGGTGATGTGGAAGGCTTGCTTGACTGCTGAGCCTCGCGCATTTTTCTATCACACAGTTCTTTAATAAGGACTGAAACCATCCTGCAAATATCCCCTAAACTGACGTATCCTTTCAAAATTAAAGTCGTACCTTATCATTACTCATTCGGTTTCAATTGTTATCCTTTCCTCTTCCAATTGCATCAGCTCTTCATCTATCAGTTCTTAGCCATGGGATGCCAAAACCTCTTCAACGTCATCCTCGTCAGCTTCCACAAGCCAAACTCACTTAGTCCTTACTTCGTTCACCATGATCGAAAATCTTAGTTATATCTAGTTTTACTGTAAGTGTAACACCCTTACGAGCTCTTTTAGGCTTTTTTGACACCATAGAACTCACCTTGTAAACGGCTGCTCACAGGCACGTGTTTAAGCAATGCTGGTGAGAATCCGGGGGAGAGCGGCTGCTTGGGGCGCGCGCTGCCTTTTATCACACGCCAAATTTTTTATTGTGGGCTGAATTTTTTGTTGTAACAGTGAAAACACCTTCTGAAAGCGAAAACAGGGTACTAATGTAGGTCTTTCGTAACAGTGAGGTTTCATAAAGTGAATGTTCGAAAAGCGGGGGACACCTGTACTGAGGAACTTACACAATAGGATGGTAATTGGCAGTTGTTCCAATATAGATAAATGTGTGATGTTACATTTTAATAGGAAAATTAAGACTGCCACATCATACTGCGACAGTTTCAAAAAATGCAGCAAACCATATGGCCTTTATAAATCATTCCTCTAGTTTCATGTTAATCTACAAAGATTAATTTAGTTTTAAATTTACAGCTACCATATAGGACTCTAGATCATTAAACTAGGCCTCTGGGTTATGACTCCAGTAACACAGCCAACATATAGCTAAATCCTACAGAAAGAGATTAGAGTAACAGAGTTAAATGAAGAGGGAGGGGAAGAGGCTAGTGTAGGGCAGAAATACCAGCATAGACTTAATTGGGAGAAATAAACATTTCTGTGTATTTAAGGAAAATTACAACACAGATGTTTTTAATAGTTGCATTTTACAGTTGTGCAGCATCCAGCAAAGGAATCTCCTTTCCTTTCCTGTCCCATATGCTTGTTAAAACCACTCTTGATTCCTTTTGCCCTTATCTACACTAAGGGATAATTGCTAATTAACCTAGTAGCACATCTTTGGGATGTGGTAGGAAGCCGCAGCGTCCAGGAGAATATGCAACCTCCGCATATTTAATACCTGAGGTCAGTCTCAATTCCATTTCCTGGTGCAATGAGGCAGCAACAGTAACTGCTACCATGCTGCCCGTTATACAGTGCTTTCAGAGGTCAAAGAAAATATCATTTAATTATTTTTCAGAATACAATACAATTGAAAAACAATTACGTTTCAAATCTGGAGTTAGCTTCTTTTGAAAATCTTCTACTGAGATGTGCCTTGTTCTCACAGTGTCGCACTGCAGGTTCCCTATCCAACTGTGCAAACCCTGATTCACTGTGGGCAGCACTACGGGAAAACTGACAGCACAAGGCTTGTTCCTCACTATTCCTGCGTCACCAATTGGCACCGAAATCCAGGAACCGTATGCTGTTCTCCTGCAAACCTGCGCCTGGCTTCCATCTGATTGGTTTAAGTTGAACATTCATGAAACAGTGTTAAGTTGCAGTGGAATAATTATCCGTATTGATCAACACACAGTGAGGGAGAATAAAAACAAACACACATTTAATGAGCTAGAGAGCAGGAATTGACAGACTGTAGTGGTCGGCCAGCAAGGGACACTAGGGAAACCAATAAAATTGGTGCCAATATGTAATTCAGTCCTTTTGATTGAAGCCTTGGTACTTTAGTAAATTAATGGTTGTCCTCATTAAAAAAAATCATAATATAATTAAACTAAAATTAAAATTTCAGTAGAAAACATTGGTTGTCCAATATTAACATGTGCAGCAGAGGCTTCTGTGTGTGAAATATCTTTACTTGTGCTCTACCTTGGAGGATAGGCTTCTCTGAGCACTTGAATCCCGATTTTGTGGACACCTTGAACTATAATTTGGTGGGCTCCAATTATCGTGAGCAGCCACTTGTTGGAGAGGAAACACAAGAATTAAAGAGTTCAGGGCCTTTCGGGACTTTTCGGTGCGTTTCAATCATAATGGTCTATTAGGCACTTAGCAAAAGGACATTAGATTTAAGTGGTGCGGCCATTGGGGGAGCAGCCATTGTGTGAGTGGACCGGTGTTAGAGTGGTTAGTATCAGGCTTTGGCTCACAAGCCTTTTCAAGAAGAGGTGCAGTCTCTAGGTAAGTTTCTATCTCCCTTTGTCTACTAGTACATAGCTAGTGTAGTGAAAATAGGTCCAGAGTTAGTGGTATGTGTGAGATGTGGGAATTCTGGCAGACCTCTAGTCTCCCAAATAATTACATCTGCATGAAATGCATACAGATGCAGCTCCTACAAACTATGTTAGGGTACTGGAGCTGCAGATGAATGACCTTCAGCTCATATGGGAAAGAAAAGGTGATAGAAAGGAGACACAGGGAGGTAGTCACGCTAAGTTGCAGGAGAAAGGTAGCTAGGTGATTATCAAGAGAGAGGAAAGGGAATAGGCAGCCAGTGCAGAGCTCCCCTCAATAATAATTATACTGCTTCGGATGCTATTGGAGGGGATGTCCTACCAGAGGAGTCACAGTGGCCAGGTCTCTGGCACTGAGCTTGGCTCTGTGGCTCAGAAGTGAAGAGGGGAGAAGAGGAGTGGAGTAGAGATAGGTGATTCTATAGTTAGAGGAGCAGACAGAATATATGGATATGATAGAGAAATGCAGGTGGCATGTTCTCTCCCAGGTGCCAGGGTCAGGGATGTCTCAAAGTGGGGTCCACAGCACGCTAAAGGGGAAAGGTGAACATCTGGAAATTGTAGTGCATATTGGTGCCGGATACATAGGTAGGAAAAAGGATGAGGTCCAGAAGAGACAATATTGGGAGTTAGATGGAAAGCTGAAAAGCAGGCCTTTCAGGGTAGTAATCTCAGGATTGCTGCCTGTACCACGTGCCAATGAGGGTAAATAAAGGATGATTTGGCAGATGAATATGTGGCTGAGGAATTGATGCAGGGGGCAAGGTTTCAGATTTCTGGATCATTGGGATCTCTCTGGGAAAGGGATGATCTGTACAAAAAGAATGGGTTACACCTGAACTTGAGAGGGACGAATTCTCTTGTGGGTAGGATTGCTAGAGTTTTTGGGGAAGGTTTAGACTTTTTTGACAGGGGGATGTGAACCAGAATGATAGGGCAACGGATGAAGTGGTTTCTGTACAAGTAGATCCAAGATTCAAGATTGTTTAATGTCATTTCCTGTACTCAAATGTAAGGAAAACAAAATAATTCTTACTTTGGATCCAACGCAGTGCAAAAAAAAAGCACAAAATATCAAGAATATAATATTAATAATAATAAAAAAAACAATAACTATAACTATGTAAGATAGCTTCTATACATAGATTGATTGTATGTCCATGAAGGGATGCTAGGCTGTTCATAAGGTGATTGACGGAAATAATAAAGTAGTGGTGGAGGTGTTAATCAGTCTTACTTCTTGGGGCACGTAACTAATTTTGAGTCCTGTGGTTCTGGTGTGTGCTACGTAGCCTCTTCCAGGGTGCGAGTGGAACGAACAATCCATGAGCAGGGTGTGTGGGATCATTCATTATGTTCATGCCCCTTCCTGTACATTCGTCCTTGATGGGCAGTGGACTGGTGCCAGTGATGCGTTGGGCAGTTTGGACTGCCCATTGTAGAGTCTTCCTGTATGCTGCAGTGCAGTTTCCGTACAAAGTAGTGCCGCAGCTTGTTAGGGAGCTCTCTACTGTACATCTGTAAAATGACATGAGTGTGGATTTGCAAAGTCCAGCTGACTTCAGCCTTCTCAGAAGGTAGAGGTATTGGCGAGCTGGACAGAGATACACCTCAAAGAAGAAGTATCCTAAAGGAAGGATGAGGCAACCATGGCTAACAAGGGTAGTTGGGGACAGCATAAAACCAAAATAGAGGGCCTATAATACTGCAAAAATTATTGGGAAGCTAGAAGATTGGGGAACATTTAAAAACCAGCAGAAGGCAACTAAAAATATTAAGGGGAGAAAAGATAAAATATGAAGGTAAGCCGGTGAAAATATAAAGGAGAATACCAAAAGATTTTTAAGAAATATAAAGAGTAACAGCGAGGTGAGAGTATATATCAGACCACTGGAAAGTTAGTCATGGGGAACAAAGATATGGCGGATGATCTTACTAAGTACTTTGTGTCAGTCTTCACTGTGGAAGACAGTAGCAAAATGTCAGAATCTTAAGAGTGTCAGGGGGCAGAAGAGATTGTAGTCATTGTTGCTAAGGAGAAGGTTCTTGGGAAGCTGTTGATGTTTGAGTATATTATTAAGGATGACGTTTCAGGGTGCTTGGAAGGACATGATAAAACAGGCCAAAGCCACATAGTTCCCTTAAGGGGAATTCTTGCTTGGCAAAACTTTTGGGATTCTTTGAGGAAATAACAGGCAGGATAGACAAATGTTAGTGGACATTGTATACTTGGATTTTCAGAAGGGCTTTGACAACGTGCCACACACGAGGCTGCTACACAAGTTAGGAGCCCATGGTGTTTCAGAAAAGATAGCAGTATGGATAGAAGTTTGGCTGACTGGCAGGAGGAAAAGTAGGGAATAAAGGGGGGTTATTCTAGTTGACTGCCCGTCACTAGAGGTGCTCTGCAGGGGTTGGTGTTGAGATTGCTTCTTTTCACATTATACATCAATGATGGAATTGATAGTTTTGTTGCCAAGTTTGTGGACAATACAAAGATAGGTGGAGGATCGTTAGTGTTGAGGAAGCAGGGGGTCTCCAGAAGGACTTGGACAGATTAGGAGAGTGAGCAAAGAAGTGGTAGATGAAATATAGTGTAGGGAAGTGTAAGGTCATGCACTTAGAATGAATAAAGCCATGGACTATTTTCTAAATGGGTAGCAAAGACAGAATAAGGAGAAAATTCAAATATCAGAGGTGCAAGGGGACTTGGGATTCCTTGTGCAGGATTCCCTAAAGGTTAACTTGCAGGTCAAGTCGGTGGTAAGAAACGCAAATGCAATGTTAGCATTCATTTTGAGAGGACTAGAATATAAGATGTAATGCTGAGGCTTTATGATACACTGGAAAGACTACAATTGTAGTATTGTAAGCAGTTTTGGGCCCCTTACCTAAGAATGGATGCCCTGGGATTGGAGATGATCCAGCAGAGGTTCACAAGAATGATTCTGGGAATGGAAGGGTTTATGTACAAGGAGCCGTGATGACTCTGTACTTGTACTCATTGGGGTTTAGAAGAATGAGGGGGGATTTAATTGAACCCTATTGAATATTGAAAGACTTAGATAGTGTAGATATGGACTGTGGGGGGGGGGTCTATGAAGAAAGGGGACATCTACAGAATAGAAGGACATCCCTTTAGAACAGGGATAGGGAGGAATTTCTTTAGTCAGAGTGTGCTGAATCTGTGGAATTCATTGCCACTGATTGCTGTGGAGGCCAAGTTTTTGAGTATATTTACAGCAGAGATTGATAGGTTCTTGATTAGTAACGGTATCAAAGGTCACATGGAGAAGGCACGAGGAAAGGGTTGAAGGGGAAAATAACAGCCATGAATGAATGTTGTAACATACTCGATGGACCGAATGGCCTAATTCTTCTCGTATATCTTATGGTCTAAATATAACTGGCCATCCTGACAACTGCATGGCTGGCTATATTTATATGTATCTCAATGTTCAGCTCACTGACGTTTTTTAATTGAATTGTTTCAGAGATGTGGATATGCAGAAAGCCTGGAAGCAATTTATAAGCACTGACAATGGAATGCATTTGTTTCGAAATTCAGCTGTGCATTATGCAATTTAATTTCAATGAAAATTATTCTCAAGGGGAAATTGTGGGTTAAATATCAATTCCCTGAAATGTCCCATTTTCCTCTGCGGTCCTACGTATACAGTATCAAGTGTGCTGATCACGGGAGGTTCCAGAAAAAAAAGGGCAAACAGTAGCACATCTCCTCAATTTCCATATTTTCCACACTGCTGTCAGCCCTGCAACCCACTGACTAATTCTCCGGTTCAATACATTTACTTTCTCTTCCCCAATACATCAGCTGACAGCACAACCATCTGGCCCGTCGAGCCTTCTCCACCATTCAATAAGATCATGGCTGACCTGGCCATGGACTCTTCTCCATCTACTTGCCTTTTCCCCATAACCCTTAATTCCCCTACTATGCAAAAATCTATCCAACCTTGTCTGAAGTGTATTTACTGAGGTAGCCTCCACTGCTTCATTGGGCAGAGAATTCCACAGATTCACCACTCTCTGGGAAAAGCAGTTTCTCCTCATCTCCATCTTAAATCTACTCCCCTAAACCTTGAAGCTGTGTCCCCTAGTTCTAGTCTCACCTACCAGTGGAAACAACTTTCCTGCCTCTATCTTATCAATCCCTTTCATAATTTTATACGTTTCTATAAGATCAGCACAGGTGCTTAGCCCCTTGCTCCACTCACTTTATGCTCTTGATTGTGAGGCTAAGCACAGCTCCAGTGCCATACACACTTTCGTTAGCCACATCAAAGGTGGTGAGGAGGGAGATTGAAAATCTGCCCGAATGTTACCACAACAACAACCTCTCACTCAAAGTCAGCAAGACCAAGGAGTTTCGGGAGAAGGAAACCAGAGGTCCACGGTCCGTGTCAACAAGGGATCAGAGGTGGAAAGTGTCAGCATCTTTAAATTCGTTTGTGATATCATTTCAGAGAATCTGTCCAGAGTCCAGCATGTAGGTACCATTACAAAGAAAACGTGGCAACACTTCTACTTTCTTAAAAATTTTTGAAGCTTTGGCATGTCATCTAAAACTTTGACTAACTGCTATAGGTGTGTGGTGGAGAGTATACTGACTGGATTCATCACGGCCTGGTGTGGAAACACCATTGCCCTTGAACGGAAAAGCCGACAGAAAGCTTTGGATACAGCCCAGCCCATCATGGGAAAAGCCTTCCAACCACTAAGCACATCTACAAGGAGTGTTGTTGCGGGAAGGCAGCATCCATCATCAAAGACCCTCCACCCCCACTATCAGGAAGGAGGTACAGGAGCCTCAGGACCCACACCACTCGGTTCTGGAACTGTTATTATCCTTCAACCATCAGGCTCTTGAACCAGAGAGGATAACTTCATTCACCCCAATACTGAACTGCTCCCGTAACCTATGGACTCATTTTCACGGACTCTTTATTTCATGTTCTCAATATTTATTGCTTATCTATTATTATTATTTTGTTTTTTTTCTCTTTTTTGTATTTGCACAGTTTGCTGCCTTTGCACATTGGTTGTTTGGTCCGTCTTGTGTATAGTTTTTCATTGATTCTATTGTATTCCTTTGTGTTTACTGTGAATGCCTACAAGAAAATGAATCTTAAGGTAATATATGGTCACACACACACACACACACAGAGGAATTACCTATATTTTAATGCATCTGCAGTGGTGGAGAGGGTGTAAAAAAGGTATTTTACCATGTAAGGAAAATTTATTCAGTGATGCACGTGCCTTGTGCTACTGAACCTCAAAAGCCTGCAGATGATACATTTACTCACACTTTGATCATCACCCCGTTAGTTCACATAAATCTGCACTGTTCAGTCACCATATAGCTTTTGTTCATGTGAAAAGTAAGTTTCACAAATATTGAGAAATATTTCTGAACTTTGGTATACCTGAAAACAGATGAAGGAGGCCTAGATGTAGCAATCAAAGATACAAAGTCTAGTTAAGCTCTTCCCAGCACCGGTCAAAGGAAGACTGCTATACTTTGATTTAATTCATAAATGAAATCAATAATTTGTTATCAAATAATTTATCATTTGAGTTTAAACAATCAGATCACAGAGCATCTCAGCAAAATGTGGCAGACTTTTCACTGAATCTTCAAATGACTAGCTTGTCTTCCACAAAACAGCAGTGGGCAATAGAAAGCAGCCTTGCTATCAACACCTAAAACCAAAAAAATAAATTTTAAGAATTATAGGGGCAGGCCATGCCATGTTTCTCTGCTTTTGGCAGATGACGATGTGACTTTTTTTCAATGTGAGCAAAATCTGGAAAAGTTAAAATTTAAGGATCTGTCACTTCATTTATTTTGGCAAAAACACACATTCTAGAGGAAGGAGAAAATCATTAGATAAGGCTATAAAGTAATTTGAAATAAATATTTCTGAAACTAGACAATGGAAATTATAACATAAAAATTTCTTCCATCAGAAATGATCTGTGATTTGAAAATAAAGATAATGTCCTAAAGCCAAAAAAAACACTGCAGATACTAGATATCTGAAATAGAATGGACAGTGCTGAGAACATTGAAGTCTGGTAGCAACCTTGCAGGGAACAATGTAGGTAATGTTTCAGGTCAATGACCTTTCAATAGTAACGTCCTTGTCAATTTCCTGGTTAGCTGAATATATGACCAAGGGAGCATTACTGTGCCATCAAATGTCATTCAACCTGATAGACGTTTCTTGCAGTCTCTTAAAGTAATGTTGGGTCTAATTTCAAAATTAGTTCCATTACATATTTATTTAAACAAAATGTTGCTATGTGTATATGCCACCCTTGTATTTCTGGAGCATGTGTGAAAATGACAAGCATTTGGAACAAGGATATAATCACACTCACAACAGTTAATAATTTTCCAAGCAGTAAATCTGTAGTGATGCTACTTGAAATGTGCAGGGATCCTTTGGAGACTAAATGCTGCAATTATGTAATATTTTGAAAGAATTTTCATTGCAGTACATATTAATATGTTTCGAAAATTCTGATACTAATTTCCTCTATTTGCAGATATTATCAATTCTACAATATCAATCTATTGAAAAGTCTAATTATTTCCTTCAGTCTCTCTAGAATCTGGCTCTCAGTTCTATGTAATGGTGGCTATAGGGAGTTGAATGAAAGCACAATTTATTCTCGAGCAGTCTGCTGCAGTTGGTAAAATTGGGCCGAAGCACATCCTGTGAGTTAAAGTGGTTTGAATTGTGAGATGATCATGTATTAAATGAGACTGATGACCTGCATCATTTGGGCTAAATTGCAACCAGTCAGAAGACTCTGAAACAAATATTGAGGATCAGATTGGAAACAGTAAATGGTAGAATGTTTAAAGTATAATTCTTCCCTGCACTCATGACTGCACAGCTCAGGAGAAACCATCAAACACATTTGATTTTCTGGAAATCTTTCAGCTTTTGATGTTCACAGTGTCATTGAGTGGAACAACAAGGCCCTTGGGACCATTAGGTCCTCTCTGACCAGCAACCAGCCATTTACCCATTAATACTACACAATTCTACATTCTCATCAACTGCCCCAGACATTCTACTACTCACCTAAACACTAGAGACAATTTACTTTGGCCAAATAACCTACTATTATGGAGGGAGGAGAAGATGGCGCGATGCAGCTTGCGCGGCCTCTCCGGTGATGAATATCTGTAATCTGTCAAGTAGGATGCCTTGCACAATTCTGATTTGATGGAGACGGACGTGAGAAGCACAGAGGAATGCCTGGAGAAACTTCTGAAATGCCTTTTCCGCTGCCACCACTACTGTGTGATCCAGAATCTCCGGAGGGGAAGGCCCCGAACCTTCAGCTTTGCCTGTTGCTTGGCGGCCAGGGCCGGGGTCGAAGCGCTCGGCAGAGATGGTGCTCGGTGCTCGGTGTCGGAGGGCTGGTCGGAGGCTCGAAGTTTTCCAACGGACTCAGAGTTGGCTGTGGTTGAGTGCTTCCAGGGTGCTGCATCGGCAAGTTTGTGGCACTGGAAGCTCATGGCAGGGAGTTTCTTCCTTCTACTGTCTGCGTGAGATGTTGGGTTATCAGGACTTTGAGACTTTTTTTACCGTGCCCATGGTCTGCTCTTATCAAATTATGGTATTGCTTTGCACTGTTGCAACTATATGTTATAATACTGTGGTTTTTGTCAGTTTTAGTCTTGGTCTGTCTTGTGTTTCTGTGATATCATACCGGAGGAACATTGTATCATTTCTTAATGCATGCATTTCTAAATGACAATAAACGAGGACTGAGTGTCCTTATAATCTAAATCTAAATCTAAGATCTAAGTCTACTAACATACTCACTTTTGGATTACTTAGGGAAATAGGAGCGCAACGAGGAAATACAGATGGTCACAGGGAGAATATACAAATTCTGCACAGACAGCATCTGAGGTCAAACTTGAAGCCAGGTCTCTGGCATTACTAACTGTACCACTGCACCATGGTGGCGCCTAGTTCTATGATACAATGTATTATAGCCAGATGTTTGAATAATTACTTACCTAGCGGTTACACACTGACAGTTGGTTTTCTGAGCAGTTTTCCTTTTTTCAATAAATGTTTTTGTTTCCTTATTTGACCAGAAATCTGTTGAACTGCTTTGGAAGGGATCTATTCTGGCTGACTACCATGACAAGTTGTCACAATCACGGATTCGGCAGTGCATCAGATTTCGGCAATTGCGCTTGTGAATATGCACATGTCAGGTAATTATAATTTCATTGTGATCGTATTTAACTCCATTCATTCCTTCGTAGTATTTGTTGAGACTTGGACACAGCCACTCTTTGTTATCTGCATTCCGCCTTCCCTGAGAAATTGGACTGCTGAGTAAACTGAATCTGAAGACTAGTGATATTTGTTCTTTTCTTAGTTGTTCTTTTCAGCCACAGTGTAGGCTTCATTTTCCATTTGAGAGTTTTAGTTAACGGCCCTGCTTGGCCTAGTGTTTATTGTTTTCTTTCCCCTTTAACACTGTTCGCATTAAAGTTGGTGAACCATTGACCTGCTTCAATGTCTCTCACTCTGCACTCGGGCCATATCTGACACAAGTAGGTTTCCACAGAGAATGGTGTTGGGACTGCTTCTGTTAGCACTATATATTAATGATCTGGATAACAGAATTGATGGTTTTGTGGCCAAGCTTGTGGATGACACAAAAGTACGTGGAGGCACAGTTAGTGTTCAGGAAGCAGGGAATCTGCAGAGGGACTTGGAGGGATGAGGAGAATGGACACAGAATTGGTCAATGGGATACAAAGCAGACAAACTTATGGTCATGTACTTTGGTAGAAGGAATAAAGGTGTTGACTATTTTCTAACTGGGGAGCAAATTCAGAAATTGGAAGTGGAAAGGAACTTGGGAACCTTGGTGCAGGATTCCCCAAAGCTTAACTTGCAGGTTGAATTAGTAGTAAGGAAGGAAAATGCAACGTTAGCATTCATTTCGAGAGGGCTAGAATATAAAGCGAGGATGTAATATTCTGAGACTTTTTAAAGCATTAGTTAGACCACATTTGGAGGATCATGAGCAGTTTTGGTCCCCATATCTAAGGAGGGATGAGTTGGCAGTGAAGTGGGCTCAGAGGTGGTTTACAAGAATGTTCTCGGAAATGAAAAGGTTGATATATGATGGCTCTGGGTCTGTACTCACTGGAGTTTAGAAGAATGACAGGGGATCTCATTGAAACCTTTTGAATATTTGAAGAATAGGATAAAGTGGACATGGAGAGGACATTTCCAGTCGTAGGAGAGTCTAGAACCAGGGAGTACAGCCTCAAAATAGAAGGAAGTCTCTTTAGAACAGAGATGAGGGGGACTTTTACCTTAACCTGAGGATGGTGAACCTGTGGAATTCATTGTCAAGTGTATCAAGTGTTATAGACCGAAGGCATGAGAATGGGGTTGAGAGGGATAATGAATCATCAGTGATCAAATGGTGGAGCAGACAATGGGCTGAATGGCCTAATTCTGCTCCTATGTTTTATTCTTCATCACCTTTGAGTTCTTTGGTTATTCAGTTTAACTTTCTACCATTTCAAACACTACCAGTTGGATGGAACTATAAGCGATGTAAAATAACAAAAGAATGAAAAACTGCAGTTTTGAAAAATGTTGCGTCTAAATAAATGATATTGAGTTGTTTGAAATACTGTCCTTGCAACAGCGCATTTGGACGGATTCAGTTCAAATTGTTACTACTTTGTTTTCTGGATGTGCATTCATTAATATGCATATGTGGCCAAGAATTCTGTGCAAATGTAAATTGGGTGGAAATGAGACTGCAATATATGCCAATGATAGATGTGGTTCAATAAATGGAGAGATTCAACGCTGAGTTTCACAGAATCTGTTGCCAAATCACATTTCTTGCAGCTGTGCCACTAAGAGAGGGGAACCAGCTGGACCACAACACAGCTCAGTGATTCAGATCTTGCTTATATTGTGGGAGAAGGATTGAAAACTAAAGACAAATGTACTTTATATTGCAAGTAACACTGTAGAGTCAGAGAAATCTCAAAACACTGTAGCTGGTATTGTTGGAAGATAAAGAATGGTTTGTGAACTAAACATTATTTTATATTGTTCTACCTAATAAGTACATAAAAATGCAAAAAAGGTATTTTTTTTGTCTCAAGTGGTAAATAACCATTTGTTCCTCAGAGCTGGCTGCTATTCGGAATAAAGGAAAATGAAGTCTGCAAGTCAGGATAACACTATTAAGTCCAGCCACTTTTTCCTTCCGTAAGTCAACCCCATCTACTGACACAAACAAGAGGAATTCTGCAGATGCTGGAAATTCAAGCAACACACATCAAAGTTGCTGGTGAACGCAGCAGGCCAGGCAGCATCTCGGCCTGAAATGTCGTCTGTACCTCTTCCTAGAGATGCTGCCTGGCCTGCTGCGTTCACCAGCAACTTTGATGTGTGTTGCTCCCATCTATTGTCTCTCCATAATCCTAATTAACATTTCTTTCCAGAAACCCATCTAATTGTATGTTTCCATTTATTTTTTTAAATTAATGGACATTTTTAATGACCTACTCCTCTGCAATATACGTCCCTTATACAAATCAATATCATTTGTAGCTGTGAGATGTTGTAGTAAGCTGGAGGCCATTTGCACTACCATACAGTATATATGTATTATTTTGTAGTAAACTCATTCCCCTGATATTTTCTTTTTCAACTACAGTACTGTATTTTTCACACACATTAACGTATAATGCAGAAAATGTATTAATAGCACTCAAAGTAAACAGAATATTCTATGTACTTTTTCTTTTGTTCTTGTGATAATAATAATTAACTATTTGTAATGATTATCACAAAGCATACTGTAGCTGGTTCACTGATGGCTTTCAAGAGAGGAAATCGGTTGTCTTTACCTGTGGCATAAATATGACACCATATCCATTGGCATGATTGTCTTTCCAGTGGTCTAGCAAACTATTGATTTTGAGCGCTATATGAGATGCATAAAAACCATTTGACTTGCTGGCCTCTAAATCCCAAAATGTGAATGAATAATAACGAACTCTTAATGTTATGTACCCTCATTACTAATTCATGGACTAAGTTTTCATGAATGATCTTAATCACATTTAGTAAATTTGGAAATCATTATTCAATCATCATAAACACTCTGGAAAAAAATCACATATTCTTTTCTGTGATCTTTGTGCTTTTTTATCTGTATTGCTTGTCTCCAGTGATCTTGACAAGTTGGATATGAAGAAACGTTTCCTCTTTAAGGAGAATTTAGAACTGGGGCTCAGTTCATTTAAGAGAGATATGAAATGTAATATTTTCCTCTTAGAAGATCATGACTCTTCTTCGAAGGAAGGTAGGAGCAGAATATTTGAATATTGTTAGTGCAGAGGGAGATATTTATAAAAAAGGGTGAATGATTACTGTAGGTTGATGTGAATGCAATGCATATAAGACTGGCTGCATTCATAAATAATCATTGTTGTTCTGTGCCTGGGACATGCTAAGGATGAGGAAATGAATCTTATTTAAATGCTGCAGTAAGAACATATGGTTATAAGACTGCAGGCTATTTTAAGGTAGTCTCAAAAGGTATTTTAAGACTACCTTTGTAAAGACCGGATTTAAAAAAAATCTTCATTTGTTTATTCTTTAAATAGGAGGAAGAATGAAGGAATTTTAAAGCTTTAATCCTCTTTAAATCCACCCACAATCAAGCAATCAACATGTCTGACTGTCAATTTCTGACATGATTAAACTAGTCTCGATCTAAAAGTTTATTAGGTGACTAATAAGCAAATGTGGACATGTATTATAGATTTCACAAACTTCCATCAGATAATCTTCAAACTTAATACCTTCTTATTTAGTCAACTCATACAAAATAAGAATGCAACATTCATTAGGCCCTTTATTCTGTGACAATTAAGATTTCTTTAGCACAATTCCAAATTTTAAATAAATTTCCTTAGTACTCCACTTAGTGTCAGTGTAGTTACTGACACTCCATCCAGACTTTGCTCTCTGACAAACAGTAGCTGCATTATAGCCGTACTTGGAATTAGAATTGGAATCGCATGTTCTTATATATTGTTCATACAGATGCAAGCCATTTGGTGTACAATGAAAAACAATTTTAGAGTTCAGAGTAAGAGTGTAACAGCTACAGAGAAAGTACAGTGCAGGTAGAAAATAAGGTCAAAATTATAATGTTGATTGTGAGGTCAAGAATCGTACTAGGGAGCCATTGAACAGTCAACTGTAAGGTAGAAGCTGTTATTAGACTGATTTCAGACATTTTGTATCTTCTATACAAAGGAAGAGGGGATAGGAAGAAACATACACAAAATCCTGAAGGAACTCAGCCAGTCCATGATCTTACCTCTCCCTCTCTCTGTATTCTCCACCATAACTCTCCATGTTATATGAGCTCCTTCAGTTCTGGTCACTTGACTTTAGCTGTTAAGGCACTAGTTGCTAACGTTAATGTGAGCTGATGATGTGTATCATTCTGAAATTCAATTTGATGTATAGTCTAAGCTGGATTAAATAAAAGGAAGGAGTAGGGCTGTAAAGAGGTTGCAATTTGTTCTGTTTTAGGAACTGAATCTTAGAAGTTAAGTTAAATAGTGCATCACTAGTTTAGTTCTACCCAGCCATCACTCAATGTCAATGCTAAACGATAAGAGGAGTAAAACTAAACCTAGGAGTCAACTCTACTGTTAGAAAAACCACTTGGACTCCATTCTCTGCCTCTTTATAATGTTTTTACAGCTTAGAAGTGAGGTCTAGGAATCGAGCCCTGGTCAACCGTGCTGTATCTGAATTGTAGCAGTATCGAATGTTGTAATCTGCTTCTGAAATTCATTCTTGGACTTCAATATAATGAAGTTCAAAGGCAGAGTGGAACACTTTAAGCACAGCTGTTCTGGAGATTAATTTCTATGCCACTTATATCTCTGCTCTATATTTGAAATTTAATAAGGAAACTATGACTACAAGATAATCTAAGGGTACTGCTGAAGGAAATTAAGCAACAGAAAGGTACCCTGAATAACACACACAAAATGCTGGAGGAACTGAGCATGTCAGACAGCATCCATGGAAAGGAATAAACAGTCAATGTTTCAGGCCTAGAGCCTTCGTCGGGACTGGAAAGGAAAGGGGAAGAAGGTGGGAGGAGGGGATGGAGTAGAAGCCTGAAGGTGATAGAGGAAGCCAGGTGGGTGGGGGAGGGGGGATGAAGTGAGAAGCTGGGAGGTGATGAGTGGAAAAGGTAAAGAGCTGAAGAAGAAGGAATTTGATAGAAGAGAGTGGACCATGGGTAAAAGGGAAGAAGGAACACCGGGTGATAGGCATGTGAGAAGAGAAGAGTTAAGAGGGGAACCAGAGTAGGGAATGGAAGAAGAGGGATGGGGGAGGAGAAAAATTACTGGATGTTAGAGAAATCGATGTTCATGCCATCAGGTTGGAGGCTACCCAGGCAGAATATGAGGTGTTGCTTATCCACGTCAGAGTAGCCTCACCATAGCAGCAGAGGAGGCGATGGACTGCCATGTTGGAATGAGAGCGGGGACTGAAATTAAAATGGTTGACAACCGAGAAATGCTTCATCACAGATGCAGCCAAGGTGCCCGGCAAAGCTTTCCCCCAATCTACGTCAGGTCTCATGAATGTAGAAGTAGCTGCTACTTGAATTCACTCCTGTGATATGGGCCGTGTTTTGAAGAACCAGATAAAAGTGAGGTCATCCTCTTTCCATACGACGACTGATTATTATTTGGATGTTGATAGATTTGGAAAGAGAGAGTGTAATAAACCCTTGGTGTCCTTGAGTACTAATCTATGTACAGAAGCATGCAGGCGCAGCAGATGGGTACAATATATGTACTGTGGTATATTGACCTTCATGGTGAAAGGATTTGAGGAAAAGAGGAGGGAGGTGCCCATACTGCAGTTTGGCAAGACCATGCTGAATTGATACCTTGATGATCATGTGCAGTTATTCTCCTTATATGGGGAAGGGTGTTCTTGCTCAGGTTTGCCAGATTGATTTCTGGGATGGCAGGACTGATGTGTGAAGAGAGATTGGGGTGATTGTGCTTATATTCACCAGAGTTTAGAAGAATAAGGGGAGTACTGCATTGAAACTTGTAAGATCCTGACAGGACTGGACAGAACAGATGCAGAAAGAATGAACCCAATGGTGAGAAGTATGGCACATATCAGGCATTTAGGACTGAGATGAGGAGAAATTTCTTCATTCAGAGGATGGAGAATCTGTGAACTCTACTGCTGAAGGCAGTTGAGGGCAAAGCTTTAAATGTATTGAAGGGAGACTTACATATAGTTCTTATGGCTAACAATAGCAAGGGATATGGGGAAATACAGGAAATATAAGCCTGTTAATTTGACCTCAGAGGTTTTTTAAGATTTGAGAGTCCATTATTAAGGATGAAATTTAAGAGTTTTTTTTTTAGAGATATGATAAAATGGAATGAAGTCAGTAAAGAATCATTAAGGGGTTTCTTGCCTGACAGAAGTGAGTTAGACAAAAAAGAGTTGATGTCATTTGCATGGATTTTTGACAAGGTGTCACACACTATACTGTTAAAGAATATAAGGCCTGTTGTGTTAGAGAAAAGGTACTTGCATAGATGGCTGGGTGACTGGAAGGACTCAGAAAGTGGAACTAAGGAAGTCCTTTTCAGGATGGCTGCTGGTAACTGGTGGAGTTCTGTAGGGGTCAGTGTGGAACTACAACTTTTCGCTATGCATTAATTCACTGAATGAACTGGTGGCATTGTCTGAAGTTTGCGCATGATACCAAGATAGGTGAGGGAACAGATAGCATCAATGGAAGGACTCTGACAGGTTGGGGGAATGGGAAAAGAAGTGGCAGAGGTGTGGGGATATGTTATGTAGGAAGAATAAAGATGCAGACTATTTTCTAAATGAGGAACTGGATCTAGTAGTACAGTCATGTGTCAGCAGCGTGAATAGAAGTGGGCTGAGCACACCACCCTGGGGTGTTGGTGCTCAGGGTGTTGGAGCTGCAGATGTTTCTGCCAACACAAACTGACCGTGGCCTTTCTGACAAGAAGTTCAAGATCCAGTTACAGAGAGGGGTGTTGAGACCCAATGAGGACAGTTCTTCTGAGTGATGATCGTATTAAATGTTAATAAACAGCATCCAGATATATGAGGCACTATTTTACAGGTGGAACAGGACAGAGTCGACCCTGGCTGGGGTTTTCCACATATCAGTTGTGGTCAGACAGAATACCTGTTCCTTGGGAGAGGTGGAGAGGGGGGCTTCATTGCCAACACATCGTTCCGCGCATCGAAAGACAGTCAGCCTATCATGAAGAGAGGCATCATCATCACTGACACGCTGGGTGAATTTACAGTCCGTTATGGTCTGAATGCCCTGCCACATAAGCCTCTTGTCTCTGGTGTCACAGAAATGGCTGTACAGTATATTCTCTGAATAATCCCATTTTGCCTTCCTGATGGTGCAAGAAAAGCAGCTCTTGCTGACCTGAGAGCTGTCTTACCCCCTGATATGAGGGCAGAATCCCGATGTGTCAGCAGCACCAGACTTCTGCTGTCAACAATGGCTTCTGATTTGCCTTCACAGAGATACTGAATGTTTAATAATGGTGACACCCTCATTGCACTTCTCTCTACACCAGAGATAGATTTCGCATATTCATCAATGTTAATGGTATGGTCATAGGAAGCTACCTCCCTGAACATGTTCCAGTCTGTGTTTTCAAAATATTCCTGCAAGGTTGAAGTTGCTCCTTCTGGTCAGGTCTTGATCTTGTTTGAACTGGTTTGACTTGTTTGATCAGTGGTCTGTCAGGAATTATGGCACAGACAAGTGCAGGAGGCGAGACAGAAGCCGAATGGTCAGTTCACGGAGTTTTAATAAGAACTTTACAGAGCAAAAGGAAAATAATAAATGCGAGGCCAACATGGCCACTAACTAAAACTCACAAACTAAAATCTAACACAGTCACTGTGGCATGGAAGTGGTAACGTAATGCTAAATTAATACTAAATTTTGTGTGTTGCTGGAATTTCTAGTATCTGCAGATTTTCTCTTGTTTGTGACTAAATTAATACCACTTCCTTACAGCGCAAGTCTAAATTGTAACCTTCTTTCCTGGAACATAGATTAAGGTAAACAGGGAGCGTTACTGTTGCTGTGCTTTGGCCACGATTCACCAAGACGGAAATGAAAGGAGGGAAGTTAAGTAAAAGCAACAGGAAACACTAATTGGTTTGAATGTGCATTCTCAGAAGAATGATTGCTGACCCCTTTCAGCTGCCCACTTGTGAGGGTGCACAGTCTGTGGTTGTGACAGGGCCTCCTTCCCTAGGCATACCTCCTGAGGCCTACTGGAAAAAGCAGATGAGAGACTTGTGCAGGAAGTGACAAACCAGAACCCAAGAACCTTTCCCCCAATCCTGCTCCACATCCGGCAACATGCCAGGAGATGTTGCACAGAGCTATTCAGCGAGCCATCTACCAAGTGGAAGGAGAGGTTGGGGCTGACCAGAGCAAATAGGGAGAAAGTCAACTGCTTGAGCTGGAAAACATGGAATACCAGGTGAATCTTCATTGCTGATGGTAGACACAGTCTATTGGAGGCCCTGTTGATAGCCTTCTCCACTATGAAAGGTCCCATGTAGTGTGGGGTCAACATTGGCTCTCTGCTCTGAAAGAAATATCTCCAGATGCCAGCCAGACCTTTTCTCCAGGCTCGAGAACCTTACTTCTTCACAAAAATGATCTGCCTGCCTGGCACGTTGCTTCTTAGTATGCAGCAGAGAGGCCCTGGCCCATCTCCATGTGCGCTTGTAGCGTTAGATCAGCTGTTCAGCATCAGGAACTCCCCGGTCAATGTCTTGGTTAGGGAAGAGTGATGGCTGGAATCCCTTCTGGCATTCAAAGGGGGCATACCTGTGGAGGGCAACTGGAGATTATTGTGAGCAAACTCCGATCAAACCAGTTCAGAGCTCCATGTTGTGGGGCTGGAAGAGATAAGGCAGTGCAGGGTTGTGTCCAGCTCCTGATTCAGTATCTCAGTCTGGCCATTAGACTGAGGAGTGGATACCTGATGCGAGGCTGGCTGTGGCTCCCAACAGAGCAGAAAGCCTTACAAAAATGGGACGTGAACTGCAGTCCTCGGCCAGACTCTATGTCATGACAGAAGCCACGCAGCCTGAACACGTGCTGAACCATGAGGGTGGCGGTCCCATGAGCTGACAGGAGCTTGGAGAAAGCAATGAAATAGCTGCCTCAGAGAATCAGTCCATAACAATCAGAGTAGTAGTGTTCCTATCTGATGGAGGCTGATCTGATCCAATGAGAGGTAGGACCAGGGGTGCTGAGGCACAGACTGCAGAAAGAGCAGACTACCAGGCCACTGATGTGACATCTTGTTCTGGGCTCAAGTGGGACAGGCAGAGATGAGGTTGTGGACACCTTGAGACATAGAGGGCCACCAAAATTGTCACCTCATAAATTCCAGGGTCCGTTGAATGCCAGATGGCCAACTTGACGGGAAGAGTAACCCCACTCCAACACTCTGAGGCGCATAATGGCAGGGACAAACAGCCAGTTGGGAGATCCGATTGTTGGACAGCTCTCATTTCTGTTTCCCTTCCCCAAATCAGCAGAGTTGCTATGCATGAGTGAGGAAGGATGGCTTTTGCATTGCCGTTGTCCTCAGAGATATCAAACTGGTGGGAGAGAGCATCAGCTTTGGTATTCTGCTGCCAGGAAATATATAATATAAGTTCAGATGCATTCTATATTGAGTTGGAGTTTATAGCTAAGCAGGGAGGAATGTTGTGTATTTAATATTTCAGTAATTTTTGAGTAATATTGTAAATATATTGTTCAATTAATCATTCTTTCTTGTTTACGTAATTAACTATGGGTTATATATAAAAACACGTGAATGGCATATGTCATCACACAACCACATCATAAGGTCTCTCCTCGCTTAAAGTGAAAATTGAAGCATACCTGTTCTCTCAGTCTCTCTATATTTTGCTTTTGATTTGTTTTATGTTTTGGAGTTACAAAACATAACAGACTACAGGAGGGAGATAGAGAGCATAATGACATGGTGCCATGACAACAAACTGTCCCTCAATGTCAACAAAACAAAAGAGCCGCCCATTGACTTCAGAGAGAGGGACAGTGCACAAGCTCCTTTCTACACCAATGATGTTGAGGAGAGCATTGAGAAACAAAAGCCTATCCTGGTCCAGCTATGTTGATGTCACAACTAAGAAAGCTCACCGACACCTCTACTTCCTCACGAGGCTAAAGAAATCTGACGTGTCCCCATTGACCTCTACCAATTTTTGTAGATGCATCATAAAATACATTCTATCTAGATCTATACTGGCTCGATACAGCAACTACTCTGCATGTAACTGCAAGGGACTGCAGAGTTTTGGACACAGAGCAGCACTTCACGGAAAACAGCCTCCCCTCTATGGAACACACACAAAATGCTGGAGGAACTCAGCAGGCCAGGCAGCATCTATGGAAAAGAGTATAGTTGATGCTCCGTCCCTTCATCGGGGCTCTATGGACTCCGTCTATTCTTTTCACTGTTTCAGTAAAGCAACCAGCATGATCAAAGACCCCACCCACTTCAGACATTTTCTCTACTCCCATCTCTCATCAGGCAAAAGATACAAAAGCCTGAAAGCATGTACCAGTAGGCTCAAGGAAACCTTTTGTTTCATGTTATCAGACTTCTGAACAGACCATTAGTATGGTAAGATGGTATGATCTTGCACTGTATCATTTACCTGCATTGCACTTTTTTGGTAGATTTTACGCTTTATTCTGTATTGTTATTGTTTTACCTTATTCGAGCTCAATACACCGTATAATGATTTGATCTGTATGAACAGTATGCTTTTCACTGGATCTTTTATATATGACAATAATAAACTAATGCCAATACTTAGCTGGCTGTATTCAACTTACAAAAATCAGCACAAACTCAATCATTATAATGGGAAATTATGATCTTAGAATTTCATTAAGCAGTTATATTTTTAAACTTGCAAATTATTACAAAGTGAAACCATGAAAAATTGTATTGGGTACATTTATCTGTGAAAAAATGTAGGAAATCTGAGAAAAAATAGCAAAAGGCTGAGTCTATGATTTTCTAAGTTTGTAGCTACCAACGTGACTTATCACTATAAGACAAGATAAACAATATTTTTCATTCCAGGACGAAAGAGATGTCCTCCTTTTTTAAAGAAAGGGGCTTCCCTTCCTCCACCATCGACTCTGCTCTCAAATGTATCTCTCCCATTTCACGCACATCTGCTCTCACCCCATCCTCCTGCCACCCTACTAGGAATAGGGTTCCCCTGGTCCTCACCTACTACCCCACCAGCCTTCGGGTCCAATATATAATTCTCTGCAACTTCCGTCACCTCCAACGGGATCCCACCACTAAGCACATCTTTCCATCCCCCCTCTGCTTTCTGCAGGGATCGCTCCCTATGTGACTCCCTTGTCCCCCCCCATCCCTCCCCATCGATCTCCCTCCTGGCACTTATCCTTGTAGGCGGAACAAGTGCTACACATGCCCTTACACTTCCTCCCTCACTACCATTCAGGGCCCCAGACAGTCCTTCCAGGTGAGGCAACACTTCACCTGTGAGTCGGCTGGGGTGATATACTGCGTCCGGTGTTCCTGATGCGGCCTTCTATATATTGGTGAGACTCGATGCAGGCTGGGAGTACATTTTGCTGAACACCTACGCTCTGTCCACAGAGAAAGCAGGATCTCCCAGTGGCCACACATTTTAATTCCACATCCCATTCCCATTCTGACATATCTATCCACGGCCTCCTCCACTGTCAAGATGAAGCCACACTCAGGTTGGAGGAACAACACCTTATATTCCATCTGGGTAGCCTCCAACCTGATGGCATGAAAATTGACTTCTCTAACTTCCGTTAATGCCCAACCTGCCCTTCGTACCCCATCCATTATTTATTTATTTATTATTATTATTAATTATTATTTTTTTCTTTCTCTTTCTCCTTTTTCTCCCTCTGTCCCTCTCACTATACTCCTTGCCCATTCTCTGGGCTTCTCCCCTCTCGCTTTCTATCTCCCCAGGCCTCCCGTCCCATGATCCTCTCCCTTCTCTAGCCTCATATCTCTTTTGCCAATCAACTTTCCAGCTTTTAGCTCCATCCCTCCCCCTCTTGGCTTCTCCTATCATTTCGGATCTCCCCCCCGCCCCACTTTCAAATCTCTTACTAGCTCTTCTTTCAGTTAGTCCTGACGAAAGGTCTCGGCCCGAAACGTCAACTGTACCTCTTCGTAGAGATGCTGCCTAGCCTGCTGCGTTCACCAGCAATTTTTGTGTGTGTTGTTTGAAATTCTAGCATCTGCAGATTTCCTCGTGTTTGCGTTTTGAATGAAGATATTGATTAATTAAGGTCAGGCGCGATGGGCAGATAATTACATGTCAAGGACATTCACAAACACTCAGTAACAGTGACAGTTTTGATAGTCAATAAGCTGGACATTGGGGTCTTCCAGCTGTCAAAAAGGATCCATGAGCGTAGCAGCTGACTGCTCTCCAATGGCTTGTACCTCCCAATGGAAGACTGGATCTGCGACAATGCTGGCAATCTCAGGCAAAAAAGGACCATTGTATCATTATTTATAATGTTTTCATGTGAGTGGCTATTTCAAATGTAAATCAAATTCAGCATGGCAATCTCACATGCCAGAATTTCTATCTCCTGCTGGGTATCCTCCCTTATTTCACATTCCACACACCTTCTCTTGCATTTGTCACATTTGTGACCTCTCTCCATCTTGCTTTTTGCTTTTCTTCTATTTCATAGCATATGCAATGTTTCCAAAGGTGTTATTTATCTCCACTTACACCCTCAGTAAATAATCTTCAACTTGTCCTTTCTTTCTGCAGATGAGGCAGCTCATAGTTGAAGGGAGCGCAGAAAAGACACAGGGGGAGATCCTGACATCATCTCCTCACCCAAAACATGATATCCCAGGATGTGCCAGAAGTATTGAGGAAGCTTATTAACACACCTTCTGTAACCTCTCCTGTCAGTAAGCCCTGTACGTCAACGATGGAAAATCTAGCTGGAATACATGAATGTTCTTGAGGGCAGAATTAATTGAGTGCTGAAGAGAATAATAAAGTCAAAGGATGTGGCGGTGGTTTCTGCATTTCTCCTCTACCAGTTCTTTGTAATCCTGCATTTCATTTGTCTGATGCAAAAGGATCCAATTCTGACAAGGTTGAAGTGTTGGAGCAGAAGCTGCTCGAAGTAAACTCGCCAAAAACCTCTGCTGCCAGACACTCTCATCACTTGGTCATTTGACTCCACCATTTGTCAGTTTTTTAATTTAGCAATGCACATGTGAAAAGCCAAAACCTGAAGATGCTTATAATTTTAACTTCAACCAGAAAAAGATGGAGACACTCGCCAGATCAGGCAGCAGCTGTGGCGAGAGAAACAGAGAGACACATTTATCATTTAAAGTCAATAACCTGCTCTGATGAAAGGTCATCGACCTGAAACATGAATTCGTTTTTCTCTCTGCAGATGCTTTCTGACCTGTGAGTGTCTTCAGCTTTCTCTGGTTTATTAAACATTCCGGTTTAGAGAGCAAGGCACAGCAGGCAATCTGGTATCATAGGGTTACTTCTGGATGAGTTGTGGATGGCTCCATTAAGTTAAAATGTAAAAAAAAACACTCTTTAGATTATCTTCTTGCCTAACAAACTGTTAACATTCAATTTTTCCTGCAAATAAATTTCAAGGCAATTAGGAATTTGTAAGGATGAATGAATTGCAAAGATAAACGACACTTGTATACATCTATTATAATATTACTCTGAGTTGAAGTAGTCATAGAGGATGTGTCTGAATTATCAGGAGTATTGGCTGTTATGTAAATAGAGTCAATCAAACATGAAGAATTAGAGTGGGTAGCATGGCAACTTCTATCTCTCCAGTTATTTACTAATCTTGTGAAGATACTGGAATACTGATAGTACATTCTTTAGAAAACAGAAGTGTTTATTGAGAACGCAAACATGAGGAAATCTGCAGATGCTGAAGATTCAAGCAACACATACAAAATGCTGGTGGGACTGTCCTGACGAAGGGTCTCGGCCCGAAATGTCGACTATATCTCTTCCTATAGATGCTGCTTGGCCTGCTGCGTTCCACCAGCATTTTGTGTGTGTTGTTTAAACGTCACCAACTGATTGATTCTCATTATAACTAATAGGTTAAAAGCATGCCCAGATGAGAGTGTAAACACCACAGTCCATTTTGTTGCTTTCAATAAGTGAATCAATTAAGTGAACTTACTCCATCAATCATTTTCCAACTTACCTCATTATGCGTCAGATAGCAGTGCACTGTCCATCTTTCTTTTCTCACAATAGTACATGAAAACTCAATATTTACTGCTTATTTATTATTGTTATTATTTCTTCTTTTTCTTTTTGTATTTGCACAGTTTGTTGTCTTTTGCACATTGGTTGTTTGTCCGTCCTGTTGGGTACGGTCTTTCAGTGATTCTATCGTGTTTCTTGTATTTACTGTGAATGCCTGCAAGAAAATGATTCTCAGAGTTTTATAAGGTGACATACATGTACTCTGATAATAAATTTACTTTGAACTTTGAGATTGCGAAATGAATATAATCCTGAAAAATTTATGAACTGAGAGATACAGATGACTGCACCCTTAAGACCTGCCAGAAATGGGTGAAAATTGGAAAAGATAACGCAAGAGCAGGAAGAGTTCATAAAAAGCAGTCAGTTGCCCTAAGGCTCTTCATGTAACCATATAACAATTACAGCACAGAAACAGGCCATCTCGGCCCTTCTGGTCCGTGCCGAACACTTACTCTCACCTAGTCCCACCGACCTGCACTCAGCCCATAACCCTCCATTCCTTTCCTGTCCATATACCCATCCAATTATTTTTAAATGACAAAATCGAATCTGCCTCCACCACTTCTACTGGAAGCTTGTTCCACACAGCTACCACTCTCTGAGTAAAGAAGTTCCCCCTCGTGTTACCCCTAAACTTTTGCCCCTTAGCTCTCAACTCATGTCCTCTTGTTTGAATCTCCCTCACTCTCAATGGAAAAAGCCTATCCGTGTCAACTCTATCTATCACCCTCATAATTTTAAATACCTCTATCAAGTCCCCCCTCAGCCTTCTACGCTCCAAAGAATAAAGACCCAACTTGTTCAACCTTTCTCTGTAACTTAGGCACTGAAACCCAGGTAACATTCTGATAAATCTCCTCTGTACTCTCTCTATTTTGTTGACATCTTTCCTATAATTCGGTGATCAGAACTGCACACGATACTCCAAATTTGGCCTCACCAATGCCTTGTACAATTTTAACATTACAACCCAACTCCTATACTGAATGCTCTGATTTATAAAGGCCAGCATACCAAAAGCTTTCTTCACCCCCCTATCCACATGAGATTCCACCTTCAGGGAACTATGCACCATTATTCCTAGATCCCTCTGTTCTACTGCATTCCTCAATGCCCTGCCATTTACCATGTATGTCCTTTTTGATTAGTCCTATCAAAATGTAGTCACACTTATCAGCATTAAACTCCATCTGCCATCTTTCAGCCCACTCTTCTAACTGACCCAAATCTCTCTGCAAGCTTTGAAAACCTACTTCATTATCCACAACACCACCTATCTTAGTATCACCTGCATACTTACTAATCCAATTTACCACGCCATCATCCAGATCATTAATGTACATGGCAAACAACATTCGACCCAGTACAGATCCCTGAGGCACACCACTAGTCACCGGCCTCCAACCTGATAAACAGTTACCCACCACTACTCTCTGGCATCTCCCATCCAGCCACTGTTGAATCCATTTTACTACTTCAATATTAATACCTAATGATTGAACCTTACTAACTAACCTTCCGTGTGGAACCCTGTCAAAGGCCTTACTGAAGTCCATATAGACAACATCCACAGCTTTACCCTTGCCAATTTTCCTAGTAACCTCTTCAAAAAATTCAATATGATTTGTCAAACATGACCTTCCATGTACAAATCCATGTTAACTGTTCCTAATCAGACCCTGACTATCCAGATAATTGTATATACCATCTTTAAGAATACTTTCCATTAACTTACCCACCACTGACGTCAAACTTACAGGCCGATAATTGCTAGGTTTACTCTTAGAACCCTTTTTAAACAATGGAACCACATGAGCAATACGCCAATCCTCCGGCACCATTCCCGCTTCTAATGACATTTGAAATATTTCTATCAGAGCCCCTGCTATTTCTACACTAACTTCCCTCAAGGTCCTAGGGAATATCCTGTCAGGACCCGGAGACTTCTCCACTTTTATATTCCTTAAGAGTGCCAGTACTTCCTCTTCTTTAATCACCATAGTTTCCATAACTACCCTACTTGTTTCCCTTACCTCATACAATTCAATATCCTTCTCCTTAGTGAATACTAAAGAAAAGAAATTGTTCAAAATCTCCCCCATCTCTTTTGGCTTTGCACATAGCTGTCCACTCTGATTCCCCAAGGGACCAATTTTATCCCTCACTATCCCTTTGCTATTAATATAACTATAGAAACCCTTTGGATTTATTTTCACCTTACTTGCCGAAGCAATCTCAAATCTTCTTTTAGCTTTTCTAATTTCTTTTTTAAGATTCTTTTACATTCTTTATATTCCTCGAGCACCTCATTTACTCCCTGCTTCCTATATTTATTGTAGATCTCTCTCTTTTTCCGAACCAAGTTTCCAATGTCCCTTGAAAACCATGGCTCTCTCTCAAACTTTTAACCTTTCCTTTCATCCTAACAGGAGCATAAAGATTCTGTATCCTCAAAATTTCACCTTTAAATGACTTCCATTTCTCAATTACATTCTTCCCATAAAACAAATGATCACAATCCACTCCTTCTAAATCCTTTCACATTCCTCAAAGTTAACCTTTCTCCAGTCAAAAATCTCAACCCTGGGTCCAGTCCTATCCTTCTCCATAATTATATTGAAACTAATGGTATTGTGATCACTGGACCCGAAGTGCTCCCCAACACATACCTCCATCACCTGACCTATCTCATTCCCTAACAGAAGATCCAACACTGTCCCTTTTCTAGTTGGTACCTCTATGTATTGCTGCAAAAAACTATCCTGCACACATTTTACAAACTCCAGACCATCCAGCCCTTTTACAGAATGGGCTTCCCAGTATATGCGTGGAAAATTAAAATCTCCCATAATCACAGCTTTGTGCTTACTACAGCTATCTGCTATCTCTTTACAAATTTGCTCCTCCAATTCTCGCTCTCCATTAGGTGGACTATAATACACCCCTATAAGTGTTAATACACTCCATTCCTCATTTCCATTCAAATAGCCTCCCTAGACGAGCCCTCTAATCTATCCTGCCAAAGCACCACTGTAATATTTTCTCTGACAAGCAATGCACACCTCCCCATCTTGCCTCTCTCACACCTGAAGCAACAAAATCCAGGAATATTTAGTGCCAATCACACCTCTCCTGCAACCACATTTCACTAATAGCTACAACAGCATATTTCCAGTTATCAATCCATGCTCTAAGCTCATCCACCTTTCTCTCTCCCCCCGGCTCAGAATCTACATTTTCTGTTTGCTGTGCTATCTTCCCTCATTGCCTCAGAAAATTCCTCTTTTGTAGACAGTGTAATGGAAACACATATCAGAAATAGATAGATAGATAGATAAATAAATAAACCAAAGTATAAAGATCTCTGAAATAGCTTGAAATTGTGAAAAATATGATCTAATTTCCTTTCCTTTTACATTTTTATTTCGGTCTCATTTTGACATTTCTGGTTACTCAAAGGACGAGGCACACTTTATGATTAAGAATATTTCCATTATGTAGTTGATAGGTCTACAGTTTGGAAAATTTAATGAACATTTTGATCTATTGAGCTAAGGAAGCCCAATAAATGTGAACATAGCATGATGTGTTTGCGAAGAATGTGGTCTCAGGTGAAAGGTGATGGACTTGTAGCTATATCTTGGAACAGGTAAGACATCAGAGATACTAGTTTTCTACTTGTGAATATTCAGATACTACGGAAAGAAATATATGTAACCGGCCACTTCTTCCCACTGACACAGCCTTTACTCTACCTGCTGAAACACTGGAAGAGTGCATGCAAGAGACTGTGAAAAGCTACTCTATCAACAAATATCTGAGTAATGAGCATTATTGAATCACCCTGCCCGGTGTCAAGGCAGGATGGAAGAAGGACTGAGGAAGTCTAGATAAGAAGGCAGGAAAGCATTTGTTGAGCATATTTCCAATTTGTATTTATAAACCCAAACCTTTTCAATATATTGGATGACTTTTCAATATATTTAATATATTCATAATGTCCTGATGAAGGGTCTCGGCCTGAAATGTTGACTGTTTACTTTTTTCCATAGATGCTGCCTGGCCTGCTGAGTTCCTCCAGCATTTTGTGTGTGTTTCCTCAATGTATTGAATTTTTTTTCTGTCAATGTGTGTCTCCTGTGCTTAAATAACTAACCCAGTATTAAATCCATGAAAGTCGAAGTACTGTAGATATTGGATATATGAAATAAAAAAAGAGAAATAAAAATTATGTCTCAGGGTTACAGAAGGTGTCTAACCTGAAATATTAAGACCATGAGGCATAGGAGCAGAATTAGGCCATTCAGCCCATTGAGTCTGCTCCACTATTCCATCATGGCTGATCCCAGATCCCACTCAACCCCATACACCTGCCTTCTTGCCATATCCTTCATTCCCTGACTGATCAGGAAACGATCAACTTCCTCCTTAAATATATGCACAGACTTGGCCTCCACTGTAGCCTGTGGCAGAGAATTCCACAGATATACTACTCTCTGGCTAAAAGATTTCCTTCTTACCTCTGTTCTAAAAGGTCTCTCCTCAATTTTGAAGCTGTGCCCTCTAGTTCTAGATATCCCCACCATAGGAAACATCCTCTCCACATCCACCCTATCTAGTTCTTTCAACATTCGGTTGATTTCAATGAGATCCCTACGTTTCTTCTAAATTCCAGTGAGCACAGGCCCAAAGCTGCCAAATGCTCCTCATATGCTAACCCCTTCATTCCTGGAATCATCCTCGTGAACCTCCTCTGGACTCTGTCCAATGATGATACATCCTTTCTGAGAAATGGGGCCCAAAACTGTTGACAATACTCTAAGTGTGGCCTGACTAGTGTCTTATAAAGGCTCAGCATTATCTCCTTACTTTTATATTCTTTTCTCTTTGAAATAAATGCCAAAACTGCATTTGCCTTCTTTACCACAGACTCAACCTGTAAATTAACCTTCTGTGAGTCTTGCACAAGGACTCCTAAGTCCCTCTGCACCTCTGATGTTTGAACCTTCTCCCTATTTAGATAATAGACTGCACCATTGTCCCTTTTACCAAAATATATTATTGTACATCTCCCAATACTGTATTCCATCTGCCACCTTTTGCCAATTTGTCTAAGTCCCACTGCAATCACATTGCTTCCTCAGCCCTATGTACCCTCTGCCTACCTTCGTATCATCCGCAAACGCTGCCACAAAGTCATCAATTCCATTATCTAAATTACTGAGAAACAATGTGAAAAGCAGTGGTCTCATTACTGACCCAAGGAATGCCAGTAGTCTCCCGCAGCCAACCAGAAAAGACCCCCTTTATTCCCACTCGCTGCCTCCTGCCTGTCAGCCATTCTGCTATCCATACCAGTGACTTTGGTTCCTGTAACGCCAGAGGATTTCATCTTGTTAAGCAGCCTCATGTGTGGCACCTTATCAAATGCCTTCTGAAAATCCTAGTAAATGACATCCACTGCCTCTCTTTTGTCCACCCTGCTTGTTACTTCCTCACAGGACTCCTAACAGATTTGTCAGGCAAGATTTCCCTTTACAGAAACCATGCTGACTTTGACTTAATTTATCTATAGTCTCCAAGTACCTTGAAACCTCATCCTTAATAATAGACTCCAATACTTTCCCAACCACTGAGGTTAGGCTAACTGGCCTATAATTTCCTTTCTTTTGCCTTCTTTCTTTCTTAAAGAGTAGAGTGACATTTGCAATCTTCCAGTCCTTCAAGTCAAGTCAAGTCAAGTCTCTTTTTATTGTCATTTCAACCATAACTGCTGGTACAGAACATAGTAAAAATGAGACAACGTTTTCCAGGACCATGGTGCTGCATGAACCAATACAAAAACTACACTGAACTATGTATGAAAAAACACAAAAACTGCACTAGACTACAGACCTATCCAGGACGGCATAAAGTGCACAAAACAGTGCAGGCACTACAATAAATAATAATAAATAATAAACAAGACAGTAGGCACAGTAGAGGGTATAGTAGGTTGGTGTCAAGCCAGGCTCTGGGTATTGAGGAGTCTGATGACTTGGGGGAAGAAACTGGGACCATGTTAAGATTAACTCAGTTCTTCTCTCCACAGATGCTGCTTAAACTATGGAGGGTCTCCAGCATGTTATGTGATTATCTGGTGCTCAGTCTAGGTGCTTATCCAATGGCAGAACAAGGTTGAAAGATGACAGCTGAATATCATCACTGAACCCAAGAATCCAGCTGGTTCTTGGCCTCTATGAAAACAGGGCAGGATAGACTGAGGGTTAGTTATGGATGTTGAAGAAATCCCAGGAAGCACTATTAGCTGCTTCAGATGGCAGGATGTGAGAGATGGTGAAGGAAGAAGTTCCTTTTAATATCTAACATGCCTTGCCCCTTGCATAGTTTGTTACTGAGATCACTGGAGCTCCCTCACTTGTTCATCTGAATCAATTGAGCCTATGTTATTTCTTCTTATAACCCCCAACCCTCAACCAAATCACTCCTTGGCTTAAACTTTTCTAATTTAGAGAGATCAGCTATTTGATGTTAACTGGATTACTGGAAATCTGGTTTTGCAGCATTTTGTGGGCATTCCAGTCTGCCATTAGTGGATGCCACAGTTCAACACAGCATCCCAAATGAGGCGTGACTGCAGGCCGAGAACTTGCAGAAACTAGTGTTCCTCATTTACCGTGAATTGTCCCGTAAATCCACCTTTGCACCCAATCATGATAGGTTTGACTTAAGTGTGGTCTGAGATTTGTGCTGCTGCCTTGTAAAATGTGAGTCTGAATTTTAATCAAAATGCTGGCATGTTCTGGGGAGTTGGTTAAAATCACAAAGCCCTTTGTGAGTAATTAACCTGTAGTGTAGTGCACATTGAGGCAATTATTTTTAAATTAATACTAAAAGAGACCAATGATTCTGCAAGGAGATGCTCAGAAACATTTAAGATCCCTCTCCTATTTTGATGATCTAATTGATAGTGTAGACGACTGGATTTCTTATGATTGGAAAAAATTACAAGGATCTTAAAACAAACTTTTCATAGATAATGCTCTCCAGCAGCTTCTTTGCACTTAAATTAAAATCTGTTCTTTTACTTTAAATAATCCAGTATTATGTAAATTATATACTTTTGCATGCATTTAAATGTATGCATTTCCATGCAGACTTATTCACATTCATTTGCCTTCCTTGAAGAACACTTCTTTACCTTTCAGTTCTTTTCTAGTCCTTGAATGAATACTGTCTGATTCAAATCATGCAATAGAGGACGCTGGTAGAATTGATTGATCTGCAGCTAAATTATTCCTTGTACATTATCGTCACGTACACTCAAATGAAATAAAAGAAATGAAGATGTTGCAAGCTCCCATGAGAGATTTGTCATATATTGGTAGTAAATTTCTAATCATCTTTTCACTTCACAAAGCACAGAAATACAAGGTGGTATTATAGAATCTGGCCCAATTGTGTGTATTTATAACCTTTCATTACACCTTTCCACTTTTCAAACTCCACATTCTGAAAATTTGGTGAAATGCAAAACAAAATGTAATAATTGGCAGTCAAGTTGAATAACTGGAACAGTTCACTTTCCTGGTAGCTCATGTGAAAGCAAACTTGCAATCCTAGTTGGTATGTGTCCCCGCTAATCAATAAATGGTAAGCCTTTTTTAATGTTGGCATTATAAAATAGTTTGAACTTGAACACTTTGTTTTGTCTTTGCACATCAATGGTGCTCTTATACTTCGCTATTTGCAAGTAACTCCCTTCTTAAGCTTGTGTTGAGCCGTGTCGAGGACGGGGAATAGTGGATAAAGGGAGGAAGGCTTGTACTTGATTCCCTTTCCCCCACTGTAGATCGATCAACTGGAATTTGTCTTTATGTAAACCTTCATAACTACAGGCCTACAGTACATAAAATACAACTTTCTTGAATAACTCTTTAATTAGTAATTGTAAAGCATTATCATTTTCTTCTCTCTCTCTGATCACAATATTATGTGCTCATTAATTTATACACCTTCAGACTATGAACAAATGATGGTCCTGAATCCACTAAGCGGGTTAAGTTCCTGTGACATGTGCAACTATTTACAACCTAGAATGCTCCATCCAACATATCAATATACCTCTAAGTAATTGTAGAACTTTCATTGATGCCTGTACCAAGTATGATTCAGATTTGCTGTATTTTATGAAGAGAACATTTAATGTTCCAAGTTGGATGTGGCTATTGGCCTCTGCATATAGAGTATATATCTTCAAAATCACTGTTGTTTTATTTTAGGCATGATAGTAATTGGGCCAAATACTTAACTATTCCAAGATTTTGACTCACTGTTTCCATACTTCTCAAGAAAAGTGTTAGTTAGGTTTGTCCTTGCACCTTTAGGTTTCTTAATTTATTTGCATGGCAATGTGCTAATGTGTGCTAAAAAAAAATAGCATTGAAGGAAGCAGAGCATCTGGGACCTGAGTGAGTAAAGTAAATAACTGAGTTTCTCCTTAACCAGTCAGAATCAAGGAGAACAAATCAAGCAAAGGGTATGTAAATCATAATGAGTGAATTCAAGTCAAAGCAGGATAAAGAAAAGAGTAAAGTAAGAAAAGGAAATGACAGTTATTTTAAAGTTGAGATTTTATGAGGTTTCCAATATGTATTTTTATAGTTCCTTACAAATTAGGAGGAGCTTGTTCAGACCATCACGTCTATGCTTTCTCAGAGCGATTATGTTAACACCATTTCCCCACTTCTTTCTGTGTAGTCTATTCTCTGTCAGATGACTATTAATTTTCTTCTGAATGTCCTACACCATCCCATTTACAATAACCATTCTTTGTATCCCATGTATCCCATTTACAGTAGCTAGTTACAGTAACCTACCAGCTTGTTTTTGGGAATGCAAGAACCTAGGTAAAACCATCTAGTCGCAAGGAGAATGTGGAAACTACGCACATTTACAGTATATCTGGAGGAATAACTCCTCTCATTTGTAAGCCAGCTTCAATGGCCAAGATGTTGATTGACAGTAATTAACAAAGATCACATCATTAAATGAATACTTAGATTTGAAATAACAAGGTTTAAGTTAATGTGCCTAGGTCATAACTACCATGGAGAATTCACACGATTCAATGCCTTTCAATGTTGAAGCAGAAAGAGAGACAGACTTGTCACAAGGTTAGCAGTATGTGGATATGGGATTTGTATTTAACAATGTAAGTACACTATCCAGAAGCTGCTCTACCATTCGTGAATGACAGAATTAGTAAGAAGAATAATGAGAAGTGGCAGAATTAGTGAGAAGAAACTGAGAACAATATCTGATCCAAAATTCCCATGCTCGGTAATCAACTCAAGGAGAACTGAATGAGAAAAGACCATTTTTCTCAGCCTGAAAACTGTTTATTCACTTCTATAGATGCTGCCTGACTTGCTGTGTTCCTCCAGCATATTGTACATGTAATTTGGATTTCTAGCATCTGCAGACTTTCTCGTGTTTATAATTATTTCTCATAATAGTATTGGTCTAGCGGCAAAATCTAGGGCAGATGCTTCCAGGTTTCCACAAACACGTGGATGCAAGAAGTGCCTCCTGACTTTGTCCTAGTTTTGTGAGCAACAATTTAAGATGCCCTTTGGTCTGGGTACTCTTGCCAGAGGAAAAGATTCCTGTTTCTGCTCCATCAAGTCCTTTGATTATTTGAGATACTTTGATTAGGTCATCCTTTAGCCTTAGGAGCACACGAGATTACAAACTGTGTTTTGGCAGCATACCATTGTATAAACCTGAAAACCTGAGTGCTCTTTTGGAGATGCTGCAGTGCACTCCATCTCAGAGCTTTGCCTGGGCAAGGGATTTGTGCTTAGGTTGAGACGAAGCAAGCAGAGGATGGGTAGTTTGGTGAAGGGAGGGGAGGAGAGGATGAAACAAGCCTCATCCACAAAATAGCTGAAAAACAGCAAAAGCCAGCCAAGCTGTGCCCTCTGGTTCAAGGCCATCAGAAACATTCAGAAAACATTAAATACTTTGTAAATTGTTAACACATTAAAATTCATCAACAATATTAAATGAAGTAGTAAAAAAAACTTAAATGAATAAATAAATATATAAAATTTAGTAAGTACAAATATCTAGGATAGTCTGTTGCAGCCAATTTCTTTCATTGAAATCACTGAACCTTCAATTTGATTTCATCCATCCTGTAAAATGTGAGGTGCTTTGCAACTCTGAGTTTTCCTGCTGTATTTTAATAGGGGTCTAATATTAGAAGCTATAGAGTGGTACAACATTGATGCAAGCCCTTCAGCTCTCAAAGTCTGTGATGACTTTCAAATATCCATTTACTAATCCCATTTTATTCTTCCAATATTTTCCTCTACTCCCCCAGATTCTACCAATTATCTGTGTTGGCGTGCAGCCAAGTAGTTAAGGTGTCGGTCTCGTGATCTGAAGGTCGCTAGTTCGAGCCTCAGCTGAGGCAGTGTGTTGTGTCCTTGAGCAAGGCACTTAACCACACATCGCTCTGCGACGACACTGGTGCCAAGCTGTGTGGGTCCTAGTGCCCTTCCCTTGGACAACATCAGCGGCATGGACTTCCATACAACCTTGCCCAGGCCTCAGTCAACATCGAAATCGAGGGATAGCCGAAGGAGGAGGAGAGGGAAGACTAATTACCTGTGCACAGTTGGCCATTTACAGTGGCCAATTAACTTACTACCCCACAAGAGATTGGAAAGCAGGAGGAGACCCTCGTAGTCACAGGGAGAACCTGCAAACTCCACACAAACAGCATCTGAGGTCAGGATTGAACCGAGGCTGCTGGAGCAGAGAGGCATTGGCTCCACTAGCCACGCCACTGGTCACCCTACTACAACCGGGTTGGCTGCAAACATCTTTGGGATTTCAGAGATCACTCTGATATCCTGTACTTCTACGGGAATACTGCATGGGAAAATATTGTCAGCTGTTCTCAAAGATGCCAGTTATACTCTAGAAATATTAAGGCCAAATTTCCTGAGGTGTGCTGCCTATAACTGTGATCAGTACTCTAAAACCCAGTACATCACGGGCAAAACCCTCCCAATCATTGAGCACATCTACATGAAGCATTGCTGTGGAAAAGCAGCATCCATCATCAAAGATTCTCAGCACCAAGGCCATCAGATAGAAGGTACAAGTGTCTCAGAACTCACACTACTATGTCCAAGAACAGTTACTACCCCCTCAATCACCAGGCTCTTGCACAAAAGGAGATAGCTACATTCGCTTAAGGACGCTGTTATATTGTTATTTCAAGCTTGTTATTGCTATTTATTTATATCTGCACTTGCACATTTTGTTTACAGTTAACGGTTCCTGATGCTTACAGTTTCAGTAACTATTCTATAGATTTGCTAAGTATGCCCACAGAAAAAGAACCTCAGGGTTGTATGTGCTGACATGTATGTATTCTGATAATAAACTGTACTTTGAAATTTAGACAGGGACTAACCAAGACTTTGTATGCCTGAAGTATAATATTCATTGTGCCTCCTGCAGGGGCCAGTACAGATCAGCAATGATCACATTGCATTGAATTCCTTCCCTGTGTATCCCTGTGTATGAGATTAACACAATCATCCTAGCAATAGCTCTTTGATTATATTTTGTACCTTTTGCATTGGTGGAGCAATTTAAGTGACTAATAGCTCCAGATGTACAAATCACTTTGAGTTTCTAATCTCACTTTGTTGTACATAATCCCAAAATATCCAATGAGATGAAAGTGAGGTGAACCTTTGATACAAATAGATGCAAAAGGTCATGAGTTGCCTTTGGGATCCAGGAAGCATTCAGCCAACTTGGGTGCCAAGACACCCTGGTTCATGAAGCCTTTGGATTTTGAAGGAAAATTCTCCAGTGATGGGAATCAGAAAAGAAAATTGTCAGAGCTCAACTCATAAAATGTTAATTATGTAATCCCCCTCCCCATCACCAAAGTTATGTATTAATTGTAACTATAAAAGCAAAGCAATTTAGGTGCTGGAAATCTGAAACAGAAATAGAAAATTGCAGAAGTTATGGGGCATTTGTGAAAACAAAAAAGAAGTAATATTTTAGCCCACTGCTTCCTTATCATTTGTGCATGATTCAAGCTAATGAACATTCAGAATCGAGCACCAAAGAATTCCATTATACATGTAATGCTTGATTCCTCCCTCCCTGACATAGACTGGGACAAGCAAACTCCACTATGCTAACTTGTTGCCTTTTGTGGTTTATAAGGGGACTGGTCACCTTCAGGCTTCTGTTTCAAAGTCAACTGGATGTTCTACAACGGAGAGGGAAAACATTGCTTTCAGCTTATACTGTAGATGTGAGATATCCACTCACTGTGTGTCTCCATGGTTATACTCACTGGCAGCACCATGGCTGGCCACCTGGACTAGATCAGGAAACCAGGAGATAAACCATAAGACCATAAGACAAAGGAGCAGAAGTCGGCCATTCGGCCCATCGAGTTTGCTCTGCCATTTTATCATGAGCTGATCCATTCTCCCATTTAGTCCCACTCCCCTGCCTTCTCACCATAACCTTTGAGCCTTGGCTACTCAGATACCTATCAATCTCTGCCTTAGATACACCCAATGACTTGGCCTCCACTGCCGCCCATGGCAACAGAATCCATAGATTCACTGCCCTCTGGCTAAAAAAATGTCTTCGCATCTCTGTTCTGAATGGGCGCCCTTCAATCCTTAAGTCATGCCCTCTCGTACTAGGACTCCCCCATCATGGGAAATAACTTTGCCACATCCACTCTGTCCATGCCTTTCAACATTCGAAATGTTTCTATGAGGTCCCCCCTCATTCTTCTAAACTCCAAGGAATACAGTCCAAGAGCGGACAAATGGTCCTCATATGTTAACCCTCTCATTCCCGGAATCATTCTAGTGAATCTTCTCTGTACCCTCTCCAACGTCAGCACATCCTTTCTTAAATAAGGAGCCCAAAACTGCCCACAGTACTCCAAGTGAGGTCTTACCAGTGCCTTAAAGAGCCTCAACATCACATCCCTGCTCCTATACTTTATTCCTCTAGAAATGAATGCCAACATTGCATTCGCCTTCTTCACCACCGACTCAACCTGGAGGTTAACCTTAAGGGTATCCTGTATGAGGACTCCCAAGTCCCATTGCATCTCAGAACTTTGAATTCTCTCCCCATTTAAATAATAGTCTGCCCATTTATTTCTTCTGCCAAAGTGCATAACCATACACTTTCCAACATTGTATTTCATTTGCCACTTCTTTGCCCATTCTTCCAATCTATCCAAGTCTCTTTGCAGACTTTCTGTTTCCTCAGCACTACCGGCCCCTCCACCTATCTTTGTATCGTCAGCAAACTTAGCCACAAATCCACCTATTCCATAATCCAAATCGTTGATGTACAACGTAAAAAGAAGCAGCCCCAACACGGACCCCTGTGGAACACCACTGATGACCAGCAACCAACCAGAATAGGATCCATTTATTCCCACTCTCTGTTTCATGCCAATCAGCCAACGCCCTATCCACGTATGTAACTTTCCCATAATTCCATGGGCTTTTTATCTTGTTAAGCAGCCTCATGTGTGGCACCTTGTCAAAGGCCTTCTGAAAGTCCAAATATACAACATCTTCTACATCTCCCTTGTCTAGCCTACTTGTAATTTCCTCAAAAAATTGTAACAGGTTTGTCAGGCAGGATTTTCCTTTAAGGAAACCATGCTAAATGATTCACCATTTGCTCCCGGAGAGTTTTGAAGGACAGCACATCATCCTATCTCTCTTGAGTCAAGCATTCACAAACTTTGGTGTTCTAAATGTGCCACCACTAATATAACTGGCATCCTGCAGGAAGAATTTGAGCTTCCATGCCTGGACTGCTCTGTGGTGAATAAAGTCACATTGATTTCGTCCTTCCCACCACAGGATCTATCCAAGCAACTGCACCAGGCATCTGCAGTGCCTTCTATTTTCCTGCTGACCCTTTAAAAGCAAGGTCACCTAGGCACTGTATTCAGGAAGGTAAGAAATGTTCTTCTTCAGCTTCATTGAGGAACAGATGGCATGTATGGCACCAGGATCTGCAAGCATTGCGGCTTCCCACTGGTCTCTGGCTGGAGGCATATACTCATAAAAGCTCCAATTAATAATGAAATCATTTAATGATGAAGCCATTTAATGAACAGGAGAGTTTCTGCTCCCTAATTTTGCTGGTTATGATGGAGCATGAGAAGGGCTTCCTGCTGGTGAATGATATATTTCCAGGAGGTTCCCCATCATCCAATGACAACAGCTGAGTACAGTTACAATGGACAGCCGCACAAATACAAGGGGAGTGGTAGTAGAAAATCCCTTTAGTCTCCTCGAGGTGATGTTTTACAGTTCATGTCAGTCTAAGGTTCACCTGATACCAAGCAGATATGGAGACTTCATATCATTTGCTGAACACAAGCTGTAATGGCAGAGTTAGCCGGCAGGATGACTGGAGCCCAGTGAACTGCCGGAAGTGAGGACAGATTTTCACAATGGAGATTGTTATTGGATTAAGCCGTTCATATGGCTAGGGCCCAAATCTATTTTTTGGCTGTGATATCAGGCTCCGATGGGTACGTTCAAGGAGCCCGAACAAAGTAATATTTAAAAAGAATTAGATATCCTGTCAGGGTCTAGAGTGAGTCTGTGCATGTTTGGCATTGGTAAGGAAGTGAATTTATAAATGGAAGTCAGAGCTGATGGCTAGGAATTGTCTTATAAGAAAATATACACTGTAAATATTAATCTCAAGATGAATATCTGGGTAAAATAGTTAAATGTCATCCACTGGCAGAGTACTTGATGGTGTCGTGTCGTGATAGAGGTGAAGGCATGTGCGAAAGTCAGGATATTTGGTGCAGAGTTGGCATATGGCTGGAGGAGGTAATGGAGTGAGCTAAGCTCTTTGAGTACAAGGGTGAAGTGAACCACAGCAGAGGCAAATTCGGCCAAGCAGCTCATCTGTATGACAATTTCTGTGCAGTATTATTTAACACATTTTACTAAACATCGTAATGCAGTGAACAAAAAAACTGTGAAGATATTTTCCATCTCCTACCTTCAGTAGGAAATCATTAAAGATCCTGGAGAAGTCGTTTCTATCCACACTACTGCATGGGTGAATTAAGTAAGGGTGTGCTGGTTGCCCTGTAGAAATTTTGCTTCACAACAGATTTTAATAACTGCTCTATAACACTCATTAACACACTGTGCAGTATTATTTAACACAATGTGAAACTATTCAACAAACACTGTATAACAGTAGTTAATAAACACTATTACTTTTTAATAACTACTTTTCATTGCTGAATGATAGCTTTTAGTACACACCATTCAAGGCATTTTTAGCAAATGCTACTGCACTATTTGTCAAACACAGTAACGCTTTTTCATTAAGGAGTGTAAAACCAATTAATTCCAACACTATTCGCCTTAATATAACACTGTTAAACACCAACACTATTTACTTTGTACCATTATCTAGTGGTATAAAGCTAGTGATCAAATTCTTTGTAACGTTAATCATCAACAGTATCACAATTTCACAAATATTTAAAAATAGTATAAATCATTATCATTGTCTGATGGTTATAATTGCATACCTTATGATTTCTGAATTTTGCCTCTGCTATTTTTATGAGCTGTCATGATTATCAAAAATCACAGTGCACTTTGTGGTAAGAAGTTAAATATTAAAATATTAGGCCAAGACTTAAATAAATTGACAAAAATTAATTTATTTATATCATTGACATATAACTATAATTGAATTGACATCAGCGATATGGGACACACTGATATGCTGACATATATATATATTGACAATTCTCATTGGTACAAAGTGAACCTAAAGTGAATGAAATTGCCAAGTGAAATTAAAACATCATGTGAACATATAAACATTTCAAATAACCCTAAATAACTTTAAAAAAGCAATCTAAGGATTTTTGTGTTGAACTTGGAAAGCCTTGGTAAAGGATGGATGAATTAAAAATGCAAGAGTGAGCTGCACATGCAGTATCTAAATATTTGATGCCCACTCATGGCAGCTGAAGCTCACTAATGATATGTTGTCAAGAAGTGACTGCTATAATCCAGTGCCAAGGTTCATCAGGTAATTACGATCCATCCTTCTTTCAGAATGACTCAAACTGTTGCCTAACAGTTGCTCAGATTCATTCATTTTTCGTTCTACAGCTCTCCTGCATTTCATTATTTTATCTCTCGTTCTTTCCTTAATCTGTGGCAATGTATCAAAGCAAGGATGAAACTTGTGGATTTAACAGAATATGGTAATTATACAACCAAGAGATTTACTTATGTATGTTTCAAATTACATTGACAACTTCTTTGTTAGGTTCTGTCACAGAGAATTACACTATTAAAATTCAATATTATACCTGCAGTGCCCATCATACTGGTACACGAGACTTTGTAATCTTGGATGCAAAAACAATAGCTGTCAACAACATGATGTTGTTGAAGAAGATAAAGCTGTTTTGGATGGAAATACTTTGTAGTTCAGGGCTGAGTTCACTATATATGAGGGAGCCTAGGTTTTGAAATTCCTGCTGTGGCAGGTTGCAGCACAGCATTGATAGATAAAGTAAGTAGATATACTGATACCACTGGCGTAATTTCTTCTCTCAAATCTTTTATGATTACAATCTTTTAGTGGATTGTTGTTTAGTGGGTAGAAGTGCTTATTAGATTCTGTTTCAGCTCCCCCTTCCTGCATCCTTGCTATCCCTATCACCCCTGTCTTTTCTGTTCGCCTTTCATTTCCGTAACCCTGTGCTCCTCCCTGCACTCTCTCCCAGCAACCTTCTCTACCCGTCCACAATGTCTCTTTCTCCAGATCTACTTTCTATGCGCAATTGATTGAAGATATCTGAACTGAACAATATTTCCACTTGGTTAATGGAATAATTTATTTCTCATTTTTGTGCATTGCTTGTGCATTGTGGATTCCTCCAGTTCTTCACTTAGAGTACCAGCTGGAGTTGGAACATTATCCAAAGTCATAGCCATTTCCAAATACCAAATCATTTGGGACTAATAATTTCGGCTGGAAGGTTGTTTTGTTCAAGATTCTATGATCAGCAATGGTATTGAAGTATTTCTTTAAACCTAATTATTATCAGTTTGAAGAAAGCTTTTATTGATATAGAATGTTTCCCATTTCCATCATTGCCCTTCACTTCTTTGTTTAATTGTCTGCCCGCTCATAATTAATGTTAATCCTTCACTGAGAGGCACCTTGGCCTTGGGTTGATCCCCCTCACTGCGGGAAAGACCAATCCAAGCAAGCAATGTGGCTATGAAAGGAGACATGCAAACAGCTGGGGACCATTCACACCCGTCAGTTTGTCTTCCTTTGTCTCCACTTCAGCAACATTCTTGACATCAGACATTGCCATTTTCTACAGGTTCTTGCTGATGGCCCCAGAAGAGAAAGGGAAAAAAAACAAAACAATTCTCTGACCATCCATTTCAATTTTATCTTTGGCAATGCATATTTTTAACAAAAAAGAAAGTAAAACTTTAAACCCATATATGCTGACTTTTCCCAAAATAATAATTAATGAACCCATTCATCGATGTGATTTATGAGATTGTCTGTTCCCCCTTTTTTTTAATCATTGTGACACACTCATTCAGGATAGTGGGAGCTGATCTTTGATCAGAGCAGACAAAATAAGCAAAGGCTATAGTAACCATTTACCCAAACATAATATACCATTATTGTGGCCTTGAACTCTTCCCAACTTTGGTCATTACTGAATATTTTACTTTTGTATCATCAGGGAATTGTCCGGTGTTGAAGTTATGGAATAAAAGGACATCATGGCTTGATAATGATACTTTGCAGTGGCTGAGTTATAAGAAAATGTTCAAAAAGAATTTTAAACTCATCAGTCTCACAACCAGAATCAGATTTATTATCACTGACAATGAAAATGGAATTTGTTGTTTTGAGGCAGCAGTACAGGGCAAAGATATAAAAATCTATAAATTACAAAAAATGAATAAATGACGCAGATATAAAGGAATAACAGGGTGGTGTCCCTGGGCTCATGGACTGGTCAGAAATGTGATGGAGAAGGGGAAGAAGGTGTCCCTAAATTGTTGAGTGTTCCTTAATTCTTCAGGCTCCTGTAGCTCCTCCATGTTGGTAGTAGTGAGGAGAGGCCCTGTCTCGGATGGTGAGATACCCTCTTCTTGAGTCATTGCCTCTTGAAGATATTCTAGATGGTAGGGATGGTTGTGCCTCTGATGGAGCTGTCCAAGTCTACAGCCATCTGCAGCCTCTTGAGATCTTGTGCACTGGGGCCTCCATAGCAAGCTGTGATGTGATCAGTCAGATTGCTCTCTGCCATATATCTGTAGAAATTTGTAAGTGTTTGGCAACATACCAAATCTCCTCAAATTCCTGCTTTGTGATTGCATCAATGTATTGGGTTTAGGAATAGATCCTCTGAAATGTTGATGCCCAGGTACTTGAAGCATATATGAATATGAATATTCAGTCAAGTATGAATAGTCAGTACGTTTTTGTGAAAGATGTGGAAATTCTTAGCACGTCAGGCAGTATCTGTGGATAGAGAAGCAGAGTTAATGTTTCAGGTGAAAGAACATCTTCAGGGAAGAGTAATCTGGAATGTAGTTTTCAGTTAAACTGTAATAAGGGTACATTTGCAAAAACAACTAAATTCTGAAAACGCTTCAGCATTTATTGACCTTCTCTAAATGGACTTAGAATCAGGTTTATTATCACTGATATATGCCATGGAATGTGTTGTTCTATGGCAGCAGTACAGTGCAAGACAAGATAGTGCTGAGCTGTGACCTCCATTAAATCACAGCTAAACTTCAGTTGTTTTATCTTTAAAACTGATTTTTAGGTTCATAAGTCCGGTTTTGGGGACAGAGAGGGAAGCTAGAGATCAAGTTGCATGTGGGGTTTTGGGGAAATTGGAGTGCAGACCAGAGCCTAAATCACTTCTCTGTGTTTAAAGACCAGTGACGTGTATTTGGGCCATCTATAGTTGGATGTCGGATCTGCAGAGAGTGGATGAGGAATCCCAAGTCAATGAGTTGTTGGCAGGTTCTGAACTCGGAGTTCTGCGCGGGCTGGAGGAACAGGTTCCAATTCCAATGACCCCCTGGGCTCGTGAGACTAGAGTTTGAGGCCTCGTGTTTGGGGTCCTGCCATCGGCATGTCCAGAATTTGAGGCCTGGTGTTTGGTGATCAAAGTGCCCTGATATTGATGCTGCGGATCTAGGCCCAAGGACCAATTGGAAGTCCAGAAACTGAGATCCGTTGGTCGGAGCTGAGTCTGTGAATCTCTGCAAGTCCTCTGGGGAGGGCAAAGCCTTGTGTCTGCAGGCAAGTCCGTGTTCGCTGGAGGCCTGTCCTGGGGTTAAACGATGGTGTTTGTGCTTGGGTGGGAGGGAGAACAGGGGCTTGTTTGTTTTTGCTGTTGTTGTTTGTTGCTTGTTGTGTTCTGTGTTGTTCTGCCGAGCATTATGGGCACGCTACATTAGTGCCAGAATGTGTGGCGACACTTGCAGGCTGCCCATAGTACACCCTCGGGTGTATTGGTTGTTAATGAAAATGATGCTTTTCACTGTATGTTTCAATGTACAAGAGACAAATAAACTTGAATCTTAAATCTCGGCAAAATATTACTGTAAGTTGCAATAAGAAATATATATTTTTTTAAATACTGTAATTAAATTATGCGACTCAAAGCAAAAGAGTGAGGTAGTTTTCATGGGTTCACAGACTATTCAGAAATCTGGTGACAGAAGGGAAGAAGCTGCCCCTAAAGCATTGAGAGTGTGTCTTTAGGCTCCTGTACCTCCTCCCTGATGGTAGTAATGAGAAAAGAGCTTACCCTGGATGGTGAGGGTCATTAATGATGGATGCTGCCTTTTTTGAGGTCTTGCCTTTTGAAGATTTCCTTGGGAGGGCAGTGCCAATGATGGATCTGGCTGAGTTTATAACCTTCTGCCACTTTGCCCAATCCTGTGAACTGGTGCCTCCATACCAAATGGTGATGATACATCCAGTTAGAACGCTCTCCATGGTACATCTGTAGAAATTTGCTTGTCTTTGATGTCATACCAAATCTCCTCAATCTCCTAATGAAGCTGGTGAGCCTTCTTCATAATTGAATTCATATGTTGGGCCCAAGATAGATCTTCAGAGATGTTGACACCAGGAACTTGAAGTTGCTTACTCTTTCCACTGCAGACCTCTCAATGAGGACTGGAGTGTGTTCCTTTGATATCCCCTTCCTGAAGTCCACAATCAATTCCTTGGTCTTACTGTTGCTGCAACACCATTCAGCCAGTTGACCTATCTCACTCCTATATGCCTCGTTGCTAACCATTTGAAATTCTGCCAACAGTAGTTGTGCCATCAGTGACTTATGGATGGTGTTTGAGGTATGCCTAGCTATACAATCATGAGTGTACAGACTAGAGCTAAGCACACATCCTTGAGGTGCTCCTGTGTGGATTGTCAGTACGGAGAAGATGTTATTTCTGATCTTCACTGGTTGTGGTCTCCTGATGAAGAAGTCAAGGATCCAGTTGCAGAGGGAGGTACAAAGGTCCAAGTTTAGAGGACTTAGGAAGGTAGTGCTGAATCATCACATTCAACAGTTTCAGCCTTTCTGATGAAGTTACGGTCACAATGCTTTTGGGAAGGGTGATCCAGGAACAGCAAAGAACCAGTGATATACAGTATTGCCAAGTCAGGATGGTATACAACTGAAAGAAGTACATGAGATTGTGAGAGGCACAGTTAAGTCAATATCTTTTTCCCATGTTAGGAGTATCAAAGATAAAAGAGCCTAACATTAGGATGAGAAGAAGGAGCTTTATGGGGATCTGAGAGACAAGTTTTTTCACAGAGTGCATGATATCTGGAATGCACTGCCTGAAGGGGTGATACAATCAGAAACAATCATTGTGTTTAAAAGGAATTTATTCAGGCATTTAAATAGATAAGACATAGCAGGATACATTCCTAAAGTGGGTAAATGGAACACCCCTGTATACATCAGTGGTGCTGAGGTAGAGCTGGTTGTACGTTTCAAACGTCTAGGTGTAAAGGTCACCAATAGCTTAACCTAATCCAGCTAGAGCCAAGAAAATATGATAGAGCCGCAACTTCCTCAGTAGATGGTGGAATGGGTTTGGAGTGTCAGGAGATGAGCTATTTGTTGCAGGGTACTTAGCCTCTTGTTGTCTGCTTTTGCCTGTTCCAGTTTGGTATCTGGTCAATGGTAACCCAGGGACGTTGGTGGTGAGGTGTCAGTGTTAGTAATGCTTTTGAATGTGACCGGTAGGTGGTAGGATACTCCCTTGTTGGAGAAAGACATGCCCGGCACATATGTTCCCTGAATGTTACTCACCACTTATCAGCCGATGTGTGAACGTTGTCTCAGTATTTGTGTTTGGACTGCTTCATTTTCTGAGGGACTGCAGATAGCAATGGACAATGAGCAAGCATTAGTGAACACCTTTGGTCCCAACTGAACACCTTTGCTCACATGGTTAGTAAACAGGCTTGAAGTCTGACTAGACCTGTCTTCTTCCTTTTTAGTTGCCACCATTTGCTGCTTTGTATTGGAATCAGAAAGCATTGATGTTGCCTCTTAACTTTCTCTCATATCTGAACCCTTCAGGCCTTAAAAAATGTACTGCTGATTATATCAGGTGTTATTATTCAAAACCATTGTAGCAGTATTCTAATTAACATGTAACTTCTTCCTAATAAACAATTTCAGTGAGATTATACAGAGATCAGCATCTGTATAAATTGAAGATTAAAAGAGCCATTTCTCCATCTTTTGAGGTACTGCTCACGTAATAATTTTAAGATGTAATTTGAACAAATTTTTAGTAAAAACCTTAAATAATTATTGATCGTGAACTTGTGAAAATCTTCAACATAGCACCTGGAACTAAACTGATTACCTTTCTTTGGCAACATTCTTCAGATAATATTTATGGTTAGATGAGGATTTTGAATTTTCTGTTACCATTTAATGCTCATAAAATAAGTGATCTGGTACACTTTGCAAAAACTTGAAATAGATATGGTCTTATCGGAAATTGACTATGTAATACATTTTCCACTAAGCTAGTCTTAAAAGGATTTCCTTAAACAAATATCTTTGGCTTCTCTTTTACCAATTAAGGAAGTACCTTTGTACTTCCATCTCTTTCCATATTGGTGGCTCCAATCAAATTCAAAGGTTATTTTAACGGCTCCTCTCCACAAAACAATGAATGGACTTTTGCAGTGTTTAATCAATAGAGTCAGACATGTACATAAGTCAACCATTTGCCATTATTATTTTTGAGCATGACTTTTTCCTATTATATGCAGTGTACTGATATGCAGATTGTTCACAATTATTATATGAACTTAACCTGTTTTTTTAAATTAGTTGTTGCCGAAGGTCACTATCAAAATAAAGAAAGAAATAGTAAGTTAATACTGAATTTAGATAGTATGATGTCAGTACTTCCAGTTGAACTTTGTCTTTTTGTGTGTTTTCCCCCTAGCCGTCAGTCTGTGGTTTTGTATTGCCATGTGCTCTTGTTTGTTTTCATGCCCCATGTGCTCCTGTCCCCGCTCCTGCTCAACTCCGGCCCCTGTATTACTGAGTACTCTGCCTCTCACCTGTTTCTCATTATTACCTGTTTTGCTGCCACTTCTGTCTTATTGTGCTCCACCTATCATCTTCCTCTCTGTTTATTGCTCAGTGTATTTTAGTCCTGTGTGTTCACCTGTTTGTTGCCAAATTGTGCCAGTGAGTTTTTCTAGCATTTGTATTTGAACTCTGAATGTCGACGCTGCCTGCTGCCTGCTGCCTGCTGCCTGCTGCCTGCTGCCTGCTGCCTGCTGCCTGCTGCCTGCTGCCTGCTGCCTGCTGCCTGCTGCCTGCTGCCTGCTGCCTGCTGCCTGCTGCCTGCTGCCTGCTGCCTGCTGCCTGGTTCTGGGTTCTGGGTTCTGGGTTTTGGATTTTGCTGGAACTTTTGATCTCCACCTGGATTTTGACACTGACTTTGTTGTCTGTCTGGATTTGCTACTCAAGAAATATTATGGTGTGCACAGAACTTGGTCCATGATTGGGTCCCTGCTTCAGCACCCTGACATATGATCTTTGCACATGACATGTTTTCATTTTGGATTTGGCTCTGGAAAGTTTTCACAGCTTCTAAATCCTTTCAACTACAAGTAGTCTTGCATCCTTCCAGGCACAGGTGTTTAGAAGCTTGACATAGCTTTGTCCAAATAAACATACTGCCACAAGTTACCCCCATTAGGAACATCCCTTCTCTTGTTCCTGGCTTGTGGAGCCAGATACCAGACTTTTGGAGCACATACCAAGAAGTAGACTGCATGGATCAACAATGAGCATGTTACTATGACAATAAAGTGAGTATCTTTCATTGGTGGTTTAATACTAAACCTCCATCAACAGGCTTAGCTTTTTACATTAAGTTGTTTATTTTCTAGAAATTGTGAAACAACAGGCATTTGTTATCTGCCTGATAAGGAAGAGCTATTCTTCAACAGTATTACTTTAAAATGCTTTGGCATATCCTTTCAGAGTATTAAGATTCATTCACAATATGTCAAATTGCCATTCTATATAAAAAGAGAAAAGAAAGTTGCGTAGAATCAGGTAAGCTAATTAGATTTCCCTGTAACACTTTGTTAGTTGATACATTTTTTTCATTAGCATCCTGTGAAAGCACTGAGTTACTGCATATCCATACTGGAATATTCAAATTAGCATTAATTGGTCCCAAGATTCCCCTTAGTACCTAAACTGTCAATTGGAAACAAAATTTACTGACACTTGGTAAAGAAACCCTTGTATGTTACCACTGGCAGATAGAAAATGCAAATGGTGCCATTTTCCTCTTTATGTGCTCAACTGATACACAGTTTATTAATACAGTCTGCAGATTTGCTGCCGTGATGGTGTGTGTGTTTATTGGGCAGGCAGAGCAGACAGAGCATTAAGATATTCCCAATGCCGAGATGTAGCTAGTGCTGCCAAATTGGGGTGCAATGATCTAAGTAAAGCCTTGTGGTAATCAATTACAAGGTGTTTGGGAGTAGGAAGAACTCATCCCATTTGCACTGTTTAAAGGGATCTTCATGACTACTTGGACTTGGAGGTTGCCAGTGAGTGAAATATTTTGGAGGAAATTGCAATGATCCTTCATCAGTGTTGTGTTTAAACCCTGGAACTCTTTGCCCAAGGAGGGGGAGAGGGAGGGGGAGAACAAACAACTTCACCAGCAATTCAAGAAGGCAGATCACCACTGCACCACTTTCTCAGATTGCAAGAAATTAATATATTAACATGAAGTAAATAAATAGCTTCACATCCTTGGTGTAAGATTGTTAATGTGCAGATATTCTTGGTAGCCAATGCCTGATGTGGGAAATTTCACAGTGACTTCATCTTGTCAGAAACTGGATATTTGGTGACACGTGACTTAATCCTCATCCCCCAAAGTTTTCCATTCATTAGTAACGTGTCAGTAGTGTCGTACAATATACTTTACTTAACTTACTGATTATGGCTCCAACTGTTATGTTTTGTAACTCGAAAATAACTTCCAAATGAATCAACAGGAAATCATGGAGCTGGGATAATGTGTCTACTCTTTGCTGTACTTTAGCACATACATGTAGTAATTGACAAATCATAAAAAGGACTGCAACTGTGACATGTCCTTTGGCTTTGGGCCAACCATCATGCTTGAATTTTTTTCAGCACACTTGTTAAATCTTGTGCGTGTATGGTGTGACCCACAGTAAGTGATGCTTGGTTTAAAGAATTCACACTTGTTGCATTGTGCTCTAATCTTTTTAACAGTGTCTTGATATGTTGGAGATGTTCCTTTTTATCCTTATTGGTAACAATGATGTCATCCAGGTGACACTGAGTGCCTGGGCAGCCTTGCAGCACCTGGTCCATAGCTTTCTGGCAGAGTGCAGGTGCAGATGTTACTCCAGAAATAAGCCCATTACAGCAATAAAGCCCCTTGTGAGTGTTCATGGTGAGAAACACTTTGGACTCTTCTTCCATTTCCATCCGTAGGTAAGCCTCAGCTAATCCAATTACAAGCAAGAGAAAATCTGCAGATGCTGGAAATCCAAGCAACACACACAGAATGCTGAAGGAACTCAGCAGGCCAGGCAACATCTAGGAAAAGAGTACAGTCGACATTTCAGCTCTCAGCTAAGTCCACTTTGCTGAAGTGTTTTCCTTCAGAAGGGCTTGCAACGATATCCTCTATTGTGGGCAGAAGGCATTGATCTACTTTCAGTACTGTGTTGATGGTGACCTTAAGGTCACCACAGATCCTGACAGACTGATCTTCTTGGCTACTAGGACCACCAGCATTGTCCCTGGGCACTTCTGAAACTTGGAGAGAATTCCTTTGCCCCCATGTGATCTAACATGCTGGTTACTTTATCATGGATGGTATAAGGAACTGGATGGGCTCTGTAAAACTTGGGTGTGGTATTTTCATTAAACACTATCCTTAATGGGTTTGACTTTTCCACTGCCATCCTTGAAATCTGCTGTGACTTCATCCAGTACCTTTATTAATTCACTTTCTGTTGACTCTGTTGCAGACTCTATTGCCAATCAAGTTGTCATTGTCTCAGCCATTCATGGCTCGACAATGTCAGCCCTCCTGTTTTTACCACATACAAGCCCAAAGTAGCTTGTTGGTTGTTGTATTCCTTTGTTACAAAAGTCATTCCCGCAGGAGTTAATCTTATCCAGTATAAGTTCTTGGTTGGATACCTTCAGTTTAGTATCTTTGAAATGGTGTTCAAACTCATTTTGTGGAATGACTGAAACAGCCAAGCCAGTGTCCAATTCCATTTTAATTAATTTGCAGTGCACCTCTGGCGTAAGCCATATTGCTTGTTTATTGTTAGCCTTAGCTTTACAATATGAAAACTATCTAGTGCTCTGTCACTCTTACTTCCAGATTTTTCATCAACTGTATGCAGATTAGTGTTCTTTTTGGAATTGCAACTTGATATTTTTCTTTTTTTTTTTTTTTTACTTGTTCAGTGCATTTATTTTTGTCTGCTGACATGTTGAATATGTCTTTATTGCACTTTCTGCAAGTTTCATCTATAAATCTGCACTGGCCTGGCTTTATATGAACCCCTGCAACAACGGTGACACAATTTGTTCAGCCGGGCAGGCTTTTGTTGAAAGATTGCAATTTTGTTCAAGCTTCATTTCATTCCTGACTGCAACTCAAACATTCTTTCTGCAGTTTCCATTGATACAGCGATTTCAATTGCTCTTCTAAATGTGAATTGTGCTTCAGTTTGGAGCTATTTTTGAATGTTTTTTGTAAAATTCCACAAGCGAACTGATCTCTCAGGGCATCATTAAGCCTATTATTGAACTGGCAGTGCTCAGAACATCCCTTCAATTCAGCCACATAACCTGAAATGGACTCCCCTGCCTTTTTATTCTGCTTATGAAACTTAAAGCCTTCTACAATCCACAATAGTTTTGGTTCTAAATATTCCTGCATTACATTCACAATATTAGCACTGCTCATTTTTGACTGGTTTGGTTGGAGTAGTCTGTTTTCTGTCTTTTGTTACTTGACCATCCCTGTGAAGTAACATGTGCTGCACGGCTTGCTACACTTCAACAGGTAGGCAGTTGTCTCGCTTTAGTTTTGAACTAACTTGTTGCTGCTATATGTTTTGTAACTCCAAAACATAAAACTAATCAAAAGAAAAAACAGAGCCAGAGATAACATGTCTCCTCTTTGTTTTACTTCAGTGAAGCATGCCCATATGACACTGTGGCACAATGACTTATGCTATTCATGTAATTTTACATTAAACCAGTAATGAATTATGTAAACAAGAAAGAATGCTTAAAACAATATATTTACAATATTACTTAAATTTTACTTAAATATTAAATATACAACACCAACAACCCTCAAGGAATTTGGTGTTATTCAGGATAATAAAGCAGCTTGCCTGCATGACTCACTAGCTAGAGCTCTGAACATTGCTTCCTTCTAAAAGTGCACATCATGGTAGCAGTCTGTCCACCTATGAGCAAAAATTACTCCCCACAATTTAGATTTATTTTGTTACTATTTCCAAAAATGTGAATATTAAAGGCTCCTTTATATTCCTAGGAAGTACAAGTATAATTGATGAAAATGAAATTGTTTTCAGCAGCAAGTTCAGATCAGTTGATCTGTTGAATGTCTGCAACTGGTTTGTCACTTTCCTTGGAACCATTGAGAGAATTCTAATCACTGGAAACATTTAGAGCTTTGCAAGCCGACACCGACTAAATGAGATGTATGGTGGTTTCAAAAAATCCCCACTAAAAACTACGACGTTGTGTTGTGGCAGAATCCACAGAGAGCAGTGGGTAGGAAGGCATTGGTAGGGCCAAGGTGACAGGAGGCATAGTACAGCATTTCCAGAGACAACGAGTCCTGAATTTACATTTACTAAGGTATTTTCACAAGCTAGATTGAAATGAAGGGTAGTCATGGAATCTGAAAACTTTATTAATAGATTTCACTCCTCCTGTCTGTCCATGTGAACATCATCTCTTTCCTCAATGCTCAGCTTCCCTTCTGTGTCTATTGGAGACCTCTCCAAGTCCACTAACGTGGAGGTGGCAAGTGAGCTCCTCTCTGGAGTGTTGATTTATATCAACTTCCATTTTGACTATGACCAGAATGAGCTGGCCCTTACATTCACCTTTCCAACTGGATTCCCACATCCACATCATTTCAATCAATGCCATATGTGATAATCCATGACCCTTCAGATCAGCTGGAGCTTTGCTAACTAAAAAGGATTCCACTTAATCAATGTCCCACAATTGTTCAACCAGAAGCATTTCTGCCTAATTTCCCAGAACTTTTACACTATGGCAATCTGAACTTTCTGTTGTTTTCATCCATGGAGCAGGATTAGACTGCTCCTGGAAGGTATGGAATATTCCTATACAATTTGTAAAATCCCAGCAACCAGGTACAGGGCCAGTTCAATGAGAGCCACGTAATCAGCTCATGCCTTTGAGCAGTGGTAAAGAGACAATTTAAGTCCTTGGACAGGTCTTGTTCAATAGCAGAATAATGCAATGAAAGATAACCAAAGCCCATACCAGAGTTTTTCTGATGAGTAAAATATTGTATTTGAGATGGAGTAGATTGAAGATAAGCTACCCAACAACAGACCAGCCTTCTCTTCAGTTGGCCTCTCAGCTTCTCCAAAAGTTAGGGGAAGTATTCCAAGTTGAAAACCAAATGAAATTGAAATACGCCATTAATTTTTTTTTGTTTACCCAAACCAACTTCTCACAATCCCTGCCATGTATTAACATTAATCATGCCACAGTGTGGAAAGGAACACAACAACTCCGAGCTGTTCCTGCCTCCTGCTCATGGAATTACCAGATGAAAACCTAACTACCTGTTTAATTGGATCTGAGAGTCTGTGTTGATGAACACCATATGTCCTCTCTAGAGGAATAAGGTGGCCTCCTGAGGAAACATCCTCACTGTTGTCCAGTGATTAGACCTTTCCATGTGCAGACTCTTGCTCATTGTGAATCCAACCCAAGCAGCCTTAGGCCCCAGTGTATACATTTCAGCATTAACTCTTTAAATTGTGGATCCCAGAGTGTTTTAGGCCCAGTGTCACAAAAATTCGAAAAGACGGTCCTTGGGTTAGGGGTCACAGTAACACGCTTACCTCACCCCCAATATCCCCCAGCAAATGGAACTCACCTTATCATACATCATATCAGACAATCATAGAGAACTATTCATGTCAGTGGCTTTCATATCCATGTTAGTTATTATCATTTTCGCACATGGTTATTATTTACTCTCTCAAAAATCTGTAAATTATCCTCACATCTTTAAGAATCAACCATCTTGTTTTCTATTGGGAAACAGAAGGTATTAGAGAGTAGTGTGGCCAATTGCCTTTAAGTTTTAGAGACATTGATTCATAGAGCTGTATGACATAGAAATGAGCCCTACAGCTGACTGTGACCATGCTGACCTTTCTAGCCATCTCCATTAACCTTAGTTGCCACATTAGGTCTGTTTCCTTCAATGAAAGGTCCTTTCAAGGATCTCACAGATCCTCCACTTCACTGAAGCTAGGAACTTATGGAAGATTCCTCTCACCACTCTTGCTCCTATTTTTATTATTTTCGATGATTCGTCATGCATCTAACTTTGATGGTTTCAGGAGACCTACCAATACGTAGTATTAATATGTTTGGCCTTGTATCTACTTAATTAGTTATTTCAATTATTTCCTGCAAAGCAATTGAAGTTGACTGACAACTAACGTACTGCTCAAAATATGCAGAAAACTAATCGGACTGGCAGCTTATCTTTAAGCTATGCTTATCAATTATTTACTTGCCAATATGAATAACAATGGATTACAGAGTTTAACAAAAGAAGAATTTAGAATGAGAAAAAATTATTTCGTTTATCATATTCAGTAGTTTTACTGCTGTGTAGACAGCTTGGATGGTTCAGGAGAGCCCTGACCTGTTCTTCTGAGTGAGACAAATAACCATGGGCAAGATTTGGAAGAAGGGAACTGAACGGAACCTTTTGTTGACCTCTGAAGCTAATCAAGTGAAAAAGCAGAATTCCTTCTAATCTCTAGCTTTGCTTTAGGCTCTTCCATGTTATGTATTCATAGACTCTAGCTCTGCAATCACTGTACTTGTAACTTGGTAACATTTACATTATTCAGAACTTCAATTATTTAAGTACCTGGACGATTTTACATATCATTTCCCTGTTTTCTAAGCATTTATCCACATAATTTTATCTGTATTGTGTATGAGTATCTATATTGTGTGACTATACTAGTGCTAATTAAGTGAAATTTCACCCTGAGGGGAAATTTTAGTGAAAGGGATGGTATGAATACAGAACAGCATTTCTTGTGTTGTATTTGTGCTGCAATTTTTCACATCAAGAGGGGGGGTTGCAATAGGTTGAGTCTTAAATTAACCACGCTCCTTTGACAGTTGATAAGTGAAAGTACAATTGAAAAGGAGTTGTGGTTATGTGAGAGGCACCTACTTCCAAGAGAGTGAGATTATAACAAAAATATTTACATATATTTAGGTAGATCCTGATAATGACACTTGATGGTTGAAGAGGAACTTAAAATCAGATCCTGCAAAGAAATAGTGAAATATTGAGATCTCCTGATACTAGTAAAGGACATTTTTAGTCATTCCCTTTCTCACTGGGTTGTCAGGAATGCATGAAGAATTCCTTCCGGAGGTCTACAAAAAAACCAAGAATATTTCCTATCCCCCAGACATCCAGAAGAAGTTGGAAATATTCCTTCATCACCAGTCCTCTTTATAAAGTGCCAGGAAATGTGATATGTTTGTTATTCATGGTATTTATGGCATCTTAAAGTTCAAATTCAAAGGAACTTTACTATCAAAGTACATAAACTGTTAGTGGCCACTTTTTTAGGTACAGGAGTTGAACCCAATGTGGTCTTCTGCTGCTATACCCCATCCACTTCAAGATTTGACGTATTGTATATTCTGCATGCCACTGCTGTAATGCATGGTTATTTAAATTACTGTTGCCTTCCTGTCAGATTCAACCAGTCTGGCCATTCTCCTCTGTCCCTTCTCATTAATAAGGTGTTTTCTTTCTGTTTTTTGCACCATTCTCTGTAAACTCTTGAGACTGTTGTGCGTGAAAATCCCAGGTCAGCAGTTTCTGAGATACTCAAATCACCCTGTCTGGCGCCAACCATCATTTCATGGGCAAAATCACTTAGATCACATTTCTTCCCCATGCTGATGTGAACAAGGTGTGAACAACAACTGAACCTCTTCTCCTTCAACCCGCCTTCACTTCAAGGACAGCCCATTCTGGTTCTCTGCCTGCTCTGGAGTTTTTAAAAGCCATCTTCCCTCTTCCTTTCCAGACCTGAAGAAGGGTCTTGGTCCAACAAAACTTGGAACTGTTTATTCATTTCCAGAGATGTTACCTGACCTGTTGAGTTACTCTGTCGTTTTGTGTGCTGAACTGAACCTCTTGACCATGTCTGTACGTTTTCATGCATTGAGTTGCTGCCACATGATTGGTTGATTAGATATTTGTATTAACAAGCAGGGGTACAGCTGTACCTAATAAAGTATATTACCATATACTACTTTTGATTAATTTTCTTGCAAGCATCTACAGGGAAAAAATGAAAGGCAATAGAATTTTATGAAAAACTATACATAAACAGACAAAGAGTGACAAACAACCAGCGTGCAAAAGGAGACAAACTGCAAATAAAAATAATACTGAGAACATGAGTTGCAAAGAGTCCTTGAAAGTGAGTATGACATCATGGAATCAGTTCAGAGGAGCAGTGAATGAAGTTATCAATGTTGGTTCAGGAGTCTGACTGTTTTAGGGTAATACATTATCCTGAACGTAGTGGTCTGGGACCTAAGGCTTCCGTACCTGTGAAAAGAGAGCATCACCTAGATGTAAAAGAGGGCATTGCCTAGATTATAAGACCATAGACCATAAAACATAGGAACTGAATTAGGCCAGTTGACCCATTAAGTCCGCTCCGCCATTAAATCATGGCTGATCCTTTTCTCGCCTCCTCAGCCCCACTCCCCGGCCTTCTCCCCATAACCTTTGATGCTTTGTCCAGTCAAGAACCTATCAATCTTTGCTTTAAATACACCAAAGACCTGGTCCCCACAGCTGCTGTGGTAATAAATTCCACAAATTCACCACCCTCTGGCTAAAGAAATTTCTCAGTATCTTTGTCTTAAATGGACGCCCCTCTATCCTGAGGCCGTGCTCTCTTGTCCTAGACTCCCCAACCATGGGAAACATCCTTTTCACATGTACTCTGTCTAGGCCTTTCAACATTCAAAAGATTTCAATGAGATCCCCCCTTATCCTTCTAACTTCAAGTGAATACAGACCCAGAGCCATCAAATGTTCCTCGTATGATAACACCTTCATTCCTAGAATCAGCCTTGTGCACCTCCTCTGAACTCTCTCCAATGTCAGTACATCTGTTCTTAGACAAGGATCCCAAAAGTATTCACAATACTCAAAAGTGAAGCCTCATCAGTGCCTTATAAGGCCTCAGTATCACATCCCTGCTCTTGTATTCTAAGGAACTCATTAAATGATTTTCTTCCTCATACACTGAATCAAACTGTAAGTTAACCTTTAGGGTGTTCTGGAAAAGGACTCCCAAGTCCCTTTGCATCTCAGATTTTTGGATTTTCTCCTCATTTAGAAAATAGTCTACACATTTATTTCTTCTACCAAAGTGTTTGACCATGCATTTTCCAATATTGTATTTCAGTTGCCACTTTCTTGCCCATTCTTCTAATCTGTCTAAGTCCTTCTGCATCCTACCTGTTTACTCAACACTACCTGCCTCTCCACCAATCTTTGTATCATCTGCAAACCTGGCAACAAAGCAATCTATTCCATCATCCAACTCACTTATATACCGCACTAAAAGAAGCAGTCCCAACACCATCCCCTGTGGAACACCACTAGTCACTGGCAGCCAACCAGACAAGGATCCTTTTATTCCTATTCACTGCCTCCTATCAATCAGCCAATGCTCTAAACATGCCAGTAATTTTCCTGTATACGAAGGGCTCTTATGTGTGGCACCTTGTCAAAAGACTTCTGAAAGTCCAAATATACAACATCCACTGCATCCCTTTTATCTATCCTACTTGTAATCTCCTCAAGGAATTCCAACAGGTTTTTCATGCAGGATTATCCATTAAGGAAACCATACTAACTTTGGCTTATCTTGTCCTGAGTCACCAAGTACTTCATAACTGCATCCTTAACAATTGACTCCAACATCTTCCCAACCACTGAGGTCAGGCTAACTGGTCTATGATTTCCTTTCTGCTGCCATCCTTCCTTCCTTAAAGAGTGGAGTCACATTTGCAATTTTTTGAATGATCATTTCTAATGCCTCCACAATTTCAGCCGCTACCTCTTTCAGAACCTTAGGGTGCAGTTCATCTGGTCCAGGCGACTTATGTACTCTTAGAACTTTCAGCTCATTAAGCACCTTCTCCCTTGTAATAGTAACTGCACTCACTTCTCTTCCCTCACACCCTTCAACATTTGGCACAAGGTTAGTGTCTTCCACAGAGAAGACTGATGCAAAATACTCATTTAGTTCATCTTCCATCTCCTTGTCTCCTGTTATTATTTCTCCAGCCTCATTTACTAACGGTTCTATATCCACTCTCATTTCTCTTTTATTTTTTACATACTTGAAAAAACTTTTACTATCCACTTTGATGTTGTTTGCTAGCTTGCTTACATATTTCATCTTTTCCCTCCTAATGATTCTCTTATTTGCTCTCTGTAGGTTTTTAAAAGTTTCTCAATCCTTTATCTTCCCCCCAATTTTTGCTGTATTGTATGCCCTGTCTTTTGTTTTTACATTAGCTTTGATTTCCTTATCAGCCATGGTTGTACTATTTTGCTATTTGAGTATTTTTTTTGCTTTTGGAATACATCTATCCTGCGCTTTCTTCCTTTCCACAACATTGCTGCTCTGATGTCATCTCTGCCAGCATCTCCTTCCAATTTCCTTTGGCCATCTCCTTTCTCATACCACTGTAATTACCTTTACTCCACTGAAATACTGCTACGTCAGACTTTATTTTCTCCCTATCAAATTTCAGGTTGAATTCTCTCATATTGTGATAACTGAATCCTGCAGAGAGGATTATTGGTGTGAAGCTGCCCTCGATCCAGGACTTGTATGCATCTAGAGTCAGGAAGCGAGCAAGTAGCATCATTGTAGACCCATCACACCCTGGACATCACCTGTTCCAACTCCTTCCTTCTGGTAGGCGATTTAGATCACTGTATGCCAGGACAAATAGGTACAAGAACAGTTTCTTTCCGTATGCCATCAGTCTTACGAACACTTGAATTTTAGTCTGTTATAAACCAAGTCCACCTATACATACACAGGTATACCTCATTGTATATAGTTCACGATTATTTGCACTATTGTTTTGTTTGCTTTTTGATTCTGTACAGCGAGAGCTCAAGGAAACCGGCATCAAATTCCCTGCATGTGTCCACATACTTGGCGATAATAAAGGATTTTGATTCCGAGAGTTCCTTTACCTTGAGCTCCCTAATTGCCCCTGGTTCATTGCATAACATCCAATCCAGTAAAGCTGATCCCCTAGTAGGCTCAATGACAAACTGCCCTAAAAAGCCATCTCATGAACATTCAACAAACTCACTCCCTTGAGATCCATTACCAACCCAATTTTGTTAAAATCTCCCATGACTATCATAGCATTGCCCTTGTGACCTGAGTTTTCTATTTCCTGTTATAATCTGTGGACCACATCCCAGCTACTGCTGGGAAGCCTGTATATAACTGTCATCAGGGTCCTTTTACCCTTGCAGTTTCTTACCTCAACACACAAGGATTCAACATCTTCTGATCCTATGTCACACCTTTCTACTAATATGATGCCATTCTTTACCAGCAGAGCCACACCTTTGACTATCTTTCTATCCCTCTGATAAATGTGTAACCTTGGACATTCAGCTCCCAACTACGACCATCCTTCAGCCACAAATCAGTGATGGCCACAACATCATACCAGACAATCTGCAATAGTGCAACAAGATCATCCACCTTATTTTTTTTACTCCACACCTTGAGATATAAAACTTTGAATACTATATTTCCTACCTGTTTTGATTCTGCATCCCTAATGCACTGATGCTCACCCTGCTGGCTGCAGTTTTGTTCTATCACCTGCCTGCCCTTCCTGACGGTCTGACTGCATGCTGCCTTTGTTTTTTTTTACCATCCGTCCTAGCCTGATTCCCTTCACTCTGGTTCCCACCCCCTGCCAAATTAGGTTAAACCATTCCCAACAGCTCTAACAAACCTGCCTGTGGGAATGTTGGTCCCCCTCGGGTTCAGGTGTACCCCATCACTTTTGTACAGATCATACCTCCTCCAGAAGAAATCTCAGTGATCCAAGAACTTGAAACCCTGCCCCCTGCACCAGCTTCTCAGCCACGCATTATTCTGCCAGATCACCCTGTTTCTACCCTCACTGGCACGTAATCCAGGAATTATTACCCTGGAGGTCCTGCTTCTCAGCTTTCTACGTAGCTTTCTAAATTCTCTCTTCAGAACCTCTTTGCTTTTCCTTCCTGTGTCATTGATACCAATATGTACCAAGACATCTGGCTACTCTGCCTCCCCCTCCAAAATGCTGTGGACGTGATCCGAGACGTCCCTGATCATGGCACATAGGAGGCAACACATCATCCAGGTGTCCCATTCACATCTATAGAATCTCCTGTCTATTCCTCTGACTATTGAGTCCCTTAACACTACCACTCCCCTCTTCTCCCTCTTTCCTTTCTGCACCATGGACCCATGCTGTTGTTTTCAGTGATGGATGTTGCTTTGTTGTGGCAATGAAGATGTACTCAATGGAAGTGAGGCTTTTGCCTGTGATGGACTGGGCTGTATCCATCACGTTCTGCAGCCTTTTCCATTCTGGGCATTTGTGTTTCCATGCCAGGTCATGATGCACTCAGTTAGAATACTCTCCACTGGACATCTATAGAAGTTTGTCAATGCTGCATGTACCCAAACTCTTAAGAAAATAGAGGCATTGTTGTGCATTCTTTGTGATGACGCTTATGTATTGGTCCCAGTGTAGACTCTCTGATATGTTAATACCATGGAGCTTAAAGCAATGACTCTCACCACCTCCCTTCCTCTAATGAGTATTGGCTCAGTGACCTCCAGATTCTTCCTCCTGTAGTCAATAATCAGCTCTCTGGTTTTGCTGACTTTGAGTGAGAGGTGGTTGCTGTGGCACCACTCAAGCAGATTTTCAGTCTCCTTCCTATATGCCCATTCATCACCACATTTAATTCAGCCATCAACATGATGTCATCAGCAAACTTAAATTCAGCATTGTAGCTGTTACTTAGGCACACGATCATACATACAAAGTGAGCAGAGCAGGAGACTAAGCACTCAGCCCTGTGGTGCACCTGAGTGTGGAGGAGATGTCATTGCAAATCTGTACTACTTGAGGTCTGGCAGTGAGGAAGTTGAGGATCCAGTTGCACAGGTCTAGTAACAAATTTTGAGGGGATGATAATGTTGGATGAAAAGCATCCAGACATATGCACAGTCATTGTCCAGATGTTCCAGAGCTGAGTAAAAACCCAATAAAATTACTTTTGGGGTGGCTTGTTGTGATGGTTGACAAATTGGATCAGATCCAGGTCACCTCTCAGGCAGGAGTTGCCTCTCAAAGCACTTCATTACTGCAGATGTAAGTGCTGCTGGATGAAAGTCATTGAGGCAACTTACCACATTTTTCTTGGGCAACAGTGCGACTTATGCCGGCTCGAAGCCCATGGGTACCTCAAACTGCACGAGCGAGAGTTTGAAGATGTCTCCAGCCAGTTGATTAGCATCAGCTCTTCAGCACTCAACCAGCATAAACTTAGACCAAACCCACCCCAGACATTCTCTCTTCTCCCCTCTCCCACCAGGCAGAAGATATAAAACCCTGAAAGTACGCACCACCAGGCTCAGGACAGCTATCCCGCTGTTATCTGACTCTTCGATGGGCTTCCTGTATACAACGAGGCACTCTTGACCTCACAATCTACCTCATTATCATCTTGCTCTTTGTTATTTACCTCCACTGCGCTTTCTCTGTCGGCCTTACATTTTATTTTACATTGTAATTGTTATACCTTGCTCTACCTCAATGCACTGTGGCATTACTTGATCTGTATGATCAGTATGCAAGACAAGCTTTTCACTGTATCTTTATACATGTGACAATAATAAACCAATTCCAATATCAATACCAGTAATGGAATCGGATAATATATATCAGAAAACCATCATATGTTATGGAGTCGTAGAGCACGAAAATAGGTCCTTCAGTTCACTGAGGCCTCTTCATTCATCACGTATACATTTATACTAATCCCACCCTAATCCCAGTTTATTCTCTCCCCCAGCCTCTTCAGCTTGGTCTAGATTTCTATCATTCACCTTTGCACCTGGGGCAATTTACCATGGGCAATTAAGTTACCAGTCTGCATATCCTTGGGATGTGGGAGGAATGTGGAGCATACAGGGAAATCGCGCGTTCACAGGGAGAGTAAGTGAAGTCCATATAATGCTGGTTGTCAAGGTTGCGATTGAGCCACCAGAGCTGTGAGGCAGCACTACTCTAATATTGCCTCCACGCCAAACATATGACCACACGGCTCACTTGAGGTCCTGCCACTGCAGTGTGGGTTCTGTCTTCTATGTACATGGTTGATAGGGATTCAGTTCATTAATAAAACAAGTCTGTTTGTTTAAGTAACTATTTTAGTCTGAATACACTGCCAAGATGAGCACCAACCAAGTAAAGAAACGCTCAGTACACATCAAGTGCTTTCCTCCACTTAAGTGAACTGACAGCCAAACAGATAGTAGGTTAATGAAATTAAGAGAAAATCTAAATCCTTCCAATCTGACAAATCATGTTCTGCATTTTTTAATGTGGTCTACAAATTAGTATTGCGTAAATTAGAATCACTTTCTTCTGAAAAGGGCAGAAATTTCTGAACTTGAATTTAAATGAAAATTGGTAAAAACATATTATATCTTTAATTTGCAGTCTAATTAATTTCAAAAAATGCAGCAGTAATATAACTTTATCAAAGTATTGATTTTTTTCCTTCAGCTCAACGTGAAAAGGTGTCAAATGAGACTCTGTTATGAGCCTCGGGTTGGATCTGTGGTTGAAGCCATTGCGGTCAGACATCAATTCTACTTTCACTGGGTGAACTGGTTGTTCATTTGAATCCAAGTAAGAGGTGAGAAATTGCACCTCAGCAAACCCTCCCTCTCATTGTCATGCACCCTTTACAAGGATATAAGTATTCTCTTCATCATCAGTAGGTCAAAATCATGGAAGTCAACAGGTAGTGGCACATGTGGGACTACCCTCACTGGACAACTGAAGCAGTTCAAGTTGGCATTTCACCGTCACCTCCTCAAAGGTAATTAAGCTACATATCCTGTGACAAAACTGAAAAACTAAATACGTTAGACTTTTTTGTTTGGAAATTAAAATTACAACCTCTATGCTTCACACTCCAAACCGAACCGCAGAAATGCTGCAGTTTCGTCCTTTTGAAATAGAATCGGGAGCAGGTACAACAGATACTCAGAGCGAGACAACATCTAGACTTAATGATAGAACTGTGGAGTTGCAAATGGCCGGAGGCAGGAGAAGGAGGCACTAACTTTCACCCAGCAGCTGTCACCAAGAAGGTAGTTGAGGGTTGCACAGGAGGTGAGCAGCAGCTGCCTGTTTCAGGGTTGCAATGGAAACAGAAATTTGTTGTGCTAACCATGTCAAGAAAAGTGAGATTTGCTGATTCACCTATTCAGGTAGCCAAACCTTATTGTTTTATTCCTTAGATTTTCATTGCTATTAAGCCTTCACCTTCTTTAAATTGCTCTGTTCATCTGCTCAGTGTTACCACACACCCCTTCCTAATGCAATGTAATGCATCTGGCACTCTGACTAAATGCATTGTATCTATTAAGTGCATCCCTAATCTTCAGCTTCCATGGGTTAGTTTGTTTGCCTCATAAGAGAAAACCATCAAAAATGTAAATGAAAGAGAGAATTCTCCAGTCCCTGAGAAATCAGCCAGAGACAGGAATATGAGTGCCCTCTCATGCTGCTAACGGTTATCAAAGGACAAGCACAGATATGTCCCAGCTCCAACCAGGAGCTCTTGAAATGGAATGTGTGCAAAAAGCGATGGATACAGCCCAGATATCACAGGCAAAACCCTCCTCATCGTTGAGCACAATTTGAAGAAGTGCTGTGATAAGTAAGCAGCATCCATCATCAAAGACCCACATCATCCAGGCCAGGCTCTCTTCTCGCTACTATCATCGGGCAGGATGTTCAGAAGCCATAGGTCCTATACCACCAGGTTCAGGGGCAGTTAATATCCTACAACCATCAGACTCCTGAATCAGCATGGATGACTTCAGTCCCCTCAATGCTAAACTAACTCCGCACCTATAGACTCACTTTCAAGGACTCTATAACTCATATTTTCTGATTTCCATGATTTGGTTTCTTTTGTATATTGGCTGTTTGCCCTCTTTGTTTAGGTCTAGTTTTTCATCAATTCCATTATATTTCTTTATTTCCCTGTAAATGCCTGCAAGAAAATGAATCTCAATGTAATATATGGCGATGTATAGACACTTTGACAATAAATTAACTTTGTACTTTCTGTTAGAGCCAGAGAGAAAATAATTGGGGGTGTTAGTGTCTTTTACTGTCTCAGGAGGTGCTTTGCTCCCACATTAAACAAGTGGTAAAGTGTTCCAGAAGACCACAAATGTTTGCAAACACCAAAGGTGGCAATGTTAGCACAGCTCTTCAGAAAACTCAGGAATGAAGACCCTTTTTTTTGTACACTGTATATTGTGGCTAGTGGCATCTGTGATGTCACCCCCACCCCGGTAGTGTTGATCCCACTACAGTATGACATGACTGCTTGATGTTGATGGTGGGCTGCTTCTGAAGTACTGTTAATACGTAAGGTCCACTGCTTCCACTCTCCTTATTAAGCAGAGAGTCTCAAGTCTCTAGGCATGTTTGAATCAATTCAAGGGGATGGAAATTCTTCTTGGGTAATGGTTCATTGAATGGAATAGGATGAGATATAATTTACTGAATATAAATAGCAACCAATCAATATTATCTACGTTGCATTCCTACTCAGGATAAATTTCCAATGCAAGAACTGTTAGCAAATCATTTGTTAGCAGGACTATACAAGCTATTCTGAATTTTAAAAAATTAGTTGAAGAAATAAAAATTTTAACTATTTCCACATATTGTCTGAACCTCATAACATCAAGTAGTCAAGCACAGAAGGAGCATATTCAGCTTATTAATGAACAACTATCCAGTTAGAAAAGTTTCCCCACCTTTTTCCATACTATTACTTACTCTAAAGTATTTACCAAATACCTACTTGAAGGCTTATTTTGAATCTGTTTCTACCCCTTTGTCAGGTAGCACATTCCACAACCTGGCTACTCATTGTATTAAATAAATCGTTATCTCATGGCTCTACATTTCTTTCATTGATCACATTCTGTGCTCTCTTGTTTGTGATTTCTAGCTCTTTAAACCAATGGTTTTGTTACTATACCTAAGCCCTTCTGTAGTTTAAATATACCCAACAAATTTTCTCCTAATCATTTCTGTTCTAAGTGTAACAACCTATATCCCACAGTTTATCCACAAAAGTAAACATTTCTGTAGCAGTACTAGTATTCTGTACATTTCCAATATTTTAATGTTCGTGTTTAAACTATGTTGTCCAAAATAGTATTGAGTCAATACTCCTGCTGTGTCTGACCAGTGTTTGTCCTGGTTAAACATGTTGTCTGTTGATATTTGGACTTGTTGTTTCTGCTCATAAAGCCTAGTGTTATATTTGCTGCTACGCTACCACTTTCACAATTAAATGCTCTGAAATATCTATTCTCCATTTAATTGGCGAGATACATTGAAAGGTTAATGAAATATTAACTGCCTCGAGAACCACCCCGCCACACCAAACTTCATCACTAATTCCACAACTTTTGGGTGTTCATGTTAGCAGATGTCAATATCAGAATGTTACTAGGTAAAGCTCTGTTGGTTACAGACGTAGGTGTTGTGGAGTGGAGGTGGGAGGAGGTGGTGCTGGGCTATTTTTACTTGTGGTTAAATTAGACACTTTTGCTCAAGGGTAGTTATGTGATCTTAATGAAAACAATCCTCAGTGGAGTCCTCTGTGGTGTTTTGCCTTTGAATAACTCTTTTGATTCCCCCTTAGCCTCCTGTGCCAATGGTCTGTAACCAAGTCACTTTGCCAGTATAGACTGTTGTAGTGACCATCACTGATGACCTTCGAAGGATCTAAGGAAGGAGAAATATAAGAATGTGACTCATAATGCAATTCAGTACATCAGGCCCTTGCTGACCAACGTCCTACACATCTAGTCACAATTTCCTGCATTTGGCCCATATCCCCTAATCCCCACCTCTCCATGTATCTAGCCAACTGCTTCTTAAATCATCCTTCTGTACCTGCCTCAATCACTTCTTCTGGCAGCTAGTTCCATATATTCTTCACTCTCTACGTGAAAAAGTTGTCACTGGAGTCCCTTTTAAATCTTTTCCCACTCACCCCTAATTTTGGACTCCCCTCTCCTCGGGAAAAGGCAGTTACTGTCACCTTATCTACGCCTCTCAAAATTTTAAATGTTTCTGTAGAGTCACCCCTCATTCTCCTATTTTCTAAGAAAAAATGACCTAGCTTAACCAACCTCTCCCAATAAATTAGGCCTTCTATTCCTAGCAACACCCATGCAAATCTTTTCTGCACTTTTTCCAGTTTAACTACATCATTCCTATAACAAAGTGACCAATACACATTACTCCAAATGTGGCCTCACCAATGACATAATTAGCTGCAACACAATGTCCCAACTCCTATTCTCAGTGTCTTGACTGAAGCCCAGCATGCTAAATGCCATTCTTACCACCTTGTCTACTTGTGAAGCCAATTTCAATGAACTTCGCCCTTGTGCTCCTAAACCGCAGTGGTAGAGACCTGAGCACTGCTGCCTGCCCCTGCAGGTATCCACTCTAGTTGCTGTTGAACTCTTTTTTTTCTTTATGCAAAATAATTTTAAAGCATTTCTTTCCAGAAAGATAGCGACCATCTTGTTTCTGAAATAGAAAATTTAATCTCAGTGGAAAAAAAATGTTTGCAGCAGAATTAGCTTTACACATAATTTTCATTTTTTCAAGGTATCAGGGTACTAAATTAAATTAGTAAAGATGTACTTTAATTTGGATGGCATATGTTTTTGCTTACTTCATTATGTTAGACATTTACGGTTGGATAACTTGCTCATTTCAGTAAAAACATTGAGTTGAGCTGAGGACCATCTTGCAGGAAAAAGATCATCTAATCTCTTCAAATCTCTCCTCATTTCCAATATTAAATAATAAAGTCAAGACATTTTAAAACTTAAATATTGCCATTTAATGGCCCCACTGGCATGGATCTCCTAAAATCGCTTCCTTTATACACAATACAAAACTCAATTATTTATCTTTAACCATTTGTTTTTTCTGTGCCTGGCCTTCTTTGCACAATCTCTCGATGAGATCATCTCCATGCAATAATTTCAAGTTTCCTGGCCCTCATCATCTTATTTTCGCTATAGATGTCCAGTCCCTATACACCTCCATTCCCCACCAGGAAGGCCTCAAAGCTCTCAGTTTCTTTCTGGACACCAGACCAAACCAGTTCCCCTCTGTCTAGCAGAACTTGTCCTCACTATTAATAATTTCTCCTTTGGCTCTTCCCACTTCCTTCAAACAAAAGGTGTAGCCATAGGCACTTGCAGGGGCCCCAGCTATGCTGGTGTTTCTGTTGGCTTTGTGGAACAGTCTATGTTCCAAGCCTACACTGGTGTACGTCCCTCACTTTTTCAACGCTATATTGATAACTGCATTGGTGCTGCTTCCTGCACCCAGGCGAAACTCGTCAACTTCATCAACTTTGCCTCCAACTTCCACCCTGCCCTCAAATTTACCTGCTCCATTTTCTACAGCTTCGTCCCATTTCTCAATCTCTCTATCTCTATCTCTGGAGACAAAGAAAGGGACATTCCTTCCTCCATCATCAACACTGCCCTCAAATGCACCTCTTCCATTTCACGCACATCTGCACTCACCCCAACCTCCTGCCACCCTACCAAGGATATGGTTCCTCTTGTCCTCACTTACCACCCCATCAGTCTCTTTCTGCTTTCCACAGGGATTGCTCCCTACTCAACTCCCTTGTCCATTTGTCCCTCCCCACTTATCTCCCTCCTGTTACTTATCCTTGCAAGCAGAACAAGTGCTACACCTGCCCCTACACCTCCTCTCTCACTATCATTCAGTGCTCTAAACAGTCCTTCCAGGTGAGGTGACACTTCAGCTTTGAGTCTGTTGGGATCATATACTGTGTCCAGTGCTCCTGGTGTGGCCTCCGGTATATCGGTGAGATACGATGTAGATTGGAAGACCGCTTCACTGAGCCCCCACGCTCGGTCCACCAGAAGAAGCAGGACCTTGCAGTGGCCACCCATTTTAATTCCACTTCCCATTCCTATTCTGATATGTCAATCCACGGCCTACTCTACTGTCACGATGAGGCCACACTCAGGTTGGAGGAACAACATTTTATAGTCCATCTGGGTAGCCTCCAACCTGATGGCATGAACATCAATTTCTAGAACTTCCGGTAATGCTGCCCCCCTGCCACCTCTTTCACCATTTCCCATCCCCTTTTTCCTCTCTTACCTTATCTCTTAGCCTGCCTATCACCTCCCTCTGGTGCTCCATTCACCTGTTATTTCTTCCATGGCCTTCTGTCCTCTGCTATTAGATTCCCCTCTCTCCAGCCCTGCAGATCCTTCACCAATCAGCTTCCCAGCTCTTTACTTCACCCCTCCCCCTCCCAGATTCACTTATCACCTTGTGTTTCCCCCTCCCCACCTTTTAAATCTATTCCTCATTTTTTTTCTTTAGTACTGCTGAAGAGTCTTGGTCTGAAACGTTGACCATGCTCTTTTCCATAATACTGCCTGGCCTGCTGAGTTCCTCCAGCATTTTGTCTGTGTTGCTTGGATTTCCAGCATCTGCAGATTTTCTCTAGTTTGTCACTTGAACCCATTGGCTTAATACACTAGCTCCATCCATCACTGAACTGTTCCCATAACCTATGGACTCACTTTCAAGGAATCTTCATCTCATGTTCTTGATATTTATTACTTATTTGTTATTATTATTATTTGGAATTTTGTGGTGTGACCCTAGCATAACTGTCAGGTCATATTACCATGGCCCAGACTGCTTGTAGCCAGCAATGTTTGCTGATCAGCTAACATTTCATAAATGTGTCTGGAGTTTAATGGACCTTGAAGCTTCTACGAACCACAATAATTTTGGCAAAAAAATGATGGAAACCCTTGACTAACACATAAACAGGGTTCCCCTCGATCATCCATAGAACTGGAAAATTCACAGAGGAAATTCCTGGCCATCGTGTTTACCTTTGTCCCAAACTAAAATGCTTGGATAAATATCCTCTGTTTAATTCCTGTATATTCTGTGAATACTTTGATACTTTTTGGGTATGGATGTGCTTTAATTTACATGGAAGTGAAATGTGTCAAAGCAATTGAAGCAATGGAATCCAGCTATGTAAAAAACACAAGTATGACCAAAGGCCTAGGAGGGTGGAGGTAGGGGGAAGATAAGAACCAGCTACCTCTCAGATTCACGCAGTGGCCTTGGGTAATAATTATTAGTGTTATATCAAAAGGGAACAGATATATTGACCTGCATAAGGATTCATGGACACCCTCTAGCAGGCTACAACATCAGTAAATCTGGATGAACCCTTCCATTAATTACTGTGGAAGAAAAACCCAATTATGATAAATAATTTGAGCCATTTTCGGTGACTCATTGGATCTTTGGGGCTTTAGGGTAGTAGAGGCTGTGATCATTGCTTCAACCTCTTAGGAGGATGAGTTTCAAGTAGATAGGGACCACTATGGCTAACTGTACCTCTTTTGTCTGCGTGCTCAATGGAAAGGATAAGGTCACTCCAGCGACTGGCACGTATAGGTGAAGAACAAGCAAAGAGGTTCTGGTATGGAATCTCAGTGCCAATTTCTCAAAACTTCTGCGTCAGGCTTATTACCGACATCTTATATGGTGTGAAATTTGTTGTTTTGTGCAAAGACATAAGATTATTATAAACTACAAAATAAATAAGCAGTAGAAAAATAGAGGCTTTGTGTTCACCAGAAACTCACCATTCATATTCTAAGCAAAAAACAGGTGATTAGAGGAACTCAGTGGGTCTGGCAGCATCTTTGGAGGCAGAGAGATAGTCAGTGTTTTAGGTTGAGACCCTGCATCAGGTTCAACCTCCCTTCACCAATGATCCTTGATCTTTCACTTTTCCTTCATTTTAAGTATTTTCAGATTCCCAGCATTCATTCTTCTTTTCTCTTAATTTCAGGCAATTCCTTTGATTGCTTCAGGAAGTCTTGTTCCCTATTGATGTCTTCTTTCATCTTACACAATCAAGTATGTTTGTTCATTAATCTCTTGTGTCTTGTCACAGACACCGACCCTATTTTTAACTTTCTATAAACAGGCTCAGTAACATTTATTACTTCTCAAACACCAGGCTGTTGAACCCGAGGGGATAACTTCACTCAACTTCACTCATCCCATCGCTGAACTGTTCTCATAACCTGGGGACTCACTTTCAAGAACTTTTCATCTCATCTTCTTGATATTTATTGCTTATTTATTTTATTACTATTATTATTGTTATTTACTTCTTCTTTCTTTCTGTACTTGCGCAGTTTGTTGTCCATTGTACATTGGTTGTTCGTCCGCCCCGTTGGGTGTGTGGTCTTTCATTGATTCTATTGTGTTTCTTGTATCTACTGTGAATGCCAGCAAGAAAATGAATCTCAGAGATGTATTTGAAGACATATATATACTTCGGTCACAAATTTACTTTGAAATGTGCAAAATGATCTATCAACCAAGATTCACCTGCAAGCTTTTCAGGTCTTTAAAGTGTTAAGTTTCTCTGGCAATCTGATTGCTGCAGCAACAACGTGGGACAGCTAGAAGACCTTAAACACCAGAAATTCTGCAGATGTCCGAGATCTTGAGCAACACGCACAAAATGCTGGAGGAATTCAGCAAGTCAGGCTGCATCTATGAGTGATAATAGACAGGTAATGTTTCGAGCAGAGGCCCTTCCTCAGGACTCATGGCCAATGTGTAGTTTATCAATTCTCCCTGTGACTATGTGGGTTTTCTCCAGGTGTTCTGCTTTGTCCCTATGTATTAAAGATGTGTGTGTTGACAGGCTATCTGCCCACTGATCTTTGACTCTGAACACGTCGAATCTTGGGGGAGGGGGGATTAGGGAATGTAGAGAAAATAAAACAGGGCTAGAGTGGGAAGAGTGTTAATGAGTGTTGATGGTTGTTATGGATCCAGTGCTCTAAGGGGCCTTATTCTCTGCTGAATGACTCTACGACCCTATATCCAATAGTTCTCACAACACAATACCAGTTTCACTACCAGACAGAGTTACACACCAGTAAAAGTAAAAATCTCTCCAATACCACAACTTCAGCTCAAGAATAATAAACCCAGTTAAAAAATGGCAGTAATCGGAATTGAACTCAGTTAATAAATATGGTTAAACCTTACTGAGGCCTCTTATTTAAACAGTACCAGAACGGTGCCACTAATAAAATCTTACAACTGCAAAGTGATGCCAATAGTGCATTTTCCCAAACATCCCCCTGCTTTTCAGATGCCAAATGGCACTGGATTAGTCACTGTAAAACATTCCTGAGGATCATAAGGTAAAGTCCCTGGCTTTGCTTGCTGCTCTGTATTTCAACTGGCACAGGGAAAACTAGAATTCATATTAGATCTCTGTGCGAACAGCTTGTTTAATATCAGTGCCTGAGGATTTACAAATAGCTGTTGATTGTTCTGTGCCATATATTGCCTTATCTAATATATTCTTCAGAAAAAAATGGAAAGGTTATATGGAGAAATGCCTGTAAAACACTAGAGAATTTCAAAATTGTAACAAAATATTCAACATCTGCAGAATAGATATTCCTGAGGGGGTACAACTAATTGTATGAATAGCTCTGTTTGTGGGAGAAGCATCAAAGAGCAAGGCATTAAATAGTCCACAAATCATCGAATTCAATCAATTTTGGAAAGTTCTGACTTTCAGAAAAGCTATAAAGCTAATTATAGATTTACTAATGACGCTGTGCAAGTTCAAGTTTAATTGTCATTCAACCGTACATGAATACAGCCAAATAAAACTGTGTTTCTCTGGGGCCATGGTGCAAAACACAGATCCAGCATTCATACACAGCACAAGGCATATATAGTACATGCAATTACAATACAAACATACAACCACAGAAAAAATGTAATATAACCCAAGTCCCTGAGTCCATGAATGCTGTTGGCAAGGGCAAGTCTGCAGCAGTCTGCAGACAAACACAATTCAGCTTGTCTTCCAGTGAGTGAACACTGTGGGGCAGCACCGATGCCAATATGGACGCTGTGTCTCACCACCTCCAGGCACCAACTCCGATGCCTCTCTCCTGGCATAGACCATGTTACAACCAAGGCCACGCAGCTACCCCGCCATTAGACTCGCCAATAAATCAGTGTAACAGACTTGCAGCATTCCACATTACCAACCTCCAGCTGGACTAAGGCAATCACTAGCTGTTGAACCACCCACCACCTTCGCACACTGACTGAGATGCCGCTCTGTAACAGGCAACAACACGGTCTGCACCAAGTCCAGCTCCCCTGCCTATGAGCAGCTTGCTGATGAGGTAGACCTGCAGTACTTGAAGTTCTTAATGTCCAGCAGCTTCTTATGATCATAAAAAAGATTTAGATAAAAGACAGTAACATCATTGGTTGGCCTTGGAGAGGCTGCTGCATCCGAGCATGCCGCTACTTTACCAGAAGTTGTAAATATTGGAGCCCTCCAACTTTATATAACTGAGCCTTATTCAAAAGCCACAGAAATAGGCTTTCACTTTCACTCTGCTGTGCACGACCTCTTCTGCATTTATAATACTATGTCAGTGAGTCAATTGTGGCGAGTGGCCAAGTAGTTAGGGCATTGGACTAGTGATCTGAAGGTCATGGGTTCGAGCCTCGGCCGAGACAGCGTGTGTATCCTTGATTAGATTAGATTCAACTTTATTGTCATTGTGCCGAGTACAGAGCCAATGAAATGTAGTTAGCATCTGACCAGAAATGCAAAGAATAGTGTTATTTACAAGATAACTGTGAGTAACAAGTAAGTGCTACAGCACACAAATATAAAAGTACTGAGACAGTACAATATGGGTGCAATACTGCTTAGCACTGTGATGTGAGGTTCAGCAGGGTCACAGCCTCAGGGAAGAAGCCCTTCCTGTGCCTGCTGGTGTGGGAGCGGAGGCTCCTGTAGCACCTACCGGATGGGAGGAGAGTAAAAAGTCCATGGTTAGGGTGAGATGCATCCTTGATAATGCTTTTCGCTCTGCCCAGGCAACGTTTATGGTAGATATTCTCAATGGTGGACAATTGGGTGCCGATAATCCGCTAGGCAGTTTTCACCACACGCTGGAGTGCTTTGCGGTCCAATACGGGACAATTGCCATACCACACTGAGATGCAGTTGGTGAGTATGCTCTCAATGGTACAGCGGTAAAACTCTGTCAGTATCCTGGGACAGAGGTGAGTTTTCTTGATGCTCCACAGGAAATAAAGGCGCTGTTGCACCTTTTTGACCAGGATGGAGGAGTTCAGGGACCAGGCGAGATCATCAGAAATCCTTGAGCAAGGCACTTAACCACACAATGCCCAGCATTGTCTACCCAGCTGAGAATAGGTACCGGCAAAAGTGCCGGGAGTTAACCTCGTGATAGACTGGTGTCCTATCCGCGGGGGAGTCTTGTACTCTCAGTCGCTTCACGCCACGGAAACCGGCATAAGCACTGGCCTGATGGGCCACAAGGCTCGTGACAGACTTTAATCTTTAATCAGTGAGTCAATGCCCTGGATTTTCCAATGTTTCCAATGCTATCATGCTAGCCTGCAGTTGATAGGTGAAGAGCCATGCAGGCAACATACTTTCTGTCAAGTGAGTTTTGTGCGGAGATTATGAAGTTCAAGCTCTGATTAATTAAGAGGTGTGCAGTGAATTGTCTAACCTGGATCAGTTGATGATAGTTGATATTCCTATGGCCAGGTGACCAGAAATGCACAAAATAAACCAAGAGTGGTCTTGTACTTGTACAGTTGTAATATGATGTTGCAAGTCAGCAGATTCTTCAAGGAAAAATCTTGCCCGATATATCTGTCGGAATTCTTTGAAGAAATAACCAGCAGGCTAGATAAAGAAGAACCAATTGATGTTGCGAACTTGGATTTTCAGAAGGCCTTTGACAAAGTGCCACACCTAAGGCTGCACAGCAAGCTACGAGCTATGAGACGGTACAATTATAGGTGGAGGGGCAGGAAATTTTGAGGAAGTAAAAAGGCTACAGAAGGACACACGGATCTGGAGAGTGCGCAAAGAAATGGCAGATGGAACGTGGTGTTGGGAAGTGGGGTCATGCACTTCGGTAGAAGAAATGAAAGGTTGACTATTTTCTAAATGCAGTGAAAATACATAAAACTGAGGCACAAAGTGACTTGGAAGTCCTTGTGTAGGATTCCCTAAAGGTTTGTTTGCAGGTTGAAGCTGTGGTGAAAAAGGTAAATGCAATGCTAACATTCATTTCAAGAGGACTAGAATATAAAGGCAAGGATATAACGTTGAGACTTTATAAAGCACTGGTGAGGCCTCACTTGGAGTATTGTGAGGAGTTTTGGGTCCCTTATCTTACAAAGGATGTACTGAAACTGGAGAGAGTTCAAATGAGGTTGACGAAAATGATTTCAGGATTGAATAGCTTGGCATATGAAGGGTTTGATGGCCCTGGGCCTGTATTCACTAAAATTTAGAAGAATGAGGGGTGACTTAATTGAAACCTATTGAATAGTGAAAGGCCTTTATAGAGTGCATGTGGATAGGATAATCCCTATGGTGGGACAGTCCAAGACCAGAGGACACAGCCCCAGACTGAAGGGCATTCTGTTTGAAAGGAGATCAGGAGGAATTTCTTTAGCCAGAGAGTGATGAATCTGTGGCATCCTTAATTACAGGCAGCTGAGGAGCCAAGTCTTTATGTATATTTAAGGAAGAGGTTGATAGATTCATGGCTGGTCAGGGCATGAAGAGAAACAGGGGGAAGGCAGGAGATTGAAACTGAGAGGAAAATTATTCAGCCATGATGAAATAGTGGAGCAGACTCGATGGGCCAGATGGCCTAATTCTACTCCTATATCTTATGATCCTATGGTCAATGTCTTGTATAGTACTAACATGATGTCCTAAATCTTGTAACTCAATGTCTCATTGATGAAGGTAAATATGCCAATTGCGTTCTTCACCATTCTGTCCTCCTGTATCCTCACCTTCAGGGAGTTCTGTCATTGTACCCCAAGTGTTCTTTGTTTACAACACCAGCTAGGGCCTGTCATTTACTGTGCAAGTCCTTCACTGGTTTACTTTACCAAAATTCAACACTTTGCACTTTTCTGAGTTAAATTTTATCTGCTGTTTCTTGGTCTACTTTCTCAGTTGCTCTATATCCTATGGTAATATTAGGTAATTTTCTTCAATGTCAATTATACTGCCAACCTTGTGTAATCTCGACACTTACCAAAAACATTTTATCTAAGTCATTAATATAGATGAGAAAGAACAGTTAGCCCACCACAGATCCTTCAGAGGATCTTCACAAATCATTCATAGTCTCCCCCAACCAGGAGCCCTGGATGAACTACAGTTACACAATCTTCTGTGGGCCAGATCAGTGGCAATCAGAATTGACAACCAAGTAAAATACAAGGGGTTCAGGTATGATCCGCATAAATCTTTATCAACTTTGGTAAAGAAGTCGGTGATGAAAAATATCAACCCCTGCCTGAGAAGCAACTTGGATCTGCTCTAATTTGCCTACTGGAGCAATGGGTCCACAGCAGATGCCACGTCATTGTCTCTTGACTCAACCCTGGAACATCTGGACAGCAAAGATGCATACATCAGGATGTTCTTTATCAACTACAGCTTAGCATTCAATGCCATCATCCTCTCAAAAGTAATCAATAAGTTTCAATACCTTGGCTTCAATACTTCCTGGTGTAATTGGATCTTTGGTTTCTTCACTTGCGGAGCCCAGTCATTTTGGAATAACAACAACATCTCCTCCACAATCTCCATCAGCACAGGTGCACCAGAAGGCTGTGTGTTTAGCCCCTGCTGTACTCACTTTACACTTATGACTGTGCGGCTAAACACAACTCCAATGCTATATTCAGGTTTGGTGACGGCACCAATGTCATTGGTCGAATCAAAGGTGGTGATGAATCAGCATATAGGAGGGAGATCAAAAATCTGGCTGAGTGGTACCATAGCAATAACCTCTTATTCAGTGTCAGCAAGACCAAGGAAACTGATTATTGACTTCAGGAATAGGAAACCAGAGGTCCATGAGTCACAGAATCAAAGGTGGAAAGGGTCAGCATCTTCAAATTACTCAGTGTGACTATTTCAAAGAATGGGCCCAGCATGTAGGTGCAATTATGAAGAAAGCTTGGCAAGTGCCTCTACTTCCTTAGACGTTTGCGAAGATTTGATATGACATCTAAAACTTTGACAAACTTCTATGAATGTATATTGGAGAGTGTGCAAACTGACTGCATCACAGCTTGGCACAGAAACACCAATGCCCTTGAAAGGAAAATCTTACAAAAGGTAGTGTGTGTGCTCCAGTACATCTCAGGTAAAAGCCCTTACCTCCACTGAGCACATCTACACAGATCGTTGTCACAGGAGAGCAGTATCAATCATCAGGGACCTTAACACCTAAGACATGCTCTCTTCCTGCTGCTACCTACAAGAAGAAGGTACAGGAGCCTCAGGACCCACACTACCAGGTTCATGAAGAGTTACTACCCCTTAACCATCAGGTTCTCGAACCAGAGGGGATACGTTCTCTAGCTTCACTTGCTCCATCAGTGAAATGTACCCATAACATATGGACTCACTTTTAGATACTCTTCATGTCATGTTCTCAATATTTATTGCTTATTTATTAATTATTCTTATTATTTATTTCTTTTTCTATTTGCACAGTTTGATGCTTTTTGCACACTGTTTGAACATCCAAATAGGTGTGGTCTTTCATTGATTGATTATTTTTCTATGGATTTATTGAATATATCCACAAGACAATGAACCTCAGAATTGTATATGGTGGCATATATGTACTTTGATAATAAATTTACTTTGAAATTTCCCCACATTGAACTGTTTGGTTTTGCCAGACAAGGGGTCATTTTCCCATCTGAAATGCTGGAAAATCTGTGGATTCCAGGAATTGAACGTGGAACACAATTGTCCTGTTAGTGGGAATGGGCTGTGTGGGTATTTAGATTCCACCCTTCACACTGGAGTACCTCTGCACAGTCAAAGGAATGGCTTTTTTAAAACCAGAAGAGTAACCTAAATTATGTAGTACTTAAAACACTGAAATTGACAAGTTCTTGCGCAGTGAAATTAAATCAACATATCTACCTGTCAAGGAAAACGTTTTCCTCCATGGGGGTGTTTGTTTTTACAGTCTTTATCAATGCAATCAACAGAGAATGATCAATTTAATGTGAATTTTAACAATTTACACAGCAGGCACCAAAAACTGTTAAAAATGTTTTTCTGAACAATGTGTAAAAACCATCTGACTCAGAAAGATTAATTTTATATATGTGGAATCTATTTCCTTCAGAATAAGTAAATCAAAATGCCATGGATACGAAAGTAATAAAAATGTAATAGAAGTTTGTTTGTCACAGTCCATCTACAGCCGTAAGTTATTCCACTTTCTATAAAAGGATTAATATTATAATAAAAATTGAAAGCTTTTTATTTTCTGGTTTGTTAGCTTTTAGGTTAACATCAAGCACTGTCACTTTGTCACTGAATGGAAATTAGAAATTGCTCTTACTGAAGCAAGCATTATTGCAGGGAAAAGTTAAGGATAGTGCAATTCCGAGCTCCTTTTAAAGCTTTCTGAAGTAAATAGTGTCAACAGGTGTCAGTAAGCAGCTGTGCTAGATCTAGAACAGATGGGATTATCCCCATGTAATGAATTAAACTGAAAGGAAAGCTGAAGGAAAATGTAGAGCAGCATAGCAGTTAGCACGGCACTTTCCAGTACAGGCGACCTGGGGTCAATTCCCGCTGTAAGAAGTTTGTATGTTCTCCCTGTGACCGCGTGGGTTTCCTCCTGGTGCTCCGGTTTCCTCCCACAGTCCAAAGGTGTACTGGTTAGTTGGTTAATTGGTCATTGTAAATTGCCCTGTGATTAGGTTAAGGTTAAATCGGGGGTTGCTGGGCAGTGAGGCTCGAAGGGCCAGAAATTTATCTCAATAGATAAATAAATAAAAATAAGTTCCTGTCCTGGTAGAATTGCCTTTAGCACCTCCTTTGAAACATTAAATAGTGACTTTAGCATGGGCTATGACAACTTCGCAGAAATGTTAAACTGTCATATGAAAACACTGATAAATGTTTACAGTAATATCGAGTATGGAAATATAATTGACCAATGACACTTTCAAATTGATTACATAGAAATTAGCATTGAAAACATTATTGTACAGCACACTGTTGAGAGCTTGTAATGTTTATTAACCAGAAATATATTAGATTGGTGCATTTTGTTTTATTATTTGACAGTCTGATAATTAGGAATAATGTCTATGACTTGAAGGGAATTTCAAACAAAATTAATCAGAGCAGCATTGCAAGGAAGCAAATTTCAGGATACATTCAGATTAATGTCAGGCAAAAGAATATCATTTATACTTCATCCAGCTTCAAAAAAGTTCTAAATTCATAATGTTAGGATTGTCAGGCTATGATGCTATGGACAGTATTGTAGTTAAAGACAAAGATGCCAAATTACAACTAATTAAATAAAGTAGGAATGCAGTTTCAGGTGGTGTGTTGTAGCTGCATGATGTGGGTGTTGGTCGACCCCATTGTGGTTCTGGCAGCTGAGAGGTGACGACCTGGAATCTAATCTTCAAACACCATGATGCATGCATCAGGGTGTAGGTGAGTTACCCGGATGCTATGCTTCAGGAAGCATCACACCCACTAGATCAGCTGCTTCAAATTCAGTCTGTGGTCAAGGACAAGGGGGTGCGAGTGAGGCAGGTGGGGGACCAAAGACGTAGTGCTGGAGGAACTTCAGCTCCTAAGCTTGTCCAACAGATCTGAGGTTCTTGCTGCCTGTGGAGATGGGTGTGGGGGCTGTAGGAAGGATGAGCAACCATGGCACCGTGGAGCAGGGAGCCATTCAGGAGAGGGAGGAGCAGAGTAACTGAGGAGAGTATAGTCGGACCAATAGACAAGAGTGGAGAGACCTGTAGGCTTGTTTGTCTGCTTGGAGCCCAGGTTTAGGACATCTCATCTTACCCGTGGATAAATTTGGAGTGGGAGGGAAAGTTCCAGTTATGGTCCACACGTGGCAGGCCTACACAGGCAGGAACCTCCCATCTCCACCCAGCTAATAGGAGTCAACTGCCATTCATTTCCAACTCATCACCTGCAGCCTATTTAAACCCAGCTCTCATCCACAGTCTTTGTTTGCTCATTGAACCAGTCAGCCTCAACCAGATGCACTTAGCCTTCATTTACCTTGTTGCCTACTGTGTTTAGTTTCTGCTCTCTCTTGTTTTGTGTCCCTTGTGACTTGTTATTTTGTAGTTTTGTTTACTGCTAAATTGTCTCTGCTGCACTGCTTTTGGGTCAAGCTTCCTCTATGTTTCCTGATAATAGTTCCAATGGCATAGGTCGGACACAGAATGAGTTTCGATTAAGGGAACCTAGGGTCTAAATTAAGATGCAGAACCTAAAGGATTGCTATCTGAGCGACATGGAAACTGGCACAGGGTCAATAAGAATAGAGATTTAAATACGTAGCTGAAAAGTTGGTGTGGGAGACTTGGATTTGAATTTGTGGGGCATTGACATCAATATCTGGGAAGGAGAGAGCTGTTATAATAGGATGGACTCCACCTGAACAATCCTGGAACCAGGGTCCTGGTGATTTGCATACCTAAGGCTATGGATAGGACTGTAAACTAAATATGGGGGTGGGGAGGATTCAATAGATTAGAAAACTATGAATAAAATTAAAGGGGAAAGAGTGTGCAGTAGTAGTTACTAAAGTTGCCAGAATTAAAAAAAATAGAATGATTATAATTAAAGAGATAAGTATGTAACTTCAGGCACAACATGGAGAAAAATCTGAGAAGAATACTGGTGAGTACTGGTGAATACAGAGCTGAAAGGTTTATATTTGAAAGCACACAACATGTGAAAAAGGAAATGATCTTGTACACCAGTTAGTTGTCAGTTATGATGACATGGGCATCACAGAACTGAAAGAAGATTACAGCTGTGAGTTAAACATCCAGGGATAAGTATCCTTTCAAAAAGACTGGCCAATGGGTTGAGCTGGAGGGGTGGCTCTTTAGGTTTAAAAAAAATAAATCAAATCCTTGGCAGGAAGTGAAATAGGATCAGAAGATGTGGAATCCTTGTGGATAGATTTAAGAAACTGCAAAGGTAAAAGGATCCTGATGAGCATTATATACAGGCCTCCAAATAGTAGCTAGGATGTGGAGTACAAAGTAAAACAGAATGTAAGCAAGGCAATGTTAAGGTAATCATGGAGGATTTCAATGTGCAAGTAGACCGGGAAAATTAGGATGGAAGAGCATCCCAAGAGAAAGAATTTGTAGAATGTCTATGGGATGGCTTTTTAGACCAGCTTGTGGTGAGCCCACTAGGGAAAAGGCAATACTGGGTGTTGTGTATTGAGCCAGATTTGATTAGGGAGCTTAAGGTAAAGGAACACTTAGGAAGCAGTAATTGTAACATGATAGAATTCATTGTGAGATCTGAGAAGGAGAAACTAAAATGGGATGTTATCAGTATTACAATTGAGTAAAGGTAACTACAGAGACACGAGAGAGAAACTAGCCAATGTTGATTGTAAATGGACAATACCAGGGATCATGGCAGAGCAGCAATACCAGGAGATTCTGGGAGTAATTCAGCACAAGATCAGGTCATCCCAAAAAAGAGGAATCATTCTGAAGGGAGGATGAGTCAACCACAGCTGATAAGGGAAGTCAAAGTCAACAGAAAAATATAAGAGGTCATACAATATTGCAAACATTATTGGTAAGCTAGAGGATTGGGAAGCTTTTAAAAACTAACAGGAGGCAACTAAAAAGGTAATAATGGAAGAAAAGATAAAATATGAAGGTAAGTTAGCCATTAATATAAAAGAGAATAGCTGAAGTTTTCTCAAATATATAACAAATAAATGAGAGGCAAGAGTGGACATTAGACCACTGCAAAAAGACACTGGAGAAGCAATCATTGGCAACATAGAAATGGCGGATGAACTAAAGTATTTTGTGTCAGCCTTCACTGCGGAAGACACCAGCAACATTATTTGAGACAGCCAGAGAGGGGTGTGGGGGGTAAGGGGAATCGTAGGCAGAAGTGAGTGTAGTTGCTATGACTAAGGGAAAAATGCTTGGGAAGCTGAAAGTTTTGAATACCATAAGACATAGGAGCAGCATGAGATCATTTGGCCCATCGAATTTGCTCTACCATTTGATCACGGCTGATCCATTTCCCCGTTAACCATTATCCTGCCTTCTACTCATAACCTATACAACCATATGAAATAAGAACAGAATTAGGCCATTTGGCCCATTGAAGCTGGACTGGATATACTACAATCCAGGGTTCTGAAGGAGGGAGCTGAAGAGATTGTGGAAGAACTAGCAGTGATGTTATAAAGAATCACTGGATTCTGGAGTGGTTCTGGAGGACTGGAAAATTGCAAATGTCACTCCACTCTTTAACAAGGGAGCAACTAACAGGAAATCATAGGCCAGTTAGCCTGACTTCAATGGTTGGTAACTTTATAGTCCATTTTTAACATTGAGGTTTTGGGGTTCTTAGAAACATGTGATAAATTAAGTTGAAGTCAGCTAGATTTCTATAATGCGAGATCTTGCCTGACAAAGCAGTTGGATTGTTTTGAGGAAGTAACAGCAGAATAGACAAGGGAAAGTCAGTGAATGTTGTTTAACTGGATTGCCAGAAGGCCTTTCACAAGGTGCTGCACATGAGGCTGCAATGCAAGATAGGAGCCCATAGTATTACAGGAAAGATACCAGCATGGAGGAAGGACTGGCTGACTGGCAAAGAGCAAAGAATGAGTATGAAGGGGCCTTTTGCGATGACTGCCAGTGATTGGTGGTGCTCCTCAGGGGTCGGCGTTGGGATTGCAACTTTTCATGTTTAATGTTAATGATTTGGATGACAGAATTTATGGCTTTGTAGCCAAGTTCCTGACTAAGTCAAAGACAGGTGGAGAGGCAGGTAGTGTTGAGTTAGCAGGGAGTCTGCAGAAGGATTTGGATATGTTGGGAGAATGAGCAATGAGTTGGCAGATAGAATAGGGAATAGTTAAGTGTATCAATGTGTATTTTGGTAGAAGAAATAAAAGCATAGGCTATTTTCTAAATAGGGAAGAAATTCAGAAATTGGAGGTGCAACGGTTCTTGGGAGTCCTAGTACGGGATTCCCTATAAGCTATCTTGGTAAATAGGAAGGCAAATACAATGCCAGCATTCCATTCAGGACAAGTAGAATATAAATGTAAAGATGTAATGCCGAGTTTTATAAACTATTAAACCATATTTGGAGTATTGTGAGTCCCAAATCTAAAGGAGGATGTGTTAGTATTAGAGAGGGTCCATAGGAGATTTTCAGGAATGATCCCTGGGATGAAAGGGTTAATGTATGAGGAGCATTTGATAGCTCTGGCCTGTATTCACTGGAGGTTAGAAGAATGAAGAGGGATTTCATTGAACTCTACTAAATATTGAAAACCTGGTTAAGTTGGAGAGGATGTTTCCAATGGTGAGAGAGTCTGGGACCAGAGGGTACAGCCTCAGCATAAAAGGATGTCCCTCTAGAACAGAGATAAGGAATTTCTTTAACTAGAGTAGGTAAATCTGTTGCCATGGATGGCTCTGAAGGCCAAGTCATTATGTATACTTTAAGTGGAGTTTGATAGCTTCTTGCTTATTGAGGACGTCAAACATTATGGGAAGAAGGCACTGGAATGGGTTTGAACAGCAGAGCAGGCTTGATGGGCTAAATGGCTTAGTTCTGTTCCTGTTGTATGTCCCATAGTCTTATGGTCTTCTGGTGTTGAAACAGAAACATAGGTCTTTTCCATTATGAAATCACAATCTTTTCAAGTGAATGTTGCTTTTATGATACCATGTGTAACTGTGATGTTGCTGCTGTAATTAATTTTTGCAATGCACCTGTGTATGCATGTACTTCTACATATGATGATAAACTCGACTATCAACGAAATACATCAATATGATTTGCATAAAAATATTTTTGTTGCATCATATAAATTGTTGTAAGATCCTTTGTATTTTCTGGCCAGGAAAGATCTCCAACCATACGCTACTCCTTCAGTGTCATCAAGAGGACAGGGCCACAATCATTGTGAGTACATGTTGGAAATGAATTTGGCATGTGATAAGAAGAGAGGCCAACTCCACCAAGGCAGCATTTCATTGGACACCTGAAGGGCAGGGGAAATGCAGTAGACCAATGACAACTGAGTGCCATAACATAGAGGCAGAGGCGAGGACCCCAAACCGCACCTGGGGCACAAAAGAGAAGATGGCCAAGGACAGACAGAGATGGAAGATCTTCATTGCTGCTCTAAGCACCAGCAGTGTAATGTACAGCAAGTAAGAATGACTTGACTGTACTAAAAGAGGCAGATTTGCAGACGGTTGCTGAGGTACTGTAAGTTAAATTAAATATTCCTCGGGGAGCTCCAGCACAGCCTGATTATGACTCGATGTAACTTCTTAACTTTATCCTTCCCATTGTCCCACTAATCATCAGTGCACCCTTCCTACCCCCACTAACCACCTCCCATGTATCGCAGGTGTAACTTTATAAGTATTCTGGTTGGTTATAAGTCACTTTATTCACAATTCTATCATAAAACTTACACCATTGCTTACACATTATCAGTCCATCTTGGAACCTCTTTGCCTTCAAAGTTGTCTCTTGACTTATTGTTCAGAAAATTTGAGTAAGTTAGGACAAAACCTATAAAATTGCTGCACAGATGTAAGGTTGTTTGGGAAAGTCCAGCTTGGCCCCATTGACCTACTGTGGCGTTGTGGATAATTGGAAGGTGGCTTAGTATAGCTGTTAGGATCCTTCTGATGGCTTTGTAGGTGAAAGTGAGAACTTAACTTTGTTTGCTGGGAGCCTTGAGTTATCATCTTCACATCTTCATATGGATCCTTATGGCTAGTTATTGTCCAGTATGGTGATATAGTCTGATACAAGGTATCTCTGGCAAATGCAGTGAAGTGAGAGAAACAAAACACAAGGATCACAATGTGGTAGATTGGTAGATCAAGCGTCCTGCTGTAGTGTATAAGATGTCCATTTAAGGGTCTGATCATAACAAGAAAGAAGCTGTCCCTGAGTCCAGCAAAAGACAATGAGACATAGGAGCAAAATTAGGCCATTCAGCCCATCAAATCTGCTCTGCAATTCCATCATGGCTGATTTATTATCTCTCTCAATCCCATTCTCCTGCCTTCTCCCCTTAACCTTTGATGTCCTGACTAATTATGAACATATCAACCTCTACCTTAAATATACTTAATGACTTGGCCTCTTCAGTTGCCTGTGGCAATGAATTCTACAGATTCACTACTCTCTGATTAAAGAAATGGACATCCCTCTGTTCTGAGGTTATGCCCTCTGGTCCTAGACTCATCCATTATAGGAAACATCCTCCCCACATCCACTGTATTAAGACCTTTCAATATTTGATAGGTTTCAATGAGATCCCCCTCATTCTTCTAAACTCCAGCAGGTATCATCAAATGCTCCTCATATGTTAACCCCTTCATTCCTGGAATCATTCTTGTGTACTTCCTCTGGACCCTCTCCAAAGCCAGCTATCTTTTCTTAGATAGGTGGCCCAAAGCTGCTCAGTACTCCAAGTGTAGTCTGACCAATGCCTTATAAAGCCTCAGCATCACATCCTTGCTCAGAAATTTAAGTCTAGGGCTCCCTGATTATGTTGGCTGTTTTCCAGAGGCAGCTGGAAGTGCAGGGAGAGTGAGTGGTTTGTGTGATGGATTGGGATGTTTTCTCAACTCTTAGCAACATCCTTGGTCTTGTTGTCATTCCAAGTTTTGATGCATTTTGACAGATCCCTTCCTATGGTCCATCTCCAAAAAATAGTAAAGGTCATCAAGGACATGCTGACACCTCTACTTTCTTTGTCTTCTGAGGAAGTAGATGCATTGGTGGAGGTCTGAGGAGAGAAGAAATGTCTTCATTCAGTGGGTGTTGGACCTGTAGAGTTCTCTACCACAGATGACTGTACAAGCCTCATCATGGACCCAAAAGCAACAAGGAACACAGGATGAGAGCAGAAACATCACGTTGAGGAAAGCTTGATCATTCTATATGGGAGAGTTTGAACTAAATTGGCAGAGGTTGAGAAACTCAGTAGCAAAGTGTTCTGTGCGTACTAAGCAATTATTTATACCCGCTGTACAGATTATTATTGTTGTATTGTAGGATAAGGGTGGCTCTTAGTAGATAGAGGGAGACATCTGTTGAGTTTTGTACAGTGGCTGTGGAGCACCTGGTGGAGGGGAACAGAGTAGGGATCATGTGATCTCGATAAGGTGGCCTCCACAATGAGCAGGCAGTGGCCTGGAACTGATCTTGGACAGCAATAACTGAAAAGACAGCTCCATCTGTACGATGTGGGAATGATGTGAGTGTGGAGAAAGAGATGAAATGCAGATGGGGATTAGGGTTTGCAAAGTCAGGGAGGAAGAGGGTGTTGGTGGGGAGAGAGAGAAAGGGGAGGTAACGGAGAGCAAGAGGAGGAGGGATGGGAAGGAGGGATCTGGTGTAGATGGGAAGAGGGAGATAGTGGGAAGAAGGGGGAGAAGGGGAAGGATACTGGTAGTTGTTTCTAACAGCCCTTCTCTATTCAGTCTGAATTCATCTGATTGGGATGATCGGGGTCAAAAACTTGGCAAAGTTCTGAAATCAGCACAAGCGAAAACTCTTCTTAAAAGAAGTTAGTAAAGCTGACACAAATAAAATAACATACACTAAATAAGGAGATGACATGTTATATAATATTACAGAAGGTACGATGTAAAATACTGCAAACTGTTGTACTCTATTAAGACTTAATATAGAAACATAGAAAACATACAGCACAATACAAGCCCTTTGGCCTACGAAGCTGTATTCTGTACCAAACATAATTTTAACCTTTATCAGTAAGCTATGACAGCTGTTCATTTATCTTCTCTCAATCTTTGAATCCTGTTTGATCAACCCTGTCCACAGTTTCCTTGTAAGCTGTTCTTTATATTTAAGTATTAGTCACTTTTTAACTCGAGAGGATTTTGTACATAATTCACCTTGACAATTACTCAGATTGAAACCGTTCTATTTACTGTTTTCAAAGGTTGTCCTTAACCCTCCTTATTTTTCAATCCAAAACCATACTCTTCTCTATTTGATTATGCAAGCTCCCCTTTGAATGTGACATTTCATCCTGTTTGTCTGCTACAGATTCACAAACTGACCAGTGCATGAATGTTTGATGTCCAACTATTAGCACAAGAAAAATGCTTTGATGGGAGAAGATTTGAGCTTATCAGCATTCTAAAAGTTGCTCTTTATGTTAGTGATAGTTATAAAGTTTAGTACTTCTAAAGACTCTTCAGAGCGGGATCTGACACATCTTGTTATTTGTGCAATGACTTGTAGCTTTTTGTGACATGACACTGTGTCCAGAAAACAATGGAAAACCACTGCATTTGTATAATTTATCCTTGCAAGTGGAACAAGTGCTACGCCTCCTCCCTCACTACCATTTAGGGCCCCAAACAGTCCTTCCAGGTGAGGCGACATTTCATCTGTGAGTCTGTTGTGGTCATATACCGTGTCCTGTGCTCCCGGTGCGGCCTCCTGCATATCGGTGAGACCCGATGTAGCTTGGGAGACCGTTTTGCCAAGCACTTATGCTCCGTCCACCAGAAGAAGTGAGATCTCCCAGTAGCCACCCATTTTAATTCCATTTCCCATTCCCATTCTGATATGTCAATCCATGGCTTCCACTACAGTCACAGTGAGGCCACACTCAGGTTGGAAGAACACCAGCTTATATTTCATCTGAGTAGCCTCCAACCTGATGACGTGAACATTGATTTCTCAAACGTCTGGTAATGCCCCCTAGCCCGCTCCTTCACCAGTCCTCATACCCTTTTCCCTCTCTCACCTTATCTCCTTGCCTGCCCATTACCTCCCTCTGGTGCTCCTCTCCCTTATTCTTTCTTCCATGGCCTTCTATCCTCACCTATCAGACTCTCTTTTCTCCAGCCCTGTATCTCTTTCACCAATCAACTTCCTAGCTATTTATTTCACCGCTCCCCTTCCTGGTTTCACCTATCACCTTGTGTTTTTCTTGCCCCCACTTCCCCCCTCACCTTTTAAATTTACTCATCTTTTTTTCTTCAGTCCTGCCAAATGGTCTCGGCATGAAACACCAGCTGTAGGTTTTTCCATAGATGTTGCCTGGCCTGCGGAGTTCTTCCAGCATTTTGTGTGCATTGCTCGGAATAAGTTCAGGTATCTGCAGATTTTCTCTTGTTTGGCATTTGTATAACTCCAAGGTTTCCCTTCAGCTGACAGCCTGTTTGAGATGCTCAACACTAAAACTCTGGGTTCTGCAAAGCATTCTAGGATAGTTTTCAGAAAGTTTTGGTTAGTTATGCATTAAGTATTTCTTGATTAAGGTACCTAACTGCACGAGGGAGAAGGGGGGCGCTTGGGAGAAAGGATGAAGGAAGAGCAGAGTGGAGGCAGACGGAGGGCATGGATGAGAAGAGGGAGTGCGAGTAAGGGTTTGATGAAGCAGGAGGGAGAGGAAGGGAATGGGTAGGAGGGAAGGAGAAAGAGAGGAGGGGCTCGTAGATGGTATGAAGGCCAAGGAGTGGTGGGTTAGGGAAGAAGAGATTGAGAGTAGGGGAAGGGAGGGACGGAGGAAGAGTGAAAATGGAGGGTGATGAGGAAGGAAATTGGGAGGAGAGGTGAACGAGAGAGAAGATTGCTAAGAGAAGGGAAATGTTTGAGAAAGGGATGAACAATAAACCATAGTGAAAGTAATGGTACTATATGCATCTCAGAGTGCTAGAATAGAGTCCTTCTGCAGACAGTTAGAGTGCATGCATGCTGATTTTGGGTATGTGATTAGGCTATAAACCACCTACTATTGGACCAAGGCTTTGTTCTGTGAAAACCATGTGGTAACATTCAAAGGGATCCAATCACAAACAAGAGAAAATCTGCAGATGCTAGAGGAACTCAGCAGGCCAGGCAGCAACTATGGAAAAGAGTAAACAGTTGACATTTCAGGCCGAGACCCTTCAGCAAGATCCCATTCAAAGGGATGCTTGTGGTAAAAGTAATCACGTATAGGCTACTTGTCTCCACAACATGAAGTCCTGGTTGTGGAATTTCAGAATCATCAACGATAATGCAAAAGTAGCAGATCTGAGTGTCATACACAGTTATAGATGCAGATCCAGTCACTGCAATGCAGAGGTCACTGAGTAATTATGAATTAGAATCAGGTTTATTATCACCGGCATGTGTCATGAAATTTGTTAACCTAGCAGTGGTGGTACAATATATGATAAAATATGATAATATAGAAAGAAAAAGGAACAAATAAATGAGTAAATCAGCTACATGAAGTATATATGTATATTAAAAATAGTGCAAAATCAGAAATTATGTATATTTCAGAAAAAAAGTGAGGTAGTGTCAATGGGTTCAATGTCCATTCAGAAATGGGATGGCAAAGGGGAAGAAGCTGTTCCTGAATCACTGAGTGTGTGCCTTCAGACTTCTGTACCTCCTCTCCGATGGTAACAATGAGAAGAGGTCATGCCCTGAATGATGGGGCTTCTTAATAATGGACATTGCCTTTTTGAGGCACTGCTCCTTGAAGATGTCTTGGATACTACGGAAGCTGATACCTAAGATGAGCTGACCAAACTCCTTTCAGTTCTGTGTGGTATCTCCCCCCTCACCCACCCCCCACTCCTCCCCGACTTCCCATACCGCACAGTGATGCAGCCTGCCAGAATGCTCTTCATTGTGGAGAGGAAAATAAAATCCATCATGGAAAAAAAGGGAAAGGTATACCTTCATTTAGAATGGCAAACTGGAAAAGGAGCACTTTCTTTATGCAGGGATGTGGGGAGGGGATTGATTTTCCCCTGAAGAATGAACTAGTTAGAAGTCTCACTGAGTTCTCCTGTGGGAATTAAATGACATCTCATGACCTCTGGCTCACTTTAATTGGAATTAGCAAGCTGTGGGAGTTAGCTGCAAACCAATGGCATGAGCATTGAATTTTCTAATTTCAGATAACCTCACACCGCTGCTTCCCCTACTCCTTTCTCTCCTTCTATTCCACCTCTGGTACTCCCAAATTTATTCCCTTTCTCAAGTCCATCTCCATCACATTCACCCTCCTCATATTTTACCTCCTGGATCTTCCCTCCCCAGCCTGGTTTCATCTACGGTACCTACCTTCCACCTAATGTTTTCCCTTATCACTTTCCTTGCTTTTCAGATTCCAGCATTGGTGTCCCTTTGGCTGCCCTCAAAAATTTGTGACGTTTTGCATACGTATGTAACATACACATTTAAGAGACTCTCAGGAAATGAGTATGCGGAGAATGGAGAGAAATGGACTGCATACAAGTAGAAGTGGTTGTGTTATTAGCTTAATTAGTTTGGGACAACACTGTGATCTGTTCCTGTGCTTCTACATTACAGTAGGTACCACAATGCACTGTGGAGATGACACCAATGTTGACATTACAAAACTCTTCAGCTGGTTTTTCAGGGCGAGTCTCCTTTCCCGTGCTCCATGCACTGATGCTCTCATCACTCTCAGCCAGGTACATGAATAAGCCACACTGCCCCTGTGCACAGCACCAGAATCTCTAAATACACTGTCACCACAATATTTCTCAGAAAAAAAGTTCAGAGATGTCAACAGCACTTTGAAGAGAGGAAGCATCCTCATGGGTTCCCCAGAATCCCTGGCCTGTGACCATACAATATTGAGCAGGTTTACCTCCAGTCTCAACAATGTGAGTATGAGGAGGCCACCTGCAACTGCAGGAAGAAGCCACTGCCCCTTTAAGCTTCATATGCCCAACTATGGATGCCACATCAGTCTCATTAGTCAGTTCTAAATCCACAGAACTGTAACAGAAATGGCTCATTTTTGACCATGGTGGTGCAGCTGTTGTCTCTCAGTTCTGAAACTTCTCTCCTCCCAATCAACTTCCTGTACAGAGTTACGTTCCCTGTGCAGCTTTTGTCCAGGTGCCTTGGTTTCCACACATGCAGAAATATTGTCTATTGTAAGTTGGCCTTAAAACAATCAAAGGGAAACTGGTGGGCAGAGTGAGGTCAAGTAGTCTGCAGGGGTATAGGGAAATAAGAAAGAGGAACAGACACAATCATCAATGTCCTCCTTCTGAGATGCTTTAAACATCAAATTTGATTTGATATGATCTCAAGGATCGTGCGAAGAAAGCAAGACCAGAATAAGCTAATCATAGTTTCTCATCATTACTTGGGGTATTATGCCATGCAAAGAATTGCTAATTCCAATCTTGGTAAGAACCTTTATTCATCTGATGAGAGGCCTTCTACCTGAAGCATTCACTTTGTTTCTCTTTCTGCAGAATGGTCCCAGCATTTTCTGGTTTTATTTTAAATTTCAAGCATCTGCAGTTCATTTCAATTTTTCCATCAGTTCATCACATTATGCATTCACAAATCCATTCATATCCTCACAATATGAACTTCATATATTTTCAGAAAAAAACAGGATTCCCACTGGTCTACATGGACTACTTTAAGGAGCTGCTCAGTCTGATTAAAAATATATTTTAAAAAAACTCCTCTATTTCTTAGTTTGACAAGCTTATCTTGAGTTTTGTCTAGCGTCCCTGTTCAACTTTAGGGGCGGCAGGGTAGTATAGTGGTTAATGTAGCACTTTACCGTGTCAGTGATTAGGGTTCAAACCTCACTGATGTCAGTAAGGAGCTTGTATGTTCTCCCCATGACTGTGTGGGTTTCTTCCAGGTGATCAGGTTTCCTCCCAGAATCTAAAAATGTACAGGTTAGGATTAGTAAGTTTGTGGATATATTATGTTGTCACCGGAAGCATGGCCCCAGCACATCCTCGGACTTCATTGGTCATTAACACAAATGAGGCATTTCACTGCATGTTTCGATGCACATGTAACAAATAAAGCTGATATTTAATCTTCAAGTTTATTACAATAACTTAAAAAGTAAAGCCATTTACTGTCATAGTGTACTTATTTATGTCTGAGCTAAACACACTTCATTTTTCCCCTTAATTTGCACAGTAATGTTTAAACCAGGGAGAGCTTATCTAACTGAATCTGAAATTGAATTATGTCAAGAAATCATTGCATTCATGTGGTTTATTATGCAAAGCAACTTCAGTCTGGACACCCAAAAATTGTCAACATTGGACAACTGACTTCTCAGTACTCATTCTGTTTGTTACATACCAAACATCCAAATTAAACTGACAACAAGACATGGCGCATAAGCAGTGCTGTGTTATTAATTTTCCATAGACCTACTTGTCAATTTCAGGTCAACTAACAAATGCAATCTCTGCTTACTAGAATTGGTTTAGAAATGGAATAGTCTGTAAATGCTTTACTAGACCAACACATAAGCAACTTTAAAAGTAGAATTAACTGGTGTTTTATAATACAGTATGTGTAATCATCTCATGGGTCTAATATGTACTTGGGAAATTCAATAGAACAATTTTAAATTTAGGTTTCCAAGCAATTCAAATTCCAATTGTCCTATATCAGCTCTTTGCACTGAAATCTATTAGTTACCAGCAATTGTCTTTCCTGAAATTCACCTAAACAAGATTAGTGAGCACAGACTCAAGCTTCTGCCTCAGTAAAACAGCGAGAGTGTTCGTAGCTGGCTACAATGCAACTAGCAGAGAATATAGTTCATCTGCAGTTCCAATATCTGGATTACAGTAATGAGGAAAATGTTAATTTTCAGTGCTAAGTCGGAAAAAAAAATTATTCATTTCAAATGATTGTACCAGTAGGGCTAACACAAGTGCAAAGTGTTATACTTCGTAAAAAGAATAGAGAAACCATATAAATCAAGAGGCACAGTTCTCAAGGTTATACCAGGAACAAAGAAACTTGGGTGTATATATATCTGTTTAACCCTTCAAAAAAATAAAATGAAGTTGTTCCCAATAACAAGGGTGCAGACTTAGTATTTTGGTCAAGGATACAAGGGAATTTTTATGCAGAGAGTAGTTCAGATGTGAAACCTACAGCCTAAAACACAGTGGAAACAAAATTAATCAGCACATTTTAAAGAGAATTGGCCAGGCCCCTGAGAGAGAACAATTTTCAGGGCTAATGGGAAAGAGGGAGGATTACAGGATTGTTGTGCTAGGAATTGCCATAGTCTTGATGGGCCCAAAAGTCTCTCCCTGTGCTGATAGGATTGATTTGAGCTAGCAGTAACTTTATTATTGCAGTGCTCATGTCAACCTCTGTAAGATCTTTGCAGTTTTCAATTAGATTACTTCTTATTCTTCTAAATTACACAATATTTTAGCTCAGTCTGCTTAATCAATATTTGCTCATTGCAACATATTGGGGAAAAATTGACCAACTCCTAAATCAAGTAACACAGACAAAATGTTGGAGGATCTCAGCAGGCCAGGCAGCATCTATGGAAAAGAATAAACAGTCAATGTTTTGGGCCAAGACCCTTCATCAAGACTGGAAAAAAAGATGAGAAAGATCTCCAACTTTCCCCTCTCCTGGTTTCATCTATCACCTACCATCTTGTACTTCTTCATCCCCTCCCCCCCCACCTTCTTTCTCTAACTTCTCATCCTTTTTGAGCATATATGGGCCTGGCACATAGATGGTCTTTACTTTCTAAGGAGGTTAAGAAGGTTCAGCTTGTCACCAAACACCCTTAACAAACCTCAGGGGACGTACTCTTATAATTATCCCAACTAGTTGCATTATAAATGCAAATTGAATATATCGAACACATCCCTCCCCATCATTAGTAGCATCTGCCTCAGGTAGGCAATATCCAACAACAAAGATCCCCACCATCTGGACCATGCCATCTCTCACAGTAGGAAGTGTAGAACCCTGAGGTCCTACACCACCAGGTTCAAGGACACCTACTTACTCTCAACTGTGAGTTTCTTGAACCAACTGGTACAACCATAATAACCACAGGAGTAGCACCACTAGACTGTTGCACCTTGCACTCAAATGGACACTGTTTCTTTTTTTTTGCTCTAATTTTGTTCTTGTAATTGTATTTTTGTAAAAATTGTGTATCATTTGTATTTTTCTTGTGAATGCAACATATATGATGCTATGTGCCTGTGATGCTGTTGCAGGTAAATTTCTATTGCACCAATGTATACACATTCTGGTGTATATGACAATAAGCTCAATTTTGACATTTTACATTTTTTTATTGTTTCAGTAGACGCAGTCATGGATATGTCTCTGCTTGCCAATCTTGCTATCACCATCTGGTGTATCAATTATATCAATACCACTGTCCCTTGTCAATGGAAAATGTGTAACTTTGGTGCATAGAAATGAGAAGCAGAATTGCTTCATTGTTTTCTAGCTAGAACCATCCAATCGCACATTGCGTTAGTCTGAGGTTTACAGTTTTTGTGGCACATTGGAGGTGATTAGCTGAACCTGCAGATTGTCTTAGATGAGAAAACAATATTCGTGTTCTTACCCAGGCAGCTGAATCCCCAGTTCAGCAGTTAACTATTACTGACGACACACACAAAATGCTGAAGGAACTCAGCAGGTCAGGCAGCATCTAAGGAGAAAAGGTGAGAGAGGGAAATGGGGATGCAATTAGTGGAAGTTCGAGGAATTGATATTCATGCCATCAGGTTGGAGGCTACACAGACAGAATATAAAGTGTTGTTCTCCAACCTGAGTGTGGCCTCATCAGGGCAGTAGAGGAACCCATGGATTGACATGTTGGAATGGAACTAGGTAGTGGAATTGAAATGGGTGACCACTGGGAGATACCACTTTTTCTGGTGGACCTGATGGCACGAACATTGATTTTTTGAACTTCCAGTAATTGCCCCCCACCCCCACCTTCACTATTCCCCTTTCCCATTTTCATCTCACTTTATCCCCTTACCTGAGCATTACCTTCCTCTGGTGCTTCTCTCCCGTTCCTTTTTTCCACGCTCTTCTACCCTCTCAAGGCAGGTTCCCCCTTTTCCAACCCTTTATCTCTTTCACCTATCAACTTCCCACCTCTTTACTTCACCCCTCCTGCTTCTTCCAGTTTCACCTATCACCTGCCACTTTGTGCTTCTTCCTCCCCTCCCCTTCTTGCCCTGACTTCTCTTTTTTTTTTCCCCAGTCCTGATGAAGCAACTTGGCCCAAAATATCGGCTGTTTTCTCTTTTCCATAGATGCTGCATAGCTTGCTGAGTTCCTGCAGAATTCTCTGTGTGCTGATTTAGATTTCCAGCATCTGCAGATCTTCTCATCTTTTAGCTGTCACTGGCTGTAAGTCTCTTAAATGCCTTCACTATGATATGCTTTTAATGACCCCAACTCTCTAGCTTTCAGCTAGAAAACTTCTCATTACTGCTTTACGTATCTCCCTAACGTAACAATATTTCAGAATTGCTCCTTTCGGTCAATAATTAATTTAATCTTTTTTCCTGATTAACTCTATATGATGAAGGCCCGTCACTAACTACGGACGGCACACTTGGTAAAACACTCATACCCAGCAGTAATAGTGACTGGGTCTGAAACAGAGCTGTCTGTCTGTATCTTGTTTTACGGCGGTTGGCATCCAGCTTAATGGTGCATTACCGCCACCCTCTGCTCCAGAATGTGCACTAGACATACATTCTAAATCCCTTCACCCAATCACACACACACATACATACACACACACACACACACACACACACACACACACACACACACACACCTACACTTCATCCTATTCCTGTTTATTTGTCATATTCTATAAAAAACCCCTGTACCCTTTAAAAATGCTAAAAATACCCGGACTTGTGCTCTCTCATCCATGCCCAGCAACCCTTTTAATGTGAATTCCTGCATCCCCAACTCCCTTAATTTATTTCTCATCATCTCTCTCTGTATCCCATACTTCCTGCAACTCAGAACTACATGTTCTACTGACTCCTCTTCCTGACATTCCTCACACAATCCTGTCTGGTGTTTCCCTATCATTTTCAATGTTTCAATGTTTTGTTTAATGCACAATGCCCCAGCCTTAACCTAGTCCACACAATTTCCTCTCTTCTGTTTCCATTACGTAGCCTAGTAACTGCAACACTCTTTTGTATTTGATATAAATGCCTCCCTTTCCCTTCCCTGTCCCATCTTTCTTGCCATATTCGGTTGACTTTTTCCCAGATTACACACTTAACCTCTGCTTTACTGATACTAATGTGCATTTCCACATTTTCTTTCTTTAAAGCCCTCTTTGCCAACTCATCCACTCTCTCATTTCCCTTCACCCCTACATGTGCTGGAACCCATAGAAATTTTACCTGACCTCCCTGATTTGCAATCCTTGTAACTAACTGAAGGACTTCATAAAGTACATCTTGCCGACTGTTTGTGTGAAAAGACCTTAAACTTGCTAGAACGGAGGATGAATCTGAACATATCAATGCTTTGACTTGTCTGGCTTTCTGCACCCATTGCAACGCAACCAACACTGCCAGCATCTCCACTGTAAACACTCCTAACTTATTAGATGCTCTTCTGCCGATTCCAATTTCTTTTGCTGGTATGACCACCCCAAACCCTGTCACTCCTGTTGCAGGTTCCTTTGCACCATCTGTATAAATGTGAGTATAATCTCTATACTTTTCCATCACATGACAGTTAAATGCATTTACCAAATCTGTTTCATATCTTTCTTTCCTTTTTACCTCTAACAAATGCCAGTCTATGTCAGGCCATACAAGCTTCCATGGAGCTACAACCGGATAAACTACTGAAGGACTTATCCTCAGATCAAATACTCCACATTCTTTCGCGATATCATTCCCTACCCGACTAAAGGTATCCCTCTGAAACCTCCCATTTTCCCAGCACTCCTGCAACACTCCTTTAGTAGGGTGAGAATCATTGTGCCCCTGCAAGTTAGCCCAGTAGTTTGCCATCAGTTGCATCCTTCTTAGTTCCAAAGGCATTATTCCCATTTCTACCTGTAGGGCTGACACTGGTGACGTTTTAAAAGCCCCACTGCACACTCTCAAGGCCTGAGCCTGAATCACATCCAGTTTCCTTATAAGAGACCTAGCTGCTGATCCATATACTATATTTCCATAATCCAATACAGATCTAACTAAAACCACATACATTCTCTTCAAAGCTGAACAACTTGCTCCCCATTCCCTACCAGTCAAACATCTCATCACATTTATTACTTTTTTACATTTCTCCTCACTTTCCTGATATGGTCTGCCCATGTTAATCGTGAATCAAATATAACTCCCAGAAATTTAAATGATGCAACCCTTTCTAATTCAACCCCATACATCCTTAACTTCTTCCCTACCTCAACCCTTTTCCTGGTAAAAAATACAGATTGAGTTTTGTCTACTGAAAATCTACATCCCCAATCATAACCCCACTCCACCACTTCATCAATTGCTTCTTGTAGTTTCCTAATTATATGGTCCATGTTCCTGCCTCTTTTCCACAAGGCCCCATCATCCGCAAACAGTGACCTACCTATATCCACTGGTACCCTTGTGAAGACATCATTGGTCATAATGATGAAAAGTAACGGGCTAATCACACCACCTTGAGGTGTACCATTTTCCACTATGTACTGTTTTGATAATTCTGATCCAATCCGAACTTGAATTTTTCTACCAAACAAAAAATCTTTAATCCAATTAAAAACTCTCCCACCAACCCCCATCTTGTGCAGTTTAATTAATAATCCTTCCTTCCACATCATATCATAGGCTTTTTCAATGTCAAAGAACACTGCCACTACTGACTCTCTATTTGCCTGGGCCTTCCTTATTTCAGTCTCTAACATAATCACTGAGTCCATGGAATTCCTTCCCTTTCTAAAACCACTCTGATAACTTGCCAGCATTCCCCTTTTCTCAAGCTCATATGATAACCTTTCTGTTATCATCCTTTCCATTATCTTACATATACTTGATGTTAATGCAATTGGTCTGTAGCTAGTGGGTTTTGACAGATCCTTGCCAGGCTTCCTTATTGGAATTACTACTGCTTCTTTCCATGCACTTGGTAATCTTCCCTCCTCCCACACTCTGTTATAAAAATGCAGCAACTTCAAGAGCGCTCCTTCTCCTAGATTTTTTAGCATCACAGAGCATATCAGATCTTTCTCTGGGTAGGTTGGTCTCGATCTCTTTATTGCTCTCACCATTTCTGCTAATGTAAATGGATCATCAATTATATCATCTGTTCCTTCCCTCCTGCTTAACACATCTGGGTGTTGGCTCATTATTCTTTCCCTTCTTCTTCTCCCTTCTTCAGACAAATTTTCTGAACTGTGTATCAGTACAAATGACTTGGCCATGACCTCAGCCTTATCCCTACTGGAGACTGCAGTTTCCTCCTCAGATATCATTACTGGATATTCCCATTCCCTTCTATCTCCTCCCATCCTCTTAATCATTCCCCATATCTCTCCCACAGGTGTTGTTCTTCCTATCTTGTCACAAAAACTCCTCCAACTTGCTCTTTTAGCTTGACGTATAGTTCTCCTCACCACTGCCTGTGCTTTCTTATATTGAACCAAATGCTGCATATTATGGGTTCTTTTAACTAGCCTGAATGCTCTATTTCTGTTTTTTACAGCCTGACAACATCCCTCTGTCCACCATGGTACCAGTTTTCTATTCATCCTATTTTTACTCCTGGGTATAGATCCTTCTGCTGCCATGATAATTGCTGAAGTCACCTGATTGTTTAATTCATCTACATTTCTAGAAATATCAATCTTTGTCAACTCTTCTTCACTCAACTTCTGGAACTTACCCCAATCAGCTTTTTCAAACACCCACTTTGGGGTTCCGCCACCTGGTCTTACTTCAACTCTTTCACCCACTGAACACAAAACTGGGTAGTGATCACTGCCTACTGTTGAAGCAGTCCGAACTCCCCAGTTACTAATGCCAGCCAAAGTATTAGACACTAACCTAATATCTAACACTGACTCAGTTCCTGTTGTTATATCTATCCTTGTGCCGCTACCATCATTCATACACACCAAATCCCTTTCTTCCATCAAATCTTCAATTACCTTTCCATTTGGATCTGTAATCTGATCCCCCCATATTGTGCTATGAGCATTGAAATCTGCACACCACACTACTTTATGTCTGTTTTGTCCTTGTATCTTTAATAGGCTGTCCAAATCCAACCTTTTACATGGATTGTAGTAGTTAATTATAACCACTCCCTCCCCTCTCTCCCACACTTCCACCACTATGTATTCCTGATCATCTTCTTTTTCCAGTACCCTATATGGTATACCTTGCTTGATTAACATAGCACAACCCCCTCCTCCCCCTAGATTTCTATCTTTCCTTATTATTGTATACCCATATACCACAAAGTCTAAAGTTGGTTTCAACCAAGTTTCCTGAATACACACTACATCCGGTTTTACAACCATTTCTTTAATAAAGTGCTTGAATTCCTGGCTATTGGCCAGTAAGCTCCTTGCATTCCATTGTAAAAGAATCACCATAATTAGTATTAACCAACACATGACACTTCCTGGCTTGACTGATTACTGAGGTTCTCCCTCACTTCCTCCCATGTCAGTCCTACTAACCCTAAATGGTTTACTGCTGCTTTTACCACCAGCTGAATTTTGTCACTTTTTGACTTTACCTCAGCAGTACTATTAATCACTCCTGCAATGAATGTTACTAGAGCCTTTTTGTCTACATAAATCCTGTCATTTGTTCTTTGTTGCATCTCTCGTATCCCTATTGCTCCCTGTTCATTAGGAACATTATTCTGTTCTCTTGACATTCTTACAGCTTCTGCATAAGTGATCTTTCTTTTCACTCTTATTTCTTGAATTTTAGTCTCCCATCTCACAACCGCACACCCACTATATGCAACATTATGAACTCCTCCACAATTGCAGCATTTTGGTTGAACTCCTGTTCCGCACTTTCCATATTCACGTTTCCTCTGCCTTTTACAGTTTTTAGCCACGTGTCCAAACCTTTGACAATTATAGCACCTCAGTGGCTTTGGCACATACACCCTTACTGGGTAAGTCATGAAACCCAGGAACACCTTCCTTGGCACTCTTTCTTCTTCAAATTCAATCAATACTGATTCACTTTCCTTTTTCACTCCCTCCTTTGTTGTTTTCAGTCTTTGAACATTCATTACTTTCCCTCCTTTGATATTCCTCTTTATCTCCTCCATATTTATACTCATTGGTATCCCCATGATCACTCCTTTACAACCACTGTTTTGTGCTCCCACCCTCCCAGTGTATTCCACCTTGCATTTTCCTATCTCTTTTAGCTTGAGTGCTTTCTCAAGTTGTTCCTCATTCGCACATCTTACCAATAAGTTGCCATCATTAAGGACTTTTGCAAATACTATTTCCCCTACCTTATTTGTCAGAGTTGTTGTTAGCACAAACGGGTTAATTTTCTTCATATGTCCCTGAGCCTTCTCATTAAACCTAATTAAGACAACACCTCCTCTCTGAGCTTGTTCATCTTCCTCACTTTCAGAGCTTTCTCCACTATCATTTCTTATTCTTTTATTCCCTTTGTCTTGGTTTTTATTCATCCGACCCCTCACTACCTCGTCATTCCCTTTATTTCTCCCTTCACAATAATCCACCTCTCCCCAGCTGCCTACCTCTGGTCCCAAGTCTCTATCCCTCTCCTTCTCCACTTTCTTTCCCTCAACCCCACCTCTTATCTTGTCCGCCATTACCGGACCCACACAACCCCTTCCCAACAATTTCCGTTCCTTCCCCACTCTCTTTCCCTCAACAGGTTCCAAAACACACTCACGCATCAAACAAAACACAGCCAACTTCCAGTCCCAAAACAGAGTTGCTCCATGGAGCTGTCTCATATAGAGGCAGCAGCTACCTGCACAGGTGTGCTGATGGTGGAGGATACCATCTTTAATTGGATAATTGAGTTAATTAGCTTTTGGTTGGTCTAGGGGGGAGGGGCTTAGCAGTTATAAACCTCAGGTTACCAAGGCTTTGGAGTTAGGCCAGCTGACATGGGGGAGTTGCCAGGTGGAAAGAGAGTTGAGTTGTGACTGGAAAATGGTGGAGAGAGAGAACATCAAGGAAAGAGCCAAGCTGTTGAAGAAAGTTTTTGGTGAGAGTGGAAGTGAACTAGAGATGGAGGTTGGTGAGAAAGAGGAATGGAATTGAAAGAGAAAGAAAGCAGAGTTACAGGATATCAAACTCTGAGGAGTCAGTGGATGATCAGAACAGGACAGCAAAACAATGGAAAGAAGATGAGATCAAAGCAATTATAAAACTAAGTGAAAATGGGGTGTCTTTTGGTGATTGGAACCTGATTCATTTGATGAAGATGCTCAACAAAATTATAGGGGAGATTAAAGGAGCAAAGATTTTATGAAATGGATCGCTATTAGTGATTTGTCGGGATAGTGCTCAGCAAGGTAAAGTGATAAGATTATGTAAAATAGATGGCAAAGAAGTACAATGCTCAATACCCAACAATAAAAAGTGGATAGAGGAGTTATTTTGGGGGTACTATGGATGAGATTAAACAGAATATAAAAGGAGCAAAAATTATTGAGGCTAACTGTTTGAAAGTTACAGGAAATGGGAAGAAGTGTGATAGTTTATCAGTAATGATTAACTTTGATGAAGAGAGATTGCCGACTAATGTTTACTTAGGGTATAGGTGTTATGCGGTTAGAATATATATACCACTGCCTTTAAGATGCTATAAATGTCAGAAATTCAAGCACATTGCGGCAGTCTGCAGAGGAAAACAAAGATGTGGGAGATGTGCTGGAGAACATGAATATGGGAAATGTGAAGCGGGGCTTAGGCTGAAATGCTGCAATTGTGGCGAGGAACACGGCGCAGCTTATCGAGGCTGCATTTATAGCAAGAAGGTGGCTGAGATACAATATGTAAAAGTACCTCAAGGAATCAGTTATGCAGAGGCAGTGAAAGAATTTGATGGAAAAAAGGCTGTCAAGCAAACAAATACAGGGAATAATAAACTGGTGAATTGTGAGAGCTGTAATATGAAAAATAAGGATACACTATTAGTGAGTAGAAAGGAGTTTGTGCTTATGGTGGATGCAATTAATTGTTCAGTGCAAACAAGCAAAAGAACTGAGAAAATTAAGATTATCGTCAAGTCTGCAGAAAAGTATCTTGGTATTAAAGGGATTAGGTGGGAAGAAGTCAAAGAAATGCTGAATGGAGGATCCAACAGTTCACAGGCAGGGGAGATGGAATCTTAATGGCAGTATATTTATCACAAATGGCCAAGAATTTAAGAAATGTTTCAGAATTTAAGGAAAATCCTCAGATTTTATGGTTGAAGCCCAGGGTAAATGTGCAGAACTCCAACAACAAATAGAAGTACCTGACAAGAACAACTGTGAGTTAGAAAGCGATTGGAAAATGGAAGAAATTATTACAAGGATACAAAAAGAAAAGGAATTTGTTGCAAAGTGAATTATCTACATTCAGATTATAAAATGAAAACATGGAAGCAAATGAAGAAAAAGTCCGGGGTCTCAGTAAACAACTGCAGGCTACGATCCAAGAAAAGGAAAACATGAAAAAGCAGATAGATTTGGAAAAACAGCAATTGTAAAAGTATAACGTGCGATAATTACTATTCTTTAACAAGGCGACTTTAGTCTTACAAGTGATGTAGATGAAATCAATGTAATTGAGGTAATGCAACTATGCAAAAACTTGTGACATAATTAGGGAAGAATAGTAGTTTGCGGCATTCTCTAATGAGCGCATTAAGCATTCACAAGGAATTGCAACTACAGAGTGATGCTGATAGAGAACTGCAGGCTGAACTAGATTGTCTAAAGTAGAGAACTCCAGGACGTATTTGGTTGGAACACCACAAGTCTAGCAGGTGGCAGTAATGCACTGAAAACTGGTTGCCAGCCGCCATAAAACGAAAAAGAAGGAGAAGGCGGCGGTGGCTTTGGAGTTAGTTTTCTTTTGTGATTAGTCTGAGGGTATATATATTTATATTGTTTTTTTTTCCAGTTTTTGTCTTGTTTTGAGGTAAATTAAAGCACCTCAATCTATTTTTGCGACTCAAGACATCTGGTTATTTTTCCTAAACAATTAACCCACAGTTTGTTGTGATATATGGTGGCAGCGGAGGAATGGCCAGTCGCAAAACTAAGTGTGCTTTTAAAAAACGAACTGGACTGCGGTCTCAAAACCAGCAACTTCAGATGAAGGATGAGGATGAGTGGGAGACAGCGGCGACGTCAGAGGAAGAGGCACAAGGGGCAAGATCCAAAACCCGACAGCTGCAGCCTGGGCCATCACTGTAAGGGGGTCCCTCAACCCTAGAGGTGGTAAATCTCTTCAGAGACTTTTTAGCTGCCCAGCAGAAGAGAGATGATATTCTCCAAGAAGAGCTCCGGGGCCTGTGGATCTCATGGGAGGCCTCCCGACAGCCTGTCCTACAGCCATTCCCAGTAGGGCAGTCCCCCACAGCAGAAGGTGGGAGCCTTAGACTGGAACTTTCAACTCCAGCGCCCAGAAGGGGAGGCTCACCTGACACCTCCGACTTTGGGCAATTGTTGGTGTCTTCCCCTGGCAGATTGGGTAATCCTTTTGTTCACCCCCCAGCAGTCCAGCATAAGGAACCCAAGATACCAGTGTATCAACAAGGTGAGGACATTGAAAATTACCTTCTACGTTTTGAATGCATGGCAAAAACATGGCAGTGGCCCTGTCGACTAATTCCCCTGCTGACCGGGAAAGCCCTGGAGGCCTACACGGCCATGGATGAAGACAAGTCCAACTGTTATATGGGTCTGAGGGAGGCGCTGTTGGCCAAATCTGACATCTCTTCTGAGACCTACCGTCAACGGTTCCGGGCCACCTCAACACCATCTGGGGAGACACTGACAGAGACGTATCACCGGCTGAAGGGCCTCTGTCGTCGCTGGATGCGGCCAGGGCTGAGCAGTAAGGATCAGCTGGGGGAGCAGGTGCTTCCTCCAGACAGCAGGACGGGGGTGAGAGAACATGAACTGGAGGAAGCACTGGCGGCAGCGAAGTTGGCCATGCAGTACCTGAACACCAGAAAGGGGACCCTGTCACAACCAACACAGGTGGATTCCAGGGACTACAACTGCCCCAGGGACAAGGTAATTGGGGGGCAAATGACAAGGAACACACTGCTCAGTCATTTACTAAGACTTTGGTATGCTATTATTGTCAGCAGCAGGGACATAAAGTGTCTGTTTGCCCCCTGAAGAGACCAAAACTGACTGGTCTGTGTTATGTGCCTAGACAAGGTGAGCAGAGCGACTGCCAGGACAGGGAGGGAGAGTCCAGATCTGTTCCAGTAAAAGTTAATGGTAAACCCCTTACTGCTCTCCTTGGTCCTGGTAGTTCCATGTCACTCATAAGAAAAAGTTGCGTGCCCTGTGCTATTGACTACAGCCAGCGAACAGAGGTTTTATGTGTACATGGTGACTGTAAGCCGGAGGCACAGGTAGAACTTACAGTGGAGGTAGATGGACAAAAGTATCTGATGACAGTGGAGGTGGTGGAGAATTTACCAGTGGAGTTGCTTTTGGGGTGGGATTTGCCTGTTCTGTATGATCTCCTAAGCAGGGGTAAAAGTCTCTGTAATGCTCGTGATCCTGTGTCAGAAGCGAAAATGCATGTCTCTTGTTTTGTCATGACACGGTCCCAGGCAAAAACCCAAGCTCAGTCTGGAATACAACCTTTGCCAGACTTGTGTGGTAGTCTGTGCAATGCTGGAACCAAAGGACCCAGAAAGACACGTTGACAACGGTGGTTAGAACACCCTTATCTTGTGAAATGCCTGAAAATGCTGTGTCAGATGTTAAGTGGGAAGTGCCAGAAAACATCACCATGTTACAACAGTCTGATCCTGTGTTAAAGTCTCTGTTAACCAAGGTCTTAACCTCGGCTAATTACACCACCCAGGTAGGTGGTTCAGTGTATGTCCTTGACAACGGCATCCTTTATCAGGGAGAGGAGCCAGGCAACAGGAGGTTAGTGGTGCCAAGTAGTTGCAGGTTACTTGTACTACACCGTGCACATGCCATTCCCTGGGCAGGGCACTTGGGTCACCATAAGACATATCTCAGGCTGGCCTCTCAGTTCTTTTGGCCTTCAATGTACACTGATGTGCAGACATATTGTAAAACGTGCCCAGAGTGTCAAAAAACCAGTGCTGTCCATAAATCAGACTGAGCACCCCTCCGATCCATGCCAGTGATTACCACCCCATTTAAACGGATTGCAATGGACATTGTGGGGCCCCTGGAAAAAAGCTCAGCGGGATATCAGTACATTCTTGTTGTATGTGATTATGCCACACGATTCCCTGAAGCTTTTCCTCTCCAGTCAGTAACCACTCCAAAACTGATCCGTGCTCTTGTCCAGCTCTTTTCTCGTGTAGCCATCCTGGACGAAATCCTGACCAACCAGGGAACCAACTTTACATCTCGCCTGATGAGCCAGCTGCATAAGGAGTTGGGCATAACCACTATCAGGACATCTCCTTATCACCCAGAGACAGATGGCCTGGTGGAGAGGTTTAACCAAACAGTCAAGAGGACGCTCAGAAAGGTTGTATCTGCTACAGGGAAGGATTGGGATAAGTGGTTACCCTTTCTACTCTTTGCCTACAGTGAAGTGTCTCAGGTGTCTACCGGATTCTCCCCTTTCAAGCTGCTGTATGTTTGGCCAGTCCAGGGGCCCCTGGATCTGCTGAAACAGAACTGGGAGGAGAAGGTGGCAGCTAATCCTGTAGAGGGGTAAGGTGTTGTACAATATATCCTCCAGATGAGGGACCAGTTGGAGCGGTACTGAGAGGAGGCCAGACTCAACCTCCTGGAGGCCCAGAAGACTCAAATGCAGTGGTATGACCAGCAGGCACACCAACGTGAGTTCAAACCAGGTCAAAAGTTCTTGTTGCTCTTGCCCTCCTCATCCAGCAAGCTGCTGGCCAAGTGACAGGGACCTTTTGAGGTTATAAGGAGGATGGGGCCTACAACATATGAGATCCTACATCCAGAGAAGGGGAAACTAAAGCAAACTTACCATGTGAACCTCTTGAAAGCCTAGGAGGAAAGAAGCAGCCCTCCTTCCATCACCTCACTACTGGCACGTCGGGTGATTGAGGAAGATGACTCTGAAGGTGTAGTGGAGGCCTGGAAACAGCCTGCCAAGGTGGATCTCTCTCACCTGGATGGTAAGAAGCCAGTTGAATTGCAAGTCATATTCGACACCTTCCCTCAGTTGTTCTCGCAGAAACCAGGCCATACAGATGTGTTGCAGCATGCCATCTGAGACAAACCAGGTCAGAGTCCAGTACGGCAGGCATGCTACCGAGTCCCAGAACGTCTGGTGAAGGCGTTGAAGGAGGAGGTCCGCTTGATGTTGGAGCTGGGAGTCATCGAACAGTCTGAAAGTGAGGGGAGCAGCCCTATTGTCATTGTGCTGAAGCAGGATGGAACTCTTCACATTTCCATTGACATTAGGAAACTGAATGCCATCTCATTTTTTGATGCCTACCCGATGCCCCGGATTGAGGACCTGCTGGAGAAGATTGGGAGAGCCAACTACATCACCACAGTGGACCTCTGCAAGGGGTATTGGCAGGTCCCCCTGGAGAGCCAGTCCTGGCCCCTCACTGCATTCAGGACACCTCTAGGCCTCTTTCAATTCGTGGTGATGCCCTTTGGCTTGCATGGTGCCCCAGCCACATTCCAGAGGCTTATGGACAGAGTGATGCAAGGTTGTGAGGACTGCAGCGCTGCCTATTTGGATGATGTGGTCATTTTAAGCCTGACCTGGGAGGAACATCTGGAGCACCTTGGTCGAGTCCTAGGTGCAATCAATGCAGCAGGACTTGCACTCAACCTGCAGAAATGTGAGTGGGCCAGGCAGGAAACCCGGTACCTGGGGTATCAGTTGGGGAGAGGTGAAGTCCGGCCTCGGGTAGATAAAGTTGAGGCCATTCTGAACAGCCCCAGGCGCCGTACCAAGACCCAGGCCCGGTCTTTTCTTGGCCTTGTGGGCTGGTACCGACAGTTCATCCCTCACTTTTCAACCCTGGCAGCTCCATTAACCAACCTCACCTGCAAGTTGGACTGTAATCTTGTGGAATGGAGTGAGGAGTGTGAAAGTGCTTTCCAGGGCCTGAAGGAGAAATTATGCTCTTCCCCTGTGTTGCAGAGTCCTGACTTTGAACGTCTCTTCCTAGTGCAGGTGTAGGCATCGGGGCAGTACTGGCTCAGGGAGGGCCAGGTGAGGAACGTCCTGTGTTATATCTCAGCAGGAAACTTTTGCCCCGTGAAACCCGATACTCCACAATCGAGAAGGAGTGTCTGGCAATCAATTGGGTGTTGGACAGCCTCAGGTACTACCTCCTGGGAGGGAGTTTGACCTCCAGATGGACCACAGAGCCCTGACCTGGATCCAGACAATGAAGGACCAGAATGCCAGGGTGACTAGGTGGTACCTGGAACTTCAAACTTTCAGGCTCTGTGTGCAGCATAAAGCAGACAAGGAGAACATCACAGCGGGCTTCCTGTCAAGACTACCAAACATTGCTACTGCAGGAGAGGAGGGTGGTAATGTGACGAAGGCCCATCACTGACTACGGATGGCACATGGCTCACTCAGTAAAACACTCATCCCCAGCAGTAATAGTGACTGGGTCTGAAACAGAGCTGCTCCATGGAGCTGTCTCATATAGGGGCAGCAGCAACCTGCACAGGTGTGCTGATGGTGGCGGATACCATCTTTAATTGGATAATTGAGTTAATTAGCTTTTGGTTGGTCTAGGGGGCGGGGCTTAGCAGTTATAAGCCTCAGGTTACCAAGGCTTTGGCGTTAGTTTTCTTTTGTGTTTAGTCTGAGGGTGGCTATATATACAAAGGAATGCTACACAGAAACTGCTTAACAAGATCATCAGTAAAACTTTTAAGCTTTGCTGTTTTACATTAAAAATTTCTGATAATTTTTAGAGGACATCATTGCATTTTTCAAAAGGCGGAAGAGCCTTTGAAGCACGATCCTGAAATCTAAGTTCTTCATGTGCAATCAAAGATGAAACAATAACCAAGTTCAATGTTCAAAGTAAATTTATTATCAAAGTATGCATGTATTACCATATACCAACTTAAAATTCATTTTCTTGCAGGTGTTTACAGGGAAAGTGATAGATTTTTATGAAAAACTGTACACAAAGGCTGCCAAGCACCAATGTGCAAATGAAGACAAACTGTGCAAACAAAACATACTGAGAACCAGTTGCTAAGAGTCAGTGAAAGTGAATTCGTGGGTCATGGAATCAGTTCAGAATGGTGGTAAATAAAATTATCCACACTGGTGCAGGAGTCTGTTGGTTGTAGAGTAATCACTGAACCTGCTGGTGTGTGACCCGAGGCTTTTTACCTCCTGTCTAATGGTAGTAACAAGAATATTGCATTACTAGCAACATAGTACAACTGCTGGAAATATGAAATGGGAACAGACAATACTGGGATTAGTCTGTAGGTCAGGCAGCATATGGAGGGAGAGGGACAGTTCATGTTCAAAGTAAATGATCTGACAGCAAAGGACCTCGGATCTTTAGGCAATGAGATGGCTTATTGCCTTTAACTTGCAGAGAAGACCAGTTCATGCTTGTTCTTTTTCTCACTTGTGAGCTGTGATAATTTACAGTTTTGACAAAGCAAAGCTAGTGCTAGGCAAATAACCTATTGTCAACAAGACAAAGAAGACTGTTCAGGAGAGTTCACACCCTTCCATCCCCCTTGCAGCTTCAAATGCCTGGGAGTGCACATTACACCTCTCATGGTCCCAGAACACATACTACACAGTCAAGAAAGCTCAGCAACGCCTCTACTTCCTGAGGAGGCTGAAGAGTGCTCAGTTCTTTTCTCTTGGACTTGGCGCACCCATACTCTTGTCATTCAAACAGATGCGCAGTAAAGAGCATCCCAACAGGCTGCATCACTGCTTGGTATGGAAACTGCACCATGGCGGACAGGAGGGCTCTACAATGGGTGGTCCAAACTGCACAATGAATCACCCCACCCACCATCAAGGACATATATACAGAAAGGTGCCAAGAAAGGTCCAATAACATCATGAAGGATTCTGCACACTCTGCTCATGGACTGTTTGTACTGCTCCCATCTGGTAGAAGGCTGTTTAGAATCCATACCAGGACCACCACACTCAAAAACAGTTACTTTCCCAAGTCAGAAGACCAATCAATATCTCTATCCACTAATCCCACCACTACTTTATTATTTCCCCTCAGTCACCTATCGTACAGCCTGGTGTCACTTTATGGACATATAATCAATCTATGTATAGAAGCTATTTTATGTATTTATATTTATTGTGTGTTCTTTTATTATTGTGTTTTTTTTATGTTTTGTGTTTTTTTTGTGTGTGTTGCATTGGATCTGGAGTAACAATTACTTTGTTGTTCTTACATTTGTGTACAGGAAATGATATTAAACAATCTTGAATTGAGTTGAATTTATCATACTGCAGATGTAAAGTGTTCCTTTAATTATTCTACACAATTGTCTAGTTCCAGTTTCCCTGAATTGTAGTTATTTAATTTGAAATCCATACACATGGGAACAGCTTCTTTCCAACTGTGATAAGACTGCTGAACGGATCCTGACCCGGATCTGGGCCATATCCTCCAAATATCCGGACCTGCCTCTCGGTTTTTTTGCCCTACCATACTTTCCCTTTTCTATTTTCTATTTATGATTTATAATTTGAATTTTTAATATTTACTATCGATTTGTACTCCAGGGAGCACGAAGAGCAGAATCAAATATCGCTGTGATGATTGTACGCTCTAGTATCAATTGTTTGGCGACAATAAAGTATAAAGTATATATGATATGGATTCCTTTAAACAGTTACAAATGTTCTCAAAATGCTGGAGGAGCTCAGCAGGCCAGTCAGCGCCTACGGAAAAGAGTTCAGTCAATGCTTTGGACTGAGACCCTTCCGTCCTGCCGATGGGTTTTGGCCCAAAATGTTGACTGTCCTCTTTTGCTGCCTGGCCTGCTGAGTTCCCCCAGCATTTTGTGTATGTTGATCAGATTTGCAGCAGCTGCAGATTATCTCTTGTTTGTGATTGGATTACAAACATTCTCTTTTGTTTTTTTTTCCTTTGGACTGGCAATACTGCATTTTGTGGACATCCCTGTGAGACTTTCTCAGAATGGGCACCGATTGTGACCTCTATTAGTTACATCCACATCTCAAGGACAAGTCTGCAAAACAAAAATATTTTTGAAACAATAAATTTTCATTACCCTATAATTCTTTCGGTAACATTTTCATTTAGCAGTTACGACAACAATGGCAGAGGACAGACAGTTAAGCCTAATGGTGTGAGAAAATTAAGAGTGTAAAATCCATTTGAGCTCATTATGAGGCACAGGGAACAGGTTGAATGTGTTTTGTGCACAGTGAACCAGCCAGCATGACACCACTGCCCTCATTGCATTTGCACAGCAAGTTCTCAGCCATGTGGGAGCTCACTGTCAGCAGGAGCTGGAAAGACACAAATAGCTAGAACAGGGATGTAGCCAAATAGAGACTAAGTCAAAAGTCCAATCAGTTCATATTAAAGTTCACCATTCTCATGATAAAATAGTATGAGATATTTATCGAATGACTATCAGGTATTGAAAGGCCTAGATGGAGGAGACATGGTGAGGTGTTTACTACAGTGGAAGAGTCTAAGACCGGAAGGTATAGCCTCAGAATAGAAGAACTTCCTTTTAGATGAGGAAGAAGAGGGCAGCCAATCAGTGGCATTCATTGCCACAGATGGCTGTGGATGCCAAATCACTTAAAGCGGAGGTTGATAGTTTCTTGATTAGTAAGGGTGCCAAAGGTTATGGGAAGAAAGCTGGAGAATGGGTTCAAGAAGGATAATAAATCAACCATGATGGAATGGAGAAGCAGACTAGTTCTGCTCCATGCATTATGGTCTTAGAGTGTGCCGGAAATATATGCGCTCTGCCACCCTTGTTCAGGTATCCCTTCTTCCTTGCTCTATCTTTCATCAATTCACTCGCACCTTGACTGCTGACAAGGCTCTGTAGTTGTCACAACCACGGACTTGGCTACGGGGTCCACATGCCCCAGCTGGTGGGCTGCACAGCAGGTCTGGCAATTGTTAAGTCAAGTCAGGTCACTTTTTTATTGTTCTTTCAACCATAACTGCTGGTACAGAACATAGTAAAAATGAGACAATGTTTTCCAGGACCATGGTGCTACATGAAACAATATGAAAACTACACTGAACTACGTAAAACAACACAAAAACTACACTAGACTATAGTCCTATCCAGGACTGCATAAAGTGCACAAACTGTGCAGGCACTACAATAAATAATAAACAAGTCAGTAGGCACAGTAGAGGGTATAGTAGGTTGGTGACAAGCCAGGCTATGAATTGCGCTCATGAATATGTATGTGTCAGCCACATGGACAGCTACATGTCTCCTAAATGGACTTCCATTCAGCTTGTACAACGCCTACAAAAGCAAGGATACCCCACAGCCCAGTTGTTCCGACATTTTGTTGCAGAGTTAAGGAGGGTTTTTGACCTATGAGTACAGGGTCAGGATGCTGCCCACCGACTCCTTGTCCTGCGCCAAGCCAAAGAGATGGTGAGAGCCTATGCAGTCAAATCCTGCATGCTTGCAGTAGAGACGGGATGAATGAGAGACCCTTCCAGCGTGGACTGAACACAAGGGTCCGGCACAAGATCACTATCCAGGATGAACAAGATACTCTGGATGATTAGTTTAATCTGGCTTTTTGTGTTGACAACCAGGTAACTGAGTTAGCGCAGGGAAAGAATGTCTCAAGCTTCCGATGTGCCATCTGATCACTGTTTTCCCTCACCCTCTCCCTCAACACCCAGCACCCAGGCAACGGAGGAGCCTATGCAAGTGGGGCACATGCGCCTGTATCAGAAGGAACGAGAGTGATGCAAGAGAACAGGTTCCTATCTCTATTGTGGTGATCCAGGACATTTCCGGGCAGCATGTCCCAAGCATTTGGTAAAGCGGTAAAAGAGGATACTTCTCAGCAGAAGGGGAGTCCTGATGAGTCGGTTCTCTCTGCAATCAGCTTCCCCTAAATGTGTTATGCTCACAGCTTCATTGTCGTGGGGGTCTCGGACCCATGAACTCAAAGCATTAATTGACTCTGGTGCAGCCAGGAATCTCATGGACATTTCTCTAGCTCAAGGATGGGGAGATCTGACTCAGGAATTAAGAGAAAAGATCAACATCAAGGTCCTGGATGGACAATCCCTGGGCACTGACCAGATTCAGTTTTCCACCCAACCCCTCAAACTTGTGCTTGAAAGCAACCATAGTGAATAACCTTCCTTCTAACTGGTTGATTCACCTGAACTGCCAGTGGTGTTTGGTCTCCTCTGGTTGTCCCAACATAACCCATGGATTGATTGGTCTCTTAAAGCACTCCAAGAGTGGGGATTGGCATGCCTGTCTACCTGTTTGGGTCCAGCTCAAGCTCCGTTCCGTGAATCCCCTCCGGTGTCAGCTAAGGATGTGAGCCCTCAGGGATTGCTCTTTTCCCTCTCTCCTCCTGAAACAGTGGCCATGGATGAATACATCAAGGAGGCATTAGCCACAGGGTTTATCCGTCCATCAACCTCGCCAGCAGGAGAAGGCTTCTTTTTTGTGAGCAAGAAAGGTGGCAAGCTCTGCCCCTGCATCGATTACTGGCCCCTGAACAACATGACTGTGAAGAACCGTTACCCTCTTCCCCTGCTGGCATCTGCATTCAAACATCTCCAGGGAGCAGCCATATTTTCCAAAATTGATCTGTACAATGCTTATAATCTGGTTCATATGAGAGAAGGGGATGAGTGAAAGATGGCTTTCAACATCTTTAATGGCCACTATGAGTACTTTATGATGCTCTTTGGTCTGGCTAATGCCCCTGCTGTTTTCCACGCCTTAATAAATGATGTGCTCAGGGACATGTTGAACAAGTTTGTTTTTGTGTATTTAGACGACATCCTTTATCTATTCCTGCTGTCATCAGGAGCACGTCCAGCATGTCTAGAGAGTTCTCAGCAGCTCTTCGAAAAAATAACCTGTATGCCAAGCCCGAGAAATGTGAGTTCTGTAAAGATCAGATATTGTGTTTGGGCTATATACTTACCCCATCCAGTGTTCAAATAGACCTTAACAAAGTCCATGCAGTTACAGAGTGGCCCAAACCATCTACAGTCGAATAGATATGGTGCTTTATGGGGTTTTATTGCTGCTTCATCCGGAATTTCGGCTCTGTCGCGGCTCCCATGAATGCACTCACCAGGAAGACCTCTGCAGGTTTCCGTTGGACAGAAGATGCCCGCCAAGTATTTTCAGAGTTAAAGCGACGTTTCATCACTGCCCCACTGCTGCACCCCCCAGACCCATCACGACCATTCACAGTCAAGGTGGATACATCGGATGTCAGCTTTGGAGCTGTCCTCTCCCAGCGCTCTTCTGTGGATAGCCGGCTGCACCCTTGTGCCTTTCTTTCGCTTGACTCTGGCCGAGGTTCATTCTGATACTGGGAACCGGGAACTTCTGGCTGTCAAGGTGGCCCTGGAGGAATGGCGACACTGGCTGGAGGGGGCAGAGCATCCATTGTTGGTTTCAATAGATCACAACAACATCTCCTACACTCAGGACGCAAAGGGACTCAACTCCCGTCAAGCTCATTGGGCTCTCTACTTCACTTGGTTTCATTTCATCCTCACCTATCTTCCCAGCAGCAAGAATACGAAGGCTGACGCTCTCTCTTGGCAGTTTGATGGTTCTGAGGGCAATGCTGATCCGGAGCCCATCCTTCCTTGCTCATGCATTGCTGCTCTGATGATCTGGGGAATAGAGGTGGAGGTGAGGGCCACTCTCAACAGTCTGAAATCCAGGCACAGGTGGGGGACTTCCCAACCGGCTGTTTGTCCCTGCTACGGTGCACTCCAAAGTGTTGGAAAGGGGTCACTTCTCTCATCTGGCTGGCCATTCGGGAATTCAACAGACCCAGGAGTTTATAAAGAGACAATTTTGGTGGTGATCTATGTCCCAGGATGGCTGTGTCTTCATATCTGCCTGTCCCACCTGCACTCAGAACAAGGCGTCATGGCAGTATCCTGCTGGTCTGCTATGTCCACTGCCTGTGACATCACTGGGCTGCTCCGTCTAATGGAAACACCACCATTTTGGTTGTTGTGGATTGATTCTCCAAGGCTACCTACTTCATTGTCCTCCCTAAGCTCCCGCTGGCTGTTGAGACTGCCACTCTCATGGTGCAATATGTGTTCAGGCTCCATGGCGTCCCTCAGGTCAAAGTGTCTGATCGTGGACCACAGTTCACTTCCCACTTTTGCAAGGCTTTCTGCTGTCCTGTAGGAGCTACAGCCAGCCTCTTATCTGGTCTCCACGCTGAATCCAATGGCCGTACTGAGAGAGTGAACCAGGAGCTGGAGGCAATCCTGTGTTACCTTGCCTCTTCCAACACCATATCCTGCAGTCACAATTTTTTTGGGCAGAGATTACACACAATGACTTCCATGGGTATACTCCCTTTTGAATGTCAGAAGGGATTCCAGCCATGGCTCTTCTCTGACCAGGAGAATTATGCAGGGGCTCCTGCTGCCGAACAATTGATCCAATGCTATAAGCGCACATGGAGACAAGCCAGGCTTCTCGGCTGTGCACTCAGAAACAACATGCCTGGCAGTCTAATCAGCTCCACCGACAGGTGAGGCCTTTTAAGCCAGGAGAGGAGGTGTGGTTGGCATCAAGGGATCTTCCCCTGAAAGTCAAGAGCCACAAGTTGGCTCAGCAGTACATTGGACCATTTGTAGAGGGAAGTCTCGTATAGATTGTACCTACAAGCATCAATGAAGACCCACTCAATGTTCCATGTTTCCCAGCTCAAGCCTGTTACTACCTCTCCACTGGTTCTAGTCACCCTACCTCGCCGTCAACCCCCTCCTCCCTGCTTGGTAAATGATTCCCTGGTCTATACTGTGCAGCACCTCCTGGCATCTCACCAGCTACGGGGCAAGGTCCAGTACCTTGTAAACTGGGAAGGGTATGGTCCTGAAGAATGTTCTTGGATCCTGACAAAGGACATTTTGGACAAGTTGTTCATCCGGGACTTCCAGCAGGCAGAAGTCTGTGGCACCTCAGGAGCTGTGCCGAGGGAGGGGGTCCCTGTCATAACCATGGACCTGGCTACATGGTCTATGTGGCCCACAGGCAGGCTGTGCAGCAGACTCGGCAATTGCACTCGTGAATATGCACATGTCAGCTCATTATTATTTCATATTTAACCCCCATCTTTTCATCCTAGCACTTGCCGAGACTTGAGTGAAGTACAGCAACCTGCCTGCTTGCATTCAGCCTTGCCTGAGAATAGTGGACTATCAAGTCGATTGACGCTGAAGACTAGTGGTATTGTTTTATATTTAGATATTCCTTTCAACTGTGGTGTTGGCATTTAGGTTTCCATTTGAGAGTTTTAGTTAATGGCCCTGTTTTGGCCTAGCGTTTATTTTCTTTTCCCTTAAAATTCTATTCATATTAAAGTCTGTGAACTATCGATCCGCTTCAGCGTCTCTCCCTCTCTCTGCATTTGGGCCATATCTAAACGTATTGACAGCAGTAGCAGCAAAGGTTTCAAGTGGGAAACTGTCCTGGGAGTTGATTTGTTGCCTGCATGTGATTTTCACATTTAAATCCCATCATCTAAGGTCAGCAGGAAGTGTGAAAACTATATAGCCGGTAAGGTCATTTGTGAGTGAGTTCATTTCAGAGGACTCTCCTGGGGAAGCTCACCTTCGTTTTTCAATCTGCTTCTCTTTGTAGTTGTCTTAAGGATATTGTTAGCCAGAGCTGCTGAAATTTCCTTTGTGTCTAGAGAGCTGTCCTTCAATTATAGTTTTGTTCACTCATGATCTGGACAATAGTGGAAAAGCAGAGACAGGTTTGCATGACCCTTCATGGATTTTGGGGAATTAATTCATATAAAATAAATATCCATTCTTTTTATTTTTGCTAGTCTCTGTGATGGAAATTGCACCAGATGGCACATTTGATTGCTGTCACCCATTTAAAACTTAGCCTATGGAGCTATTCTGAAATTAGTGCCTATTAGTATGTACACCAGATTGTGTGGGTAATTATTGGTGGTGTATTGTCTAAGTAAGAACATCAGATCAAAAGAAATAGAAGCAGGAGAAAACCATTTAGTCCCTTGCACGTAACTCAATAACTTCATGGCTGAATCACCTCAGTAATGCTTTCTGGAACTAATCCCATTTCCCTTGATCCCCTCCACAAACAAAACTCAATTGAGCTTCCACAGCCCAACAAGCAGAAATTCTAAGATTCATTGCCCTCTATGTGAAACTATTTCTTCTCCTCCGAGTCCTGAATGACAGGCAATTTTGAGTACTGCACTCTTCAAACAGGGAAATATCAGCTCTACATTCAGTCTGTAAGGCACTCAGAAATGTTGAAAGTTTAATGATGTTGCCTCTCATTCTGATAAATTTTACAGAACATTGATGCCACCTGCTTAATCCTGCTTCACAGAAGTAATGCCACATCCCATGAATCAATTTGGTGAGCTTTCACACTACTTCCTCCATTGCAAATTCATCCTTACAGAGTGTCTGAAAAGAGGATGCTGTCTAAGTTGCATGCCATCTTGGTCAATGTCTCCCATCCACTACATAATGTACTGGATGGGCACAGGAGTGCATTCAGCCAGAGACTCATTCCACCGAGATGCAACACAGAGTGTCATAGGAAGTCATTCCTGCCTGTGGCCATCAAACTTTACAACTCCTCCCTTGGAGGGTCAGACACCCTGAGCCAATAGGCTGGTCCTGGACTTATTTCCATCTGGGATAATTTACATATTATTATTTAATTATTTATGGTTTTATATTGCTATATTTATACTCTATTCTTGGTTGGTGCAACTGTAACGAAACCTAATTTCCCTCGGGATCAATAAAGTATATCTATCTAAAAACATACAGACTAATCCACGTGTAGGTTCACAAGGGTCTCCACACCCAATTAATGCTGGGTCTAAGCAATTAGGGCCCAGGCTGCACCCTCAGGACCCAGTGAATATCTTAGGGCCCAGCCAGCGTCAAGCCCTTCAGGAACCAGCCGGTCACTAGTCTGTCTCCCTGAGACCCAGCCAGTGTTAAGTCTGAGTTCTTGTGGCTCAGGCAGTATTGGACATGAGTTTTCTCATGATGAAGGTACCTACCTGTATATTTATCATATGCAGTACTTCCTGGTTCTCTTTCAGGGATTAATGAAGAGAATGACAAAAACTATAACTATTTCTTATAATTACAAACTCTAGAAAATGAATCCTTAAGATTTTTCTCATGTTCTATTCCTAAATTGCTCTGTTTAGTTAAAAATACTGTTTTGAAATTCTTCTGAAGTGCAACTAATACTGACTTATTGCTTGTATAGTAAGTGCCTGTTATTGAACTGCCTCGTAAGTTCCTAATCTAAGTTTTGGTCATATAGGAAACCATTGGTGAAACCGTAGACTTCTCTCAAGGAGAGACCTAATTGGGTTGCTCTTTATGGATGAAGGATTACATTGGCAATTCAGAGCTTCTGGCCCTTTGTTCCAATCCAGAACACCTCAGCTCCAGTCCTGAAGTACTCTAACACTGGACATTGATCTGACCTATAATATTGGTACCAATAGGATGGCCAATGCATCACATTATTGTGCTGTACTGGTGTCTGTCACTGAATACAGTAACATTGATTCCAGATTCAAAGATTCAATTTACATTTATTATCAAAATATGTATACAGAATACAACTCTGAGATTCATCCACCCACAGGTAGCCATGAAACAAAGGAACACCATGGAATCCATTCAAAGAAAAACATCAAACACCCAACACACACAAAAAAAGTACAAATTGCACAAACAGCAAAAAGTGAGTAAACAACACATAGAATATCAACATCAAAACTGGAATCCAGGAGTATTCAGTCTAGTTCAGATTAACACCACATTGACAGCTGACTGCAGGCCGCAGAGGCAGTCTTCGCTGAAGTGCCCATTTGCATTGATCACCCAAATCAATCTGCTTGCAGAGAGCAAAAAAAAGTACCCAGAATCCAGAAACACATGTAACATGAACCTCAAAGTCCCCCAAAACGAGTCCACAGCCACGAGCCTTGCTGATCCATCCTTGCAACTGTCTATTGCTATGTGACATTAGGGTGGATACAGGACTCTCATTGTGTCATATTATTATCAGGATATAGTATGGTGTCTATCACTGTGCAGCATTGTGTGCCAGCACTGACAGTTACAGGTCTGTCACAATGGGGCACAGTACCACTGGGTGCCGATACGCCACAATATAGCATTAGAGTATTGTACTAGAGGGTGGATTTTGATGCAATTCTAACACCAGAGTACAGTATTGGTGGGTAGACTGGTTAACATTAGGATATAGTATCAATGGTTGAATGTCTTTCACTGTATAATGCTGGGTACAGTGATTGGAAATGTAAACCCTTCACTGCATAACATTAGTGTCAAGTACAAATAGGTCTGGGTCTTTTCTTGTGGTTGAGTATGATGGAGGCACAGATACTGCAGGTAGTAATTGTTCTTTTAAATATTTATTATAGTAAAGTGGCTGTAGCTTTTACTGAATTAGGATTTAAAATTTTACACTTGTTGGAGTCACGCATGCACATACGCGAACCTGAGGGATTCACAAATAAATCTGGAACTACAGTGGTCATTGAGAATGGACATGCTCAGCTCCTAACCTCAGAAAGTAAGAAATATCTGCTCCTTAATGGGAAGGTGTGAAGATGTAGATTTTGAAAAGAATACCCCTTAGCCATCGTTTCATTAAATGTTCAAAGTTAAGGTGAGCAGCTTCTCACATGACTCAGACTCTCAGTGAATTTAGATGTGTTACTTTTTAAAAAAATTTTTATATGGTATCTATTTAAAATATTAGTGCAGAATACATGTCTTAAATTGCTCAGAAAGCAGAATGTGTGCCTTAAATTGTTCAGAATGAAAACAGTGTTCGAGTTTTCTTCTTTAGCCTGTGTTTTGTACAAAAGTGTTCATTCTGTGTCAGTATCTCAGGAATGGTATTTAAACTTCCACCAGTACTCTGTCAATATATGTCTAATTTCTCACTATAATGCAACAGTTTAAATTAATTAATATGGATGTGTAACAGTTTTATTGCTAAAAGTGACTGATTACTTCATCAAGAGACCACTTTGCCAGTAGCATTGTCATTAGCTGATATAAAGTCTAAGACTTTCCGAAGTACACATCACTGAGAGAGATAGTCATTTGCAAAGATTTGTTTCAATTAGGTTGCCATGGGCTCCCTGCAAAGCTGGCAACTGTTTAGCCAGAAATGAAAGCAAATGTTTAAGGCTGACAGTTGATGGAACTCTGAGGTAAGGCTGGGGCGGGGTTCTGAGTTGGATGATCAGCCATGATCATAATAAATGGCGGTGCAGGCTTGAAGGGCCGAATGGCCTACTCCTTCACCTATTTTCTATGTTTCTATGTTTCTATGTAAGGCTCCCAGTTTCCCCCAATCCAGATGGGTGTTCTGCGCCATCTGACTGGGTTTGACCAATCTCCCTCTCACTGCTGGTGGGAGAAGGTGCCGGAGTCTTGGGTCCCATGCTGCAAGGATTGACTGTCTCGGCTCTTTTTGTTTATTAAGTGTAATCGTGAGCAACAGCCAGATCAGAAATGCTGATCAAGTCAACTAGTTCCCAAAGAGAACTCTGATAGGCCAATCAGATGGTTCACTGCTGTTCAGTGATAGAACACAAAAAAAAATCATATGTACAATTAAGAAACATTAAAAAATAGTAGAAATACTGGAGTCATGATGATCATGATGAAGTCTGCTGGAGAGAGACATTTATACACATGCTGTCCTCCATAATTCAAAGAGATTGAAGGATAAGGTTGCAGGGTGACAAAACACGGCAGGAGCACTTGGAACTAAAAACGAATCCCTACCGGGAGAAAACAGCACCTGTTCTTTCCGCACTGTTCTCCAGCAGTTTAAGGACTAAGTCCAGCCGGAACATAACTCACAAGTGCTCTTGAAAGTCAGGTATTAACCCTACCTACCAACAACCAAGCATTGCCATCCTGGTCCCCTTCATGATAGCTTATGAAGAAGCATGTGACTTCCCTCCCAGAGATGGTAGGTGTTTGTGCACTCGACTCTTGAAGGCTTGGACCCCATCGTCGCAGATGTTTCCAACCACAGTATCTGGAAGGCTGTTCCAAATTCTGATAGCACAGTGAAGGAAGCTTCTATCCAGTGTGTAGGTTCTCGCATCAGGTATGGAAACAGCATGAGCAGGCACAGATGAACTTGATTGTGTGGTGCGCCGTCTCTCATAAGATGAAGGTAGCATGGCGCAAAGGTCTGCAGGGCTGTGGCTGGTGTGCATTTTGTAGAGCGCAGTAGCTACAGCAACTTGTTGTCTGTGGTGTAAGCTACTGATGGCAGCTTCTCACGAGCTGTGGCTTCATCTACACCTATAACCCTGAAAGCCTTTCTTTGAATGGAATCAAGCTGGCTAAGGACAGTCTGTGAGGCATTCATCCATGATAAGCAGGCATTCTCCATGATACTTTGTACCTGGGCTCTGTAAACCGTGGCTCTGTCCTCTTTGTCTGGTTTGGATGCTGCTTTTCGCAGAGCTCGTGGCTGAGGATTCACTTTCAGGGGACTCTGCAGTCTGATGTTTAAAGTCCTTAGCGCTGAGCGGGTTCCGCGGCTGTGGACTGCCTTTTGGGGACTCTGCAGTTCATGTTCCATGTGTTTTAGTTTTCTCTTTTTTACTGTTTTCGTGATTTGATTGAGGGGCTTTGGTATGGAACTGGCTCTGCAGCCATCGGCTCCTGGACCACCTTCACTTTGTGGCTGATTGTGACTGTGAACACACTTTCAGAGTCGCTGCAGTTTGGTATTTAATGTTCCTGTGTTATTTGCTCATTTTTATTGTTTATGCAATTTGTTATTTCTTTCACACTTTGGGTGTTTGATTTTTTTTTGTGTGGGGTTTTTCTTTAAACGGGTTCTATGTTTGTGGCTGTCTGCAGGAAGATGAATCTTAGGGTTGTATACTTTATATATATTTTGATAATAAATCTATATTGAAACTTTGATTCTTTAAGACCATAAGACCACAGATATAAGAACAGAGTTAGGCCATTCAGCCCATCAAGTCTGCTCCACCATTCCATCATGGCTGATTTATTATCCCTCTTGACACCATTCTTTTGCCTTCTCCCTGTAACTCTTGATGCCTGACAAATCAAATATCTATCCATTTCTGCTTTAAAAATATTTAATAACTTGGCCTCCTCAGCATTTGGGGCAATGAATGAAGAAATGCTGAAGAAATTCCATTTCATATCTGTACAGAGGCTGTGCCCTCTGGTCCTAGACACCCCCACTATAGGAAACATCCTCTCCACATCCACTCTAGGTCTTTTAATATTCAATAGTTTTCAATGAGATCTCCATTCATTCTTTTAAACTGCTGTGAGTACAGGGCAGCATATCTTTTCATAGATAGGGGGCCCAGTATTAGCCAAAGTTTGGAGAGTTTGAGAAAAAGGTTTGGATCATAGCATTTTTTTGCTGTTTTAAAATTTGGACGCAGCTTCTTATGTAACTTGTGTTTGGTCGCATTGCAGCGGCCGCAAAGGAATTTTTTTCCGGCCTATCCCTTCTTTAGGGAAGTCATTTTTTTCACCTTAAGAGGGGCACTTAGTGTACTTTTGATGAAAAAGCGAGCCGATAATTAGGTAGTAGTGAAGTTGTTGCAAGCCTAACAAGGCCAGACCAAAAGTCGCTTTGGATATAGTTTACTGGCAGAGAAAGCAAATCGATCAGGGGACGCAAATCTAGAAAGTCCGGGAAAGGTCCAGGCACAAGTCCGGTGTTAGGCGCTATCTGGTACGTCGGGAGCAAAGTAGGAATAGTAGTATAAATAGTAGTTTACTTTGAGAATTTAAATAAATACAATCACTTATTCATCAATAGTTCTTCAGTAGTTCTTCCCCAATTATAAGTATAATAATGCAGCCTCTGCAATATCAGTCTTGCCTTATGTTCGGATTCAAGGAAACTTGTTCCCCTGCAGAGTTCACATGCGAGAAATCTTCAGCTGATCCAACACCTCAGGAACAAGGTGGCTGAACTTGAGAAGGAGGTAGCTGACCTGGGATGTTGTAGAGAATTGGCGGATATGCTCCAGATGTCCTTTAGGCAGATAGTGTGCACCCCTAGTGAGCCATGGATTGAGAGTACAAACCAGAAAGAAAGAGACAGGTGGGTGACTGTGGGAAGGAAGCACAGGGTAAGGGATGCATGCTACCCGGGGAAATCAACCCCAGAGTTGGAAGTGTCCAACCATTTTGACCATCTAGTGATGCTCGACGGTGACTTTGAAACCTCTGAGGTGATAGGCAGGACAGAGGAGTCCCACAGGACTCTCTCTAATCCTAAACCTAAACCCCGTTAAAAGGAAGTAGTGATAGTCAGGGACTCAATTATCATGGGGCTAAGAATCAGGTGTGTACTGACAAGGAATCTTGTATGGTGTGTTGCCTACCAGGAGCACAAATAGGAGACCTCCCTGGAGAAGTAGAGAAGGTCCTGGCAGGAGCTGGGCTGGAGCCTGTTGTCATTGTCCACATCAGAACAAGTGACATAGGTAAAGGCAGGCTGTCAGTTCTGCATGACAAATTTAAAGCGTTAGGTGGGAAGCTTGGGGACTGAGAAGGTGGTCTTCTCGGAAGTTCTGCTGGTTCCACGTGCCAACCCAGGTAAGATGGAGGAGAGCGTGTGGCTCAAATCATGGTGTAGTTGGGTTTATGGAACCTATAAAAGACTGGTCATTTCTTGGGTCAGGTGGAACCTGACCTGCCAGCACGGGTTGCATTTGAACCAGAGGGGCACTAATGCACTGGGCAGACGTTTGCTTCAGTTAGCTGAGAACCGTTTAAACTAGGGAATGAGGAGGGGGCAGGGAACTTGGAACAGGCCAGGCTCAATTGTTTAAACACCTCAGTTCTTGGAGGCAGCCATCGATCCCAGGGGATCATGGGTTTGCGCCTCTGGTGGACTGTGACCTCTCCAGGGCACAAGCCTGGGTGGGAAGATTTGAAGAACCGACTGTTGCCCATGCAGCGGGTTCCTCCTCTCCACGTCACTGATGTAGTCCAATGGAAGGGCAAGCACCGATACAGCTCGGCACCAGTGTCGTTGCAGAGGTTGCCAGAGTGAAATCGTAAACAACATCAAACTGCCTTAGGGACCCCGGCTCCAGGTTTCTTCCTCGGGGTTTACTCCCGAAGTCTTTCCTTTAGGTGGGTATGGCTGCAAGGCAGCGGAGGTTTAAAATCAGAGTTTTCCTTCTCCTCGGTGGGCTGCCGTCCAAGGCTAATGAGCCCCACATGCACGAAAAGCACCTCAGTGGAGAATAACACATTGGAGCATAAACTCATCATAGGCTTCAAAAATATAAAAATGGTTTGAAATAGGATGAAAAACGTCAGTAATGGACTAAGGAGGGCCTGCAAAAATGCAAGAAGTATTAAGAATAAAATAAACAAGCTGAAATTATATGCAAATATGAGAAAATTTGCAGATGCTGGAAATTCAAGTAACACACACAAAATGCTGGTGGACATGGAATTCAAATGTGTGGCCACTGGGAGATCCTGCTTTCTCAGTCTCCCAATCTGCGTTGGGTCTCGCCAATATATAGAAGGCCACACTGGGAGCACCAGACGCAGTATATCACGCGCAGCAGACTCACAGGTGTGGCCTTCTATATATTGGCATGACCTAACGCAGATTGGGAGACCGCTTCGCTGAATACCTACACTCTGTCCGCAAGAGGAAGCAGGATCTCCCAGTGGCCACACACTTTAATTCCACGTCCCATTCCCATTCTGATATGTCCATTCATGGCCTCCTCTACTGTAAAGATGACGCCACACTTAGATTGGAGGAACAACACATTATATTCCGTCTGGGTAGCCTCCAACCTGATGGCAAACAACAGGAATTCTGCAGATGCTGGAAATTCAAGCAACACACATCAAAGTTGCTGGTGAACGCAGCAGGCCAAACAGCATCTCTAGGAAGAGGTACGGTCGACGTTTCAGGCCGAGATCCTTCGTCAGGACTAACTGAAAGAAGAGCTAGTAAGAGATTTGAAAGTGGGAGGGGGAGGGGGAGATCCAAAATGATAGGAGAAGACAGGAAGGGGAGGGATGGAGCCAAGAGCTGGACAGGTGATTGGCAAAGGGGATACGAGAGGATCATGGGACAGGAGGTCTGGGGAGAAAGACGGGGGGGGAACAGAGGATGGGCAAGGGGTATAGTCAGAGGGACAGAGGGAGAAAAAGGAGAGTGAGAGCAAGTATGTGTGTATATTACTCTTAATAATTTCTCATTTAGCTCCTCCCACTTCCTCCAAACTAAAGGTGTAGCTATGGGCACCCGTATGGGTCCTAGCTATGCCTGTCTTTTTGTTGGCTTTGTGGAACAATCTATGTTCCGTGCCTATTCTGGTATCTGTCCCCCACTTTTCCTTCGCTACATTGACGACTGCATTGGCGCTGCTTCCTGCACGCATGCTGAGCTCGTTGACTTTATTAACTTTGCCTCCAACTTTCACTCTGCCCTCAAGTTTACCTGGTCCATTTCCGACACCTCCCTCCCCTTTCTAGATCTTTCTGTCTCTGTCTCTGGAGACAGCTTATCTACTGATGTCTACTATAAGCCTACTGACTCTCACAGCTATCTGGACTATTCCTCTTCTCATCCTGTCTCTTGCAAAAATGCCATCCCCTTCTCGCAATTCCTCCATCTCCGCCGCATCTGCTCTCAGGATGAGGCTTTTCATTCCAGGATGAGGGAGATGTCCTCCTTTTTTAAAGAAAGGGGCTTCTCTTCCTCCACCATCAACTCTGCTCTCAAACGCATCTCCCCCATTTCACGTACATCTGCTCTCACTCCATCTTCCCACCACCCCACTAGGAATAGGGTTCCCCTGGTCCTCACCTACCACCCCACCAGCCTCCGGGTCCAACATATTATCCTCCGTAACTTCCACCACCTCCAACGGGATCCCACCACTAGACACATCTTTCCTTCCCCCCATCTCTCTGCTTTCCGCAGGGATCGCTCCCTACGTGACTCCCTTGTCTATTCATCCCCCCATCCCTCCCCACTGATCTCCCTCCTGGCACTTATCCTTGTAAGCGGAACAAGTGCTACACGTGCCCTTATACTTCCTCCCTTACCACCATTCAGGGACCCAAACAGTCCTTCCAGGTGAGGCGACACTTCACCTGTGAGTCAGCTGGGGTGATATACTGCGTCCGGTGCTCCCGATGTGGCCTTCTATATATTGGCGAGACCCGACGCAGACTGGGAGACCGCTTTGCTGAACACCTTCGCTCTGTCCGCCAGAGAAAGCAGGATCTCCCAGTGGCCACACATTTTAATTCCACATCCCATTACCATTCTGACATGTCTATCCACGGCCTCCTCTACTGTAAAGATGAAGCCACACTCAGGTTGGAGGAACAGCACCTTATATTCCGTCTGGGTAGCCTCCAACCTGATGGCATGAGCATCAACTTCTCTAACTTCCGCTAATTCCCCACCGCCCCCTCGTACCCCATCCGTTATTTATTTTTATACACACATTCTTTCTCTCACTCTCCTTTTTCTCCCTCTGTCCCTCTGACTATACCCCTTGCCCATCCTCTGTTTCCCCCTCCCCACCCTTGTCTTTCTCCCCGGACCTCCTGTCCCATGATCCTCTCATATCCCCTTTGCCAATCACCTGTCCAGCTCTTGGCTCCATCCCTCCCCCTCCTGTCTTCTCCTATCATTTTAGATCTCCCCCTCCCCCTCCCACTTTCAAATCTCTTACTAACTCTTCCTTCAGTTAGTCCTGACGAAGGGTCTCGGCCTGAAACGTCAATTGTACCTCTTCCCAGAGATGTTGCCTGGCCTGCTGCGTTCACCAGCAACTTTGATGTGTGTGGCATGAACATTGATTTCTTTTACCTCTGTTCATGCCCCTCCTCCCCTTCTTACCCCTAATGATCCCTAATTATTTGTTTGTTTGTTTGTTTATTTATTTATTTTTCTCTCTTTCCCTTTCACAATAACTCCTTGCCTGTTCTCCATCTTCCTCTGGTGCTCCCCTCCCCCTTTCTTTCTTCCAAGGCCTCCCGTCCATCCCCCTTCTCCAGCTTTGTATCCCTTTTGCCAATCAACTTCCCAGCTCTTGGCTCCACCCCTCCCCCTCCTGTCTTCTCCTATCATTTCGGGTCTCCCCCTCCCCCTCCCACTTTCAAATCTCTTACTAGCTCTTCTTTCAGTTAGTCCTGACGAAGGGTCTCAGCCGGAAACGTTGACTGTACTTCTTCCTATAGATGCTGCCTGGCCTGCTGCGTTCCATCAGCGTTTTGTGTGTGTTGCTGGAATTATATGCAAGTGTGTATGATGTAACAGCAATAACCAAAACCTGGCTGATCTCAAAGGATGGTGATGAATATAGTATTACAGGATATACTTTACTTATGAAAGATAGGCAAGATCGTAAAGCTGGAGAAGTAGCCATATACATAAGAGACAATTTGAACAAGTGGCTGCTTATGGTAGAAGATGAATCGACACTTAGTGAAAATGTCAGGGTGAGAATTGAAAGCTGTAAGGATAAAGGAATAACATTGGGTGTATGTTATCGACTGCCTAATGCTAATAGCAATTTTAATAAACAACTCTATATTAAAAAAGCATGTTCTGAAGGTGATGTTATAGTTGTGGTTTAATTTCCCAAATATTAAGTGGGAGAAGTTGTTTTAAATGACTTAGAGATCATGGGAAGTGGGATCCTGCTTCAGCTGAAAAGGCTGAAAGTTAATAAAACCCCAGGGCCGAACAACATATAACCAAGGGTACTTAAAGAGGTCTGGAATTATATATACAAAACCCTAACATGTATTTTTCAGAAGTCTTGATGACTGGTGAAATCCCTAAGGACTGGAAATAGGGCTAATGTTGTCCCAGTATATAAGAAGGGTGACTGCACTGACCCTGGTAAATATAGACCAGTGAGTTTAGTGTGTATCATAGGTAAGATAATAGAAACAATAATAAAGAATGAGTAATAAAAACAGGTGATAAGAGCAGGTATGTTAGTAGAAAGCCTGCATGGGTTCAGAAAGGGAAATCAAGTTTTGCTAAAATGTTGGAGTTCTATGAAGAGGCAACTAAAATTTATGATAACAGTAAGCAATTGATATCATGTATTTGGACTTTCCAAAGGCTTTTGACAAGGTACCCCACGAGAGGCTAATAATCAAATTACAGGAGGTAGGATTCAGTGTGCAAACGGGTGCAGAATTGACTCAAAAGCAGAAAGCAACAAGTTATGAAGAGAGGATCATTTTCACCTATTCCGCAGGAATCAGTTTTGGGGCCTCTGCTGTTTTTAATTTATGTTAATGATTGAATAAGTACCTAACAAATAAACTAGTAGGGTTTGACACAAAATTCAGGGATGGGCTGATAATATTCAGGCAGCAGAATCAATACAGTTTGATCTAAACAAAATCCAAATGTGGCCAGATAAAAGGCAGATTAAATTTAATGTAAATAAATGTAAAATATTACATATAGGAAGTAGAAATGTTGGATATAAATATATAAGGAATAAATAAGGTCTTGAGTTGGAAAGTGCACTGTACGAGAACGATTTGGGAGTCCTGCTAGATTCATCACTGTCAACATCTAGACAATACAGTTAGGAAGGCTAATAGAATTTTGGGCTATATAATAGACTCAGTGGTGTTCAAGTCCAGAGACGTTCTCCTTAAGCTGTATAATGCACTGTAAGGCCACACCTTGAGTACTGTGTACAATTTTGGTCTCCATTTTGTGTGAGGGATGGGAAGGCACTGGAAAGAGTTCAGGGAAGGGTGACTAGACACATTCCAGATCTGCAGGGTATCAGCAATGAAGAAAGATTGAAAGAATTAAATCTTTTTAGCGTAAGTAGATGTAGAATGAGAAGAGACTTGCTGGAAGTGTTCACAATCATTAAGGGTATAAGTAAGGTTGTGCCAGCCAGTGGTGTAGTGATATTGGCACTGGCCTTCAAGGTGAATGGTCCTAAGTTTGAATCTGGCCGGGTCCCACCATGGGCAGCAACAGCATCAGTGCAGAAGAAAGACCTGGTATACTCCCTAAGGACAACTGCACTATTCATAGGGTCACCATGAGTTGGCAATGACTCGATGGCACCCAACCACAACAACAACAACAATAAGTAAGGTGAACACCTGCTGCTACTTCAAAATTAATCCATTATCAAGGATATGGGGCCATAGGTGGAGACCAGGAGGGTCAGACTAACGTCAGGAAGCATTCCTTTACACACTGAGCTGTGGAAACATGGAATAAACTGCCCAGTTATTTAGTTCAGAGTAGTACCTTAGAGACTTCCAAATCTAAACTCAATAGTTATTTCAGTACACTGTGTGAAAGGAATTTGGCAAGCTTTTTTGGGCGGAATGGCTCGTTCTTTTCAAAAACTTTCTAATGTTATGAAAATATTGCCCATTGTACTCCAAATGTGGACTAACCAATGCCTTATAAAGCCTCAGCATTACATGCTTGCTCTTATATCGGAAAAAAAATGTCTGTCTTGCTGACAATCAACACTGGTGCACCTCAGGAGTGTGTGCTTAGCCCACTGCTCTACTCTCTCTACTCCCATGACTGTGTGGCTAGGCACAGCTCAAATGGCATCTATAAATTTGCTGATGATAGAACTATTGTTGGCAGATGGTGACAAGAGGGTGTACAGGAGCAAAATATATCAGCTAGTTGAGTGATATCGCAGCAACAACCTTGCACTCAATGTTAGAACAAAGAACTGATTGTGGACTTTAGAAAGGGTTAGTCAAGAGAACACACACCAGTCCTCACAGAGGGATCAGAAGTGGAAAGAGTGAGCAATTTCAAGTTCCTGTGTGTCAGTATCTCTGATGATCAATTCTGGGCCAAACATATTGATGCAGCTACAAAGAAGTGACAACAGCTTTATTTCATTAGGAGTTTGAGGAGATTTTTTTTATGTCACCAAAGGCACTCAGAAATCTCTGCAGATGTACTGTGGAGAGAGTTCGAACTGGCTGCGCTACCGCCCAGTGTGGAGGGGGCACTGCACCGGATCAGACAAGGCTACAGAAAGCTGTAAACTCAGCCAGCCTAAACATGAGCACTAGCTTTCCCAGCATCGAGGACAACCTCAAAAGCCAATGCCTCTCAAAGGTTGCATCCATTAAGGACCACCATCACCCAAGAAATGCCCTCTTCTCATTGCTACCATTCAGGAGGAGGTACAGGAGCCAGAAGGCACACACTCAGTGATTTAGGGACAGCTTCTTCCCCCCTGCCATCAGATTTCTGAATGGACATTGATCCATGAACACTACCTCACTACTTTTTATTTTTATTTTTGCACTACTTACTTAATTTAACTATTTAATATATATACTGTACACGCTGTAATTCACGTCATTTTTTTATTATTGTGTATTGTATTGCTCTGCTGTCGCAAAGACAACAAATTTCATGACATAATGCTGGTGATATTAAATCTGATTCTGATACTCTAGCCCTTGCTAAATGCATCCTAAAATTGCATTTGCCTTCCTTACCACTGTCTCAGCCTCCAAGTTAATCTCCAGGGAATCCTGCACGAGGATTCCAAAGTCCCCTTTCACTTCTGACTTTTGAATTTCTCCCCATTTAGTAAATTGTCTGCACCATTATTCCTTCTACCGAAGTGCATAACCATGCACTTTTCTACACTGTATTCCATTTGCCACTTCTTTGCTCATTCTCCCAAACTGTTAAAGTCCTTCTGCAGCTTCCCTGTTTCCTAAGCACTACCTGCCAGTCCACCTATTTTTGTAACATCTGCAACCTTCGCCACAAAGCCATCAGTTCCATTATCTGAATTATTAACAAATAACATAAAAAGAAGCAGTCCTACCACTGACACCTGTGGAACACCAATAATCACTGGCAGCCAGCCAGATAGGCCCATTTTCCCCCCTGCCAGTTAGACAATCTTCTTTTCATGATAGTACCTATCAGGTAATAACATGTGCTCTTATCTTGTTAAGCAGCCTCATGTGAGGCAATTGTCAAAGGCCTACTGAAAATCTAAATAAACAACATCCACTGACTCTGTCTATGCTCTCTATTATTTCCTTAAAGAATTCAAATTTGTCAGGCAAGATTTCCCCTTTAGAAACCCATGTTGATTTTGGCCTGCTTTGTCATGTGCCTCCAAGTACCCCGAAACCTCATCCTTCATAATGGACTTCAGCATATCGCCATCCGCTGAAGTCAGGCTAACTGGCCCATAATTTCTCTTTTTATGCCTCCCTTCCTTCTTAAAGAATGGAGTGACATTTGCAATTTTCCAGTACTCTGGAACCATTCCTGAATTTAATGATTCTTGAAAGACGATGAATAGCTCCAAAGTCTCTTCAGCAACCTCCTTCAGAACCCTGGGGTGTATTCCATTTGGTCCAGCTGACTTATCTAACTTCAGCCTCCCAAGGAACTTCTCCTTAGTAACAGTAATTACACTCACTTCTGCCCCCTAATCATTCTCGAATTTCTGGCATATTGTTAGTGCCTTCCACAGTGAAGACTATCGCAACGTACTTATTAAGTTCATCTGCCATTTCTTTGTCCACCATTACTACCTTTCCAGTGGTACGATATGATCTCTCACCTTTCTTTTTTTTAATATGTCTGATAACGCTTTTTGTATCATCTTTTATATTATTGGCTAGAATACCTGATGTTCCTATCATGACATTGATAGAGGATCGATGAAAAGCCCAGGGAAATAGCAAAAAGGAACACTTTTAGTTGTTTAAACCATTTGCTCAGACTTCCCTCTTCTTGCCCTTGATGGAATATACCAGAATCCCTCTTGCAGTCCAAGCAATAGATTCCTAGAATCATCCGTCCTGGAGCTGTGATGGGTCGGTGGGGTGGGAGGGGTGTGTACACTGATAAACTCCGGAATGGCACATTAATAGTTTGGAAAAATGTGCCACAATTAGGAATTATCAGAGGAGAAAAGCTGAACTGAAAGTTACAATTATACATATTTAATTAAAACATTCAAAAGATGGTGTTAAGCAAAAATAGAATGAAAAGTGTTGAATTTCTATTGAAAGCTCTTCAACTTAAAAAATTTGCCCTTTTTGCCATTTAATCTAATGCATTTTTAAGCTTTTTGATATTCATGGAATAAAGGAATATACAGGAAAAATGACACTAAGAACTAGACCAGTTGGGTCAGGGCAATAGAAGATTAAGGCAGGCTAGACTAATGGTATTTGAAGTCAGAACTGCACGGGATATCTACTGGGAGGGCTAGACCAGTGGTGTCAGCGTAGTACAGTGTACCTCTGTGTGTATGTGGCCAGCTGCTGTGAAATGAGCAGCACTGTCAGTAAAGAGGCTCAACATGGCCACCACCCCGTCAGTCCTGTCCTTGCTGCCCTCACACTGGCTACCAAACCTTACTGCTTAAATCAAGTAATTGACATCAATATTCACAATCACCATGGCAAAATTTAAAAAAAAGTAATTTTAGAGTTTAAAGAATAAACAACCTTAATTTAAAACTAAAATGGGTCACCTGTTGTTTTTTGGAGCTGTACTAATGTACTGAAGTGTGGAATCCATGTCCAGGGAATGGGATTAAACTAATTAAATCAAAAAGCTTGATTTACCTTTCTCTCAGCAGCCATTCATTTGTAAAGGCAAGTTGTATTCATGCCAGATTAACCTGGCATAGGCTCATCAAGTGGATTTCCCACAAAGAGGGCTGGGCAATCTGTGAATATTGGTCGGTTTGCAGTAGCCCACTGGACTCCACGAGTTAGCTATCTTGGCAGCAACTTTTCTGTGCCTGGCTCTCCACTGAGAGGAAGGCTGTGCTCAAATCTCTGCTCAGAATTGCCCAGGTAAGAACCTATCCACTGGCAAATTCTACTTGGATCTCAGTGCAGGATTTTCCCCAGTGTTTCTAAATAAAGGAATAATTTTTTAAAAAATTATTAAATACAAAAGTACATGATTTAAAAAATAATTAAGACACCCTATTGGTCCCTGGCAGTGGAGTAGAGCTGGAAAATGGCCAGTGCAGCTTTGCTAGTAAGCTATCCATCGTGAGAAACACCAACACTGTGGCCAAGATCTACCAAAATCCGGTCTGCATAAACATGCAATCATTAACTGAGTAATAAAATTAGGAAACAGAAACTTATGGCTGCTAAGTGTTGTTTGTTATACTAGATATCACAGATAAAATATTTGGGGGTATAATTTAAGGTTGACAGTCATCATTTCAGAAGAGGACGAGTAGAGGAGCTTCTGTTGGCATTTTTGTAGCTGTAGGTTTTTACAGGATGGGGTTGCTAAACCCATGTCCAAATTACTCCTATCACGGCCAGGCTCGAGACTGTCGACGGTGAGCTGCAGTCGGCGGCCTATGCCCCATTACGGGTGATAGGCTTCACTAACTAACTGACTAGCAGAACAATAACAGAATGACGGTAAACGGTTGCATTTCAGCCACTTCTTTGGCTGTGGAACAGCTGTAGAAGCTGCGATTTGTGAAGCAGAGTAATTATATAATTGGGAAATAATAAACAATTATAGTCCCAACCCAGAACCTAGCATTCAGCAAAACATTTCAAGAGCTTCTTCCCAGTGTTCCAGTCTGTTTGGCAAGTAAGCAGAAAAATCATGCGGATCAATGCCAGAATTCGGGTTTGTGCTCTCAGAAAATGAGATTCTGCATTGGTTGCTTTGTAAAATTATCCCAAGCATGTATATTTTTTGATAACAATTGAATTGTTTTAATACACTGAGAGACTGGAATATCAGTGAATCATTGCCTGGAGTGGTAAAAAGCTGGCAGATCACTGGGAAGGTTTATATCATCACTGACATGAAAGCTTTCCTGCATATTAACTGTGATTAAAGATGATAGCAATGTGAAATATTTGAAACTATTTCCTTGATATTTGAGAAAATAGTAGAAATAGAAACTGCATTTGCTATCTTCACAGTTATGGAATGTAAACTTGCTGATAAAACAGTCACAGAATGTGAAAGGTGACATAAAATCACCATCAAACTAGTTTTCATTTCATATTAATTAAAATGTATGTTAGTATTCTATGTATTGTGCACCTCATATTGCCTATGGTGGTGTGTTTAATGAAAAAACTAAAACTAGTACACTTGCTCTTCGTAGGAATTTATTATTTGATTTGCGGAAAGTTACAACACTAGAATGTCGATAAATAGTTGTGAACACAACTACGTGTATCATATTGAAGATTCATTACTTACAAAACATTTGGATTACCAGCCTATAATAGAATTAAAGTTTGAGGGTATGTGGCAATGTTGGAAGTAACTCTAGCTACTGTGAGAGGTTCAGCTTTACTCTGGATCAATAAAGCCACTTCTCAGTTTCAAGTCCATTCTTCACACTGCAGTGATTACAGAACGACTACTAGTGTGCAACTCATTGCTTAGAGTATCATCCACTCTCACGCAACAGCTTTTACTCAGCATCGTCAAACCTAGCTCAATTCTGACCAAGTGGAAGGTGAAGATCAGTTTTAATTTTTACGAGGGGTGATTGATAAGTTTGTGGTCTAGGGTAGAAGGAGTCAATTTTAGAAAACCCAGCACATTTATTTTTCAACATAGTCGCCTCCTACATTTACACATTTAGTGCAGCGGTCGCGGAGCATACGGATCCCTTGATAAATTTGTGCCCTAAGGTAGAAGGAGGTGAGTTATACAGCTCTTGTTACATGCACGTACAGTTCAACTCTTTGAGTGATTATGCAGAAAGACTGAAGTTAATAACTCATCTCCTTCTACCTTAGGCCAAGAACTTATCAATCACCCCTGCTGTGGACCACTTTCTGGAGGTCCAAGACGCTGACTTCTAGAAAGAAGGGATCTGTATGCTTCACGACCGCGGGACTAAGTGTGTAAATGCAGGAGGGGACTATGCTGAAAAATAAATGTGCTAGGTTTTCTAAAATTGACTCCTTCTACCTTAGGCCATGAACTTATCAATCACCCCTTGTTTTGCTATTAATTTTTATATGAATGAAGTGTTAGCTCCTTTATTAGCATTGCTGTAATCAGACTTTGGTTATGTTATTGAACCACACAGGTTGGATTTTTGATCAGTACTAAATTAGCTAATTATAATGAGGATCACAGCAGAGCCAAAAAGATGGACTGTGTCCCTTGACTGTGACTGTGGAAGATGGACAATCCTTTAATGTGGTCTGGGAAATTTACTTCTGCATGAAGAAATCCTAGATGGCAGCTAAGACTAGGAAGTGGGAGAGAAGGAAACTTACAAATTGCAGAAGGTCACTCATAAACCCAGGTTTATAAATTCCGATGAATAACCTATCATCGAAGAGTATCAGCACACCACAATGCAACCTCATTCCTCTTTGGCTGGAAACCAACTCCCTGCATCATCACCAAGGTAAACACAGGGAAAACAAATGTTGTTAAGATCAAGGTACACAAGAGCAAAGGAATAAACCTAAAGTGTTTTAGTTTGGCCATATTAATATTGATCTACAGAGACTGTAATGAGGCAGGGAGAATCCTATCAGGTCTTGTTAAAATGCAGCCATTGTTACTGATCATGCTGGGACTTATGCCTTAAAAGAGGTCCTGTCAATCACATATCACTAAGCCTTCTGCCTCATCTTCAGCTACGTTTCCACTCTTACGCTGCAGCAGATTCACCTTTCATTGATCTGTCTCCACAAATGCGTATGTTCTGTCAGAATGCCACTTAAGTCAATGAGCCTCACAATATCATCACACAGCTTCTCTTTCAATGACTGTATTCCTCACAGCGACAACGCTGACCTAGTCACTAAGAGGCCGTACATCAATTCTGTGTCTCTGCCTTCAAGTGGTTGTAGTGATGTGGATGATTGGAAGGTGGAAGCAGCATTTACTATGGGGGGGGGGGGTGGCGCATGGATACCTTGCAGTCGGAATGAAATAATTCACGCTGATTGTTGTTGGCAACCCTAATGGGGTTATGATTGAGATCAATATGCCTCCATTCCTCAGAGAAGCCTGCCTATAACTGGATGCAGTGTGTTGACTGGAGTTTTTTTTTACTTTTCCCCATGGGAAAAGTGAATAATCAGGCAGTGGTTGACACATTGATGAAAGACTGCTCAAGCAAATATCACCGCAATACTCTCAAATAAGCCAGAGCTATAAATATTCAATACACTAGTGACGTTGAAGGCAATGAGAGCTATGCCTGTGTGGAATGTAGACAACAGAACAGCTTCCAGCAGATTACATAGTGGATGATTACCTCACAACTGGCTGCTGGACAGTCAGGACAAGCCCTGCTGGTATATCAGTGACTGGGTCTGTATCACACAGCAGATTTCCTGGCCAACCCATCAGTGGCTGCAAAAGCCTAAGGTTCAATAATGCAACTTGGCTGTATTTTTTTTCTCTCTATTTAAAGGGATCTTACATCGTTCTTCAAAATCAGGACAGCAACTGACAACTTCATTGTCTGTCCTGCCCAGAGCTTGCAGCTGTGTTCGGTCATCCTAATATTGACATTGAGATTTGTCCCAAAGCTGCACTAAACAGGAAAAGGGAAAGGTCTAGGAGAAGACTTGATGGGCTGAATGGCCTACTTCTTTTCCTATGTTTTATGGTCTTGACTACTTTGTACATAGACAAGCAGCAGAAAGAATGCAAAGTTCAACAGTATGGAAGTATGGCTTTATTATATTGGAACTCAGATATGAGCAGGTTGCTGGGCTCTCTGCACTTACTTCCTACAAATACACATCCAATCAGAAGCTATTTCAATATTCATTGGGGAATTAGCCCTGTGCCATTAATAACTAATTTGTTTTTGAAACTGTTCATTGGAAGGCACATGAGAGTCTGCAGTTGCTGGAAATCCAGAGCAACACACACAAAATGCTGGAGAAACTCAGCAGGTCAGACAGCATCTATAGAAATAAGTAAACAGTTGGCATTTCAGGCTGAGAACCTTGTTTATGATTTGAAAGGAAGAGGGAGGATGCCAGAACAAAATGGTTGGAGGAGCGGGAGGAGGACTGACAAGAAGGTGATGGGTGAAGCCAGGAGGATGGGAAGGGTAAAGGACTGGAGAGGAAGGAATTTGATAGGAGAGGAGAGTGGACCATGGGAGAAAGGGAAGGAGGAGGGCACCACGGTGAGGTGATAGTCAGGTGAAGAGATGAGAGTAGAGGCCAGAATTGGGAATAGAAGAGGGAAGGGGGAGGAAATAAATTACCAGAAGGAAAAAATTATGTTCATACCCTCAGGCTGGAGGATATCTAGACAGACTATGAGGTGTTGCTCCTTCACCCTGAGAGTGACCTCATCTTGGCAAAACAGGAGGCCATGGACTGGCATATTGGAATGGGAATGGAGATAGGAATCCTTTACCTATTGAAACCTATTAAAGTGGTTGGCTACTGGGAAATTCCACTTTTGGCAGATGTGCTCAACAAAAATGTCCCCCAATTTACATCCGGTCTCACTGATGCAGAGGAGGCCAGAAAAAGAATGGAACTTAGAATTGATCTGAAATTAAAGCAGAAATTGGTAGAAATGTCCAGCAGCCTAAGCTTTACCTGTAGAGAGGAACAAAGGGAACATCACAAACTGATGACCTATTCGCAGAAATGGAAATGGTTTATTGTTGTCACATGCATCAAGATACAGTGAAATGTTTGAATTGCATACTGATCAAATCATTGCTTGGTACATTGCAGTAGAACAAGGTAGAATAATAACAAATGCAGAATAAAGTGTAACTACTACAGAGAAAGTGCAGTCTACGTAAACGATAAGGTGTAAGGTCATACTAAGGTAGATAGTGAGTTCAAGCGTTCACTTTTATCATAATAGGAAACATTCAATAGTTTCATAACAGCAGGGCTGGTGGCATGTGCTTTCAGAACTTTTGTAGTTTCTACCTGCTGGAAGAGGGAAAAAGGGATAATATTCAGGATGGGTGGAGATTTTGCTGGGTGCTTATTGGAGGCAGTGAGAAGTATAGAGAGTTCATAGAGGGAGGCTGCTGTCTGTGATGCGCTGAGTTGTGTCCACAACCTTCTTGCTGCCCTGCACAAAGCAGTTGCCGTACCAAGTTTTTATGCATCCAGAGAAGATGTGTTCTACAATGCATTGATAAAAATCAAGGAGGTTTGACAGGGACTTGTCAAATTTTTTTTAGCTTCCTGAGGAAGCAGAGGCTAAAAAAAAAGAGTAGAACTGAGAAAATGATACAGATACAACTGTCTTTAAGCATTGAGATTTGGAAAGGTGGGGAAGGACAAAAGATAAGGTCTGTGACCAAAGTTCAGAAAAGATTGTTAACAGAGATTATTCAGAAATGAATAACCTCTGGTTAACAATCTTTCTTGAACTGACAAAAATGGCAGAAAGAGTTATGATCAGAACACATATTTGACATTGATTATCCAAGCACTTTATCCAGTACGTGCAGCAACTTACCTGTATCTCTGACAGCTTAGTATACTGCATTCACCGCCTCAATTATGGTCTTCTGTTCACTGAGGAAGCCAGATACAAATTAGGAGAATGTCTGACAGAACATCTCTGTACATTTTGCATGACCAAAGTGTCCTATTAAAGCTGAGATACTATTTCTCAAAGCTCAAGTCAGGTCAGAAACATAAGAGTGGAAATGCAACAAAGAATAAAATGATGGTGTTGAGAAGCGTGGGATCACAATTCCAGAATGAAAGCAGCTATACAGCTAAACAGTAAACTGATCTGCATTAGTCCTCCCCAAAGTAGAGAAAGTTGGATCATGATCTGCCTAATAAAATGGCAAAAGTATGGAAATTTATTTCGCTCAATGACTCCTTGGGATCTAGAACTCATTACCCAAATAGATGGTCAGGGTAAAAATCCTTTCTGCATTTTAAAGCAGCCTGCAAGATCTGGGGAAGTGGAATGAACCTTCCTTCTGTCTATTGGTAGCTGTTATGGACATGAAGGCCTCTTTCTGTGCTGAATATGTTTGATGATTCAATGTAAATACTGTTTTGCCTGTTTAGGGTGCTTGGGGACTCAGATGGAAGCGAAAGTGTCACATTTTCTGGGCAGTGGAAGAGCAAATAATTCCATATGCTGGAAATTCGATAAAAGGAAAACATGGGGGAAAAAAAACAATTAGACTCCATAAGATACTACAGGGAAGCAAATCTGTTGTCCTTATCTGGTCTGGTGTTAAGTGACCACAGACCCACCAGTATGGCTCAATCTTAACTGTAATCTGAATTACTTAACATATCCCCTCCGTTCAAGGGCAATTAAGAATAGACAATAAACCCTGGCAATAACCTCATTCTGCCAGTGAACAAAACAAAACTGGAAATATCTCCCTTAAGGAACAAATTAAGGGTGGTTACTGGCATGTATGTGCTTAAAGGTACAGAATAGAGGTGATGGATAAGATTAAGAGTCTCTGATTCAAATGAATGATAGTAGGAACTGAATCATCTACTCCAGAGCCTAGAAATGGCCCATTCTAGTCCCTATGAATAGTCTACCCTAAAGTGTACAATTGGCCATCTGCAGAGCCTATGAACAGTGGGATCCCACAGATGCTGCTTGACCTGCTGTGTTCTTCCAGCACCTTGTTTGTTGCTCCGGATTCCAGCATCTCCCAAATTCCTTGCTACAGGCAGCTGCTGAGGCCAGGTCTTTATGTATACTTAAGGCAGAGGTTGATAGTTTCTGGATTGGCCAGGGCATGGAGGGATACGGGGAGAAGGCAGGAGACTGGGGCTGAGAGGAAAATTAAATCAGCCATGATGAAATGGCAGAGGAGACTTGTTGGGCCAAGTGGTCTAATTCTGCTCCTATCGCTTATGGTCTTATTGTCTTTCAGCAGTCCCTTGTATTGCCTAAGCCTATGCATAGCCTGAACCATAGTCATGTATTCTACTGAGCCCATTCTGTTACTGGGTTTTAAAATACATAAAGCTACAGCAGTTGACTTTAAATTACTTAGCAAATAGATAAATTACCCCAATCATATTAAGAAAGACTTTGTGCTTAGATTGGCAATACAAGTGTGAAAATCATTGGACATAATGGGACATCCAGGCCATTCATTTTAATGGACAAAAAACTCTAAGGGCTTTCTTGTCCTGACAATTTACATTCCAAAGAGTCATTTCAATGTTCAAAGTTCCATACAGGATATATGACTTTGTAAAAATTATCACATAATTAAGTGCTAAGGGCATGAAAGTGTGAATTTTAAAATTTTGCACATTAGCTGAGAGCTTTATGTATCAGGATCACAGATCAGGAATGCGGAAAAGTGATTAGCAAATTAAGTTTAGGAGAAGTAAACTGCTGATTGATAACATTTGTGAATCATGCAACTGCTATGTTTCCATTAAACATTAAATTCCAGTGTTTAGTTTCTGTTTATAGAATGCAGTTTCTCAACTGTTTACCAATTGTGATGAACTCAAATCAGAGGATAAGTTGCTGAGTAGATGTGATATTATAATCTTAAAATTATAAAAGTTTTATTACAGTAGAGATGCCTGTCAATTTTAAAGGTTTGTTTGACATAGTTCACAATCACATAATAAATTTTAATTCAGGATTATTAGTTTACCACTCAGCTAGCTGGTATTTGTTGAATATTAATGAATAGACAGCTACTTTTTCCTGAAGGTAAAACTACAAATCTGATAGAGAAATTTTCACACTGCTATTTCTGTACAGTGTTCTCCCAGGCTCTGATGAGCCTGCTGTCTTCAATGAAGGGTATTATGTTGACAGCTCTGTGAATACAAAACACCCTCAAACTTTGCAGAAAATGTGTAAACTTTTGTGACACTCATACATACCTTAATTATGCAGAATAAGCAGTTCACAAGTCATAGTCATAGTGAAGTGCAGCAGAGAATCAAGCCCTTTGGTTCATCTAGTCTATGCTGAAACCATTTCAACTATCTACTCCCATTGACCTGCACTAGACCATAACCCTCCATACACCTACTGTCCATGTACTGTACCTATTGAAACCTCTCTTAAACATTGAAATTGAGCTCACATGCACCACTTGTGCTGGCAGCTCATTCCACATTCTCACAACCCTCTGAAAGAAGAAGTTTCCCCTCATGTTTCCCTTAAACTTCTCACTTTTTACCCTTAACCCATAACCTCTGGTTGTAGTCCCACCTAACCTTAGTGGAAAATGCCTGCTTGCATTTACCCTATATATAATTTTGTATACAGTATCTCTATCAAATCTCTTCTCAATCTTCTACATTCTAAATAATAGTCTTAACCTATTCAATTTTTCTTTATAACTCAGGCCCAGCAACATGCTTGTAAATTTTCTCTGTTCTCCTTCAACCTTGTTAACATAGTTCCTGTAGGTGGGTGACCAAAACTGCACATGATACTCCAAATTAGGCCTCACCAACGTCTTATACAACTTCAACATAACAACTCATCTCCTGTACTCAATACATTGATTTATGAAGGCCAAATGTGCCAAAAGCTTTCTTTACAATCCTATTTACCCGTGATGCCACTTTCTACAAATTATGGACTTGTATTCCCAGATGCCTTTGTTCTACCACGTTCCTTAGTGCCCCACCATTCACTGTGTAAGAGCTACCCTGGTTGGTCCTCTCAAAGTGCAAAACCTCACACTTGCCCACATTAAATTCCACCTGCCATTTTTCAGTCTATTTTTCCAGCTGATGCAGATCCTTCTGCAAGCCATGATAGCCTTCCTCACTGTGCACTACACATTGATTCTTGGTCTCATTTGCAAATTTGTTGATCCAGTTAACTATATTATCATCCAAATCAGTGATATAGATGGTGAACAACGACAAACCCAGCACCAATCCCAGTGGCACAGCACTAGTCAGAGGCCTCCAGACAGAGAGGCAACCATCTACTGCCATGCTCTGTCTTCTCCCACAAAGCCAATGTCTATTCCTACTTACTACCTCATCTTGAAATATTTCATACTGAGTGCCAAGCAATTGAACCTTCTTGACCAGTCTCCCATGCAGGACTTTGTCAAATGCCTTACTAAAGTCCATGTAGACAACATCCACTGCCTTGCCTTCATCCACTTTCCTGGTAACTTCCTTGAAAAAGTAGGTCAGACATGAGCTACTACACATGAAGCTATGCTGACTATCCTTAATTAGTCCATGTCTATCCAAACAGTTATATATCTCGTCCCTTAGAACATCTTCCAATAACTTTCCCATGACTGTTGTCAGATTAGCTGGCCTATAATTTCCTGGTTTATGTTTAGAGCCTTTTAAAAATAGCAGAACAACATTGACCATCTTCAAATCCTCTGGTACCTCCCTCCAGTGTTCAATGTTCATTTGAGGCCTTTATCAGCAAATTAAAGGTTCACACGTCTGATTACAATTCCTTTAACCTCACACAGATGAAAATATTTTCAGATGAAGGAAGCACTACCGTTAGTGCTATTTTAATAGATAATCAATTATGACCATTTTAGTATCTGATTCATTTCTTCTGGCTACTGTGATAATTCTGCAAGTATCTGTTTGATTCTTTCTAGATCCCACAGAACTCAATGACAGCAAAAGGGGATGGTGTCTTGTTAAAGGACTTTGTCTGAGTTTCAGGGATGCACACACAGTACCAGATATTGGTGCATTATTTCCCTTGGGGGGCAGTTGGGAGAATGAGCAAAGAGAACACTGAGCAGGGTAAACGACTAGATGGTAAAAGAAAGGATAGATGAAATGCCCTTAGAATGAGGCCATGCTCATCCAAAGGCAACTCTACTTGACCTTTTGTGTGGAAGTATGCTAGGCAACCAGTCATCAATAGGGACATTCTTACATAAATATTTCACCTACTCTGGCCCCAATAATAACCTCAGGGTAGGTGAGGACTACTAAGTCATTAGTTGCCAATGTCATCATGGCCTTTTGTGTTGTGCTGCTTCCAAAAAGGAGATAGAAATATGTACTGTTCTGTACTTTGCCACTCGCTATCATATGAAAGAGATCAGAGATGGGCTTCATTCGAAGAGAGATGGTAACATTTCATTCTGGAGATGGAGGGATACTATCACATTGTAGAACTAATTCATGACCAGGGAGTGTGAGAAGGGTGCGAATATGACACTTAAATGGAGGATTGGATTTGTTTGCATTGAACACTGCAGTAGGGTCAAAGGCTGAATGACAGACTCCTCCTATCATTTTCTATTTTCCTATGTATCTTGCTGATTTCCAATATGATAGCAGCAGGACTGTAGTATAGTGAATAATGGTTATCCTACTGTGCCCATGGATATGTCAGGACTTTCAACATATGCTGATTTAATTAGGATGCATCAGATGTGCTGTACTATAATTCCATTGAATTTCCTTAAAGTTCAAAGTACATTTATTATCAAAGTACATATATGCCACCCTGAGATTCATTCCATTGCAGGCATGCACAGCAGAACAAAGAAACACGGTAGAATTAATGAAAAACTACACACGAACGATGACTAGAAATACTTCCTTACGAGGAATAGTTCCCACTGTTTGGAAGTTCAAACTGCAGTAATAATCCCATGCAAATGATACACTTGCTGGGTGCAGACCTAATGTCTTTGTCATGGTGTGGTCTTCTTTATGGGTGCAGATCTGCACCAATACCTCTCAAATCTCATTATTCTAGTTGAAATGCCAATCCTAACAGCTAGTTGCACAACAGTAGCAGGAGAATCAATCATTTTATTTTGTATTGGTGACTATTTGATATTTTGTGCTTGGTGGATGTTACCAACTAGCAAGGCTATGGCTTCAATTGCTCCATCAAGTTATACTTTGTTGCAGTGACCCATGTTAAGAAATGAACTTGTGCTAATCATCCTAATTCCAAAGGAGGACAAATTTACAACTTAATTGTAAAGTTCCAGATCTTTCAGTAATGAATTCTTCACTTAAATTACAGAGTGGCAAAATACATATCATTCTCACCCCTGTGAATTTATGGTTTGACAATTCTGAAATCACCCCCTCCATTATGTCTACTGGATTATTACAATTTCTTTAGTGCTTGATCCTGTGCACTTTCTCATCTTTCTGCTTCATTGCATGAGTGGATTTTGTATCTTGTGCTAGATTAGCTCCGTTGAGCAATGATATTTGCTGCTTTAATTTAGCTCTTTCATCAATCACACTTTCTCTGATGGTAAAATGCCCACAAATTTTCTCTGTGCTCCATGACTTCCATCACTTGTCAGGATGAATGATTCAGGAATATTTTTTCCTATCTCACTCAGGTGATAAATCACTTTATTTACCTGTCTAATTTTCACTTCATCTGCAAGTCCTGGCATATTCCAAGATCATCCCCAGTGTTCTCTCCAGTGCACCATTCCTCAGGCAAAGAAGTATGATGCCTTGCTGCAATATCAGATCTGACATCACTAGTTTAGCTCAAATTTTTATTTGCAGCTTATGACTGACTAGATGCCTACACTGATTTCTGGCTGTATTTTTTAACCTTGCTTGCTGAGAACATCCATACATATTAAATTAGTAATTACTCTGTGTTCAGTATGTAATTTCCAATGCCTGAGACTGTGCAAGGTGTAAGGGTTTAACAATTCACACTTCAGTTGATAGCACATGACATTACAGCAAGAGCTGATTTTTTGTTTGCAATTGTAGAGCTAAGTGGGTGTAAAGAAGTTTTTATAATCCATAGACACCTTAGTACTGGTATTCTTTTATACTGTTCCATTATGACAAATAAAATATATTCATTATATATCCAATTTTATTTTTGGACTTTGTAGAAATTTGTGCTTGGTCAGTCTATACTAGCAACTGTTAAATTCAGCGGATCTCAAAACGCAAGGGTAATTACAATCAGTGACAGATTTGGCAAATAAAACCAAATTATTCTCTCTCAGATGCAAGAGCAACAGGTAATTTTTGAGAGGCTAAAGGATACATTTGGAAGGGAGAATGATAAACTTAATATGTATTTTCACACTCGGGCTTTTAATTTCTAAAACAGTCATGGTACTGGGATTTCTCATTCAGTTTTTTTTCATGATGTTCATTAAAGATAATTTTGCTATTATTTTAGAACTTCATGACCGCCTATACTAAACTGTTGAATGATGCATAACTTCTATTGATGACATATTTCTAAGGAAATTTCCATACTTCCTAAGTTTGTGTGAAGAAGGTGGGCAGCCAAATGTATCATGGTGTATCTGGCATTATTCCCCTCAATCAGTTCTGTGCTGTGCATCACTCTTAAAACATTCTCATTTTTCAGTATGCAAGTTCGATGTTGTCATTTAAAGTTAAATTGGATAGTTATATGGACAGGAAAGGAATGGAGGGTTATGGGCTGAGTGCAGGTCGATGGGACTAGGTGACAGTAAGAGTTTGGCACAGACTAGAAGGGCCTAGATGGCCTGTTTTCATGTAATTGTTATATGGTTATATATAAGTGATCTTCAGTCCTGAGCAAAACATTCCCTAGCACAACAGTGATTCTTAACATAAACATGGAACCAATTTATTTATCACTGGTATTTGAGAAGAGTGATTAGCTACAAGGCTGGTTTCTTAAAGAGTAAAGTCTATCATGCAACGATAGCTAAATAATCAAATAATGTGAAAAGTTTAAATTTGACCTTCAATTTTGCTAATAGAGGCACTTGTGTGAATGCTCGGTAAGGATAAGGCAGTCGTCATGTGGGAAGGGGTAAAGTAAAGAAGCTAGAATTAATCAGAATTAAGTGAACTGACAAGGGCCAGGCATGGTCTTTAACACTGTATTTGTACTCTTGCTCCGCTCTTGAGTACAAAACAAAAGCGTGAAGTTTCAGGATTATTTCAGACCAAAAGATAACAGCATGATCAACAAAGTTTTATAAATCCTATATTCTATGAGTTACCATCATATAAGTGCAATGGATTCCAGTTAATTAGGACAGCTGCTTATTTGGGACAAATAAGCTGATTGAGAAAATAGCTGGGATTCCTTTTATTTATTTGGGGCACTATGCCATGGAATTTTGACAGGATATTGTTGCCGAACGGTTTCTAACTAGCATCTGTCGCATGCTGTGTGGCTGTTAGACACTACGCCACATTTAGAGTGAACAGTTTGTGAATAGTGTCAGTTGCGTGTTTTTTGGTCAAAGACAGTGATTTTTGTCACTGATAGTTGGCGAGAAATAAGAGGTAAATCAATTTCAAACTGTTTTTCTCACTGTGAGTTCAGCATGCAGCTTGAAGATGTCAGAAATGGGTGGGAGTCAAAATTAAATGATTTCATTGCTTCCACAAGTTAGGATCTACAAAGAACTTAAAGCTATCGACAATCACCTTGAATGTTACAATGAAAATGAAGATTTGGAGGATGCAATCATTGAAAACATTATATGAAGTTAGTCCATTATCTGCACTAGGTGTATGTTCATTTACTGTCAATAAAAAGAACACTGCAGCATATACTGGATGAATTACGCCATCAATTAGATTTTGCTTCCTGAATACTTTTGGGGGTATCTTATGGATGTTGCGCTGCTGATCATGAAAATAACCATGAAATTTCCCTATCACTCATGATATTTTAAAAATCACCTGTATTTGTAATTTCAATTCATAATTCAAATCAATTCAGCTGTTGCCCACAATGTATGGTAAAACATTTTCTATTTTTTCCAAGCCTGGACATGCTTAGGCAGGGCAGATGCTGCATGGCAGGATAAGTTTCAGAGAGGCTATCAAAGCATCTCACACACACACACACACACACACTGTTCTATGCATCATGTTTACATGTATATCAGTTTGCAATCATGTAGATGTGCATGCTCTACGCGCATAGCATATTGTGTTTACTCATTCTAATAAAGCAATTGTATTTTCAGGAATATTTCTGATAGCAAAATGTCTCGCCAATTTGCAGCACCAGTGATTCTGTTATACTTGTGGTGCGTATACACTTAAGTCTAAAAGACAGAGCATGACTCCTTATTAAGAAAGCCCATGAGTTCTATTCTGGGTGTAAAATTGGTGACCAAGGCAAAGCCTGGGCTCCTCACATTTGTTGTGCATCATGTGCTGTCGATCTTAGAGCTTGGCTCAGAGGTGCTTGAAAGTCAATGATGTTCGCTGTCCGGATGATAGGAGTGAGCAGACGGATCATGTGACAGACTGCTACCTCTGTCTGACTGGTGTATCTTGTTTCTCTGCTAAAGATAAGAAATCCGTTGAATACCCCCAATCTCCCTTCAGCCTTGAGATCTGTGCCATATGATGACTGTCTTCTAGTACTGAAGCCACCAGAGATAAGGAGTCTAGAGGAAGAAGATGAAGATACCATGATGCACGAGCCAGGAATAGAAAACAACATTGATACTGATACAGATTTTGAACCCTTTGTGTTAAGTGAGCCTCATCTGATAGCTCAATCTGAATTAAGCGACCTGGTCAGAGACTTGGGTTTGTCAAAGGTGAAAGCAGAATTACTGGGTTCAAGACTACAAGGATGGAATCTGCTGTCACCAGATACAAAAATTTCCATGAGGGATTTCGATACTTGAGACAGATGTTTCCCAGAGTAACTTATGCCAAGATTAAGGAAGGCATTTTTATTGGTCCACAAATCAAATAGATCATTAATGACAGGCAGTTCGAAGTACTTCTAGTGGGACCAAAGAAAATCGTATGGAAGGTGTTCAAGAATGTTGCTGAAAGTTTTCTTGGCAACAGCAGAGCACCAAACTACATGCAGCTTATTGGCAACAAGCTTCAAGCATACAAAACCATGAAATGCAACATGTCACTAAAGATTAATTTTTTGCATTCCAATTTAGACTTCTTCCCTGCAAATCTTAGTGTTATCAGTGATGAGCATGGTAAAAGGTTTCATTAGGACATTGCAGTCATGGAGAAATGGTATCAGGGAAACTAGAATCCATCAATATTAGCTGATTATTGTTGGAAACTTAAATGAGAAGGCTCAGACACTGAGTACAAATGATAATTATCAACAAAACGTTTTTAGCTTAGTTGAACTATTGCAAAGCATCAGCACGACTATGCAATTAAAAGTTAATTTCTTGTATCTCCAAATTTATAGTCTGAAATAATATTTGTGTTCATTTTCAAGTGATCTATCATAATCACAAAAAAAATCTGTGGAAGCAACACTTTCAAAGAAATTTGCTGTCCAGTATTACTATTAGGAACTAATACACAGTTTTATAGTACTGTAGAGGTATTGGTAGTGTTCTAATTTATTCTGTTTTTCATTTAAATACATAATTTGTTACTCAGCTCAATGGTAATTTGTCTTTTTTATACCTTTTTTTAACTATTTCCATGAAACTTCAGCAAATTGGGCCAAAAAGTACTGGTCCCAATGTGTCCCAATTAACTGCATATTAAAGGAATTATACTTGCATGATAGTGACTCATTAGCCACAAAGTACGGCTTTGTAACCACTTTTCCTCGGGTACTGGGTGCAGTGGTTGATCTTAAGATTCTGGACAGCTGCAGTGATGCATTAGAGCCAGGAGAACATTGCCAGTTACTGCTCATCTACTTCAATGCCTCTGTATTTTCATAGACTAATAGGAGAAGAATGTCTGTAAGAACTCACAATTTTCATGACAGCCACTGGTACTTGTTACCTCAGGAGAGTGTTACTTACCTTCTCCTTCCTTGAGGAACAGCAGACAATAACATCATATAAAGCTTGAAGACTGTGGCTTTTTACAGGGCAAGCAACCATTGATGGTGCACTCACAGTGGGTGTGCACCATTTGAGTCGTGAAATTTTTAAAAATGTAAGGGACTTTATGCCTGGGATGTGGGTCCGTTCTGTAACCACCAGAATTATCAGTAAGCGTGGATTCTAAAGCAGCAGCTTATTGACCAGATCAATTTGATATTAATTTCCATTTCTCAGTAAACTCTGTCACCATTTCACATTACAGACTGAAATAATGCCCATAGTTCCAGAGCAGGAAGAGAAAGAGGAGGGGGAAGAGAAAAAAGAAGGAAGGAAAAGAGGAACCAAGACAATAACAGGCAATATTTTCTCCTTTGGCAATTATTAAGACCAACTGATTAAATGTAATTTTAGTGATTACATTCCCAATTCATTCCACAACGTTGCAGGTTCATCTTTCTTCTCTGCTGCTGACAATCACTGCTTTTGCATGAGCACAATGACTGAAAACATGACAACATATATACTATGCATCCAGCTATGACAAATGTCAATGAATCATCCTCACACACACACACACTTGGGGCCTGTTTTCCAAATGTTTCTGCATCTTAGTGCTGTTGGCTTGAACGTTCACAATGGCTGGAGTCTAGAGCTTGCAAACTGATAGCGAAGGAAAGTAGAAATGGTCTTGCAGGTTAATTTCAAGCAGCCAAAGTGCACAGTACGTCATCATCTCACAGCTAACTGGATTGGCAACCTATTCACTAACCTAAAAAAATAATTATTCTCCTCACCACAGGTGTAGAATATACCATCAACAAAATGCTCTGTTGTTGCATACCAAGGCTACTCCTGTGCCAAGGCACCATTCAAGAAGAACAACAACAGATATATGGAAACAATGCCACTTGCAGGTGGTTCGCTCCAGATCAAGTACCAGGCTAATGTGGAAATATATTATTCATCATCAGGGGAATGGCCGATCATTGACTCCACACCTTCACCAGGAGGACTGTACCTATTCAATAACTTGGTGCTTCAGCACCTACCCAATAATACTCAGGGATGGACAAAAATGACTGGCATTGTATAAATAGAGAAGCAGTGAGCTGATTGTGGAAACTATCTTCCTGTGCGTGGCCCACTAATTTACCACTACCACAACCCACCTTCACCTCTACGGGCTATCAAGATACCCCATTTATCCCTTGTAATCTGTTGGTGGGCACATTGTTGGACTTGAAACATTTTCAAAGTCCTTTGAACATTGATATGTTGAGTCCAAATGGAAGGGGTCGGTACTGCCCCTGCAACAGGCAGAGATTGAATGGTGCCTGCTTGTGCTGTAATGGAAGCCAAGGCTCCAGCTACTGGATGGTGCAGATGCTGAAAACTGGAGTAAGAAAATCAAACCCACTCTAAGAACTTAGTCAATGCGGGAGAGGGACTGTCAACATTTCGGGTCAAGATACTGTGGTCCTGTAACCTTCATCTGAGGTCTGCCCCATAGAAGATCTCATCTGAGGTTAGTGAAGTTAAGTCATGTTTGAACTCTTTCTCTGGGGCGCTGGTATCTGGCAACCTTTTCTCATTCAGCTGTGGTTAGTCATAACCACTCACTTCATGGGCATCCTGAGTTTAAGCTAATTTCTACACCACACAAAGGAGCACATCCTGTGCACTGACTCCAACTTTAATGTGAGATTTACCTGGTATCCTTGCAGACCGAGTCTAAGGCAGCAACTGACACCCTCCACCCGATCACCTTACACAGGGGGATGGGTCCACCTTCTGAAAATATCCTGCTTCTCAGACTGGGAGTTCAGCCCCAAGCCTCTGCCTGGTCAGACCTGCTGTAGGTGTGACCAATCCCGACAGGAAGCCAAGCCGATGGGTTTGTATTATTATTAGAGTCAATTTAAATTCTTTCAATTGATTTGGTAGGAATGATTTACAGCTTTATAAATAAATGAAAACATAGTATAATGGTATGGTTTGCATGTCGCAACTGTCGCTGGATGTGGAAGAGCATTCACAAACTTTCAAAAACACCAACAACAGTCCTGAGGTCCAATTGGGCTCTATAGCATCTTCAGAGTAAGTACTGGCTCAGTTCCTTGTGAAATGACCTGCGAAGGGAGGGGCCAGTGCCAACAGTTGACATGCCCAGTGTGTTTCAACCTGAGCTTGATTCTAGGAGTGTCAGAGCAAAAGAGAGAGTTTCACTGTTCCATGGCTGCTGACACATGGCCACATGTTGTTGGCTTACTGAGAGGGGATAGGCACAAATTAGGTTCAAGGTTCTGACACTGGCTGCGGCTGATAATACAGAATGTGTTGGGTTGATGGGAGAAGTGGGGTTTGACGGTGACCCTCATCTTCAATAGACTTGGTGCCACAGGCCATGAGCTTTGTGACAGTTGCTCCAGTTGTGATCAACACTCCACCTTCTGGGGATTGGATGACCCAACAGAAATGAATCTGTATTCTGTTGGTTTCTTGCTGTTACAGAGTCACCAAGTAGATAAACTGGCCCTTCAGCCCACCCCGTTCTTCCCTTCAGATACCCATCTATATACATACACTTTATTAGCTCCACATGTACACACTGATTGGCTGATATCCAATCAGTCAATCATGCGGCAGCAATTCAATGCATTAAAGCATGCAGACATGGTCAAGGGGTTGAGTTGTTGTTCAGAACAAACATCAAAATAGGGAAGTAATGTGACCTAAGTGACTTTGACTGTGGAATGATTGTAGTGCCAAACGGGGTGGATTGAGTATCTCAGAAGCTGCTGATCTCCTGGGATTTTCACACACAGCAGCCTCTAGGGTTTTCAGAGAATGGTGTGATAAATGAAAAACATCCAGTGAGCAGCAGTTTTGTGGATTAAAATGCCTCGTTAACAGGTGAGGTCAGAGGAGAATGGTCAAATCGTTCAAACTGATAGGAAAGGAACAGTAACTCAAATAACCACGCGTGGTGTGCAGAAGAAAATCTGTGAATATACAACACCTGGAACTTGGAGTGGATTGGCTTCAGCAGTATGGACCACAGACACTCACTCAGTGGTCATCTTATTAGGTGCAGGTGATACCTAATTAAGAGGCGACAGAGTATTACCTCATCTTCCAGCACCCTTGTTCCTCATGTTTGCCTGTAAGAGAAAGGAGTGTGTTGGTAAGTGTCAAGAAATGTATTTGGGCAATGCTACTGCCATAGCTGACATAACAAACAGTGTATGACAGTTGTGAGAAACATATATGATGCCTGGATTTATGTGAAGTGTCAGGGTGTGATGGGCACTTGAAGGTTAGGATCCTAGTTTTGCTCCATATAGATTGATGTGATGATTGCAGCCCACCAAAAAGTTCCAAAAGATCCCGAGGTCTTTTTAATCCTCGTGCCACCTCAGCCAAACAATCAACTGTTCATGATGATTTCAGGCCTTCTCAGATTGGGTCCACAGCATTCAAAAGGGGGAGGGTGGGTAGCCAGATGTCGTGGTACCAACTGCGTAGGTAGGAAAAGGGAGGAGGTCTTGAAGAGAGAATATAGGTAGTTAGGTAGAATGCTGAGAAGCAGGATCTCTTGGGTAGTAATCCCTGGATTGCTGCCTGTGAACTGAATTGACTTGATTACTTACATCCTTCATATACATATACATGAGCAGTAAAAATCTTTACGTTATGTTTCCGTCTAAATGTGCTATGTGCAATTTATAGTAATTTGTAATAAATAGTATGTACAACAGGACAGTCAATATAACATAGAAATACCATTGTATCAGTGTGAAGTAATCAGTCTGATGGCCTGGTGGAAGAAGCTGTCCTGGAGCCTGTTGGTCCTGGCTTTTATGCTGTGGTACTGTTTCCCGGATGGTAGCAGCTGGAACAGTTTGTGGTTGGGGTGACTCGGGTCCCCAATGATCCTTCAAGCTCTTTTTACGCACCTGTCTCTGAAAATGTCCTGAATAGCGGGAAGTTCACATCTACAGATGTGCTGGGCTCTCCACACCACATTTAAACTCGAGGTGAACCAATATCATTGTAGGCACGATTGCTAGAGCTGTTGGGAGGAATCAAAACATTTAACCAGAATGTTAGGGCTGAGGATGGGGTGGGTGGTTTACAAGCAGATGCAGTGTGTAATGAGACTATGAGGAAAGACAGGCAGATAGGGAAAAACTGCAGACAGTGGGATGAACTGAAGTGTAACATGGGAATAAAGTTGAAAAGATTGATAGAAGAAGGAGGAGAGAAGGACAGAAGGAGGATGAGAGGAGACATGATAGAGGTGTACAAGATAATAAGAGGAATAGATAGAGTGGATAGCCAGTGCCTCTTCCCCAGGGCACCACTGCTCAATACAAGAGGACATGGCTTTAAGGTAAGGGGTGGGAAGTTCAAGGGGGATATTAGAGGAAGGTTTTTTACTCAGAGAGTGGTTGGTGCGTGGAATGCACTGCCTGAGTCAGTGGTGGAGGCAGATACACTCGTGAAGTTTAAGAGACTACTAGACAGGTATATGGAGGAATCTAAGGTGGGGGCTTATATGGGAGGCAGGGTCTGAGGGTCGGCATAACATTGTGGGCCAAAGGGCCTGTACTGTACTGTACTATTCTATGTTCTATGTTCTATGAATGCAGGACTGAAGTTGTTAAATTTAAACACATGCAGTATATATAATAAGGTAAGTGATCTTGTGGTGTGGCTAGAGATTGGCAGGTTTAATATGGGCATCAATGAGTCGTGGCTGAAAGAAGATCATAGTTGGGAGCTTAACCTCAAGGATACACATTGCATTGAAAAGACAGAGTGGGTGGGCTGGCTGTGTCGTTAAAAAATGAGATCAAATCCTTAGAAAGAGGTGACATAGGATTAGAAGATAGAAAAATCAGGTTGGTGCTGCATCCCAAGAAAGGTCATTTGCAGAATGCCTATGTGATGGGTTTTTTAGAACAGCTTGTGGTTGAGCCCACAAGGAGAAAGGCAATAATGGATTGAATGTTGTGTAATGACCCAGATTTGATTAGGGAGCTTAGGGTAAGGGAACTTTTAGGAGACAGTGATCATTGTATGACAGAATTCATCCAGTTTGAGAGGCTGAAGCTAAAGTCAGATGTATCATTATTATAGTGGACTGAAGGGAATTATGGAGGCATGAGCGAGCACCTGGCCAAGTTGATTGGGAGGGGACACTAACATGGATGATGGCATAACAGCATTTGCTGGAGTTTCTGGGAGCAATTTGGAGCGTGCAGGATTGCTACATGGCAAAGAAGAAGGAGTATTCTAAAATGAGGATGAAGCAACCGTGGCTGATGAGGAAAGTCAAAGACAGCATTGAAGCAAAAGTGTGGATATATAATATAGCAAAAATTAGTGGGAAGTTAGAGGATTGGGAAGCTGTTAAAATCCACCAGAAGGCAACTAAAAAAGCCAAATTGAGATAAAGATTAAATATGAAAGTAAGCTAGCCAATAATATAAAGGAGGATACCAAAAATTTTTTCAGATATACAATATAAAGAGTAGACAAGAAGCAAGAGTGGATATTGGACTGCTGGAAAATGATGCTGGAGAGGTAGTAATGGGGGACAAAGAAATATTGGATGAATTTAATAACTATATTGTGTTGGTCTTCACTGTGGAAGATACTAACACTATGCCAGAAATTTGAGAGTGTCAGGAGGTAGAAGTGAGAAAGAATAGTTGCTATTTCAGCTTGAGTATCCCTTGTCTGAAATGTTTGAAGCCAGAAGTGTTATGGATTTTTGATTTCTTCTTGTATTTTGGAATATATAGTGAGATCGCTTGGGATCACCATCATTTCTGACTCTGAATTTATGTGCTACTGGTAAGCAATCTTTACCTTACACTTGTTCATCTCACAAATGTACTCAATAGTAAATATTATTACATACCATTAATGTAATGAAAATAGAATGTGTGCAGGGTAACAAAAGCAGAACAGCAGTATCGGGAGGATACCTGAACCAGCTGCTGAACAACAAATAATAGCAGATCTTTCAGTCTCCACTTACGACGCCGTGTTTTCATTAAAAAGTACACTGTATTTGTAGTTTATCTTTTTTAGGTTTTACATAAGGTATAAAAACAATCAGCATCATAGACTTGTTCTGATGCTAGATTTTCATGATCAGCAGATGCTTTAAAAATTTAGCGCCTTGCCTTTTCTTAAATTTCTGCAACCAGCCTGCTGAATATTCACAATTGCCTTCAATTTTCAGTTTTTGTAATAGTTCTTTGCTTGTTTCATGATCATGATACCATTAAACTGCATATGTTCACTCCATCGCTGCCAATTCATGATGGAGATCTTTTTTTGCTTTATACAGTGTTTTTCTATTTTTCATTAACTTCTGTTCATTACATATTTGAGGTCATTTCTCACAACTGTTTGTAATATGCAGAGACCTGTGCATCAGCTGGGAAGCTTCCCAGCACTAGGTGGAATTTTCCATTTGTGACATCATGATTTTAGAGGTTTTTGGATTTTGGAATTTAGGAAAAGGGGTATTCAGCCTGTATTGAGGGGAAGGCGCTTGGGAAGTTGAAAGGTCTGAAAGTAGATAAGTCACCTGGACCAGATGGACTACACCCTAAGGTTCTGAAAGAGATAGTTGAAGAGATTATGGAAGCATTAGTAATGATCTTTCAAGAATCACTAGATTCTGGAATGGTTCTGGAGGAATGGTAAAGTGCAAAGGTCACACCACTCTTTAAGAAGGGAAATTATAGGCCAGTTAGTTTGACATCACTGGTTGGGAAGCTGTTGGAGTCCATTATTAAGGATGAGGTTTCAGGATACTTGGAGGCATATGATAAAAATAGGCCAAAGTCAGCATGGTCTCCTGAAGGGGAAATTTTGCCTAACAAAACTGCTAGAGTTCTTAAGACCATAAGACATCGAGGCAGAATTAGGCCAATGGCTCCACCAGTCCATCATGGCAGACACCTCTCAATCCCATTCTCCTGCCTTCTCCGCATAACCTTTGATGCTCTGACTACCCAAGAACCTATCAACATCTGTTTTAGATATGCCCAGTGATGTGGCCTCCACAGCCATCCGAGGCAATGAATTCCACAGATTTACCACACTCAGGCTAAAGAAATTCCTTCTCATCTCTGTTCTAAATGGATGTCCCTCTAATATAAGGTTGAGCCCTCTGGTCCTAGAATCATCCACTAGAGGAAAGAACCTCTCCACATCCACTTTATCTAAGCCTTTCAATATTCAAAATGCTTCAATGAGATTCTTCTAAACTCCAGTGAGTATGCCTCCATAATTTCTTCAGCTACCTCTTTCAGAACACTGCGGTGTAGTCCACCTGGTCCAGGTGCCCTACCTACCTTCAGACCTTTCAGCTTTCCAAGCATCTTCTCCTTAACAACAACATCTACACTCACTTCTGCCCCTGATATACTCAAATTTCTGCTACTGTATTCCACAGTGAAGAATAATGCAAAATACTTATTAAATTTGTCCACTAATTCTTTGTCCCTCATTACTACCTCTGCAGCAACATTTTCCAATGGTCCATTGTCGCCCCTCTTTTACTCTTTTGGTATTTGAAAAATCTGAAAATCATGTGGTATCCTCTTTGGTACTTCTACCTGGCTTACCTTCATATTTCTTTTTTTTTGCTCCTTACGGCTTTTTTATTTGCCTTCTGTTGGTTTTTAAATGTTTCCCAATCTTCTAACGTTCCACTAATTTTTACTATACAGCACACCCTTTTGCTTTTATGCTGTCTACGTCTTCCCTTGTCATCATGGTTGCCTTATCCTCCCTTTAAAATGCTTCATTCTTGGGATGCATCAATATTGCGCCATCTGAAATGCCCCCAGAATCTGTTTGGCTGTCGTCCCTGCTAGTGCCCCGTGCTAATCAAGTTTGGCCAGTTCCTCTCTCATGCCTCTCGAATTTCCTTTGCTCTGTTGTAATACTGATACATCTGACTTTATCTTCTCCCTCTGAAACTGCAGGATAGATTCTATCATACTTTCATCACTGTCTCCGAAAGGTTCTATTACCCTAAACTCTCTAATCAAATCTAGTTCATTACACAACCCCCGTATCCAAAATTGCCTTTCCTCCAATGGGCACAACCACAAGCTGCTCTAACAGCCATCTCCTGGCCTTCTACAAATCCCCTCTCTTGGGATCCAGTGCCAACATGATTTTACCAATCTACCTGCATATTGAACACCCCCACAACTATCATAACATTTCCCTTATTATATGCCTTTTCTATTTCCTGTGGAAATTTACATCTCATATCTGGGCCACTGTTCAGGGGCCTGTATATAACTCCTATGAGGGACTTTGAAACCCTTGCTGTTTCTTATCTTTACCCACAAGGAATCTACATCTTCCAATCCGAGGGGGACCAATATCCTGACGGGGAGGTTTGCTAATGTTATTGGGGAGGGTTTAAACTAGATTTGCAGTGGGGTGGGAACCGAAGTAAAGAGGCAGGGGATGGGGAGGTTGGATCACAAGTAGAGACAACTTGTAGAGAGTTTGTGAGGAACGATAGGCAGGTGTTAGAGCAAAGATGCACTCAGCTGGTGGTTTGAGGAGTGACTATTTTAATGCAAGGAGTATTACAAACAAAGTGGATGAACTTAGACCATGGATCAATATGTGAAACTGTGACATTGTGGCCATTACAGAGACTTGGATGTCTCAGGGGCAGGAATGGCTGCTGAGTGTGCCAGGCTTTAGATGTTTCAAAAAGAACAGAGAGGGAGGCAAAAGAGGTGGGGACATGGCATAGCTAATTAGGGATAGTGTCACGGCTGCAGAAAAGGAAGAAGTTATGGAAGGATGGTCTACTGAGTCAGTGTGGGTGGAAGTCAGAAACAAGAAAGGGCAATAACTCCACTAGGTGTCTTTTATAGACCCCCCCACCACCCGACAGTAACAAGGATATCGAGGAACAGGTAGGGAGACAGATTCTGGAACAGTGCAATAATAACAGGGTTGTTGTGATGGGAAATTTTAACTTTCCTAATATTGACTGGCATCTCCTTAGCACAAGGGGTTTAGATGGGGTGGAGTTTGTTAGGTGAGCTCAGGAAGGTTTCCTGGTGCAATATGTAAATAAGCCAACTAGAGGAGAGGATGTACTTGATCTGGTATTGGGAAATGAACCTGGTCAGGCTCAGTGGGAGAGCATTTTGGAAGTAGTGACCACAACACCATCTCTTTCACCAAAGTGCTGGAGAGGAATAGGAGCAGACAATTTAGGAAAATATTTAATTGGGGTAGGGGGAAATATGATGCTATTAGGGAGCAGATGTTCTCAGGAAAATGCATGGCAGAAATGTGGCAAATGTTCTGGGAACATTTGCATGGAGTTCTGCATAGGTTTGTTTCATTGAAACGGAAAGGATGGTAGGGTTAAAGAACCATGGTGTACAAAGTATGGAGAGAATCTAGTTAAGAAGAAAGAAAAGCTTATGAAAAGTTCAAGAAACTAGGTACTGTTAAAGCTCTGGAAAATTACAAGTTTGCTAGGAAGGAGCTTAACAATGGAATTAGGAGAGCCAGAAGGGGCCATGAGAAGGCCTTGGTGAGCAGCCATTCTACAAGTATGTGAAGAGCCAGAAGATGAGCTGTGTGAGATTAGGACCAATCAGGTGCGACAGTGGAAAGGTGTGCATGGAGTCGGAGGAGATAGCAGAGATACTTAATGAATACTTTGCTTTAGTATTCACCAGGGCCGAAGACCTTGGCAATTGTGGGGATGACTTACAGTGGACTGAAATTATAGACATTAAGAAAGAGGAAGTGCTGGAGCTTTTGAAAAGCATTAAGTTAGATAAGTCACTGGGACTGGAAGACATACACTCCAGGCTACTGTGGGAAGTGAGGGAGGCAATGATCTTTGCATCATCAATGAGAAAAAGAAAGGTTCCGGAGGATTGAAGGGTTGCAAATGTTGTTCCCTTGTTCAAGAAAGGGAGTAGAGATAACTCAGGAAATTATAGACCAGTGAGTGTAACTTCAGTGGTGGGCAAGTTGTTGGAGAAGATCCTGAGAGGCAGGATTTATGAACATTTGGACAGGCATAATAAGATTAGGGACAGTCAGCATGGCATTGTCAAGGGCAGGTTGTGCCTTATGAGCCTAAATGAATTCTTTGATGATGTAACAAAACACATTGATGAAGGTAGAGCAGTGGGTGTAGTGTATATGGATTTCAGTAAGGCATTTGATAAGGTTTCCCATGCAAGGCTCCTTCAGGAAGTAAGGAGGCATGGGATCCAAGGAGACCTTGTTTTGTAGATCCAGAATTGGCTGGCCAACAGAAGGCAAAGTGTGGTTGTAGATGGTTTGTATTCTGCATGGAGGTCGGTGACATTCATCAACCGCGGGATTGAGTTCAAGAGCTCTGAGGTAACATTACAGCTATATAAAACCTTGGTCAGACCCCACTTAGAGTACTGTGTTCAGTTCTGGTCACCTCACAACTGGAAGGATGTACTATAGAGAGAATGCAGAGGAGATTTACAAGGATGTTTCCTGGATTGAAGGGCGTACCTTTTGAGAATAGGTTGACTGTACTTGGCCTTTTCTCCTTGGAGCAACGGAGGATGAGAGGTGTATAAGATGATGAGAGGAATTGATTGTGTGGATAACCAGAGGCTTTTTCCCAGGGCTGAAATGGCTAACAGGAGGGGGTATAGTTTTAAGGTCCTTGGAAACATACTGAGGGGATGTCAGGGGTAAGCTTTTCATACAGAGAGTGGTGGGTGCATGAAATTCATTGGCGGCAGCGGTGGTGGAAGCTGATACAATAGGGTCTTTTAAGAGCCTCTTCGATAGGTACATGGAGCTTAGAAAAATAGAGGTCTATGCACTAGGGAAATTCTAGGCAGTTTCTAGAGGAGTTTACATGGTTGGCACAACATTGTGGACTGAAGGACCTGTAATGCGCTGTGAATTTCTATGTTCTATGTTCTAACCCTATGTTTCTAAGGATTTGTTTTTGTCAACAGAGCCACTCTGCCCTCACTGCCTATCTGTCTTTGTGGAATTAACAAGCAAGACAGGCAAGGGAGAGTCAGTGGATGTGCTTACCTGGATTTTCAGAAGGCACGTGAAGCTACTTAACAAGATAAGAGCTCATAGTATTACAGAAAAGATATCAATATGTTTAGAAGAATGGCTGACTGGCAGGAGGCAAAGAGTGGGAATAAAAGTGGCCTTTTCTGCTTGACTGCATTGATTAATGGTGTTCCGCTAGGGTCAATGTTGGGATTGCTTCTTTCCATGTTACATGTCAATGATTTGGATGACAGAATTGATGGGTTTGTGGAGAAGTTTGTGGATTATACAAAGCTAGGTGGAGGGGCAGGTAGTGTTAAGGTAACAGAATGACTTAGACAGATTGGGAGAATGGGTAAGAAGTGGCAGATCACATATAGTGTATGAAAGTGTACAGTCATGCATTTTGGTAGAAAGAATAAAGACTATTTTCCAAATGGGGAGAAAATTGAAAAATCAGAGGTGAAAATTCTCCAAAGGTTAACTTGCAGGTTGAGTTGGTGTTAAGCAAAGCAAGCGTTATGTTAGCATTCATTTCCAGTGGATTAGAATATAAAAGCAAGGATGTAGTGCTGGGGCTTTACAAGGTACTGGTCAGATTGTATCTGGAGTATTGCGAGCAATTTTGGGCCCCTTATCTAAGAAAAGATGTGCTAGTTTTAGAGAAGGCCCATAGGAGATTCACAAGAATGATTTTGGTACTGAATGAGTTACTATGTGAGAAGCATTTGATAGCTCTGGACCAGTACCCGCTGGTGCTTAGAAGAATGAGGGGGAATCACATTGAAACCTATTGAATGTTGATAGGCCTATATAGAGTGGGTGTGGATAGGATGTTTCCAATAGTGGTTGAGTCTAGGACCAAAGGGCACAGCCTCAGAATAGAGGCATGTCCATTTAGAACAGAAAAAAAGGAGGAATTTCTTTAGCCAGAAATTAGTGAAACTGCAGATTTTTTTTACCACAGGCAGCTGTGGAGGCCAAGTCATTTGGTATATTTAAAGCAGAGGTTGGTAGGTTCTTGATTAGTTAGGGCATCAAAGGTTAAGGGACTGTGGTTGGGAGAGATAATAAATCAGCCATAATGAAATGGCGGAGCAGACTTGATTGGGAGAATGGCCTAAGTCTGCTCCTATGTCCTGTTGTCTTATGGTCATTAGGTGAGTGATGAGGGTGGATGACATTGAGCAGCAAGTCTAATTCTGAAGTTTGTCAAGGAAAGGAATTGAAGAAACTTTTACTGATCTTGCACATATGGAAGTGTATCGCTCAGCTATATTGGCTCGTATTTATCTAGGGGAAACCCCGTCTGCAGCCTAACCTTGTCTCCCGCTTATGTCGGTAGCTGTGCAAATGCCACCTGATTCATCTTCAAATATCAATCATCAGCCAGCACACAATGTACATTTTACAAATTACACTTTATAAATCTTACTAGGACTATGAGATTAATAGAGGTACAATACAAAAGGGCATGAAAAAAAAGGCACCAAATTTATCAAAGTTCAATTTCTTTGTGCACATACAGTTGGAGCTTGGGACCTTCTTTCTTCCCCCTGCGGTCCACTCTGACCCCTCCGACTCGCAGCTTGGGAACACCCGAAGTGATGGACCAGAGCACTCCTAGCATGTCTGTCGTCTACACGGTCTCTTCTCCAACTCCCTGCCAAAACCCCCGTTTCCCAGCCATATGAGACAGCATATCACCCCAAGAAAGAATAACATGGACACCCATTGAAGTTGCTGGTGAATGCAGCAGGCCAGGCAGCATCTCTAGGAAGAGGTACAGTCGACGTTTTGGGCTGAGACCCTTCATCAGGACTAACTGAAGGAAGAGCTAGTAAGAGATTTGAAAGGGGGGGGGAGATCCGAAATGATAGGAGAGGACAGGAGGGGGAGGGATGGAGCCAAGAGCTGGACAGGTGATTGGCAAAGGGGATATGAGAAGATCATGGGACAGGAGGTCCGGGGAGAAAGACAAGGGGAGGGGGAACCCAGAGGATGGGCAAGGGGTATAGTCAGAGGGACAGAGGGAGAAAAAGGAGAGAGAGAGAGAAAGAATGTGTGTATATAAATAAATAACGGATGGGGTACGAGGGGGAGGTGGGGCATTTGCAGAAGTTAGAGAAGTCAATGTTCACCAGCAACTTTGATGTATGTTGCTTGAATTTCCAGCATCTGCAGAATTCCCGTTGTTATGGACACCCATTGGTTCATTTGCTCTATTATCAATAATATAACCCAAGCAAACTGCTAGCTGGAGACTTTCTCAGCATTTAACATAACAAAGAAGCCATTTTGATTAACATACGCAGTAACATACAAGAAGAAACCCCTTACAGAAGGATATTGAATACTTTGCAGGATTGTATCTATACTGCAACATTGGCCTCACTCCAGTCTTCTTCCACTGCAACTTGACTATGAGCTTGGTGGTCTTCCTGTGGGAAAGAGGGTGATCTTCTTTTCCAAGTGGCATGTCAGGAGACATGAGAGCCTGTCGTTGCATATGTTCTCCCATAACTTGCAACAAGTTGTCACAGGCTTCAGAATGACATTCATCAGTCATGTGAGTCACTTCATTAAGAGATCCAGGCAGACAAATGTGTAATAGGTAACCCGACCGAGAGCTAGTTATTCCCGTTGATAAAGTAAAACATAGCTAATGTGAGTTTGTCATATTTGTCATGGTATTAAGGTGAGAGAAAACATTTTGTGTATATTATACAGTGGTCAAATAGGTGTGGGCTAATTGCTTACTCTATCATTATACTGCTTTCCAGTTGTCCAGTTTTGTTTGATTACAGTGCTTCTATGCTTTAAAACTTGCCCTTACCTGTAACTCCCTCACATTCATTGCTACAAAGGGCAAGAAGTATTTTCTCAATTTGAGTCTTTTCCAATGTCTATCAATTCCTGGGGCAAGATCACAATTACCTTCTTTTTGAAAACATTTTGAGGAAATAATGTGAAAGATGATTAAGCTAGGGTTATATCAGGGGTTACTGGGCAGCACGGCTCAAAGAGCCAGAAGGTCCTGCTCTACGCTGTATCTCAATAAATAGATAAATAAATACACAAATAATTGCATTACCATTTTAACCATTACTTATCACAGTCATTTTTGTAAATTCATAGGACTACACTTTGCTCATGTAAAAAAAAAGTCTTTCTTCAAAGCATTTCAGTGAAGAGCAAGTCAAAAATTTGACAGACATTTTCTATCTCAGGCAGAGAAACTGGAGATAAAACTGTACAATATGATATTGGCCTAGAATGGGATATGATTAAAGATTTTCTATCCAACCCTTTGGTATTGAGATTAAAGAAAGCAACATGAAATAAATCTATCAATGAAATTTTTCATTTTCATGGCATCTCACCATGTTAGTAAAGATGTCCTATTATCATCATCATTATCATCATCATCAGGTGCCATGCCCAGTTTGAGCTTTGACTGCCATGGCCCACACACTCCTGATTTGGGTCAAGTGGATCAATTCATTGGTATTCATTTCCAGTTCTCTGGCTGCTGTCTCTATCATAATTTGTCCTTACCTTCCTCTTGCTTTCCTCCCTTCAATCTTTCCCATAATTACCGTGCATTCTAACTCCTCTTTCCTAATCACATGTCCAATGAAGTTACGTTGCCTTTTCATGATCTCATACATTATTTCTCTTTTTGTGTTTGCTCTGTTTATGACATCCTCATTAGATATTCGTTTTGACCATGATATTCTTTGCATCTTCCTCAAAAAACATATTTCTGCTTCTACAATTCGTTTTCTCATGTTACTAGATATTGTCCAACATTCTAAGCCATATAACATAACTGGATAAACATAACAATTCAGTACTCTGAGGCGGGTTGTCATGCCTAGTTTAGTGTTCATCATTATACTCTTCATTCTTGTAAAGGTGTCTCTTGCCAACCCTATTCTTCTTTTGATGTCCAAGTCGCACCTGCCATCTGATGTCACCCAGCTTCCTAAGTAGCAAAAGTTCTTTACTTGTTTTATGTCTTCCCTGTTTATCTTTAGCCTGCAGATAGAATTCTCCTTCTTTTTGGATATCACCATACATTCTGTCTTTTTGCAATTGATAGATAGATCCATTTTTGCACTTTCTTCAACAATTATATCAATTAAGTTTTGTAGTTCTTCCTCCGTACTTGCAATTAACACAGTGTCATCTGCATATCTGAAATTATTGATGTTTTCACCGCCAACTTTGATTCCCGAGATGTCTCATGTTTTTTGTAATATTGTTTCACTGTACACATTAAATAACTCAGGGGAGAAGACACACTCTTGTCTAATGCCTCTTTTGATTTTCGTAAACTGACTCACTTCTCCATCTATTCTTACAGCGACAGTTTGTTCCCAGCACAGATTTCTGATTAGGTGGAGGTTTTTCGATTCTAGATCTAGAGTTTTTTGTAATATTTCAAATAACTTATTGTGCTTCACTTTATTAAATGCTTTTGTGTAGCCAATAAAACAAACAAACAAGTCTTTTTTCACTTGAATAGCTCGTTCTGATAGTATCCTTAACATCAATATTGCGTTTCTTGTACCTTTGTCTTTCACAAAACCACATTGTTCTTTGCCTATTTCAGCTTGTATCTTACTTTTAGCTCTTGTCATCAAAATTCTTAGAAGTATCTTGGTGATATGACTCATTAAACTTATGGTCTAATGTAATTCACATTCTATTGCTCCAGCTTTCTTAGGAAGAGTGATAAATACAAATTTTTTCATCTCTTCTGGTATTATTCCAGTCTCATAAATGTCATTGATTAAATCAGTAAGTTTTTCAATTCCATAATCTTCAAGGGAGATAATTTGTTCTATTGTTAATTCATCAGCGATGAATTATTGATAGTGAATTTATAATTATATTACTATCAATAATTTATATTTAATAAATATAAATAATATATATTAATAAAATAATTGATATTATTAATTATATATTATATTATTATAATAACTATCAATACATTTATTATTGGGTCCAATTATAGAAACATAGAAACATAGAAAATAGGTGCAGGAGTAGGTCATTCGGCCCTTCGAGCCTGCACCGCCATTTATTATGATCATGGCTGATCATCCAACTCAGAACCCCGCCCCAGCTTTCCCTCCATACCCCCTGATCCCCGTAGCCACAAGGGCCATATCTAACTCCCTCTTAAATATAGCCAATGAACTGGCCTCAACTGTTTCCTGTGGCAGAGAATTCCACAGATTCACCACTCTCTGTGTGAAGAAGTTTTTCCTAATCTCGGTCCTAAAAGGCTTCCCCTCTATCCTCAAACTGTGGCCCCTCGTTCTGGACTTCCCCAACATCGGGAACAATCTTCCTGCATCTAGCCTGTCCAATCCCTTTAGGATCTTATACGTTTCAATCAGATACCCCCTCAATCTTCTAAATTCCAACGAGTACAAGCCCAGTTCATCCAGTCTTTCTTCATATGAAAGTCCTGCCATCCCAGGAATCAATCTGGTGAACCTTCTTTGTACTCCCTCTATGGCAAGGATGTCTTTCCTCAGATTAGGGGACCAAAACTGCACACAATACTCCAGGTGTGGTCTCACCAAGGCCTTGTACAACTGCAGTAGTACCTCCCTGCTCCTGTACTCGAATCCTCTTGCTATAAATGCCAGCATACCATTCGCCTTTTTCACCGCCTGCTGTACCTGCATACCTGCATGCCCACTTTCAATGACTGGTGTATAATGACACCCAGGTCTCGTTGCACCTCCCCTTTTCCTAATCGGCCACCATTCAGATAATAATATGTTTTCCTATTTTTGCCACCAAAGTGGATAACTTCACATTTATCCACATTAAATTGCATCTGCCATGAATTTGCCCACTCACCCAACCTATCCAAGTCACTCTGCATCCTCTTAGCATCCTCCTCACAGCTAACACTGCCTCCCAGCTTCATGTCATCTGCAAACTTGGAGATGCTGCATTTAATTCCCTCATCCAAGTCATTAATATATATTGTAAACAACTGGGGTCCCAGCACTGAGCCTTGCGGTACTCCACTAGTCACCGCCTGCCATTCTGAAAAGGTCCCTTTTTTCTATTTATCAAATCTTTGATAAGACAAGATAGGGAAAATTGCATCATGAACTCTGGAACTCCATAAGCATGTTTTGCCACTACTTTTCTAAGTCAAAGGTCACAAGGTTTGAACTTCAGGAAGTTGTGAAGGTTGTTTTATTGGCCTTGTGTATGTCCCCATTTCTAGAGATGAATGATATCAACGTTCATATGGAGACTGTTGTTGACTTTATGGGTGATGCTGCTGACATACAAAACAGAGCTGAGAAATAGGAGGGGGTATATTGGGTCCTCAGAGTCAATGGCATAGTGAAGGAAAAGTAACAGTTGTAAGCAAATATCTGTGACTGGACAGACAGAGGAGAAAACCAGAGGGAAAATTCCTTTGCAGGAGGATGGGGAGGTAAAATACATCTTTCAATGGCTACAGGTGGGTTCAGAAGGATAAAAAGATAGATCACCATCTTCACAATCATATTACATGACTTTGATAAAGTCAGTTTCTATGTTGTTTTGGGACAGAAACATGAATTGGAGATGCTCTAACTTTAAGAGAAAGAATAGCACTGTTTTGAAGGAGACGATATACTCAGGAACTTCAGAGGAACAGGTCTCCTGACAAGATAAGCAAGGAAATTAATAAAATAGCACTTGGATACCTAATATTTCTCTAAATATCACCAAATCAATTAAATTTAATTCTGCTGCTGAGGTAGTAACTTTAGAGTAACAAATTACTTGTCCCTTGTGAAAATTGGTAACTGTGAAGGTTATCCTTATTAATCTCTTTATAACTCCTTAGTGTTGATAGTCTCTTAAAAAAGGCATCCTGCATGGTAGAGGCAAACATTGGGATTTCAGACTCTGTGCAGACAGTAGGGAAAGTTTAATAAAATAACAACATTCAGAAGAATTGGGAAACTAGTGAGTGGTAGAATCTATCAGTTCTTGATGCTGCAGCAACTGTTTTGTAAATTAATTCAAGCATCTCTTTATCATCCTCTCATGTGTCTGCATCTACATGCCTTCTCTATAGTTAAGGATGCCAATGCTGAACTATTTACACTTTTGAAAAGTGGATCTGAGGACCATTGTCCTAGTGACATTTGTTTTTACAGATTTTACTGTATTTTATCTCCCACAGTTCTCTGTAATTAAGAAATAACGACTACTGAATTGTCATTCAGAACTTTGACTAGATGACCACGAGCTGACATCAACATTTAATCTTCATTTAATTATTTTGCATTTATCATAATCAATCATCATTTCATTCATCCCAGTGTGGTATATAGTCTAATAGCAATTACATTACCTCTGCTCCCAGTTCAGAACTAGTGATAAATGGAACATTGATTGATTTAATTGCCTGAGCAAGACAGAGTTGTAATAGGATTATTTTAAATTTAAAAACATGCTTTTTGTAATTTTAAGTGCTCTAATTGTCTTTCACATTTTCTCTGTGTTACCTTGTTAGTGAATTATTTGTTCTGCATTATTTCTCACATTATGTTGTCAAAAACTTTAGCAAATCCTTACCAGGTTGGCAAATGGACTTGAATGCTGTTTCAGTTAATATTACGGTCTCGGCCCGATACGTCGACTGTACCTCTTCCTATAGGAGAACCCAATGTTGTACCTGAACTTTAAAATTACAAATTTTTATTTTTGTTAGAAATTATATTCAAGACTTAGGGCACAAGATTAGTCATTGCCACAAGTGTAAAGGAGAACAAAGTGATTATTACTCAGGATCTGATGCAGCATAAAAAACACAATAAGCTTAAAGGACATAATAAAGAATATATAATAAAAACACAAGGGGCTGGGTCCAGTGTGAGCATAAAGTAAAAGAGAAGGAGAATGCAGGAGTCTACAGAATGAAGAAAAAGACAAAAAGGTTAGAATGGGATAAAAATTGAATTTCCAGTAACATAGGGACAAAATTGACAAGGGTGATGAATACAGGACTGAAGGTGTTATATTTGAATGCACACAGCGTATGGAATAAGTAGGTGATCTTGTAACACAGTTAGAAATTGGTAGGCATGACATTATGGGCATCCATGTGTTGTGGCTTAAGGAAGATCACAGTTGGGTGCTTAATGTCCAAGGATACACCCTGTATTGGAAGGACTGGCAGTGAGCAGAGGGAATGGGGTAGCTCTGTTGGTTAAAGATGAAATCAAATCCTTAAAAAGAAAGGGCATAGGATAAGAAGATGTAGAATTTTTGTGGGTTCTGCAATGGAAAAAATGCTGATGGGAGTTACATACAATTATTTAAAGGCCTCCAAGAAGTGGCCAAGATATGGGGCAGAAATTACAATGGGAGTTAGAAAAGGCATGGAGAAAGGTTAATGTTACGATAGTCATGGAGAATTTCATTATTTATGTAGATTTGGAAAATCAAGATGGTGCTGTATTTTGGGAAGAATTTTGTAGAATATTCTTGAATATTGAGGGGGAGGTGCAAAAATCACATGTATCAGTGGAATGTAGAGAGTTACAGAGGCTTGAGAGAAGCTGGTCAAAGTTGTTTGGAAAATTATCCGAGCAGGGATGATGGCAGAGCAGCAATATGTATCAGGGAGCTGGCCAGTATCAGGAAGCAGAAGTAAGTGCAGTTACTATTATTAAGGAAAAGATGCTTGGAAGGCTGAGAGGCCGGCAGGCAGATAATTTACCTGGACCAGGTAGATTATACCCTATGGTTCTGAAAGAGGTAGCTGAAGTGAAGGGCTTAGTATTGAACTGTCAAGATTGACTAGATTCTGGAATGGTTCTGGAGGACTGAAAAATTGCAAATGTCACTTAACTCTTTAAAAAGGGAGGGAGACAAAAGAAAGAAAATTATAGGCCAGTTAGCCTGACTTCAATGGTTGGGAAGATGATGAAGTCCATTATTAAGGATGAGTTTCAGGGTACTTGGAGGCACATGATAAAATGTCTACATTGTTTGCCTGACAACTCTTTTGGAAACCTTTGAAGAAATAATGGACAGGATAGCCAAAGGAGAATCAATGGATGTTGTTTATTTGGATTTTTGGAAGGCCTTTGACAAGGTGCAGCACCTGAGGCTGCTTAACAAGATAAGTTCCCATGGTATTACAGGCAAGATACTCTCATGGATAGAAGATTGGCTGACTGGCAAGAGGCAAAATGTGGGATTAAAATGGGGCTTTCTGGTTAACTGCTGGTGACTACTGGTGTTCTGCACTGATCGTTGTAGGAACCGCTTCTTCTCATGTTATATATCAATGATTTGGATGATGGAATTGATAGCTTTGTAGTGGAGTTTGTGGATGATATGAAGGCAATTGGAAGGGCAAGTAGTGTTGAGGATGCAAGTGGCAGATGGAATACAGTGCAGGGAAGTGCACAGTCATACACTTTGGCAGAAGGAATGAACGAGTAGACTATTTTCTCAATGGGAAGCAAGTTCAGAAGTTAGAGGTGTAAAGGAACTTGGGAGCCCTAGTGCAAGACTCGCTAAAGTTTAACTTGCAGGTTGAGGCGGTAGCAAGGAAGGCAAGTGTAATGTTAGCTTTCATTTTGAGAGGACTAGAAGATACATGAAAACAAGGATGTAACACCAAGCCTTTGTAAACCATTGATCTGACCACACTTGGAATGTGGTGAGCAGTTTTTGGTCCTTTATCTAAGAAAGGATGTGTTATTATTGGAAAGGGTGCTGAGGAGGATGACAAAAATTATCCTGGGAATGAAAAGCTTAATGCACGAGGAGCATTTGATGGCTGTGGGTCTATTCTCACTGGAGTTCAGGAGAACGAGGGGGATGTCATTGAAGGCTATTGAATATTGAAAGGCCCAGATAGAGTGGAGGTGGAGAGGATGTTTCTCCGTAGTGGGTGAGTCTAGAACCAGAAGGCACAGCCTCAGAATAGAAACATAAGACCATAAGACCATAAGACAAAGGAGCAGAAGTAGGCCATTCGGCCCATCAAGTCTGCTCCACCATTTTATCATGAGCTGATCCATTTTATCCTATTTAGTCCCACTGCCCCGCCTTCTCACCATAACCTTTGATGCCCTGGCTACTCAGATACCTATCAATCTCTGCCTTAAATACGCCCAATGACTTGGCCTCCACTGCTGCCCATGGCAACAAATTCCATAGATTCACCACCCTCTGACTAAAAAAAATTCTTCACTTTTCTGTTCTGAAAGGGCGCCCTTCAATCCTGAAGTCATGCCCTCTCATACTAGACTCCCCCATCATGGGAAACAACTTTGCCACATCCACTCTGTCCATGCCTTTTAACATTCGAAATGTTTCTATGAGGTCTCCCCTCATTCTTCTAAACTCCAAGGAATACAGTCCAAGAACGGACAAACGTTCCTCATATGTTAACCCTCTCATTCCCGGAATCATACTCGTGAATCTTCTCTGTACCTTCTCCAACGTCAGCACATCCTTTCTTAAATAAGGAGACCAAAACTGCCCACAGTACTCCAAGTGAGGTCTCACCAGCGCCTTATAGAGCCTCAACATCACATCCCTGCTCCTATACTCTATTCCTCTAGAAATGAATGCCAACATTGCATTCGCCTTCTTCACTACTGACTCAACCTGGAGGTTAACTTTAAGGGAATCCTGTACGAGGACTCCCAAGTCCCGTTGCATCTCAGAACTTTGAATTCTTTCCCCATTTAAATAATAGTCTGCCTGTTTATTTTTTCTGCCAAAGTGCATAACCATATACTTTCCAACATTGTACTTCATTTGCCACTTCTCTGCCCATTCTTCCAATCTATCCAAGTCTCTCTGCAGACTCTCTGTTTCCTCAGCACTACCAGCCCCTCCACCTATCTTCGTATCGTCAGCAAACTTAGCCACATAGCCATCTATTCCATAATCCAGATCGTTGATGTACAATGTAAAAAGAAGCGGCCCCAACACGGACCCCTGTGGAACACCACTGGTAACCAGCAGCCAACCAGAATAGGATCCCTTTATTCCCACTCTCTATTTCCTGCCAATCAGCCAACCCTCTATCCACGTATGTAACTTTCCTGTAATTCCATGAGCTCTTATCTTGTTAAGTAGCCTCATGTGTGGCACCTTGTCAAAGGCCTTCTGAAAATCCAAATATACAACATCCACTACATCTCCCTTGTCTAGCCTACTGGTAATTTCCTCAAAAAATTGTAATAGGTTCGTCAGGTAGGATTTTCCTTTAAGGAATCCATGCTGAGTTCTGCCTATCTTGTCATATGCCTCCAGGTACTCTGTAACCTCATCCTTGACAATCGACTCCAACAACTTCCCAACCACCGACGTCAAGCTAACAGGTCTATAATTTCCTTTTTGCTTCCTTGCCACCTTCTTAAATAGCGGAGTGACATTTGCAATCTTCCAGTGTTCCGGAACCATGCCAGAATCTATCGACTTTTGAAAGATCATCGCTAATGCCTCCTCAATCTCCACAGCTACTTCCCTCAGAACTCGAGGGTGCATTCCATCTGGTCCAGGAGATTTATCGACCTTTAGCCTATTCAGCTTCCTGAGTACTTTCTCTGTCGTAATTGTGACTGTGCACACTTCTCTTCCCTGCCACCCTTAAGTGTCTGGTATACTGCTGTCTTCCTCAGTGAAGACTGATGCAAAATACTTGTTCAGTTCCTCTGCCATCTACTCATCTCCCATTACAATTTCTCCAGTATCATTTTCTATCTGTTCTATATCTACTCTCACCTGTCTTTTACTCTTTATATACTTGAAAAAGCTTTTAGTATCCTCTTTGATATTATTTGCTAGTTTCCTTTCATAGTTAATCTTTTCTGTCTTAATGACCTTCTTGGTTTCCTTTTGTAAGGTTTTAAAAACTTCCCAATCCTCTGTCTTCCCACTAATTTTTGCTTCCTTGTATGCCCTCTCCTTAGCTTTAACTTTGGCTTTGACTTCTCTTGTCAACCACGGTTGCATCCTTTTTCCACTCGAAAATTTCTTCTTTTTTGGAATATACCTGTCTTGCACATTCCTCATTTTTCACATAAACTCCAGCCACTGCTGCTCTGCTGTCTTTCCCGCCAGTGTCTCTTTCCAGTCAACTTTGACCAGTTCCTCTCTCATGCCACTGTAATTTCCTTTACTCCACTGAAACACCGACACATCAGATTTCGGCTTCTCTTTTTCTAATTTCACAGTGAACTCAATCATGTTATGATCACTGCCTCCTAAGGGTTCCTCCACCTCAATCTCTCCAATCACCTCCGGTTCATTACACAATACCCAATCCAGTACAGCCGATCCCCTAGTGGGCTCAACAACAAGCTGTTCTAAAAAGCCATCTCACAGACATTCTACAAATTCTCTCTCTTGAGATCCAGTGCCGACCTGATTTTTCCAATCTACTCGCATGTTAAAATCCCCCACAATTATCATAACACTGTCCTTCTGACAAGCCTTTTCTATTTCCAGTTGTAATTTGTAGTCCACATCCCTGCAGCTGTTTGGAGGCCTATAAATAACTGCCATCAGGTTCTTTTTACCCTTGCTATTCCTTAGCTCAACCCATAAAGATTCTGCACCTTCCAATCCTATATCACCTCTTTCTAATGATTTAATATCATTTCTTACCAATAAAGCCACGCCTCCCCCTCTGCCTACCTTCCTATCCTTCCGATACACCGTGTATCCTTGGATGTTCAACTCCCAGAGACATGCATCCTTTAGCCAGGTCTCAGTGATGGCCACAATATCATACCTGCCAATCTGTAGCTGTACGACAAGATCATCCACCTTATTTCTTATGCTGCGTGCATTTAAGTACAACACCTTAAGACCAGTATTTGATACTTTTTGCTTTGATTTCACTGCAACTTTATTGCACTTCAACTCATCCCAATGGCTACACATGTCCTTTTAGAACAGAGATTAGGAGGAATTTCTTTCACCAGAGGATGGTGAATTGCCACAGACAACTATGGAGGCCAAGTCATTGCATATATTTAAACTGGAGGGTGATAGGTTACTAATTGGTAAGTGTATCAATGGTTATGGGATAAAAGCAGAAAAATGAGGTTGAGAGGGCTAACAAATCAGCCGTGATGGACTTGTGGAGAAATTTCGATGGGCCAGATGGCCTAATTCTGCTCCTGTGTCTTATGGTCTTATGGTCTTTATATTACTGTGGCTGATATTAGTACCAACATAAGAAATTTCTTTTGCTGCACTTTAATATTTGGTGGCAAAGAAATATGGTTGTTTTGTTCCCAAAAATGATTAATTAAGTTCATAAATTAATATCTCTTGAGTATGTTGGGGATTTTGACCTTTAATGTTAGTTACTGAATATATTATTTATGGCTATCCATTAATGTCAGTTATAATAAGACCAATCTTCTTTGGTACTTGGTAATTTGCGACTTGAACAAAGACATATGGTTTAGTTTCAGCAAGAATACCACTGGGATTAAGAAAGCCACTGCAAGTAAGTATTTGAGACTGCAAACAAATGTATTACATCTTAAATGGCTTAACCATCCAGACAGACTTGTCCATATAGAAGTCCATTTGTACTTTGTTCATTGTTTGAAAACATTGACAAATATCTTAGAACTGAAGCTTTAAAGACCAATAGTTACTGACAACAAATAATAGTGTCTAGCTTTACAACAGAAGCAGATCACAAGTCCCCCTAGTTTTTGCCCCTTTGCTATACTCTATCTATATTAAATAGGATGCTAATGAATGCTTCGTGCAAGCCATTTTTCATGAAATATTCATCAGACATTCCACCATAATCTATTGAAAAGATTCATGATAGTTTTGATATTGCAAAATGTTGTTTAAAGCAAGTGTTATGGTCCCAGGGTTCAGATACTTCAGAGGAGCATTATCAATGCAGAGCCACAGAGGCTGTTAGGTCAGTTGTATGAAAACTTGGACAAGGAGGCAGATTTTAAGAACTAAAAGTCTTAAAGAGAGAAGAAAAGAGATGGAACAATGTAGGCAGGGAATTTCAGTGCCCAGGGGCTTGGCTGTCAAAAGGAATGGGACAGTTATGAGACAATTAAGCTCAGGGATCATAAATAATTTAAAGAATGTAGTCATCTTGATGCAAATTCAACATGGCAGTATGCGGGGAATCTCTCAGTCTGCTTATAGATATTCTGCAATTTTTCAGAATACAAGAAAAAAGTAGTACCATCAGAATGGTATTGCTGTATCTATTAATTTTTGATTATTTTAACAACAACCTTTTTCAATATGCCCATCAATTATTTTTGCTGCTTGTGAAGAAATTGAAGAATGCTCCCCTTTTTTCATACTTGCTTTTACATTTCCGTGCTAAGAACAGATTTTTAATAGCCTTTTGTGACATTAAATACTGGTTTTGGAACACCTGTGGGTATAGTTTTGGACAATACTGCAGAGTCAGTATATTTTATTCCTTAAGTAAATGTAAAATGGCAATTAAATCTTCATGGCAGCCTCCCTGGAGGCCCACTTTCCAAAAGTATATCAAGTATTACTGTGGCAATGCAAACTTTGTGCAAAGTTTGTCCTTACCTGTGATTCTGATCTTTTAACTGCCAGGGTTTACTGTACTTCACTACCATTTAAATATTATACATTCTCGGGATAAGTGTACATGAAAATATATATGCTAAAAATATTCTTGGAATCTACAGTATTTCTGAAAATGCTGCTCTGACAATTTTCTTCAAGTTCCAACTTTAACATAGTATATTGAAAATGCACATACTTCTTTCATTGTATTGTTTCAGCTTATCTTCTGTTTCAGCTGCTGGTTACAAAAATAGAGTTTTATTATACTTACTAGAGCAGGAAATGAGAATGGGAAACCCTATTCTTATACAGCATATTCGGTATTATCATTTTGTAATTATGGTTTATTAAAATTAGATAGGATAAATCATTAAAATACACGCTGTGAAACTTCATTAGTAATAAATGCCAAGGGAGGTACGTAGAGCATAGGGGTACCCTGGAATACATCAGCTGACTTGAGGTGTGGAGTAAGTACCAGAATGATTTCCAGATGATTACTAAAAAACGCAAACAACAGGAATTCTGCAGATGCTGGAAATTCAAGCAACACACATCAAAGTTGCTGGTGAACGCAGCAGGCCAGGCAGCATCTCTAGGAAGAGGTGCAGTCGACGTTCCAGGCCGAGACCCTTCGTCAGGACTAACTGAAGGAAGAGTGAGTAAGGGATTTGAAAGTTGGAGAGGGAGGGGGAGATCCAAAATGATAGGAGAAGACAGGAGGGGGAGGGATGGAGCCAAGAGGTGGACAGGTGATAGGCAAAAGGGATACGAGAGGATCATGGGACAGGAAGTCTGGGAAGAAAGACAAGGGGGGGGGACCCAGAGGATGGGCAAGGGGTATATTCAGAGGGACAGAGGGAGAAAAAGGAGAGTGAGAGAAAGAATGTGTGTATAAAAATAAGTAACAGATGGGGTACGAGGGGGAAGTGGGGCATTAGCGGAAGTTAGAGAAGTCGATGTTCATGCCATCAGGTTGGAGGCTACCCAGATGGAATATAAGGTGTTGTTCCTCCAACCTGAGTGTGGCTTCATCTTTACAGTAGAGGAGTAGAGGAGTAGAGTAGAACACCTACGCCCTGTCCGCCAGAGAAAGCAGAATCTCCCAGTGGCCACACATTTTAATTCCACATCCCATTACCATTCTGACATGTCTATCCACGGCCTCCTCTACTGTAAAGATGAAACCACACTCAGGTTGGAGGAACAACACCTTATATTCCGTCTGGGTAGCCTCCAACCTGATGGCATGAACATCGACTTATCTAACTTCCGCTAATGCCCCACCTTCCCCTCGTACCCCATCTGTTACTTATTTTTATACACAAATTCTTTCTCTCACTCTCCTTTTTCTCCCTCTGTACCTCTGAATATACCCCTTGCCCATCCTCTGGGTCCCCCCACCCCTCCCTCCTTGTCTTTCTTCCCGGACCTCCTGTCCCATGATCCTCTCATATCCCTTTTGCCTATCACCTGTCCAGCTCTTGGCTCCATCCCTCCCCCTCCAACTTTCAAATCCCTTACTCACTCTTCCTTCAGTTAGTCCTGACGAAGGGTCTCGGCCTGAAATGTCGACTGCACCTCTTCCTAGAGATGCTGCCTGGCCTGCTGCGTTCACCAGCAACTTTGATGTCTGTTCCATGTGATTATTCTTTGTTTTCTATCAATAGTTGAGCAAATGCTTTAAATTCAAAAGTATAACTTCCAACATCCTTAATTATCCTCTAGGGTAGTAATGTGGGTTTTCCTCTTTTTATTAGAATGGTATTATTATAATACTTGGCAGAAAAATGTTGCAATATTTAACATAATTTGCATGGTGAGACCTTCATCCCCACTTGATGACACCACCATTATTCAATACCTTTCTTTATTGTCCAGTTAAATGGGACTATCTTTCTTCTACATTTACGTATTTAAATCCAGCCAGCGCCTCTCAAACATAGGATCTCTTCTGGGTTATTATCTATTACCCAACTGTCCCCTCAATATCTCTCCTCACCACATCTTATTCTTCATCTACATTCTGCCCCTTGTGACATCATTTCAAAAAAGGTATATTGAAGACTTCCAGTTGGATTGTTCTCACCTCTCTCAATCTTTCCACTCTCTTTTAGTTGTTGCTTTATCAATATCAATTCCATCCTCACCACAGGCACTGCAGCAGGTTACTCCAGCTGCTTGTACTTGTGGCATCCTTTATAACCCCAAGGTAGGCTTCTGATGACAGATCCCCTTTGTTAAATAGCCTGGCTTCTTCTTACTGTCTTGGTTCCTACTTGTAAATGTCCACTGGTAAGCCTTTGATATACTGAACGTGGTTAATTAGATGAACTCACTCTTACATGATGCCTAATAATGAGTGTTTCCTACATTATTAGAAACAAGATACTGAGAATACTAAGCGTATAGACAGTTTTCAGGAAAGCTTACACAGTATTTTAAAAAATGCACTGGCATAGGTACTTGGATAAGATAGGAACAGAGGGATACAGGCTTAATATGTGCAAATGATATTCCCATTGAAAGGCATCTCAGTTGGCATAGATGGGTTGGGCCAAAAGGCCCATGTCTTCCTGTACAACTCTATCACTTGTACAGTCACACTAACATAATGCAACAATATCAGCCCTACTTTCCTCCCCATGTTAACTAAAAAAACCATCCTGTTCCTTTGAGTCCTGATATTACTTTATTTTAAAGCCTATTAGATACGAAGGAGAATTCTACTCACAGGATGGACAGGGCCAAGTGATTTCTTGATTTATGGGCACTGTCTATTCCATCAACTGTGTTGCTTACTTTCCTCTTCAACTTTGAGATGATCCATTTTGGATTCACTGCTGTGGGTGGCATTTTTAGTAATTAGAAGAATGATGCATTTTGCACGATGCTTTTTAACCGTATGATATTGTTTTCACAAATCTTTATGTGGGCAATACATCAAATGGCAGCGTGCCAAATGGAGTCAGCTACCTGTTTTTATGGTAAGTCGTATTTCACAAGAACTGTTTCACCAGCCTGTAATGATGTTGATCTGAATTTCATGTGTGTCTCTCCCTTTGACTTTCACCGTGCTCTTCCTAATTTGTTACACTCATCAGTTGCTGATCATTTCTCTCAGGGGCATCTGTGCAATATGTCTGCATATGTTTTGCAAAACAAGTAAAGCTGTTATAAATGCAGTTTCACTCCGTGATTTTGTTAGAACCAAACCCTGCTTTCATGAACAGCATGATGACCTTCTTTAGTGCTTGCATAAATTTCTCAATTTCTGCATTGGCTTGTAGCCAGCAGAGTGTGTTCTTGCCATGTAAAGTATTAAATCTACATAATCGGCCACTTCCTGTAATCACTACTGTCTTCTTCATCATTGTCTTTACATTAAGCAATACAAACTTCATCAAACATTGGAATAGCTGATTTTGCAGAAACAGAACTGACTATTCCTTCAACAAGGGATCTACTTCTATTACTGACAGGTGCAAACAGATGATCATCGGAAATTAGAAGTGCGAAATCAACATTTTTGCTAATCTTTGCCTTCTGAGTGACCCTGACATTTTTATCATTTCCTGCAGATGTGATTTACAGGCTGATTGACACTTCAGGCATTTGTTGATTTTCTGTTCAACATACACTCTCTCTTAATGATTGGTTAACTTTAACAATTTCCTTCCTTCATGAGTAACGCCTATAACACAATCCCTTCACAAATGCAACATGAAGAGATTATTTAAGATTTGTATATATTCTGCAATACTTGTCAGATTGATGCGATTTCATTGGAGGATATATCTTCTGCAACTTGTTTAAATTTTTTGGGAGTGAATTGCTGTGACACTCAGGGTTGGAATGATAGCTTCTTTCATTTTTTTTCCCTTCCTTCCATGGTCCTATCAGATTCTCCCTTCTCCAACTCTTTATCTTTCACCTATCAGCTTCCCAGTTCTCTACTTCACCACTCCCCCTCCCAATTTCACAAATCACCTACCACCTTGCACTTCTTCTTCCCCTCCCCCTCCACCTTGCTCTGTCATCACTTCTTCCAGTCCTGATGAAGGATCTCGGCCTGAAACGTTGGGTGCTCACTCTTTTCCATAGATGCTGCCTGGCCTGCTGAGTTCCTCCAGCATTTTGCGTGTGTTGCTCGGATTTCCAGCATTTGCAGTTTTTCTCTTGTTTGTGATTGCTTGTCAGTGTCCAAAGCAAACCTCTTAAGGAACCTCCCATGGTGAAACTGGCAGCCTCTGAACTGATTAGACAATGGTGACTGATTTACTGTGTTGAGATTACATGTGAACAGTTGTTTTAAAGATTGGTTCTCATACAAATTTGATATTACTTATAAGAGCTTGTTCATATGCATATGTGTCCATAGCTTTGTCATTGATAAAATGAAGAGGGCCTGTATGCTGTTCTGCAATCTTTCCTTTATGATTAGTTAGACTGGTTGTAGGCAATCCACATTAATTTCTCCATTATGAAGAGCTGATGCATTACTAAACTCAGATGAGTTTCACAGCTAACTGAGATTACATAGAATGTTCTGCTAACACCCTTGAACTTGAATATAATTTAGAATGAAAACATTTAAAGAATAATCAAGGTCAGCATCATAGCCCTTCTTCAAGTTATGATGGTTGTATGGAACATGTGTGACAACTTCTAGTAGTCAAAAAGTTAAGAATTCTGACTAAAAATATCGCTAAAAGTACCTTTCCTGTGGTAAATTGTGTTAAAATGTCACTGCCAATAGTGAAGAGGCAAGCAAGTTCAGAGGATCAGCCAAGATGGTGTGTTGCTGAATCGTAGCAGATGGAGTCCGATGTCCGTACAGCTGGCCTGGGTGTGAGGTTGGATCGCTCTGAACACCGAGCTGGTTTGATGAGCTTGAGAGTAGCTTTGAGGTGGGAGATGAAATCTGGGCCCGGAGCGAGTTGCTAGGTGGTGTGGTCTAGGCCCGGAGTGAGGCGCTGGGCAGCATGGTTTAAGCCCAGAGCATTTCGCTGCAGCCAGGTCTTACAGCGGGGTATGACACACTGTTTAGACAATTTAAATGCAGGCCCAGATCGAAGACAAGAGCCGATCTTGCTCACTCTCTGCAGTCTTCACTCCTTTCTCCAAGGTGCCAAGCTTTTTGCTGTTCCATCATTGGGTCAATTTAGACTAAAAAGACAGAGTGTCAGTCAGAACAAGAGGCGATTTCACTCTCCCTTCATGATGGTCGTCTCCATGGTGCTGAAGTAATGAAGACTGCCCCGGCTGCTGTGCTCCATGCCCGCTGATATGATGAACTGATAAGTGAGGCTTTGGGCCTACTTCGGGCTGTTCTAGGGTTTGGATCAGAGGGCTCAATTTTGGTTTGAAATGCTGTTGTTCACTTCAATTGTTTGCGTGATTTTTTTCTTTATCCTAGCCTTTTCTCTGAGCTCGTATGAGCAACAATGAAGATCGTTAAAGAGTGGTGCGCTCATTATCTTGGCAGAGATGTCTGTATCAAACGGCTCATGAATTCATGAGTTGCAAATGCTCTGTTCCACTAATGCTGGAGTGTTTTGTTAAGTGCAATGAACACAATACATATTCAGAGACTTCGGAATCATTATTCACCTCTTTGTAGGCTTCAATACTTGCCACCTGGGCTGATGAGTTTTCATGCACTGGGTTTGTTGAATGAAAAGATTAAGTTTTCCACATAATTTACACTCCTCCAAAGTCCAAGCTCTACCAGTTTTGATTATACTGATGGTTGTTTTCTGTTGAATGTTTTCAGTGCTCTTTTCTGATCTACTCATAGTGGTACCTGTACCTTGTGGTTTAATAGTGATTATATTCTTGCTAACTCAACCAGTTCAGACACTTTATCCATTTCAATGACTTTCCCTTGTTGTCATTTTGATATGCGTCTTTCCACTCATACCCACAATCTGAAAATTCATAAGTGGTGGCAGGCTGTTTCAGGTGCTTGGATATTGATCAATTGTTCCAGTTGTTTCCAGTTTTGTTGAATGGAGCACGACTACCACATTCTTTGTGGAGTGACACTCACTTCAACCTTTGCTTCTGTATGCTGTGGTCAGGAGTTGTAGGCCATAGTGTTTCATAAATAAACTGTAATTCCTCATCACTGTTCTACTGCCCTCGGCGTGTGTGTGTTCAAAACTAGGCAGAAGGTTAAAACCATTCTCAAAAATTATCTGAGCCAGAAGCTTTCTTCTTGGTTTTTTTTAAAGTTTTGTGAAAAGATATTGCTGTTTCAAGGGCAGAAAAAGGAAATGATGTACAAATCAGCTTATGTACAGGAAATGATTTTCATACAAAACAAATTGTGCCTCTAGGGGCCAGAACATTCACTGGCTGGCATCCTTGGGATGTCAAACTTAACTACTGAAACTAAACGTGAGGTTAAGTAGGCACCAAGCTCATCAGCGAAAAACAGTCTAATTCCTCTCTTTAACGTCGGTGGCTGGGGGTCCTAGGTGGCTCTCAAACAGCGTTTTTTTTTACAGTGGATGAGTTTCTGTTCCTGGAGCTCGTCAGCCGACCGTTTTCCAACAATCTCCAGGTGCGGCTGGGAAGATGGAACATCAGCATTTCGCTGTGGTGGATGTACGGAGAAGTGATATGGCGGACTGTAATATCGTAACAGTGACTGTCAGTTTCCCCTTTTGCTATGAAAATGGGTGACACCTCTCTGTCTCTTGTTAGTGAGAGGGAGAGCCTGTGGCATGTTGAACTGCTGGGTAAACTACAGTTTTGTTGTCTGCCGATCATAGTCTCTCTTTGGGGGCTTTGCTGTTGCTTGATGGGTGGTGGATGCTGAAGTGGGTGGGGGTGGAGTGAGGAGATTGATGCTTTGCTGCTGCTTGTGTGGGGGGGAAGAGGGGGCTTTGGGGTTCTCATGTCTTTCTGTTGTTCATTCTTTTGGGGCTCTTCTGTTTTTTGTGGATGTCTGCGAAGACTAAGAATTTCCGATTGTATTCTGTATAAATTCTCTGAAAATAAATGGAACAATTTGAGCCATTCGAACCAAATTCAAATCATTAAGTCTTTGGAAAAAGAAAAGATGGTCTCAGAGACTAGTCCTGAAACTGTCCTATTGCACAGTCTTTAACCGTTCTCATTTCAAAAGGGTCAGCCTCGATGACATACTTGGGGTAATGTCTGATGAGCACAGCGGTGACATGGTACTCACCCAGAATGATAATTGAGAGAGGCTCCTCTGAAATAAGCTGTGCCCTCTTAATGCATCCTCCAATTCACAGTAGCCCCTCAGATTTAAGAATGGAACAGAGTTCACTGAGGTAAATTTGGACTGGGAGAAGTTCCTCTGCATACACCCATCTTTGAACAACAAGAAGGATTTTAACCTTTGCCTGATTCAGTCGCTCTGTGCCGAGAAGCTGCTTACGGGTGTGTCAACCATTGCAAAAGCTATCTTTGGCTACTCCTACATTTTTCTCTTTATAGATATTGCTTTTACAGGGTCTGAAATGACTTTGGCACCCACTTTCCACAGCATTAGTTTTAAATGTGTTGACGGTGGGCTGATGAGCACCTGCAGGGCAGACGTCACCCATTAGAACCCAACCCAGGTCCAGTCATTGGGAATGTTCATCGTGCTGACCATTGTATTGTTCACATACCTTATGTGCTCAGATGGTATCTCTGCCAAGCACCAGGAGAACCTCAGCAGAACAGTCAAGTGGGGGGAGTCTTGTCAGCTATGTCCTTAAGGTGTGAATGGCCACGTGCAGCTTCAGGAGTTGGGATTTCATTGAGGGTTAGCGGGGTAAGCAGATCTCCCCTCCTACTGGCTCCATGGCAAAACCACTGACTCTGCTTCTGGAAACTTCTGATTATCCGGAATGTATTTTTAGAGTTTATAAGGATGTAGCTACATCTGATGGAGTCCTCTGCTGCTGGTGTGATGGAACCAGTGATAGTCCAAGATGCTGTACCTGAATTTACAACTGAATCTGGGTCTAATGCTTCTGAAGTGTCAATAGGTTCTTTGCCTAGTTTCCTGGAGTCCACTGGTGCATGCTACACTGTGTGTCCATCTCCTTGTTACCCTCCCGATTCTCCACCACTATCCAGATGACTGTCTCGTCCACATTTGAACTAACCCTGCCTCAGGGCTTCTCTGGTTAGTCTCAGCATCTCACTCAAGCTATTGTCCAAGAGTGATTTATCAACACAGCCTAGTGGGGGGGGGGGGGGGTGGAGAGAGAGAGAGAGAGAGAGAGAGAGAGCGCACTGTGCAGTTGGTTCTGCGGTAGCTTCTGTTGAAAGGTGAGCCACTGGTACACTTATTGTACTGTTCAGCCCTTGTCTGCTCTTTTTAGGTGGTGAACACCCATGTGTTTCCAAGTTGGGTGACCTTAGGTACTTCTCACTTTCTACCTGAATTGAGGGTTCATCCTTCTTCAGTTTGAAACTGAAGCTGAGGATGCAAGTTTTGGAGGAGGACTGGAGGAAAAATTTGATGTGAAGCATGACAGGGATCTGGTTCCTATCTTTGCCTCCTGCTTTGACTTCATCCTCTGTTGACCAACCTTGTTGTATTAAGGGGCTTGCACCAACAGTCAGTTCTTCAGTACCTTCCTAGAGAGACGACCACCACTGTCTAAGTCAGCTGCTGCTTCATGCGCCCTTGCCTCTGCTAAGGCAGCCTCAGCTTCATGCTTCTCCTTCAGTGCACTCATTATAGCCTCTACAAGAGCTTTCTTCATGTCTCTGCATGCTTTCTCCATGCCTATACATGCTTTCTCCATGTCTCTGCATGCTTTCTCCATGCCTATACATGCTTTCTCCATGTCTCTACATGCTTTCTCCATGCCTATACATGCTTTCTCCATGTCTCTGCATGCTTTCTCCATTTGCATTTCAATTCCGCGCTTAGCATAAGCTGCTCTGATTCTTGCCACTGCAGCTCTGGCGCATCCTTGTGCTGCAGCTATGCTAATTGTAGTTTGGCTTGAGGGTCATGGAGATGCAATCAAAGTGCCACATTCTGACCTGACCGCCAGAGCTCAGCGATCGACATTGCTCAGGTCAGAAGCTGACGTCGTAGCAAACGATGTGTCTCCAGTCTGCAGGCGATGCCTTTGTAGATGAGTTATCTTTTCACTCTACTGCCACGCATCTGTTACCTTAGTTAACATTAACTGTAAGAATAATCCATTGTATTCTTATATACAAGCATGCGACAATTCTGTATTGAATTTAATGCATATTTTATTTCTGTAACCCTCTCACTGGGGCTCGTATGCAAACTTGGCTCGATAGCTAGCTCTCCTAACAGCCGTGTTACTCAGCGGTGAGAAGGCCACCTTTGTAACAGTATACGTCTAGGGATTCAACCAAACAGGAATGTTAGGATGTTCTGATTAAAGAAACCTCAATTTGAGTGAATGCTGTGTAAATACTGCCCATACAGAATTACTGGTCTCCAAGAAATAACAAATTGTATACTAGCATAAAATTAAAAAGGAAGTAAATTTACCAATTTCAGCTGTATCAAACAGTTATCAAGAGAAAGAAAAGAAAAAAAAAATAAAAGGGCCCATTACAGTTAGACCAGTCTAAATGTGCATATGACCACTGGAGCTCATCTCTCCCAAAAGAGGCATATAACCATTACTCACAGTGCTGAATTCTCATCACCAATCACCAGTAGAACTTCTCATCTTGGACTCCTTTGTCTCACAAAGCACTCGTTACAATAGTGTCTTCCTGTCAGATCAAATCCTATGGGCGCAATCCTGAACTTCTCTTCTCTGCATCTCCTGCCAGAAGGTCATGAACCCCACCATTGTCCATCACAAATTTCCCTCCAACCAGCTCTCTCTAGAACCTTCTCCCAATCCCACCATCCTGACTGGCTGACACAACATCCCTAAGTTGAACAATATGACTTCTTATTTTTTAGCCAAAATCAAAACATTCTACCAGCAGGGCACACTGCTTTTACAGAAAACTGCTAAAATGAAATACCTACAACATAACATTAGAAATCTTAACCAGGGCATTACACTTAACTTTCTGCAGTTTCACAAGTTTTTCTGATTAAAAACCATTTAGAAAGTTTCCGGCTTGTGTGATTTTTGACAAGGTATTTAACTCCTTGCCTAGCTTTGTACACATGCACTGTGAGGGTAGTAAAGTGAAAGATATTGCTGATTCAAGGGCATATAACAAGAGGATGGAGATAGCTGTCTTTCCACTGTGTGTTTCATATCAAAATTCAAATTAACCCGTGCAGGAAATGACCTAAAAGGCAGATTACGTACAGGAAGTGATGTTCATACAAACTGCACCTCTGGAGGACAGAACAACTGCAGTATTTCAGGTTTCAAATCCTACCATTGACCTATAAGCCATAAAACAACCTTCTTTCAAGAGCTAGAAAAGAAAATGGCTTGGGTTGCACATTGAATCACATGAGGTTAAGCAAAGCATTAACTATCTAGTGTGAAGAGTTAGTGCTGTACTAACCTCAGAGGAATTAAATATTGGTGCATTGGATACTGTGTTTTTAAGCAAACACTTTTGATAGAAATTTGCTTGCACCTACTCTGGATTAGCTGTTGGAATCCACAGTTTTAACAGCTGCAGAATTAACTGGCAGACTGTCTCAGTTCCAGTATGCAAGAGACTTCATATACCTGATAAAAACCACATACATTCCACGTGACACACTGAATTTTCAATATATATATCGGTCATTGAATTGCCAGTGTGTTGATCCTTATTGCCAATGTAATATGCCAGCTGGTAAGCTTTTAATATTTGTGATTATTTAGACAAACTCACAGCAGCAAAATGTAAATCAGTAATTGCTTCCCTTAACCAATGTAATGGTATTGCACAGAACTGCATATGGTCTCAAAGAAGTGCATGCAGTATTCCGAAAAGGCAATAACAGTATTAACAGGACATAACAAACAATACCAAAAGCACATTATGCAAAGGACCATTGCCTGCATTCACCAAATGAAATCACCACAAATAATGCTCTTAGCTTTCTGTGCTCCTGCTATGACATTTTTCTTGTAGTTGACAAGATGCTTATTGCTTCTTTAACTCTGTCAAATGATTTCAGTGTACCATTTTGTTCAAGTTGACCTTTATTGCAGATATAGGCAAAAGACAGACCTGTTCAGAAATGTAACTTGAACAGTCACATAAATCCCATGGCAACTCATCAAAAACACATTTTTGGTTTCATTTGTAAATAATTAAATTCTTGACCCTCAAAACCTCACATCAGTAAGGCACAAAGTCAGAAATATAGTGAAATGCTTTTACAGCTACCCACAAAAAAAGTTGTTTTAATCAGCATCTAAGATATTCACTCATTAGATCATGGTGGTGTGGTTCACTGTCTGTCTTGCTATGGAATTTCAATGTAACTTTGGGGCCAGCCCTTTGTACTATGCTGGATTTCTCCTCTGAATTTCTTCTTAGTACTGTGCTGTGCAGAACGTGTGAATTGTTGCTGTTTGAAGGTGGTGGATGCAAAAATTTAATATTCACTGCAAATTCACCTGGCACATGCAGAATAAGGCAGATGTTGATTTGGGTTACAATTTTCCCTGCCAAATATTAATAACAGTGGCCTTAGAAAACCCCAGTCTCTGTGGGCATTCCTGTACAGAAAAGTACACAAGATTTTTATTTGCAGAATATTTTGGGAGAATAATAACACATGGGCAAAGCCTTTCCTCCCCCAACTCTTGCTGGAGGATTGGTGACTCTGCCACAGGCTTCAGACATCAAGGGAGCAACAGTAGAGTGAGGCACAGATGTCTTACCCTACTCAGTGCAACTCTCTTGAATGAATTAATCTGTCTGCAACATGATGTGTAAGTATTTTAGGATCTCTTTAAACAGTGCAGCTGTGTGATTGCTGAATGTGTTTAAATGCCTGGATTTCCAGGCTTGATTAACAGATGGTGTAAGAATGTCATGGTGTGAATTGCTGCAGTCTGATCAGAACTACCTGAGGATTGACATTACCAAGTACTTTCAGAACCTTGTACAAAACAATTGTTTCTGCTTGCACTATATGATTTACCAAGTGGTTCACTGTGCTGCCAAAATCACAACAATTAGGAGTCAGTCAGTACACATAGCACCAGTAGAACCAATACCACTGTCATCCAGTTCACAAAAAACATTCTCCCCTCCATTGACTCTGTCTACACTTCCTGCCGTCACAACAAAATAGCCAACATAATCAAAGACCCCTCCCACCTTGGTCATTTTCTTTTCAGTTTAGTAGCTGGTTCGCCTCCAGGATAGAGAAAGGTTGTTTGAGGATGGGGCTGCAGAGCCTGACAATCATTCCCTAAATTTCCATTCAGAAACAGGACAGGTCACTTCCCCAAGAATATTTATTGTTGTCAAAGTGATGCATCTGGGTAGTCTGACAACAGCCATCTTTAAAAGCAATTGGCAGATGCCGGAAATCTGAAAATGCTGGAAATAGTTAGCGGATCAGGTAGCATCTGTGCAGGGAGAAACAGTGTCACTGTTTCAGGTCAAAGACACTTCATCAATGAACTTCTGATGAAGGGTCTTCAAACTGAAACATCAAACCGGTAACCTTAATTCCTGCCTGAATGTTGAGTATTTATGACATGTTTGGTTTTATGCACTTCTTATGATGCTTTAAATTGTACTTTTTCCACAAACAGGGAGTTCAACAGCAAGTTATTTTTACCATTAGGTGGGCAGTTATATGACAACCATACACCTGTTTTGGCACATTATAAAATATAATTTACTCTTTGTTAATAGTAAAAACAACTTTAGAAAGAGGAATGTTTTAGGTTGCGTTGGTGTTTACTCGACTGTAATGTTCATTACTCTCCCTGCCTTTATAAGTATGTATACTCAATTAAAATGTCTTGTGTGGAGCTTCTATTCCCTATGCAGTGGTATTTTATAGGAAACTAACTATTTAGTATCTCTGCTAGAATCTTGGATTGTGTCCATGTTACCCAATAGTGTTTTAGGCTGTCTCTTGGGATCAAGAATGTCTTGTTTCCATTCTAGCTTTGTGCTTCAATGGTAGATACCAGGGCCAATGTGGGAACTATTAATTCGAGGAGGTCCTCAGAGATGCATAATGGTGCTACCATCAGGCAGCCCCTGACCGGACACACATTCATGTGTGCAACATCGAAGGCACAGGGTATTCATAAAGTAACTGTCTTTAATTTAAGCACTTGGCGTGAAATGGCGCAATCTGAAAGGGAACCTCCCAGGTAGGTCTCTTGGGGTTTCAGTGCAGGTTAGAAACATAGAAAACCTACAGCACAATACAGGCCCTTTAGCCCACAATACTGTGCCAAACATGTACTTACTTTAGAAATTACCGAGGGTTACTCATAGCCCTCCATTTTTCTAAGCTCCATGTACCTATCCAGGAGCGTCTTAAAAGACACTATTGTATTTGCCTCCACCATAGCTGCTGGCAGCCCACTCCACGCACTCACCATTCTCTGCGTAAGAAAAAAACTTTCCCCTGACATCCCCTCTGTGACTACTTCCAAGCACCTTAAAACTGTGTCCTCTCATGTTAGCCGCTTCAGCCCTGGGGAAAAGCTTCTGACTATCCACACGATCGATGCCTCTCATCATCTCATACACATCTATCAGGTCACCTTTCATCCTCTGTCACTCCAAGGAGAAAAGGCCAATTTCACTCAAACTATTCTCGTAAGGCATGCTCCCCAATCCAGGCAACATCCTTGTAAATCTCCTCTGCGTCCTTTCTATAGTTTCCACATCCTTCCTATAGTGAGGCGACCAGAACTGAACACAGTACTCCAAGTGGGGTCTGACCAGGGCCCGATGTAGTTGTAACATTATCTCTCAGCTCTTGAACTCAATCCCTTGGTTGATGAAGGCCAATGCACCGTATGCCTTCTTAACCACACAGTCAACCTGCGCAGCACCTTTAAGTGTCCTATGGACGTGGACCACAAGATCCCTCTGATCCTCCACACTGTCAAGAATCTTACTATTAATACTATATTCTGCCATCATATTTGACCTACCAAAATGAACCACCTCACACTTATCTGGGTTGAATTCCATCTGCCACTTCTCAGTCCAGTTTTGCATCCTATCGATGTCCCACTGTAACATCTGACAGCCCTCCACATTATCCACAACACCTCCAACCTTTGTGTCATCAGCAAATTTACTAACCCATCCCTCCACTTCATCATCCGGGTCATCTATAAAAATCACAAAGAGAAGGGGTCCCCGAACAGATCCCTGAGGCACATCATTGGTCACCGGCCTCCATGGAGAATATGACCTGTCTGCAACCACACTTTGCCTTCTGTGGACAAGCCAATTCTGGATCCACAAAGCAAGGTCCCCTTGGATCCCATGCCTCCTTACTTTTGCAATAAGCCCTGCATGGGGTACATTATCAAATGCCTTGCTGAAATCTATATACACTACATGTACTGCTCTACTTTCATCAATGAGTTTAGTCACATCCTCAAAAAGTTCAATCAGGCTTGTAAGGCACGACCTGCTTTGATAAGCCATGCTGACTATTCCTAATCATACTATGCCTCTCCAAATGTTCATAAATCCTGCCCCTCAGGATTTTCTCCCTCAACTTACCAACCACTGAAATAAGACTCACTGGTCTATAATTTCCTGGGCCTTCTTGTATAAGGGGACAACATCTGAAACCCTCCAATCCTCTGGAACCTCTTCTGACCCCAATGACGATGCAAAGATCATTGCCAGAGGCTCAGCAATCTTCTCCCTCACCTTCCACATTAGCCTGGGGTATATCTCATCTGATCCTGGTGACTTATCCAACTTGATGCTTTCCAAAAGCTCCAGCACTTCCTCTTTCTTAATGTCTATATGCTCAAGCTTTGCAGTTCGCTGTAAGTGGGCTCGTGGCCCAGTGGTTAAGGCATTGGACTAGCAACCTGAAGGTTGTGAGTTCGAGCCCCAGCTGAGGCAACGTGTTGTGTTCTTGAGCAAGGCACTTAATCACACATTGCTCTGCGACAACACTGGTGCCAAGCTGTATGGGTCCTCATGCCCTTCCCTTGGACAACAATGGTGTCGTGGAGAGGGGAAACTTGCAGCATGGGCAACTGCTGGTCTTCCATACAACCTTGCCCAGGCCTGCGCCCTGGAGAGTGAATACCTTCCAGGCACAGATCCATGGTCTCGCAAGACTAACGGATGCCTTTTAAGTCATCCCTACAATTGGCAAGGTCCTTTTCCGTAGTGAATACTGAAGCAAAGTATTTATTAAGTACCTTTGGTATCTCCTCCAGTTCCATACACACTTTTCCACTGTCACACTTGATTGGTCCTATTCTTTCACGTCTAATGCCCTTACTCTTCACATACTTGTAGAATACCTTGGGGTTTTCCTTAATCCTGATCACCAAGGCCTTCTCATGGTCCTTTCTGGCTCTCTTAATTTTATTCTTAAGCTCCTTCCTGCTAGCCTTATAATTTTCTAGATCTCTATCATTACCTAGTTTTTTGAACCTTTTGTAAGCTCTTCTTTTCTTCCTGACTAGATTCTCAACAGCCTTTGTACACCATGGTTCCTGTACCCTACTATCTTTTCCCTGTCTCATTGGAATGTACTTATGCAGAACACCATGCAACTATCCCCTGAACATTTGCCACATTTCTGCCATACATTTCCCTGAGAACATCTGTTCCCAATTCATGCTTCCAAGTTCCTGCCTGATAGCTTCATATTCCCCTTACTCCAACTAAACACTTTCCTAACTTGTCTGTTCCTATCCCTCTCCAATGCTATGGTAAAAGAGATAGAATTGTGATCACTATCTCCAAAATGCTCTCCCACTGAGAGACCTGACACCTGACCTGGTTCATTTCCCAATACCAGATCAAGTACAGCCTCTCCTCTTGTAGGCTTATCTACATATTCTGTCAGGAAACCTTGCTGAGCACACCTAACTAACTCCACCCCATCTAAACCCTTTTCTCTCAGGAGATAAAAATGTAGTAACATAGAAAACCTACAGCACAACACAGGCCCTTTGGGCCACAAAGCTGTGTCAAACGTATCCTTACCTTACAACTACCTAGGCTTACACATAGCCCTCTATTTTTCTAAGTTCCATGTATCCATCCAGGAGTCTCTTAAAAGACCCTGTCGTTTCCACCTCCACTGCCACTGCTGGCAGCCCATTCCACGTACTTACCACTCTCTGCATAAAAAAACTTACCCCTGACATCTCCTCTGTACCTACTTCCAAGCACCTTAAACTGTGCCCTCTCATGCTAGCTGTTTCAGCCCTGGGAAAAAGCCTCTGACTATCCACACGATCAATGCCTCTCATTATCTTGTACACCTCTATCAGGTCACCTCTCATCCTCCGTCATTCTAAGGAGAAAAGGCCGAGTTCACTCAACCTATTTTCATAAGGCATGCTCTCCAGTCCAGGCAACATCCTTGTAAATCTCCTCTGCACCGTTTCTATGCTTTCCACATCCATGTCCTTCCTGTAGTGAGGCAACCAGAAATGAGCACAGTACTCCAACTGGGGTCTGACCAGGGTCCTATAAAGCTGCAACATTAGCGTAGCAGCTTTGAGTGTCCTATGGACTCAGACCCCAAGATCCCTCTGATCCTCCACACTTACCATTAATACTATATTCTGCCATTATATTTGACCTACCAAAATGAACCACCTCACACTTATCTGAGCTGAACTCCATCTGCCACTCCTCAGGCCACTTTTGCATCCTATCAATGTCCTGCTGTAACCTCTGACAGCCCTCCACACTATCCACTACACCCCCAACCTTTGTGTCATCATCAAATTTCCTAAACCATCCCTCCACTTCCTCATCCAGGTCATTTATAAAAATCACAAAGAGAAGGGGTTCCAAAACAGATCCCTAAGGCACACCACTGGTCACCAACCTCCATGCAGAATATGACCCGTTTACAACCACTCTTTGCCTTCTGTAGGCAAGCTAATTCTGGATCCACAAAGCAATATCCCCTTGGATCTCATGCCTCCTTACTTTCTCAATAAGCCTGGCATGGGGCACCTTATCAAACGCCTTGCTAAAATACATATACACTACATCTACGGCTCTACCTTCATCAATGTGCTTAATCACATCCTCAAAAAATTCAATCAGGCTTGTAAGGCATGACTGCCTTTTGCAAAGCTCTGCTGACTATTCCTAATCATATTATGCCTCTCCAAATTTTGGGGAGAATGCTAATCAATATTGGGGAAATTAAAATCTCCCACCACAACAACCCTGTTATTATTGCATCTTTTCAGAATCCGTCTCCCTAGCTGCTCCTATAAAAAATCACCCAGTAGAGTTATTGACCCCTTCCTGTTCTTAACTTCTACCCAGAGACTTAGTAGACAATCCCTCCATGACTTCCTCCTTTTCTGCAGCCGTGACACTATCTCTGATCAGCAGTGCCACGCCCCCACCTCTTTTGCTTCCCTCCCTGTCCTTTCTAAAACATCTAAAACCTGGCACTTGAAGTAACCATTCCTGTCCCTGAGCCATCCAAGTCTCTGTAATGGCCACAACATCATAGCTCCAAGTACTGATCCACGCTCTAAGCTCATCCACTTTGTTCATGATACTCCTTGCATTAAAATAGACACATCTCAAACCATCAGTCTGAACGCGTCCCTTCTCTATCACCTGCCTATCCTCCCTCTCACACTATCTACAAACTTTCTTGATTTGTGAGCCAACCACCCCTTCCTCCATCTGTTCAGTTTGGTTCCCATCCCCCAGTGATTTTAGTTTAAACTCTCCCCAGTAGCCTTAGCAAACCTCCCTGCCAGGATATTGGTTCCCCTTCGGATTCAAGTGCAACCCATCCTTTTTGTACAGGTCACACCTGCCCCAAAAGAGGTTCCAATGATCCAGAAATCTGAATCCCTGCCCCCTGCCCCAATCCCTCAGCCATGCAGTTATCCTCCACCTCACTCTATTCCTATTCTCACTGTCACGTGGCACAGGCAGTAATCCCGAAATTACTACCTTTGAGGTCCTGCTTCTCAACTTCCTTCCTAACTCCCTGTAGTCTGTTTTCAGGACCTCCTCCCTTTTCCTACCTATGTTGTTGGTACCAATATGTTCACCTTCCCATTTCAGGATATTGTGGACACGATCAGAAACATCCTGGACCCTGGCACCTGGGAGGCAAACTACCATCCGTGCTTCTTTCCTGCATCCACGGAATCGCCTATCTGATCCCGTAACTATAGAATCCCCTATCACTGCTGCCATCCTCTTCTTTTCCCTACTCTTCTGAGCCACAGGGCCAGACTCTGTGCCACAGGCGTAGCCACTGTTGCTTCCCCAGGTAGGTCCTCCACCCCAACAGTACTCAAACAGGAGTATTAATGTCAAGGGGTACAGCCACAGGGGTACTCTCTAGTATCTGACTCTTTCCCTTCCTTCTCCTGACTGTTACCCACTTATCTGTTTCCCGAGGCCCCAGAGTGACTACCTGCCTATAGCTCCTCTCTATCACCTCCTCACTCTCCCTGACCAGATGAAGGTCATCAAGCTGCATCTCCAGTTCCCTAACCCGGTCCCTAAGGAGCTGCAGCTCGACACACCTGGTGCAGATGTGGTCGTCCGGGAGGCTGGGAGTCTCTCGAACGTTCCACATCCGGCACCCAGTACAGAACACCGGCCTCACAGACATACTTCCTATTCCTGTTCTTCACAGGTAACTTACCTTGCATCGACCTGTTATCGCCAAAGCCCTGCTGAGCTGAAGCCATCCTACTCTGACTCCCTCTACTCTGTCACCCGCTCCTTTAATGCCCGCTCTATAAAGCTGTCTTCTTTTTGTACTCCTCCCAACGGTATAACTTGCTGACATCCGCGTGCCTGCGCAGTTGTTCCATGATCAAACTGCAGAAGAAAAAATGATGATTTTTTTATACTCTTCCTGCCTATCTAACTCTCCGATGTCCACGCGCCTCTTCAGTCATGCCTCGATCAAACTGCAGAAGAAAAAACGTTCTCCTTTTAAATTCTTCCCGCCACTTTAACTCAGTCCACACATTTGTGCAGTCGTTCCTCAATCAAACCGCCGAAGAGAAAATGATCTTTTATACTCTTCCCGCAGGTCTAACTCACTGACATCCACTCACCTGCGCAGTCGTTCCTCGATCCAATGTTGATATTTCAAAGTTTACCTCTCACTGCAGCTCCCATTTGGGTACCAAACAGTCAGTGTTCATTGCAAATCTGACTCTCCATTACCAACCACGTCTACACTCAGTCCCCACCCACTGGTAATTAGAAGATCCCCAACATGTCCATTGGCATCATGCTCCCTCACCCCTACCAAATTCACTGACCAGCCTGTAAGTCACCTGTGACTTCACCCTGTTGATCGATGGCTCATCTATACCCCTTCCAGTTTCTCTCCTTGGGAAAACCCCCACGATGATTGACACACAACCCTGGCCCTTGACCTACCAAATGGAGCAGGTAGATGAGTAAGTGAGATGAGTTTACAATGACTTTGAACTTTGCTGTTGTCATTTCACTTAATTCTATTTGCTGATCCCAGTTGTCCTTTGAGTATTACTGTCCCCAGGGCTCACCCAGGAATCACTATCTATCAATGCTCCGGTTTATCTCAGGCAAGGAAAAGACCTTGGAATATATTCTGAATGATCATTTTATGATTACCACAGAGGTACGCTGATATAAACTGCATATAACATCTTTCTTTTACTGTTGAGATGATGTTATCTGTCATTTGAATGAAATATGATGCAAAGTTAATGAAAAATGCTTTGTTAATCTCTGAACAGAAGTTAATCTGACAACTGCAGTCATTTCATATTTGTGTGGGAAGAATAAACTTCTAAATAAAACTGAGCAATGGAGAAGGAGGCAGCACAAACAGAAAAGTGATGACGTGTGTTAAGGAACCTTACACAGCTATGTTCTGCTTTATTATTCCAACAGGGATATTTTGTGTGTAGAAATGAATATTTTAGATTAGATTATGAGGACACACAGTCCTCTCTTATTGTCATTTAGTAATGCATGCATTAAGAAATGATACAATATTCCTCCGGTGTGATATCACAGAAACATAGGACAGACCAAGACTGAAAAACTAACAAAAACCACATAATTATAACATATAGTTACAACAGTGCAAACAGTACTATAACTTGATGAAGAACAGGCCATGGGCACAGTAAAAAAGTTCAAAGTCTCTCGAAAGTCCCACATCTCACGCAGACGGGAGAAGGAAGAAAACTCTCCCTGCCATGCCCAACCACAGTCTGACTCTGAGTCGTCCGAAAACTTCGAGCTCTGATCAGCCCTCTGACACCGAGTACCGAGCACCATCTCTGCCAAACGCTTCAACCCCAGCCCCGGTTGTCAGCGGCAGGCAAAGCCGGGGATTTTGGGGCCTTCCCTCCGGAGATTCTCGATCGCACAGTAGCAGCGGCAGTGAACTGGGCAGTTCAGAAATTTCTCCAGATGTTCCTCTGTGCTTCTCATGTCTGTCTCCATCAAATCAGAATTGTCCACGGCCCCTATTTAACAGATATGATATCATTTCACCGGAGAGCTGCGCGCACTGTGTCACATTGCCATCTTCTCCTCCCGCTTATCCTGACCAATCCATAAGTCAAGCATTTTTATAGATAATGCTGCCATCCAAACTGGAAAAATCCTATTGTCACAATAGTAAATGGCCTTCTCAGACTAATTGGGATAGGACAAAGAACGTTAATTTTATTTTATAACAGGCTTACAGGTATCTGCGGTGTGTCTGAAATGGGAAAAGTGATCTGCAGTGACCAAGTTCAATTCTGACCTCTTGTCACGGGCCTCTATGGTTTGCCCTAGAACGTTGATCTTAGTTTTTCAAGCACCTCTATTTACTAACTGTTATCTTAACTAGAGCCATTAAGCCCTTGTGCTTTCGGTTTAATCTTGTCAAGTTAATTGTGACTGTCACGTGTTTCCCGCATTCTATGGTTATTTGCAGGGATCTCTAACGGAGTCTTTAACGCAGTCCCACTGTGTTATAGAGAATGATTTGTCTCCTGATGTCTCTCAGTTGTCAAATATCAAATCCAATTTATTATTTTATCCCGAATGCTAAGCAATTGAACCTTCTTGACCAAGCTACAATGCGGGACTTTGATAAAGACCTTGCTAAAGTTCATGCGGAAAATATCCACAATCTTGCCTTCATTAATTTTCCTGGTAACCTCCTTGAAAAACTTTATAACATTGGTTAGACACAATCTACCACACTCAAAGCCATGTTAACTATCCCTAATCAGACACTGTCTATCCAAATACTTATATATCCAGGTCCTGGAATACAGTCCAATAATTCTCCAGCTACTGACTCATCGGCCTATAATATTCCAGCTTATTTCTAGAGTATTTCTAGACCAATGGAACAACAGTTGCTATTCTCCAGTCCTCTGAGAACTTGCCCATGGCTAAGGTTTTTTTTAAAATGCCTCTGCCAAGATATCTTCCATCTGTTTCACCTCCCCACAATGATCACCATACAGGTTTTCAAGAAGACCAATTTTGTCCCTTGCTATCTTTTTTTCTCTTATTATATCTGTAGAAGCCCTTTGGATTCTCCTTCACAATGTCTGCCAGAGCAACCTCATGCCTCCTAATTTCCCTCGTAAGTGTTCTTTTGCATTTCTTGTGCTCCTCAAGCACCTCCTTTGTTTTCCTTGTTGCCTATACCTGGTATTCTCCCCCCTCTTCTTATCTAAGGCCTCAAAATCACTCATAAACCAATGTCCATAAACCTGCTAGCCTTGTCTTTTATTCTACCAGGAACATACAAGTTCCCACTTACTAAACATCCTTTGCCCAAAAGCAATCTATCCTAATCCACATTTGCCAAATCCTTTCCAATGCCATCAAGGAGGGTCTTTTTCCAATTTAGAATTATAACCCGCAAACCATTCAAATCATTTTCTACCTGCTGGAAGTGTGGAGTTTCTACATTCTCCCTGTAATTACATGCATTTTACCTGGGTGCTGTAGTAACCTCTCATATCCCAAAGACATGCGGGGTGTAAGGTTAAATAGATCCTGTAAATTACTGTGAATGATTGAAGGACTGGGGAGACTCGTTGGGCATGTTTGAAAGAGAATTGATTACAGGTAAGTAAGAGACACAATAAGATTGATAGGATTGGCTCAGTAAACCAACTTAGAGAAGGCTGTTGGTGTATATCAAAGAAAGCATAATGTTGGAAAAGGGCCTGAATTAAGCAGTGATTTAAAACTGAAAGCTTTCCAATCGGAATGAGAAATACTATTAACTCTTCACAGAGATGGGAGTGTTTATGTTTCCCAAGCCTAACTGAAGTAAGAATACTTGCCACAGTGCATTAAGAATAATTTGTAATTGTCTCTTTAGCACAGTATGCAGCATTAACCAATGGCACTGTAGTTGGTGGAGCTGTTATTTGACTCTATGAAGAACCTCCGTGATGACAAAACTTAGAAAACAACAGTAAAGCTTGGATAGAAACTCTAATGAAATTATTTAACAATATGTAAATTTAATAAGTAAATTCATATTTTTTTATTTTATGTTGAAATACTGGTGTTATATTACTGTACCTTTCTCCTCCATTACACATTTATTTTATTGAATAGTACCCAGCAGTCGAAGTGTGTAGAAAATCCTTTCAAAGACATTGCTTTAAACATAAAGAGTGGTGAAATATTTTGAAGACTGAAACACTAGGGAATACTTGTTGAGCTTTGAAGTGTGATTATGTTACTGTACTGATCATTGAACTTCAATGTCATTCCCAGTCTAGCAGTCTGAGAATTTGATTTTTTTTTTACGTAGGAAGATGAAAATTTAAAAAAATTTAATAATGGTAAATGTCGAAATATTTTTAAAAGCGCAAGTGGTTCATTCATGCTGTTCAGGAATGAAAGGCATATGCAGAAATTGGTCTCATTGCCAAAAGTATGAACATTATTCAGTGATGGATGATGGATATGCTTGTACACGAAGAGATCTTCAAATTTTTTGTTTGTTGTTTATCAGCAGTTTTTTGATATATGTAAACTGAAACTATATTACGGGAGTCTGCTAATTAGTAATGAATTAGGATAGCTAAATGCCGTAGGCCAGTACCCAGCCAGAGCTCAATTATGACATCTCTACAGACAAAAACCTATAAGTATCTTCAGACTGGAGTGGATCTCAGTAGACTTAAGAATCATTTGCATCAGCTGCCTCCTTACATCCTTAGTCCTTAGGTTATCTTGTTTGGAATTGCCAACATTATCTTACAATCTCAGCACAAGCGGAACATGGCATGCAAAGAGAAAATCTCCATGTATGAAAGCTACCGTGTGGCAGGTTAGCCATGGGCAATGCAATGAGTTTGGTGATAAATTCTCAGTGCATCCTGTGAAGCAACAAATTGCCTGGCTTTATTAATTGATTAGCTTTTTCCCTTGAGCTCAGCATCCAGGCTGGAGCACAATCATTGCATTGTAATTAGATTTAGTAATTATGAACAAGACCTCTCAACATACTTTGCATTAGTTTCAAGGTAAGCAGTATTAACACATTATTTTATTGAATAATCTAAGACGTTGAAGTCAGGATCACTTATGTGGAGCAGATCTTTTTAAAGTAGTAAGCAATTCCATCAGAAAACTGTGAAATGCTCAGTTGTATTTTACCATCAAGAGCAAAGGATTATTTGCTGACAACTCAAATTCTGATCCTTCAATGATATCTGTATTTCCTTATCTTGCTAGACAAAGTACTTGGTGACAGACATGTATTTCACTGAATTATAAAATTTCGAGATCCAGATCTGACAAAGCATGAGGATGTTAATTGAAAGCTCTAGGGTATACTAGATACTGTACAAATTGACCCGTGAAATAACTTCATTTAAAAAATAAATTTAAGACAAATATCAATGTCATGTGGAGAAAATGATGTGTACGAGTTCCTCCAGTATCCAAAGACTGTGGATAGATTTGATCATTTGGTGGACACAGTATGCTCTCTTTTCAGGTAGACACGAAAGCAAATGAATTCATCAAAGATAGGCCAGCAGATGGATTGAAAAAACACCTTGAGGACTGATGCCTCGAACTGTTATCCAATGCTGAGAGTACCACATAACATCTTCCAGCCTGCCTTTTTCCTTTCTCAGTGGATGGCCAAGAATCAGGAGGATCCAACTGAACACAGACAGAAAGTGAGGAGTATCTTATTTACACAGTGGAAGAGGGTTTGCTAGCTCTTCTAATTTGTTTGGACATGGAATATGGTCTAACTCCCTTAGGGTACAGACATGCAGGTGGCCTGTGAATTTCTGATGGAGAAATAAAAAAGAAGACAACTGTCACATTTGGTTTGTCCTGAAGGCCAAATACTGTATGATGAGTGAACAGCAAGTACCTGCTGAAGGCCAACAGTCCAAGAAAGATTAAAATAGAAAACAGGGAAGGTTTTCATTAAACTCCACAATATAAAGACATGTGGAGAAAACATATTCACAATGGAAGGAAGTGGTTTGGTTCAGGCTTATAGATTCATAGAGTTTTATGCATATCCTGTCATGAAGTTGCTCAACACAAGTTCTTGTGGTGGCCCTTTGACAAACCTGTTTGATTAATCTGCTTTCTTTGTTCTCTTTCCATATAAAGGTAATTTTTTTCCCTCCCTGTCGCTGTTTCTACTCTCCTTCCAGGAAGTGCACAAAACATTGAGAAAACTTGTAGCATAAAGCAAGAATCAGCTTACTTCACTATGCATTTCACTCTGCTCAAACCGTAATTCTACCTGGCTGATAACCCCTGAGTGCTTGCTTTTCTTCACTTCATCAAAAACCTACACAAATTTGGAAGATTTTACCGAGTACGCTCGAAATTATGTTCTGTGCTCTAAGGAGACTAATCCCAGATTCCCCGCGTTTTTGCTTTCACTTAAAGTACTTTAACCCTGGTACTCTTTCATGCAAAAAGGATAAGAATAACTTTGCACTCTTTGTATCCTGTTAAACAGCTCTATTAACTCAAAAGCAAAGAGGTCGTTAGGTTGCTGGAGTAGCACAGAGATTTGCACTTAAATCTCATTTGGGCAGGTGGGGAATTTAAATACAAATCATTAAATATGAATTTGAACCAAAGAGCCTGAATCAGTAATAGTTATTTAAAAATTGCCAGTTCGTTATAAAACCTGAATAATGGGAACACATATGTCTGGCTGTTCATTGACTACAGCTTGGTGTTCAATACAATTAACCCTTCTGGACATCTCATCAAGCTTTATGACCAGGGCTTCTGTACCTCACTCTGCAATTGGATCCTCAACTTCCTCATTGGAAGTACACAACCAATGCAAGTTAGAAATGTCAACCCCCTTCACCGATCATCAATGCAGGCACAGCTCAGGACAGTGTGTTTATCCCCTTCCTCTACTAGCTCTATACCTACAACTGCGCGGCTAAGCATAATGGCTAACCATAGCTCCAAAACCATTTACAGGTGGTAGCATCACATTAACTGCTTCGGACACGGTAGTATAGGGGTTAGCACAATGCTATTATGGTTCCGGCATTGGAGTTCAGAGATCAATTCCGGCATCCTTCGTAAGCAAGTTTGTGCGTTCCTTCCCGTGTGTGCGTGGGTTTCCTCTGGGTGATCTGGTTTCCTCCCACAGTCCAAAGACGTACCGATTAGTAGGTTAATTGGTTATTGTAAGTTGCTCCATGATTAGGCTAGGGTTAAATCAGTAGGTTGCTGGGCAGCACAGTTTGAAGGTCCAGAAGGGCCTATTCTGCTCAGTATCCCTAAATAAATAAATGATGACATTGCATGAATCATGGGTAGTGGTGAGGAGTAGTTCAGGAGTGAGATAGGTCACCTGGTTGAACGGTGTCACAGCAATAACTTTGCACTGAATTTCAGCAAGAACAAGAAACTGATTGTGGACTTCAGGAAAAGAAAGTCAGACAAACAAAATCCACTCCTTTCTTGGTGGAAAGGCTGAGAAGTACGAATTTCTTGGTGTCCACGTCTTGAAGGATCCATCCTGGACTCAACACGTAAATGCAACCACACACAAGATTCATCGGTGTTTCTGCTTCCTTAGAAGTTTACTGATATTTGTTGTTACATCATGAAAATTATGGCAAACTTCCACAGACATACAGTGGAGAGCATTCTGAATGGTTGCATCACATCCTGGTATGGAAAGTCTAATGCGCAGGAATGTAAGAGACTGTGATGTGATGGATTTAGCCACTTCCATCACAGTATAGCCCTCCCCCACTACTGAAGACATCTGCGTGGGATAATGCCTCAGGAAGGTGGCATCCATCATAAGATCAGGCAAGAGGTACAAGAGCCTGAAGACCCATATCTCAATTCTCGCCAATGGCTTCTTCCCCACTGCCAGCAGGTTCTTGAATTGACTTGAAAAATCTTAATGCTACCCTGGAATGTATTTCCTTTTCTGTCTCTCAATCCTGCACTACTGTCATTGTGTTTATTTTTGTGCTCATCTAGGTTTATGCTAAATTAAGTTTATGTTAACTTATGGTTGTCATGCCTGTGCTGCTGCTGCTAAAGGCTAATTTTCACCATATTTATACCCTGTGTGCTGATGACAAAAATAAACTTGAACTTGAAATTAAAACCCTTCTGCTGAGAGATGAAAAAGTGTTATCCTCAGTGCCTGGGGCATGGCACCGAAGAACTCCTATTGTGATGTCCTGGAACTGGGAAGATTGAACTCCGACAGCAGCAGTCATTGTGCATGCATGATTACTGCTTAGAGTACTTTCCCCATGATGTCTCTTGACTGATTTATGCCACAAAGAAAAATGCTGCCTTGATATAACCTCCCGCCTGGAATTCAGCTCTTGGATGAAGACTGCGTTGAAGTCTGGAGCCATCTCCTGACAAAGCTCATGTTGCTCATCTGTCAGCAGGTTATTGGTGAGTAAGTGCTGCTTGATATCATTATTGGTGACAACTTCCATCACTTTTGCTGATAATCGAGAGTACATTGATTGGGTGATAATTAACTGGATTTTTCTTGTTTTTTTTTGTGAATGGGACACACCTGGGCAATCTTCCACATTGTCGGGTAAACGTTAGTGTTACATCTGTCCTTCCTGAAACAGCCTGTGAAGTGAAGCTAGTTTTGGATCGAACACTACACTTGTAGTCTGGTCCTGTGACCTTCACTGTATCTAATGCATTCACTCATTTCTTCATAACAAGTGGTGTGAATTGAACTGGCTGAAGACTGACTTAATGTTAGGTTAAATGCAAGCAGGCTTTTTCCACTGAGATTAGGTGGGACCACAACCAGATGTAATGGGTTAAGGGTGGAAAGTGAAAAGCTTAATGGGAACATGAGGGAAAACTTCTCTATTCAGAGGGTCGTGAGAGTGTGGGACAAGTTGCCAGTACAAGTGGCGCAAGCGAGCTCAATTTCAATGCTTTAGAGAAGTTTGGATAGGTACATGGATGGAAGGGGTAAGGAGGGCAATGGTCCCGGTGCATGCCGATGGGAATAGGCAGTTTTAAATGGTTCAGCACAGACTTAATGGGCCGAAGGGCCTGTTTCTATGCTGTACTTTTCTATGACTTTATGTTGCTGTACAGAAACAGAAATGCCATCAAGCAGCATCTATAGAAAATTAAACTATCTAGTGTTACAGGTCAATGACCCTTCCTCGGAAATCATCCCCTGTTGTTGGGTATCTCCAGAGGAATCTGAGATGGATCATCCACCTGGCTGTCCTGTTTGAATAAAGCTGTGAATGATTCAGCTCAGTCACTGGTACTTAGATGCCAAAGAACACTCCCATTCACATTGACAGTGGGGGAGGAAGTAGTAGGAAATTTTCATTGAGCCTTCTTTTTGAAGTTAGTAGTGGAGTATTTTCCCCTGATGCCTATTGACTTCAGTTTCATCAGGACTGATTAATGCTGTACACAGCAAAATACTGTCTTGATATGACTTCCCCTCTGAAATTCAGTTCTTAGGTCTCTCTTTGGACCAAGACTGTAATGAGCGGCTTGTCCACCACTATCATGACAAGATCTGGCAGAATTGTAGATCTTCCAATACTCTGTCAGCTTGGGATATTTGAGTTGGGTCTACACATTCTATTTTTGCTTTTTTATTAAGTGCAATCGTGAACAACAGCCAGATCAGAAATGCTGAGCAAGTCAATTAGTTCCCAAAGAGAACTCTGATAGGCCAATCAGATGGTTCACTGCTGTTCAGTGATAGAACACAAAGGAATCATATGTACCATTAAGAAACATTAAAAAATAGTAGAAATACTGGAGTCATGATGATCATGATGAAGTCATCTGGACAGATACATTTATACACATGCTGTCCTCCATAATTCAAAGAGATTGAAGGATAAGGTTGCAGGGTGACAAAACGTGACAGGAGCACTTGGAACTAAAAACTAATCCCTACCGGGAGAAAACAGCACCTGTTCTTTCCGCACTGTTCTCCAGCAGTTTAAGGTACTAAGTCCAGCTGGAACATAACTCACAACTGCTCTTGAAAATTAGGTATTAACCCTACCTACCAACAACCAAGCATTGCCATCCTGGTCCCCTTCATGATAGCTTATGAAGAAGCATGTGACTTCCCTCCCAGAGATGATAGGTGTTTGTGCACTTGACTCTTGAAGGCTTGGACCCCATCGTCGCAGATGTTTCCAACCACAGTATCTGGAAGGCTGTTCCAAATTCTGATAGCACAGTGAAGGAAGCTTCTATCCAGTGTGTAGGTTCTCGCATCAGGCATAGAAACAGCATGAGCAGGCACAGATGAACTTGATTGTGTGGTGCGCCGTCTCTCATAAGATGAAGGCAGCATGGCGCAAAGGTCTGCAGGGCTGTGGCTGGTGTGCATTTTGTAGAGCGCAGTAGCTGCAGTAACCTGTCGTCTGTGGTGTAAGCTACTGATGGCAGCTTCTCACGAGCTGTGGCTTCATCTACACCTATAACCCTGAGGACCTTTCTTTGAATGGAATCAGGCTGGCTGAGGACATTCTGTGAGGCATTCATCCATGATAAGCAGGCATACTCCATGAATAAATGCGTTTTACTCCATTAATGCTTTTTAGTATGTCTGTAGTCCTGAGATCTTATTCACAAGTTTGGCATCTCATTTTTAGCTATGCCTCATGTTATTCTCTACACACCTTTTTACATTCCTCATTGCTTGCCTTTATTAGTTGTGGCCCTGGATTTAAAAGTGAGGAAGTTATGTTTCAGTTTCATTAAACTCTAGTTTGGTCACATCTGCAGTATTGCATACAGTTCCATGAGGAAGGTGATAGGCAGCTGGAGGAGGGGGCACTTCAACTCTGCTTCACATTCCCATTCGGATATGTCCATACATGGCCTCCTCTACTGCCATGATGAGGCCAAACTCAGGTTGGAGGCACAACACCTCATATACCGTCTGGGTAGTCTCCAGTCCCTTGGCATGAACATAGAATTCTCCAACTTCTGGTAATTCCCTCCCCCTCCCTTCCTCCATCCCAGTTTCACTCTGCCCCCTCTTCCAGCTGCCTACCACCTCCCTCTTGGTTCTGCCTCCTTCTACTACCCATTGTGCTTTCCCCTATTCCTTCTTCACCTTTCTTGCCTATCCCCTCCCTGCTTCCCCTCCACCACCCCTTTATCTTTCCCCTTACTGGTTTTTCACCTGCCTTCTCCTTCCCACCCTCCTCCCACCTTCTTTATAGGGCCCCTGCTTCCTCCCTCTTCAGTCCTGACAAAGGGTCTCGGCCCGAAACGTTGACTGTTCATTTCCACGGATGTTCCGACCTGCTGAGTTCCTCCAGTGTGTTGTGCGTGTTGCTTTGACCCCAGCATCTGCAGCGTATTTTGTGTAACTGATCCCGCATATTCAATAATCAGTACCATACAACAATTACAGCACGGAACCAGCCATCTCGGCCCTTCTAGTCTGTGCCAAACTCTTACTCTCACCTAGTCCCATCGAGCTGCACTCAGCCCATAACCCTCCATTCCTTTCCTGTCCCTATATCTATCCAAATTAACTTTAAACGACAACATTGAACCAGCCTCAACCACTTCTGCTGGAAGCTCGTTCCACACAGCTACCACTCTCTGAGTAAAGAAGTTCCCCCTCATGCTACCGCTAATGCCCTTTAACTCTCAACTCATGTCCTCTTGTTTGAATCTCCCCTACTCTCAATGGAAAAAGCCTATCCACGTCAACTCTATCTATCCCTTCATAATTTTAAATACCTCTATCAAGTCCCCCCTCAACCCTCTACGTTCCAAAGAATAAAGACTCAACTTGTTCAACCTTTCTCTGTAACTTAGGTGATGAAACCCAGGTAACATTCTAGTAAATCTTCTCTGTACTCTCTCTATTTTGTTGACATCTTTTTTATAATTCAGTGACCAGAACTGTACACAATACTCCAAATTTGGCCTCACCAATGCCTTGTACAATTTCAACATTACATCCCAACTCCTATACTCAATGCTCTGATTTATAAAGGCCAGCATACCAAAAGCTTTTTTCACCACTCTATCCACATGAGATTCTACCTTCAGGGAACTATGCACCATTATTCCTAGATCCCTCTGTTCTACTGCATTCTTCAATGCCCTACCATTAGTATCAGAATCAGATTTAATATCACTGGCATAGTTTGCTAAATGTGTTGTTTTTTGCAGCAGCAGTGCATTGCAGTTCGTAGCAATAAAAAATCTATACATTACAATAAATAAATAAGTACATATATTCAGAAATCTGATGGCGGAGGGGAAAAAGCTGAAAAGTTGAGTGCAGTACAAGCTCTTGTACCTCCTCTTTGATTGTTTGGTGATGGAGCCCTTCCTGATGGATGCTGCCTTCTTGAGGCTTTGTCTTTTGAAGGTGATCTCGATGTCGGGGAAGCTAGTACTCATGATGGAGTTCACAACTTCCTGCAGCTTTTTCCAATTCTGTGCAGTTGTCCCTCCATACCAGACGGTGATGCAAACACAACATCTATACATTTTATAGATGTGCTGTCTATAGAACATCTATAGAAATTTGTGAACATCTTTTGTGGAATACCAAGTTTCCTCAAACTCCTAATGAAATGCAGCCACTATTGTGTCTTCTTGGTAATTGCATCGATATGTTGGATCCAGGAAAGATCTCCGGAGATGTTGACACCAAGGAATTTGAAACTGATCATCCTTTCCACTGCTGATCCCCCGATGAGGACTGTGTGTTCCCTCGACATCCCCTTCCCAAAATCCACAATCAACTTGTTAGTCTTACTGACAGTGAGTGCGACCGAGTTGCGTCACCACTCAACCAGCTGATTTATCTTGCTCCTTATGCCTCCTTGTAACCTGTCAATAATAGTTGTGTTATTGGTAAACTTATAAATGACATTCGAGCTGTGCCTAGCCACACAGCCATGGATGTAGAGAGAGTAGACAGTGGGCTAAGCATGTTGTTGATATAATGGCCGTAGGTAACAACCTCCCTGTGTTCCAGTCTGTGTTTTTCAAGACTGTCCTTCAACGCTGAGGGTGCTCTTTCTGGTCACCCGTATAACAGGGTGGCCAAAACTGTATGCAATGTCCAAGCGCGGTCTCACCTGCAGCTTATATATCTGTAACATATATATATCTGCAACATGCCTCACTTTCAAAAGATTCCCTAACCTAGTATCACCCACAAACTCGCTAATCACGGCACATACATTCATATCCAAGTTATTTACAAAAATAAAGTCCAACAGAGATCCCAACTCTGATCACAGTCCTCCAATCACAGAATTGACCTTCAACTATCACCCTCTGCTTCCTATCATTGTGCCAGTCTGAATCTACCTTGTTAGCTCTCCCTGAATTCTAAGCAAACTAATCTTCCAGATCAGCCTGCCATGCAGGATCTCATCAAAGAGCTAACTAAAGTCCATATTGACAACTTCCACTGCCCTATCTTCATCTCTCTCCTTAGTTACATCTTTGAAAACTCCAAAAGGTTTGTCAGGCATAACTTCCCAAGCATAAAGCCATGCTGACGATTTCTGACAAGCCTTGACTAACTAAGTGATGCTCGATCTTGCACATCAGGATTTCCTCAATAACTTCTCTACGACAGAAGTGAGACTCACTGTCCTGTACCCATTACCATGTTGAACAATGGAAAACATTAACCACTCTCCAGTTTTCTTGAACTTCATCAGTGACTAATGACAAAGCAGACGTTTCTGCAAGGACCTTTGATTTCTCCCCTGGCTTCCTCTAAGGACCAGGGTGGACTTGGTTAGGTCCTTGGGATTTGTCATCTTAGTGTGCTTCAAGACTGCAAATATCTCCTTCTTCATAATGTGCAAATGTCGTAAGACCTCACTACTTACTATCTTCTTTTCAATGGGTGAAGAGGACTTTAAATGGTCAACATAATTAGGGCTTTTCTTTTGTTGCCACAAATGAATTAAGTACTGAGATGCATCCAATTTAGTTCCATTTTTGCTTTAGCATGGCAGTCATAACATTTATAGCATAATTGAGTAGCTTGTTTGGCTGTTTAAGATTCAACCACATTCTTGCACGTCTGGAGTGACATCTGATCCATAGAGGTAGATTTCTTTCCCTGAGGTCATTAGTGAACCATATGGTTTTTTAGGACAATCCAGTAGTGTGGTGGTCATTGTATCCAAGGCAACTTGTTTGTTTTAAAAAAACCCAGATTTGTATGTAACCCAGGTTAATTAAACTCAAAGATGTAATGCTAGAAAGCTCCACCTGTGGAGGGATGAAACCAAATAAAAGAGAGAAAGAAACAGAAAAATAAAAAATCCACAGCACATCACAGGCCCTTTGGCCCACAATGTTGTGCTAACCATGTAACCTACTCTAGCAACTGACTAGAATTTCCCTACTGCATAGCCCTCTATTTTTCTAAGCTCCATGTACCTATCTAAGAGTCTCTTAAAAGACCCTATTGTATCCACCTCTACCACTTTGGCTGGCAGTGCATTCCACGCACCCACTACTCTCTGTGTGAAAAACTTACCTCTGACATCCCCCTTGTACCTACTTCCAATCACCTTAAAACTATGCCCCCTTGTGTTAGCCATTTCAGCCCTGGGAGAAAGCCTCTGACTATCCACATGATCAATGCCTCTCATCATCTTATACACCTCTATCAGGTCACCTCTCATCCTCCGTCACTCCAAAGAGAAAAGGCCGAGTTCATTCAACCTATTCTCATAAGGCATGTTTTCCAATTGAGGCAACATCCTTGTAAATCTCTTCTGCGCTCTTTCTATAGTATCCACATTCTTTCTGTAATGAGGTGACTAGAGTTGAACACAGTACTCCAAGTGGGGTCTTACTAAGGTCTTATATAGCTGTAATATTACCTGTATAAATTTGTGAATTGACTTTCCGTGGATAATTAACAATTTTGTCCAATGAACCAAGAAACAAGATGATGAGATACCCAAGGTTGAAGAACCAGTGCGGAATGAAATGTTTACTGACATAGGAGATTCAATACAGTTGAATGTAAAAGTTTATTTTCATTCAAAGGATCTGAATTTGATTTTCTGCAACAACTGATTATTTTTGCAAAGAACTTGTTAAGTTTCTGAACAAGAATTACTTTGTTTAAAAGTTGTGATGTTGGAGAATCTGTTACGAAGGGAGTTAAGCTGTATAGATATAATTTTTTGGTTGAATTTGAATTTGTAGACGTACTGACCTGAACTGAAACTGAAGTTAACCATAATACTTTCGAATAGGAAATCAATTAGTTTTCTAATTAACTAGGGATAAATAAAAAGGAAAGGTTAGTCTGTAAACCTTTAAATAGGAAATAACACTAGATCTAGTTAGTTAGAGAAATTGGAATAATAAAGGTTATTCTGAAGAATCTCACAGATTCTAACTAAAAAGGAATTTGGTTTTAGTTTGATCTCAGATGTGGAACCTAAACACAATGTTGGAATTTTGAATTGTTCTCACTCATGTAAATATTTTGTCTGTATATATTTTTTATAAACACAACTTTCCTCCAGAAGAGTGTGTTTTCTATTCACTGCCTCCTTCCGATTTCCTACTAGCACCTTGTGTAATGGTGTGTAAATTGATTTTCTCATAAAGAGTGGGGTGACCAGTCACACAAGATAAGACCAGCACTACACAAATGTTACAAGTAACTAAATTTAAATTTCACTCCTGGACTTCAAATAGTGAGATTTATGTTTACGCTTCTGTTTTACTTCAGTCCAGGCCTTTGGACTAACATTGGTTTTGGACCTTAAACTGTCCTGCCTTATAATTACAGCCTTGTCAGTGATACAAACATCATATGAACAACTAAATTAAAAATCTGTCCTGACATCTTCAAAGATTTCTGTATGTAAACCCTCAATATCACTTTGTTCCTGCATAAGTTAAATAAGACCTTCAAGTGGGAATAAAGGGATCCTACGTGGGAATAAAGGGATCCTATTCTGGTTGGCTGCCAGTTACCAGTGGTGTTCCACAGGGGTCCGTGTTGGGGCCGCTTCTTTTTACATTGTACATCAACGATTTGGATTATAGAATAGATGGCTTTGTGGCTAAGTTTGCTGACGATACGAAGATAGGTGGAGGGGCTGGTAGTGCTGAGGAAATGGAGAATCTGCAGACAGACTTGGATAGATTGGAAGAATGGGCAGAGAAGTGGCAAATGAAGTACAATGTTGGAAAGTGTATGGTTATGCACTTTGGCAGAAAAAATAAATGGGCAAACTACTATTTAAAGGTGGAAAGAATTCAAAGTTCTGAGATGCAACGGGACTTGGGAGTCCTCGTACAGGATACCCTTAAGGTTAACCTCCAGGTTGAGTCGGTAGTGAAGAAGTCGAATGCAATGTTGGCATTCATTTCTAGAGGAATAGAGTATAGGAGCAGAGATGTGATGTTGAGGCTCTATAAGGCGCTGGTGAGACCTCACTTGGATGACTGTGGGCAGTTTTCGTCTCCTTATTTAAGAAGGGATGTGCTGACGTTGGAGAGGGTACAGAGAAGATTCACTAGAATGATTCCTGGAATGAGAGTGTTAACATATGAGGGATGTTTGTCCACTCTTGGACTGTATTCTTTGGAGTTTAGAAGAATGAAGGAAGACCTCATAGAAACATTTTGAACGTTGAAAGGCATGGACAGAGTGGATGTGGCAAAGTTGTTTCCCATAATGGGGGAGTCTAGTACGAGAGGGCATGACTTAAGGATTGAAGGGCGCCCATTCAAAACAGAGATGTGAAGAAATTTTTTTAGTCAGAGGGTGGTGAATCTATGGAATTTGTTGCCACGGGTGGCAGTGGAGGTCAAATCATTGGGTGTATTTAAGGCAGAGATTGATAGGTATCTGAGTAGCCAGGGCATCAAAGGCTATGGTGAGAAGGCGGGAGAGTGGGACTAAATGGGAGAATGGATCAGCTCATGATAAAATGGCGGAGCAGACTCGATGGGCCAAATGGCCGACTTCTGCTCCTTTGTCTTATGGTCTTATGGTTTTATGGTCTAATTTCTCTTCCAAAATGTGTTACTTTGTACTCCTCTGTAAAATATTAAATATTATCTGCCTTGTGTCTAGCCACTTTACCACTGGCTACTGCCACCATCATTGACTACTTCTCTTACGTCCTGCATCACCTAAAACTTTGTTTTTCTGTCTTGGGTTTCCAATTTCAGGTCTTCAATTTACACAGTAAAATGTGAAGGCTAAACTGGCAGATTTATTATAGTCTGGGAAAATGAGAGGACAAAATAATGAACTAAGAAAGATAGTGAAAAGTTATTTTCCAAATGATATTTTCATTCGAACGAAACATGGTAACGAAATCTAATTTCCCTCGGGATCGATAAAGTATGTCTATGTCTATATCTCGCTGAGGGGTATGGCTGAAGAGAAAAGGATAGGTGTCCTGATACAGTATACTGCTAAAAGCTTGCTGTCATGAAATTTGGACAGTCTTTGGAGCATTGGCTCTCATTTCAAAGACTGAGCTACTTAGTGGAAATTAAACTACGTTTGTACATCCACATAGAAGTCTGATTATGTCCTCATCTGAAGTGCTCCATTCACTGGCCTTCGAGCAGTAACAGTATAAGTACTCCGAACTGATACAGAGCTAAAAGGATTAAACTACAGGAATAAATTGCAAGGACTAGATTAGCTTTCCCTTGGGTATGGATTAAGGGTGGCCTCTGTAGGGTGCTCAAAGTAAATATATTTGATATTTCATTTGTGGTGGAACCTAGGATTAGGGAATATATATCACTATAAAGTTAGAGGCTGGCCATTCATTTTTCTGACATGGTACTATTAAAGAGCCAGTGACCTGATTCAATTCTGCTTCTGTCTGTAAGGAGTTTGTATGCTCTCCCCATGAATGCATGGGTTTTCTATAGGGGCTCTGGCTTCCCCCCACTTTCCAAAAATATAAGGGTTAGTAGGTTAATTGGTCACATGGGTGTAATTGTGCACCATGGTCTTATCCGGCTGGAATGGCCTTTAATCTTGATGTATCTCTAAATTAAAAAAATAACACTCATAAATAGGATAGAGAATACCTTGAATTCTATCTCTCTCTCTCTCTCACTCTCACTAACTTGCATTTCTCTCACTGTCACTGTCACTCAAATTTGTGTTGCTTTAAAGCTGAAATGAATGACTACTTACCAATAAAGATATAAAGTTTACAGAGGTATAACAGCAAGATAGAGTCATGATATAAAACGGGAATACGTAATTAAATTGCAGGACTGGCCCATGTCTATTCTATTGATTTTGAATCATCTGCAACTCAACATTAGTAAGACAAAGGAGATGGTGTTAAACTTTACGAAGACTAAGTCTGCATTGCTCCCCGTTACTATTGCTGGGCAGGACGTGGATGTGATGAGGACCCACAAGTACCTGGAGGTGCATCTGGATGACAGACTTGAGTGGAGCACCAACACAGAGGTTGTGTACAAGAAGACGAGAGTCACCTCTACTTCCTGAGAAGACTGAGGTCATTTAGAGTATGCAGGTCCCTCCTTCATGTGTTCTGCTAGTCTGTTGTTGCCAGTACAATCTTCTATGTGGTGGTGTGTAGGGGCAATGGCATCAACATGGTTGATGCCAAGAGGTTCAATACACTGATTAAAAAGGCTGGCTCTGTTATAGAAGTCAAACTGGAAACACTGGAGGCTATGGTAGAACAAAGTACCCTATGGAATATCCTGGCAATTTTGGACAATGTTTCTCACCCTCTGCATGCCATTTTGGATGAACAGATAGACTAAGACAACTTTACTGTTCCAAAAAGCGCTGTGTGAGGTCATTCTTACCCATGGCCTTTAGGCTCTATAATGAGTCAACCTATTGCTGGGGAAGTGATGACCCCCCCCCCCCCCACAGGTTAGACTGCTTATGGTATTATCTTTTATTCTTTCTTACTTCTCTTCTAATATTTGTATGTCTGTGCACTTGTAATGTTACTGTGACACTGTAATTTCCCTTGGGATCAATAAGATATCTATCTGTCTGATTGAAATCTACATAGGTACTGTACGTGGTTAAAAACATGTATATTAATAATATATTAATACTTTGAAGATTAACTATTTTTGCCAGATATAAGAAAACACCAGAATCAAAACCAATAGTATTCTTCAACACAAGCAATTATTTTTCATTTGAAGCTATCAAGTAAAGTATGTTGATGAAAAGCAAAACTGATGAAAAGCAAAAATTATAAACACTATTTATAATTATTTTTAGTATTTTAAATTCACCAAGTTTATTTTAATCATTAACTCTCTTGTTTGTTCATTAAAACTCTTGATATTAGTTAAGTATGGTACTTCCAGTGTAGGATATAAATTCTGCAATCCCCTCTTAAAACTTTACTGTCTCTCCATGCCGTTGTTTTAGACTGCCCTTAAACAAACGTCAGCAAACAAGATTTTAACTATTTGCTCAATGACATTTATTTTTCTTCTGCTGATTACTGCTTTGCAATCTTTTAGATTAAATACACGTGCAAGTTGTTGAAAACCTAACCTTCATTTATCTTGCTTTCTGGTCTATTTTGTGGCTTAGCACAAATTGTGAAAAAGGTTTGAAAGCCTCGTAAATTCAGATTAACCACTTATCATTAGGGGCGATATTTATTTCCTTATTTAAAAGGATTAAAACATTTAGTTAAAAAGTAATGGAACCAATAAAATGGGTAACAAGACTAAAAGAATTTTATTATCAATGTAGTATTGTCAAAATTAAGCGATCATCAGTGGATCCAGTCTTTAGATTAATGAAATTTAAGCAGTTATAAGTGATGCATTGATTGATAAATTAAACGAGGATTGTAAAGGAAGAGTAGCCAACCCTGATCAATCAGGCTGTTTCTATCTTTAATAGTATATTCATTGTGTAAAAGTGAGTATTACTTAAATCAAGCTATATACTACCTTAACAAATGGATTAAGTAGTTGACATTGTAGGCTTGAGAAAATGGAGGAAGAGTAATTTAATTTCAGAATAGGAAACTTTAAAAAGAAGAATATTTGGCAGCTCTATATAGTTTTTCTTCTGGGCCATAATGAAGGTTACATTGGTTACTTATAATTTATATTTTATTTAATATTCAGCAAAAATGAATAGTCATAACACACAAACCGAAAGAAAAGTGTTCTGTGAAATCCAGCCCTTGCCTCTGAAAGCACCAAGTCAAATCTCCAGCATTTCAATAAAATATTTGTTCATTTTTTTGCTATGTGCTGTATCATATGATGTGGGTGATCATGGTCTTTCCATGACTATGATTGTGCTTGGCAGATTTTTCTACAGAACTGGTTTGCCATTGCCGCTTTCTGGGCAGTGGCTTTACAAGATGGGTGACCCAGCCATTATCAATACTCTTCAGAGATTGTCTCCCTGGCATCAGAAGTTGCATAACCAGGACTTGTGATGTGCACCAGCTGCTCATACGAGCACCCTTTGCCTACTCCCATGTCTTCACGTGACCCTGATCGGGGTCGGGGGGGGGGGTAATGTTGTGGTAGGCAGGTGTTACACCTTGCCTGAGTAACCTGTAGGCTAGCAGAGGGAAGGAGTGCCTTCCACCTCCTTTAGTAGCTACATATCTCCACATTGCCACCCCAATAAAACTTTATAACCTGCATTATTCATCCATGACAGTCTACTTCGCAGGACAGGTTTGTGGGAAGCTCACATGGTGCATGCGTGTTGCACGTATGTTGCTGTAAGGTTCAGAGAGATTGATCTGATGGTTGGATGATTATAGCTGCCTTGGCAAGGACAGTCAGTAATTCCATGCTAAAGCCCCTGTGCAGTAGTATGTGGAAAACATGAGGATATGTATTATGGTAGGTAGAAAGGAAGAATAATATCTCTTAAATCATGAGAATTTTGTAAATATTGGTGTGCAGGAGATTATCGAATGTAGGTTCACAGGAAGCAAGGTATAAACATGCAGAAACAACAAGCAATTAGGAAGACAAACTGTATTTTTGCCTTGAGTGTATTCACATTCAGTATGAAAAAAACGTTGAGATTGTACAGGGCTTTGGAGAAACACATTAGAAGTGCTGTGGGCAATTTTTGTCCATACACTTTAGGAAGGATATACTGGTTTTAATAAAAGAAGCACAATTATCTAGATCAATTTCGAGAGGTGAGGATATTACTGGTTTTGAAGAAAGTGACTACTTTGACATATAGATGATTCTGAGAGAGTAGATACCAAGAGCTAGACGTGCACTGAAGACTCTAGCATGAGGGTATACATGCGATCAGCAGTCTGCCACTTACTTCCTGAGACAGGAGATACTTGTTTAATGCAGAAGAACTGTAAGTCCTTGGAATTTTCTTTCTCAGGGGGCGTCGGCTGGAAGTGCCTCCTCAGTTGTTGCATATTGAAAGATTAGATGAATTGATTCGGAAGCAAATTAGTGAACTTTGAGAGTGGAAATGAAAGTGGTCTCAAGTCTGAAGTCTAATATCTGGGCTGGGAGACATATTCTGTGAATCCCAGTTACTGATGTCACTGACATCTTCTTTCACATGATCAATTTAAGAAGTTCATTGTTATCATAAACTATTCAGCTACCAAGGCTGAAATTCTAGAATTCTGTCACTGTTTGGTTGTCTTTTTCTCGTAGGTGCTGAAGATGCTTCTCAAAACACACGTCTTTGACACTATACCCTCCTAGCTCATTATGTGTCTCCATGTTTTTGGTGTTGTTGGGTAATACTCTAAGAAGCATGTTGTTTTACTAACAGCAAGCTGCAGTTGTAGAGTCTGTAGACATGAAGAATGAAGCTTTGCTTCAATAGGTGGACTGGCTTTTCTTCGAAAACTAAATCTGTATTGCATCTTTCTGAGATACTGGAGGATAGCTGATATGCTATCAGAGGGATCAGGATATTTATTTCCTGATAATCAACTCCTACATAAGGAAACAGTTACTGCCTCAGTAGTAACAATATGAAAATCTAGTAGTTGGTTACATAGAACATATGGTATGATCCATAAGCAGGTAGATATCCAATAATACATAAAGACTTATGCTGGGATAGGCTCCCTCATTTGCCTCACTCCTACAAATGGCCTTCAAAGACTTGTCTGAAAGCAACAGCATCTTTCCAGATGTCCTTTGATAAGGCACAGCCTGTTCTAAAGCACTGATGGTGCTTCCTTTGCAGTCGTTCCCTGCTTTGGGAAGCAGCCAGTTATCAGCAGGTGCTTCATCAGAATTTGCATGTCCTCAGTGAAGTGTGCGAGGAGCATGAGAAAATTAGTAGGAACAAGTCTGTTGAACATTACTTGCTGCTGCTAGAACCATTCCAGTGACATCAGGAGATGCAGCTGTGACTTTCTGCAGTAGACTAAATCTGTGCTGCACAATCTTGGATAGGAGGTAGAAACGGGATGTGCAGGTTGAGGGAACTATGAGGTTGGTGGCAGTGGATGGGAGATCCCCAGAGTTAATAAGGTTGGTGATAGTGTGGGAAACAGTGGCCTGGTGCTCCTTAGTGGGGTCCTATTTGAGGGGTAAGTAAGAGGAGGTGTCTGACAGTTGTCACTGGGCCTCAGCAAGGTGGAGGTCAGTCAAGCTCCAAGTTCAGCTTCAAAATACACACCTTCCTGACTTGACAATACATTGCCACTTCTTCCTAACACTGAGAATAAACATGGGAGCTCCCCAGGTACCCTGGAGAATACCTTCACCATATTAACTACACTTTATAACCCTAGCTCACCAACAGCTTTATCAGATCTTGTTACCAACGTCTGCATTCGTTGTTGCTAGGTTAAGCTGTTGCAACATTTTCAGAATCAGAATCGAGTTTATCATCACTGACATACATTCAGAAGCCAGTTTATTAGGTACAGGAGTGGAACCCCGTGTGGACTTCTGGTGCAGTAGCCTATCAAAGCTGATTTTCTGCATACCACTGTTGTAATGCATGGTCATTTGAGTTGCTGTAGCAGATGTAGTCAAGTGGTTCAGTTGTTGTTCAAGCCAAACATCAGAATGAGGAAGAAATGTGATCTAGGTGACTTTGACCGTGGAATGATTATTTATTTGAATATCTCAGGAATTGTTGATCTCCTGGGATGTTCATGCATGGCAGTCCCTAGAGTTTACAGAGAATGGAGCGAAGAACAAAAACTATCTGGGGAGTGGCAGTTCTGTGGGTGAATATGCCTTGTTAATGAGAGGGGTCTGAGGAGAATGGCCAGCCAGGTTCAAGCTGACAGGAAGGTAACAGTAACTGAAATTAGCATGTGTTACAACACTGGTGTGCAGATGAGCATCTCTGAATGCACAACACGTCAAACCTTGAAGTGGATGGAGGACAACAGCAGAAGACCACTCAGTGGTCTCTTTGTTAGGGACAGGAAGCACCTAATAAAGTTGCCACCGAGTGTATATTGTCCCTCCATCACTATCACTGAGTCAAAATCTTTCAAGCTTATTGTTATCTGACTCTGCATATATTAGGCCAAATGAAACAATGTTTCTCGGACCACTGTGCACCCACAAACATATAACACACAGAGTACATAAACCAAAATATTACCGTAAATAAATTGGTATAATGTAGCTCAAAATGCATGCAGCACAGGAAAACGGTATAGTATCATCACACTGAACTAGGCAGTAATCGGCACGCTCACCAAGTGACAACACCTCGTTGGTGGCAGGGTATTCGTTCGTTTCACAGCCTGGGGGAAGAATCTGTTATGCAGACTGGCAGTACGGTTCTGATGCTCCTGTACCTCCCTCTTGACTGTAATGTGTGAAAGAGACTGTAGGATGGGTGGTGAGGATTCTGAACAATGTATACAATGCCTCCGGAGAATGTCATAAGTAGGAGGGAGAGAGACCCCAGTGATCCTCCTGATGGTTTCAACTATCCTCTGTTGGATCTTGCAGACTGATCCCTAACACGCAGTGATACAACCAGATAGGACCTTCTCAATGGTGCTCCTGTAGAAGTTTGTTAGAATGGGGCAGGGGAGGCCTCAGTCTCCTCAGAAACAGTAGACATTGCTGTGCCTTCTCGACTGCTTTGAGAACTTTGTGCTCTTCACTCTCTCTGTGGCAGAACTATTGATGTGCAATGGAGAGTGGTCGACCTGTGCCTTCCTGAAGTCCACAATCATCTCTTTTATCTTGTCCATGTTGAGACTCGAGTTGTTGTTCTCACACCATTTGACAAGCCTGTCTTCGTCCCCTCTGTATGCCTACTCATTGTCGCTGATGAAGCCAGCCTCTGTAGCATCATCAGTGAACTTGATGATGTGGTTCGAGCTGAATCTGGCAGTGCAGCCATGAATCAACAGCATGAACAGCGGTGGCTGAGCACACAACCCTGGGGGGTACCACTGCTCCACATGATGGAGCTTAAGATGTTGCTGCCAACCTGGACTGACTGGGGTCTTTCCATTTCGAAGTCCAAGCGTCAGTTACAGAGAGGGGTTTGAGTCCCAGTAAGGACAGTTTACCCACCATCCTCTGAGGGAGGATCACGTTAAACACCGAGCCGACGCTAATGAACAGCACCCTGGCGTATGAGGCATCAATTTCTAGGTGGGACAGGACAGGGTATCATCAATGCATCAATGCAAAAGGCAAGATCTATGTTGGAGTCCATCATCATGGTCATTCAGGGATTTGTCCCATGTCCAGAATCGTAATCAGGTTTATTATCACCGGCATGTGTCGTGAAATTTTGTTAACTTAGCAAAAGCAGTTCAATGCAATACATAACAGAGAAGAAGAAAAAAATAATAATAAATACATAAGTAAATCAATTTATAGTATACATATATTGAATAGATTAAAATCGTGCAAAAAACAGAAATAATTGTGTATTAAAAAGTGAAGTAGTATTCAAGGGTTCAATGTCCATTTAGGAATCGGATGGCAGAGAGGAAGAAGCTGTTCCTGAATCGCTGGGTGTGTGCCTTCAGGCTTCTGTATCTCCTACCTGATGGTAACAGTGAGAAAAGGGCATGCCCTGGGTGCTGAGGGCCCTTAATAATGTACGCTGCCTTTCTGAGACACCACTCCTTGAAGATGTCCTGGGTATGTTGTAGGCTAGTACCAAAATGGAGCCGATTAAATTTACAACCCTCTGCAGCTTCTTTCAGTCCTGTGCAGTAGCCCCCCTCCATACCAGACAGTGAATACTGTCATACCAGCAGCCTGTCTGAATGCTCTCCATGGTACATCTGTAGAAGTTTTTGAGTGTACTTGTTAACCAAAATCTCTTCAAACCCCTAATGAAGTATAGTCGCTGTCTTGCCTTCTTTATAATACATCAATATGTTGGGACCAGGTTAGGTCCTCAGAGATCTTGACACCCAGGAACTTGAAACTGCTCACTCTCTCCACTTCTGATCCCTTTTTGAGGATTGGTATGTGCTCCTTCATCTTACCCTTCCTGAAATCCACAATCAGCTCTTTCATCTTACTGATGTTGAGTGCCAGGTTGTTGCTGCGACACCACTCCACCAGTTGGCATATCTCACTCCTATACGCCCAGGTGACCTACACTCAAAATCAGAATCAGGTTTATTGTCATCGACATATGAGGTGAAATTTGTTGTTTTATTGCAGCAGTGCAGTGCAAGACACAAAAATTACTTTAAGGGTGTAGGCTGCAAGAACTTGCTATCTTTGCCTGGCTCTAGTCTGGTGGATGATACACTGGTAGAGTGATTGAAAGATGGCCTGGTGTGCAGGTTCAGGAGTTTGATGCCCTCAAGTCCTGACAGGACCATGGCCTTTCAAGGTTTTCACTGAAACATGCTCCACAGTCAGCCATTTCAGATTGTTGCTTCAGCTGGCCCTAGCTAGCAGTCTGAAGTTGACCCATCTGTGTCCATATCTTCTCAGCAGTCAGCTGGGACACATACATGCACTTAAAGAGTAAAAGGGCAGCCAGACTGTAGCCAGGGAGGAGATGCTGTGATATGGGGGCTAGAACATGAAACCTAGGTTTCAGGATGTGAAACGTGAACAGCTCAATGGCAATAAAGTTCGGACTCAAATGTGATGATTTTACACTTTAGTATTATTTAACATTTTAGTATTATTAACACAATGCTGAATACACCAACACACATCAAAGTTGCTGGTTGCTTGAATTTCCAGCATCTGCAGAATTCCTGTTATTTGCTGAATACACCATCATTTTTCAAATGCAACCTTATTTTGGCCAATTCATACCTTGTTGTTCTGCATTGGTCTGGCATCCGATGGCAATGCTGCATATTTGGACACTTCTCACCCAGAAGGGTTGGCACAACGCCAGCGCTGTAACTACTCTGGTCTCTTTTGAGTGACTTTGTCAGCAGCTAAATACTGGAGAAAGCACTCCCTGTTAGTTGTAGCATCATCTGTGGACCTTGGAAGGTAACTGTGCAGCCTGCAATCTGTTACAAAGCTGCCCAGTCATGCCTCCTGATGATGTCAGTAGATTTTCTGTAAATTGTGATGAAAGCAAGAAACTAGCTCATTGTGCTTCTAACTCAACTGAGATTGTTCCAGAAGAGTCACAGATGATATCTTAGATTTACAATTTATTAAGAAGGATATATGGCTGGCGCCAATCATAATCATTAGCTATGTGTCTGAATCTGGAAAGAAGCAGTGGACACTTTAATATCGATTGCACACAGATCTATCAACCAATTTTTCAGTAGTGTGATGCCTAGAACAATTTAGAAAATAACCCTTTTCACACTTTGAGTCTAGAAAAAATGGGTGCTAGACAATGCAGATTCTAGGTTGACCCTCTCAATTCAATAGTCTGGTGATCATCGCCATGTTTTGGAAAGTCGATTGATTGATTCATTCCTCTCAGGAATGAGTGAACAATAGCCAGAAATTCCATCCTGTTGTAATGAGCTTTTAGCATCCAGCTGGATGTGGAAATATTTGAAATTTTTATTGCCTTTATGCCAAAAGCAAAAATAAATTACTAAGTAAAATGCGTAAATGCACCATGATGTATGTTCAAGGAAAAAATATAACACAGCTGCCTACTAATATAAAAAGAACAAGTGGATCAATTGAATGGCTGTAATGTTTCCTGAATTTTAACAATGAATACAAATCAAAAATATTTCCCTGGCTATAAAGTGATTTGAGGTGTATGATATACAAGCAGAGGCCACTTTATTAGGTACATCTGTACATCTGCTTGCTAATGCAAGTATCAAATCAGCCAATCATGTGGCAGTATCTCAATGCATTAAAGTCTGAAGCAAGGTGTGGATTTTTTTAATTGTAATGAATAAATGATCTATCTAACGTTTGGAAGGTTCATGCAATAATTAAGCTATGATTGTACTTCTGCGCTTAATGCTCCTTTTCACCTACCATGGGAATTCTCTGGGGTCATTTTGGTAGCAGTTTACATTCCACCTCAGGCCAATGTCAAGCAGGCTTTAGATGATCTGAGAAATGGAATCAACATGTACGAAACAGTGCCTTCACCATTGTTTTGGTAGTTTTTAACCAGGCCAGTCTGAAAAAAAAACACGAAGTAACTACCATCAACAGATCACTTGCAATACCAGAGGAAACAACACACTGGACCATTGCTACACCACCATCAAAAATGCCTACCGTGCTATTCCATGCCCTCACTTCGGGAAGTCTGATCACCTGGCTGTACTTCTATTCCCTGAGTATAGGCAGAGACTGAAGTCTGCAGCACCAGCAGTGAGGACCAAGAAGGTATGGACAAGGGAAGCACAGGAGCGCCTACAGGACTGCTTTGAATCGGTGGACTGGACTATATTCAGGGATTCACCTTTGAAGCCTGGATGAGTATGCTGCAGTTGTTACCAACTTCATTAAAACCCGTCTGGATGAGTGTGTGCCCACAAAGACTTCCTGTACAATCCCAAACCAAAAGCCGTGGATGAACCAGGAGGTACGCCGTCTGCTGAATACTAGATCTGTGGCATTCAAGTCTGGCGACCTAGGCCTGTACCAGAAAACCAGGTATGATTTGCGGAAGGCTATTTCAAGGGCGAAGAGACAATTTCGAATGAGGTTGGAGGCGACGTCAGATGCATGGCAATGGTGGCAGGGACTTCAAGACATTACTTCCTACAAAGTGAAACCCAATAGCAAGAACAGCAGCGATGCTTCACTACCAGATGAACTCAACGCCTTCTATGCACGCTTTGAAAGGGAGAACATAACTACAGCTGTGAAGACCCCTGCTGCACCTGATGACCTTGTGATCTCCATCTCAGAGGCCGATATTAGGCTGTCTTTAAAGAGAGTGAACCCTCGCAAGGCAGAAGGTCCCGATGGAGTACCTGGTAAGGCTCTGTGCTAACCAACTAGTGAGACTATTCAAGGACATTTTCAACCTCTCACTGCTATGGGCAGAAGTTCCCACTTGCTTCAAAAAGGCAACAATTATACCAGTGCCTAAGAAGAATAATGTGGGCTGCCTTAATGACTATCGCCCGGTAGCACTGACCATCGACAGTGATGAAATGCTTTGAGAGGTTTGTCATGACTAGACTGAACTCCTTCCTCAGCAAGGACCTGGACCCATTGCAATTTGCCTATTGCCACATTAGGTCAATAGCAGACACAATCTCAATAGCTCTCCACACGGCTTTAGACCACCTGGACAACACAAACACCTACGTCAGGATGCCATTCATCGACTATAGCTCAGCATTTAATACCATCATTCCCACAATCCTGATTGAGAAGTTGCAGAACCTGGGCCTCTGTCCCTCCCTCTGCAATTGGATCCTTGGCTTCCTAACTGGAAGACCACAGTCTGCGGATTGGTGATAACATCTCCTCCTCGCTGACTATCAACATTGGCGCAACTCAGGGGTGTGTGCTTAGCCCATTGCTCTACTTTCTATATATCCTGCTGCTGTTAAGTTAATTTTATGTCACATGCCGGTGATAATAAACTTGTCAGAAATAGTGTGGAAACACTGTTTAGAAACACCTTCTCCATGGACGGCTTCCGGCTGACCGGAAGTGCACTGAGAGCGGTGAACATAAAGGAGTTGGGTGCTTACTGTTCTGGTTAACAACAGATGGTGCAATTCGGGTCATATTACGATCGAGGAACGTGATTGTAGACCGGATATTGAACTTTTTACTGTTGGACTTCGGCCACATTCCACCGAGATACAACACTGGGCGGCCATCGAACTTGCAGCTCCTCCCGTGGACGGTCAGACACTCTGAGCCAATAGACTGGTCCTGGACTTATTTCCATCTGGCATAGTTTGCATTTTGTTGTCTGATTGTTGGTGGTTTTCGTATTGCTATATTTACACTCTATTCTTGGTTGGTGCGGCTGTAACGAAACCCAATTTCCCTTGGGATTAATAAAGTATATCTATCTATCTATCTATCTAGTCCATTGGCTGTTTCTTATTCTCTCCTTGTTGTGGCTTTCTGTGCAGGGTTAGCTAGGTGTTGCTAGACTGGTAAGTTATTGCTGGAGATGTATGTTTTTGTTCATTGACTGCTGGTTCAGGTGGTGAACAACTGGTGACATAAGATCATTGCCTACCTACATGTCCTGCTGTCATGGAATGATTTGTGGAGCCATTGGGATTTATTTGTTTCAGATTCTGACTGCTTAGAATCATAATAAGTAGACAGACAATTCAGCTTGGTAATTGGTGTAGAACTATATTTGAGTTTATAGCCATTGACAGCACAAGTGCCAACTCACAGAAATAATTAAAACTAGCTTATATCAACTTGTTCAGTTTTAGTAGAACTGATCAATATCATTGCAGATTGGCTGCTTATTTTACATCTTGCCAAATTTTTGCCCATCACTTTCACTATGTAAGATGACATTTCACAGCAGTGCTGTACAACAGGATGATTGTCCAAGGAAATACTTTTTGGATGAAACATTAAATCTACGTCATGTTTTTTTCTGCTGAGTTGCCCATCATAGATTCCAAGACACCATTCAAACAAACAAAAAAATTCCCTTAGCCAATATTACCCAAGGGAGCTTTTCTGGTTAATTATTCAATGTTATAACATATTTTGCTAAACTCAACTACCATTAGGAAGTAACTCTTTGAATGTAAATATTGATGGATATCCACAAACATTTTATAGCCTTATTTTAATTTCACATTAACTGCAAGTAAGAAGATACACAGAAGCTATTTATATTGAACATGGCATATTTGCTTTGCTTATCAAGGTACATTAACCATATTTGCATTTGTCACTGGACTTAGATGATTTTGGGGAATAATATTCCCATTTTCTGCATCACTTTCTAGACTTGGAGTAGGCATTGACAGTCATGGCCTGCTACGGTGTCAACACCTCTCCATTCCATAGGACATAGAACATAGAACGTTACAGCACAGTATAGGCCCTTTGGCCCCCAGTGTTATGTTAACCTTTTAACTTACTCTAAGATCAATCTAACCCTTCCCTCCCACAAAGCCCTCCATTTATCTATTATCTATGTGCCTATCTAAGATTTCCTTAAATGCCCCTGAGGTATTTGCCTCTACCAGTACCCCTGGCAGGCGTTTCACACACCCACCATTCTCTCTGTAAAAAAAAACTTACCTCTGACATCCCCCCCTATACTTTCTTCCAATCTCCTTAAAATGATGACACCTCGTAATAGCCTGGGATAAAAAGCTATCCAATTGAATTATGTCTCTTAATATGTTGTACACCTGTATCAAGTCACTCTTCATCCTCCTTCATGCCAAAGAGAAAAGTCTTATCTAGCTCAAGGAATCATTATAGACATGCTCTCTAATTCAGGCAGCATCCAGGAAAATCTCCTCTGCACCCTCTCTAAAACTTCTAGAGATTCCCAGTAATATATTTCTTTCTGGTCATGCAATAATAGTAAGCTATGGGAATGGTACTGTAGAGTACTGAGCAGTGCAAGGTCTCACACGGTGTTACTTTTTTCATGCTACTGAGCTGCCTCCCTGCTGAATAATCTATTGACCTGTTTTTCCTAATCCATTATTTTTGGCTGTTGCTCCTTAGCCCTTCCTACTTCATTGCCAATGAATATAACAGCATTAGTCTGAATTTATATAGTGCCAGTAACATGGAAACTCTTTTCCAAGACGTTTTTGTTAACCAGATAAAGTTGGTGTTAAGTCATAGAAATAAAATATTGTGAATGGAGATGATCAGTCTGCTTTCAGATTTTAAGGATAGCCTTAAAGTTGGAATATGAGTTGGAAAGGCAGCGCTGAGGAAGGACATTTCAGTACTTGAGATAAATAGAAAGTTGCTTGAAGGCTTGACTCGTAATTGTAGGGTGAATGAACTGTTGGTGCCCAATTATTGTAAGAACCTAGTTTTCGGAGGGTTATCTGGCTGTAGGAGGATTCAGGAACAGGTGGAGTGAGTTAATGAAAAGATTTACGCAAGCGTGAGAAATTTGTTGAAGTGTTTTGAAATCAAAATTGAATGCAGAATGGAATTGCAATAATTTCTCCTGAAGTAAGGTATGCCATAAGTGTGGATGTACAGAGGGTCCACATAGAACACTGCCAGTTGATTCACCTCAGAATCTTCTCCTCTAGAATGCTAAATAGATAGGAATTCCCATTTGGAAATACATTAGTAGGACAACTGAAGCCTAGGGAGATAAAAACAAATCAGCGTTGCTATTATCATAAAACCTGAGCATTGAAGAAAAATAGCGGGAGAGTATTGATGATCTCAGCTGGATTAGTTAATCTGAATAGCACTGCTGCAGGTCAAAATTATTATTGCATTCCCAAACTTTTTTCTTAGACTCGTCTGGTCTTTTCTAGACCACCCATCAGCTCTTCAGAATAGCTCACATGCATTTCACATTACCTGTGCTAAACTTTTCACCGGTTGTTATGATTTTGGGATGGCCTCAATAACCAAAAGTAACCATTTTCAAAATTAATTGTCACCCAGGATTTTTGTCCTTTATGTCGTCATATCGTTTTGGCTGGGAAACACTGATAATTTCTAAATAGAGGTAGTCTGATCAGTCACTTAGAATTAAGTAAAAGGCTATTGAATGTAAAGCTGCAAAATTAAATGCAAATTTCACTGCACAGTACAAGAGATAATTGAAATATATTCTAACTATAATTTGGATTGTAAAACTTGAATCCCCACAGCCAGTAACTATATTTGAGTCATCATCACTGGATTATTTGTATGCCTTGCACAATTTTTCAAGAGGGAATGCAATTGACCTGCTCTTGAATCTTTGGCAATGTTTTGCAAATGCCATCTGTGGAGGCATGTGAGAGCCGTCCAGCAAAACGAGCTGGCTGATTATCATCCTTCCCATTGAGCGAATCTATTCATTACCTCCCAGACAGGCAAGCAGCCATTACAAATGAGAAGAATTAAAAGCGGGAAACCCAAGTCTGATGTGATATTGTGCTATGAACATCTGTACTGAATTATTTTTAGTATATGGGCTGGACGTCCTGCTTACTTCAGGAAAGTGAAGCATCTCTCACAGCCTATCCATTCCAGGTGTAGTGATCGTTGCAGGACCACTGTTTGGGTTGCTATGTAGGAGGTTACTTGCATAGCGCCTCACCTACACTACTGTGCCCATAACAACGCTTTCACGTGGAATCCCTGTTCTTACTGAGTTTGCTATGTCGTGGCACAACCGAGTGTCCAGCAGCATAACTGGGCGAGCAGGCTGGGCTCATCAGCCTTGGAGAAGGACAATTCTGATTCCAAACCCAGGTAAGTGGGACTCATTAGCCTTGCCAGGCACGCTGTCTAGGAAAAGGAAAACCCCGATACTCAACCTACAGCCTTGTGGTCGCTGCAGTCATTGCAGCTAGCTGTGTCATTGTGGATCGTTGCCCGGCCTAAAGAGTGGAGTTGGTCTGTGTGCATTGATCCTCACCATAAACCTGCGCAGCCCATGCCAGAAGGAAAAGTCCTACTGCGATAGATTTTACTCCCTCCTGATCTTCGCAAGTAAAGAACCAGCCATCATCATCATAGTAAAGAGGGAATTGTTGAATAGGAGACACAGTGGGGGATATTTAATGGGATGAGACTCAAACCAAGGGTTTAAACTGTATAAAATATGGGAGTGTTGGCATGTTGGAGGCTGCCTACATTTAGCATAAGCCCATGAGCAAAACTGTCACAAAGAAGTGGTTGCTCATTTGAGATAATTAGTCAAGTTGAATTATATTTCAAATCACCTTCAAATTTTACTAACTCAATGGCATCCTGAAACTTGTTAGTAATTGTAGTGATGGAGAACAGTAGGAAGTGAGGGACCGAATTAAACTTGCGGACAGTGAAAGGTCAGTATGCATTACTGACACACCTGTTATGTGTTGGACTTTAATTGAGAGTTTGTGTAGTTTGGAGCTTTTCTGAACCATGAGAGGTTGAGGGGAGCAGTGGCATCCTCAGGTTAGATAGTATGTCTAACAGCACAGATACACTGTAAAACCCAGTGCCAGCCGTATAACCAGCTTCAGTACCGCCAACGCTGGTCTCATCATCTGGCTCACAACCAGCTGCAGTGACAGCCTCTGGACCAGTTCCCACAGCAGTTCTGGCCCCATTCCTGGCATCCATTATTAAAGACATTCATCATCCAGTCCTTGCCTCTTCTCATTGCTACTGTCAGGGATGAGATACCGGAATCTGAAGACACACACTCAATATTGTAGGAACAACTTCTTCCCCTCTGCCATCAGGTTTCTGAATGGATCATGACCCATGAACACTACCTCTCTTTTTGCACTATTTATTTATTTTATATAAATGTTTATTATTTATTTATTACTTATGTATGTTTTTTATTGTAATTTATATGATTTTTTTGTATTGCATTTCACTTCTGTCCTAAAGCAACAAATTTCACAACATATGTCTGTGATAATAAACCTGATTCTGATTCTGAAGAAGCCAATCCAGCACCCCCCCTGCCCCCAGCTATGCCACCAGTCAAGCATCAGAACTCCCAGCAGCAGCAGTCCCTCAACCACTTCAGTAACAAGACACGCACCATCAGCCTCAGCACCAGCTCCTGCCACTGTTTGTAAGGAGTCCGTGTCTCCCTGTAACTACATGGGTTTCCTCTGGCTGCTGCAGTTTCTTGTTGCTGAGCAATTTGTCAAGGAGAGGGACATTCTGCTTACCAACATTCTTGCTTGTGCAACAGATGGGGCACCATTAACGACGGGGCACCACTGTGGGGTTATTACCTCCTTGAAAAAAGCTGTACCTAACATATTTAGCATTCACTGTTTAACATCACAGACAACACCTTGTCACAAAAAAAGCCAAGTGGTCAGCTGCACAAATCAGTAAATACTGTTATCACAGAGACAAATAAAATCAAGTCCCATGTTCTCAATTCTTGACTATTTCGAGAACTTTGTATTGAGAATGATGAACAGCATGAACACTTCCAGTTGCATACAGAGGTCAGGTGGCTCTCAAAGGGGAGCTGCCTGAGACGCTTTTATGAGCTTTTTGAAACTGTTAAAATTCTTTGAAGACTTGAATGCTTCATTTGGTAATCAACTCAAGCATATTAGGCATGACATTGCTTATTTCTCAGAATTATTCACAAAGTTTAATAAAAAAAGTCTTCAGTTGCAAGGAAATTATATGAATCTTATCAAAGTCTAATTAGTTATCTCCACATTCCTGTTCAACTTAACCCTATTTAAGTGCAACATTACCATAACAACCTTTTCCAATTTTCAAGCCTCTGAGTTGGAAGAGAAAAAAAGAATACTAGATGATGACCTTTAAGTACACTGTGCCCTCCTGGGTGAGCTGCAAAAAGACACGCCAGAGAGATTTCAGACTCTTCTCTTGATCCAAATTCCAGATTTGGTAATAAAGCCACTCCTGAACACCTGAAATGAGGAATCAACAGGAAGGATGGAGGAAGAACTGATCTCGCTACAAGATTACTTTGAGCTGAAGCCAATGTTCAAAAAATCAGATCAAGACTTTTGTCTACGGAAAGATATCTCTGAATGCTACCCTGCACAGTGAAAAAAAAGTCAAGATGTTTCGTAATTGCCTTTTCAACATCATATTTGGTAGAACGCAGTTTCAGTGCGGTCACCCAACTTCTTTCAAAGCAATGAAGTAGACTGCAAATTGATGGGGATCTGAGACTTCTTCTGGGTGACCTTGAGCCTGATGTTGAGAAGCTGATATCAATGGACCAAGCCCATCCATCTCAATGAAAAGTGAAAAAAATTGAAGTAGTGAATACTTGGACTCCTAATATACACTCCAAAATAACTGATGGAAATTGATTTTACTGTAATTAAACAATGACTAATGTTTGTAATTGTTTGTCATTGCTTTGAATTTGCTGTTCCTATTGTCTTTCACTGTGCATTGTCAATCAAAATACTTTATAGCTTTTATGCAATGGCTGGAAAGAGAAAGGGGGATCATGGGGGAATGTGGTCTGGGAGCCAAAGAGGGCGGTACCCAAAAATGTTTGAGAACTATTTACTTATGTGATAGCAGGCTTTCACGGGCTACATGGAACTCACATGCTGAATAAGATAGTTTAACTCAGGATCTCATCATAATGATGCACCTATAACATAAATGCATTGATTCTTGAGGTGCAGCACAGTAGGGCAGAGTTAGCGCATTGCACCAGCTATAAGATCGTGGTTTGATTTCTGCCGCTGTGTGTAAGGATTTTGTTCATTTCCCCCATGATCTCATGGGTTTCTTCCAGGTTCTCAAGTTTCCTCCCACATTCCAAAGATGAAAAGTTAATGTTAGTAAGTTGTGGGCATGCTATGATGGCATTAGAAATGTGGCCACACTTGTGGGCTGCCCAGCACAATCCTCACTGATTTGATTTGATGTAAATAATGTGTTTCACTCTATGTTTCGATGTACACATGACAAATAAAGAAAATCTTTAATTTTTAGCTGGACTCTCCCTTTGGCTCAATATACACTATTTGAGTGCAGCTGAGGAGAACCTGAGGGCAGCTGTATCTTCTCATATGGGTCTTCCACTGCAGTTCCAGCCATCATCATCTGCTCTTGTTCTGTCATCGGGTAAAACCTCAGCTATTCACCAACAGAATTAAATCTGAGCTTCCAATCTGGGGCAGTGGATGCAGGAGGACTGTAATAATGCAGTCAAAGAAATCATTGCCTCAGGTGTCCAGTGATCATAGAAGATCTCAGATAGTGATAGCACATAAGCATTGGCATGCAGGGTAAGAATTGTGCAACAAATCACTTGGCTTAGTTAGATTTATTGTTATTTTCACATTTACTGAGATACGCTGAAAAGCTTGCCTTGCATACTGTTCATATAGTTCAAATCACCACAGTGCATTGATCTGGAACAATTTATTTTTTATTTATAGGTACAGCGTGAAACAGGCCCTTCTCACCCAATGAGCTGCATGATCCAGCAATCCACCTATTTAACACTAGCCTAATCACAGGACAGTTTATAGTAACCAATCCCTATGTTTTTGGAGTGTGGGAGGAAACCTGAGCACCTGGAGGAAACACATACGCTCATGGGAAGGACATAACTTCTTACAGATGGCGTCAGAATTGCACTCCAAACTTCTGACGCCCCAAGCTGTGATAATATTGTGGTATCCACTACGCTATCCCGGTGCCCTAACAAGGTAAAACAACAACTATGCAAAATAAAGACTAACAGCTACAGAGAAAGGGCAGTGCAGGTAAACCATAAGGTGCAAATTATTTGTGATATCAAAAGTCCACCTTGTTGTATGAAGGAACCATTTAATAGTCTTCTAACAGCTGGGTATCAGCTGTCCTTGAGCCTGGTGGTACCTACTTTCAGGCTTTTGTATCTTCTGCCTGAAGGAAGAGGGGAGAAAAGAGAAAGGCCAGGGCGTATGGGGTCTCTGATGATTCTCGCTGCTTTACTGAGACAGGGTCCGTAGAGGGGAGGCTGATTTCTATGATGTCTGTGCTGTGTCCACAACTTTGCAGTTTCTTGTCATCACATGCAGGGCAGACGCCATACCAAGGTATTATGCACTTAATGTCAGAATCAGGTTTATTATCACTAATATTAAAGTTGAGATGGAAAATAAATCAGCCATGATAAAATGACAGAACTGACTCAATGGGCTGAATGGCCTAACTCTGTTTCAGGACAAAACGTCAACTGTACTTTTTTTCTATAGATGCTGTCTGGCCTGCTGAGTTCCTTCAGCATTTTGTGTGTGCTACTCAGATTTCTAGCATCTGCAGATATTCTCTTGTTTGTGATTTGGAAATGCTTTCTGTACGAGTTACATCTGCTTAAAAATTGCGTCATTTAGTTCTGCAAAATTTCAAAGAACAAATTTCATTCAGTAATTTCTTCAGAATGTGAAATACGTACATATGGCTTATTTATATACCTATTTATTCAAAATAACGTGCTAATAGCAGTCTAAAGTAAATGCGCAAAATGGCCTCTATGCTGTAACAATTCTACATAGCAAACAAAGCTGAATTAGCAGTGACTAGCTTGTTGCCAATTGCTGTAAGAACATCAATCACATCGCTGTCCTTGATGTACAATCGTTTCCTACATCTATCTGCAATACCCCTCTTTTGGCATTTTTATGGGTGCCACAGAGTAGAGAAAGAATTGTCAAATCCTATTTATGTACATAATTCCTGGACTGATACCTTTTGTTATTTCATCCCATTTATGTTTGCCCTCTTTCAGCCCTGACTGTAGAACTTCTGGTAAGATGGAGACATATTCAAATCCATTGACTCCCATGGGGCCAACCAAAGGTATTATTATCTTCTATAAATATACTTGTTGCAACTGCAAGACCCTGCTGGACATTAAGAATTCAAAGAACTTTAGGTCTACTCCATCAGCGAGCTGTTCGTTGGTGGAGAAACTGAAGGAGCTGGACCTGGCGCGGGTCGTGCTGCTGCCCGCATCAAAGAGGCATCAGAGGAGTCAGTGCACGAAGGCAGTGTGCAGTCTAACAGTGAGTGATCATCTTAGTTGCTTTTCTTGTGATCATGTGACTCTGTTGAATAACGTTAATGTGGGATTTGGCAAGTCCGTTTCTTTGATTTATTGGCGGGCAGCAGGGCAGCTGTGTGGCATTGGTTGTATCAAGGACTAGGCCTCAAGCCGCAGTGTCATCTATTTGCAGTCACCGAGGAGAGAGGTGTTGGAGTTGGTGCGCCTCCTGGAGCCAACGTGGCATGGTATTCAAGCTCGAGTTGATGCTGTGCCCAGTGTCATATTTTTGAACTGGTGCTTTGAATCGGTGGACTGGACTGTAACCAGGGATTCATCTTTGAACCTGGATGAATATGCTGCAGTTGTTACTGACTTCATTAAACCCTGTGTGGATGAGTGTGTGCCTACAAAGACTTACCATACATTCCTAAACCAAAAGGCGTGAATGAACCAGGAGGTACATCATCTGCTGAAGGCTAGATCTGTGGCATTCAAGTCTGGCAACCCAGGCCTGTACCAGAAAACCAGGTATGATTTGTGGAGGGCTATTTCAAGGGCGAAGGGACAATTTTGAATGAGGTTGGAGTTGATATCAGATGCACAGCAACTCAGGCAGGGCCTGCAAGACATTACTTCCTACAAAGCGAAACCCAATAGCATGAATGGCAGTGATGCTTCACTACCAGATGAACTCAACGCCTTCTATGCACGCTTTGAAAGATCCCTGCTGCACATGATGACCTTGTGATCTCTGTCTCAGAGGGTGATGTTAGACTGTCTTTAAAGAGAGTGAACCCTCGCAAGGCAGTAGGTCCCGATGGAGTACCTGGTAAGGATCTGAAAACCTGTGCCAACCAACTAGCAGGAGTATTCAAGGACATTTTCAACCTTTCACTGCTACGGGCAGAAGTTCCCACTTGCTTCAAAAAGGCAACAATTATACCAGTGCCAAATAAGAGTAATGTGGGCTGCCTTAATAACTATCTCCCGGTAGCACTCACGGCAACAGTGATGAAATGCTTTGAGAGGTTGGTCATGACTAGACTGAACTCCTGCCTCAGCGAGGACCTGGACCCATTGCAATTTGCCTATCGTCACAATAGGTCAACGGCAGACGCAATCTCCATGGCTGTTCACACGGCTTTAGAACACCTAGACAACACAAACACCTACGTCAGGATGTGGTTTATTGACTATAGCTCAGCATTTAATACCATCATTCCCACAATCCTAATTGAGAAGTTACAGGACCTGGGACTCTGTACCTCTCTCTGTAATTGGATCCTTGACTTTCTAACTGGAAGACTACAGTCTGTGTGGATTGGTGATAACAGATCCTCTTCGCTGATGATTAATACTGGCGCACCTCAGGGGTTTGTGTTTAGCCCACTGCTCTACTCTCTATATACACATGACTTTGTGGCTAGGCATAGCTCAAATACTGTCTACAAATTTGCTGATGATACAACCATTGCCGGTTGAATCTCAGGTGGTGACGAGAGTGTGTACAGGAGTGAGATGTGCCAACTAGTGGAGTGGTGCCGCAGCAACAGCCTGGCACTCAACATCAGTAAGACAAAAGAGCTGATTGTGGACTTCAGGAAGAGTAAGACAAAGGAACACATACCAATCCTCATAGAGGGATCAGAAGTGGAGAGAGTGAGCAGCTTCAAGTTCCTGGGTGTCAAGATCTCTGAGGATCTAACCTGGTCCCAACGTATTGATGTAGTCATATAGAAGGCAAGATAGCGGTTATATATCATTAGGAGTTTGAAGAGATTTGGCATGTCAACAAATACACTCAAAAACTTCAATAGTTGTACCATAGAGAGCATTCTGACAGGCTGCATCACTGTCTGGTATGGAGGGGCTACTGCACAGGTCTGAAAGAAGCTGCAGAGGGTTGTAAATCTAGTCAGCTCCATCTTGGGCACTAGCCTACAAAGTACCCAGGACATCTTTAGAAAGAGAATGGTGTCTCTGAAAGGCAGCGTCCATTATTAAAGAACTCCAGCACGCAGGACATGTCCTTTTCTCACTGGTACCATCAAGCAGGAGATACAGAAGCCTGAAGACACACACTCAGAGATTCAGGAACAGCTTCTTCCTCTCTGCCATTCGATTCCTAAATGGATATCGAAGCTTTGGACACTACCTCACTTTTTATTGATATGCAGTATTTCTGTTTTTGCATTTTTTTAAATAATCTATTCAATATATGTAATTGATTTACTTGTTTATTTATTATTATGTTTTATTTTATTGATGACTATTATTTTTTTCCTGTCTCTGCTAGATTATGTATTGCATTGAACTGCTGCTGCTAACAAATTACACGTCACATGCTAGTGATAATAAACCTGATTCTGAATCTCCTATTGTGTTCGATTGCAGATTGCTGCAACATTCATGGATGCAGAGTCTTGGACTGTATATTTTTTAATGTGACTGTATTTTACTGATATCTTATTTGTGCTTGCTATCTTATATCCGTTATAAGTGCCTTGTGCTGTGTGTGACTGTTGGTACAGTGTTTTGCACCTTGCCCCAGAGTAACACTGTTTTGTTGGGCTGTATTCATGGGTATTCATGTATGATTGAATGACAATTACACTTGAACTTGAAATTGAAATTGAACATACAGGCTAATGTTGCCTGCAGTGGGAGCACAGAGCGAGCAACATTAACAGCCCAATATACTCTCCACTTGATTATATTTGAAACTGAAATGAGTAAAATTAAAAAATCCAGTTTGTTAAATGGGCTAATAAATTGCTATTACCTGTGTATCACTAATTCCAATAACTAAATTCACCCTAGTTTTCACTTCAAGGCTTGTTTGGGCCTTTTTCTGAAATTCTAGGTATTTTTGATTTTGCATTGCTGTTACTCAGTTTTGGCCATCACAGGACTACAATGCAATCTGTCACAACTCATTCTTCTCTTGTAATCAAAAATCATTGCTCTTCAAGGTATTAATAGATTTTTTTTATTTTCAATCTTCCCTTTGAGTAACTTATCACATCAGGTCCCAGGAATCTGACTGTGACAGGTAATTTCCATCACAATCAGGTGCCAGGCAAATAACCTCTACCTTAATGTCAACAAGACAAAGGAGATGGTTATCAGCTTCAGGAGAACTCACACCACTCACAAACCCCTTTATATGAATGGCATAACAGAGAAAACTGTGAGCAGTTTCAGACTCCTGAAATATCACACATAACCTTTCATGGTCCCAGAAGATATCCTACACTGTCAAGAAAGCTCACCAATGCCTCTACTTTCTGAGGAGGCTGAAGAGAGCTGGACTTTGCACATCCATGCTTGTGTCATTCTACAGCTGCTCAGTAGAAAGTATTCCGACCAGCTGCATCACTGATTGGTACAGAAACTGCACTGTGGTAGACAGGAAGTCTCTAGAACAGGTAGTCAAATCTGCCCTAGGCATCACTGGCACCAATTGCCCACCATCAAAGGCATATATACAGAAAGGTCCTGGGAAAGGGACAGTAACATCATGAAGGATCCCACACACCCTGCTCATGGACTGTCATCATCCATCATCGAAGAGGCTATGTAGCATCCACGCCTGGACCACCAGACTCAAAATAGTTACTTTGCCCAGGCATTCAGGCTGATCGGCACCTCCACCCACTAACTCCACCACTACTTTATTATTTTCCCATCAGTCAACTTAGCCTGGCATCACTTTATTGGTGTACAATCAATCTATTTTATATATATAAGCTATCTTATGTATTTATACAGTACTGTGCAAAAGTCATAGGCACGTATTGTAGGTATAGCTGGGGTGCCTTTTGCAAGGTACTGTATTTGTCAATGTGGAGTTGGCAGTGAGTTTGTAACTCTGGTGGGAACAAAGAATGTTGGGAATGGCAAGGATGGAGTGCAACGTAGGGGTGTGGGACAGGTGGCAAAAAAGGAGTGCCAGGGATGGGAGGGTGGTACGGTGCAGACAAACTCCACTCTGAGATACCATACATGGTCATTTGATTCCAAAAGGCGGTTTATTGATTATTACAATATCTCCCTGGTGCTTCCCGTTCCCTCCCCTCTCCCTTCTCCTTTTCCCAACCATGATTACCCTCTCCTTGACCCCTTCCCACTTTCAGTCCATAATTGAGACCTATATCAGAATCGGGTTTGTCATATGTCATGAAATTTGTACAGTGGAATATATAAAATTACTATAGTACTGTGCAGAAGTCTTGGGCACCCTAGCTATGTACTGCATATGTCCCTCAGTCTTTTGCTCGGTACAGTCTTTATTGCGTGTGTGTTTTTTTTTAAATTATTGGTGTGGTCCTTATCCATTGTGATTTTTGAAGTGCTGGATTGGATCTGGAGTAACAATTATTTCATTCTCCTTACACTTGTGTACAGGAAATGACATTAAACAATCTTGAATTGCTGCCATTATTTTTTGCCATTTATCTCCTCTTTATATACCACTTAAAACTGTTGACATTTTGTGCTGTTGCTTATCTTGTTTGGATCTCAACTTCATTTATGTTGATTCTTCCACCTTTTACTCCAGGCCTCTATTACCACAAGTTCTAAATAACTGGATTGCTAAACATCTCTGTTTTACTGCTTCAGCAATCAGCTAATCAATAGAGACAGTGAGTGATACTTAATGTTGGACCTCCTTCTGAATGCCAGTGTTTGTGAGTGATATTTAATGATGGACCGTCAGTGTTCACCCAGTCACTTCCTGGATGTGCTCACATTTGCCTGTGGTTAGCTGATTCACTTTAAGGTGCTAAGCCTGCCTCTAAGATTCAATTCAAATCAACAGTGACCAGTTGCCACAAATCGTTTGTGCTTCATTAGCTGCCTCTTGCTTGAGGTAGTTTGGAATACTCTTGCCAGCTCCCTCCCCAGATTGACAGGGCACATTGATTTTCTGTAGCTCTTTTGCTGGGTATATATTGCAGTTGGAGACAAGCTTGCATCTCATGAATTTGGGCATCTTACTTAGCGAAGCCACACTAGCAATAAGCTGCCCTCCATTAGATGCACCTTAAACTGGTAATGAGCGCTCTGCAGAAATGTACTCAGTGGGAAGATGTCGCTTACTAGTGACAAAGCGTAATCTATTTATACGCTTATGCTGAGATAGATGACATATATTAAGATCGTAAAATAGATCAAAGTTCAAAGTAAATTTATTATCAAAGTACATATATGTCACTACAGCAAACTTGGGCAGAATACATTTCTTGAAGGCTTCATAAGTGCACCATTCTAAGCTTCATGCAGGGAACAAATTACAAGGAAGGCAGAGAAAATGATCCAAGGAGATCTCTAGGCTTCCTTATTCCTAGCAATTGACTCTTGAACCATCAATGTAGAGAAGCATTAGGAGTGATATTGAGAACTTACAGGTCTATGCTTTGAGATCACACAGAAGCTCTGGGCAAGTAGTGAGATACCTTAGCAAATCACAAACCACAGATCTACCCATGCCATCGGGTACTTACCCCTGAAATGGCTGAATCACTGGCCTTGTCAGCCACCTCAGAATGTGAGTAGAATAGGTGTCATTCTCAATCCTATGTCTAAGTGCTACAGGATTCATTATTCTCACCTGAGAGAGCATAAAAAAGGCTTTGACCTAAAGTTGGGATTTCTCATGGTGCAGAATCCTCTGGGCTATATACATGTTCACCTTAGTTCTTACTCAGGATTTTAGAATGAAGCATGTGGGCAATGGACAGCATTGGAAGAAACATGACCAAGTATTACCAGGTCACTCAGGACTATCAGTTATCCAACCAACAATCCTTGAACTACAGAACACAGAACAGCCGAAGCCTTCACATTCAGATTCAGGTTCAGCAGACAAGATAACAAGTTGTACATTAAGTGCAGATGTTGTCATTTTTTGGTCAGTATATTACTGTCTGAAAGCACTAGCCATTAACAATGCTCTGTGATTATGATGAGTTCCTGTTTGATGTAGCTGCCCAGCTCCCCTCATGCTGGATTCCTATATGAACAAGTGCAAGTGTTCTTCTCAATTTTACTAACACTACACCCTATATCTTAAACTTCAGACCTTTCATGGTATTGGCAGAAATGCACAAATATCATGTCACATAAATGATATAAGGATCTCTGGAATTTTCTGCCCTACTGGGTGGTGTGAGCTTGATCATTAGAAGTATTTAAAGTAAAAGTGGATCCATTTTTACAGATTGAGGAGTGGAAGGTGCGGAGAAACGGTGCAGAAGAGGCATGGAATCCTGATCATATTAAATAGAGGGGCAGGTAGCCTACTCCTGCTCCTATTGTGTTCCTGTGTAAATGATTACAAATTGTTATACACAAGTACTCTGTTTTCTGTAACTTTACTTATGGTTGCAGATCTCACAAGGTGCCTGGGTCATAGGGACGCTGTATAGATGAGCGCCGCATCATTTGCCTCCACCTCTCACGGTTGTCGGCAAGTGCCTGGGTTGTGGCACAGCTCCCTCCAGTCCACTCTGCAATGTTGTCTGCCCATTTCTTCCTCTGCCTGCCCCTTTTTCCCTGCACCGTTCCCTGAAGAATCGGCTTTGAGAGTCCACTTGATATGTGACCATACCATCTCAAGTGTAGGGTGTAGGGGGCTCTGGATAGAGGAGGCACCTTTGATGTCCAGCAGCTGCATTCTACCTTGTACGGTGGATGGGCATCACTGGTCCTCACTCATCTCCTAAATCTCTTACGTCTGCCTCCAAGTGGCACAACCCAGTTCACCACTTCAGCTGGTGAGTGAAACGACGTGACGGGTTGGTGTTAACACAGCACCAGTGGGCAATGGGCCTGGTCGATGAAGTCACCAGCCAAGGCAGATGAGTTTCCCAGAGAACTTCAACGACCACATGTTCAAGGCCAGGGTGAGCCACTGAATTGAGGACATTGGCTGTGGCCTGGCCTGGAGAGGAACATTACATGATGGACACAGCAACTATAACATTGTCAAACCTTAACTGTAACCTACAGATTCATGTACCCAGGCACCAGCCTCTTCATATATGATTAATCTGCTTGTACTTCCCTTACAAGTTATCCTTTATCTTTGACTGTATTCCTTGTTATTTCACTTTAGATTTTAGACAGAATTCACCCCAGCAACCTTTCAGAATGTGTAACAGATCAATTTATTGTTCCTTTCAAGTTGTCCCAGTCTTCTCTGAGTAATCACACCTGTGGCTACTTGATTAAATAAAATTTCCCTTCTGATTGTATCCTGACCAGAATAGGAACACCTGATGTGTAACCACTAGTCCAACAATCTGTCCAAATGGACAAAATGGTTTGAGATTATCAGCATCATAAGGGCTTGTTGGTAAGATCTTTCCCCTGATAACCTAATTACACTGCAGCCAGCTTTTGCAACTATACAATGAATGTGTAACTTCTGGTGACACAACCACAGCACTGGGTCCAGAGGTAAAGACAAATAAATACTTTAGAATTTCCTTTCAGTTTACAGCCACAATAAGAAGTTCAGCCCTGATACTTGGTTCTCACAGTGTCCAAGATAAGAATTTTGGCTGATATTGAAGGAAATAAATAGCAGTTTAGTATAGGTGTCTTTGTTATCCAGATGTTTCAGAGATAAGTTTAGGGCAGGAGATGACCCATTTTGGACTTGTTTCAGCAATAGATGAATTGTTGAGAGTCAAGATTGCCTGGGAGGCTGGAGTTGATGCATGCCATAACTAACCTCTCAAAGGACTTCATGATGGTAGATGCTAAAGCCACCGAGCAATAGTCATTCAGATAAGTTACCTTATTTTTCTTTGGCACCAGGATGATAGTGGTCTTTTTAAAGTAGGTGCAAGCCTTAAATTGGAGAAGGGAGAGGTTGAAATTGTCTGTAAGTACTTCCACCTGCAGATCTATGCAGGATCTGCGGACTTGACTGGTGTCTCCATCCGGGCCAGATGTTTTCTGCAAGAGGTCTGGTCTGATGTCTGCAACAGAGACTGTGGATATGTGTGCCTCAGGACGGGTGGTGTCATTTTGTTGCCTTTCTCTTCACAATGTGCCTAGAATGCATTGAATTCATCAGGGAGGGATGTGTTCTTGCCTGCTATACAATTTTGTTTTGTAGCCCACTAAAGCATGCAAGCCTTTCCAAAAGTGACAGCTGAGAGCGTAGGTATCTCAATTTATCCATAGTTTCTGGTTGAGGAATATTTGGATTAATGTTTTTGGTACACCGTCCTCTACGCACTTGCTGATGAGGTCTATGATGACAGCGACATACTCATTTAGACTGGCTGAGTCACTGAACATGGGCAAGTCTACCAACCAAAAGCAGTTACATGGAAGCTTATCTGTTCCTTCCAACCAGCACGGTATGACTGTCCATGCTGGATCACCACATTTTAGTTTCTGTTTGTACGCAGTGAGAAGAAGCACAAACAAGAGAAAATCTGCAGATGCTGGAAATCCGAGCAACATTCAGAAATTGCTGGACGAACTCAGCAGGCCAGGCAGCATCTATGGAAAAAGGTACAGTCGACGTTTCTGGCCGAAAGGTGTCTCTAATGGTTGTGTAGCAATGGTTGAGGGTACTGGGGCTCCTGGTGGGACAGGAAACATACTGGAAGTAACTTGGTAGTACACTTGTGAACTTGCCTACTTAATGTCATTGGCTATAAAGAACAGGGCCTCAGGGCTGTTGATCGTGGAATATGGTTTGAGTGCAAGCTTCACATCTTTCTGGGGAAGGCATGACTATGAGGGAGACAGAGGGTTAAGTTTAGGACAGTGGTCCTCAACCACCGGGCAGCAAAGCATTTGCTACCGGGCCACGAGGAGACGATATGATTTGGCAATATGAAACGATATGAGTCAGCTGCACCTTTCCTCATGCCCTGTCATGCACTGTTGAACTTGAACACCACCCCCCTTCCCCCACCGTCGGCCGGTCTGCAAGAATATTGTCAATATTAAACCGGTCCACGGTGCAAAAGTGGTTGGGGACCTCTGGTTTAGGAGATTGAAGGAATAAGGAAGATGGAAGACTGGAGAGCAGGTTTATTTTGTCATAGTAACTGGTCACTAGCTAATCAAATGTTATTGTAGCTTTCTATTAGGTTGTTTTTTCTTCATTCTTCGTTCCTTCCACAGCTCACCTCCGTCGGACAAAAAGGTCTGATAGATTTCCTCATTATAGCAACCAAGTTGTACCATCCAGATTCCCCACTGTTGATAAATAATAAGGTGCTTTTGCATTTAAGAGATAATTCACCACATTCACATACGTCCTTTCACTCTGGGCGCTAAGTAGATGACAATCATCCTGGGGCAACAACTTTGTCATTCCTCCAATCATTACTGGAGACAACTTCATGCTAATTTTAGTACAGGTCGACCTTCACTAATCCGACTACCTGTAATCCAGCACTGATTATGTTTAATGTGATCCATCTGTAATTCGGCATTTTCACTAATCCGGTACTCCTCAGGTCCCAATGGTGACAGATTAGTGAAGGTCTACCTGGATTTCTAAGGATATTTAGTCCTCTGTTGTGGTTTTCAGATTTAAATATTTGTCTTTGCTTTTTGTGTAATATTGTGTTCTCTCTTTGTAATATTTTATTACAAACTTTGAACTCTTATCTATTTAATTAACAATAGAAAATATTGACAATGACAATGAACCAACAATATGAAAAATAATCAGGAAATATACAAGATTGTATATAAAATCTGAATTAGAATTGTAGAGTTACACAGCTTAGAAACACACCTATGCTGACTGTCATGGCTAACTAGACTAATACCACTTGCCTGTATTAATTCCATGTCTCTTTATGCCTTGCTTATTCAAGCAACTACCCAGGAGTCTCTTAAATTTTGTTACTGTTCCTGCCACTGCCACCTCTTTCGGCAGCTCATTTGATGTCTCTTTGTGTGAAAAATTTACCCCTCAGTTCTCATTTAAACCTACAGTTTGCCTCTAGTCTAAGAAACCCATCCTATGGGAAATGGACTCTGGCTCTCTAACCTGCCTACGCCTTTTATCATATTATATACCTCTATCATGTTACTTCTCAGTTTCCTTTGCTCCAGGGAAATAGACCCAGCTGACTCAATCTCTCCATATCACTCAAGTCCTCCAATGTAGGCATATTCCTTGTGAATCTTTCCTGTACCTTCTCCAGCCTAATTGCATCTTCCCTGCATACAGTATTTTATTTATTAAGATACAATTTGGAATAGGCCCTTCTGGCCGCTTGAGCCACGCCGCCCAGCAATCCCCTGATTTAATGCCGGCCTAAACAACGGACAATTTACAATGACTAATTAACTAATCGGTGGAATTCGTTGCCACAGATGGCTGTGGAGGCCAAGCTTTTTCACATATTTAAGGTAGAGATTGATAGATTCTTGATTGTTCAGGGCATGAAGGGATACGGGGAAAAGGCAGGAGATTGAGGCTGAGAGGAAAAATGGATCAGTCATGATGAAATTGCAGAGCAGACTCGATGGGCCAAATGTCCAATTCTGCTCCTATATCTTATTGTCTTATGGTCTAATATTCCAAGTGCAACCTAACCAATTTTTTGTACAGCTGTAACATCATGTCTTAACACTTGTACTCAATGCATCAGTTAATGAAACTAAGCTTACCACACACATTTTTCATCACCCTGTCTACCTGTGTCAATGCCTTCAGGGAACTATATACCTGTAGCTCAAGATTGCTCTGTTCTACAACAGTCCCCAGGATCCTGTCATTCACTGTGTGCCTCGTGCCCTGGATACATCCTTAGGACATGTCCAAGTTAAATTCCATCTGCCATTATCTTGCTTAATTTCACAGTTGATCAATATTCTGTTGTACCTTAGAAAACCTTCTTATCCACAATAGCACCATTTGTGTCATCTGCAGACTTACTAATAATGAAACCTTTTTTCATATCCATATCATTAATATAAATGGAAAACAACAGAGAACCTAGCACCAATCCCTGTGACATACCACTGATCACAAAACAACCTACCTTGCATCAGGCCTGGTTTGTATCCAATTGGCTAGCTAACTCTGGATCACATGTGTTCTAACCTTCATGAGCAGCCTTATCATGTGGAACTTTCTTAGAGTCCTTGCTATAGTTCATGTAGTCAACATCCACAGTGCTGCCATTGTCGATCTTCTTGGTCATTCTTTCAAAAACTCAGACTTATGGGACATGATTTTCCATACAGGAAGCCATGCTGATTATTCCCAATCAGTCCTTGCCTTTCTAAATGCAAACAATTCCTGTCTCTCAGATCCCCACAGCCAGTTACCATGGTGCATGTGGGTAACAATGATATGGGATAAAAAGCAGGTGGAGGTCCTACAAGCAGGACCTCAAATGTAATAACTCAGGATTGCTACCTGTGTCACATGCTAGTCAGAATAGGAATAGCAGCATCGGTATTTGGCTTGAGCAGTGGTGCGGGAGGAGGTCTTCAGATTCCTGGGGCATTGGAACTGGCTCTGGCAAAGGTGAGAACAGTACAAATCAGACAGGACTGGGATCAATGTCCCAGACCGGCATTGTTAGCTAATACTAGTGCAGACGATCTAAAATAATATGGCAGGGGGAATCCAGCCAGAAAGAGAGAGAGGAAAGCAATGCAGAGACCAAAGCAAAAGTTAGAAAATAGGGAAGTCAGAATGGTGTGCAGAAAAGCAAAGGAGACCATGGTCACTAGATTCGAAAAGGACAATAAGTGTATGGGCACTTTATCTGAGTGCCAGTAGTATTCAAGAAAAGGGTCAGTGAACATGTGACACAAATCAGCAGAAATGGATATGATTTCATGGTCTTTACAGAAACATGTTTGTATGGTGGAGATGATTGGGAATTAAGTATCCAATGGTGTCCGGTAATACAGAATGATAGGCGGGAAGATAAGGCAGGTGGGGTAGTGCTCGTAATTAAGGATAAGATCAGGGCAATGGAGAGAGGTGATGTCAGATCTAAGGAGCAGAAAATCGAGTCCATTTGGGTAGAGATTAGGAACAGTAAATAGAAAAAAAACTCACTGGTGGAAGTTGTCAATGGGTCTCCAAATAGTAACGTTACAGTGACACAGGCAATAAGCCAAGAAATATCAGCATGGAATAGCTGTTATCATGGGGGACTTTAACTTGTACATAGATTGGGTGAATCAAGTTGGTTGAGGCAGGCTTGAGGAAGATTCATAAAATGCATCTGATAGCATTCTTAAACATCATATTTGTGAATCTACAAAGGAAAATGAAATCTTATATCTGGAACTGTGCAAAGAAACAGGTAAAGTCCAAAGATAAATTAGCTTGCTTTTATTCTCATATTAATCCTTTTTGTGATAGATGTCCGGGGCAGATAGCCTCTTTAACTCATATGTTTTGGTCTCGTCCTACTCTGGAAACTTTTTGGAGAGACATTTTTAATATTATCTCAAAGGTATTGAATATAGATATCTCTCCTCACCCTATTACTGCTATCTTTGGACTACTTAAAATTTCCAGTAATCTTTCTCCTTCAGCCCGTAGAATGATTGCATTTCTTACTTTAATGGCGAAAAGATGTATCTTATGCTTGAATTTGGAGAAAATTAGAGGCAATCTTTATGATTCCTCACTTAAATTTGAACAGACCTGGAGATCTTTTATTCAATATTTTCATTTAATGTAATTTTCTTTTCTTCTCTTTTTTGCTCCATATTTATATACCCTTCTTGTTTTTTTTTACTGTTTTTAATGGAGGTCGGGTTTGAGGATGTGATTTTAAGTTCTTTAACTCTACTTGGTTCCAAGTTAGCCCATTGCTTTGTTTTGCTTTTAGTTAGTTGCACGGTGGGTTTTTTGGGGTTTTTTTTTCCTTTTCTCTATTGATATATATATATATATATATATATATATATATATATTAGTATACTAATATGTTACCTTAGTATGTTATGTTTAAATTACATTGTTTGTATCACTTTTTTTTCTGTATTAATATCTCCTGTAATTTTATTATATTCTAACAGTGTATTAGTGTCTATATGGCTTACCTTTTTGTATACTTATTCAATAAAAAGATTTTAAAAAAAAGTAACAGGTAAAACTAATGATCTTGTAGTTTAGATAGAGTCATCACAGTATAATTAGGAGAGCCAGAAGGGGCCATGAGAAGGCCTTGGTGAGCAGGATTAAGGAAAACCCAAAGGCATTCTACAAGTATGTGAAGAGCAAGAGGAAGGAGAATAGGACCAATCAAGTGTGAGAGTGGAGAAGTGTGTATGGAACCGGAGGAAGAAACAGAGATACTTAATGAATACTTTGCTTCAGTATTCACTACGGAAAAGGACCTCGGTGATTGTAGGGATGACTTACAATGGACTAAAAAGCTTGAGCATGTAGACAAAAAGAAGGAGGAGGTGTTGGAGCTTTTGAAAGCATTGTTGGATAAGTCACCGGGACTGGATGAGATATACCCCAGGCTACTGTTGGAAGCGAGGGAGGAGATTGCTGAGTCTCTGGCAATGATCTTTGCATCACCAATGAGAGGTTCTGGAGGATTGGAGGGTTGCAGTTGTTGTTCCCTTATTCAAGAAAGGGAGTAGAGATAGCCCAGGAAATTATAGATCAGTTAGTCTTACTTCAATGGTTAGTAAGTTGATGGAGAAGATCCTGAGAGGCAGGATTTATGAACATTTGGAGAAGCACAATATGATTAAGAATAGTCAGCATGGCTTTGTCAAAAGCAGGTCGTGCCTTACGAGCCTGATTGAATTTTTTGAGGATGTGACTAAACACATTGTTGAAGGTAGAGCAGTAGATGTAGTGTATATGGATTTCAGCAAGGCATTTGATAAGGTACCCCATGCAAGGCTTACTTAGAAAGTAAGGAGGCATGGGTTCCAAGGGGAACTTGCTTTGTGGATCCAGAACTGGTTTGCAGGCAGAAGGCAAAGAGCGGTTGTAGAGGTCGGTGATCAGTGGTTTCCCTCAGGGATCTGTTCTGGGACCCCTTCTCTTTGTGATTTTTATAAATGACCTGGATGAGGAAGTGGAGGGGTGCGTTAGTAAATTTGCTGATGACTCAAAGGTTGGGGATGTTGTGGATAGTGTGGAGGGCTGTCAAAGGTTACAGTGGGACATTGATATGGGATGCAAAACTGGGCTGAGAAGTGGCAGATGGAGTTCAACTCAGATAAGTGTGAGGTGGTTCATTTTGGTAGGTCAACTATGATGGCAGAATATAGTATTAATGGTAAGACTCTTGGCAGTGTGGAGGATCGGAGGGATCTTGGGGTCTGAGTCCACAGGAGCTGCTGTGCAGGTTGACTCTGTAGTTAAGAAGGCATACGGTGTATTGGCCTTCATCATCCGAGGGATTGAGTTTAGGAGCCGAGAGGTAATGTTGCAGCTATGTAGGACCCCGGTCAGACCCTGCTTGGAGTACTGTGCTCAGTTCTGGTCACCTCACTACAGGAAGGATGTGGAACTATAGAAAGGGTGCAGAGGAGATTTACAAAGATGTTGCCTGGATTGGGGAGTATGCCTTATGAGAACAGGTTGAGTGAACTTGGCCTTTTCTCCTTAGAACAACGGAGGATGAAACGTGACCTGATAGAGGTGTATAAGATGATGAGAGGCATTGATCATGTGGATAGTCAGAGGTTTTTTTCCAGGGCTGAAATGGCTAACATGAGAGGGCATAGCTTTAAGGTGCTTGGAAGTAGGTACAGAGGAGAGGTCAGGTGTAAGTTTTTTTTACACAGAGAGTGGTGAGTGCATGGAATGGGCTGTGGAGGCAGATACAATAGGGTCTTTTAAGAGACTCCTGGATAGGTACATGAAACTTTAAAAAATATAGGGCTTTGGGTAACCCTAGGTAATTTCTAAAGTAAGTACATGTTCGGCACAGCATTGTGGGCCGAAAGGCCTGTATTGTGCTGTAGGCTTTCTATGTTCTTTGTTCTATAATTAAATTTCTTATTCAAATGAAGGGTACAATAGATCAATCTAAATCCAGTGTGTTATGGCTGAACAAGGGAAACTACAACAGGATAAGGAAGAAACCGGCTGAGCCTGGTAACACAGACGATATAGTGTGAAGTCTGAGGAACAGTGGAAGACTTTCAAAGAGCTTTTTCACAATTATATTCCAGTTGAAACTTGGACACTAAGGATTGGGAGTGCCAGCCTTGGATAACTAAAGAAATAAAAGGAGACATCAAACTTAAAACTGAAACATGCAAATTTTCCAGGAATTGTGGGGAACTGGAATATTGGAAAGACGTTAAAAAGCAACAAGGGCCACTAAGCAAACAATAAGGAAAGCAAAGGTAGATTATGAAAGTAAACTAGCAGAAAACATGAAAATAGATAGTGAAATTCTCTATAATTACACAAAGTTGGAAAAAGGGTTGCTAAAGTGAACATGGGTCCCTTGAAAGATGAGATGGGGGAATTAATGTTGGGTAATGTGGAAGTGGCAGAGGCCTTTCGTGTTGTTCCTCACCACTGCGGAATGTCTAACATGCCAAAGAGAGTTGTTATGGATGTTTGTTGCCATCAGCAGCAAGATTAAGCCTAATTTTCCCAAGGGACAATTTGCACTGACCTTTATACAATGGAACATCTTTGGACTGTGGGAGGAACCTTGAGAAGCCAGAGAAAACCATGCATTGCTTACACGTACTGCTTACAGAGGACGCTGGGATTGAGCTCCAACCTCCAAAGCCTCGAGCTGTAATAACATCATGCTAACCACTGTGCTATTCTGGCTCCCAATTTACCAAATTTCTCTGTACTCTGGGCAGTTTCTAATTGGAAGGCAGTGGATGTTAAACCACTATTTAGAAAAAGGACAGTTACCTCAAGTCTGTAGTCAGGAAAATGCTTGAAACTATTGTTGAGGAAGAGATAGTGAGGCAGCTAGATAGATTTGTTTCAATCAGGCAGACAGAGCATAGGCTTTTGAGAAGATGCTGAATAAAAGACTTGTCCATAAGATAAGGATGCTAGCAGCTGGGGTAATGCATTAGCATGGATGGAGGACCGGTTAACCAACAGAAGGAAAAGAATTAGGATAAATGGATGTGTCTCTGATGGGCAGACAGTGATAAGCAGAGTTCAGCAGGGATTAGTGCTGGGCCAGCAACTGCTCACAATAGACTTTAATGATCTGGAAGAGGGGACCAAATGTAACGTATCTAAGTTTGCTCATGACAGTAAACCTCGATCTCTTTATTTGCAGACCCAGCCAGTTTGGATTGGCAGCAATATCTCTTCCACAAGTTCCATCAGCACAGGTGCACCACAAGGCTGTGTGCTTAGCCCCCTGCTCTGCTCCCTGTACACTTACGACCGTGTGGCTAAGCACAGTTCCAATGCCATACTTAAGTTTGCTAATGACCTCAATGTCGTAGGCCAAATCAAAGGTGGTGACAAATCAGCATATAAGAGGGAGATTGAAAACCTGGCTGAGTGGTACCATAACAACAAACTCTTACTCAATGTCAGCAAGACCAAGGAGCTGATAATTGACTTCAGGAGGAGGAAACCAGAGGTCCACGAGCCACACCACATCGGGGGATCAGAGGTGAAGAGAGTGAGCAACTTTAAATTCCTCTGTGTTATCATTTCAGAGGACCTGTACTGGGCCCAGCACGCAAGTGCAATTATGAAGAAAGCATGGCAGCTCCTCTACTCTTTAAGATTCAAGATTCATTTATTATCAAAGAACGTATAAATTATACAACCTTGAGATTTGGTTGCTCACAGGCAGCCATAAAGGAAGAAACCCAAAAGAAATGAATTAAATAATGAAATATTAATAATTTAAAAACACCCAATGCACAAGGGGAAGAAAACCAATAAAAATCATGCAAGCAATGAAGTGAGAAACATCGCCATTCTGAACCAAAGCTGAGTCCTCAGATCCAAACCTGGAGTGGCCACAAAGCCCCACTTATCAGTTCATCATATTAGCGGGCACAGAAAAGTTCGTGCAGATTCGGCATGACATCTAAAATCTTGACAAACTTGTGTAGATGTGTAGTGGATAATATATTTCACTGGCTTGATCACATCCTGGTATGGAAACACCAATGCCCCTGAATGGAAAATCCTACAAAAATTAGTGGACGTGGCCTTGTCCATCCCTCCCAACCACTGAGCACATCCACAAGGAGTATTATCGCAGGAAAGCAGCATCCATCATCAGGGGCCTCCACCGCTCAGGTCATGCTTTTGTCTCGCTGCGGCCATCAGGAATAAGGTCCAGGAGCCTCAGGACTCACACTGCCAAGTTCAGGAACAGTTATTACCCCTCAACCATCAGGAATAAGGTCCAGGAGCCTCAGGACTCTCACTGCCAAGTTCAGGAACAGTTATCACCCCTCAACCATCAGGATCTTGAACCGGATGGGATAACTTCATTCAACTTCACTTGCCCCATCACTGAATTGGTCCCACAACCTATGGATTCACTTTCAAGGACTCTTCATCTCAAGTTCTCAATATTTATTGCTTATTTATTAATTATCACAATTATTATTTTTTTCTTTTTGTATTTGCACAGTTTGTTGTCTTTTGCACACTGGTTGACCACCCTGAGAGTGTGGTCTTTCATTGATCTGATTGTGTTTCTTATGTTTACTGTGAATGCCCATAAGGAAATGAATCTCAAGGTTGTATATGGTGACATATGTGTATTTTAATAATAAATTTACTTTGAACTTAGAACATTTGAACACTAAACTGAGTGGAAAAACAAATTGTGCAGAGGATTCAGAGAGATATAGGTAGTTTAAATAAGTGGGCAAGTGTTTGGCAAATGAAGTACTAAACTGATAAATGAGAGGTCATCCACTTTGGAAGGGAAAAGAGAAGATCAATTTATAATTTAAATGGTGAAAGTTTGTTGTTGTGCAGAGGGAGTTGGCAGTGCTTGTGCATTAACTACAAAAGGTTGCTTTGCAGGTGCAACGGTTTATCAAGAATGCAAATGGAGTGTTGCCCTTCATTGCTGGAAGGATTGAATTTGATAGCAGGGAGGTTATACCACAGTTGTACAGGGCACTAGTGAAACCACAGCTAGAGTACTGCATGCAGTACTGGACTCCTTTCATGAAAGATATACTGGCTTTGGGGGTGATGCAGAGGAGATTTACAAGGTTAATCCCAGAGATGAAGGGTTACACTGATGAAGAGAGATTGAATTACCTGACACTATACTTGGGAATCTAGGAGAATGAGAGGGGATCTTATAGAAACATATAAGTTATGAAAGGGATAAGGTAGTTTCCACCAGTAAGTGAGACTAGAACTAGGGGGCGTAGCCCCAAGATTTTGGGGAAAATATTTAGGAAGGGGATGAGGAGAAACTGTTTTTCCCACAGAGTAGTGAATCTGTGAAATTCTCTGCGCTTTGAAGTAGTAAAGGCTACCTCATTAAAATATTTTTAAAAGTTTGATAAATGTTTGCATAGCAGGGAAATTAAGGGTTATGTGGAAAAGACAGGTAGGTGGAGCTGAATCCATGGCTAGATCAGCCGTGATTTTATTGAATGGCAGACACATAGCAAGTTAGAGTAGCTTGACGGCTGCAAAGCAGGTTATCTATCTTATATAACTGTTAGCAAAACGCAAGTTAGCCGACATTGAGTCATGCTCTATGGGATCTTCATTGTTGCTTCTTTCATAGGTGACAGAGGTGAGGAGAACAATTGAATATCCTGCTGCTGCAAGCAACCAATATTCAACTAAACAACAATGGTTCAAAATCATAATACACCATACACTAAATTCCTAAGCATACCTTTACATCCTGTACATTAAGTTCATAAGGATACCCTTTGGATACCACAATTCACCTATTGTAAAGAAATAAACCTGTACAAACAATTCAATTATTTACAAATATAAACTTATATAATTGATTAAATGTTTACAGTATGCACAGTTATCAGTTCAGTCAATTATAAACTCAATTAGTCAAATTATCTTGTTAACCTCGAATCTCCTCAAATACAAACATGTGTCTGTCAGCCCTGAAGTGGTCAATTGAGGTGTCTGAATCTCTGGTTGATTACCTCCTCCTGTGGGCCTTGTATAATCTGCTCAGTTGTGATCCTGTCTAGTAAACCACCCTGTACTTGCCCTGCATGTCAGGTTCTTGGGTATTACTACCTTTGTACCATGTGCACATCTCTGTGAACTTCTCAACTTCATTCACCAACTTTACCATCTTCACGGCCAGCACTTCCACACTCATTCCTGACAATTCTGCTTGTCCAGTGGTTGAAATACTCTCTTGTGTTTCATGTAAATCTCTCTCTCTCTCTCTCTCTCTCTCTCTATTCTGTGACTTGTTTCCCCTCTCATGGCTCTGTTTCATTCCCTCCACCAATCCTCCAGACTTATACTCCGCCAAATTGAGATGGATCTGTAAATGGTGCCGATCAGCATCTCAACCAGAGACAGAGGGGTACGTGGTGCTAATCAAATTAGTCCACTGGAAGTCCCAGATGGGAGATGCGTCTAGGATGTCATGGGCCGGAACCAAAGAACATTCCTTAGGGCCATACCCCTCGCAATCCATGAGACACTGGGCAGCCGCACACCCAGAGAGATTCCAGGAGGAGCCACAGAGAACAGACCCATCAATCCACTAAGCAGGGGAGAGGGGTGGTGACATGACAAGGGGGGAATAAGTCACCGGCTTGAGCTGGGAAACACAGAACTCTGGATGAATCTTCATTGATCATGGTTGATGCAGTCCACTGGAGGCTCTATTGATAGCCTTCTCCACTATGAAAAGTTCCATCTAGCGTGGGACAATTCATAGTGGAGCTCTCTAACTTGCAGCTCTCTAATTTTCAAAGGAAGGTCTCTAGACACTAGCCAGACCTTCTCCCATGGCTTGAGAGGCATATTGTTTCTGAGTGTGCAGCAGAGAAGCCTTGGCCTGTCTCTACATGTGCCTGAGATGTTGAATCAGCTGTTCAAAGAAGGAAATACCACATAAATTTCTTGGTCAGGAAAGAGCAGTGGCTGGAATCATTTTGGCCTTCAAAGGAGGGAGGGGGACATGTGCCATTGGAGGAGGAGGTTATTGAGGGCAATCTGCTCAAACCAGTTGGGAGCTCCAGGTTGTGGGATTGGAAAAGATTGGATTGTCTCCAGCTCTTAATTAACTGTCTCAGTGTGGCTGTTGGATTAGGGGTGGAAACCTGATGAGAGGCTGGCTGTGGCTCCCAAAAGAGAACAGAAAAACTTCCAAAAATGGGACGTGAATTGTAGCACTCAATTAGACAGTATGTCCTGAGGGAAACCATGTAGGCTGAACACATACTCAACTATGGTGGTGGTTTCATGACTTGACGGGAGCTTAGAGATATCAAAAACTGGGCAGCATTGGAGAACCAGTCCACAACTACCAGAATGGTAATATTTCTATCTGATAGAGGCAGACCAGAGATGAACTCCACCAAGATGCGGGACTAGGGGCGGTGAGGCACAGGCAGCAGACAGAACAGACCAGCAAGGTGCTGATGTGACATTATGTTCTGGACACAAGTGGGAGAGGCAGAGACAAAGTCGTGGACGTCCTGGAACATAGACAGCCACCAAACTTGGCTCTTTATAAATAGCAGGATCTGTTGTATTCCTGGATGTCTAACCAGATGGGAAAAGTGACCCCACTCCAAACAGCTAATGAGTGGTCCGCACTGGGGCCTGAATCCAACTGCTTGGCAGTTCTCACCTCTGTGATGTCAAACTGGCAGGAGAGAGCATTGGGTTTAGTATTCGTACTGTCAGGATGGTAGTGAGTGTGAAATTGAACCAGGTAAAGAAGATGGCTGTCTTATATAAAAGGGAGGTTCTTGTAATCTCTCTATACCAGAGAGGGGAGTTCTGCTCTCTCTAGCTAGTGTCACCATGCCTCCAGGACCTCTTTTCCCAACATCATAGTTACACTCTGCTGTTGTCAAGTGGCAGGAGAGAAAAGCAAAGGGGTGCAGCCGATTATCTACAGAAGAGAGTTGGGAGAATACAACTCCAATGCCAACATCTGATGCATCACCCTCGACCATGAATGGACAAGTTGGGTCCAGATTTTGCACCATTGGAGCAATGGTGAAGCCTTGCTTTAGTTCTGAGAATGTTTGGTCTGCTTCACTTGACCATAAGAATCCTGCAGAGGCCTCTTGGTGAGTGCATTTATGGAGGGCACAATAGAACCGAGGTTTCAGATAAAATGTCAATAAACCAATGACGTGATGGTTTGGGCCACTCTGTGACTGCCTGAACTTTATGTGGGTCTATTTGAACACTTGATGAGGTGAGGATATTGTCCAAGAATGGCACCTGCTCTTAGTGGAACTCACACATTACCGGCTTGGCATAAAGCTTGCTCTCGAGGAGCTGTCTGAGAACCCTCTGGACATTAAGGACATGCTTCAGTTGAGAGTAGGAATAGATAGGAATGTCATCCAAATACACAAAAACAAACTGATTCAACATGTCCCAGGGCAACAACGTGGCATCAATATTCTGTCACAATTGTTGAGTGGAACTCCCCAATTTTGAGTCAGAAAGTTATCCATAAGGTTCCCAGATGAGCTGCCTGAAGCTCATGATCTGAGACCTCCAAGACAAGATAGCTGGGAGCATTATGCATCTGGGGAAGATGCTTGCAGAGAGAATCAACCTTTCAGAATTCCCCTTCCTGGTAATGGATATCCTCTTTTGGGATACTTGGGACATGATACCTGGAAGTATCCTGGAATGCCATATTAGGGGCAATAACCTTCCTATTCCTTCTGACATAGGGACATGCATCCCACCTGCATAGGCTTCATGTTTCATCGAGAGGGTGAAGTCATATGGTGATCTAAGAGTAGGATGCTGGGGACATTCTCTCCCTGCGCCACTCGGTTGCCCGGTTGTTGACTGAATTTATCAGGTCACCTGGGCTGTCCTGTTCATCACGCACTGCAATTTCATGCCAAACCCCTGTGCTTAGCCCCCACTGGAAGGAAGTGATGAGGGATCTCTCACTCCACTCTGTCTTTCCAGGACTAAGGTAAGCAGGGAGTGTTGATGTCACTATGTTTCAGTCATGAACTACAGGAGGACCAATATCCTTTCAGGGAGGTTTGTTAGTGCTATTAGGGAGGCTTTAAACTAGATTTACAGGGGGGATGGGAACCAGAGTGCCAGAGCTGACAGTGTGGCTGGGGTGAAAATAAATGATGTTAAAAGTTCAAGCAAATCTGCTAATAGAAAGGTTGTGAGTGGTGGTAAAAATCTTCTGAGGTGTATATATTTCAATGCTAGGAGTATTGTGGGGAAGGCGGATGAGTTGAGGGCGTGGATTGACACGTGGAATTATGACGTTATAGCAATTAGTGAAACTTGGCTAAAGGAAGGGCAGGACTGGCAGCTTAATATTCCAGGGTTCCAATGTTTCAGATGTGATCGAGGCAGAGGAATGAAAGGTGGGGGAGTAGCATTGCTTGTTAGGGAAAATATTACAGCAGTGCTCAGGCAGGACAGATTAGAGGGCTTGTCTACTGAGTCCTTATGGGTAGCTGAGAAACAGGAAAGGTATGGCCACATTAGTGAGATTGTATTACAGACCACCCAATAGTCAACGAGAATTGGAAGAGCAAATCTGCAGAGAGATAGCTGGCAACTGCAGGAAACATAAGTTGTGGTGGTAGGGGATTTTAATTTTCCACATATTCATTGGGACTCCCATACTGTTAGGGGTCTAGATGGGTTAGAGTTTGTAAAATGCGTTTAGGAAAGTTTTCTAAATCAATATATAGAGGGACCAACTAGAGGGGATGCAATATTGGATCTCCTATTCGGAAACGAGTTAGGACAAGTGAAGGAAGTGTGTGCAGGGGAGCACTTTGGTTCCAGTGATCATAACACCATTAGTTTCAATTTGATCATGGACAAGGATAGATCTGGTCCTAGGGTTGAGGTTCTTAACTGGAAGGAGGCCAAATTTGAAGAAATGAGAAAGGATCTAAAAAGCGTGGATTGGGATAGGTTGTTCTCTGGCAAGGATGTGATCGGTAGGTGGGAAGCCTTCAAAGGGGAAATTTTGAGAGTGCATAATTTGTATGTTCCTGTCAGGATTAAAGGCAAAGTGAATAGGAATAAGGAACCTTGGTTCTCAAGGGATATTGCAACTCTGATAAAGAAGAAGAGGGAGTTGTATGTCATGTATAGGAAGCAGGGAGTAAGTAAGGTGCTTGAGGAGTATAAAAAGTGCAAGAAAATACTTAAGAAAGAAATCAGGAGGGCTAAAAGAAGACATGAGGTTGCCTTGGCAGTCAAAGTGAAGGATAATCCAAAGAGCTTTTACAGGTATATTAAGAGCAAAAGGATTGTAAGGGATAAAATTGGTCCTCTTGAAGATCAGAGTGGGCGGCTCTGTGCAGAACCAAAGGAAATGGGGGAGATCTTAAATAGGTTTTTTGCGTCTGTATTTACTAAGGAAACTGGCATGAAGCCTATGGAATTAAGGGAAACAAGTAGTGAGATCATGGAAACTGTACAGATCGAAAAGGAGGAGGTCCTTGCTGTCTTGAGGAAAATTAAAGTGGATAAATCCCCGGAACCTGATAGGGTGTTCCCTCGGACCTTGAAGGAGACTAATGTTGAAATTGCAGGGGCCCTGGCAGAAATATTTAAAATGTTGCTGTCTACAGGTGAGGTGCCAGAGGATTGGAGAGTGGCTCATGTTGTTCCGTTGTTTAAAAAACGATCGAAAAGTAATCTGGGAAATTATAGGCCAGTAAGTTTAATGTCAGTAGTAGGTAAGTTATTGGAGGGAGTACTAAGAGACAGAATCTACAAGCATTTGGATAGACAGGGACTTATTAGGGAGAGTCAACATGGCTTTGTGCGTGGTAGGTCATGTTTGACCAATCTATTGGAGTTTTTCGAGGAGGTTACCAGGAAAGTGGATGAAGGGAAGGTAGTGGATGTTGTCTACATGGACTTCAGTAAGGCATTTGACAAGGTCCCGCATGGGAGGTTAGTTAGGAAAATTCAGTCGCTAGGTATACGTGGAGAGGTGGTAAATTGGATTAGATATTGGCTCAATGGAAGAAGCCAAAGAGTGGTAGTAGAGAATTGCTTCTCCGAGTGGAGGCCTGTGACTAGTGGTGTGCCACAGGGATCAGTGCTGGGTCCATTGTTATTTGTCATCTATATCAATGATCTGGATGATAATGTGGTAAATTGGACCAGCAAATTTGCTGATGATACAAAGATTGGAGGTGTAGTAAACAGTGAGGAAGGTTTTGGACCAGCTGGAAAAATGGGCTGAAAAATGGCAGATGGAGTTTAATACAGACAAGTGTGAGGTATTGCACGTTGGAAGGACAAGCCAAGGTAGAACATACAGGGTTAATGGTAAGGCATTGAGGAGTGTAGTGGAACAGAGGGATATGGGAATACAGATACAAAATTCCCTAAAAGTGACATCACAGGTAGATAGGGTTGTAAAGAGAGCTTTTGGTACATTGGCCTTTATTAATCAAAGTATTGAGTATAAGAGCTGGAATGTTATGATGAGGTTGTATAAGGCATTGGTGAGGCCGAATCTGGAGTATTGTGTTCAGTTCTGGTCACCAAATTACAGGAAGGATATAAATAAGGTTGAAAGAGTGCAGAGAAGGTTTACAAGGATGTTGCCGGGACTTGAGAAACTCAGTTACAGAGAAAGGTTGAATAGGTTAGGACTTTATTCCCTGGAGCGTAGAAGAATGAGGGGAGATTTGATAGAGGTATATAAAATTATGATGGGTATAGATAGAGTTAAAGCAGGCAGGCTTTTTCCACTGAGGCAAGGGGAGAAAAAAACCAGAGGACATGGGTTAAGGGTGAGGGGAGAAAAGTTTAAAGGAACATTAGGGGGGGCTTCTTCACACAGAGAGTGGTGGGAGTATGGAATGTGCTGCCAGACGAGGTGGTAAATGCGGGTTCTTTTTTAACCTTTAAGAATAAATTGGACAGATACATGGATAGGAGGTGTATGGAGGGTTATGGTCCGTGTGCAGGTCAGTGGGACTAGGCAGAAAATGGTTCGGCACAAACAAGAAGGGCCAAAAGGCCTGTTTCTGTGCTGTAGTTTCTATGGTTCTATGGTTCTAAGACTCGACAAGAATGAAGTGAAAGAAAAGGAGTTAAATATAACCACAATGAAACACTAATTAGCTTGAATGTGCATACCACCCACAAGCATGATTGCTGACCCTGTCCAGCTGCCTGCTTGCAAGGGGTCCCAGATTCCGTGGCAGAGTCCATGGTTGTGACATAGCTTTTCTTTCAATTTGCTTTTTTGCTTATCACAGGCCTCTGAATAAGATAATGGATGACCTGATTAACTACTACTCTGCATTCCTTCCTATGTAATTGTTCACTCCTTTTATTGATTATCTACCTTCCTTTGCTTTAAATATGTGCAAAGATTCTGCATCTCCTCCCCACTGAGGAAAACAATTGCAAGGACTGACAATCATCAATGAAGAAAGGTACTTCTCTGTCTTAAATAGGCAACACCTTCTTTCTGAGCAGCAACTGCCTAGGTGTAGATTCTCCCGCAAGAGAAATCCATGTTTACCCTGCCCAGGATAACCCTCTCCATGTTTACCCTGCCCAGGATAACCCTCTCCATGTTTACCCTGCCCAGGATAACCCTCTCCATGTTTACCCTGCCCAAAATAATCCTCTCCATTTTTCCCCTACCCAGGATAATCTCTCCATGTTTCCCCTGTCAAGATCTCTTAGGATTTTATATTTTTAAATCAAAGCTCATACAAGCCTCGCTATCCAACCTCTCCTTAGTAGAAACATACTCATCCCAACCTAGTATTCTCTGAACTGCCTCCTATGCAAACATGTATCCTTAAATCCTTCAATCAGGACATTAATATCGCATTATCAGTGATTTATGAAATTAATCGAATCAGAAGGTAACTTTAGAAAAGTCTTCCTCTGGTTCATGGAGGTTTGTCACTTTATCACAGCTGTTAAGGGGGTTGAAACAGCTCACTTTCTGAATCTATGCTAACTGCTAATCACCGAGCTATTTTGTTCAGTCATTTCCCAGCATGCTTCTAAAAATCAACTCTGCCATGTTACATCAAATGAAATCTCCGTTATACTGGGCATTGCTTTTAGCTGAACGTAGCATTTGGCTTTGCTGCAATAAAAAATATAAGATTAAGTGCAATCATTCAGATAGAAATTTGGATTTTAGCTTCAGGCATGTCACTCCTTTTTATATAACATTGTATTACATAGAAAAGACAGTTCAAAACACGCTGTGCTAGTACTAACAACAGGAATTCTGCAGATGCTGGAAATTCAAGCAACACACATCAAAGTTGCTGGTGAACGCAGCAGGCCAGGCAGCATCTCTAGGAAGAGGTACAGTCGACGTTTCAGGCCGAGACCCTTCGTCAGGACTAACTGAAGGAAGAGTGAGTAAGGGATTTGAAAGTTGGAGGGGGAGGGGGAGATCCAAAATGAAAGGAGAAGACAGGAGGGGGAGGGATGGAGCCAAGAGCTGGACAGGTGATAGGCAAAAGGGATAGGAGAGGATCATGGGACAGGAGACCCAGGGAGAAAGACCACCCCACTAGCCTCTGGGTCCAATATATTTTTCTCCGTAACTTCCGCCTTCCCTTCCTCCACCATCAACTCTGCTCTCAAACGCATCTCCCCCATTTCACGTACATCTGCTCTCACTCCATCTTCCTGCCACCCCACTAGGAATAGGGTTCCCCTGGTCCTCACCTACCACCCCACCAGCCTCCAGGTCCAACATATTATCCTCCATAACTTCCGCCACCTCCAACGGGATCCCACCACTAAGCACATCTTTCCCTCCCCCCCGCTGCTTTCCGCAGGGATCGCTCCCTACACAACTCCCTTGTCCATTCGTCCCTCCCATCCCACCCCACTGATCTCCCTCCTGGCACTTATCCTTGTAAGCGGAACAAGTGCTACACATGCCCTTACACTTCCTCCCTTACCACCATTCAGGGCCCCAGACAGTACTTCCAGGTGAGGCGACACTTCACCTGTGAGTCGGCTGGGGTGATATACTGCGTCCAGTGCTCCCGATGTGGCCTCCTATATATTGGCGAGACCCAACGCAGACTGGGAGACCGCTTTGCTGAACACCTACGCTCTGTCCGCCAGAGAAAGCAGGATCTCCCAGTGGCCACGCATTTTAATTCCACATCCCATTCCCATTCTGACATGTCTATCCACGGCCTCCTCTACTGTAAAGATGAAGCCACACTCAGGTTGGAGGAACAACACCTTATATTCTGTCTGGGTAGCCTCCAACCTGATGGCATGAACATCGACTTCTCTAACTTCTGCTAATGCCCCACCTCCCCCTCGTACCCCATCCGTTATTTATTTGTATACACACATTCTTTCTCTCACTCTCCTTTTTCTCCCTCTGTCCCTCTGACTATACCCCTTGCCCATCCTCTGGGTTCCTCCCCCCTTGTCTTTCTCCCTAGGCCTCCTGTTCCATGATCCTCTCATATCCCTTTTGCCAATCAACTGCCCAGCTCTTGGCTCCATCCCCCCCCCCTCCTGTCTTCTCCTATCATTTTGGATCTCCCCCTCCCCCTCCCACTTTCAAATCTCTTACTAACTCTTCCTTCAGTTAGTCCTGACGAAGGGTCTCGGCCTGAAACGTCGACTGTACCTCTTCCTAGAGATGCTGCCTGGCCTGCTGTGTTCACCAGCAACTTTGATGTGTGTTGCTGTGCTAGTACTAATACTGCTTGTGAGACATTAGCCTTTCCACTTCATCACAGCTATTTGGCATATCATTCTGTTCCCATTTCTTTCGGGGGGAGGGAACATCGACTCAGACCACGAGAGGCCTGCGTCGGGAATTTTCATGCCTTACAAGGTGCAGATTGGAAGTCTGTGTGGGGCGCCACTCCTCACACAGACACCAGAGCAATGTGTGGTTAAGTGCCTTGCTCAAGGACACAAACATGCTGCCACAGCTGAGGCTCGAACTAGCAACCTTCAGATCACTAGACGAACGCCTTAACCACTTGGCCACGTGTCCAACAGCCATTTCTTTTAAGGAAGTTCTCTTTCTGTTTGCCCCATGCAATTCTTGTGGCAGTTAGCTTCATAGTCTAACTTCTCTGAATAAAGAAATTTCTTATTTCCTAAGAAGACTTATTAGTAACAAAATTATGTTGATGGACCATATCTTTGGATTCTGCCACATCTATCCAGTTCTACCAACCAAATAGTAGCTCTAAATATCAATTTCCATTCTTCCCTAATTCTCTGATCTGAGGGGAAAAATCCTTTCATCACTTTGTGAAGTGATTCTGTGTCATTTTCATAAAATGGCCACCACAGCCTTCTGCAATGAATATTACATGAAGTAATACCGCCTGTGCCATGCGCCAGTGAGGGTAGAAACAGGATTATTTGGCAGATAAATGCGTGGTTGAGAAGCTGGTGCAGGGGGCAAGGCTTCAGGTTCTTGGATCACAGTGATCTCTTCTGGGGGAGGTAGGACCTGTTCAAAAGTGACGGGTTGCACCTGAACCCAAGGGGGACCAATATTCTCGTGAGCAGGTTTGTTAGAGCTGTTGGGGAGGGTTTAAACTAATTTGGCAGGGGGTGGGAACTGGAGTGAAGGGACTCAAGATAGGACGAATGGTAAAAAAGTAAAGATAGCGTGCAGTCAGATCGTCAGGAAGGGCAGGCAGGTAATGGGACATAGTCGCAGCCGACAAGATGAGTATCAAAACATTAGGGATGCAGAATCAGAAAGGATAGCAAATACGGTACTCAAAGTGTTGTATCTAATGCGCGTAGTGTAAGAAATGAGGTGGATGATCTTGTTGCACTATTACAGATTGTCAGGTATGATGTTGTGGCCATCACTGAATCAGGACTGAAGGATGGTTGTAGTTGGGAGCTTAACGTCTAAGGTTGCACGTTATATGGGAGAGATAGGACAGTAGGCAGAGGGGGTGGCATGGGTCTAAAGAATGGCATCAAATCAGTAGAAAGATGTGACATAAGATTGGATGATGTTGAATCCTTGTGGGTTGAGTTAAGAAACCACAAGGGTAAAACGACGTTGATGGCAATTAAGTACAGGCCTCCCAACAGTGGCTGCGAGGTGGAGCACAGATTACAACAGGATATAGAAAAGGCATGTCAAAAGGGCAACGTTATGGTAGTCATGGGAGATTTTAACATGCAGGTCGATTGAGAAAATCAGGTTGGTATTGGATCTCAAGAGAGTGAGTTTGTTGAACGCCTAACAGGTGGCTTTTTAGAGCAGTTTGTCATTGTACCTGCTAGGGGATCAGCTTTACTGGATTGGGTGTTATGTAATGAACTGGGGGTGATAAGGGAGCTTAAGGTAAAAGAATACTTAGGAATCAGTGATCACAATATGACTGAGTTCAACTTGAAATTTGATAGGGAGAAAGTAAAGGCTGATGTAGCAGTATTTCAGTGGAGTAAGGGAAATTACGGTGGTATGAGAGAGGAGTTGGCCAAAGTAAACTGGAAGAAGCTGCTGGCAGAATGTCAGCAGAGGAGCAATGATGTGCATTTCTGGGAAAAATGAGCAAGGTGCAGGACATATGTATTCCAAAAATGAAGAAATAACTCAAATGGTAAAATAGTACAATCATGGCTGACAAGGGAAGTCAAAGCTATTGTAAAAGTAAAAGAAAGGGCATACAACAAAGCAAGAATTAATGGGAAGATAGAGGATTGGGAAGCTTTTAAAAACCTACAGAGAGCAACTAAAAAAATCATTAGAAGGGAGTAGAGGAGATATGAAAACAAGCTAGCAAATAATATCAAAGTGGATAGTAACAGTTTTTTCAAGTATGTTAAAACTAAAAGAGAAATGAGAGTGGATATAGGACCGCTAGAAAATGAGGCAGGAGGACTAATAACGTGGGACAAGGAGATGCCAGATGAACTAATTGAGTATTTTGCATCAGTCTTCACTGTGGAAGACACTAGCAGTATGTCTGATGTTGTGGTGTGTGAAGGAAGAAAAGTGGGTGCAGTTACTATTATAAGGGAGAAGGTGCTCAAAAAGCTGAAAAACCTAAAGGTACATTAGTCATCCGGACCAGATGAACTGCACCCCAGGGTTCTGAAAGAGGTAGCGGTAGAGATTGTAGTGGTATTAGAAATGATCTTTCAAAAGTCATTGGACTCTGGCATGATGCCAGAGGACTGGAAAATTGCAAATGTTACTCCACTCTTTAAGAAAGGATGAAGGCAGCAGAAAGGAAATTATGGACCAGTTAGCCTGACCTCAGTGGTTGGGAAGATGTTAGAGTCAATTGTTAAGGATGAGGTGATGGAGTGCTTGGTGACACAGGACAAGATAGTACAAAGTCAGCATGGTTTCCTTCAGGGAAAATCCAGCTAGGCGAGCCTGTTGGAATTCTTTGAGGAGATTGCAAGTAGGATAGATAAAGGGGAATGCAGTGGATATTGTATATTTGAACTTTCAGAAGGCCTTTGACAAGGTGCCACGCATAAGGCTGCTTACCAAATTAAGAGCCCATGGTATTACAGGAAAGTTAATAACATAGTTAGAGCATTGACTGTTTGGTAGCAGGCAGCGAGTGGGAATAAAAGGATCCTTTTCTGGCTGGCTGCCAGTGACTAGTGGTGATCTGCAGGGGTCCCGATGTGGCCTTTTATATATTGGCGAGACCCGACGCAGACTGGGAGACCGTCTTGCTGAACACCTACGCTCTGTCCGCCAGAGAAAGCAGGATCTCCCAGTGGCCACACATTTTAATTCCACATCCCATTCCCATTCTGACATGTCTATCCACGGCCTCCTCTACTGTAAAGATGAAACCACACTCAGGTTGGAGGAACAACACCTTATATTCTGTCTGGGTAGCCTCCAACCTGATGGCATGAACATCGACTTCTAACTTCCGTTAATGTCCCACCTCACCCTCGTACCCCATCTGTTACTTATTTTTATACACACATTCTTTCTCTCACTCTCCTTTTTCTCCCTCTGTCCCTCTGAATATACCCCTTGCCCATCCTCTGGGCCCCCCCCCTTGTCTTTCTTCCCAGACCTCCTGTCCCATGATCCTCTCGTATCCCTTTTGCCTATCACCTGTCCAGCTCTTGGCTCCATCCCTCCCCCTCCTGTCTTCTCCTATCATTTTGGATCTCCCTCTCCCCCTCCAACTTTCAAATCCCTTACTCACTCTTCCTTCAGTTAGTCCTGACGAAGGGTCTCGGCCTGAAACGTCGACTGTACCTCTTCCTAGAGATGCTGCCTGGCCTGCTGCGTTCACCAGCAACTTTTATGTGTTCTGCAGGGGTCGGTGTTGGGACCGGTTCTTTTTATGTTGTATGTAAATGATTTAGATGATGGAATAGATGGTTTTGTTGCCGAGCTTGCAGATGATATGAAGATTAGTGGAGAGGCAGGTAGTGTTGAGGAAACAGGTAGGATGCAGAAGGACTTAGACAGATTACGAGAATGGGCAAGAAATTGGCAAATTAAATACAATGTTGGAAAATGCATGGTCATGCACTTTGGTAGTAGAAATAAATGTGCAGTCTATTTTTTAAATGGGGAGAAAATCCAAAAATCTGAGTTGCAAAGGGACTTAGGAATCCTTGAGCAGAATACCCTGAAGGTTAATTTTCAGTTTGAGTTGGTGGTGAGGAAGGCAAATGCCATGTTAGCAATCATTACAAGAGGTCTAGAATATAAGAGCAAGGATGTGATGCTGAGGCTTTATAAAGCACTGGTGAGGCCTCACCTTGAGTATAGTGAACAGTTTTGGGCCCTTAACTTAGAAAAGATGTGCTGGCATTGGAGAGGGTCCAGAGGAGGTTCACAAGGATGATTCCAGGAATGGAAGGTTTATCATATGAGGAAGGTTTGATGGCTCTGGGGCTGTACTCAGTGGAATTCAGAAGGATGATGGGGGGATCTCATTGAAACCTTTTGAATGTTGAAAGGCCCGGACAGAGCAGATGTGGAAAGGATGTTTCCCCAGGGTGGGAGAGTCTAGGACAAGAAGGCACAGCTTCAGGATAGAGAGGTGCCCTTTCAAAACAGAAATGTAGAGGAATTTCTTCAGCCAAAGGGCAATGAATTTGTGGAATTTGTTGCCACATGTAGCTGTGGAGGCCAGGTTGTTGGGTGTACTTAAGGCAGAGATTGATAGATTTTTGATTGGACATGGCATCAAAGGTTACGGGGAGAAGTCCGGGAACTAGGGTTGAGGAGGAGATTGAAAAAAGGATCGTCCATGATTGAATGGTGGAACAGACTCAATGGGCCAGATGGCCTAATTTTGCTTTTGTATCTTTTGGTCTTATGGTCCAATAACTAATTTGGGTGCCATGGTAGTGTAGCGGTTAGCGCAATGCTATTATAGCTTGGGACGTCAGAGTTCAGAGTTCAATTCTGACATCAGCTGTAAGGAGACTGTACGCCCTCCTCTTGGAATATGTTTTTTTCTCTAGGTGCTCCGGATTCATCCCACAGTCCAAAGACATACCAATTTGTGGTGTTACATACCCCATGGGTATCTTGTGACTGTCTTATGAGCATGATGTAATGGTCTTGTGGAGGTCACATGATGTAATTTTCCTGCCAGTGTGAGGTCACATGATGACCTGTGCTCAACAGGTATAAAGGAGACCCTTGGTGTGACGCAGTTAGTTTCAGTTGAGTTGTTGTTTGCTTCATTAGTTACTCCATTATGCTGCGTATTTGTCTCATGAAGCAGTTTTGTTTTAAAGAGGAATTCTTTTTCTATTGTAAGGTAAAATAGTTGTGCCGGCAATTTCACCAATCGCTGCCAGCTTTGTTGGTGTACTTTTGATTTACCTTTACAATAGTATTGGAGAGTGAAGAACTTACTGAAGGACGGGAACCTAAAGGATCAGAATAAAGTTGGAGTCTTTCGATGGTTTCATGAAGGATCGACCTTATTAAGTCTACGCTCAGAAAAGTGACCTGTATCTGAGATAAATTCTGCAACAGCAGAGAAGTTTGTGCAGTTTTCACTCGCCAGGAAATGGTCAGTTCCTTTAAGCCGTTTTATTTCCTTCATCGTGAATCCTTTGGAGAATCAGCAGTAATGCCACGTTTTTGAAGAAATCCGTTTCCAGAGAAGTCTCTCCTTATTGACTGTGTACATCACTTGGACTTTAAGACTGGGTTCGAATTTACCACTTTAAGAACTGTTTTCGAACTTACTCTTTTAAGAACTGTTCCAGAGTTGCCGTATAGCAGTTAACTTCCAGTTAAGTTAGTCGTTTGAATACTTTTCACTATTATTGAGCAGAGTTTAATAAATGTTTGTTTGTTTTTATGAAACCTGCCTCAATTGATAATTCATTGTTGCTAATCACATGACAGTGGACTAACAGGTAATTTTAAATTTTCCCATGATTAGGCTAGGGTTAAATTAGGGGTTGTAGGCAGCATGGCTTGAAGTGCCTATTCCACACTATATTTCAATAAATAAATAAAATTAAGTCTGGTGGAATGAAAATATATTGAATCAGCATCACGTTTGATATCACGGGCATATGTAATTTGTTATTTTGTTATTTTATAAAAAATATACTGAGTGTTCATGGGCACATTGTCTATTTGGAAATGTGATGACGGAGGGGAAGAAGCTGCTTCTGAAATATTGAGCGTGTTTCTTCCGACTCCTGTACCTTCTCCTTGATGGGAGCGGTGAGAAGGTTGTATTGGGGATGATGGGAGTCCTTCATTATAGATATCACCTTTTTGAGGCATTGCTTTTTGAAGTTGTCGTTATTGCCCATGTTGGAGCTGACTGAATTTACAACTTTCCACAGCTTTTTCTGACCCTGTGCAGAGTCTCCTTCATTCCAAATGGCAATGCAACCAGTTAGAATGCCCTCCTAATGAAATATAGCTGCTGTCATATTTCCTTGGCAATTGTATGAATATGTTGGGCACATGATAGATCTTCAGAGGTTTTGATGCCTAGGAACTTGAAACTGCTCATCCTTTCCACTTCTGATACCTCAATGAGGACTGCAGACATCCCACCCTGCAAAAACTCATTTCAGGGAGGTAGCAGCCCGCGCCCCCCTCCCCGCAACCCCATATCTCCCCCCCCCCGTTGACCTCCAAGGGTGCATGTAATACTTTGTTTAGTGATTTTGTCTAATCTGTAAACCAAGTTGGGTATATGTAACAAATGTGACATTAAAATATGTACTTACGTTATAGTATCATGTTTATTCCATTACAACTTTAAGCAAGTGTACAGGGAGTTTGGCCTCATCACGTAGGACATCAATAGCATAGCTCCTTGGCAGCTAGCCAGCTAGTTTAAATTGGGGTCCCCAACCTTTTTTACACCGCAGACCAGTTTAATATTGACAATATTCTTGCGGACTGGCCGACCCGGGTGGGGTGGGGGGGTGGGTGTTAAACACGACTGGAATATAGGTGATAAGTCAACTATAAGTCACTTGTAAGTGACTAATACACTCAATAATTTTGTTCCTAAAGGGGTCTATCTAACAAATTTAATATTAAACACACAGCGCATATTTTCCTCGCATGAATGTAGTGATAAGTCTATTATAACAGTGGTCCCATACTCCGGGCCGCGAAGAATCAGCGGTACAGCGGTAGCCGGGACGCACACAGCACATCTTTAAGAAAAAAGCCGAAATAAACAAGCTAAATGATTAGGTGCCGCCCGACACATAAATGTCGGCCCAGATCAGAGACAACGCAATTGGCAATTGCCTCTGACCTGGGCCGACATTTACGTGCTGGGCGGCACCTAATTAATTAGCTTGTTTATTTCGACTTTTTTCTCAAAGATGTGCTGGGTGCATTCTGGTCATCGCTGCACTCTTCGCGGCAATGTATCGGTCCGCAGCCCAGAGGTAGGGGACCACTGAATTATGAGTCACTTATAAGTCAATAGCATCATAACATTTTAAGTAACGCTTGGATATTAAACACACAGCACATATTTTCCTCGTATGAACATATAAAATGATTGCAACACACCAATATCACCGAATCAGTGGGAGCCCTGGGCTTGTTTTCCTGCAACAACACGGTCCTATCGAGGAGTGATGGGAGACAGCGATACTCGAAGTGGGTTCCTTATGTCCAGTCTATTCCGCAATTTAGTTTTCGTTGCACTCATTGCAGAAAACTCCACTTCGCAGAAAAAAGTTGGAAATGGAAGCAATGTTTTCTGTGCTTTCGTGGTTATCTCAGGATATTCAGCCTTGACTTGATCCAGAATGCCAGCAGAGATGTTATGTCAAACATACATTTCAACCCACCATCATTTGCAAGCTCGAGGAGTTGATCTTTTTCCCACACTGACATAGATGATTCACTGGGGACATTCACAAATGGGACACGGACCCATTCCTTTGCACGTCTTGGGTCACTGATGACCACACATGCGTTAAAATTCAACAGTGCGTGACAGGGAATGAGGAAAGGTGCAGCTGACTCATATCGTTTTATATCGCCAAATCATGAAGAGACCAATCAGGATGCTCGCTCTCCCTCTCAAAAAAATCTACTTCCGGGATATTGTATATAATTTCCGGGCGTCAGGGAGCCTCTATCGATATGCAGGAGACTCCCGGAACTTCCGAGAGAGGTGGGATGTCTGGGATTGGTGTGTGTTTCCTCGACTTCTGCTCCTGAAGTCCACAATCAATTCTTTGGTCCTACTGACATTGAGAGCAAGGTCTTTGCTATGACACCACTCAACCAACTGATCTAACTCATTCCTGTATGTTTCCTCATCATTATCTGAAATTCTTCCAACATTAGTTGTGTCATTGGCAAATTTATAGATGGTGTTTGAGCTGTGCCTAGCCACACAATTGTGGGTGTAGAGAGAGTAGAGCAGTGAGCTAAACACACATCCTTGAGGGGCACCATTGTTTGTCGTCAGCAAAGAGGAAAAGTTATTTCTAGACAAATCAGATGGTGGTCTCCTGCTGAGGAAGCCAGGGATCCAGTTGCAGAGGGAGGTACAATGGCCCAAGTTTTGGAGCTTGTTGATTAGAATTGAGGGTATATTGAAGTTGAACGCTGAGCTTTAATCAACAAACAGCAGCCTGATGCAGGTATTGCTATTGTGCAAGTGATCTAAGGCCAAGTGGAGAGCCAGTGAGATTGCACCCACTGTAGTCCTGTTGTGGTAGGAGAATTACAGTGTGTCCAGATTCTTGCTTAGACAGGAGGTGATTCTGGCCATGACCAAACTCTCAAAACACTTCATCACAGTAGATGTGAGTGCAACTTGGCAAAAGTCTTTGAGGCAGTTCTCTCTGTTCTTCTTGGGCATTGATATGACTGACAACTTTTTGAAGAAGGTTTGAAGATGTCCTTGATCACTTCTGCCAGTTGGTTGGCACAGGTTTTTAGAGCCCTACCAGGTACACCATCAGAACTTGAGGCCTTGCGAGGTTTTACCCTCTTGAAAGATGTTCTGACGTCAGCCTCCGAGACAGAGGCTTACCAAATGCTTCAGGGACTCGCACAGGAGTAGTTTTCTTCTCCATTTCAAAGTGAGCATAACAGGCATTGAGCTCATTTGGGAGTGAAGTATCACAGCCATTCATGATGCTGGGGTTTGCTTTGTCGGAGGTAAAACCTACACATCCTGCCAGAGCTGACCTGCATCTGATACTCTCTCTAACTTCAACTGGAATTGTTTTCTGCACTTAAAATAGCCTTCTATAAGACATACCTGTACTTCTTGGAAAGTTCTGGATTACCAGTCTTGAATGCCACAGATCTAGCCATAAGCAGGCTATGAAACTCCTGGTTCATCCACATCATTTTGTTAGGGTATGTCTGCTATGTTCTCAAAGGCACACGCTCATCCACACACGTCTTAATGAAGTTGGTGACAACAATGATGTATTCATTCAGACGAAGATGAATCCCAGACTATTGTCCAGTCCACCAGCTCAAAGCAGTCCTGTAAGGACTTCTCTGCTTCCTTTGACCATACCTTCATTGTCGTTACCACTGGTGCTGTAATCTTTAGTCTTTGTCTATACCACATGTTCCCAACCTGGGGTCTAAGGACCCCTCGGTTAATGGTAGTGATCCTTGGCATAAAAATGATAGGGATCCCTGGTCTATGATATGTTGATGTTAGTTGTTCAGAAACATCTTCAAACTGGCCTGGTTGAAATCTCCTGCAATGACAGAGAAGGCACTAGGGTGCGCATTTTCCTGCCTGCTGGTTATGTTGCTCGGCTCTTCCAGCACCTGCCTGATATGGGCCTGAGCTGGAATGTAAACCACTACCAGGATGATGGTGGAAAACCCCCTTGGCAGATGAAATTTGAAATATTTGATCACTAGATATTCTAGGTTCGGTGAGCAGGACTGAGACAGAACCGTGACATTCGTGCATCATGATGAGTTAATTATAAAGCATACTCCACCTCCTTTGCCTTTAATAGAGTGAGCTGCCCTGTCTTTGCAGAGGATAGTGAAGCCATCGGGCTGTAGCATTGCATTTCAAATTGCCAGTGTAAGCATGTATCTGTAAAGCAGAGTATACAGCAGTCCTCAATGTGTCCCTGGTACAGCAACTTTGCTGTGAGATCTTCAGTCTTCTCTACCAGAGACTGTACATTCGCCAACAGGATAATCAGAAGTGGAAGTCTACGCCTTTGTATTTCAATCATACCTGTAGATCCACATGGTGTCCCTGCTTCTGTTTCCTTAAAGGAAAACAGCACTTGTAACCTGAGTCTGCCATCTGAGGTTCATCGATTTTCAGTAATGGTATATTCTTTAATTTTCGTAAAAGAAAGCTGCTTACTGAAGTACCCATAGCTGTGACTATGGATTTCTGCTGTAGTAGAGCTAAATGGAAATATTTAATGATTCCCATCGGAGCTGCATACTTAATGATGCCATTTTACTGGAAGCTAATGAATGATTTATAGGAATTGACATTTTTGTGATATTTCAAGAAAAGTTGTTTTCCTCATAAGAAAAATAAGACCATCCATTGGAAAACTCCTTAAAATAGAGTTCTATTACATTGCTGTGGCTCATTGCAGATGGCTTCTAAGATTTTGCCTTAAGATGAACTTTCATTATTTTATTTGCTGTTAAGGAATGCTTGGAATCAACATTTTAAATAAAATGACAATTTTCAACAAATTATTTTACCTTGATAAAATGGAAGATTTTGTGTGGCATAAGTATTATTAGCTCATTAATCTATGTTGTTCCAAACCGTCAGTTTTCACAAAACAGTTTAAAACTCTGGTTAAGATGGCAGCGAGAAATGGTTTCTGTCGAGGTCATGGATCAGATGTAATTGTTGTTAGGACTTGTTTTTAGGTTTGTAGGGATTGTTCTGGGGATAGAGAGGGTAGCTGAGAGCTGAGACAGGAATGTGCGGGAATTAGAAGACAGGCTGGTCACTAAGCCTCCACTCCACTCCACGTTCGTAGGCCAGGGACATGAATGTGGTTGGATGTCACACTTACAGACCAGCGAGGAGGAGAACTGGTGGACCCCAGTGCAGTGATTTAATTAGAGTTCCATGCGGACAAGAGGCATGAATGAAGTTGACACCCCCTTCCCCCGCCCCCCCACCAGGGTAAGCAAATTGTCGAAACTGGAGTTCTAGACTTAGTACTTGGGTGCATTCATCTGTGAGTCCGACGATTGAGCATTGGAGTTCAGGTCCTCATCCAGGGTCCTTGTTCATCATCATTAGTGAGTCCTGCATCAATGCCGAAGACCGAAGCCCAAAGTTTGACCAGAACTCCAGATTGAAACCCAAAGGTTGATGAAGTCCAGAAATTGAGGCCTGATGGCCGAAGTGCTATATCTTCAAATTTCTACAAGTTTGCTGCGGAAGTCAAAAGCCCAATGCCTGCGAATCCGTGAGTCTGCTGGAGGCGGAAGTCAACTTGTCCCAGGGCTAGAGGAATGTGTGTGTGTGCATGGGTGGGTGAGAGGGCGGAACAAGGCTTGATCTGCGATTGTTGCTTTGTCATTTGCTGTGCTCTACCTGATGTTCTGTGTTGCTCTACTGAGCATGATGGGCATGCTATGATGGTGCTGGAATATGAGTTAACACTTGTGGTCTGCCCCACTATATCCTTGCTAATGCAAATAATGCATTTCACTGTATGTTTTGATAAGTAAACATGAACATGAGTATGAATTTTAAAAATGGATAGTGAAATGTGAAGTCCTTGATCCATTTACTTAAAAACTCAAAGTGATTTAAGTTGATTTAATTACCATGATGTTTTATTTAAGTATGTAAGAATCACTATTGTTCCAACATATCAATGTTCAACATCGGGTCTGCTGCACCATCGATCTACTGCAGGCCATTGCACTCTAACTTGGACTATGTATTTTTTGTGACTATGTTTTACGGCTATTGGAACTACATGTGCTGTGTGCTGTGTGTGACTGCTGGTACTGTATTTTGCACCTTGGCCTCAGAAGAAAATTATTTCATTTGGCTCTATTGATGTGTATGGTTGAATGACAATTAAGTCTGAACTTGAACTTCTGAAAAAAAGGTTATCATTGAGACTGTTAACTAGTGTATTTGAGACATCGGGTTAATTGTAGTTTTATATGAAAGAAAAACACATTTTGAAAGCTTTGTGTTCCAAAATGAGCGAATAGAAGTATTACATCCCAACATTTTAAGAAATTAAAATCAAGGGTTTCAACAAGCAATAGACAATAGACAATAGGTGCCATTCGGCCCTTCGAGCCAGCACCGCCATTCACTGTGATCATGGCTGATCATTCACTATCAGTATCCAGTTCCTGCCCTATCCCCATAACCTTTGATTCCGCTATCTTTAAGAGCTCTATCCATCTCTTCTTTGAAAGCATCCAGAGACTTGGCCTCCGCAGCCTTCTGGGACAAAGCATTCCATATATCTACCACGCTCTGGGTGAAAAAGTTTTTCCTCAATTCCGTTCTAAATGGCCTACCCCTTATTCTTAAACTGTGGCCTTTGGTTCTGGACTCACCCATCAGCGGGAACATGCTTCCTGCCTCCAGCGTGTCCAATCCCTTAATAATCTTATATGTTTCAATAAGATCCCCTCTCAGTTTTCTAAATTCCAGAGTGTACAAGCCCAGTCGCTCCAATCTTTTGACGTATGACAGTCCTGCCATCCCGGGAATTAACCTTGTGAACCTACGCTGCACTCCCTCAATAGCAAGAATGTCCTTCCTCAAATTTGGAGACCAAAACTGCACACAGTACTCCAGGTGTGGTCTCACCAGGGCCCTGTACAGCTGCAGAAGGACCTCTTTGCTCTTATACTCAATTCCCCTTGTTATGAAGGCCAGCATGCCATTAGCTTTCTTCACTGCCTGCTGTACTTGCATGCTTGTTTTCAGTGAATGATGTACAAGAACACCTAGATCTCGTTGTGCTTCCCCTTTTCCGAACCTGACTCCATTTAGATAATAATCTGCCTTCCTGTTCTTACCACCAAAGTGGATAACCTCACATTTATCCACATTAAACTGCATCTGCCCACTCACCCAGCCTGTCCAAGTCACCTTGCATTCTCATAACACCCTCCTCACATTTCACACTGCCACCCAGCTTTGTGTCATCGGCAAATTTGCTAATGTTACTTTTAATTCCCTCATCTAAATTATTAATACATATTGTAAACAGCTGCAGTCCCAGCACTGAACCCTGTGGTACCCCACTGGTCACCGCCTGCCATTCCAAAAGGGACCCGTTAATTGCTACTCTTTGTTTTCTGTCAGCCAGCCAATTTTCAATCCCTGTCAGTACTCTGCCCCCAATACCATGTGCCCTCATTTTGCCCACTAATCTCCTATGTGGGACTTTATCAAAGGCTTTCTGAAAGTCCAGGTATACTACATCCTCTGGCTCTCCCTTGTCCATTTTCATAGTTACATCCTCAAAAACTTCCAGAAGATTAGTCAAGCACGATTTTCCCTTCGTAAATCCATGCTGACTCGGACCAATCCTGCGATTGTGGAGTCTTTGTAACTCTTGTGGGATAATATCTTTCCCGGCAAGGGTGATAACTGCTTGGCAGGTGAAACTTATGGCTATGAAACAATCTGATGTTCTGGGGCCCTGTGAAACTATCTCAGGTTCTGGGGCCTCCTCCTTGGTGGTTGTAGGAGTTGACCTGGGACTGCAGGAACTGGTTCTGACAGCTCTGGACACCTCTCTTCTCTAACACTTGACTCTGCTTTCCTCAACTGATTGACGTGTCATCTCTAGACGATATCAGACACAATGTCCGCTGTGTAGGAGGGTGATACTGTTCTGCCCTTTACCCTTCTGGGTACCCGCTTTTGATCACCTCTGTAGCCCCTCGCCAGGACTGCTTGTTCAAAAGTGAAACATCGAACTTCCTTGTTTGAGGACCCCATCAATTTGTCTCAGCTGTTTGTCCTGTGTACCCCTGAGGTTGGGTTTGAGGAGATCCAAGTGTGAACACAAGGGACGACCCAGGAACAGCTGATGAGTTGTAGATTGTGGAGAGTACTGCATTGCAATGTGCAAGGAGGAAATTGACAAGCTTCTGATCCAGTGTCAGTGTGGTTTGTTCTGCAGTACATTCTTTAGACTCTGAACAGAACTTTTCTGCAAGCCAGTGTTCTGGAACACCAGTCCTTCAGAGGAAGCTTCTCCACACATCAACAGTGTGTGAGGCTGTAGTGGAGGCACTTTGTAGCTGCATCCATTACTACCAAGAAAATTTAGACCATGAATGAACTGGCAAAATCTACATGAATCCCTTGCCAGGGAAATACAGGCTATTCCCAGGGATGGAGCATTGCTGCTCTTGGCATCTTCTGTACATGTTGGTATATTGAACAGTGCATGGCAATCTGCTCAATCTGCCGATCTATTCCAGGCCACCAGACAAACCTTTGAGCCAACAGTTACATTTTGACAACACCTAGATGACAGGCATGTAGCTCCTCCAACACTTTAGCTCTGAGTTTGGATTGTACAACAATTCTCAATCCTTACATAAGGCAACTTCCATCAAGAACAAGTCCCTCACAGAGTTGGTAAAAATAGAGGAACTGGCATTTCTGCTAAACTTTCCAGCCATTTTGTGTGGCCATGTAGATCTGAAACAGTGTGCAGTCTTTTCTGATTTCCCTTTGTATCACCTCTGCTATAATGAGGAGACTTCTGATTTGCATTAGGGAGAATACCTCTAGAGGAGTGACCTGTTTTGTAAGTTTTTCAGGTATTTCCTTTTCCAAGGGTAAACAAGGCAATCCACCAGCATTTCCATGATTAGTTGTTCTCCAGAAAACAGCACCCATCTCTGCATTCATGCTGCTGTAGCTGTTGGTGGAACACTCTTCTGTCTGCCCACTACCCTGGACCCCCATCAATTTGCCTATTGCACCAACAGGTCAACAGAGGATGCCATCTCCACGGCATTTCACTCTGCCCTGACCCACCTGGACAGCCCCAATTCTTACATCAGAATGCTGTCCATTGACTTTAGTTCGGCATTCAATACTGTGACCCCCCCCCCCCCCCTCCAAGCTGATCACCAAACTTCACCAGCTTGGTATCAGCTCATCCCTCCGCAACTGGACCTTGGACTTTCTGACTAACAGACCCCAATCAGTTAAGTTAGACAACCTCTCCTCCACCACTCTCACCCTAAACACTGGCGTGCCTCAAGGCTATTGGCTGAGCCCTCTTCTGTACTCCCTTTTCACCTATGCCTGCGTTCCTGTACATGGTTCTAACTCCATAATCAAGTTCACAGATGACACCACGGTGGTTGGGCTGATCAGAGGGGATGACGAGACAGTCTACAGGGACAAGGTCCAGCACCTGGCTGCATGGTGTGCCGACAACAACCTGGCCCTTAACGCCCAGAAGACCAAGGAGATCATTGTGGACTTCAGGCATGCTAGGAGCCTCACTCAAATCCCCATCTACATCAACGGAGCTGGAGTGGAGTATGTATCAAGCTTCAAATTCCTTGGAGTCCACATTTCCGAGGATCTCACCTGGTCCCTGAACTTCTCCATCCTGATCAAAAAGGCACAACAGCACCTTTAGTTCCTGTGGAGCATCAAGATAGCTCATCTCTGTCCCAGGATAATGACAGACTTTTACCGCTGTACCATTGAGAGCATACTCACCATCTGTATCTCAGTGTGGTGTGGCAATTGTCCCGTATCGGGCCACAAAGCACTCCAGCGTATGGTGAAAACTGCCCAGTGGATTATCGGCAGCCAATTGCCTACCATTGAGAATATCTACTATAAATGCTGCCTGAGCAGGGCAAAAAGCATTATCAAGGAGCATCTCAGCCTAAACATGGACTTTTTACTCTCCTCCCATCCGATAGGCGCTACAGGAGCCTCCGCTCCCGCACCAGCAGGCACAGGAAGAGCTTCTTCCCTGAGGCTGTGACCCTGCTGAACCTCACACCACAGCGCTAAGCAGTATTGTATCCATATTGTACTGTCTCAGTACTTTTACATTTGTGTGCTGTAGCACTTTTTTTATTCGCAGTTATTTTGTAAATAACACTATTCTTTGCATTTCTGGTCAGATGCTAACTGCATTTCATTGGAACAACACACATAAAAGTTGCTGCCTGGCCTGCTGCTTTCACCAGCAACTTTTATGTGTGTTGCTTGAAATTCCAGCATCTGCAGATTTCCTTGCGTTTGCATCTCATTGGCTTTGTATCTGTACTCGGCATAATGACAATAAAGTTGAATCTAATCTAATCTAATCTGTGGATTGAAGATGGACACTTGTGGTTCATGATTAGTAACAAGGGTAAGCTCTCCCTGCAAAGTACTGGTTGAAATGTTTTACACCCCAAACCATGCTCAGGGCCTCTTTGTCAATCTGTGCATAATTTTTCTCTGTAGCAGTAAGGGAATGCGACTCAAAGGCTATGGGGTGTTCATTTCCTTCACTCATCGCATGAGACATGACTGCTCCTTTACTATAAGTCAAGGCATCACATGCAAACTTCACTAGACAATCTGGATCATAATGTGTGAGTAGTGTCATGACATCATCATCTACTTCACCATCTAGAAAGCCACCTCGCATTGCTTTGTCGATTGCCATTTCTGCTTTTGTTATTTATGATTATTATCTCCTGGTAATCACTGTTTATGAACCCGTGAATTTGCCCATTTTCTGGCTTTCTTTTAACTCAACTGTGTTCTTTCTCGGCCTTTCAAAGAACTCAGTGCTGTGCTGCCTTTTTTTTAAACTCGAACATCTCATGTACTTTATTTGAAAAACAAATATCACACTGCTCTTCGACAAGCAGGTAGTCGTCTCAGATTCACTTAAAATTTCGTCGTCACCACTGTTATGTTTTGTAACTCCAAAACGTAAAAGCTGATTGAAAGAAAAATACAGAGCCAGGAGTGACCTGTGCACATTCTTAGTTTTGCTTTTAGCAAGATGTGCATGTATGACATGGTGGCCTGAGGACATTTGTCATTCATGTATGTTTACATATACATCCACAATTAATTGTTTAAATGAACAAGAATGCTTAATCAAACAATGCATTTGCAATATTACTCAAATATTACTGAAATATTCAATACACAGCAAAGTCAAATAAAGGTCTAAACCAGGGTTCTGCAGAACCGTAGGGCTCCGTGAAAGGTCATGATTAAAAAAATAAAGATTGTTGTTTGAACTTTGCGTGATTCTACCACTCGCAGTGGTGTGCAATAACCGGGCAGCCCTGTTAGCAATCTCATTAGAGGTCTCTCAGTCCAGTATGGCAGTGCATAGTGGGATGGTGTTTATTTCGTTGCGTCCATTCTCTGTTTTTGACAAGATTGGGGGGGGGGGCATCATTGATAGTTAGTGAGCACTGTATTTCACAGAGAGGAGGATAGTAGGTTGATGAAGAGCACGAAGTGCATTTTCTGAGCATTGAATAGGCTCACTGCCTTCTGATCGTGCACTCGAGATGAGAATTACTAACCTGCCCCTGGACTAGTTCTGGATTTCTATGAAAGAAGAGTATCCTGCCATCCATAGGAAAACAATGAACATTTTGCTACAGTTTTCAACTTCTTACATGTGTGAGCAGGCTCTTTCTTTTTTAACAAGCTTTAAAAGCAAGAACAAAAATCGTCTCAATTCACTTGAAGGTGAAATCCATGTGTGCTTATCCCAAGTTCGACTCAGATTTGAGTACTTGTGCAGCAAATAACAAACACAGGTTTCACATACTAGGCCTATATTTGAGCCTGCTCACGTCACTTATCAGGGAAATGTTTTTTCAAAGTCTTGTATAAAATTGTGTCTTGTGCTATATTTTTATTCATGTTGCTTTGGCTTATGGTTTTTAGTAACTTTACTATTCAACATTGTGAATACATTTTCATGTTGTAAATAGCATTAATTAAAATCAATTTACAATCTTTATTTAAATTAAATCTACCGAACCTACCTTTAGAAAAATTAAATCCCATTTTGGCTTAGGGCGGTTATTTAGGAGAAATTTATTATGTTTGGCTTATGAGATTTTAAAAGTTATGAAAGGGGAAGAAAGATGAATTTCAATGAAGGTAAGCTGAGCTTAATGACATTTTTTTTAAGAACTTTTGGCTAAAAAATCATTCTCTACTCAGAAGGGCATTGACAATTACTTTTGGATTACTATATCTACAACTTACTGATCACACTAATGTACCGTGAGCAGTAGATATAATAATTTTTACACCCCCTGAGACCTGGAACTTATTTCAAAAGTTCCTCCAGGACAAAAAAACGGTTGAGAAAAGCAGAGGGAAACAACAGATCAATTTAGCAGCAGAATTTGGGTAATAAAATTAAATGTGCTCAGTTGAACCTTCTCAAGGACGATTAAACTGTATCTTCCCATAAAAAGGTAGCAGTAGCATCTGGAGACGCATGATTTTTCAGCATGACTTTAGCAGATATCAGACGATGAAGGGAAAGTCAATGGAAATGAAGAATGAGCTTCAGCTTTTTCCTCACACTACCATCATCACTTGGTGGGCTCCTGATTCCTGTGGCTAGAAGATTCCTGGTCTTCACCAAGAGCTTCACTTCAGTGGAGTGGCTTTCAAGAGATTTTACTCTTGCTGTTTAACTCTCAGGAACACCTGAAATCTTCCGCGTAATTAGTCTGATTTCTTTCCAGTGTACTGCTGTGTTTTCCATGAGTATTCTACCCTTCATTTCTCCCCCCACTAGTGACAGTGAGATCTGTGTGAGAGCGAGAACCATTGTAAAGAACAAGTCTCAATGCATGTAAGTTTAGCTAAGGCAACGAAAAGGAGTGAGGTGTAAGTGGATCAGCCATCACAGAGTGGACGTTATTGAAGCTGTTTAGTAGGTAGAGTGGCAAGGTGAGGATTGGGCTCAAGAAGCATCGCCAAGGGAGGACAGATGAGAAGCAGGTGATAAAAGATAAGGTTCTGTTTTATATAATATTAAATAAAAAGGTATCAAATACAATTAATTAAGTAACGTGGGCTATCAGGATCAGGTGATGTGTTGTAGCAACATAACATAATGGACCCTAATGTGATTTATGATGACCACATCTGCAGCAAGTATTGGTTGCTTGAAAAACTCAAGGTCACCAGGTATTTTTGAAGTAGGGTTATGTCCTTTCAAAACAATAGGAGTCACTTTAACCTAACCCACTTCTTGCATATAATAGGCAGTTAAAATTGTTATGATGTCCACCTGCCAATGCTCATTTTCTTCCTTGAATCTTCTATTTTAACTTGTTCCTTTGACAACATGGTCAAAAGCTGCTTCTGCTGCGCCAGTCATTGATTGGCCTGTGCGAAGGATATGGCAGCTCGTTCCTGTTGGCTGGCTTTCGCGCCATGGCACCAATTTCCGGTTCTGGGCACCCCATAGTTATAACAATAGCACATGCAAAAGACTGTCTCTTTTGCTGGGGACTCACTTCAGACTGAGGTCGTGACCAGTGCTGAAGGACTATTGGGAAAGTGCGCTGCAGATAGGAGGGCTCACATGCAGGCTTAGTTAAGTACGTTAGTTGAATGTTTGGTTTTGTTGTTGTGTAACTTGGGGAGACTCAATGAGGTACCTTTTAAGTTCGAAATGTTGGTGTCGTAGTTTGTGTAACTTAGGGTGGCTCCGATGAGTACTTGTTTGACTTAGATGCTTGGCTGAGAATTTTAACTCTTTGTAAATAAATGGTTAATGCTTTTACTTGTAATCAGTATCTTCTGTTCCACTTACCAAACCTACAAATCTGTTTCCCTGTAACACTTGTTAGGTTACCTTTGCTCCCACCAAATGATTATGCCTTGATCAGGTTTCAAGGATCTGAACATTATGGAATATTAAGATTATGCTTTATAGATAACAGAAAAGACAGAAATGGATAAAAAGGAACAGAAAGTGTCTCAATTTATTGCAATTGCAAATGTCTCTGGAGCCATCTATGTTATATGGGGAATAGCATGTGTAAAAATAGTGCACCTGGTAATCTAACAGAAGCATATTCAGAGATCACAGATGAATCTTAATGCCTAATAATGTTTAATTTCCAAAGTGAAGTACATCCCAAATGAGTGCATCTTTTTCATTCAGTTAAATTGGCTGATAAATAATATCAGGTAAAGTCCCACATACAGTAGTTGTGTTCTTCATTTCTGCAGCATTAAGTAGCACAATTCACCCACATATTAACAGCAAAGCAACGACATACTGAAAATAGAAGTGGGAATGTTTGCAGTGTTCTGTTGCACTTGTACCTCTGAAGACAAATAATATAACCATCTATACCAGGACAAAATGTGAGCTCTGGCCGGAATGTGCAAAGTTACCTTCAGGCCATAAAAATAGATAACCACCTCTTAATGGCATCATCTTTGCCGTATCCCTCCACTGTTCAGTCTACCACTGATCAGAACACATGTAAAAACACATGGTGAATAAATTTGATCCTTGATCAGAATACTAACTGGATTAGCTATATCAAAAAAAAGATAGCAACCAGATGAAAATGGAGGCTGGTTATTCTTTGGCATATGACTCACCTCTTGACTCCCAGGAGACTTTGCAACTTCTGCAAGGCACAAGTCAAGAGAGTTTTGGAATGTTGAACATTTGCCGGGATTTGTGTAGTTCCAACAACACTTGCTGTCATCAATACCATCTAGACGAAGCTTCCTACTTGATTGGTAGTCTATTTACTTGTATAGAAATTGCACATTGCCTTCGCTACCAGCACAAAATGGGTTTAATATGTATAGTGTCCACAGTACATTGTAGGTACACACCAAATCCCCTTTAACAGCACCTGCTAGATGTATGATATCTACCACACAGAAGGACAAGGGAAACCGGTAAGTCCTCTCCAGGTCATCCTAACTCGGAAACGGACCAATATCTCCTCACCATTGCTGGGCCAAAATCCAAAAACATGATGGCTGATATCACCTCCCAGTCTGATCATGGTGAGATGGTGACATCTCTCCGAGTCATTTGCCCAGCTCTCTGGATACAGTCCAATAACTTAATGACCTAGGATAGATTATGGTTGGAAATGACTATCTTTCACAAGAAGCAGATTTATCCGAAGGAAAACAACTGCTTGAACTTTATAGATATTAAAAGATCACTTTCAATGTGATGACTGGTGATCACAAGTAGACAGGCTGTTGAATAGCTTTCCTGATTGTTACTTCTTTTGAAGTCGGTCAGTAAAAATATGACAGATTGTAAATTTGCCATCACCTATTTCACTGTTGTATTTATTGAATAGTCAGTGTTAAATGCTTATGCATATTTAACTTTATTTAAAAATTTTATTCCCATTGTGATTCGACAAAGTTCAACACATGCATGTGGTTAGTGCTATAAATCTTCCTTGAAGTCTATCCTTACCTTAGTTTGCTAAATTATGAACTGGAATAATTAAATTTCTAGAAGATTCCATTAACACCTCCATAGAAATACGTAAATGCTTGGCCCATACCTGATCCTTATTATTTAATCTAAATTCAGGCTTTGAGAAATGGTCTGAGAGTTTTGCTCCTTTGGCACACAGTGACAATGGTTTCATGAGCAGCTGTTGGTAGAATGAGGTCAGAATGGAAATAAATTGAGTTGAAATCTGTGGTCGTAGGGAAATCCTGCTTTTTGCGGGGGATAGAGTGAAAGTCCTCGATGAGAAGGAGAAGGAAAATTCTGCTTTGATTTTGAACATCTGCTGCCTTGCGGACATACCCACCCATCGGAAAGGCTTCGGGAGTAAACCCCGAGGAAGAAACCTGGAGCCGGGGTCCCTAAGACAGTTTGATGTTGTTTACAACTTCACTCTGGCAACCTCTGCAACGACACTGGTGCCGAGCTGTATCAGTGCTTGCCCTTCCATTGGACTACATCAGTGACGCGGAGAGGGGGAACCCGCTGCATGGGCCACAGCTGGTTCTTCAAATCTTCCCACCCAGGCTTGTGCCCTGGAGAGGACACAGCCACCAGAAGCGCAATCCCATGATCCCCTGGGATCGACAGCTACCTACTACTACTTGACAAAGCAGTCCCCAAATCTACATCAGGTCTCACTGATATAGAGGAGGCTGTATCGGGAGATTTGTTGTGGAGTAGTAGGTAAGGACAAGTGGAACTTTATTCCAGTTATGGTAGTGGGAGAATAGTGTGAGTGTAGATGTGTGGGAAACGGAGGAGATGCAGGTGAGGGCAGCATTGATGGTGGTGGAAGAAAGACAACATTCTTTAAAAAAAGGAGGACATCTCGGATGTTTTAAGATAGAATGCCTCATTCTGAGAACAGAGGCAGCAAATATCCAACATCAACAGAACATCTGGTGCTTAAGAAATACCATTAAATATTTAAATATTTTGGCTCTCAGACAAATGTATCCTTTGAAAACGCAGCTTAGTCATTCCTCAATCAGAGAAAGAAATCCCATTGACCCTTACCAGTCTTATGTATAAGCATTCTATATCGATGCATTACTGCTTGGTATGGTGACTGCACTGCCCATGACTGCAGAGTTATGCACACAGCTCAGCACATCACAGAAACCAGCTTCTGCTCTATGGACTCTGTCTATACTTCTCACTGACTCAATAAAGTAGCCACCAAGGACATTCTCGGTTCTCCTCACTGCATCAGTCAGAAGATAGAAAAGTCTGAAAGCACATGCCACCAAGATCAGGGACAACTTCTGCCCCACCATTGTAAGACTGCTGAATTGTTCCCGAGTATGATAAGATGGACTCTTCACTTCACAATCTAACTTGTCATGATTTTGCACCTTATTTTTTCTGCACTCTGTTATTTTTTCCTCACTGTATAATGAGTAGATTAGATTAGGTTAGATTATGAGGACACACAGTCCTCTTTTATTGTCATTTAGTAATGCATGCATTAAGAAATGATACAATATTCCTCCAGTGTGATATCACAGAAACACAGGACAGACCAAGACTGAAAAACTAACAAAAACCACATAATTATAACATATAGTTACAACAGTGCAACAATACCATAACTTGATGAAGAACAGGCCATGGGCACAGTAAAAAAGTTCAAAGTCTCTCGGAAGTCCCACATCTCACACAGACGGGAGAAGGAAGAAAACTCTCTCTGCCATGCCCGACCACTGTCCAACTCTGAGTCGTCTGAAAAACTTCGAGCCTCCAACCAACTCTCTGACACCAAGTACCGAGCACCATCTCCGCCAAACGCTTCGACCCCAGCCTCGGTCGCCAGCAGCAGGCAAAGCCGGGGATTTTGGGGCCTTCCCTCCGGAGATTCTCGATCGCACAGTAGCAATGGCAGTGAACTGGGCGTTTCAGAAGTTTCTCCAGATGTTCTTCTGTGCTTCTCACATCTGTCTTCATCAAGTCAGAATTGTGCACGGCATCCGACTTACAAATACGATATCATTTCACCGGAGAGCTGCGCACACTGCGTCGCGTCGCCACGTTCTCCTCCCGCCTGATTTGATCTGATTGAACAGCATGCAAGAAAAGCTTTTCACTCTATCTTGGTAATGCAACAATAATACTTTAAATGAACTCCAATGCTGGGCACTAGTCAAAATATCATGGCTTTTGAGTGATACAAAGCTGAGATTCCAAATATAAAATGCTTCAATATTGTAAAAAGATTAGAAAGCTCCTTGGAACAGAGAAGATTGATTTAACAAATGTGTTCAAAATTCAGGAATATTTGCCAGGGAGAAATTTTTTTTATTGACTTAAGGGTTGGTAAATACAGGGGACTATTTTAAGATATTAGAATAATGTCCCGAGATTGTAAGAAAATGTCACCCTGGCAGGGATAGAGAGAGAGAAAGAAAAGGGTAGTTAGTCTCAAAACAGGAATAAGTGAAAAATTGGGGTCTTTATCAAGGGATACACTTCCACTTAAAATATTGTATTCGACCATATTTTGCCCAACACTAACATGAAGAATGTTCACATTTAAATTCTCTGGATGGCCCAATGTCATTTTGCTGTCGAGACTGCCAAGGTCTTTCAGTGCTTGGGGAGTAGCCTGTTTCAGACATTCAGAAGGAAATAAGAACAAATAAAAATCAAGTTAAGAATTAAACCAGATAATTACAAATTAAAATGTCACTTAAAATGCTGACATATAAAAATTAAAAGCATTGACCCAAACACAATTAATGAATTAAAGTGTTATTTACTTTTCTACTTTGCTTTCATATTGCTCTTCATTCAAATGTTTTTGTGCCAGCTAAAATCAGGTATAGATACCCATTGGTAAATAAAGTGTTAACAAGTTTGTGTGCATACTTTTTAAATCTTTCAAGGATGTAACAATATGTGTGCATAGTGTAATGAGAAGATTGACAATGGAAACAGCTGAGACAACTAAATTGAATGTTTGTAGACTTAATACTGGAACTAGAATTAGCACAAGACAAATCCACCTCCTGATAAAACAATAAAATGACTAAAAAGTTTGCCCTCTTGGCTGCTAAACCTATGATACAGGTATGATGACCCCAACACTATGAGTTTCAAATAAATTGTATGCAAAGGCTTCAGTCAACTTTGGCAGGGGGAAGACATTTTCAGAACCCAACAGATTAAGTGGAGTGTGAAGTAATAAGAAGTGAGATCTCACAAAGCTTCAGCTATTCCACTACTCACAATTAGAATCAACAGCTTAGGTGATGAGAATGTGTGTAATGTGTCCATGTTTGCTGAAGGTACAAATCTAGGTGGTAAGTAATTGGTAATTGGTTTATTATTGTTATATGTACTGAAATGCAGTGAAAAGTTTTTATCTGCATGTTATCCAGACCATTGGTTGCATACATACTGTAAGTACATTGAGGTAGAGCAGAAATGAGAAGAGTGTAGAATGTAGTGTTGCGGTTAAAGTGAAAGTACAGTGTATATGGACAATGAAATGTAAAGGTCATGACGAAGTGGACAGAGAGATCAAGAGTTCATCTTTATCTTGAGAGGGATATCAGGAGTCTCATACTAGTGAGGGGGAAACTGCCCTTGAGTCAGTTGGTGCATGTTCTCAAGGGTTTTGTATCTTCTTCCTGATGGGAAGGGAGGGAAGGGAGGGAAGGTATTGAGAGGGGCAGTTCCTGATTATGTTAGCTGATTTCCCAAGGTAGTGGAAAATGCAGACAGAGTAAATGAATGGGAGGCTGATTCAAGTGAGAGAATGGGCTACATTCAGTCTATCTATTTATTTTACTTATTCATTTTCTTCTGGTGTTGGACAAAGCCATTGCCATACCAAGCAGAAAGCATCCAGATACGATGATTTCTATAGCACATAAGTTGCAATGAAGATGTAAGGAGATGATAAGCTGGAATAGACATTTGTGGAGTCTGCAAACTGATTAATGAAGATCTATTACGCAAATAGAAATTCAGAATAGTTTCTTGGACTGTATTATCTTAAGGCTTCTAGGTGCCTTTGTCTTGGAATCACAGGACATTAGCAAGCATATAGCAAGGTAAATGATGCAACAGCCTTTAATACAAGTAAAGCATTAAACTGTGAAAGTAAGTTTAGCTGTAATTGGAGAAAAACCTTAGTATGACTGCATTTAGACAAGGAGAAACATTTTTCTTCTGGGAATGAAAATCTTATCCTTTGGAAAACAAATCAGTTAGCTTTGCATTAATATAGGCTCTAATTTGACCACAGGATAAGCCAAAGTAGTTAAAAGCAGATGAAGTGACTTAGAAACACATTTACTACTATAATGCAGGAAATATAGTAGTTAGTTTATGCACATAAAATCTCAGAAATAGCATTGGTCAGATAATCTACTTGGGGCTGCTGGGTAGAAATGAATATTGACCAAAGCATTTGAAGAGAGATTTGGCACAATGAGAACACCATTGCTGGAGTTTAGATGAATGATAGAACTTGATGATAATACTTCAGATGATGAAATGCTGGGAGGTAGAAGATGAGTCACAGTCCAAATGAATAGCATACAAAGCTTGAGGCTGCATGTGGTATACTCCCAGTCCTATTTTTTACATCCTTCAAATTGGCAGGAGGATCAGGCAAGTTCAGATATTTCTTTCTTTTTTTAATTTTATTTTTATTGAAGGAATGACACAATACAGAATATATAATGGATTACATTTTCCTCCATTTTGCTTTAGTATCGTACCCCCAAAACAAACCTCCCCCCACCCGCCCTCCCCGAACATAACATGGCAGCTAATATATTTACAACACAACAATTCACAAATACAAGTACGAACATTTCACAACCATACCCCCACATTACTTCAAGACAACAGCTCACACACATCTGCAATATGTCAGATGATCCAAAATACACTCATATTTACAATTCATCAACCACCCTGTGAGGTAAATTATAAGTGTGTTAAATGGGAGGCAACTTCCCAAGTACAATCAAATGCCCTCAACTAGTAGGTAATTCCTTAAGACTTCTAAAAAAGAAAGGTCCCCATTTCGAATAGAACTTTTCACAGACCCCCTCAAAGTGAATTTAATCTTTTCTAATTTCAGAAAAACATTACATCTTCTAACCAAGCAGCAGCAGTTGGGGGAGTGGCAGATTTCCAAACCAGCAAAATTCTCCTACGGGCCAATATCCGACTGGCTTGCATTTAAACCCAAATCATCATCTGCCACACCAAATACAGCTATAAGCGGGTAAGGTCTCAGTGTCACCCCCAAAACCTCACTGATAATTTTAAAAACCAGTGCCCAATAGTCATCAAGCCGAGGGCATGACCAAAATGCATGCACTAAACCAGCCGGAGAGAAGGAACACCTGTCACAGCCAGCGTCTGTCCCAGGGTATACGTCTGCAAGTCTGGCTTTACTTAAATGTACCCTGTGTAAAACTTTAAATTGTATGAGCCCCAGTCTAGCACATGATGATGAGAAATGAACCCTATTCAATATTTTTGCCCAATATTCCTCCACCAGATCCATACCAAGGTCATCCTCCCACCTACTCTTAGTTTTGTTTAGATCTTGAACTCCCAAAGACATCAGCTGAGAGTATAGTTCAGAGATCAGCCCTTTATTGTTAAAGCTAAGAGTGAGTTTTTCCCACAACATAGCAGGTGGTAGAACAGGAAAAGAGGGAAATTTTTCCTTGACAAAGTGGCGAATCTGCAGGTATTTAAAAAAATGATTATGCGGAAGGCCTTACTTAGCGCGCAGGTTATCAAAACTATCAAATATGTTATCAGTATACACATCCTTAATGCACATAACACCATTCAAACCCCATTGTCTGAAAGCTGAATCGACTGTGGAGGGAGGAAATAAATGGTTTTTATGAATGGGGCCCAAAACTGAAGCTGATATGAACTTACAGTGGCAGTGAAATTGATTAAAAATTTTGAGGGTGGAGAGCACGACCGGGTTAGATGTGAATTGAGAGGATTTCAATGGTAAGGAAGAATACACCAAAGCTGGGAGAGACGAGGAGTGGCAAGACCGTGACTCAAGCAGGCACCAGATTATATCTGGCCGGTGGAGCCAAAATAATACTTTTTGAATGTTCGATGCCCAGTAATAATGAATAAAGCTGGGAAGACCCATTCCACCTACGTCACGACCTCTTGGAGAGTGTGCTTATTAACCCTTGGGACTTTATTTTCCCAAATAAAGGAGGTTATAGCTTGATCGACTGATTTAAAAAATAACTTAGATAAGAAAACTGGCAAACACTGAAACAAATAAAGAAATCTAGGAAGTATAGTCATTTTCACTGACTGAATTCTTCCAGCTATAGTAAGGGGTAAAATGCGCCATCTCTCGAAATCAGCCTTCATTTGGCTAACCTGAGGCCTGTAGTTAGCTTCAAACAGAGATGTAAAAGAGTGAGTAATATGTATTCCTAGGTATACAAAACCATCTTGAGATAAAGGAAAAGGCAAAGATTCCTGTCGGATCTGTAGGGCCAAGTTATTAATGGGAAAGCATTTGCTTTTTTGAAAGTTCAGTTTATAGCCAGAGAAGGCTCCAAATTGACCTAATAATGACACAATAGCAGGACTACTACCTACAGGGTCGCTAACATAAAGTAAGAGGTCATCAGCGTATAGGGAAACACAGTGTTCCATGTCCCCTTTTCCAACACCTTGAAATAATGTAGTTGACTTAAGTGCAATAGAAAGAGGCTCAATTGCAATTGCAAAAAGAAGAGGGGACAATGGGCAGCCTTGGCGAGTGCCACGTGTTAATGGGAAGTAGTCAGATCGAAAATAATTTGTCTGTATACATGCTAAAGGCGAGTGGTATAATAGCTTAACCCAAGCTATAAATATTCTGCCAAATCCAAATTTCTCCAAAGCACTAAACAAGTATACCCACTCCACTCTATCAAACGCCTTCTCCGCGTCCAAGGAGATAACAACCTCTGGACTTGGAGAATCACTGGGTGAATAAACCACATCAGCCAGTCGACGGATATTAAAAAAAAGAATAGCGATTTTTAATAAAACCTGTTTGATCATCTGAAATTATCTTGGGAAGGGGACGTTCTAAATGACATGCAAGCACTTTAGCCAAAATTTTCACATCTACATTCAAAAGTGAGATGGGTGGATATGATCCACATTGAGTCGGGTCCCTGTCCTTTTTAAGAAGTAGTGAAATAGCTGCCTGTGAAAGAAAAGGGGGTAAGGAGCCGTTCTCCAAAGATTCCTGAAACACTTCTAGAAGGACCGGTATGAGCTTATCCTTAAATTTCTTATAAAATTCTGTTGGATAACCATCAGGACCTGGAGACTTACCACTCTGCATAGCCATAATGGCATTATTAATCTCTTCCTGCCCAAGAGCCCGATCTAGGTTCTCCACCTCCTCTGGTTCAAGAGTTGGTATTTCCAAATTATCTAAAAAACGTTCCATATTTGTTTTATCTGAGGGGAACTCTGAGGCATACAGAGAGGAATAAAAAATTGCAAAGATGTTATTAGTCTCTTTTGGATTGCTTGTCAAGTCCTGGTGCATGTCTCTTATCTGGGGAATAAGTCATGATGCAGCTTGACATTTCAACTGATGAGCCATAAGCTGGCTGGCCTTGTCACCATATTCATAATAGAGGCCATGTGTCTTAAGAATTAATTGTTCTGATAGGTTTGTAGATAGAAGATTAAACTTCGCTTGCAAATCAACCCAGCTTTTATATAATTCCGCAGTGGGTGCCTCAGAGTATTTTCTATCCAGGTCCAAAATAGATTGCAATAACACTTGCATTTCCTTCCTATGCTCTTTATTGGCATGTGAAGTATAAGATATTATTTGACCCCTCAAGTAAGCTTTTAAAGTTTCCCAAAGTAAAGAGTACAATACCGACTCAGTTTTGTTAGTCTCGAAGAATGTGTCAATGTTAGCCGATATATAACTACAAAATTTCTCATTAGAAAGAAAAAGATGGTTAAGTCTCCACAGAGGCCGTTCTCTAACGTTTAAAGGAAAACATAGGTCCAGTTTCACGGGATCAGATATAACTATAGGTCCAGTTTCACGGGATCAGATATAACATAGATCCAGTTTCACAGGATCAGATATAACTATAGCAGTATATTCAATTTGTCTAATCATTGGGATCAAGGAGTTATCTATAAAGAAATAGCCTAGCCTGGAATAGGAGTGGTGAACATGAGAGAAGAAAGAGAATTGCCTAACTGATGGATTCAAAAATCTCCAAGGATCCATATAACCATTTTGTTGCATAAACATTGAGAAGGCATTTGCCATACCAGAAAATATTCCCCTAGGGCAAGACCTATCAAGCAGTGGGTCAATAGCACAGTTCAAATCTCCGGAAAAGATTGGCTTATGTGTATTCAGGTTAGGTATTAATGACAAAACCTTATTTGCAAATTGGACATCGTCCCAATTAGGAGCATAAACATTTACTAAAATAACAGGTATCTGAAAGAGAGAGCCAGAGACTATAATAAAGCGACCGTTAGGATCACTGATTACATCAGATGGTGTGAACTGCATTCTTTTGGTGATTAATATTGCCACCCCCCTGGACCTACTATTAAATCTGGAATGAAAAACCTAACTAATCCATGCTTTACGAAGTCTATTATGGTCCTCCACTCTTAAATGTGTCTCTTGTAGAAATAGTATATCTGCTTTTAATTGTTTCAGATGAGAGAAAATTTTAGCTCTTTTAACCGGACCATTCAGCCCCTTTACATTCCAAGAAATAAACCTCACAGGGTGGCCTCCATCAGCAGCACTCACGTTAACCATATCAAAAGACCCACAGGGCCTACAATCCAAAACAGTGCGAGGGCATAAATTGCACACAATAACGCACAATGAAAAGAAAGTCTGATCAATCCGTAACACACAAAAGAATAAACTGCCATGATAATCCCCCAAAACACTCCCCCACCCCTTTACACAAACAACAAAAAAACCCAATTAACCCCCGAAACCTAGATCTACCTCCCCAATTGAGGATGATCACAGGCAGTACCCAACAAAAAACTACCAAGGGGTTCCCCATACAACCCAACTTTCTATCTAATCTAGGGTGGCTCCCCTCCTTAACATTTATCCAATCACTTATACTACCTTTAATATAACATATAGGCTAAAGATGACACAGGTCAAGCTAAGCATTAAAACCAAAAAAAACACTGAGCAACTTAAACACCCGAGATATAAATCCCAAATATTTACATTTTGCTGGTTGAAAGTTTTTGTTAATCAGTTTCGGCAGCATAGTAGTTCGACCCAATCGCGTTCCACAAATTAAACTGGAAAAAATGAACAAAGAAGTGGATTGTGAAAATTAACAGTTTGCCTCGGCATGAGACCCCTTCCATGCTGTATGAATAACCTAAAAAAATGTCATTGCTCTTTTCGTTCTTCTTCTCCCCAGCGCGAATGGTAAAACTCTTTGGCCGCCTCTGGTGTATGGAAATAATGCTTTTTACCTTCATGCATGACCCGGAACTGGGCAGGATACAAGAGGCCAAACCTGACCCTGCAATGGCGGCTTCGGCGCTCACCAGTCGGTCACTGTAATCGTTCAGGCCGTCTTCAACCCCACGAATGCGTTCGTCGTGTGTCCCGTAAGCAGACATAATTTGTTCCATGGTAGCAGTCACTGGTGATAAAGCATCTTCAAGTTCTCGTTTTAGGGCAGAATGCACCGCTTGCGTCACGTCAGAAATAAGTACTAAACGAAGCCTCTCCAAGTCATCGGGCAGCGCAGGTCCGGGTCCAGCTCCAGCAGCGTGCACCGGCGCCATTACTGTAACATCCGCCTTCTTGCTCGAGGCTTCGCTATCTTTTTCCCCAGTTTTACTTCAAAGGTACATCCTACTTGCCATTTCAATGTCCAGCTATGTCCCGCATTGTTCACAATGGTAAATATTCAGTTATCTCGAGCATACAGCAAAGATAAACAGGTAGATTTTCAATAAAAATCGGGAGCCACACTCACACGCACCGACTCACTCCATACTCAACCCCAGAAGAAGTTCAGATATTTTTATACAGCAAGTTATGATCTGAAATGCAGTATCTGAGATGGTCATGGTCCGGTCCGTGAAGTCTGCATTCTGGTTCATAGTCAGGTCCATTGATCTTTGGTCCGGATTTTCCTGTTTTCTCCCTTGTTCTGTTGGGTGCTTTAATTGAGGCACCTGATTTTCATTTCGGTCTGGCACATAAATACCTCTGCAAACCAGGGATTGTTTGCTGGACTGTTCCCTTTCCTTCCCCTTCCTTCTGAAGCTTTGCCTGTGTCCTCGCCTGTAGTGCTGTCAGGTTCAACTGCCAGAGCAAGACTGGGGCCTTGCTGTGTCAAGATAAGGATCAGTCTGTTGTTGTTTGGAATTGTCTCTTTGTGTCCTCGCCTCCACTGGGTAGGTCCAGCCACTTGCTGCTACCCTGAGTGGAGAACTGTCTTTTCGTGTTCAGTGTTCTGTGTATAGAAAGAGCCCCGGCCCTTGGTCCTGTTCCCAAGGAGGAGGTCCTGGCTCTGTGTGCTGTGTACGAGTCCCGGCCCTACGTCCTGCTCCCAAGGAGGGGTTCCGGCTCTGTGTTCCATGTTCCTGTCTCCCAAGTCCAAGGCTCCAAGATTCCTGTCTCCCAAGTCCAAGTCAAGGCTATGTGTTCTCATCCTGTCCATGCGCCTCACCCAACCCTGTGCTGGAGTTCCCTCTTCCAGTGCTGGAGTTCCCTCATCCTGTCCAGGAGTCTCACATCCAGTCCTGTAGCCATGCCACGACCTGTAGTCATGTCTTGTCCTAGCCTAAACCTGGATTCCGTTTCCGAGTCAAGACCCAGGTTCCTAGTCCCAACCAAGACCCAGGTTCTGGGTCCTTGTCCAGGCTCTAGTGCCAGAGTCCTGTGTCCCTAGTCCAGGCTCCTTGTTCCTAGTTCCTTGTTCGAGTTCCATGTTTCTTGTCCATGTCCTAGCTCAGGCCCTGCATCCTAGTCTCGTCCAGGGCCTGTGTCAATGACCAGCGTCCTTTCTTCCCCTCTTCCCTTGCTTTCTTGACACATCGAGTCCTGTTCCTAGTACTTCAGTGTCTGTGTCTTGCATTTGGGTCCGCCAGCAACGCCCAGCGTATGACAGAGATGTTAATAGACTCACATTTACTTGTATCTGTACTGAGTAAATAACTAATAAGAGATTTCAAGGTTTGGCCAAGAGCAGGGTTTGCAGTCTACAAAGTGGTATATGTTGTCATTCTGTGGTGCATGATTTTATGAATCTATTTTTTGATTGCTAAGTAATTGGTTATATTATATTTAATGCCATTTATAATTGGTTGCCATTTAACTTTCTGTAAGTATCATATGCATTTGAATTTGGTTTATATCAGTAAAATATTTAGTGAGATAAGACCATCAGATATAGAAACAGAATGAGACCATTTAGTCCATTGAGTCTGCTCCACCATTTTATCACGGCTGATCCATTTCCTTTTCAGCTCCAATCTCCTGCCTTCTGTATTCCTTCATGCTCTGATCGATCAAGAATCTATCAACCTCTGCCTTAAATATACAAAAGACTTGTCCTCCACAGCTGCCTGTGGCAAAAAGAATTCCAGTGAGTACAGACCCAGAGCCATCGAACACTCCTCAGATGATAAGCCTTTCAACTCTGGATTCATTCTCATGATCCTCCTTTAAGCCTCTCCAATGTCAGCGCATCCTTTCTTAGATAAGGGGCCCAAAACTTCTCACAATATTCCAAGTGAGGCGTCAACAATGCTTTATAAAACCTCAGCTTTACATTTTGTTTTTATATTCTAGTCCCTTCGAAGTGAATACTGACAATGCATTAGCCTTCCTCACCACTGACTCAATCTGCAAATTAACCTTCAGGGAATCCTACATGAGGACTCCCAAGTCCCTTTGCAGCTCAGATTTTTGAATTTTCTCCCTGCTTAGAAAACAGACAATGTTTTTATTCCTTCTACCAAAGTTCATGGCCATAATTTCCCGACACAGTATTCTATCTGCTACTACTTTTCCCATTCTCCTAATCTGTATTTCTGTAACCTCTCTGCTTCCTCAAGACTACCTGCCCCTCCACCTATCTTTGTAGCATCTGCAGACTTGGCACACAAAGCCATCAATTACGTCATCCATCTCTTTGGCATAAAACGTAAGAAGAAGCGGTAACAACACAGACTCCTGTGGAACACCACTATCATGGAATTAATTTCATAATACTTTGCTGGTCACAATTACACCATGAAAAGTTCTAGATTTGAGAGGCCACATTTTCAGAAAGTGTAAATTGGAGGGGGGTCACATTGTGTGGTTCAATGTGGGACAATGGGGCTATGTTCAACTGTGTCACACCCTTTCACTGATGAGGCTCACATTTAAACACAAACAGATGCTGAAAGGTATTACAGACATTCCTAATTGTTGCAGGAGCGTACAGAGGAAAGAAACTAATGACCAATATTTCTTACTGTCAGTGCAGCACGTTAGATTTTTATGGAGCAATGGAAGATGAACATGCTCCACTTCTCCCTGAGACAAACACAACTAAAGATGCATATCAGAAACCCTGTGGTCTTCAAATGAACTGCAGTGGAATTTGAAGCTTCCTGAAGAGTTTCTTTCACCATAAAGGAAAGATTATATGCCAGACTGTTTGACAGTTCATCCAAAAGGGTGGTATCAGATATGTTCCCTATTTTAAAATGTTTTCCTAAGCTTGTGCTTCAAAATTGATGATTATATCTCATGATTTTATCCATTTCTATCATGCAGAAAAGTTTTGTCTCCAAAAGAATAAAGGCAACAGTCCAACAGATTGCAAAATTTGCCTCAAGATGTGAAAAGTAATTTGAATATTTACATCAATGAAGCAACATTAAATAAATTGGTAGTGTCATATCACGATGAGGTGGAGCTTTTGAAAATTTCACTGCTATTAAATACGCATTGATGTTCAGCTGCTGAAGCCAAAGCATTCAGTGTATTTAGCATTATGCATGGAAGGGAACTGTATGCTTAATTTATAGTGTCATCAGTTAGGGACATGTAAAGTCTATGAGGACAAAGATCTATCACAATGATTTAATAATAGATTAATTGGATATCATTATTTATTTGCATGTTTTCCCAATTGTATTTTTGCCGTAGTTGCCTTTGGAGATGTGTTCTAGAAAATGAAATATTGCATAGTGCTCCTATTAATTCTCTGAGCCATTTTGTTTAAGATCTCATCTGTACAGATCACCAGCACTGTCTATAAGATATGTGAGATGAGAAATGGATAATTTCTCTAGTGAAAATGACAGTAGTATGCAACCTAAAAAACAAAGTACTTAGCATTAAAAAAAATGCTTTAAGCTAATGAAAGGAAAATTCATAATTAATGTCAAAAGCTTAAATTACAAACAAAGAATGATGAACAATAAGAAGGTAGTTTGTCTTACGAATGGGAGGCAGTCACTTCACCAAGCAGAACTGGGCTAGCTCACAGGGGAGCAATCCCAGCAGTCCTATCCCACGCACCCCCCCCTGCCCCCGGTTATTTCTCTATTCTCCTGCATCTTTTTCACTCTCACACATGCCTATTAACTCCATTTTGATTCTTTTTGCTGTTGACCTACAGTACATTAAATAGGAATTTATAATAGACAATTCACCTGCTGGCATATGGAAAGGAAATGAGTGCAAGGTAGAAACCATGCAGCATCAAAGCGAACGTGCAAGCTCCACGCAAACAGCATCCAAGGTCAGGATGGAGGTAGCTCCACGTACTGGGAGCTATACCTGCAGTCACGCTGGCTCCAGAGGACAGGAAACGTGACTGGAATGTTTGAAGGTATGTTAAGGAACTTGGCTGAATAAAAAGCATGCTAAGTAGGTAGTCTTATTTGCTTCTGTAATGTGACATTGTGCTATTTGTTAGTTCATTTTCAGCTTTGACAATAATTTGTTTTTGAACAGAATAAGCTGTTTAGTTCTCTAAACTAAAGAAAAGCAGGATCCTGTTTTGAGTCAGTATGGGTGAAAGTCAGGAACAGGAAGGGAGCAGTTACTCTGCTGGGGGTATTCTATAGGCCCCCTGGTAGCAGCAGAGCTACAGAGGAGCAGATTGGAAGGCAGATGTTGGAAAGGTGCAAAAATAACAGGGTTGTTATCATGGGTGACTTTAACTTCCCTAATATTGATTGGCACCTAATTAGTTCCAAGGGTTTAGACAGGGCAGAGTTTGTTAAGTGTGTCTAGGACGGATTCCTGTCACAGTATGTGGACAGGCCGACTAGGGGAAATGCCATACTAGATCTAGTACTAGGTAATGAACCGGATCAGGTCACAGATCTCTCAGTGGGTGAGCATCTGGGGGATAGTGACCACCGCTCCCTGGCCTTTAGCATTATCATGGAAAAGGATAGAATCAGGGAGGACAGGAAAATTTTTAATTGGGGAAGGGCAAATTATGAGGCTATAAGGCTAGAACTTGCAGGTGTTAATTGGGATGATGTTTTCGCAGGGAAATGTACTATGGACATGTGGTCAATGTTTAGAGATCTCTTGCAGGATGTTAGGGATAAATTTGTCCCGGTAAGGAAGATAAAGATTGGTAGGGTGAAGGAACCGTGGGTGACTAGTGAGGTGGAAAATCTAGTCAGGTGGAAGAGAGGCAGCATACATGAGGTTTAGGAAGCAAGGATCAGATGGGTCTATTGAGGAATATAGGGTAGCAAGAAAGGAGCTTAAGAAGGGGCTGAGAAGAGCAAGAAGGGGGCATGAAAAGGTCTTAGCGAGTAGGGTAAAGGAAAACCCCAAGGAATTCTTCAATTATGTGAAGAACAAAAGGATGATAGGTGTGAAGGAGGACTGATTAGAGATAAAGGTAGGAAGATGTGCCTGGAGGCTGTGGAAGTGAGCGAAGTCCTCAATGAATATTTCTCTTCAGTATTCACCAATGAGAGGGACCTTGATGATGGTGAGGACAATATGAGTGAGGTTGATGTTCTGGAGCATGTTGATATTAAGGGAGAGGAGGTGTTGGAGTTGTTAAAATACATTAGGACATTTAAGTCCCCAGGGCCTGATGGAATAGTCCCCAGGCTGTTCTATGAGGCGAGGGAAGGGATTTCTGAGCCTCTGGCTAGGATCTTTATGTCCTCGTTTTCCACGGGAATGGTACCGGAGGGTTGGAGGAGGGCGAATGTTGTCCCCTTGTTCCAAAAAGGTAGTAGGGATAGTCCGGGTAATTATGGACCAGTGAGCATTACGTCTGTGGTGCAAAAGCTGTTGGAAAAGATTCTTAGAGATAGGATCTATGGGCATTTAGAGAATCATGGTCTGATCAGGGACAGTCAGCTTGGCTTTGTGAAGGGCAGATCATGTCTAACAAGCCTGATAGAGTTCTTTGAGGAGGTGACCAGGCATATAGATGAGGGTAGTGCAGTGGATGTGATCTACATGGATTTGACATGATAAGGTTCCACACGGTAGGCTTATTCAGAAAGTCAGAAGGCATGGGATCCAGGGAAGTTTGGCCAGGTGGATTCAGAATTGGCTTGCCTGCAGAAGGCAGAGGGTTGTGGTGGAGGGAGTACATTTGGATTGGAGGATTGTGACTAGTGGTGTCCCACAAGGATCGGGTCTGGGACCTCTACTTTTTGTGATTTTTATTAACGACCTGGATGTGGGGGTAGAAGGGTGGGTTGGCAAGTTTGCAGATGACACAAAGGTTGGTGATGCTGTAGATAGTGTAGAGGATTGTCGAAGATTGCAGAGAGACATTGATAGGATACAGAAGTGAGCTGAGAAGTGGCAGATGTAGTTCAACCCGGAGAAGTGTGAGGTGGTACATTTTGGAAGGACAAACTCCAAGGCAGGCTACAAATTAAATGGCAAGATACTTGGTAGTGTGGAGGAGCAGAAGGATCTGGGGGTACATGTCCACAGATCCCTGAATGTTGCCTCACAGATAGATAGGGTAGTTAAGAAAGCTTATGGGGTATTAGCTTTCATAAGTCGAGGGATAGAGCTTAAGAGTCACGAGGTAATGATGCAGCTCTATAAAACTCTGGTTAGGCCACACATGGAGTACTGTGTTCAGTTTTGGTCACCTCACTATAGGAAGGATGTGGAAGCATTGGAAAGGGTACGGAGGAGATTTACCAGGATGCTGCCTGGTTTAGACCGTATGCATTATGATCAGAGATTAAGGGGGCTAGGGCTTTACTCTCTGGAGAGAAGGAGGATGAGAGGAGACATGATAGAGGTATACAAGATATTAAGAGGAATAGATAGAGTGGATAGCCAGCACCTCTTCCCCAGGTCACCACTGCTCAATACAAGAGGACATGGCTTTAAGGTAAGGGGTGGGAAGTTCAAGGGGGATATTAGAGGAAGGTTTTTTACTCAGAGAGTGGTTGGTGCGTGGAATGCACTGCCTGAGTCAGTGGTGGAGGCAGATACACTAGTGAAATTTAAGAGACTACTAGACAGGTATATGGAGGAATTTAAGGTGGGGAGTTATATGGGAGGCAGGGGTTGAGGGTCGGCACAACATTGTGGGCCGAAGGGCCTGTACTGTGCTGTACTATTCTATGTTCTATGTTCTTCAGGAGAATTGCCCCAAAATTCCTATCTCGAGTTTAATCAAACATCCCAAACTTTTTATTGTTCTCCACCTCAAAGAGATTTATTTTTGCCACCTAATCTCCCCCACCTTTCTTCTTTACTCTAGTAATAAACATTGGACAAAAATATGTTTTATAATTGTATCCTCTTCTAACTTTAACATGTTCCTACCGTAAGTCCAAATCTAGTCTGAAGAATAAGGTGTTAAACAATGTCCAAACATTCATTCACTTCTGATGAAATTTACTCTCTCATTTGTGAGAAATGGGTAACCATTTTTAAAAATCTATAATATCTACATTTCATTGCAAAACATGTTAATTCCACAAGCGTTTTTATCAGCTTCTACTGCTAGCAGGCTGAGGCATAATGCTGTTGTCAGCCTTTGAGTACAGGTTCAGAGCAAAATCTCAAGAGCTCATGAGATAAGAACAGGAAGTACCTGAAATACTCTTCACGTGAGGGAGCATCAATGGTGAGAGAAATGGAATTAACCAAAATGTTTTTAAAATCTCATTTTACATGATGCCAGTTCTGAGTATTCTGCATTTGACTACAGATCTCCAGTACCTGTAGCATTTCTCTTTAAGATGTTTTAAATGCTGTTTAAGATGGTCTTTATAGATAAGTGGGTGCTTGATGGTTGGTATGGACTATTTAAGGTGATAGGGACGATTCTGTGCTGCATCTCACTGATGGAGAAACAGGAAAATAAGGAAGGCTCAGTCACCTGCTTGATACTTGCATGGACTACAAAAATGCACTACGTTACAAGCAAGTGTCAGGATGCTGGAGCAGGGATCCAATCACAGACCCAGTATTGTGAACATGTGATATTAATTGAGTAACAAATCCGGAGGTGCAAACAAAGTCGGCGTCTGAGCAATAAACAGAGAGGCAGATGATAGGTGGAGCACAATGAGACACAAGTGGCAGCAATACAGGTATTGATGAGAGTCAGGGTACTCAGTAATACAGGGTTGGAGTGCAGCAGGAGCAGGGACAGGGGCACATGACAATACAAAACCACAGACTGACAGCTGGGGGAAAACACACAAAAAGACAGAGTTCAACTGGAGGTACTGACAGCATGGCACCTTTGACTGGGGTGGCTAAGGAGAAGCTGATGAGGAGAGTCCTTAAGCTCCAATATTCCATACTGCGAATGGGTTCATTCAGACAGTGAGCAGCTGAAATTCTTCATTCAGACAACACATCTGTTACTTAATGACTGGAGTAATATAGCCTTCTCAGGCTTGCTCGTCAGCGAGGAGCAGGAATGATCTCCTTCATATGGAAAGTAATATGATCAGATTGCCAGACAAACCTGCTGAAGGTAGTCTTATCCAGTTTCTAATGTACACCAGAATGCCTCAAATGATTGGCAAATGCAGTGACTAAATATAGAATAATCTGTGGTACAGTGGATTCGAGTTCATTGGGTTAACTGGAACACATTGGGACCAGTATATTTTGGCTCAGTTAAGTGGCTGTCCCAATTAGCCAAAGTTTCATGGAAATGGTTAAAAAGGTATAAAAAAGACAAACTGCCATTTAACTGTGTAACAAATTATGTACTTAAATGAAACACAGAACAAATTAGAACATTTTCAATACAGCTACAGTACTATAAAACTGCATTGGTTCCTAATAGTTATCAACAGAGGAATTCATCCAATGTACACTGCTGTGTTCTTTTGATTGACTGCAAATGAACAAGATCAGTGCAGACACCTAGTGCAGATAATGGACTGCCTTCATACAATATTTTTGATGATTGTATCCTCCAAATCTTTATTTTCACTGTAACATTCAAGATGATTGTCAGTACCTTCAAGTTCTTCATAGTTTCTAAATTGTTCAAGGTGAAATCATTTCATTTTCACTCCTGGCCATTTCTGGCATCTCCAAGCCTGACTGTTTGAAACTGTAGTGAGCAAAACAGTTTGGAATTGTCTTACTGCTTATTTCTTGACAACTATCAGTGACAAAAATCACTGCTCTTTGAACCCAAACACATGCACCTGATGCTATTTAAAAACTGTTTGCCTGAAGGATGGTATAGTGTCTAACAGCCACACAAATGCACGTGACTGACACTAGTTCGGCAACAGTCTCCTGCCCCAATTAAGTGGCATACTGTCTCAAATAAACAAATAGCATCAGGCTATTTTCTTGATTAGTTTTTGTTCTTTAAGAGTTGGCCCAAATATGCGGCTGTTCTGATTAACTGATGGCCCAATTAAATGGAATCCACTTGGCTGTTTTGAATTTATACTTGTTATTTGGAATTTATTCATTCAGAAATACATTCAGAATAACAAACATCAAAATAAATTTAGTTAAAACTTACAAATCACAGAATGAAGCAAAAACTAATGTAGTACTATGTGTCCTAAACACATCATTTTAACTTTCAAAGTTAAAAGTTCAAAGTAAATTTATGTGTGCCTGTCTGTTTTAAATGTACTAATTTTTGGGACTTTTTTCTTTTCAAAAAAGTGGCACTGGCAAGTTAGAATTTAATTGAGCCTCCTTTTTGGTGAAAGTATTCCCACAATGCAATGGGGAGGAATTCCAAGATTTGCACCTAACAGTGAATGGATGTTGCAACGTTGTTGTGTTAAGATGATGTGTGGCAAGGAAGGATACCTGCAGGTGGTGCTGTTCCTATGTACCTGTTGCCCTTGGGGGTAGAAGTTGTACATTTGAACGATGCTCACCCAAAGGCTTGGTGGATTGGTAAATATCATAAGGTGCAGCCAAGATTCACTTGTTCTGAAGGAAATGAAATATCCAGAGAGGTGGATGACTAAGTCAAAGTTTGCATTGCACTGGTGTTCAACCTCTTGATCTCATTGGATTTTGGATCGTGCAAACAAGCAGAGATAATTCAATCCCACTCCTCACATGTCCAGTAGAAGGTAGAAAAGCTCTGTGATCTCAGCCCCTGATCACGCATTGCAGTTGAATAATTCTACTGTTGGTTCAGCTTGGTAGCTGGACAGTTGCAAATGTTGATGGAGTGGAAAGCTACTGGTGGTAATTGTAATATATATATATCTATTTACTTTAGAACAATGACTCCCCTTATCACTACATATGATCTGTCGTCTGTGCATGTGTATTGATCTCTCCCCCTCGTTTTCTCTCTCTCTCTTGCTGCAATGTGAATACACCAGTTAAAGCCATCTCCCACATGCATGCTTTTATTTAGTTGATGTGTTGTTGCAAAGACACAATACATTGGCAATGAGTACAAACCTGAATGATAGAGAATATCATAAACTGTGCCGACAGTCATGTGACAATTATGGGATATGAGAGAGCAAGAGGAAAGAGTCGAACAGTAAAGAGAAAGCTGTCATGGATACTAACAAAGGAATACGTGAGTAACTGCATAGTACACAATGAGAGATGTGCAACTAACAAAATTGAAGTGAAAGTAACATGGCGATGGCTTCAGTGGGGAAAGTTGGTGAATTTGATAGTGCTAATGAAGGATGGGAGCCATATATCAAGAGGATTGAACTGTATTGTAATGTGAACAACGTGGATGAGAAAAAGAAAGCCCCCACGCATCTTAGCTTAATGGGTTCCAGAACATACAGTTTCTTACATAGCTTAGTAACCCCTGAAAAGGCAGTAAGCAAGACATTTGATAAAATTGTTACAATTTTACAAAATCATTTTTTTTTTAGATTATGAAGACACGTAGTCCTCTTTTATTGTCATTTAGTAATGCATGCGTTAAGAAATGATACAATATTTCCTCCGGTGTGATATCACAAAACACAGGACAAACCAAGACTGAAAAAACTGACAAAACCACATAAGTATAACATATAGTTACAACAGTGCAACAATACCATAACTTGATGAAGAAGTCTATAAGCACAGTAAAGTTCAAAGTCTCTCAAATGTCCCACATCTCACGCAGACGGGAAAAGGAAGAAAAACTCTCCCTGCCATACCCGACCACGGTCCGACTCTGAGTCATCCGAAAACTTCGAGCTCTGACCAGCTCTCCGACACCGAGTACTGAGCGCCATCTCTATCCGAATGATTCGACCTCCTTCTCGGTCGCCAAAAGCAGGCAAGGCCAGGGATTTTGAGGCCTACCCTCCGAAAGATTCTCGACCATGCAGTAACGACAGCAGCAAACGAGCGTTTCAGAAATTTCTCCAGATGTTCCTCTGTGCTTTCACGTCCATTCTCCATCAAATCAGAATTGTCCATGGCCCCTATTTAACAGATACGATATCGTTTTTCACCGGAGGGCTGTACACGCGCAGGCGCATCGCCATCTTCTCCCGCATTTGAGCCCTGGACCACTGGTAATAGATTAGATATTTAGATTCTACAAAAGCAGCCAGTCAAAGGATGAAAGCATTTCTGAATACATTACAGAATTGTACAAACTTTCCCAGTACTATGACTTCATCATTATCATTGTCATATCGTTAGAGACTGCAGCAGAACTACAGAAAATTAGCTTAGAATGTGAAATGCACAAAATGTCCTTGAATGATGCAAAAAAAGTCAAAAGTGTTATTACTGTGGCACATCCTCCCATGATGCAAATTATTGTTGGTTCAAAAAAAGTCTGCAGAGAATGTCACAGACAAGGCCACATAGAGTGAGTGCGCAAGGCTGACATAAAGCACAACCAAAGAGAAAAACCACTGAGTGGAAAAGTTTCACACACAAAACTAAACAAATGCATAAAGTGACCAAATATGAAGCACACAACACAGAATCTGACAAAGGTGAGCTGTCAATCCTCGAATTGCATAGTATTATTGAAACAAATCACAAAATCATCTTGATCACAATGGATGTGTCTGGTGTAAAACTGAAAATGGAGCTGGATACAGGGTCAGTCAGAGGCTGACTACAACAGACAGTTTTCTAAGCTACCATTAGAGAAGACCTCAGTGATGCTGAAGATCTACACAGGCAAAAAGTCTCTTCCAAAGGCAAAATTAAAGTGAAAGTGATGTATGGAGTCCAAACACGGCAGTTAGGGCTTTACGTGTTGAAAAGTGGAGGGCCAGCACTTTTCGGATGTGAATGGTTGAGAAAAATCCAACTAGACTGGCAAACCATCAAAGCTCTCAATGTGTCATCAACAGGCAACTGCAGCCCAAATGGTAGCACTAACCGGAGACTGAACAACTGCTTACTGCTAATGAGAAGGTGTTTGACAAGGGCACTGGTAAACTCAAAGGCATGAAGGCCAGAATTGAATTAGATGAAGCAGCAACACCAAGATTCCATAAAGCATGCCCAGTGCCTTAAGCACTACGTCCTAAAGTAGATGCTGAACTTCAGAGATCGGCGGTGGCTAGAATTCTCTTCAAGGTTGAGTGGAGTAGTTAGGCCATGCCTATTGTCCCAGCGATCAAGAAAGGGAAGGCTGGAGCTGTTCGTATATTTGGGGATTTCAAGGTGAACATTGACCCAGTGCTGCATACTGTGCTGTAACCACTGCCATAAATAGATGACGTTTGTCTATCTTTGGCAGGCAACGAGAGGTTTTCAAAGACTGAATTGTCACAAACCTATCTGCAAATGGAGAATGAGGAGTCAAGCAGGAAGTTCCTCACTGTCAACACTCACAAGGGACTGTTCCAGTATAATTGCCTCGTCTTTGGTGTTGCATCAGCTCCAGCAATTTGGCAAAGAGCGATGGAGCAAGTGCTCCAAGATACCCCAGGGACACAATGTTACCTCGATGACATCACTGCGACTGGCAAGAATGTTGAAGAGTACCTCCAGAACCTTGGTAAAGTGCTTACCAGGCTAAGTCTGCGGACAAAGAGGGAGAAATTTGAGTTTTTCAAGAATGAGATCTAATATTGTAGACATGTCATCGAAAAGCATGGCTTACATGAGTCACAAAAGAAGATTGAAGCAGGCACCCAAACCAGAAAATGCGTCACAACTCAGGCCATACTTGGGACTTGTAACCTATTACCACCTGTTTCTCCCAAACATTGCTACAGTGCTGCACTGTGGCAGACAGGAGCAAAGTGGAAATAGTCAGAAAGATGTGAAAGAGCATTCAAGGGAATAAAGAGACTCATGACATCCAAAGAAATGCTCATCTATTATGACCCAACCCTGTCCATCAGTCTAGTGTGCGATGTGTCTCCTTATGGCATTGGGGCCGTTTTGCCACACTCTGCGAAAGATGGATCTGAACATCCGACTGCCTTTGTTTCAAGATAACTGATGAGCACAGAATGCAATGATGCACAGATCGACAGAGAGCCCCTTAGTCTGGTATGGGGAATAAAGAAGTTCCAACACTACCTCTATGAACAAAAGTTTACAGTAGTGACAAATCACCAGCTTGTTGTGTCCACGTTCAATCCCAGGAAGGAAAATCCAGTGCTGCCTGCTGCCCGGTTACAACATTGCGCACTATTCCTAGCAGCCCACACTTATGACATAGGGAACAAGGGTACCAAACAACACAGCAATGCTGATGACTTGTCATGTCTTCCACAGTTGGCAACTGAAGAAGAAAAGTCTTCAGGCTATGAACAAGCAGAAGTGTTCCACACAGCACAGGTGAACCAGCTACTGGTAACAAATTCGGAAATACAAAGAGAAACAAGGAACGCCCTGACACTGTCAAAAATCTGTGACATCACCGTGCAAGGATGGCCAGCTCATGGTAACCCGATGTCCTCAGAGTTCTCAGTGAGCCGAGACCAACTATTCATCTGCCAACGAACACTGATGTGTGAATTTCCTGTTGTGGTTCCCTTTAAACTCTGTGCTGGAGTGTTAGAGAATCTGCATGAGGGACACCTGGGTACAGTCAAGGTGAAGAGTCTTTCCCAATGCTGCATATGGAGGCCAGGTGTAGATAAACAGGTTGAAGACTTGGCCAAAAGATGTTCAGGATGCCAACAAGTTCACAATGCACCCTCCCAGACACTGTAACACCTGTGGGAGTGGCCGTCGTCACGAAGACGAAGAGTGCACATTGACTTTGCTGGGCCATTCATGGACTCCATGTTTCTGATTGCTGTGGATACTCATTCAAAGTGGCCGGAGGTTATACCAATGAAGTCAACCCACCTCAGCAAAGACTGTCTCCTGTTACGAACCCACAGGTTTCATTTACTGTGGGCTGTCACTTTAAGAGTAAGTGAGGAGGGACTATGATGTCAGTCACAGGCTGCTGCGAACTTAAACTCATATACAGAGAGTGAGAGAGAGAGAGACTGGGGAAGCCGATAGCTTCAGCTCTCTTATGCCCACAAGGGTGGGTTAAACATTGGCATGGAGTGCATAGCGAATATGTGACTGTCCTTTGTACAATCCATAGGAGTGGATTTTTTGGGGTATCCTTGGGACCATTTTTACAGCCCTTGTCTGGGTATGTTGTGTGGTAACCACTGGAAGACGATATTCCTGTGACAGGTCACTTTCGGTGATAACTCGTATGTGGATTTGGAATGACACGTCGGACAAGACTTACGGCGACTGTTATCTCATTTTACCAGTGTGGAATCTGTGGAATGCTTCATACTTTTCTCCACGTTTCACCTTGGATTACAAATATCTCTCTCCCATCATTTATTTCGTGGATTACTGAACTTTCCTACTGTACCATCTCAAGACTATAAGTCTTGTTTCCCCAAGCTCAGAAATTATATTTACACACATCTCCACACATAACACTGTTAACTTTTGTTTATCTTGGTTGAGTTACTATATTATGAGTAGTTACTGATAAAGATAGTGGTTTTAACATTAAAACCTGACTCAGTGTGAAATCTCTTGCTGCTGGTTTGTTTCTAAAATGTTACAGTTCGTAACACTCTGCTCTGAGGAATATCTTCTCCAGAACTGGCTTAGCTGAGCAAATTGTGAGTGACAATGACCCACAACACACTTCAGAAGAACTCAGACTGTTCATGTAGAAAAATGGCATCAGTCAGACATTTCAAGTCAGCTCCTCACCACCCAGCAATGAATAGGTTAGCTGACAGATTTATCCAAACCTTCAAGAAGTCCATGAAAGAAATGGACAAGGAGGACATTTCTCTACAGCACAAGGTGGACAACTTCCTTTTTGTGTATCGGAACTCTATTCCGGTAATGACAAATCAAACACCTGCAAGGCTGTTCATGAACAGGAATCTGAGATCTCGCATACACCTCCTGAAACCAGATCTATGGAGGGAAGTGCAGAACAAACAACTCAACCAGTTGCCAAGTGAATCACTGAGGAACTTCGAGGTTGGACAGTGAGTCCAAGCACATGATTAGCAAGAAGACAAGTGGACACCCGGTGGGATCGCTACAAGAATGGGACCTCTGATGTACACAGTAGATGCTGGAGATCGTGCATGGAGACGTCATGAGGGCCAGATACAGGATGCGCAGCCAAAGAACACACCTGAGTTGATTGCATCCAACAAGACGGAGAGATTACAGTCACCAGACTGACCTTTCAGTGTTGACCATTTCACTGACTGCAATGTAACACCAGCTACTGAGAACATTGCCTTAGACAAGACACCTTCCAAACCTAATGCCACTCCACAGGTCCAGAGGCACCACCCTGAAAGAAACAGAGTACCACCCAAAAGACTGAATCTTTAGAACTGTGACATTAGTGATACACTGTTATTCTGAAAGCATGTTTATTTGGCTATGGTTTGTGAAAGGGAAATTGAATGTTTTGTACATGTGGTTGACATCCGTCTGTCTCAAAGGACAATGGGTGATGATGATCATCATCACAAGCCTGGGTGGAATGTATGGAGATCCTGAGATGCCCAGTCATCAAGATCCCTCTCTTGGCCTCACCAGTGTTGTCTAAAAGAAAGCTTATGAAGCAATACTTTTGGCACCAGCTTGGTTGCAGGAGCTGCTGGAAAGATTTTCAATAACATTCAGTTGCCTCAGGGGCTCCACTCCAGATTTGCTGTCTGGCTTTACTCCTGTAGCCTTTTTCTCTGCTGAGGCTGCCCACAAGGTAGTGGGGCTATTTACCCCTAGCCAGGATCTGGTTTATGAGCACTAGGGCATGCCTACGCACCGATGGGCCTGCATACTTATGTGTGCGGGGGCCAGAACTCCTCCCCATCCTCTGTAGTTCAGCCTGAGTCCGAAACGAGTTCCGTTTCCATGTGTCGCCAGTGAGGAGGCACTGTATGAAGCTTGCTGTTGGAGTGGCTGTGTACTGGCAGGGAGAGACTTCCACATTCAGCTCTCCTTTTTGCAAGACTGCTAGCCGGCAGTGGAAGCTGAAAGTGAGAAGGACAAGCACTCCCCATTACAGTGCCATACTAGATGCATTTAGTACATATACAGTTTTTTATCACATTATCCTTTCTCCCTTTTCAGAATAATGTTTGGATGTAGAGCAATGACACCCCTTAGCAGTATGTATGATCTGTTGCCTGAGCATGCATATTGATCTCTCTCTCTCCCTCTCTGTCGCTGCAAGGTGAATACACCAGCTAAAGACACTACAGTAATGGTACTGAATGTAAAGGGGAGTGTGATTTCTTTTTCTTGTTGAATATAACTATTGCCTGGCACAAATATTGCAAGCCACCTATCAGAACTTGTTATTGCTCTGAACATGAGGGATTATCAATAGAACTGAATACATTGCAGTCATCACCAAACAAAGAGAAAAGGAAATTACTGAAGCAGCTGAAAGTCATTCTCTCTTAAAGGGAATTAGTGATCCCAACGGGTTTCTGTATCTGTCTGGTCACCTCATGGCACGGTCACTGATTCTTTATTCAACCAAATGACCACACTGGCCAATTACGATAGTAATACTTGAACTCATTCCTCAGGGTACCTTAGGAAAAGTTCCAGTTCTGTAGTTTAATTAACATGCAATGCACCCACCAGGTAGGGGACCTGTAATGAGTGATTCTTTTGGAAGGCTTGTTTGATGTGCATTTTGTTTTTTATTTTAATACACCTATTTATTGGTATCAGTGTTCTACAAAAATATAAAGCTCGAACCATTGGGTGATCTTGTATTAGAGCTACAAATAAATATACCTCATGGGATAAAACCATGTGCAAAATTAGGTACTGTTCAACACTCAAACTCCAATTCAAGGGTTCAAAGTTTAATTTGTTCCAAAGGTCCAATGTACAAGAGAAAAATAAAAATGAAAGCATTTTATTTTGATGGAACTAGGTTATCATTTACTACATCTGAGGCCATATGCCATGCTACAGATGACTGCTGGAAGTAATTTTTATAATCTTCATAATTAGGCCTATTTTGTTGGACCCCACTCTGAAAGTAGTCAAGTGAGGTAATTTGAATCCAATTAATAGTTCTCCTGCATTCATAATACATATTGCTCTTGGCAGGTCTGCTTCAGTTTTACAGAGGTTGCATACTTCTGAACTGTCTTCCAGATGAGACACTGCTGAGAGGAAATAGTCATCTGTGAAACAACATGAGAACACACTGTAAGAATCAGGTGCAGGAGAGGTCTATTTGGTTCCTCAAGACTGCCCCACCATCCAATAAGGTTATGTTTGATCCTGCACCATAGTGCTACTTTCCTGCATAAACACCTTATCCACTGTAGTGGGACATATCTCAAGTTACAACGAGTCAGAGTACAGGAAGGCGATAGAGAGTTTAGTGGCATGTGCCATGACAACATCCTTTTGTGCAATTTCAACAAAACAGAAGAGCTGGTCATTGACTTCATGAAGGGGAGCAGTGCAGATGCATTATCTACAACACCAAAATCGTGTGTAGCTGATCTACATCAATGATGTTGAGGCTGGGAGAATTGAGACCTTAAAGTTCCTAGCCTATCTTGTTTCAACCACATTCGGGTAATGTCCATGAATGCTTACCAGCACCTCTACTTCCTCAGGAGACTAAAGAAATTTGATATGCCTTCATCAACCCTTGTCAATTTTCATTGATGCACCATAGAAGGCATTCTATCTGGAAGCATAACAGCTTGGTGCAGCAACTGCTCTGCTAATGGACACAGCTGAGAATTGTGTACACAGCTCAGCACCTCACAGAAACCAGCCTCTCCTCAACAGATTCTATCTAGTCTTCTCACTGTCCCAGTAAAGCAGCCTCTCCTCAACAGATTCTATCTAGTCTTCTTGCTGTCCCGGTAAATCAGCCAGCATAATCAAAGACCTCACCCCAGACATTCTCTCTTCTCCCCTCTCCTAGCAGGCAAAAGAAACAAGAACCTAAAAGTACATACTACCAGGTTCAAGGACAGCTTCTATCCCATTGTTATAAGACTCTTGAACAGACCTTTTACACAACAAAATGGACTCACGACTTTCCACCCTACCTCATTATGATCTTGCACTTTGTTGTTGACCTACACTGCACTTTCTCTGTATCTTTTACTTTTTATTCTGTATTGTTATTGTTTTATTTTGTTCCACCTCAGTGTGCTGTGTAATGGTTTGATCTTTATGAACAGTATGCAATGTAACCTTTCACTGTATCCTGGTACACGTGACAATGACAAAATGATACCAATACTATTATTCCTTGATTTTCTTAATATCTAAAAAATATTGATCTCTGTTCTGATTGAAATCACACTCCACTTCCCTCTTTGGTGGAGAATACCAAAGATTCATTCCACTCTGAATGAAGACATTTCTCCTCATTCTCAATGAGATTCTTACTTTGAGACTCTAATCTCTGGTCCCTGATGCTGCATCTACAACATCATCAGTTCTACACCTATCCTACCTAGACCAGAGTAATGTTGTCCATTTCCCTGAGATCATATCTCATTTTTGTAACTGTTACAGAGAATTGGATTAAATTGAATTGACTTTATTTCTGATATCCTTCACATACGTGAGGAGTAAAATCTTTATGTTACACCTCCGATTGAATGTGCAATGTGCAAATTATAGTAATTTGTAATAAGTAGTATGTACAGTAAGATATGAAACAGAACAGTCAATATAGCTCAGAAACAAAGGTTCTGAACTTAAAGAGGGGTAACTTTGAAGGTATGAGATGTGAATTAGATTAGATAGACTGGCAAATGACACTTAAAGGATTGACGGTGGATATGCAATGGCAAGCATTTAAAGGTTGCATGGATGAACTACAACAATTGTTCATCCCAGTTTGGCAAAAGAATAAATCAAGGAAGGTAGTGCACCCGTGGCTGACAAGAGAAATTAAGGATAGTATCAATTCCAAAGAAGAAGCATACAAATTAGCCAGAGAAAGTGGCTCACCTGAGGACTGGGAGAAATTCAGAGTTCAGCAGAGGAGGACAAAGGGCTTAATTAGGAAGGGGAAAAAAGATTATGAGAGAAAACTGGCAGGGAACATAAAAACAGACTGTAAAAGCTTTTATAGATACGTAAAAAGGAAAAGACTGGTAAAGACAAATGTAGGTCCCCTGCAGACAGAAATAGGTGAATTGATTATGGGGAACAAGGACATGGCAGACCAATTGAATAATTACTTTGGTTCTGTCTTCACTAAGGAGGACATGAATAATCTTCCAGAAATAGTAGGGAACAGAGGGTCCAGTGAGATGGAGGAACTGAGCGAAATACATGTTAGTAGGGAAGTGGTGTTAGGTAAATTGAAGGGATTGAAGGCAGATAAATCCCCAGGGCCAGATGGTCTGCATCCCAGAGTGCTTAAGGAAGTAGCCCAAGAAATAGTGGATGCATTAGTGATAATTTTTCAAAACTCATTAGATTCTGGACTAGTTCCTGAGGATTGGAGGGTGGCTAATGTAACTCCACTTTTTAAAAAAGGAGGGAGAGAGAAACCGGGGAATTATAGACCGGTTAGCCTAATGTCGGTGGTGGGGAAACTGCTGGAGTCAGTTATCAAAGATGTGATAACAGCACATTTGGAAAGCGGTGAAATGATCGGACAAAGTCAGCATGGATTTGTGAAAGGAAAATCATGTCTGACGAATCTCATAGAATTTTTTGAGGATGTAACTAGTAGAGTGGATAGGGGAGAACCTGTGGATGTGGTATATTTGGATTTTCAGAAGGCTTTTGACAAGGTCCCACACAGGAGATTAGTGTGCAAACTTAAAGCACACGGTATTGGGGGTAAGGTATTGGTGTGGGTGGAGAGTTGGTTAGCAGACAGGAAGCAAAGAGTGGGAATAAACGGGACCTTTTCAGAATGGCAGGCGGTGACTAGTGGGGTACCGCAAGGCTCAGTGCTGGGACCCCAGTTGTTTACAATATATACTAATGACTTGGATGAGGGAATTAAATGCAGCATCTCCAAGTTTGCGGATGACACGAAGCTGGGGGGCAGTGTTAGCTGTGAGGAGGATGCTAAGAGGATGCAGGGTGACTTGGATAGGTTGGGTGAGTGGGCAAATTCATGGCAGATGCAATTTAATGTGGATAAATGTGAAGTTATCCACTTTGGTGGCAAAAATAGGAAAACAGATTATTATCTGAATGGTGGCCGATTAGGAAAAGGGGAGGTGCAACGAGACCTGGGTGTCATTATACACCAGTCATTGAAAGTGGCCATGCAGGTACAGCAGGCGGTGAAAAAGGCGAATGGTATGCTGGCATTTATAGCGAGAGGATTCGAGTACAGGAGCAGGGAGGTACTACTGCAGTTGTACAAGGCCTTGGTGAGACCACACCTGGAGTATTGTGTGCAGTTTTGGTCCCCTAATCTGAGGAAAGACATCCTTGCCATAGAGGGAGTACAAAGAAGGTTCACCAGATTGATTCCTGGGATGACAGGACTTTCATATGAAGAAAGACTGGATGAACTGGGCTTGTATTCGTTGGAATTTAGAAGATTGAGGGGGGATCTGATTGAAATGTATAAGATCCTAAAGGGATTGGACAGGCTAGGTGCAGGAAGATTGTTCCCGATGTTGGGGAAGTCCAGAACGCGGGGCCACAGTTTGAGGATAGAGGGGAAGCCTTTTAGGACCGAGATTAGGAAAAACTTCTTCACACAGAGAGTGGTGAATCTGTGGAATTCTCTGCCACAGGAAGCAGTTGAGGCCAGTTCATTGGCTATATTTAAGAGGGAGTTAGATATGGCCCTTGTGGCTACGGGGGTCAGGGGGTATGGAGGGAAGGCTGGGGCGGGGTTCTGAGTTGGATGATCAGCCATGATCATAATAAATGGCGGTGCAGGCTTGAAGGGCCGAATGGCCTACTCCTGCACCTATTTTCTATGTTTCTATGTTAAATACAATTTTGTCAGTGTGAATTAATCAGTCTGATGGTCTGGTGGAAGAAACTGTCCCGGAGCCTGTTGGTCCTGGCTTTTATGCTACAGTACAGTTTCCCAGATGGTAGCAGTTGTAACAGTTTGTAGTTGGGGTGACTTCCAGCCCTTTTTACACACCTGTCACTGTAAATGTCCTGAAATAATGGGAAGTTCATATCCACAGATGTGCTGGGCTGTATGCACCACTCTCTGCAGAGCCCTGTCTGTGACTGAGGGAAGTACAGTTCCCATACCAGGCAATGATACAGCCAGTCAGGATACTCTCATATGTGCCCCTGCAGAAAGTCCTTAGTATTTGGGCATTCATGCTGAACTTTTTCAAACATCTGAAGTGAAAGAGGTGCTGTTGTACTTCTTTCACCACACAACCGGTACGTACAGACCAAATGAGATCCTCAGTGATGTCTATACCAAAGAACTTGAAGCTCTTCACCCTCTCGACACCAGATCCATTGATGTCAATAGGAGTGAGCCTGTCTCTGTTCCTCCTGTAATCCACAACCAGCTCCTTTGTTTTTATGACATTGAGGGAGAGGTTGTTTTCTTGACACCACTATGTCAGAGAGATGACTTCTCTGTAGGCTGCCTTGTTATTATTTGAGATAAGGCCATTCAGTATAGTATTATCTGCATCTTAATGAGCAGATTGGAGCTGTGGGTGGTGACGCAGTCATGGTGTACAGAGAGTAAAGGAGGGGGCTTGGAGAATTGTTCTGATCAATCCCTGATCAAATAATAAAACTGTCATCCCAATGATCAATCTGATGAAGTTTTTGCTGCACTCTCTCAACTACAACTATGTCCTTCCTTAAGCAGGGAAAGTAGACGTACACATTATTCCACCCATGGTCTCTTTGGAGCGATGGGAACAAGAAGTCTTCAATTTTATACTAATTTTTTTCCATATACTGTTAGTCTTCCTAACTTTTGCTGAATTTGTTAACTTGGTGTGATTCATGTAGAACACAGGCCAGGTCCCCTGGAACATTACCATCTTCCAGTCTCTCACTATTCAAAATTATTTTTTCAGTTCAAGGTGAAGGAAGCCCTTATATTTTCCCATACTATGTTCTGCATGCCATGTCCTTATTCATTCATTTAGCATTCTAAAACTCCCTTCACCTTTTACAGCACACAATGTCACCCAGCTTTGTATCATCAACTAAATTGGATTTATTCATCCTGGCTTCTCTGATCCAAATTACTAATGTGTGTAGATTATTAGAGATTATGCTTTTCAAACTAAAAACTCAGAGCTGGTTAATAGAAAGAGTGAGAAACAGATCAGAAGACATTGCTTAGTGAATATTTGTTTAGGATCTCTCAAAATCATGAAAGATCACTGCAATGCTTTTGACCAGTGTCTCAAACCTTTCTATTTCCTTGCTGTGGAACTGATAGACTTTTCCTTAAATTTGTTGATAGCATTCGCCTCAAAGTCAGAAAAGGAGTGAGTGATTGCGACAGATTTTCCTGTTCTTCTCCTGCTGTTGTAAAGAGATGCGTATTGACCAAACAAGATCAGGTGGACAGATTTCCTTCCCTGAAGGAATTAATGATGCAACTGAATTATTTATTTATTCAGGACTTGGGCAAGTTTAGCATTTGTTGTCCACCTTCTTAAGTTGTTGAAGTACTCCAATAGTACTGCTAGGTAGGAAGCTCAAAGGCTTGGCTCACTAATGATGGATGGCCAATGATATATTCCACATCTTGAGGTGTGGGGCTTTGAGGAGAAACATTCAGGTTTTAGAGTTCTTGAGCATCCTTGTTCTTGTTGATTCTGGTGATGGAGGTCATGGATTTTGTGGCTGCTACTGAGGTGTTTACAATATATTTTTTAAATGTCATAAACTGCAGCCCCTGTTCTATGGTGGGAACAAATGAAAGCTTCGGATAGTAAATTGGATGCCAGTCAAGATGGCAACTTTTACCAGGGGCTTCCTGAGTATTATTGGAACTGCTCTCATTGAGGGAAGTGGGCAGTATTCCATCACATTCTAGGTTTGTGCCTTGAAGAAGGTGGAAAGCCATGTGCCTATCAGGAATGAGTTCTTCATTTCAGAGTACCTAGCCGCTGATCTTGTAGCCTCAGAATTTAACGTCCAGTGATGGCAAGATGTTGGTGGTGGAAGGCCAGGTGCTGGAAATGCTACTTAATATGAGTGTTAAGTAGATTGATGCTCATGCTTAAGATTGTCATGGTCTGGTATTTTTACATGCAAATGTTGCTTGTTTTCTTAACAGCCTGTGACTGAATAACATTCCAATTGTGCAGTGATTACCATTCCTAATATTCCAGTTCCAAATATTTAAAATATTTGAATTTAAATTCTTTACAGCTGCGGTGGAATTTGAAACTGGATATTTAACAAAATTTTTGAGGGAGCAACATAGAAGATGTTGAAGTAACTCAACAGTTCAGATAGTATGTGTGGAGGGGAATGGACAGTCACTGTTTCGGGATGAGATGCTCCATCTGAACAGACTTGATGCTGGAAATGCTCAGTGGATCAGGCAGCCCCTGTAGAGGGAAATGGACAATCAGTGCTTCAGGTCGAGGCCTTCCATCTGGCCCTATCTCGTGTGTGTACATTCTTAAGGAAAGCTAATAGTGTATCGGACCATTCTGAAATCCCTGGTTGTCTAAGGATTATAGGATACAGTGTTTCTGTGTTTTACAGACTTTGATCTTTTTGGTTTACTGCTTTGAAAATACTAGATGAATACATTTTCCCACTCTTCAATCCATATTTCACTGTGTGCACCAGCAATTAACAATATTAAAGTTATGATTAAATCTCAGGAAAAGACATCAGATATCTAGAAGTGAGATAAGAAGTTTCTTCATTCAATTTTGAAATTCTTTACCCCAGAAGCTGTTGATAATCAGTCATGGCTGAGATCAATAGCATGTTAAGCATTGCATTCAGGAAATCAAAGGATATGAGAATAGGATAACAAAGCAGTATTGATAGAAAATGTTAGATATGATCTTTTATAAAAGTGAAACTGACTTGATAAGCATGCAATGTACCACTACTTCTCCTCTTTCTTATGCTATGTGTTAACAAAATATCTCATAGCCTTAACCATAACAGAACATTCTGTCAGTTTATTGCATTGAATAAGAACTCTCCCAAAAATTGTTGCTCTGTCGGAGGTTAAAATGTAAACGATCTTACCGTACAACTTCAGCTCCCCCATTGTTTGTTTTAATGGATCTAGGTCATTAGATGAGCCCTAGAGCACAGTAACAAGTCCTTCAGACCACTTAATCCATGATGGCCTGGATTTCTGCTTACTGCCGTCTCCCTGCCCCAGGCTATAGCCCCACATACCTCTCTTCAAGACTTCAAGATTATTTAATATCATTCACTGTACACAAGAGTAAAGGAGAATGAAATAATTGTTATTCTGGATCTGACGCAGCAGAAAAAAACACAAAAGATAAGGATAAAGAACACAATAATAATTAAGAGGCACAATAAACGTAAATCCAGAAGATAGCCTATATACATTGATTGATTGTATGTCTATAAAGTGATGCCAGGCTGTACATGAATTACTGACAGGATAGTAGTGATGGAGTTAGTGGGCGGAGATATTGATCTGACTTACAGCTTGGGGGAAAGTAACTGTTTTTTGAGTCTGGTGATCCTGGCTTGGATGCTACGTAGCCTCCTCCCTGATGGGAGTGAGATAAATAAGATGTGTGGGATCCTTCATGATGTTACTGGCCCTTTTCCGGCTCCTTTCCGTGTATATGCCCTTGATGTCAGGTAAACTGGTGTTGGTGATGCATTGGGTGGTTGTGACTGCCCTTCCTAACTGCTGAGGTGCAGTTTTCATTCCAAGCAGTGATACAGCTTGTCAGGGGAGCACTCTGCTGTGCAGCTGTAGAATGACATGTGTATGGATGTGCAAAGTCAAGCTCTCTTCAGTGTCCTCATAAAGTAGGGACAATGGTGAGCTTTATTGACTGTGAAGGATAAGTTCTGGGACCATGAAAACATGTCTGTGCTGTGCACTCCCAGGAGTTTGAAACTGCTCACAGCTTCTGTTGCTCTCCTACCGATGTACAGGGGCAGGGTGGGTGTGATGGTGTGAGTTCTCCTGAAGTTGATAACCTCCTTTCGTCTTGTTGACATTGAGGAAGAGGTCATTTGCCTGGTACCAGGCCTCAAGTTCTTCCACCTCCTCTCTGTAGGCCGTTTCATCATTGTTGGTGATGAGACCCACCACTGTTAATGTGATTGCTTGGGTATCTTACTGTGCAGTCATGTGTGAGAAGAATGTACAGCAGTGGGCTCAGCACACAGCCCTGGGGGGCACCCACATTGAGGATGATGGGGAGGGAGGAGCGGTTGTGGTTCCTGACTATCTGAGGTCTGTTGGTTAGGAAGTCCAACACCCAGCTGCACAGTGGTGTTATTTAGACCGAGGAGTAGGAATTTGTTCACCAAGGTCTATGGGACAATAGTGTTGGATGCTGAACTGAAATTTAGAAATGGTATTCTGACATAAGTGTCTTTATTTTCTAGGTGTGTCAGGGCCACATGCCTGACATGCTATGGCACATATGTAGAGCAGTTCTGTTGGTATGCATATTGTTGAGTGTCCAATGTTGCAGGAATGGAGCTTTTGATATGTGTCATTCGAGAGTATAAGGAACAAAACGATGCTGATATGTCAATGACTGGTAGCGTTTAAAAACTAGTAGGAGAGAAGTGTAATTTAATTGCAGACACTTCAATCAATTGTCAGTAATGATGGCCTTGAACTGTTGATACCAGCTGTGCAGCAATGAGTAAATAGTTACTTCTATTTGTTAAGCTTAAACAGCAATGGAAAGCACCATGATGTGATTTCACAGAATGATTTTGATTCCTTTCTGAATGGAAAATATTGACACCAGGATGATAATTTGCTCCAGAGTCAATATCTGATGTCATAAAATGTGTATTATTGAAATATATTTAGCTGGCTTGATAACTGCTGGCTTAGCTTTACTTACTAATGCGTAATCACAATTGTGGGCAGTCCTGGCCAACAATGGATGTGGTCAAAGTATCTATCCTTTTAATTCCAGAAAATTATAAAGGAAAAGTAATAAAAAAAAACATATATTAGAAATTCTCAGCAAGTCAGGCCACTTCTATAAAGAGAGATAGAATTAACATTTCTCTTCGATGACCAGCCATTAGAACTGTAAGAAAATCTGAGGTGTGACAGGTTTCGGCAGATGCCGAGGCAGGCAAACTGATAGAAAGGCTTGGAAAAAAGATTGGACAGAGTAAGATTTGGAAATTAAAGATGTGGGATACTTTTGATGAGAAGAAATGTTTCTACGTAAGGTTAAAAGCATCATCAATAGGTGGAATCATGCTGGCATGGTCCATCCACCTGAAGTCATTGTCTGTCGTCCTCTCATCTGGTCTAGCTAGTCTGGTTGTGGACATCGGTTTCAGTGGCAGCCTACACTTCAGAACCAGAGGTGTAGTCAGAAGGCACCTGTTCAGGACTATTAATTCTTTGCCACAAGTATCTGAGGAGGCCAACTCTGTATGTATATTTAAGGCGGAAGTTGGTAAATTCCTGATTGGCCAGGGCATGATGGGATATAGGTAGAAGGCAGGAGATTGGGCCTGAGAGGAAAAATGGATCAACCATGATGAAATGGTGGAGCAGACTCGATGGGCCAAATGGCCTAATTTAGCTCCTATATCTTGTAGTCTCATGGTCTTATTAAAATGGAAGTAAATAAATAAATAGATTTAAAACCATGTAAGAAAGGTTAACTGAACCAATTGAATACTTAATAAAATCAAATTAAATCAAAGTAATTTAAAAGAAATAACTTGCCTTGCCCTTTTCATTTTGATTTATTCTTATAATCCTCGTTGACATCAACGTAGTCTCAGGTTGGATTCAAAAAGATGATTTCTTAATGGCACAATAATGTACAATTGAGACATGCTGTTTGTAATGAGCAATTTGGCCTGTTAATTCAGGGGAATGTATACCATGACTTCTGAATTTTCAGACTTCCCTGCTCAGTTTATACAGATCCAGTGTTCACTTCATAAAGTGACTTCTTAGCCCATGCCCCAATTATTCTTAAAGTCTTATTTTTAGCAAACTGAGGCACACAAATTTGGGTTGTAGATTGTGATCAAATGTTCCATAAATAAGACGCACCACAAGAAGTCTGACTTCAAAACGATCTGGGTAGTTGGTTTATTAACCAGGTCCTAATGAAGAAAAGCTTCTCTGATTTATTCATGCTGAAAATCCTTAAACCCTTCTCATTCTGAGTGTCAAATGATTCCATGGTTTCCTGTCAATATTGTGTTCAAATATTCAGCCTATATTCTCATTAATCTTTGTTTTTCACTGGTTAGAATTTGTGTTGCCTAGGTAATGTCAGAGTATTTTGAACCCATGTTTATCATATGTCTAAACTGTCATCTATGCGTCACCTCTCTTCAAGATTGCTAAGTGCAGACTTTTTCACTTTTTAATAACTCTATTCACTTTGTACTGCTCCAATGCAATGAAGTCTTCTTCCTGTCCCAGTAACCAGGCAGCACATAATGCCCAATATGTAGTGTGATGGTATTCAGCCCTCTGTCAACAAAGCCCTAAATCCAAAAGGAGAACTTCAGCCCTATCCAATATACAAGGGGTGATTGATAAGTTCGTGGCCTAAGGCAGACGGAGTCAATTTTAGAAAACCTAGCACATTTACTTTTCAACATAGTCCCCTCCTACATTTACACACTTAGTCCAGTGGTCGTGGAGCATTCGGATCCCTTCTTTGTAGAAGTCGGCGTCTTGGACCTCCAGAAAGTGGTCCACAGCAAGGGTGATTGATAAGTTTGTGGCCTTAGAAGAAAATGAGTTAACTTCAAACTTTCTGCATAATCACTCAAAGAGTTGAACTGCACGTGCATGTAATGAGAGCTGTATACCTCATCTCCTTCTACCTTAGGCCACGAACATCAATCACCCCTCGTAGGTATGTATGGATACCCTCACTATAGTGAGGTTATACTGTATCAATCTATTCTTCAAAGACTAGCTCACCTCCCTGTTTAGTCTCTGTGGTGAGGTCTAGCTACCAATGTCTACAATTTGAGTGGTGGGTTCCCCCTCCCTGCAAAGGAGGAAATACTTCCAGTTAATGAAGTAGTTTAATTACAGATTATTGTTAATGATACATGTCTAAATTTAGACAAACTGTTCTTTACTCACATTTAAAAACTCCCAGAAGATTTCTGATTTATAAAAGATTTTGAAATTCTAAAAGATTTATCAACCACAAAGGCTTTCCAAACACAGGTCCAGTTCTTCTGAACATACCAACAAGCTGAACGAGTTGTCCATTGCAGAAACTGAACGCTGAGGAATGAATTGTTGTTCTTCTTTCTGTCTTTCTCCTTGTCATTCCTAACAATCCCCAATGATTTCTAATGTTTAAACTGCTTTGCTACTAGTTGACATTATCTACATTTGATGTTTCTTCAGATACTTTTGCTGGGATAAAGTAATTCACATGGATAGTTGAAAAGCTTCTGGGGGCAGAGACCCCTGACACCCACAATTAATACTGTGAGGGCTGCCTCGCTGAGTACACCAATCCCAACTATTAATTGATCATACCTGGGACCATGTTTGATCTGTTAAGTGACAAAGTAATTTGGGTGTGGAACCTTCATTTATCTATAACACAATGATGCAAATAACTTAGCTGAAGTTGCCTGGTTTGACGTAGGCCAATTAACATAACTCCATTGTCTTATGTTTAGCTGATGCAGACCAGAGCGCCTCATGGTCACTCATTTATAAAACATATCTCTTGTGCAGCTAGTCACCTGCTGTGGGCCAGTAGCCTGTGCTCTATAGACAGTCCTGTTTGTTTGCAAAGCTTCCTTTTAACTTCAAACTGATTATTGCTTCCGACTTAAACGAAGAATAGGATTGAATAGCATTTCATAAAGTTTTGAATAGAAAAGGGGCATTAGAAAAGTTTTATAACTGGTTATGATGGTTACTTTCTAATACCCATGGTGGTAAAATGGTAATGTGACTGGAGAGTGAGTCAGTGAGGCTTCAAATTTCCAAGTTCAAAGTATATTTATTATCAAAGTATATATAATACATGCAACCTTGAAATTTGGCTCCTTATAGACAGCCACAAAACAAAGAAATGCAATAGAGCCCATTTAAAAAAAAAGACCATCAAACACCCAATGTGCAGAAAAAAACAAATCGTGCAACCAAAAAAGGTAAGAAAAGAACATTCAGAACCGGAGTTCATGAAAGTGTGTCCGCAGCCACATAGCCAGTCACAACTGATACAGAACCCTGTTAGTTGCAAGCCTCAGCCTCAGTTCAACACGGAGAAGAGTAAACCTTGTGGAGCAGCGAGCCTCACACCAGCCTATCCCTCTCCTCCAGCTCAGATACTCTGACTTTTTCAATCTGGCCAGTGCTTAAACTGGCCAAGCAGCAGGTTGTTCCTCACTCTCGGACCTAGGACCTACCGCTTCGATGTGTTCTCAGGCATGGGACCTGCCGCCTCAGTACAGCCCAGAGCCAACCTTTCCAATCCAGCCCAGCACCTAAATCAGTCAGACTTTAGCCTGTTCCTTGCTCTTGGGCCTGGGTCCGCTGCCTTAACTCACCTCAGGTCTGCACTTCGAATCAGTTCCAGGCTCACTCCATCAATCGGCAAATATTGGCTCATTCCCGCTCTTGGACTTGGGCCCCGCAACTCGATTCAGGCCATACACGCCACACCACAGTTGTCCTGCACCTCCCAGACTTCATTTCACACCATAAAAATGCCACGTCTTACAGGGAATTCAGAAGTTCAACTCTGAAAGAGAAGTTACAGGTGTATTGATTGTATTGATTATTTTCAAGAAGAAGTGTGATTAATAAAATAATTAGAAGCTTTGTTTGCTGCCAGCAAGTCATCACTGTGCTTCACCAGCATACTCTTAAACCAGAAGATTCAACACTTAAACTTGGGATTTCTGTGCTTGCTTGTTGGTGAATGAAGAAACCCTGTCTGCTGTTGGAGCCCGAATGACACTGTCAGTATGACCAGGAATCATCTCTTTGAACCTGTGGCAGGTCCAAGGCCCCATTGATTTCATTTGGCTTTGTTGGGCAGTATATTCGGGGGTGCAGGAGAAGACATTCAACATTTTTAATAATTATATGGCTCCAATTTGTAATAAAATATTTTAAAATTTGATCCTTGTTCTTTTCTGATTCACAGCAGCAAGTATTCACAAGCAGAGGAGACTCTGTGCACGTGCTAAAGGTTATGAAGACACAATTAGGATGATATGGAAACCAATCATTGAGCACTACATAAAGCTGCAGAACAACTCAGACTGATCTGCACAGTGGTGGAAGGACCCATAGCTGTTCAACAGCCACTTCCACCACTCATTCTCTCTCTCCCACTCACACTCACCCACTCTCTCCCTGTTTCTCTTACCTCGCCCCTCCCCATTTCCTCTCTCTGTAAATCTGTCCCTTCGGTGTGAGCCCAGAGAGAGATTACCTTGGCACCAGGAAGTAGCCTACTTACTTTTATACTGCTAAAACCCCTTACCCTGGTACTTCCCCATGGTGTGAGATGGTCTTTGCACCTACACATCATTTTCATTACACAGTCATAGACTCATAGAAAAGCACAGCACAGAAACAGGCCCTTCAGCCCATCTAGTCCATGCAGATCCATTTAACCTGCCTACTCCCATCAACCTGTACCAGGACCATAGACCTCCATACCCCTATCATACATCTACCTATCCAAACTTCTCTTAAACATTGAAGTCAAGCTTGCATGCACCATTTGTGCTGGCAGCTCATTCCACACTCTCACAACCTGCTGAGAGAAGAAATTTTCCCCATGTTCCACTTAAACTTTTCACCTTTCACTCTTAACCCATGATTTTAGTTGTAGTCCCACCCAACCTCAGTGGAAAACCTCCCTCCCCTTTCTTGATATCTTTGTCTCTATCTCTGGAGACAGCTTATCTACTGATGTCTATTATAAACTCAGACTCTCACAGCTACCTGGACTATACCTCTTCCCATCCTGTTACTTGAAAAAACATCATCCCCTTCTCTCAATTCCTCCATCTTCACTGTATCTGCTCTCAGCATGAAACTTTTCATTCCTCCTTTTTCAAAGAAACAGGCTTCCCTTCCTCCACCATCAACGCTGCCCTCAACCGCATCTCTTCCATTTCACTCATGTCTGCTTTTATCCCATCCTCCCACCACCCTACCAGGAAAAGGGTTCCTGCTGTTCTCACCTACCACTGCACCAGCCTTCGCATCCAGCACACAATTCCCTGGAACTCCTGCAATCTCCAACGGGATCCCACCACCAAGCACATCTTTCCTTCCCCTCACTTTCTGCTTTCCGCAGGGATCGCTCCCCTCCCAGTGACCACCCATTTTAATTCCACTTCCCATTCCCATTCCAATATGTCTATCCATGCATCCTCCACTGTTGGGATGATGCCACAATCAGGTTGGAGGAACGACACCCTATATTCTGTATGGGTAGCCTCAAACCTGATGGCATGAACATCAATTTCTCGAGCTTCCGGTAAAGCAACCCCCACCCCCCCACCTTCACCTTATCTCCTTGCCTACCCATCACCTCCCTCTGGTGCTCCTCCCCTCCTTTTCTTTTTTCCATGGCCTTCTGTCTTTTCCTATTAGATTCCCCCTTCTCCAATCCTGTACCTCTTTCACCAATCAGCTTCCCAGCTCTTTACTTCACCCCTCCCCCTCCCGGTTTCACCTATCACCTTGTGTTTCTCTCTCCACTCCTCTCACCTTTTAAATCTACTCCTCATTTTTTTTTTCTCCAGTCCTGCCAAACTGTCTCAGCCCAAAACTTTTTTCCATGGATGGTGTTGGGCTACTGAGTTCCTCCAGCATTTTGTCTGTGTTGCTTGGATTTCAATAGGTACATTTAACGCCAGAGAAATGTATACAATATCCATCATGAAATTCTTTTTCTTCGCAAACATCTATGAAAATAGAGCAGTGCCTCAAAGAATGAATGCCAGTTATATATTAGAACCCCAAAGCCCCCCAACTCTCCCTCCCATGCACAAGCAGCAGAAAGGCAATAACCCCTCTCTTTTCCCCCACAAGCGAAAAAGCATCTGTACCCTCCACCGAGGGTGCAGCAAAGCATCAATAAAGACACAAACTTGCACCAAAGACTACTCGTTCACCCCGTAATTTGACATACCACAGACGCTCTCTGTCTCCCTAATAAGGGAAAAGGAGGTGTCCCCATTTCACAGCGAGAGGGGAGGCATAAAAAAACACCTCGCTGAACTACGGTGCTAAAAGACTGTTGCATTGCTTTCTCCGAGCTCTGTGCCCAAAGAACTCATGTTTCTGGGCACACAGCCAGCAGCCAGTTCACTGCTTTTGATCTTCCATGTACTCCCACGACACATCAGACGCTGGGACCAACCTCGAATCTGCCCGTCTCCAGAGCCACAAATATCAGGCACCTTGAATGTGCGCTAGTCTTCCAGGCTGCATACTTGGCATATCGAAAAGTGGCCGGTCATGAGGCCCTGAGTGCAGGTCCCATTTCCACAAAGAACCAAAGTCAGCGTGTAACTCCAGGTCAGGGTTGTGAAAAGAACCCTGAAAGAGAAAAAAGAGATATTAAAGGTGGAAATAGAGCTGTTTCTGAAGATGCAAGCAAAGGAGTTGTTGTTAGGCGCCATCGTCCTCATAAACTCTGCCCTCTGAATTTCCAACATCTGCAGATTTTCTCTTGTTTTCTCAGTGGAAAAAGTCTGCTTGCATTTACCCTATCTATACCCCTCATAATTTTGTACATCTCTATCAAATCTTCTCTCAATCTTCTATGTTCCTTGGAACAAACTCCTAACCTGTTCAATCCTTCCTTAATTTAGGAGCTCCAGACCCAACAAAATCCTTGCAAATTTTCTCTGTACTCATTCAATCTTATTTACATCCTTCCTGTACTCTCAAGGCTGTGGGCTGATACTCTTTTACATTCTCAAAATGTTCTCGCATTCCAAGCCAACAACATTTTGTCTTACATATATGTGTTACAAATATGACTTTTGGAAAATTTAACTCATTCCTCACTCACTTTAATATTTTAAATTATTAGCAAGTGTTTTCAAAACTTAATTTTCAAAACATTTGCTAACTTAAAAATATTTCTTCCTTGTTTTTAAATTGTTCTGAATATCAGGGATACTTAAAAGATTCTTAATATTCCTCACAGCCTTTTCAAGAGCAAGTGAGGCTTTTTTTTAGCTTCTCAATCTTCCTGAGACATTCTGGAAAGGGACCTCAATGGACGACTAGAAGCCTTTCTGCAGCTGAGACCATACCCTGGAATCCGGGATACAGAGAACCAGTGAGGTTGCTCTCTGCAACTTCTCTTAATTTTCATTCCCCCCCAGTCTGTTGGGCACATCATGCTGTAGATACAGGAGTAGCAGCTATGCTTGCACCTACAGTAGTGGGCTCTCAGAGTTTTATTGCTCTTTGACTAGGCAATGAGCACATGTGCTCTCTCAAGTGCAAGTCAGATTCCTTCATTTCAGAATGGCATTGTTGCTACTAAGTGGAATTGGAGAACTCATGTATTCCATGAAAGACATGGTGTTAAATTCCATCTGACTCATGGATCCAGTCAATTAATCTGTGACTGTCTTCTGAAGTGGACTAAACAAAGAAGAAATTACTGGAAATATTTGGCAGGTAAGGCAGCATCTGTAGAGAGAAATATTTATCATTTTCAGGTTTTGATGAAAAGTCACCTGTCCTAGAACACTAACACTCTCCATAGCTTCTGCTTAGACAGCCTAGTATTTCTTCAATTCTCTGTTTTATTTCAAATTTGCAGCATCAGCAGTATTTTGCTTTAGGGTGACCAAGCCACTCATTTCAGTTATCATCAAACGGCATTCAAAATGAATCCCAGACAGACAGATGCAGGCAACAAAAATACAGAGATATTTGAGGGTGGAACGTGTGGCTGCAGGCAAAGTGAGGAAGTAGTTCAGCCTTTCTCTTCCAAACATCCATCCCAGAAATGATGGCTGATCACCTTGTTTCTATTTTGAAAACAATTCTTTAGTTCAGAAGTTTTACCCTATTTTTTTGCAGTTCACATTTTTGTAACTGTGGTAATTTGCTGTTGAATTTGCGATCATTTCTAGCTGTTGAATTAAAAATATCCAAACGTTTCGCCACATGTTCGAAGTGATTCTTTGCAGTACTGTTGCATTTATTTCCTAGTTGCTATTTTCGAAAATTGAGAGAAAGTACTGGAGGGATTACTTCAATAATGTAAACGCTAACCTGTCCTGTTCTGCCTGAGGTTTAGTTCAGTGAAGCAACCAGTAATCTGCCCAGTTCAGTCTAGGGGTTTGCACAATGAAGTAATCAACATTCTATCCTGCTCAGTCTGATAGTTAATTTAATGAAGTAACCAATAGCTGGCTACATTCAGTCTGAGGAATTAGTTCAACGAAATAACCAATAACCTGCCCTTTTCAGGCTCAGTGAGGTTCTAACGCACTTGTTAGATTTCTACTAAAATGTAAATCCATAACACTAATTTGATATAGACACCATTAATATCTGACGTTTGCTGAACTTCACTGCAATTTTTGTTAAAACATAGAAGGCTTCTAGTGAGAAGGCTACAATGACTGGGCATCTGGCTTAACAATTGAACATCTTAATCTGGCCTCGCCAGTTGTGTAGAAGTTCAACATAACATCCCAAATCTGTACATAATGTTCTATACCAAAAGCTCTCTTTATGATCCTGTTTACCTGTGACACCACTTTCAAGGAATTATGGATCAGAATTCCCAGATACCTTCATTGTAGTGCACACCTCAATGTCTATCATTCACTGTATAAGTCCTACCCTGGCCTATCCTCCCAAAGTGTATCACTTCAGAATTGTCTACATTAAATTGTATCTGCAATTTTTCAGCCCATTTTTCCAGCTGGTGCAGATCTTGTTGCAAGCTTTGATAACCTTCTGCACTGCACTGCACCTCAATCTTGATGTCACCTGACCCAGTTTACCATGTTATTATCCACATCACCGATATAGATAATAAGCAACAATCAATCTAACACCGATCCCTGCTGTTACAGATCTCCAGTCAGAGAAACAGCCATCTACTACAACTCTTTGGCTTCTTTCACTGAGCTAATGCTGAATCCTATTTACTACTTCATCTTGAATGCCAAGTGATTTAAACTTCTGAATCAACATGCCATGCAGGGTTTCGTCAAAGACCTTGCTGAAGTCCATGTAGTCCTCCAACTTCATGTGCCTTCCTGGTAACTTCCTCAAAAAACTTGACACGATCTACCACACACAAAGCCAAGCTGACTATCTCTAATAAGGTCTTGTCTATCTAAATACTTACATATCTCAACCCTTGGAATACCTTCCAATAATTTACCCATGACTGATGCAAAGATCACCAGCCTATACCTTTCTAGTTTATTCTTAGAGGCACCCTTAAATGATGGTACAACATCTGCTATCCTGCATTCCTCTGTCACCTCACCCATTGGTAAGGGCATTTTAAATATCTCTGTCTCTCTGTCAGTGCCCCTGCAATTTCTGCATGAACTTCTCACAATACCATGGACTTTAATTTAAGATTTCCCCTTAAGGAACCCATGCTCCTCAGTTATACTCCTCAAGTGCCGTATTTGATTCTAAATGATTAAATTTGGTATGTTCCTCCCTCTTCTCAATCAGGGCTTCAATGTCCTTTATAAATGAAGATTCCCTAAATCTTTCACCCTTGCCTTTTATTTTAACAGGAACACACAAATTCGGTACTTCCAATTGTTCTCTTTTGAAGCTGTCCCACTTACAAAGCATCCCTTTGCCAGAAAACAACTTATCCCAATCCACAACTGCCAGATCCCTTCAAATGCCATGGAAATTAGTTTTCTCCAATTTAGAAACTCAACCCAAGGACATGCCCTATCCTTCTCCATAATTTTCTTGAAATTAATGGAATATGATAGAGGCAGAGGAATGAAAGTGGTGGGGGGAGTGAGTAACATTACTAGTCAGGGAAAATATTACAGCAGTGCTCAGGCAGGACAGGTTAGAAGGCCCGTCTACTGAGTCCTTATGGGTGGAGCTGAGAAACAGGAAAGGTATGGCCACATTAGTGGGGTTGTATTATAGACCACCCAATAGTCAGCGAGAATTGGAGGAGCAAATCTGCAGAGAGATAGCAGGCAACTGCAGAAAACATAAAGTTGTGGTGGTAGGGGATTTTAATTTTCCACATATTGATTGGGACTCCCATACTGTTAGGGGTCTAGATGGGTTAGAGTTTGTAGAATGTGTTTAGGAAAGTTTTCTAAATCAATATATAGAGGTACCAACTAGAGGGGATGCAATATTAGATCTCCTATTAGGAAACGAGTTAGGACAAGTGAAGGAAGTGTGTGTAGGGGAGCACTTTGGTTCCAGTGATCATAACACCATTAGTTTCGACTTGATCATGGATAAAGATAGATCTGGTCCTAGGGATGAGGTTCTAAACTGGAAGAAGGCCAAATTTGAAGAAATGAGAAAGGATCTAAAAAGTGTGGATTAGGACAGGTTATTCTTTGGCAAGGATGTGATCGGTAAGTGGGAAGCCTTCAAAGGAGGAATTTTGAGAGTGCAGAGCTTGTATGTTCCTGTCAGGATTAAAGGCAAAGCGAATAGGAATAAGGAACCTTGGTTTTCAAGTGATATTGCAACTCTGATAAAGAAGAAGAGAGAGTTGTATGACATGTACAGGAAACAGGGAGTAAATAAGGTGCTTGAGGAGTATAAAAAGTGCAAGAAAATACTTAAGAAGGAAATCAGGAGGGCTAAAAGAAGACATGAGGTTGCCTGGGCAGTCAAAGTGAAGGATAATTCAAAGAGCTTTTACAGGTATATTAAGAATAAAAGGATTGTAAGGGATAAAATTGGTCCTTTTGAAGATCAGAGTGGTCGGCTATCTGTGGAACCAAAAGAAATGGGGGAGATCTTAAATGTTTCTTTTGCGTCTGTATTTACTAAGGAAACTGGCATGAAGTCTGTTGCATTAAGGGAAACAAGTAGTGAGATCATGGAAACTGTACAGATTGAAAAGGAGGAGGTGCTTGCTATCTTGAGGCATATTAAAGTGGATAAATCCCCAGGACCTGACAGGGTATTCCCTTGGACCTTGAAGGAGACTAATGTTGAAATTGCAGGGGCCCTGGCAGATATATTTAAAATGTCGGTGTCTATGGGTGAGGTGCCGGAGGATTGGAGAATGGCTCATGTTGTTCCGTTGTTTAAAAAAGGATCGAAAAGTAATCCGGGGAATTATAGGCCGGTAAGATTGACGTCGGTAGTGGGTAAGTTATTGGAGGGAGTACTAAGAGATAGAATCTACAAGCACTTGGATAGACGGACTTATTAGGGAGAGTCAACATGGCTTTGTGCTTGGTAGGTCATGTTTGACCAATCTATTGGAGTTTTTCGAGGAGGTTACCAAGAAAGTGGATGAAGGGAAGGCAGTGGATATTGTCTACATGGACTTCAGTAAGGCCTTTGACAGGGTACCATGTGGTAGGTTAGTTAGGAAAATTCAGTCGCTAGCTATACATGGAGAGGTGGTAAATTGGATTAGATATTGGCTCAATGGAAGAAGCCAAAGAGTGGTAGTAGAGGATTGCTTCTCCGAGTGGAGGCCTGTGACTAGTGGTGTGCCACAGGGATCAGTGCTGGGTCCATTGTTATTTGTCATTTATGTCAATGATCTGGATGATAATGTGGTAAATTGGATCAACAAATTTGCTAATGATACAAAGATTGGAAGTGTAGTGGACAGTGAGGAAGGTTTTCAAAGCTTGCAGAGGGATTTGGACCAGCTAGAAAAATGGACTGAAAAACAGCAGATGGAGTTTAATACAGACAAGTGTGAGGTATTGAACTTTGGAAAGACTAACCAAGGTAGAACATACAGGGTAAATGGTAAGGCACTGAGGAGTGCAGTAGAACAGAGGGATCTGGGAATACAGATACAAAATTCCCTAAAAGTGGTGTCACAGGTAGATAGGGTCGTAAAGAGAGCTTTTGGTACATTGGCCTTTATTAATCAAAGTATTGAGTATAAGAGCTGGAATGTTATGATGAGGTTGTACAAGGCATTGGTGAGGCCGAATCTGGAGAATTGTGTTCAGTTTTGGTCACCAAATTACAGGAAGGATATTAATAAGGTTGAAAGAGCACAGAGAAGGTTTACAAGGATGTTGCTGGGACTTGAGAAACTCCATTACAGAGAAAGGTGGAATAGGTTAGGACTTTATTCCCTGGAGCGTAGAAGAATGAGGGGTGATTTGATAGAGGTATATAAAATTATGATGGGTAAATAGGTATATAGAGTGAATGCAAGTAGGCTTTTTCCACTGAGGCAAGGGGAGACAAAAACCTGAGGACGTGGGTTAAGGGTGAGGGGGGAAAAGTTTAAAGGGAACATTTAGGGGGGGCTTCTTCACACAGAGAGTGGTGGGAGTGTGGAATGAGCTGCCAGACGAGCTGGTAAATGCGGGTTCTTTTTTAACATTTAAGAATAAATTGGACAGATACATGGATGGGATGTGTATGGAGGGATATGGTCAGTGGGACTAGGCAGAAAATGGTTCGGCACAGCCAAGAAGGGCCAAGAGGCCTGTTTCTGTGCTGTAGTTTTTTTTATGGTTTCTATGGTTTCTAATTATGATCACTAGATCCAAATTGTTCCCTGACACACACTTTTGTAACCTGCCTGGTCTCATTCCAGACCTAGTAACATGCCTTCTGTAATTGGGATCTCTATATATTGATTAAGGTAACTTTCTTGAATATCTTTGACAAACTCTGTCCCATTGAGTCCTTTTAAGTGTGGGAGTCCCAGTCAATAGGCAGAAAGTTAAAATCACCTACTATCACTATCTTATTGTTCTTGAAACTGTCTGCTCTCTCTCTACAAATTTACTCTTCCAAATACTGGTGACATTTGGGAGGTCTATAATATAATCCCATTAACATGGTCATCCTTTCTTGTTCCTCAGTTCCACACATATAGACTTAGTAGATGAGCCTTCCAGAATGTCCTCTCTGAGCACTGTCATAACATTTTCCCTGACTAGTAATGCCTTACTTCCCCCCTCTATTATGGCTGAAACATCAGAAGCCCGGAACACTGAGCTGCCAGTCCCACCCCTCCTACAACCAAATCCCACTAATGACTACAATATCAAATTCCACATGCTAATCCATTCTCTAAGATTATCTACCTTACCTACAATACTCCTTGTTTGGAAATATATGCATCTCAGAACATTAGTCCCACCAAGAAACGTTACGGTTTCTTTGCATGTAGGCCTAACATCTACTTTCTCCATATACACTCCACTTGCTGACCAACCACTTTGGTTCACAACCTCTGCAACTCCTGGATCAGCTCCTGGATCAGCTTTTGCCAACCTTTTTGCAAGGTTATTAGTCCCTCTCCAGTTCAGGTGCAAACTATACTACCTTCCATGGAAGACAGACTAATTATCAAAAATTCTGAAGCCCTCCTTCCTGCACTATCTCCTTATCTTCCGATTTCTGGCTTCACAAGCATGTGGTATTGGTAGTAATCTTCAGATGACCACCATTGGAAGTCCTGTCCTTTAACTTAGCATCTAACTCCCCGAACACACCTTGCAAGACCTCATGATTCTTCCTGCCTTTGTCACTGGCACTAACGCAGACCATGACCTCTGAATGCTTAACTTCCCCCATAAGAATGCCATGGACTCCATCAGAGACATCCCAGTACCCGGAAGGCAACATACCATTCATGAGTCTCTTTCTTATCAACAGAATTGCTTGTCTTAATCCCTAACCAGAGAATCCATTATAGTATTACTCACCTCTTCTACCCCCTTCTCTTCTGAGCTACAGAAGCAGGCTCATTGTCAGAAACCTGACTGTTCTGGCCTTCCTCTGCTAGGTTGTTCCCCAGTAGTATCCAAAATGATATATTTGCTATTGAGAGGAATGGTCACAGACCACCCTGCACTGGTTGCCATTTCCATTCCGTTTTCTGACAGTCACCCAGTTACCTGCATCCTACAACTTAAGAGTAACTACCTCTCTCTAATTCTTGACAATCAACCCCTCTGTCACCCATAGCTCCTGCTCCAGTTCCCCTTACATGTCTTTAAGGAGTTGAGTCTGATGCACTTCTTGCAGGTGTATTTATCACTGGAGTTCTCCCTCAGTTCCCACATCATGACAGAGGAACTTACCACTCCTGTGGGTTCTATTCTTTACCTATACAATAATACAGAATTTAACAGAACCTCAGCCTCTTCCCACCAGAGCTTCTTGAACCATAGCCTCAGCTCACACGATAGCCACTTCCAATTGCCAATTATTCCAGGTGAGGCATTAAATGCTCCTTACTCAAGGGGAGAATTGATTTCTTTCTTTGGGAGCAGTGGGTAGCAGGCAGTTCGGGTGAACAGATGTCCATTTTACAAGCATCCTAAAAGCTCAAGTAACAGATCAAATTCATATGGAACTCCAAGTTCTTCATGTGAACTTCTTCATCACCCATAAATTTATCGTTGTCTGATAGTGTGTGATGCCATCCTAATCATCAATGTCATGTGCCCAGGAAGCCTGCAAGTCATGGCCATTTTGAGGAAATTTGGCCTGCTTGGCACTGGATGGGGTGATGACTTCTGTAGAACAAAATACACTTTCTTTTTTCTTAGTTTCCTTCCAGTGGTTCTTTCTCCTGGTGATCCAGGAAAGCACAGTTATAACCACAGCCAAGTGGCCTGATGTAGCCTAGCATAGAGTGGCATACAGTTTCTCAAGATGCAATAGCATCGTCTGGACTACACGAGGGCACTCTGCTGTAGTGTCTGGTGAGGCTCTCATCATGTGCAGAGAGAAGGATTTTCCATCATACCTCCTGTAGCTGCTCCATTGACAACAAAGCGCATGACAAATTGTAAGAATGATGGGTCTTGGCCCAAACCGTCAACTGTTTATTCCTCTCCATCGGTGCTGCCTGATTTGCTGAGATCCTCCAGCATTTTGTGTGTACTACTCTTAATTCTTCTTATAGATGGACTGCAGACGTGCAAGAAGGTAGCTCATCACTATCCTCTCAAGAGCAATTATGGATAGTCAGTAAATGCTTTCCTTGTCAGCAATGCCCGTGTTCTGAATAATTAAATAAAACATCATTGTCAAACTATGTATGGAAAGAAAAATAACGAGACAAAGTGAAAAATAGGATTAAGTGAGGAAGGGATAAAAGAGTCAGATTGAAAAACAGATTAATTATTTAAATCATCAGCAATAATTTAAACCTGATGGAATGAGAATTCATATAAATACCAGAGATGCTGTATGGTAATAATTCTGATTGATTAGACTATTAAAAATAATGCTAGTATAGACAATGCCCATGCTCTCCATGGATGTTTAGTAGTAATCCATCACATTACTTTAGCATCATTATCCCATCCTATGGATATGGAACAGTACCCAAAATTGCTCAATTATTTTTCATGATAGAATTATTTGTTAACTATTATCACATGTCAGTTTTTATTTTTTTAATTTTAAGTATTAATTAACCAAGAAAGAATTACCTCCAATGAGAACCAGAGCAGTTGCAAAGTTAGTCAGTATTGTCAGAACCTTTGAAATCCTCAGATACTCTTCCACAAATTTTCTTCGCAGATTCAGCTTAGCAGAGAATAAAAATCACTTCTTTGGCACTTCTTGTTCCCACAGGTATAAATGCAGAGGGCAAGCTGTCTCATCAACACTCGTGGACTCAAACATAGGTGAGATTCATAGCAACAGTGGTGGAATTAATTACAATGTAATATGACAGATTTGAGCCTCTGGGATTCAATCCTTTTATAAGTCTGAAAATGTAGAGCATGAAATGAACTCAAATAAATTTACCGTTTAAGTTAGTACTGGCTTTCTATTTCTCAGAAGGCATCAAGTTCACTGAGAACACCATAACCATTTCCTTAATTTCCCATGTTTTTGCCACAAAATATCAGACAATATAAGAATTAGAATTGAAAGTACACATGGACTAAGTTGTTAACTGTCCTGTGCTATCACCAGTGGGATCATCAGTTGATCTGCTACCTGTCTTCAGGAGTTTCGGCCCGCTTATGATCAAGACTCCCTCGAGGTGGTGGGCCAGCAGTGCTAAAGCACCACCTCCCACTGGTGAGCTTAAAAACTTGGCATCTGCCTCTATCAGATTTGTTGGTCACTTCCATCCAACAGATAGTCTACTCTTCAGGTGTCTATGCAACTACTGAAGGGTTTGCAAAAGCTGGATACATTGTCCGACCATCTGCCCCTCTGGACATACTTGGTCCACACCCATGATGATCCTGTCTCTGCTGCCTCAGCTACAGCCCTGCTGGTTGACTTGGCCTCTCTTCTAGTGAAGCCAAGGTCACACAGCCACTTCTGGAAAGTGAACATAATAAAGCCACGGCAGCCTACTTCGAAAGGATAACATGAGACTTTCCACCCTCTGTCTCTGCACTCTGATCTTAATTCTGCATACTTGCTTAACTTGTGCTCATGGGCTTCATTGATGTTGTCTTCCTGGGGGACTGTGAGTTCACCAATAACCACTTCTCCACTGGTGTCAGACCATACGATTATATCTGGACGCAATCTACATCTACAATCAGAAAGAGGAACAAAGAACTTCAAGTTCAAGTTCAGGTTTATCATTATCTGACTGTACATATTTACAACCAAATGAAACAATGTTCTTCTGGACCAAGTGTACCCACGAAACATATATCACACACAGCACATAAAACAAAGTATTACCACAAGTAACTTAAGAAGATATAATAAATAGAACAGGTAAACAACAAACAGTAAATGTTAACAGTACAGTAAACAGTAAACAACTCGCTGTCCTAGTGACGAGACCTTGGTGATGGCAGGGTATTTGTTATTCTCACAGGCTGAGGGAAAAAGTTGTTATGCTCCTGTACCTACTTTCTGATGGTAGTGGGTCAAAGAGGTTGTGGTTTGAATGGCAGGGATCTTCAACAATCCTCCAGTCCCTTTGTATACAATGTTCCTGGTATACTGTATGTCACAATTAGGTGAAAGGGAGACCCCAGTGATCCTCTCGTCAGTTTTTACTGTCCTCTGTAGAGTCTTGTGGCAGGGATCCCCAACAATGCTTTGATCCCTTTGTACGCAATGTTCCTGGTAAATGTCATAACTAGGGGAAAGGGAAACTCCAGTGATGCTCTTGGCAGTTTTTACTCTTGGCATCTTCTGTACCATGTAATGATTCAGCCAGGCAAAACACTCTTGACGAAGGGTCCTGACGAAGGGTTTCGGCCCGAAACGTCGACTGTACCTCTTCCTATAGATGCTGCCTGGCCTGCTCCATCACCAGCAATTTTTATGTGTGTAGCTTGAAATTCCAGCAGCTGCAGAATTCCTCGTGTTTGCGTTTTTCAAAACACTCTTGATGATGTTCCTGCAAGAAGTTGCTAGAATGGGAATGGAGAGCATTTCACAGCTCAATCTCCTCAGAAAGTGTAGATGCTACTGCGCCTTCTTGACTAATGAGGACATGTTATGGCTCCAGGTTAGATCATCCATTACATGCACACCAAGGAACTTTGTGCTCTTCACTCCCTCCATGACAAAGATACTGATGTGCAACGGAGGATGGTCAACATGCACCTTCCTGAATTCCACAATCATCTCTCGTGTCTTGTCTACATTGAGACTCAGGTAGTTGTTCTCACACCATTTGACAAGCATCTCTACCTCCACTCTGTATGTCGACTCATCATTGTTTCTGATGAGGCCAACCACTTAAGGATTATTTGCCTCTAAGAATGAAACAAGGATGTTGTTGACACATGCCATTTCTTTATGTGGTGCAAGCTCCTTTTATAATTCCTTCCGCAAAATGATGCAAGTACGTACCTGCCTAGCCACTTCTTGAATGCTACGCTTCTAGCACACTCTCTAGCACTGAAATATGCCAGGTAGTTGCCACTCTGGATGATAAAAAAACCCCTTCAGTTCTCCTCTAAATCTCTCACCCCTTACCCTAAGTCTATGCCCTCTAGTTTTATTCAACTCTGATAAGGGAAATGGCGTGCTTATTTCCACATCAAGACATTGACACTGAAACTGAATCAAGTTGTGCTCTACTTGGACAATAACTGACAAAGGAAACCACAAAGGCACAAAGTAGAAACACCAGAGATTCTGCAGAGCTGGAATTCTTAAGCAACACCCACAAAAAGCTGGAGTAACTCAGCAAGTCAGGCAACATCAATGGAGGGGAATAAGCAGTCAACCTTTCAGGCTGCAGACCTTGATGAGTTGACTATAGCAAAATGTATGACATTCAATGAACAATGCCTAACATAATATATAGTTTACAACAAAAGAAATGACCCTTTTAGTAAAAGCACCCAGCAGGGAATGTGGTTCAGATATGGACGGCAAGGAAAATTAATGGCAGTATTAGAGATAAAAAAAAAGACACACACACAGTATGTTGGCAAGAAAAGCAGTAAGCCTGAGGATGGGACAATTTCAGAATCCAGCAGAGGTGAAAGGCATTGATAAGGAAAGGGAAAGTAGAATAATTTAACAAGAAGCATACACTGGAGCGTAAAATATAGTCCTGTGAAAAGGAAATGGTTATAGAATGAGGCAGAGCATGACATACCCATATTATATTGGGGAATAAGGAAATAGCAGAAAAAAACTTTCTTAAATATTGCTCATTTTTTTGGGGATCTGCACATTACTGTTGGTCAAGTAGTTCCAGGATCCAACATTGATGAAGCCCCAGAAATGCATTCTCAATTCAGAATGATGTGTTCCTTGCAGAGGAACCTCCAAGTGCTGGTCTTCCTTTGTTTTTGTCCTTTTTAATAGCATTGGCATTAGGTTGGTGGAATGCATCAGTTTAGCCTGGATAGATAATTGTAGGGAATTTTGAAAATGCAGTAAAAATAAGGAACTAGCGACTAGTTAGCCTGACATGAATAAAAAGGGAGTTATTATCTCATCATATCTATTATTAAGGAAGTGGCAGCTGGATACTTTGAAAATACCAATAATATTGGGCAGAATCAATGTGCGAGTGGAATCATGTTTGACCAACCAGTCTGTGTCCACAAAGATAAATAAAGGCAACTTGGTGGACTAGTATTGTTATCATGATTTATTAGATTGCCAGATAATAACATTGTAATAGTGAGTTCAATTTGAACATTCAAAATGCCTTCATTAAGATGTTACAAGAGACTATTGAACAAGATTAGAGCAAAATGCTGTCATAATTTATGGATTAGAGCAGAAAACAAGGTATAAATAAACTGTTTATTGTCAGATTGGGAGGCTTTGACAAGTTGGGTGCTTCAGGGATTGATTCTGTGTCCAGTGCTTCACAATCTATGTCAATAATTTAGATGTGTGCACCAAGTACAATATAACTAATAATAACTAAGTGCACTGCTAATACAGAGTCAGTGTGAGAAGGATGCAGGAAAGCTTCAGAGGTACATAGAAAAAACGCAAACAACAGGAATTCTGCAGATGCTGGAAATTCAAGCAACACACATCAAAGTTGCTGGTGAACGCAGCAGGCCAGGCAGCATCTCTAGGAAGAGGTACAGTTGACATTTCGGGCCGAGACCCTTCGTCAGGACTAACTGAAGGAAGAGTTAGTAAGAGATTTGAAAGTGGGAGGGGGAGGGGGAGCTCCAAAATGATAGGAGAAGACAGGAGGGGAAGGGATGGAGCCAAGAGCTGGACAGGTGATTGGCAAAGGGGATATGAGAGGATCATGGGTCAGGAGGTCCGGGGAGAAAGGCAAGGTGGGGGAGAACCCAGAGGATGGGCAAGGAGTATAGTCAGAGGGACAGAGGGAGAAAAAGGAGAGTGGGATGATGGCATGAACATTGACTTCTCTAACTTCCGCTAATGCCCCGCCTCCCCCTCGTACCCCATCCGTTATTTATTTTTATACACACATTCTTTCTCTCACTCTCCTTTTTCTCCCTCTGTCCCTCTGACTATACTCCTTGCTCATCCTCTGGGTCCCCTCCCTCTTGTCTTTCTCCCCGGACCTCCTTTCCCATGATCCTCTCATATCCCTTTTTGCCAATCACCTGTTCAGCTCCTGGCTCCATTCCTCCCCCTCCTGTCTTCTCCTATCATTTTGGATCTCCCCCTCCCCCTCCCACTTTCAAATCTCTTACTAGCTCTTCCTTCAGTTAGTCCTGACGAAGGGTCTCGACCCAAAACGTCGACTGTACCTCTTCCTAGAGATGCTGCCTGGCCTGCTGTGTTCACCAGCAACTTTGATGAGAGGTACATATATAAATCTTGCTCATTGGGTGCTGATTCCACATGCTTTCTAACATATCAGGACCCTAATTCTCCTTCTTGTTTTAGCACATCAGGGCCCTGTTTCCCACACCCATTCTAGTAGTCCAGAGTCTCAGAATCAAAATCAGGTTTATTATCACCGGCATGTGATGTGAAATTTGTTAACTTAGCAACAGCAGTTCAATGCAATACATAGTCCAGCAGAGAGAGAAAAATAATAATAATAAATAAAATAAAACATAATAATAATAAATAAACAAGTAAATGGATTATGTATATTGAATAGATTATTTAAAAATGTGCAAAAACAGAAATACTATATATTAGAAAAAGTGAGGTAGTGTCCAAAGCTTCAAAGTCCGTTTAGGAATCGGATGGCAGAAGGGAAAAAGCTGTTCCTGAATCGCTGAGTGTGTGCCTTTAGGCTTCTGTATCTCCTACCTGATGGTAACAGTGAGAAAAGGGCATGCCCTGGGCACTGGAGATCTTTAATAACGGTCACTGCCTCTCTGAGACACCGCTCCCTAAAGATGTCCTTGTTTCTTGAGTGCCCTCAAACACATGGGTGCTCTAGTTTCCAATCTTCCACTAGTACACAGCAACCTCATTTCCTGAACTCCAGCTTGTGCATTCGGGCCCCAGTTCAATAAGACACAGGAGCACAATTAGGCAGGTTCAGCCCGTCAAGTCTGCCTCTCCAATTTATCAAGGCTGATTGATTTTCCTCTTAACCCCATTCTCCTGTCTTCTCCCTGTAACCTTTCACACCCAACCTAATCAAGAACCTATCAATCTCAATCTCTGCCTTAAATACACCCAAGCCCAATCTTCACATTGCCTAACACAATAAATTGCACAGGTTCATCACCATCTACCAAACTAAATTCCTACTTATCTCTATTCTAAATGGACGTCCCTCTATTCTGAGGCTGTGTCCTCTGGTCCTAGGCTCCCCAACCAAGGGAAGTATCCTCTCCACATCCACTCTATTTATGCCTTTCAGCATTCAATGTTCGAAGTCCAAAGTAAATTTATTATCAATGTACGTGTATGTCATCATATACAACCCTAAGATTCACTTTCAGGCATTGCCAATAAATCCTTAGTAGAATAGTAATCATAATGGAATCAGTGAAAGACTGCACCAACCTGGGCATTCAACCAGTGTGCAAAAGACAACAAACTGTGCAAAAAGAAAGAAGTAATAATTAATAAATAAATAAATAGCGAGCAAGCAAGCAAGCAAGCAATACCAAGAACTTGAGGTGAAGAGTCCTTGAAAATGAGCCCATAGGTTGTGGAAACATTTCAATGATGGAGCAAGTAAAGTTGACTGAAGTTATCCCCTCTCTTTCAAGACCCAGAAGTTTGAGGGGTAATAATTGTTCCTGTACCTTGTCCCAGGGATCCTGTACCTTCTTCCTGATGGCAGCAGCGAGATGAGAGAATGACCTGGGTGGTGGGGGTGATGATGGATGCTGCTTTCCTGCAACAGTGCTTTGTATTGATGTTCGATAGGTTTTGATGAGATTCCCCCCCCCACCCCATTCTTCAAAATTCCAGCGAATAAAGTCCCAGAGCCATCAATCGTTCCTCATATGATAAGCCTTTCGTTCCCAGAGTCATTCTTGTGAACTTCCTCTGAACCCTCTCCAATGTCAGCAAGTCCTTTCTTAAATAAAGGGCCCAAAACTACCTGCAATATTCTAAGGAGGCTTCACCAGTGCCTCATAAGCCCTCAGCATTACATCTTTACTTTCATTTTCTAGACCTCTCAAAATTAATGCTAACATTGCATTTACCTTCCTCATCACCGACACAACCTGCAACTTAACCTTTAGGAAATCCTGCACAAGGATTTTCAAGTCCATTTGCACCTTGGATTTTTGAATTTTCTCCCCATATAGAAAATAGTTTTTGCTTTAATTCCTTCAGTCAAAGAGCATGACTGTACACTTCTTGACACTGTATTCCATCTGCCAGTTCCTTGCTCATTCTCCTGATCTGTCCGGGTCCTTCTGCAGCCTTCCTGTTTCCTCTACCTATCTTCATATTGTCTGCAAACTTGACTACAAAGCTATTGATTTCATCATCCAAATCATTGGCACGCAACGTAAAAAGAAGTGGCAGCAACACCGACCCCCGCAGGTTACCACTAGTCATCGGCTGTTCCTGCCCTTCTTTTAATCTCTCCTGATTCTGTTTCCTGCCCTTCCTTAACTTATCACATTCATTGGAAAATTTAGTATAATACTGTCCAGTGTATCGTCTAAAAATATGAATTCAATGTGTGTTGCACTACTATTGATTGGTAACATATCCAATAGTGTATGTAGTGTGGCGGATTAATTGATCACGGAGGATGAATGAATGGGCAAGGACCAGCAGGATAGAATTTTACTTGGAATAAAGATGATTGTCCACTTTGATAGAAAATATAGAAAGGTGGGAGAATGACAGGAATTGGCATTATGAAGTGATGAAGGGCTGTGATTGTGCAATGGTCACTGAACATTAACATTAAGGTACAGTAGACAGGCAGACTGTTGTCCTTTGCTGCAATGGATTTGAACATGAAAATGGAGGGATTTTACTACAAATATATCAGATCCTGGTGAGATACAACCCGAATATATATACAGATCCTACCTCACAAGGATCTACATGGAATGTAAGAGGTGGAGCAAAGATTCATCAGATTGATCTTCGGGTGCAGTGTTCAAAGAGCAGAGATTGGGTTGACACTCTCTTGTGTTAAAAAAAAAAGTCTTTTTGAAGCATACAGATGTCTTATGGGGTTTAACTGTGTTGAAGCAGGGATTATGGTTCTCCTGGCTGGTGTGTCTAGAATCATGAGTCACAGTTTCAAATTAAGAGTTTGGCCAATGGGTCTAAAATAAGAAGAAATGTTTACAATGTGAAGGTAAGGAATCACTGGAATTCTACACCAAGTGTGCTGTGGAAAACATATCATTCAATATATTTCATGATCAAGATTGATAGTTTTTTTTTGGATTTTAAGGGATATTGTGTTAATGCAGGTATGTGGGGTGGAAGTGAAAGATCAACCTTGATGTTATTGAAAGGCAGAGAAGGCAGGGAACGGAATAGTCTGCACCTGCTTCTGTGCTGTAAAACAATGCTATAACTATGAATTTCTAGTTCACTTTTCTTTTCCATTTTTTCATATTTGTCTTGAGATATTCTTCTATATTAGCATTATATAAAAACAAGTTCTTTTCAACTCAGTTGGAGCTATTTGGAACACATTTATTACATTGAATAAATCAGCCAGCTTGCTGAAAGCTACTGTGATCACAATGTTTATTATATTGTCAGAATGTAATTTGTATAAAACCAACAAGGTAAAGCCATGCAACTAATGAACAGTTTTTTGTGCAAAATGAGACAGGATACTGAACAATAGTTAAATGTGTATGACTTACTGAGATTGTGGCATTAGTAGATTAGTTTAAGTACTAAGCTTCTCAAAATTCACCTCCAGTTTCCACTTCTTGCATTTGTGCAGAAGAATTATTTAGTTGGTTTACAACCCATGGGAACATATGTAACTAGCTATTTAGATGGAGTCTAGCATTTGGTTGCAAATGTTCATGAGTTTTATTGTGCGAGTGGATTATTTAAGTGCAGAGTAGAAGTGCAGGAGCCATTCAATAATTCTTGCATGGAATTTAGATGATGCCTCAGATGCTTGAAAGTAAACACATACAAAATGCTGGAGGAATTCAGCAGGTCAGGCGGAATCTATGCAATGGAATAAAGAGTCAACGTTTTGGACCAAGACCCATCAGCAGAACCCTTCATCTGTCCTGATGAAGGGTCTTATCTGAAATGTTGATTCTTTATTCCTTTCCATAGATCCTGCCTGACCTGTTGAGTTTCTCTAGCATTTCTTATGTGTTACTCTGGATTTCCCGCATCTGCAGAATCTCTTGTGTCTATAAAAGTGGACGGAAAGTTGAACTCAGTCAAATATCTCCATTGTTCTGTTTTCATCTGCATCACTTACTGAAGGTCTGGTAACCTTCTGCTTCCTGAATTATGCATTGCTATAGTTATTGTTGCTTATTAGATTGCTTTATTATAATATTGTGATATGTGGAGATAGCTGCAATTTATTACAAAGCAACTGAGAATGGAATGATGCTGAGTCTGTTGTGGTGCTTGTTGCCAAAGGAACTACATGGCGACAAACAACATCATGATCTCTAATTATAATGTTATTGCAGTTGATACTGTTTTTATTGATATTGTAGGTGGTTGAAATAGATTCCAGGCACAATTACCAAATGTGAGAGTTAGTGCTGGGCTTGGTGATGTAATGGGTGGTTTGATTATATTTGAATAGCTGATTGTCTTGGGCCCATGAATGGATTTTTTTTATTCAAAAAACTATAGGAAGACATAGAAAGCCTATTGCCATCTTTTAATGAGTATATCATTGGACTATCTTTGCAATTTTTGATGATCTAAGGCCTAGTAATATAATTTCTTCAAGACTATGCAGCTGGCCTTAATACTGATGAATTACAGACCAATGGGAGATTGGTGATGTGTCCATGGAAAGAATATTTTATAAAAATTGCACGAAGAAGAAGAAGAACATATGAAGGGTATAATTGAAATATTTTTATGCATTTTAATATTTATTCATTACAACGGTGTTAAAAAGTATATTTTAACTTTTATTTCTTTAGCCAAAAGGTAGTGAATTTGTGGAATTTGTTACCACATGCAGCTGTGGAGGCCAGGTTGTTGTGTGTATTTAAGGCAGAGATTGATAGGTTCTTGACCTGACATGGCATCAAAGGTTATGGGGAGAAGGCCGAGAACTGGGGTTGAGGAGGAGAAAAAAGGGTCAGCCATGATTGACTGGTGGAGCAGACCCGATGGGCCAAATGGCCTAATTCTGCTCCTATATCTTATGGGCTTAACATCTTATGGTCTTATATATTAGAGATAAATATGCAAATCTTGTCTCATTGTGGGAAGTCTGTGGAACACAATGGAAACTCTCATCAGTTCAGTTTTCACTCTGTGTTGACCTTGCACAGGTAGGTACCTCTCAGTCTTCACCCAGCTAACAGGAGTCACCTGTCCATTGTTTCCAACTCATCACCTACAGCCCATTTAAACCCACCTCTCATCCACAGTCCTGGTTCACCCATCAAACCAGCCAGCTTCAATCAGTTGTTCCTAGGCTCGAGTTACCTTATTGCCTGTTGGGTTTAGTATCTGTTCTGTCTTGTTTTGTGGCCCCTCATTGCTTGTTACTTTGCAGTTTATTATTAAAGTTATCATTTACTGCTGAATCATCTCCGCTGCTCTGTGTTTGGATCAAGACTCCTCTACATTTCCTGACAGGATGGGTGAACTATCAATTGACCCAGCAGAGTGTGCTCACCTAAAGGAAGTCATCCGTTCACAAGAGCACACAACCTAGTAGCAGCAGGAAACTGCTGGCCATTTGCTTGACAGTATCTTCCAACTGTCCATCTTGATACAGCAGCTTCATGACAGTCAACCTCCCCCCTCTATGCCCTGGATTTGAACGCTTCGTGGATACCCAACCCAATGCCGCAACTTCTTGCCACAGTGCGCCATACACTTCAAGTTCCAGCCATCTCTGTGTTCTATGGACCGAGCCAGGATTGTGTTCATCATCTCTCTTTTGACTGGGTGAGCTCTGATCTGGGCTGCTGCTAACTGGGACAATAAAACCCCTCTTTGCAATAGATATGAGGATTTCAGCACTAAAGTACACTGAGTTTTTGACCATCCAGGAACATGGAACATAGAACAGTACAGTATAGGAACAGGCCATTCAGCCCACAGTGTTATGCTGAACCAGCTAACAAGCAAATGAAAACCACCAAGACACTAATCCCTCCTACCTACACAGTGTCCATATCCCTCTTTTTTTCTTATATGCATGTGCCTATCCAAATGTCTTGTAAAAGCCTTTAATGTATTTGCCTCTACCACCATGCCAGGCACTGCATCTCAGGCATCCATGACTCTGAGTAAAAAAAACTCAGCCTACAACTCCTTTCAACCGACCTCCTCTCACCTTCAATACATACTCCCTGTCTGCTCTATCCATGCCTCTCATAAGCTTATAAACCTTTATCAGATTTCTCCTCAGCCTCTGGCATTCCATAGAAAACAACCCAAGTTTGTTCAGCCCCTCATGATAGCACATGTTCCTTAAACCAGGCAGCATCCTGGTAAATCTCTTCTGAATCCTCCCCAAAGCTTCAGCATCCTTCCTGTAGTGGGGCAACCAGAAATGTACGCAGTACTCCAGGTGTGGCCTAACCAGAGCAAAAGGGAGGCAGCAGATAATACTCTTAGCCTGTGTCAAGGTTCACATTTGGTGCTGGATAACACTGTGAAATTCAAAGTATATTTATTATCCAAGTATATGTGCAGCATAAAACCCTGAGATTCTGCAGATGCTGGAGATCCAAGTAGGATAGTCCTTTTGAAGGGTTTTGGCCCCAGATGTCAACTGTACTCTTTTCCTAGATGCTGCCTGGCCTGCTGAGTTCCTCCAGCATTTTGTGTGATGAGCTTTTTGGGCTGTACGGGGAACTGGAGAGCGTTTGGCTCTGCTGTTTCCAGAGCACCTTAATTGGTTAATTGTTGTTTAATTAGTTTCTTAAATATTTAATTGTGTTAAGTTTATTTAGATAGGCTCAGGGATTCCAGGTCAGCCATTCTATTTAAGCAGATATGCCATAACACTCACTGTGGGGTCCTAGATTTGAGAATGTTTCACCTCGTGCTGTTTCTCGGTTGAACCGCTGATGTTCTATTGGAATTCCTATGTATAAATTCTGTTTGCCATCTGTACATGGGAGTCTATCTTTCATCCGCACTTGGTTCCATCACGGCCAGTGTACACTGTGACAGAAGGGCCACATGATGGAAACATAGAAACATAGAAAATAGGTGCAGGAGTAGGCCATTCGGCGCTTCGAGCCTGCACCGCCATTTATTATGATCATGGCTGATCATCCAACTCAGAACCCTGCACCAGCCTTCTCTCTATACCCCCTGATCCCCGTAGCCACAAGGGCCATATCTAACTCCCTCTTAAATATAGCCAATGAACTGGCCTCAACTGTTTCCTGTGGCAGAGAATTCCACAGATTCACCACCCTCTGTGTGAAGAAGTTTTTCCTAATCTCAGTCCTAAAAGGCTTCCCCTCTATCCTCAAACTGTGACCCCTCGTTCTGGACTTCCCCAACATCGGGAACAATCTTCCTGCATCTAGCCTGTCCAATCCCTTTAGGATCTTATACGTTTCAATCAGATCCCCCCTCAATCTTCTAAATTCCAACGAGTACAAGCCCAGTTCATCCATTCTTTCTTCATATGAAAGTCCTGCCATCCCAGGAATCAATCTGGTGAACCTTCTCTGTACTCACTCTATGGCAAGGATGTCTTTCCTCAGATTAGGGGATCAAAACTGCACACAATACTCCAGGTGTGGTCTCACCAAGGCCTTGTACAACTGCAGTAGAACCTCCCTGCTCCTGTACTCAAATCCTCTCGCTATAAATGCCAGCATACCATTCGCCTTTTTCACCGCCTGCTGTACCTGCATGCCCACTTTCAATGACTGGTGTATAATGACACCCAGGTCACATTGCACCTCCCCTTTTCCTAATCGGCCACCATTCAGATAATAATCTGTTTTCCTATTTTTGCCACCAAAGTGGATAACTTCACATTTATCCACATTAAATTGCATCTGCCATGAATTTGCCCACTCACCCAACCTATCCAAGTCACCCTGCATCCTCTTAGCATCCTCCTCACAGCTAACACTGCCACCCAGCTTCGTGTCATCCGCAAACTTGGAGATGCTGCATTTAACAATTTACAACGGACCCAGCAGAGATTGCACAATAGCTGGGACCTCAGTTGGCTGGAGGCGAGGATGCTATTTATTCTCTGCTACTCATTCTGAGTCTATGTTCTGACTACCTATAGTCTTCGTTCCGAGTTTCTCTCGTCCACATTCCAAGTTCATGTTCCGAGCTTTTTAGTGCATGTTCAAGACTTTTTCCAAGATCGTCAGGGCTCGCTAGGTCTCCCATGGCCTTCCACGTTTCTGAGGGCTATTCTATGTCTCCAAGATGTATTCATTGTTTCTGAGGTTTATTCCATATCTCCCAGTTTTAATCTGTTTCTGAGTTACATTCAATGTTCTCACATTTTATTGTGTGTCTGAGTTATATTCTATGTTCCTGAGATTCATTCAATGTTTTCCTAGGTTTCTCCAAAGTCTCAAGTTTCTTAGGTCCTTCAAGAAACTCATCAGGTCTATTTCGAGTTCCCAAGGCCTGTCTCAGGTTTCCCAGATCTGTCCTGAGTTTACCAAGTCTGTTTCAAATTTATGATGATTATGAAGAAACGTAGTTCTCTTTTATTGTCATTTAGTAATGCATGCATGAAGAAATGATACATTATTTCCTCCTGTGTGATATCACAAAACACAGGACAAACCAAGACTGAAAAAACTGACAAAACCATATAATTATAACATATAGTTACAAACAGTGCAACAATACCATAACTTGATGAAGAAGTCTGTGAGCACAGTAAAGTTCAAAGTTTCTCAAATGTCCTACCTCTCACGCAGACGGGAGAAGGAAGAAAAACTCTCCCTGCAATGCTGACCACAATCTGACTCTGAGTCATCCGAAAACTTCGAGCTCTGATCAGCTCTCCAACACCGGGTACTGAGCGCCACCTCTGTCCGAACGATTCGACCTCCTTCTCGGTCGCCAAAAGCAGGCAAGACCGGGGATTTTGAGGTCTACCCTCTGAAAGATTCCCGACCACACAGTAATGACAGCAGCGGACAGGTGTTTCAGAAATTTCTCCAGATGTTCCTCTGTGCTTTCATGTCCATTCTCCATCAAATCAGAATTGTCCATGGCCCCTATTTAACAGATACAATATCAAATTTACCAGGTCTTTCTTGAGCTCTCCAGCCCTGTCTCAAATTTACTAGGTCTGTCTCGAGTTCACCAGCTCTGTTTCAATATCAGCAGCTCTGTCTTGAGTTTCCCAGGCTGTCTTGAGGTCACCAGGCCTGCTTCAATTTCTCCAGCGTTATCTTGAGTTTGCAGGGCAATCTTCAATTCCCCAGGCCAGTCTTGAGATCACCATGTCTGTCTCACATTTACCAGGTCTGTCTCGAGTTAACCAGCCCTATCTTAAGTTTGCCAGTTCTGTCTTCAATAGTCCCTGGGTTTCGAGTTCCCCAGGTCTCCTTGGACTACCAGGTGCCAGCCATAGGGAGGGGGGATGCTTGTGCAGGGAGCCAAAAGGCATTTGGCTCCATAGATACTAGAGCACCTTAATTGGTTAATGTATTATTTAACTAGCTCCATTAATTGTTTTTCTTTGTTAACTTTATTTTGATAGGCTTGGGGAATGCGGGTCACATGTTCTATTTAAGTGGACGTGTCTTTGCACTTATCGTGTGGTCTTAGTGTTGAGAATGATTCATCTCATGGTGCCACTCAGATAAGCCACCATAGTCTGCTGGAATTTCTATGTATAAACTCTGTTTGTCGCCTCAATATGGGAGTCTGTCTTTCCTCAACACTTGGGGTTCTATGATTGCCAACATGTACCGTTCTACAACTCTTGTGATAGAATGCGCCGGAATGCAGAAGCGATGTTGGTCCATTACCATCACAACCTCTCATAACACTTGAAAGATGAGCCATCTACCTGGAAGATGCCCATTGACCTCAAAAGCCTCATCACTCTGACCCTCAGTGTTGATATGGTCTTATGGAATGACCCTCCAGATCACCAGCCAGAGCCCCTGTTCCATTCCTAGAACCATCACCAACAACACCTCCAGAACCCATGCAGTTGGGTAGAGCTCCCTTAGCACTCCCAAGGGTGCAAGCATCGGTGGAGAAACAACTTGTGCACCTACTGCGGAGCAGCTGATCACTCACGTATCAAATGCCCACTGCGTCCTGAAAAATGGCACCACCAGACAGAGACAAGGTGTTTTTGATCTGGTAAGCTCCTCCCAATCTCTCACTTCAGCACCATACACAGGCCGATTCACTCTTTCTGTCCTCCTCCACACCTTGACGGCGCTACATCCACAGAAGCCTCTGGTGGATTCCAGCACAGCAGGAACCTTTCCGGATTGGATTCTGTGTGTACAACTTGGACTCTGTACCGAGCCTATCTCTCACCCTTTCTGCATCATGACCATTGAAACATGTCCCTTGGGGTCTGTGATGGTCAGAGCATGTATACAGCTATCTACATGAGCATTGGAGAACACTGCAAGTCCATCCAATTCCTCCTGATTGATGCCCTCAACACTCCTGTCATCTTGTGTTACTCCGGGCTCTCCACTCATGACCTTCACCTTGCCTGGTCATCCGGTTCACTGCTGAGTTGGGGACCCACCTGCCTGCAAACTCAGTTGACTTCACCTTGTAAATCCAAAGGAGGTTAAAATCTACCCCTTTGCTTTAATTTATCGTGTCTGAGAGAGTTGAAAACCCAATGAGTCCAAATGACTTCGTTGGTAGCTCCCTTCAAAATTTTGATGATTCACTTTTTCTGATGTGATCTAAAAACTTTAACGTCTGTTTAAAATAATCAAAGTTATTGTAACAAGTTCACAAAGATAATTGTGAGATCATCATCCTAATTTTAAAATGTGTAAGAAGGAAGAACTTTCAACATTTGTCCTGCTCTCCTGGAGTTGACTCTATGTTAAATAGATCCACTGTTGCCACTCCTGGCATCCTCTGATGTTTATCACTTGACAACTAGCAGCCATATCTCTCATACTTCTCTTTCAATGATCTCTTCATTCTGCTTGGAATAACCTCTGCTGTCCATATATATCCACTCACTTCTGACCTTTCTGATCTGGAAGTGGCCACTCACTTGAAGGCCTTTACCATCTATATGTTTTTAACGAATGAGGTGTTGAAGTCTTGGGAGGAAATTAGATAAGATGCAATAATAATTTCCTCCTCCTGTTATCTCCATCTTCCCAAACATTCAATAATATTTTGCACCTGGATCCAGTGGGTTCTTTAGCATGAAGACTCTTCAACCTAAAATGGTAACTCCTTTTTTCCACAAATGTTGCCTGACCTCCTGAGAGTTTCCAACATTATCTGCTTTTATTTCAGAGTTTTGATTTTTCCATTTGCCACTGACGTACAGATGTGGTTGTATGGTCCATCACCAAATCAGACTTGCCTGCCAACTATAATAGTGCCCTTTGCTTCGTCCTACCCTTTTTGTCCTATGAGAGCCTCATGTTGCTATCGTGTGCCAACATAGACACTGTACTATTACTGTACTCAGCTGACTAGGTCCCCAACACAATCATCTGTTCCCTAAAACCCTTCACATCTTTGCCACTAATCTCCTTAATAGGCATTTGATCCACTTGATCAACTATTTTGCAATCTCTCCTGATAGCCCATTTTACAACAAAGTTAAATTTAGTTTCATATTGCTCCTGTGAGTGCCTTAAGATGTTTTGCTTGTTTGAAGGGGTTATTTTGATCGATGGGTGAAAATAGGCACAAAATAGTTGCTGCGTTAATCAGCCACATCTGTTTGAAAGTCTGGTTTTGCATGTAATTTTGTGATTAATTGCTAATTACCATAACTTGATCTTGCTTAAAACTACTAAAGCAGCCACCTGCAAGTTTAACATTTGAATGCTGACTGCAAAACAAATGTTGCAGGCAGTACATGCAGATACCGCGAACTTACTACCACTAAATATGCAGGATGCTCAGATTCAGAAATGATCAAAGGCTATGCAAATTAACACATTGGTTCAAAGAAGAAGGTGACGAACAAAGTTGAAAGGATGTCCTGCAATTTCTCTGGTAAACAATGGAGCATAATGAGGCAGTGTCCAATCACCACCTATAATAAATATGCAAATGAAAGAGAAGATGGATTTTCAGAGATCATACCAGCGCCTCTTGTATTTTACTTCTCGGTTGACTGAATGCCACTGATCTGGCCCTCAGCAGATTGTGGTTCATCCAAGGCTTCTGGTTGGGGAAGACTTTGAATGATATTTTGGGGGAATATTTGCCTATGACTGTACCTTTGTATCTTTGCTGGCTACATGTGGTGTTAGAGGACTGGAGGGTATCTAATGCCCTTCTTTTGTTCAAAGAAGGAAATAGAGATAATCCTGGAAATTTATGACAAGTGAGGCAATTTTCGACAATAGAGCATTTGGAGAAGCATAGCCTAATTAGATACAGTCAGCATGGCTTTGCGAGGGGCAGGTCATATCTGACGAATCTGATGGAATTTTTCATGGAAGGGACGAAGTTGATTGATGAGAGAAAAAGATGGATATTGTATATATGAATTTTAATAAAGAATGCAACAAGGTCCCATGTCGTGAGCTCATCCAGAAAATTAAGATGCATGGAAGCCAGGGTGACTTGGCTAATAGGATCCAAAATTAGTTGGCCCATTGAAGACAGAGGGTAGTAGCAGATGGGTTTTACTTTGAGTGGACAGCTGTGGCTTTTGCTGTTCCAAAGGGATTTGTTGTTTGTGATATACTATATGCAAATGATTTGGATGGAAATATTATAAGATGGGTGAATAAGTTCGCAGACAAAATGAAGATTGGTGGTATTGTAGATAAGGTAAAAGATCACTGAAGCTATAGCAGGATGTAAATCAATTGTAGGTGTGGGTGGAGATGTAGTAAATAAAGTTGAATTCAGGTAAGTATGAAGTGTTGCACTTTGGGAGATCCAAATAAAAGGAGAGTGCACAGTTAATGGTAGGATCCTTAACAGTACTAATGGACAGAGTGATCTTGAGATCCAGGTACATGGTTCCATTAAAGGGGTTGCAGAGGTTGATAGGCTGTTAAAGAAGGCATATGACATGTTTGTTTTCACTAGTGGAGGCTCTAAGTTCAGGAGCCAGGAAGATAAGTTACAGCTTTATAAACTATGGTTTGGCCACATATAGATTATTGCATTCAGTTCTGGTCAGTTTATCATAGAAAGGATGTGGAGGCTTTGCTCAGCTGTGCATTCCATTGGGTACCTCCATCCATCTGTGGAAGAGTCAAAGTTCAAAGTAAATTTATTATCAAAAGTCATATATGTCACCACACACAACATTGAGATTCACTTTCTTGTGGACAATCACAGTAAATACAAGAAACACAATAGAATCAGTGAAAGACCCCACCCAACAGAACAGATAGCAACCAATGCACAAAAAACACAGAAAACTTTGTCAACACAAGAAAAAAAGAAATAATAACAGAAATAAATAAATAAACAAACAACAAACAATAAATATCAAGACCATAAGATGAAGAGTCCTTGAAAGTGAGTTCACTGGTTGTGAGAGCAGTTCAGTGATGAAGCAAGTGAAGTTGAGTGAAGTTATCCCCTCTGTAATTCCCTTAGAATCCACAAAATTGGAGTGGAACCAATTATCCCAAAAGACTGTCTAAGAATTAAGCTGAATGGTGAAGAGTGCAACTCATGCAATTTTTAGGTGAAATCCTCGAAGAATAGGTTTCAATAAGATCCCCATGCATTCTTCTAAATTCCATTCATCACAGGGACAAATCTGCCAAACACTCCTCATAAAATAACCCCTTCATTCCCAGGATCATCCTCGTGCACCTCCCCTGCACTCTCCAATGATAATGCATCCTCTCTGAGATAAGGGAACCAAAACTGTTGACAATATTCTAAGTACAGCCTCACTAGCATCTTATAAAGCCTCAGTACTATCTCCTTGTTTTTATATTCTATTTTCCTTGAAATAAATGCCTACATTTCATTTGGCTTCTTTACCACAGACTAAACCTGTGAATTAACCTTCTGGGAGTATTGTACAAGGACTCCTAAATGCCTTTGCAACTCCGTTGTTTGAATCTTCTCCCCATTTAGACAATAATCTGCTCTATTGTTCCTTTTAGCAAAATGAAATATCATACATTTCCCCACACTGTATTCCACCTGTTACTTTTTTGCCCATTCTTCCAATTTGTTTAAGTCCTGCTGCAATCACATTCCTTCCTCAGCCCTACCTATTCCTCCACCTATCTTTGTATCATCTGCAAACTTTGCCACAAAGCCGTCAATTCCATCATCTAAATCATTGGCAAACAATCTGAAAAGTAGTGGTCCCAGTACTAACTCTTGAGGAATTCCACAAGTCACTGGCAGCTAACCAGAAAAGGTCCCTTTTATTCCCACTCGATGCCTCCTGCCTGTCAGCCATCCCTCTATCCATGCCAGTATATCTCCTGTAACACCATAGGATTTTATCTTGTAAAGCTACCTCATGTGAGGCACTTTATCAAATACCTTCTGAAAAACTAAGTAGATGACATCCACTGCCTCTCTCTTGTCCACTCTGTTACTTCTTTGAAGAATTTCAACAGTTTTGTCAGGCAAGACTTCCCTTCACAGAAACCATGCTGACTCATTTTATCATTAGTTTCCAAGTACCCCAAAACCTTGATCTTAATAATGGTCTCCAATATTTTCCCAACCACTAAGCTTAGGCTAACTGGCCTATAATATCCTTTATTTTGTCTTCCTCCTTTCTTAAAGAGTGGAGTGAAATTTGCAATTTTCCAGTCCTCTGGGCCCATGCCAAAATCAAGTGATTCTTGAAAGATTGTAATCAATGCATCTGTTATCTCTTCAGCAATCTCTTTCAGGACTCTGGGATGTAGTCCATTTTGTCCAGGTAACAAATCCACCTTGAGACCTTTGAGCTTGCCTAGTACTTTTTCCTTTGTAATAGAAATGGCACTCACTCCTGCTCCCTGACACTCACAGACCTCTGGCATACAGTTAGTGTCTTCCACAGTAAAGACAGAAGCAAAGTACTTGTTAAGTTTATCTGCTGATTCTTTGTCCCCCATTACTACCTCACCAGCATCATGTTCCAGTGGTTCAATATCAACTCTCATCTCCCTTTTATTCTTTATATAACTGAAAAAACTTTTAGTATCCTGCTTTATTATTGGCTAGTTACCCTCATATTTCACCTTTTCCCTTCTTATAGCTTTTTTATTTGTTTTTTGTTGGTATTTAAAAGCTTACCAATCATCCAATTTTCCATTCACTTTTGGTACATTATATGCCCTTTCCTTAGCTTTTATGCACTCCCTAATTTCCCTTGTCAGTCGCAATTGCCTAGCCCTGTTGTTTGAGAACTACTTCTTCTGTGGGACATGTCTATCCTGCACCTTGTTAACTATTCCCAGAAACTTCAGCCACCTCTGTTCTGCCATCACCCCTGTCAGTATCCTTCTCCAATCCACCTGGGCAAGCTCCTCTCTCATACTCTGTAATTCCACTGTGATATTAGTACATGTGACTTATGCTTCTCCCTCTCAAACTGCAGTATCAATTCAATCATGTTATGAACACTGCCTCCTAAGGGTTCTTTTACACTAAGCTCCTAATAAGATCTGGGTTATTACACAACACCCAATCTAAGTTAGCGTTTCCTTGAATAGGCTTAACCACAAGCTGCTCTAAAAGGCTGTCTTGTTGGCATTCAACAAGTTCCCTCTCTTGTGATCTGGCACCAGCCTGATTTTCCCAATCCCCTTACATATTGAAGTCCCCCACTACAATTGTGATATTACCATTATTACTTGCCCTTTCCATCTCCATTTGCAATCCCAACCCTACACCTTGGCTACTATTTAGAGGTCTATATATAATTCCCATGATGGTTTTTTTACCCTTACAGATTCTTAACTCCATTCACAAAGATTCGACATTCTCTGACCCGATGTCACCTTTTGCTAAAGATGTAATTCCATCTCTTACCAACAGAACCACACCACTGCCTATGCCTTCCTGCCTGTCCTTTCGAAGTATATCCTTTGATATTAAATTCCCAACTATGACCTTCTTTCAGCCAGGATTCAGTGATGCCCACAACGCCATACGGACCAATCTCTAATTGTGCCTCAAGTTTGTCCAATTCCGAATACTATGTGCGTTGAAATACAGCACCTTCAGTCCTGCATTCTCCGCCCTTCTGAATTTTGCCTCTGTGGGTCAACTTAGCTCTTTGCTATGTCTGCAGTTGTACCCAATGACTGGCTTGTCCTTCTTTATATTCATATTGTCATAAGGTGGTGGCTGGGAACGGACCCAAGTGCAAGACACAGACACTGCAGTACTAGGGACAGGACTAGCTTACAGGGTGAGGGCAAGGATATGGACACGAAAACTGGGAACACAGAACAGGACTGGACAAGAGAGCTAGGAGCCCGGGCTTGGACTCCGAGCCAGAGACTGGACAAGGACCTAGTACCTGGGTCTTGCCTCTGGCTCGGACCCTAGAACTAGGCAAAGACAAGGCTTGGCTGGCAGACAGGATGAGGCTGGAGTCTTCAGGCTTAAGGCTAGAGACTAGAGGCGAGGCTTGGCAGGAGGCAGGAGGCTGGAGTCTTCAGGCTTGAGGCTAGAGGCTAGAGACTTGGCTTGGCAGGAGGCAGGAGGCTGGAGTCTTCAGGCTTGAGGCTAGAGGCTAGAGATTTGAGGTGAGGCTTGGCAGGAGGCTGGAGGCTGGGGTTTTCTCCTGGGCAGGGCGCAGATCACCACTTGACGGAGGCAAGGGACAGGAAGGGACAGAACCAACCGCAGGTAACGGCAAGACGGCCTGGCTTACCCAACGGAGGCAAGGGACAGGAAGGGACAGAACCAACTGCAGGTAACAGCAATACAGCCTGGCTTACCCGACGGAGGCAAGGGTTAGGGAGGGAGTTAGGTATGGGGTGGCTCCAGGACAAGACTGCAGGTGAGACGAGGCGACTGTTACCAGCAAGACCAGGCAAGGCTTCAGGCAATGCAAGGTGAAATGAGAACTTCAGGTGAAGCGAGAGTTACAGGCAAAACAAGGCAAGGCTTCTGGCAAAGAAAGGCGAGATGAGAACTTCAGGCCAGGCGAGAGTTACCGGCAAGACAAGGCAGGGCTTCAGGCGAGGAAACAGAAGGCAGAGGAAGGGATACAAGGAGTAAGGACAAGAACAATCCAGCAGCCACACCTGGGTCTCTGGAGATATTTATGCAGCCAGCCCCAATGAACATCAGCTGCCTCAATTAGAGCTCAACAAGAACAGAAACAGGGTAGACAGGAAAACCTGGAGCAAGGGTCGATGGACCGGACCGTGAACTGGAATACCGATTTCACGGACCGAACCATGACACATATTACATATTATGTCATCTACTTATAAAACCGCAGACTCATCCTCAGCTCTATTATACTGGTTCCCATCCCCCTGCCATATTAGTTTAAACCACCCCCAACAGCTTTAGCAAACCTGCCCACAAGAATATTGGTCCCCCTCAGATTTAAGTGTACCCCTTCCCTTTTGTACAGGTCCTACCTGCCCCAGAAGAGGTCTCAATGAACCAGAAATCTGAATCCCTGACCCTGCTCCAATTCTTCAGTCTCGTATTTATCCGCCACCTCATTCTATTCCTATCCTCACTGTCGCGTGGCACGGGCAGCAATCCAAAGATTACTACCCTTGAGTTCCTGCATCTTAACTTCCTTCCTAACTCCCTGTATTCTGTTTTCAAGATCTCCGGTCCCAGTAAATCCTCTGATGTATTTCAGACCTCAGGTAACAAGTTCAAGAGGGCATCAGTTCAAATGCTTTCCATCAAAATGTTGTCCAGCATTCTCAATGATCAATTTCCAGCTATAAATGGTTATATACAGTAGATAGATGCTTTATAGATGCCAATGAAATTACAGTGTCACAGTAGCATTATAGGTGCACAGATATACAAATATTAGAAGAGAAGTAAAAAAGAATAAAAAATAAGTTACTTCAAACAGTCTAACAGGAGGGGGACATCACTTCCCCAGCTACTGGTTGGCTCATTATAGAACCTAATGGCCGAGGGTAAGAATAACATCATATAGCACTCTAGCAGTGCAGTTGCCTTAGTCTATTACTAAAAGTGCTCCTCTGTTCAGCCAAGGTGGCATGCAGAGGGTGAGAAACATTGTCCAGAATTGCCAGGATTTTCCGTAGGGTCCTTTGTTCTCCCACAGCCTCTAGTGTGTCCAGTTTGACAGAGCCAACCTTTCTAATCAGTTTATTGAGCCTGTTGGCATCACCCATGTTGATGCCATTGCCCCTACACACCACCATAGAAGATTGTACTAGCAACCACAGACTGGTAGAATATGTGAAGGAGAGGCCTGCATACTCCAAAGGACCTCAGTCTCCGCAGGAAGCAGAGGTGATGCTGGCCCTTCTGGTACAGAGCGTCTGTGTTGGTGCTCCACTCAAGTGTGTCATCCAGGTTCACCCTCAGGTACTCGTAGGTCCTCACCACATCCACATCCTCACCATCAACAGTAACGGAACAGTGTAGGCTTAGTCTTCCTAAAGTCCATCAGCACCTCCTTTGTCTCATGAATATTGAGCGGGAGATGATTCAGTTTGCACCATTTGACAAAGTCTTCCGCCAGGGCCCTGTATTCATCCTTTTGTCCTCCCTTAATACCCCTAACTATTGCTGAGTCATCAGAAAATTTCTGCAGATGACATGACTTAATATTGTTTCTAAAGTCCGAGGTATACAGGGTATACAGGAAGGGAGACAATATATTCCCCAGTGGGATACCAGTGCTGCTTATCGCCATGTCTGCCACACAGATCTGAAGCCACACAGACCGCGGCCTGCCAGTCAGGTAGTCCATTATTCATTATGCTAACCTGCATAGAACGAAGTTTTACCCCAGCAAAGAGAATTGCAAGGTATTGAAGGCACATGAGAAATCAAAAAACATGAATCTGTCGGTGCTGCCCTTCTTATGCAAATGGAAGTAGGCTCTGTTCGGTAGGTAGGTGACAGAATTGTCAACTCCAATGTGCCCCTGGTAGGCAAACTGCAGGGGATCGAGGGCTGATCTGACCAGTGGGTTGCCATGTCTAGTTCAAATTTCTACTCCTGTTCTCAAACTGACATCTTGTAATAAGTGCAGCATAATTCAGCCTAAAATCCCAACTTGGCCACTTCAGAGGTTCTGTAATTGCTAAGGTACCTGGGGAATCTTACCTCCATTATATGCTGTATAAAATTTAACTGCACGTTTACCACACAATATATTTTAATCAGGGCAGTACTTCTGTACCCCATGAGAAAACAGGTTATAGACAGTCAGGGAACTATTTTGAAATGTTTACCATTCACTTTCAGACTTTATAATCCATGGTTATGAGTTCATATCTGGGCAGCAATTTTGCTAAAGGCTTGAATCTGAGATCAACTTTGTCACTTAAACCATTTGGTTCTGCGGTCTTACTATGGATGAGTTTGTCATCACACAAATTACCATTGAACAGCATTTTAAAATGAAGCATTTATGAAAGCCAGAATACACTGTGAGAATTAGCATTACTGTTTGGTTTAACTATACATTTAATATTACTGTGGACTGGTAACAGTTCTTGACCAATTGTCACTTCTTTAATATTATTTTCATACAAGTACAATATTGAATATTTTAACACTGAAGAAGTAACACTGTAGATCAAAGTGCTTTCATCTCTGTAAATGCAACAGTACAGCATAGGAACATGCCCTTCAGCCTACAATACTGTGCCAACTAATGAGTAAACAAATGGCCAACTAAACTGATAGCTTCTCCCTACACAATGTCAATTTCCTGCACTTTCATGTGCCCATCGAAGAGCCTCAAATGCCTCCAACACTCCAATCTGGGCACCCACTGTCTCTTTGTGTAAAAGCAACTTGCCCTGCACATCTTCTTTGAACTTACTCTCCCTCTCACCTTAAATGCATGCCTTCCGGTATTAGACATTTCAACCCTGGGAAAAAGATATTAACTGTCTATCTCTTCTTCTCCATAAGATCTCCCGTCAGCCTCCGCCATGCCATAGGAAGCAGCCTCGCATTATAGAACAAGCTGTCTAATCCAGACAGAATCCTAGTGAGCCTCTTCTGCCTTCTCTCCAAAGCTTCCACATCCTTCCTATGATGGGCCATTCGGAACCGAATGCACTGAATGACCTAGCTAGTGTTTTATAAAGGTGCGCCATAAATTTCTGACTCTTTAACTCAATTCCTAGTTAAAGAGCAAGCATGTGACAAGACTTCTTTACTACCCTAGCAACCTGTGTAGTCACTTTCAGAGAGCTATGAACTTGGACCCAAAGTTTCCTTTGTGCATCAACGCTACTAAAGATTTTGCCAGTAACAGTGAGCTGTCTCTTTACATTTGATCTCCCAAAGTGCAACACTTCACCTTTAGCCAGGTTAAGATCCATCTGCCATTTCTCCATCCAAATCTGTAATTGATCTATATCCCACTAAATCTTTTGCCAGTCTTTTATGCTGTCCATAACACCACAAATCTTTACATCATTATTTCTTTATTTAATTACAGGCTGAATGTCACTCAGTTGGAGCCTCGGATCCCCATGTTCAGTAACCTTCAGTACGTTTCATTGCTTTGAGAGAAGATGGGCGACTCTACTGAAACCGCATTCCATTAAATATGACGTTGGAAAGGCAAGAAAGAACGTCTTGAGTTTTTCCACCATGTAGCATAGTGTTCAGAGATTTCTTTCTGCAACCAAAAGCCTTGAAATTACTTCTTAAAAATTAACTTCAGCTGAAAGTAATCTTGTAGTGAGATCAGTTCTTCCACCATCTTTCCTGTTAATTCCTCATTATACTCAATGGATTTATTACTCAATCTGGAACTTGGATCAAGAGAAGATCCTGAAATCTCTCTGACATGTCTGTATGCAGCTCACCCAACTGGGCACAGTATACTTGCTGATCACCATCTGATATTCTTCCTTTCTCTTCTAACTCAGAGGCTCCGAAATTGGAAGAGGTCATGAGGCCAATTGCACTTAAATAGGGTTAACCTGGACAGAAATGTAGAGACAAATGACCTGACTTTGATAAAATTCACATCATTTCCTTGCTATTGAAGACTGATTTCATTAAACTTTGAGAATAATTCTGGCAAATAAGTAAAGTCATGTCTGATATTCACAAACAAGAGAAAATCTGCGGATGCTGGAAATCCAAGGAACACACACAAAATACTGGAGGAACTCAGCAGGCCAGAGAGCATCTATGGAAAAAAGTACAGTTGATATTTTAGGCCGAACCCCTTCGGCAGGACTGGAGAAAAAAAGGTGTGGTGGAAGGAGGGGAGAGACACACCAGTGATAGGTGAAATCTGGAGGGGGAGGGATGAAGCAAAGAGCTAGAAAGTTGATTGGTGAAAGAGACAGAAGGCCATGGAAGAATAAAAAAGGGGGAAGGAGCATCAGAGAGAGGTGATGGGCGAGCAAGAAGATAAGGTGAGAGGGGGAAAAGGAAATGGGAAGTGGTGGGGGGGGTGGTTGTAGGGAGGCATTAACAGAAGTTTGAGAAATCAATGTTCTTGCCATCAGGTTGGAGGCTACCCAAACAGATAATAAGGTGTTGTTCGTCCAACCTAAGTGTGGCCTCATCACGACGGTGGAGGAGGCCATGGATGGACATATCAGAATGTGAATGGTTTGTGGAATTATAATGGGTGGCCACTGGGAGATCCCGTTTGTTCTGGCAGACAGAGCGTAGATGTTCAGCAAAGCAGTCTCCCAATCTAGGTCGGATCTCACCAATGTACAGGAGGCCACACTGGAAGAACCGAACATAGTAAATGACCCCAACAGACTCACAAGTGAAGTGTCGCCCGTCCTGGAAGGACCGTTTAGGGTGCTGAATAGTAGTGAGGGAGGATATATAGGGGCAGGTGTAGCACTTGCTCCTCTTGCAAGGCTGAAGGTTTTCTGCCCGAAACACCAACTGTACTTTTTTCTTGGCCTGCCCTGCTGAGTTCCTCCAGCATCTTGTGTGTGTTGCTCATGTTTAATATTTTCGAGTTGAAGTATTTGAGGCTTCAAAGAATTTTATCACTTTTTCAAAAAGCTCATAAAAGCATCTCATGCAGTTTGATTTGAGAGGCTTCTGACTTCTGTGTGCAGCAAGGGTTCAAACTGTTAATCATTCTCAATACAAAGCTCTCATATTAGAGAGCATGGGACCTGATTTTATTTACTGCTGTGATAACAGTATTTAATGACTTCTGCAACTGATCACTTAGTCTTTTTGTGACAAGATGTTGTCTGTGAATTACAGAGTGAGTGGTGAGTATTTTAGCTACAACTTTTTACAGAAGGTAATAACCTCACTGTGGTGTCCTGTCATTGATGGTGTACCATCTGTTGCACAAATAGGAATGGCGTTGAGCGGAATGTCCTTCTCTATGATAAATTGCTCTAAAATCTGAAATATTGACTTCCCTTCATATCTGTTTCTGGCTCCTTTGTAAATAACAACTCATGAACCATGCTTTCATCTTTTATGAACTGAACATAACCAAGAAGCAAAGATTTGTTGTCTGGCAAAGTTGACTCATCCATCTGCAGAGTAAGTTCTGTTGTCTTAAGTATGTTGCACAATGTGCTTCCACATTCTCAGACATTTCATCAATTTGTCTTTGAACAGAGTTGTCGCTGAGTGAAATCACTTTTATTATTTGGATTGGAGACTAATGCAAAATTGTACTCAGAACCTCCCTTCCTGCCGGTAGAATCAGATCTTCCCCAATTATAAGGGGCTTTCCAGATTTGGCAATGAGCTATTAAGAGTTGTATGAAGCACACAAACTATTATTGCTTCGTGGTGAAGAGAAGGTAAACACATTTTGAATTTTTTTCCATTTCTGAAAGTTTTCGTGAAGTGCCTGAAAATAAGTCAAGCCTTGTGTGCTCAATCAGAGTGCATTCTCTTCAATTTCTCAAAGTGCTTGGATAGTTTCATTGCCTTATTTGAAAAAAAAACTCTTTTCATACAACAGGTAGCTGTTGGTTCCTTGGTTCTGGTATCAATCCATGGTTCAGATACTCCACACCATAGAATTTACACTTCCTTTTTGTTTGGTCTGCTTCTGCCATTTTCAATGACAACCATGGTCAATTGCCTATTGTTTAAGCCCAACCTCAAGCTTTTATTGTTTAAAACTAAGATCAGTAAAGGGAAAAGTTATGGTGTCATCATAGGTCAGGCAAAACCTGACTCTTTGCCTGAATGTACATAAAGTGGTGCAGCTTTTTAAAATTTTTAAAATTAAGCCTGTGATCCCTCAGCTACCTTCCTTGCTACTGAGGGACCCCACCACCCCCAGTATCTTTATTGCGCCCTTAGAAACTCCCACCACCCCTGGATATTGCCCACTCGGGAATCACTGATCTACAGTTTCTAGGGCTATCCCTATTTTCTTCCTGGAATAATGGAACAATATTAGCTACTCATCAGTACTCAGGACCTTGTCCTTGTCTAGAGAGGACTTGATGATATCGGTCATGCCCAAACTATCTCAATAACCTGGTTTATATCTCATCAGGCCCTGGGCATGTATCTTAATTTTCTTTAAGAAGCTGAACACGGCCTCCTTTTTAAAATCTGGAAATGTCCTAGCCAATTAGCACAATCCACACTGATCTCTGTATCCTGCATGTCCTTTGCTCTTGGTAAATACTGAGGCAAAGTACTCATTTAGGATCTCACCCACATGGTCTATCCTCAGCCAGAGAACATTGTAGTATTCGGTGTTGCAATATTCTTCTCCATATTGGTTATCTCTCCCAGGGTAGTAAGTCACCATTGGCACTTGGATCTGGTGACAAGGGCTCCCTGATGCATCTGTTAATAATTGTTTCATTTGCCTAAAGGATATAGCCCAGAAACATTCAGGCCTGATTCCCAGTATGTATTGAGTTATTTGACTTCGGCCACAATGACATTTCAAGCTCTGCAGACATTCTATACCATATCCTTTTTTCTGGTATTTTCTTTCTGTTCTCACCGTAAGCTTCCAATCGTCCATTAGCCAGCTACCATTGTTTACAGCTGCACAGACAAAGTACAGGGGGAACTCAGCAAAACAGGCAGCATCTGTGAAAGTGAATAAGCAGTTAACATTTCAGGCCAAGAACATTCATGAGCACTGAAAAGAAAGGCAGTAGAAGCAAGAATAAGAAGATGGGAGGACAAGAAGGAGTACATATTGGCAGGTGATAGGTGAGATGGAAGGTGGGTGGGTGGGGAAGGGGAGATGATTTGAGAAGATGGGAATGGATAGGTAGAAGACATAAAAGGCTGAAGAAGAAGGAATCTAATAGGAGAGGACAGCGGATCGTGGAAGAAAGAGAAAGAGGAGGGGGACCAGAGGGAGGTGATGGGTGGATAATGAGAAGAGAATGGGTGAGAGGGCAACTAGAATGAGGAATGGAAAAAAGAAAGAAGGAAGGAGGGGGTAAAAATTACCAGAAGTTTTAGAAATTGATGTCCATATTGCCAGGTTAGAAGCTATGGAATATAAGAGATTGCTCCTTCAATGTGAGTTTAACCTCATCATGGCAGCAGAGGAGGCCCTGCAGAGACATGTCAGAATGGGAATGGGAAGTCATATTGAAATGGATAGCCACCAGGAGATCCTGCTTTTTGTGGTGGACAGAGTGATCCCCCAATCTGCACTCGGTCTCACCGATGTAAAGGAGTCCACACTGGGTGCACTGGATACAATGGAAGACTTCCTCTACCTAATAAAGTGGCCACTGAATATATGTTCATGGTCTTCTGCTGCTGTAGCCCATTACTTCAAGCCCATCAGTTTGATGTGCTGTGCATTCAGAGATGCTCGTCTGCATATCATGTTTATTTTTGCTTTGTTTATTTATGTATGCATAATTCATTTGTAGATTTTATTCTTACTTTCCCAAGTATACTATTATGCTTTCCACCTTGAGAAATATTTTCTCACTTGATAGTATAGTTAAATGACAATAAACTTGACTTGATTTTTTAAAGTGTGGTTATTTGAATTACTGTTGCTTTCCTATCAACTTGAACCAGTTTGACCATTCTCCTCTGGCCTCTCTCATTAACAAGATGTTTTCACCCACAGAACTGCTTCTCACTGCACACTTCTCTTTTGATGTTTTTTTGCACCTTTCTGTAAAAACGGTTGTGCATGAAAATCCCAGGAGATCAGCAGTTTGAGCTACTGCTGGCACCAACAGATATTCCACGGTGAAAGTCACTTAGAAAACATTTCTTCTTCATTCTGATGTTTTGTCTGAACAACTGAATCTCTTGTCCATGTCGGCATGCTTTATGCATTGAGTTGCTAGCAAATGATTAGCTGATTAGATATTTACATTAATGAGCAGGTATACAGGTGCACCTAATAAAGTGGCAACTGAGTGTATATTTATGCTATTCCCTATGCTATTTTATTCTTCCGTGAGTGTACACCTCTCCCTATCTATTATCCAAAATCCAAACTTAGAATACTCATGGTCCATTTTAGAAGACGGCATATAGTAAAATTGCTAGAGCCGTCATCTCCCTGCCATTCAAACCTGGTCATTACACTGCAACAAGTGACGGAGTTACATCATTTACTGTACATACAATAGAACTATCTTCCACTCAATCATTTGTCTCTCAGTAAATACTTCGCTTTTACTGAGGGAATTCACAGTCATTTGTTTCTTCTGCTCTGTGCTTATTGAGTAATCTGACATTGTTTACATTGAATCACACCTCCGGGTTATTGTTTGTTAATATGTACATAGTTTGATTTGAAGCAATTTTGTTAACAAATTCTTTTAAGCCTCCCATTTCTACAACCTGATGGAGTGCTGCAACCCACTGTGATCTTCATATTTCCGTATTTCTTGTCTCTTGGTAACACTGATTTTAATTGTTCCATGAATGACAACCATGCCTAAAGCTGCAAATTACTTGCCTAAACATTTTTGCTTCTCTTTTTAACCTATCACTCACCTTACTGCACAACCCCAGCAATATTGTGACCCCCGATGAAACTGAAGGACTCGGAAAACTCGACTCTCATGAATGCAGAGACGGCACCTGTAGGCAATGTGATGGCTGCCGCAAAGCTCCATGCTCCAGGAAGTATGGTTACCAAGGGGGGGGGGGGGATCTTCAAACCAAACCAAAGTGACTGGAAAATATGACCACAGCTCCTTAGCATCCTTGTGGCCAACATACAGTCACTGGAGAGCAAGATAGAGGATTTAAGGGGAAGACTGCTGTGTCAGAGGGAAACGAGGGATTGCCATATTCTCTGTTACATTGCGACATGGCTCACTCACCACACTCTGGACACCACATTTCAACTCCAGATGGCTTGCACTGTGTAATTTCAAAAGGTCAGAGGCAGTAGTGTCTACTTCATGATAAACTCATCATGGTGCTCGGACATAACAGTCTTGTCTCACTCTGTTCTCCCAGCCTGGATCATCTAATGATTAAGTGCTGACTGTTCTATACCAAGAAAGTTTTCCACCTTAATCGTGAAAGCAGTTTACATGCTGGGAAAGGCAGATGTGATGCTAGCACTCAATGTATTAAGGTCTTGGTGAACACACAGGAAACAGTCTACCATGATTCCTTTAACATCACTGCTTCAATCAGCCTAGCTTAAAGAAATCTCTGCTTAACTACAGCAGCTGCAGCATCAGAGGAACTAGCACACTCAACCACTATCATCAAGAATGCCAATCGTTCCATCCTTCAACCGCATTTCAGGAAACCAACCACCTGGTTGTCCTCCTCCTACCTGCATATAGTCTGGTGCCTGACCTTCTGGAACAGCCTACAATGTATGGCTTTGTCAGATCCTGACAAGGACCGGTATATAGGATGGAGACTTAAAATCTGGTTAAGTGGTGCCATAAAAGCAACCTCTCAATCAATGTCAATAAAACAAAAGAGCTACTTATCGACTACAGTTGGAAGAAGCCAGAGATCTGTGAGACGGTCCTCATTAGGGGAATGGAGGTGAAGAGAGCCAATAGGTTTAAATTGCTTGCTGTCAACATATCAGAGGAACTATTCTGAGACCAGCACATGTGTGTCATCATAAAGAAAGCACAGCAGCGCTTCTGCTTTTTAGAAGTTTGTGTGGAATTGGCAATGTCATTAAACTTTGACAAGCTTCTATAGATGCACAGTGGAGAGTATCTGAGCTGGTTGCATTATGGCCTGATATGGGAACACCAATGCCCAGGAACTGAAAAGGCTACAGGAAGTGACGGATACAGCCTAGTCCATCACGGGCAAAGCCCATTTCACCACTGAGCACACTTACACATACCACTACCACAAGAAAACTGCATCCACCATCAAAGACCCCCAATATCCAGGCCATGCTCTCTTCTCACTACTGCCATCAGAGAGGAGGTCCAGAAGCCTTAGATCAACACCACCAGGTTCACAAACAGTTAAAACACTACCACCGTCAGGTTCATGAACCAGCAAAGAAAACTTCATTTACCAGTGTTCTGAACTGAATCTACTATCTATAGACTCACTTTCAGGGACTCTTTACATTGTAAAGTTTACAACTCATGTTGTCAATATTATTATTATTTGCACAGTTTGTCTTCTTTTGCACATTGGTGTTTGTCACACTAGTTTTTCCTAAAATTCTATTGTATTTCTTTTTTACCTCTAAATGTCAGCAAGAAAATAAAAAGTGTATGGTAATGTAAATGACTTTGAGAATAAATTTACTTTGAACCTTGTACCAAGGCTGAAAAACTTCTGGTCACCTATCATAAATTTTATCACTTGTAACTTCAGGAAACAGCTTGAAATATTTTACTTTGTCAGTGGTGCTATATGAGCATACATTCTTGCTTGCTTTTGAAGAGAAATGAAAATAAATGTAGAGGCAGTTGTTCTCAATAACTAATTCATGGTGTGCAGTTTATGACCTTGAGAGTGAACTGTGATCATATAGAGGACATTTCTTCTACAGGTAAAGATCAACAATAGCATTGGATGGATCAACAGGAGAAAGATGAAGTACAATCAGGATACTGGCTCAGAGACACAAAGAAGAATATAACTCTACGAATTCGTAAGGCTATACCTTTGGAATGCAAGAGCATTAAGTTTGGTAAGGTTCACAGAATTGGCAGGATGGTGCATGTTTTATGAATATTGTAAATGCACTAGTTTTTGGAAGATTTGATACAGATGACCTGAGTAAATACAATAGTTGAACATATTGTGTTCTGCACTTCTTGTTCGTAATTGGAGTATTTACTGGAAAGATTTCATACCTTCAGTACTTAAAAATACAAATACAGGTATAGTGCACCATTTGGTATAGTTATTTAATGCATATTTTTCTATACATTCTATATATAGAATTGCATATATGCAATTTTGAAGATATTGTTTAATATAACAATATACATTGCTTACGAATATGTATGCAGTCATTATAATATCTTACAAAGGATATGAATTTACAAGCATTCAGTTATTCATTTTACCTTTATGCAGTTGTCAGAACTTTAATGTGTAAAATAATCAAGTAGTGAGAAAAGAGGCTCCACAACTGAATTTTCAGTAGAAGGAAGCTATTGTCGATATCACAGTAACATGGATTCAACTTCCTAATATTATTTGTGAGTATGGCAGTGAAAGCAGCAAAGGAGATGGGAATAGGTGCAATTTGTAAATGCTTGATCAGTATACTTCCAGTGCAATGGAGAATGATCCATTTCTGGGAAACACAGCCTGCTAAGTGGGGTATATTTACTGAAAGAGAGGCAAGTGTGTAAATGATTTGAGTCTAAAAGAGGCTTAATTGCTGGTCTGCGACCTAGTCATACAGGATATCTTTCACTCACACAGACGTGGAGTTCACAGATTAATTGAAACCTTGATTCTGATTCTGAAATCTCAAAAGTGACATCCTATTTTGTGTAACACACACAAAAAGCTGGAGGGATTCAGCAGGCCGGGCAAAAAGAGTACAGTTTACATTTTGGGCCGAGAACCTTTCATCAGGTGTGTGTGTGTGTGTGTGGAATTGCCAGGAATTGTGTATCAGTCACAAGAAGATTTACAATGAAATCATGGACTTCTTGTAATTTGTATAAATTTACTGATTTTCATAAATGTTTACCTTCCCTAGAAAATACAGCAAAGGTGAGATGCTATGTCATGCAAATCCCATACAAAGATTAATGTAAAAAGGAAAAGGAGCCCCGTGATAAATATTTTAGATTGTTGTGCAGTAGACAACAAAATTTGATATAAAAATGCACAGAAGAACTAAAAATACTGATTGAGGTGAAGAAAGTATGCAAATACAATGAAGGCTTGCATAACTGGGAACAAATTCCTTCAATAACATAAAACAGAAACAGGTAGTCAAAGAATGGCTGGATATGATTAATAATTAAAAGATTAAAGCATGTTGTGAAGCTTTGATAGCTGGCAAGAAATAAGCAGTTAGACAATTCAGAACTGTTTTGCTCACTGTGGTTTCAAGCATTCAGGTTTGGAGATATAAGGAATGGCCAGGAGTGAAAATGAAACAATGTCACTACTTCAACAAATTAGGAGCTATGAAGAATTTGAAGATATCAACAATAATCTTGAATGTTACAATGAAAATCAAGATTTGGAGGATGCAATCATTGGAAGCATTGTATGAAGACAATCTATTATCTGCACTAGGCATTTGTGATGATATTTTTCATTTACAGTTAATCAAGAGAACTCAGCAGCATACGCTGGATGAATTCTTCCACCGATAACTATTAGGAAGTAATAGATGGTTTTATAGCTCTGTAGTGGTATCACTGGTGCTCTAATTTGTTCTGTATTTCATTTAAATACATAAGTTGTTGCTCAGTTAAATGTTAGTTTGTCTTTTTTATACCTTTTAACTATTTCTATGAAACTTTAACTAAATGGAGCAGCCGCTTAATTGCACCAAAGTTTACTGGTCCCAATGTGTCCTTATTAACCAAATCCACTGTAATTACAACTGGAATAACAACAAAACCTATCTCAGTTAAGACCGGAGTCAAACAATTCTATATCATTGCCCCAACACTTTTCTCAATTGCAGCAATGACGCATCTCACCTCCAGTAAATTCCATTCTCTAGAACCAAGGTTACTTAAATACCAGCAGTTGAGTTGCAGTATGCAAATGACACGTATGTGTGCACAGTCAGAGACTGGGAATTAGCCTAATACTCAAAACAAAGGTTATCAGACCCTCCCTTGCTAGACCACCGCCATCAGAAAACAGAGATTCATTCTGAGGCATAAACCACTCACCATCTCAGTGAAACCAGGCTTTGATGATGAAATTTAACTCTTGGGAGGGGGGAGAAGATGGCTGCGCGACAACTGCGTGCGCGGCCACTTCGGTGATGAATATCTGTTATCTGTCAAGTAGGGGACCGTGCACAATTCTGATTTGATGGAGACAGACATGAGAGCACAGCAGAACAACTGGAAAACTTCTGAAATGCCTGCTTCGCTGCCGCTGCTACTGTGTGGTAACTGGAATCTCCAGAGCTGAAGGCCCCAAAATCCTCAGCTTTGTGTGTTTCACCGGCCAGGGAGAGGTCAAAGGTGCTCAGCAGAAGATGGTGCTTGGGAGAATGTATCGGAGAGGCTGGTCGGAAGCTCGGAGTTTTCGGAGGGATGGACTCAGGGTCCGCTGATGTCCGCTGCTTCCAAGGTAGCGGCAAATTGACAGTGCCTGGAGGTTTATAGCAGGGAGTTTCTCCTTTTTGCCGCCTATCGGGTACTCAGGAGTCGATTGACTCGGGACTCTGAGACTTTTTTTTACTGTGCCCATGGTCTGTTCTTTATCAAATTACAGTATTGCTTTGCACCATTGTAACTATATGTTATAATTATGTGGTTCTGTCAGTGTTAGTCTTTGGTTTGTCCTGTTTTTCTGTGATATCACTCCGGAGAAACATTCTATCATTTCTTAATGCATGTATGCATTTCTAAATGACAATAAAAGAGGACTGAGTGTTCTCATAATCTAAATTCACTGCTTTCTTTAATATGAGTGTCCTTTGGTCAATTGGGCGAATGAGAATTTGAAGATGAGGATCTTAGATCCGGAAAGGAACATGTATTCTGCCATGCAGCTGCAATCCTTGCCTTTCCCCTATGCTTCTGACACCTGAACAGTTTACAACATGCAGCTCGGAGCACTGGAAAAATACACCATCTCCACAAAATCCTCCAGATATACCGGAAGTGAGGCCAATATTAGTGCTTTTCTTCCCCCATACCAACAGTATGAACATTGACAACCTTCAGTTAAATTGGGCAGACCATGTCGCTATTATGTTTGATACCAAATTCCTAAAACAATCACTCTTTTCCGAAGTCAGTTGTGAAAAAGATTACCAGGTGCATCAGGAAAGTGCATTAAGTCAGCTTTGATCCCCAATGGCTCAATTCTTGTAATAGGGCTAATAAAATGGAATAATTATTAATAATTTTTTGTGTTTAGTAGTGGAGAGCAAGCAAATTGCTAATTATATTAATTACATACCTAAATATTTTTATCAAAAGTATTTTAACAGTGAATAGACTCAAATGTGGATGTTCAAAGTAACTGTTAACAGAAATATTCATTTTTACTCACCAACCGGTCAAAATAAATTGAAATATATAAACTTTACTTTAGTGACTCAACTGGTCTCTGTGACTCCTTCCTGTTTATAGTTCTGAATGGATTTGTAGTCAATTTGATCAAAGTTCTGAGGAGATTATTCTAAGTCTCTTTCACAAACAACTTTAAGATTTAAGGCATTATTGGTGAATATATTGTAAAACAAATACATCATTAAGAATAAATTGGCTCATGATTCAAAGACTCCACAGGTGACAGAATCTGATCTGTCAAGAGATTGGTCTTGCTCACTCATTAATTGCCATAACCATGGCAAATGTGAAAATAACAGAAGGACCTGAGCCATCAAAGATAAAGTTAGTCAACTATAGCAACTGCTGGACAGTTTTACCACTGTGTCCATAGATGTCATTCAGAAAATATTAAATGCTGCTGAACATTGGAAGATTAGAATTTCTCGTTTCCCCATATTGGTTTAATTTATAAAGAATTTACCTTGCCTGAAATATGGAAAGATTGACATATTTAATGACGCAACAAAGAGTTGGCTCATTAATAGTGAGCCAATAGAGCAATATTTTGAAGCAAATGAAATGGCCAATGAAAAGTGAGTGCCAATTTTGCTGAATGCATTGAGATTAAAAGCATACAGTTTACTTAAGAGTTTGAATGCTCCAACCAAACCAGCTGAAATGAGTTTTGCTATTATCATGAAATTAATGCAGGAACATTTTGAACCAAAACCATTGTTAATTGCAGAATGCTTTAGGTTTCATAAGCAGAATCAAATGAAAGGGGAATCCATTTCAGCTTGAGTGGCTCAACTGAAGAGATTGTCTGAGCATTATCAGTTCAGTAATGGGCTTAATTATGTATGCAGAGATTCTTTAGTTAGTAGAATCTTAAAAGAAAGCATTCAAAAATGGCTCTGAACCGAAGCACAAGTTACATTTCAAAGTGCAGTTGAAATAGTTGTATCAATAGAAACAGCAGACAGAGACGCAAGAGAGTTTCAGCCAGGAATGAAAGTACATGTGAACAAAACTGTAGTGTCTAGATGGACACCTGCCTGGCTGAACAACTTGTGTGACAATTACGGCAAATTGTGTTACCATTATACCATTATACTGTTATATCACTGCTCCCATACACCAGGCAAATGCAAATTTAAAGGTGAAACTTGCAGAGAATGCAACAAAGCAGGACACATACAAACAGCATATCAGACAGATAAATATAAAAGGCATGCACAGGGTAGAGAAAAGATAAAAAGTCAAGTTGTAGTTTCAAAAAGAGCACTAATCGGCATGCTGTTGATGAAAAATCTGATTATGATGAGAATGACACAGGACTGATGAGCCTTGATGTTTACAATGTGAAAATCAACAAGAGACAAGCAATATGGCTTACATCAGAAGTGAACAGCAATTTAATTAAAATGGAATTGAACACTGGCTTGTCTGCTTCAGTCATTCCACAAAGTGAATTTGAATGACATTTCAAAGATACTGAACTGAAGCCTGCAGGTATCCAACTGAGAACTTATACTGGAGAAAAGATAACACCTGTGGGAATGACATTAGTGACAGTGGGGTACAACAACTAACAAGCCACATTGGGCTTGTATGTGGTAAAAATGGAAGGCCCAGCATTGTGAGGTCGTGAATGGCTGATAACTACAACTTGATTGGAGATCCATCGACCATTTGTATGCCACATCCCCTGTAATAGCATCATCTGAAAGCAGATTATGAAAGGTATTGGCTGATGCTACAGCAACGTTCAAGGATGATATTGGAAAACTCAAACATATCAGAGGTAAAATAGTGTTAAATGAAAATGCCACACCCAAATTTCATAATGCCATCTGTGATAAAGTACCAGTGAAATTAGATTGCATGGAGGCTGAAGGAATTCTTTCCAAGGTTGAGTGGGGCCCAAGGCCAACGTTATTAGTCCCAGTAGCCAAGAAGAATAGGTCTGTCAGGATCTGTGGTGATTTTAACATCACCAACAACCTTTTTCTGAAAGTAGATCAATTCCCTCTGTACAGGATAGAGGATATCTTCACAAACCTTTCTAGAAGAAAACACTTCAACAAAGTGGACTTAGCTGAGGCCTACCCACAGATGGAAATGGAAGAAGCGTTCAAACTGTTTCTCACTATAAATACTTACAAAGAGCTTTATCACTATAATAGGCTTATTTCTGGAGTACATCTGCACCTGCAGTCTGGTGGAAAGCTATGGAGCAGTGGGGCAAGGCTGCCCAGGCACTCGGTGTTACCTAGACGACATCACTGTACTGGTAAGGATGACAGCCGCTCGTTGCTAACAGTGTCACTACTCACTGCCTCTGTTTATAAATCAACTACTCCATCCTCAGCCTTATCACTCCAGTTCTCTTTAAGCCCTCCAGCAAACTTCCCCACAAGGATGTTAGTGCCCCTTGGGTTTAGGTGTAACCCGTCTCTTTTGTACAGGTCGTACCTTCCCTAGAGGGGATCCCAATGATGCAGAAATCTGAACCCCTTCCCTCAACACCAATTCCTCAGCCATGCATTCATCTGCCAAATATCCCATTCTTACCCTCATCGGCACATGGCATGGAGATTACTACCCTGGAGGTCCTGTTTTTCAGCTTTCTACCTAAAATCTCTCTTCAGGATCTCCTCACCTATCCTCTAAATATGGAATCTCCTATCATTACTGCAGTTCTCTTCTGAGCCACAGCACCAGACTCAGTGCCAGAGACCCTGTGTCTGTGGCTCTCCCCGGTAGGTTGTCCTCTTCAACAGTATCCAAAGTGGTATGCTAATTATTGACGGGAATGACCACAAGCAAACTCTGCACTGGCTGCTCATTTCCCTCCCTCCTGCTGACAGTCACCCAGTTACCTGCTTCCTGCAGCCTTGGGGTGACTACCTCCCTGTAGCTCCTATCTGTCACCTCCCCATTCTCCTGTATGAGATGAAGGCCACCAAGCTGCAGCTCCAGAGCCTTAACACGTACTCTGAGGAGCTGCAGCTCAATGCACCTGGTGCTGATGTGGCTATTCAGGAGGCTGGAGATCTCCCAGAATTTCTTCATCGGTCTCCCAGAATACAACGCAGCCCCTGATACTTACCTTGCCTAAGCCTGATGTTGCCTCATCCTGATGAGCCAAAACCATTCCAACACTGGCCCACTCACACCATATCTGCTCCGCACGCTCCTGCCTTATCTTTATTCACCCTTTTTTAACAAATCCTGTTCACTGATTGGTTGCGGTGCTGCTCTGAAAACTGTCGCAAAGTGCTGACCTTTTAGTCTTCATCCGTGGACCTAAGTGAAATTGCCGCTTCTTCTTGTGCTCCCATTCACTGATTGGGTGCAGTCCAACTTGCAGGTTGAGTCGGTAGAAGAAAGACAAATGCAATGCTGGCATTCATTTTGAGAGAACTAGAATGTAAGGCATTATAAGGCATTGGTCAGACCGCACTTGGAGCACTTTGAGCAGTTTTAGGCTCCGGATCTGAGAAAAGATGTGGTAGCATGGAAGAGGGTCCAGAGGAGTTTTACGAGAATGATCTCAGTAGTTGATTGCTCAGGGCCTGTACTTACTGGAGATTAGAAAAATGAGGGGGGAATCGCCATGAAACATAACGAATATTGAAGGGACTAGAAAGAGCGGGCGTACAGAGGATGCTTCCATCAGTGGGAGAGTCTAGAACTGGAGGGTACGCTTTCAGAATAGAAGGGTGTCCCTTTAGAACAGAGATAAAGAGAGATTTCTTTAGCCAAAGGGTGATGAATATGCAGAATTCATTGTGATAGACAGCTCATGCCAAGTCATTGGACATATTTAAAACAGAGGTTGGTATGTTCTTCATTAATAAAGGTGCCAAAGGTTACAGGGAGAATATGGTTGAGAGGGAAAATAATCAGTCATTATTGAATGGTGGAGCAGACTCAATTGGTCAAATGACCTAATTTTGCTCCTATATCTTATGGTCTTATAGTTCCATGGAAAGGAGGCATCAGCAGCAACCACAACACTTATAAGGATTTGCAGTCTACCTTTATGTTGCTCTACACCAGACAATGAACAATGTGGGGAGCACTGGCTGAATACTGAAATCAAAATAGCACTCTCAAAGATGACTTCCTGTCTGTATTTCAAATAACTTGCCAAATTAATCATGCATTACATTCCTGTTCATTTTCAGGAGTTATCCTTTTAAACTTTCTCACCCTCACCATCCAGTAAACAAAATTCCCCTCATAATGAACTGTTGAATTTGCAAATTCTAGCTTCTGTAAATTCTCAGTTTTCCTCTCCATGTCAAGAAAGGTTGTTATGACATTGTTCTGCCTCTAGAGGTGCTGTTCATTTTGTATAAACATCAATTCCTGCTCATAAGCTGTTTTTTCCATCAATTCCTGTGTGGATTAATTTGCATTTCAACATGGAGCAAACACTGTGTGAAGATATTCATATCCATCCACTCATTATTTGCCCTTAAAACAATGCAATGCCTTTTCAAAATGTTTTCTCGTTAAAAACCCTAAGGAAAGCTTCCTGCTTGGGTGATTTGTGAGAAGGTGTTTAACTCCCTGCTTATCAACACACTGCAAGGGCAGTAAAGGCATTTTGTTTTTCAGTTAAGTAGCAGCTAAAATGTCTGGAATCGTGGAGAACATTCTCCACAGTTTTTCTACCCTGAACATCTGGTTGATCCCAATAGTTGAGGTTAGGCAACTAGCATGGCAGGTCACCTCGTAGATGTTGGTGGGAGATGTTTTGAAATATGAAATGAAAATATTACAATGTAGGTGACAGGCTGTTATAAATGACCTCAGATGAAAATAATATTTTTCGTATATGCTTACAATATATTCGCTTCCTTACTTTGATACTTAAGCACAATGCATGAATAAACTTAAAGGTGCAATAACAGAGCTAAGTAGATTTTACTAGGAACATTCTTATCTTTGTGAGGGGTCTCAGCCGGAAACTTCGACTGTTTATTCATTTCCATGAAGGCTGCCTGACCTTCTGAGTTCCTCCAGTATTTTGTCTATGTTGCCTTGTGTTACAATATCTGGCTAAAACCAAAATCTTTGTGAGTTTGCCCCAGTACTTTTAAGAGAAAAAGTTAAAGTCATGTCTTTATTGGAAATTAAAAAATATAACTTGTTCTTTTAAAGAATTATGGGATATAATAAATTATTTTAATATATTTTTATGTGAGCTTCATTAAAGGAGAGGAATAAACCATGCACAGGTCAGTAGAACTCCAGACTGCCAAATGTTAAGTAATATGTGAGAGTGCATTTGAAATAGAAATATGTAAACAGATGAAACACATTCTTGGAAATGAATAATATGAAAAGGGACTTTTAAAGAGCAAATAGATATTATATTCATCAAACTTGCATTGGATATTTTTCTGAATTCTTCTTTTTATAAGGTAATTAAAGAAAAATATTGCTGTAATTTACAGATATTTTACATGCAGAAAGCTAAATAACAAAAATGTCATAATGCTGTTCAGATTATTTACAGGTATCAATCTCATTAATATCACATTCCTCAGTCATTGACCTTGATTCAGCTCTGCACTGTAGCTCTTTTTCATGAAGTATGTGGAAAATGTTGAAATGAATACTGAATTTGCCAATGCAGATTTTTAAAATGACAGTATTAGTCTCCAGTTATTCATTTTAAGCAGTACAAATTCTGTTGTATGCTTTAGATTTAAAAGCAAATTTATTGTCAGCTCCAGTACAATATCACTCCTCTTTCTATTATATTTCTTTATGTCACGCACCAATGATTTACTTCACTGTAGTCAGAATTGATTTGTTGAATATAGGAATATATATAATTCTTTGTACTGTTTCCAACCTAAACCGATACACTGAGACAATATTCCCACTGTATAGTCCTTTTAGGTACTATTTTAAGAGACAAGCCGCAGTTAGCTGGGATAGTGCCAGGTACATGATCTTTTCACTGCCAGTCACTGTAAAGCCACTCTGTGAGATGACTTTTCTTTTATATCAAGAATTTATTAAAAATGCCAGAAATTTGTGCAATAAACTGAAAACTACTTCAAAGGAAGATTTTGAATGAATCAATGATTAAATATAATGTTAAATTAAGCGACTTAGGCAACAACAGGGCTTCTTTTCCAAATGAGTTCAATGCCTACTATGCTCGTTTTGACTGTCAAAACATGGAGGAATAATTGCAAACTCCTACAGTCCCCAGTGATCCTGTGATTTCAGTCACTGAGACCAAAGTGCAAGCAGTCTTCAGGAGGGTGAACCCACAAAAAGCATCCGGTCCAGACAGGGTACTTGGCCACCCATTAAAGTCCTGTGCTGATCAAATAGCTGGAGTGTCCTCTGATCATTAAACTCTTGCTTCGGCAGTCTGAGCTACCCACCTGCTTCAAGCAGGCTTTAATTATACCAATGCCTAAGAAGAACGTGGTAACCTGCCTCAATGACTATCATCCAATAGCATTTACATCTACAGTGATGAAGTGTTTTGTGAGGTTGGTGATGAAACACATCAACTCCTGCCTGAGAAGTGACTTGGATCCACTCCAATTTGCCTGTCAGAGCAACAAGTCCATAGCAGATGCCATCTCATTGGCTCTTTACTCAACCACTGAAACATCTGGACAGCAAAGATGCATACATCAGGATGTTTTCTTTTGACTAGGGTCATCATACCATCATCCCATTAAAACTAAACAATAAACTTGAAGACCGAGGCCTCAATTCTTCCTTGTGCGATTGGATCCTGGATTTCCAGACTAGCAGACCTTAGTCAGTTCGGGTTAGCAACAACATCTCCTTCATGATCTCCATCAGCATAGGTGCACTACGGGGCTGTGTGCTTAGCCCCCTGCTCTACTCGCTTTACATTTGTGACTATGTGGCTAAGCACAGTGCCAACGGCATACCGGTTTGCTAAAGACATCACTGTCATTGGCCGAATCAAAGGTGGTGACGAAGAAGCATAGAGGAGGGAGATTGAAAATCTGGCTGAGTAGTATCATGACAACAACCTCTTACTTAATGTCAGCAAAACCAAAGAGCTGATTATTGGCTAAAGGAGAAGGAAACCAGGAATCCATGAACCAGTCCTTATCAGGGGATCAGAGGTGGAGAGGGTCAGCAACTTTAAATTCCTCCGTGTTATCATTTTGGAGGGTGTGTCTTGGGCCCATCACGTAAGTGTAATTATGAAGAAAGCACTCCGTGCTTCTACTTTCTTCAGAGTTGGCGAAGATTCAACATGACATCTAAAACTTTGACAAACTTCTATAGATGTGTGGTGGAAAGTATATTGACTGGCTGCATCATGGCCTGGTATGGAAACACAAATGCTCTTGAATGGAAATCCTACAAAAAGTAGTGGAAATGGCCTGGTCCATCACGGATAAAGCCCTTGCCACTAAGCGTATTTAGACAACGCAGTGTCATAGGAAAGCTCCACCATTTCATCTTGTCTGATCCATTTAACCTCTCAGACCCAATCTCCTGTCTTTCCCCCTTATCCCTTCATGCCCTGACTAATCAAGAATCTATCTACCTCTGCCTTAAGTGTACTGAAGATGCCTGTGGCAAAGAATTTCACAGATGCACTATTTTCTGGATAAAGAAACTCCTCTCATGTCCATTCTAAAAGGACACCCGTTTATTCTGAGAGTGTGTTCTTTGATCTTAGACTCTCCCACCATAGGAAGCATCCTCTCCACATCCACTCTATCAAGGTCTTTCACCATTCAATAGGTTTCAATGAGGTCACCCCTCATTCTTCTGAGTTACAGTGAATACAGACCCAGAACCATCAAACGCTCTTCATATGACAAGCCATTCAATCCCAAAACTGCTCACAATATTTCAAGTGAGGCCTCACCAGTACTTTATAAAACTCAACATTACATCTTTGCTTTTATATCCTAGACCTCTTGAAATGAATGCTAACATCACATTTGCTTTCCTCACCCCAGATTCAACTTGCAAATTAACCTTTAGAGAGTCCTGTTCAAGAACTCTCAAGTCTCTTTGCGCCTCAGCTTTTTATATTTCCTCTCCATTTAGAAAACAGTCCACCCTTGCATTTCTTTTACCAAAGTGCATGACCATACATTTCCTGACACTGTGTCCATCTGCCCTTTTTTGTCCATTCTCCTAATCTGTCCAAGTTCACAAAACCATCTGCCCTTCCACCTGTCTTTGTATCATCTGGAAACTTCACAACAAAGCCATCAATTCCATCATTCAAATCATTGAAATATAATGTAAAAGAAGTGGTGACAACACAGAACCCTGTGGAACACCACTAGTCAATGGCAGCCAACCAGAAAAGGCTTCCTTTATTCCCACTCTTTCCCTCCTGCCATCCAGCCACTGCTTTATCCATGCTGGAATCTTTCCTGTAATACCATGGGCACGTAGCTTGTTAAGCAGCCTCATGTGTGGCCTTGTCAAAGACCTTATGAAAATCCAGGTACACAACATCAACCGATTCTCCTTTGTCTATCCTGCTTGTTATTTCTTCAAAGAATTCCAACAGTTTTGTCAGGCGAAGTGTTCCCTTGAAGTGACCATGGTTACTATGGCCTACTTTATCATGTGCCTCCAAGTACCCCAAAACAACATCCTTTACAATTGACTCCAGCAACTTTCCAACCACCGAGGTCAGACTAACTGGCCTATAATTTTCTTTCTATTGCTTCTCTCCCTTCTTGAAAAGTGGAGTGACATTTGCAATTTTTCAGTCTTCTGGAACCATTCTAAAATCTAGTGATTCTTGAAAGATTATTACTAATGCCTCCATAATCTATTCAGCCACTTCTTTCAGAACCCTAGAGTGTACACCATCTGGTCCAGATGACTTAGATACCTTCAGATCTTTCAATTTCCTGAGAATCTTCTCCCTATTATTGTTAAGTTGACACACTTCATGGCCCTTGACACCTGGAGCTTCCACTATACTGCTAGTGTCTTCCACAGTGAATGATGCAAAATACTTCTCCAGTTCATCTACAATTTCCTTGTCCCTGATTACTGCCTCTCCAGCATTGTTTTCCAGCAGTCCAATATCCACTCACACCTCTCTTTTCCTCTTTATGTATCTGAAGAAATTTTTGGTACCCTCTTTAATAATATTGGCTAGCTTACTTTCGTTTTCAATCTTTACATACTTATGACTTTTTTAGTTGCATTCTTTTGGTATTCAAAATCCTCCCAATCCTCTAATTTCCTACTATTTTTTTTTCTGTTTGACGTTTATGTTGGCTTTGACTTCTCTTTTTAGCCATAGTTGTGTCATCCTGCCTTTAGAACATTTTCTTCCTCTTTGAGATATACATATCCTGTGCCTTCTGAAGTGCTTCCAGAAATTCCAGCCGTTGCTGCTGTGCCGTCATCCTTGCTAGAGTTCTTTTCCAATCAATTCTAGCCAATTCCTCTCACATGCTTCTGTAATTCCCTTTACTCCACTGTAATACTGATACATCTCCTTCTCAAAATTCAGGATGGATTTGGTTATATTATGATCAATTTCTCCTAAGGGTTCCTTTACTTTAAGCTTTCTAATGAATTCTGGTTTATTGCACAACACCCAATCCAGAATAGGTGATCCCCTAGTGGTCTCAAACATGAGCTGCTTTAAAAAGCCATCAAAAGGCATTCCAGACATCCTTCCTCTAGAGATCTATCACCAACGTAATTTTCCCAATCTACCTGCACATTGAAATCCCCCATGAGTATTGCAACATTGCCTTTTTGGCATGCATTTTCTATCTCCCTTTGAAATTTGTAGACCACATCCTTACTACCGTTTGGGGGTCTGTATACAACTCCCATCAGGGTCTTTTTACCTTTGCAGTTTCTTAGCTCTTTCCACAATGATTCGATACCTTCTGACCCTATCTCACCCTCTTTCTAATGATTTGATTCCATGTTTTACCAACAGAGCAACACTGCTCCCTCTGCCTTCCCGCCTGTCCTTTCGATACAATGTATATCCCCTGACATTCAACTCTCAGCTAAAATCTTCTCTCAGCCCCAGTTTCAGTGATGCCTACAACATTAGACATGCCAATCCATAACAATGCTACAAGTTCATCTACTTTATTCTGTATGCCGCATGCATTCAAATATAACTCCTTCAGTCCTGTATTCACCCTTTTCACCTTTTACATCGCATATCATCCTGTTGACTGCAATTTTGTCCTATCATCAGCCCCTCCTTGCTTGGTGTCTCACTGTACATCGCCTTTGTTTGTAAGCCATCTACTCTGTTACCAGACCAACTGCGCCACTTTCTGGGATTTAGACGCTTCAAGTTTCCAGAGATGGATAGTTGATGTTGCCCCTTTAGGACAATCCTACTAATTGGCAATCATGTTTTGGATGCCAAAATTTGAGAATTTAAAAGCACCCAAACTGAGATTTGGTGCTCAATCGTGAGCCCTACTAATGATATCATCTAGCATTTGTTTTTGCTCAGTTCTCAATCCAGTTTGATAGCATGTCTCAATCCTTTCTTTGGATATTGCAACAATCCCTATGGATTTACGGATAGAACCTGGAGATACTCGACTTCCAGGCTGCCGTCTACCAGCTATCACAAGGAGGACGCCAGGGTCGCTCGGGTGAGGCTGTCGGTTACTCCGTGGAGCCAGTACATCTTCTGACCCCAGAGAGATTTGATGGAGACCCAAGTTCTTGCCACAGCTTCCTCACTTAATGCTCATTGGTGTTCAAACTCCAGCTGTCCCAGTTCACTTCAGAGTGCGGGAAAGTGGCCTTCATGACTCTATCCTGACCGGGTGAGCCCTCGCCTGGACCATCACACATTGGGAACGAAGGTCGGAGATTTGCACGGATTCGGAGGAATTCATGGCCACCATGAGAAAGGCTTTTTATCATCCAACTGGCACAAACAGAGCCGCAACGTTTTGATGAAGCAGCATCAGGGAAGTCGGTCAGTGGCCGATTACGTTGTTGAGTTCCGAAGTTTGGCGCCAGAGAGTGGTTAGAACGGGGAAGCCTTGACCACTTCGTACCGCCACGGACTCCAGGATCAACTAAAATAGGGCCTCTCCTTGGGAGAGCCAACAGGGGACTTCGAGCTCTTCATCGACCTGTCTATCTGCCTTGACAATCATCTGGCAGACCATAAGAGAAACTATACTATGAGGCTGAAGAGGGCTAGCCCGAGCCTGTCCTCAATCCATTGCAGTTCCAACCCCCGATCTCAAGTCATGACAAGCCTGTCTCCTGCTCAGGACTCTGTCGAGCACATGTAGATCCGTTACACGAGGCTCTCAGCCGATGAGCGGTCCCAGCTTTGGAATCTAGGCTGCTGCTGTTACTGCGGGGAAACAGGTCTCCTGCAGGCCGAATGCCTGAAGCTGTAGCTGCATGGAGTACCGCTAAGGCCATCCAGCTTCGACAGGACTGTGACGGTGACGGTCGCTACTCCCAATCTCATGGATTCTGGTTTCGTGCTGAAGGCGGAGTTCACCTGGGGTAAAAACTTGAGGCAGCTGAAGGCTTTTATGGACTCTGGAGCAGCGGGCAATTATCTGGACATAGGAACTGCTCGTCAGCTCAACTTACCTCTTCGAGAGTTGAGTCAGTTCTCTCCCACAACTGTCCTGGACGGATGCCCGCTAGGTTCCAGGCAGGTCCATCAACAGACTGTTGTGTTGCAGATGAGGACAGGGGATCATGTGGAAGACATTAGTTTCTACATCACTGACTAGCCCCTCATACCCCCTGATTCTTGGGTATACTTGGCTTTCCCAGCGTAACCAATCCGTGGACCGGAGGGAGGGGAGAATCATTGCTTGGTCCAGTTATTGTAAGAGGATATGTTTGCTGTGTGGTGCCCCGACCCCAGACTCCCCTGAGACCAACGACCAACAAGGGGACAGACTTCAGCGTGAGGTAACCTGAAGCTGCCAGGTCCCGACTCAAGAGAAGATGTCCAAAAGCAGACCCTTAGTGTCTGTTCGTGGGGGAGCAAGGGCTATCTGTAACACCTCGTTGGCATTGCATGAGGATACAATGAAGTCTAGTTAACTTCAGGAGGAGACTCGGAGGTTGGCTGAAACACCCTTTGAAGGAGTCGTCTTGAAGGTGGGTTCAGAAGAACTTGCAACACTCAGTGTGATTGAAGTTCCTTCCATATACAAGAACTTGGGAAGAGGTCTTCACCAAGGGAAGGGCTTTGACTCTTCTACCACACTGACCCTACGACTGTTCTATAGAGTTTCTGCCTGGCACTTGTCTTCCACAAAGTTGATCATACGTACTCTTAGGTCCAGAGAGAAGTGGAATGGAAGAATATATAAAGGAAGCTCTTGTTATGGGATTTGTTCAGCCCTCCATCTCGCCAGCCAGCACAGGCTTCTTCCTCATACAGAAGAAGAATGGGAGCCTGTGGCCATACGTTAACTGAAGAGGATTAAACCGCATAACAGTCAAGAGTTGTAACTGCTTGCACTCATGAATACTGCCTTTGAGATTCTCCAAGGGGCAAAAGTATTCACTAAGCTAGACCCAAAGAGTGCATACAATCTGGCTCAAATAGGGAAAGGTTGATAAGTGAAAGACTGCATTCAATACACTGACAGGGCACTACAAGTACCTGGTTATGCCCTTCAGCCTCTTGAACTCTCCAGTAGCTTTTCAGGCCTTTATAAATTACCTGCTCTGTGATATTCTCTGTAAGAATGTCTTCAGCTTCATGGATGATATCTTAATCTTCTTGAAGTCCATGGATGAGCATGTAGCTCATGTCATGGATATTTTAAAGAGGCTTCTAGATCATGGACCTTATTTCAAGTTGGAGAAGTCCAAATTTCATGTGATGACTGTTTCATTTTTGGGGTTCATCATGTCCAATGGCAAACTCAAGATGGATCCTATGAAGACCCAAACAATCCAAGATTGGCCACAACCATCCACTGTCCAACAAACCCAATGTTACCTGGGGCTTACAAACCTCTACACGAAGTTCATCAGGAACTTCAGCTCAGTGGCAACGCCCCTGTCGGCGTTAACTAAGAAATCCATTGGCCCTTCTGTCTGGACTGCTGAAGCAGAGCCTGCTTTTGCAGAGTTTAAAGAGCGGTTCACATCAGGTCCAAACTTGGCTTCTTCTATCCCAGACCTTCCCTTCATTGTGGACGTGGACGGCTCTGACTTGAGTGTAGTGTTGTCTCAGTGACCACCTTTGGATAATAAACTGCACCCATGTGCATTTTTCTCACATACTGTTCAGGGTATTCAGCAATACCTCGTGGACTGGGAAGGATTCAGACCCGAGAAGAGCTGCTGGGTGCTTGAAAAAGACATCTTGGATCTGGCTTTCAGCCACGACTACCATCACTGTCTCTCGGAGAAGCCAGGGCTGTCAGGAGTCAGCCGTAGCAGAGGAGATTCTGTGATGAGACACTCCCAGTCACGCCAGCTTCCGGGATTTAGACGCTGTAACTCTCCAGATAATGGTTTCAGGACGGTCCTGCTTATTGGCAATCATGCTTTGGAACTGAGTACTTAAACAGCACCTGAACTGAGATTTGGTGTCAACCATAAGCCCTACTAATGCGGTCGTCTAGTGTTTCTTTTGTTCTCAGTTCTTAATCCAGTTTGGGACCACATGTTGATCCTCACTTCAGATACTCTAGCATCTGGGTCCAAACTATACTCACCAAGGACTCTAGTCACAACCTCATCCTCAGCACTATCACTCAGGTTCCCATCCCCCTGCCAAATTAGTTTAAGCAATCCCGAACAATGCTTGGCCAACCTGCCCGCAAGGATATTGGACTCCCTCAAGTTCAGGTGTAACCTGTCCCTTTCGTACAGGTCATATCTTCCCCAGAAGAGATCTCAATGATCCATAAATCCGAACCCTTGCTCCCTGCACTAGTTCTTCATCCACACATTCACCTACCAAATCATTCTATTCTTATATTCTGGATAGGGTCGTTAAGAAAGTTTATAGGGTGTTAGCTTTCATAAGTCGAGGGATAGAGTTTGAGTCGCGATGTAATGATGCAGCTCTATAAAACTCTGGTTAGGCCACAATTGGAGTACTGTGTCCAGTTCTGGTCGCCTCACTATAGGAAGGATGTGGAAGCATTGGAAAGGGTACAGAGGAGATTTACCAGGATGCTGCCTGCTTTAGAGAGTATGCATTATGATCAGAGATTAAGGGAGCTAGGGCTTTACTCTTTGGAGAGAAGGCGGATGAGAGGAGACATGATAGAGGTGTACAAGATAATAAGAGGAATAGGTAGAGTGGATAGCCAGCGCCTCTTCCCCAGGGCACCACTGCTCAATACAAGAGGACATGGTTTTAAGGTAAAGGGTGGGAAGTTCAAGGGGGATAGTAGAGGAAGGTTTTTTACTCGGAGAGTGGGTGGTGTGTGGAATGCACTGCTTGAGTCAGTGGTGGAGGCAGATACACTCGTGAAGTTTAAGAGACTACTAGACAGGTATATGGAGGAATTTAAGGTGGGGGCTTATATGAGAGGCAGGGTTTGAGGGTTGGCACAACATTGTGGGCCGAAGGACCTGTACTGTGCTGTACTTTTCTATGTTCTATGTTTACCCTCACCGGTATGTGGCACATGCAGCAATCCAGAGATTACTACCCTGGAAAGATCCTCTATTTCTGCTTCTTACGTGGCTCCCTAAAATCGCTCTTCAGGACTTCTTCATCTTGTCTACTTATGTCATTGGTACCAATATGTAACAAGAGTTCTGGCTGCTCAGCCTCACCTTTGAGAATGCCATGGACTCAATCTGAGACATCCCTGACTCTGGCATCTCAGAATCAGAATTAGGTTTGTTATCACCGGCATGTGTCATGAAATTTGTAAACTTAGCAGCAGCAGTTCAATGCAATACATAATATAGAAGAAGAAAAAGAAATAATAATAGTAAATAAGTAAGTAAATCAATTACAGTATACATATATTGAATAGATTAAAAATTGTGCAGAAACAGAAATAGTACATATTACAAAAGTGAGGTAGTGTTCATGGATTCAATGTCCATTTAGGAATCGGATGGCAGAGGGGAAGAAGCTGTTCCTGAATCGCTGAGTGTGTGTCTTCAGGCTTCTGTACCTCCTACCTGATGGTAACAGTGAGAAAAGGGCATGCCCTGGTTGCTGGGGGGGTTCTTAATAATGGACGCTGTCTTTCTGAGACACCAGTCCTTGATGATTTCCTGGGTACTTTGTAGGCTAGTACCCAAGATGGAGCCGACTAAATTTATGACCCCCTGCAGCTTCTTTCAGTCCTGTGCAGTAGTGCCCACCCCCCCACCCCAGAGAACGATGCAGTCTGTCAGAATGCTCTCCACAATACATCTATAGAAGTTTTTTGACATACTAAATCTCTTCAAACTCCTAATGAAGTATAGTCATTGTCTTGCCTTCTTTATAGTTGCATTGATATGTTGGGACGAGGTTAGATCCTCAGAGAGTTTGACACCCAGGAACTTGAAACTGCTCACTCTCTCCAGGTCTGATCCCTCTTTTAGGATTGGTATGTGTTCCTTCATCTTCCTGTAGTCCACAATCAGCTCTTTCATCTTACTGATGTTGAGTGCCAGGTTGTTACTGTGACACCACTCCACTAGTTGGCATATCTCACTCCTGTACGCCCTCTCATCTCCGTCTGAGATTCTACCAACAATGGTTGCATCATCAGCAAATTTATCGATGGTATTTGAGCTATGCCTAGCCACACAGTAACGGGTATAGAGAGAGTAAAGCAGTGGGCTAAACACACACCCCTGAGGTACACCAGTGTTGATCGACAGCAAGGAGGATATGTTATCTCCAATCTGCACAGATTGTGGTCTTCCAGCATGGAAGTTCAGGATCCAATTACAGAGAGAAGTACAGAGGCCCAGGTTCTGTAACTTCTCAATCAGGTTTGTAGAAGTGATGGTGTTGAATGCTGAGCTATAGTCGATGAACAGCATCCTGACATAACCGCTTGTATTGTCCAGATGGTCTAAGGCTGTGTGAAGAGCCATTGAGATTGCGTCTGCTGTTGAGAACGTGTTGCCGTCCGGGAGGCAATGTACCATCTGGGTGTCTCAATCACATCCAAAGAATCTCCCTGTTCCACATGTTCTCAATATATATATATTTATTTATTTATTCATTCATTCAGTCATTCATTTATTATTTTATTATCATTATTATTGTATTATTATTATATTTTATTTTTTTTATTCTTTCTTTTTGTATTTGCACAGTTTGTTGTCTTTTGCACGCTGGTTGAATGTCCAAGCCGGTGCAGTCTTTCATTGATTCTGTTATAAATTTATTGAGTATGAGCACAAGAAAACTAATTTCAACATTGTATATGGTGACATATATGTACTTTGAAAATAAATTTACTTTGAACTTTGAACATAATATGCTGAAATAGCCCTATATTTTGACATTATTCTCTATTTAAAAACTAAGATTTCTACCAGCACTTTACAATCGTTCGAGTACTCCTGCTGCTTGGGGGATTTGGGTCTATGGACTCAATTTGGTTTGGAATGCTGTTGCTTGCTTCTATTGCTTGCATGATTTGTGTTTTTTTTCTTTCGTGGCGCAGAGGGTGTTGGTCTTTTTTTTTTAATTGGGTTCTTTTGGGTTTCTTGCTTTATGGCTACATATAAGCAGACAAATCTCGAGGTTGTATAATTTATCCATATCCATCATACTTTGCTATTAAATGTACTTTGAATCTTTGAAAGTTTGTTTGCCTCGGTGTGGTGATATCACGCGACACGTGTAAGAACGTGGTTGGACAGAGTTCTGAGCAGGTGCAGAAATGAGAGAATGATCTAGAAAGCATGGTTGTAAGAAATGCGGCTGCTGTTTGCTGTTGTAAATAGAAGTTCTAATTCTTCTAGAATATGGTTTGTTCTTAGTAACCCATGGTACGTATAAAGAATACAACATGGTGTCAGAAGTCGGTCTGGAAGAATAATACGTTTCGCTAACATGGGAGAAGCAAAGATAATCGAAAAAAGAGCGCAAACTTTTTCATTGTTTGCTAACAGCTTTAAAAATGGAAGTTTTGCAACCCCCATCGACACTTCAAACTGACTGGAAATGTAGTTCAAAACTGGAAAAGATTTAACAGCGTTTTGAAATTTATTTATCGGCGATCAGAGCAGATAATAAAATGGTAAAAATGAAAGCTGCAATTCTACTCCACATAATAGGTGACGAAACAATAGAGGTATATAACCATTTTACTTTTGAAAATGGAGATAATTTGAATCTAAAAGTGATAATGGACAAATTTGAAGCTTTTTGTATACCGAAGCATAATGTGACATATGAGCGATATGTATTTTTCACATGTAAGCAGACAATTGCTGAAGCGATTGATCAATTTGTTATGGAGTTGAGAAACCACTGTAAAACATGCAAGTTTGTAGAACTGACAGAATCTCTCATTAAAGACAGAATTGTTTGCGGCATTCGGGATAATGGTCTGAGAGAAAGACTATTAAGAGAACAAGACGTAAATTTGGAAAAAGCTTTGATTCTCAGCAAAGCTTTGGAAACTGTGACCTTGCAGGCTAAAGAGCTTTTCATTCAGAACTGCAACGTAGACTCTGTAAAGCACGAAAATATTAGAAAAAATATTGAAACAACAACGAAACCGACAGAGAGCAAGACGTTGTCTGAAAGAAAAAAAAATTGTGATCGCTGTGGGCGGCAACATCGGCCAGAAAAGTGTCCAGCATATGGGAAAGTGTGCAACGACTGCAGTAAGAGTAATCATTTTTCACGCTGTTGCAGAAGTAGAAAGAAAATAAAACAAGTAAATGCAGTGCTTGAAAATGAATGTGAGGAGTTTTATTTAGATGTGCTTCGTGAAAACAAACAAAGTAAGAATGACTGGACTATTCCATTGCAAGTAAATCAAAACAATATTCTGTTTAAACTTGATACTGGAGCATAAGTAAATGTCCTTGCAGAATCTGAGTTTAATGCATTAAAGCCAAGACCAAAGTTACATAAGACAAATATAAAAGTGACTGGGTATTCAGGTGCAGACATTCCAATTAAAGGAACATGTGTGGCAAAAGTATCACACAAAAGTATTGTGCACATGCTTTCATTTGTGGTGCTGTCAAAGAATATACAGTCAATACTGGGTTTATCTGCCTGTGAGAGACTGAATTTGGTGAAAAGGGTATAAATCCTGGATAGTGATCCAATTGAAGAAGTGAAAGCACAAGTGAAGGAATTGAGAAGTTTTATTGAAATGATGAAGTCTCAGCATAAAAAAGAAATTACACAGTTAATGAATGAATTAGATGAAGAAAAGAAGATTCGTATTTCATTACAAATGGAAGTGGAAGGGATTAAGAAAGCTACAGTACTTGAAGAAGTACAACCCAGAGCATACATGGTCCAAACAGAAGAAGGAGCAGTGTTAAGAGAAAATCACAAAGACCTCAAGAAAGAGCTAACTTCAGAGTTTCAGTTAACTGATGCAGACCAGACAAAACATGAAAATAACAACGAAACACAAGAACTGTGTGAACCACTTAGAAGGTCTACTCATGTTCGTAAACCCCCAGAAAGACTGACAGAGACATGTTAAATTATACATTTGTTTGTTTAATGTTGCTAATTGTTTTTCTTTTTAAGGAAAGGAAGATGTGGTGATATCACATGTCACGTGTAAGGACGTGATTGGACAGAGTTCTGAGCAGGTGCAGAAATGAGAGAATGATCTAGAAAGCACGGCTGTAAGAAACACGGTTGCTGTTTGCTGTTGTAAATAAAAGTCCTAGTTCTAATTCTTCCAGAATATGGTTTGTTCTTAGTAACCCACGGTACGTATAAAGAACACAACACTCGGTATTTTACAATAATATTGGAAAAGTAATTTTGTGAGAAAAATGCAATATTTGCAATCAAAAATGAATGCAAAATTATAATCATCAGGCCGGAAGGAGTCGCATTGATACTTGAACAGTCACTAACAAAAAGCTATTTAGTTTAGCCTGTACATGGATGGAATATAAAGCACTTGGTACAACATTGGCCATTACATCAGTCTGTAAGTTGAACAATCATTACAAATTTTTCAGGTACAAATATTGCCAGATGTAATACATCATGCAAACAATAATTAATAGCAAATCCCATATTTAACTCATATTTATGTTACAAGCTGTCATTGCTTTACTAATTGTTTATCACTCAGTCTCCCAAAATACATACTCTATTCTGAGCTCCATCATGGGAAAATATTACAAAACAGATAAAGGAAGAAGTTCAGTGATGTGCTCAAAGCCTTCAGTGCAACCCTCCCATTGAGCCATTGGTGCCTGCAGTACACTAAGTGTTGAGAACCTTGTGTTCGGGCATTGAGAGTGCATAGGATTTCACCACTTGACAAACTATCTTCTCACCCTTCCATCACTCACCCAGCTGTGGAAGAGTCAGTGATTACCACATCAGTTTCATTAATCAGAACTCTTAAAAAAAGAGAAAAAGAGTCATCCTCAATCCTTAGGTTCTGCATAAAAATGAGTAATAATTCTACAATTCTTAGACTGACATTTGCACACTAGTTCACCATTGCTGAATCAGGCAGAATCAAGCTAACAGCCAAAGGTCCAGTTGAGAACTGCCGGCAGGTAGTCATTCGTCTCAGTCATGTGCAGGTTTCTGAAACAAGCCGAAGATCAGATGCCAGGATAGCTGACCTTCCGCTTTGCTTTAGCTCAGGGCTGGCACAAGGGTAGGTGGTGACACACCACCCCCACCCCACCCCTTGAACAGGATCACTAACCCTCCAGACAAGGGCAGGTACAATGATCTTACTTTAATTTACTTTATTTGAATGTCTCTAATTATTTGCTATTGTTTTTATTGTAATTGAACATATTTGTATATTTTTTCTATTAATTATCAAAATTTAGTTATTTAACTATAGTTGAATACATCTTAAATATCTCTGACCAATGTCTTTCAGATAAACCAGCCATCAAAGGCCGTCACAATATTCTGAAGGGTGGATCCCACTGATGCACTGGTTAAGACCCATATGGCTGTCAGAGCTGGCTGTGGAGAATCAGCTCATTCTGTCTTCTGCAAAGAAAGTTCTGGGCAGGTAGGCGTTGGAGAAGGGAAGTCCTGTCAGCCCATTCAGCAAACTACTAAACTGGAAACCCATTACTTACATGTGCTAACCAATTAGAATCCCTCAGAGTACTGTTGTAATTTGAGCATGAGCACTAAACTGAGGTTGCCGTAAATAAATCATTAAGAAATAGCAATATTGTCTTCAGATAAGCATCCATGTACCCATTAGAAATGAAACATCATATCTATAAATATAAGGCAAAGAATTTTGGAAATGATGCCAAAGACCAAAACAATGCCATACATGTGGCAGAAGTTTAGTTAATTTGCCACTAGCTATTTCTAGTATAAACCAATCGGAAAATTAGTTCTCAAGCTGTCTGGTACTATGAGTTCTGCTGATATCACTTTTTAGGAGGAAGAAAATATGATGATCAAATTGTCCTAACGAGCTGCAAGGTACCTGTGGTAACTACAATTGTAAATCAGCTCATTATGTAAAATTGGCCTTCGGTTCAATGGGAAAAACCTACTCAAAACCATGCAGGCATTTGAAGATGGGAGTAAATTAAGATGAAGGGACAAAGTTCACATTGAAGTTAGGCAATGTTTTCTTCACATTGAGTCATCTTCAATATAGAAAAAGACAGAAGAAATATGACAATGTATTATTATTCTGCAACCTGCGGTAGAACAGAGGGATCTAGGAATAATGGTGCATAGTTCCCTGAAAATGGAATCTCATGTGGATAGGGTGTTGAAGAAAGCTTTTGGTATGCTGCCCTTTAGTAATCAGAGCATTGAGTATAAGAGTTGGGATGTAATGTTGAATTTGTATAAGGCATTGGTAAGGCCAATTCTGGAGTATTGTGTACAGTTCTGGTCACCGAATTATAGGAAAGATGTCAATAAAATTGAGAGAGTACAGAGGAGGTTTACTAAAATATTGCCTGGGTTTCATCTCCTAAGTTACAAAGAAAGGTTGAACAAGTTAGGTCTTTATTCTTTGGAGCGTAGAAGGCTGAGGGGAGACTTGATAGAGGTGTTTAAAATTATGAGGGGGATTGATAGAGTTGATGTGGTTAGACTTTTTCCATTGAGAGTGGGGAAGATTCAAACAAGAAGACATGAGTTGAGAGTTAGAGGACAAAAGTTTAGGGGTGACATAAGGGGGAACTTCTTTACTCAGAGAGTGGTAGCTGTGTGGAATGAGCTTCCAGCAGAAGTGGTTGAGGCAGGTTCTATGTTGTCGTTTAAAGTTAAATTGGATAGATATATGGACAGGAAAGGAATGGAGAGTTATGGGCTGAGTGCAGGTCGGTGGGACTAGGATGGGTAAGAGTTCAGCATGGACTAGAAGGGCTGAGATGGCCTGTTTCCGTGCTGTAATTGTTATATGGTTATATGGTTATATCAACTACATGTGACTCTAAACCAAGGTGAAGGTCTGATCTTTTTACAAAAATTCAATGTATGTTACCATGTTCATAACTGAGATTGGCACCACCAAACTGTACCTGTATCATAAACCTTCAGCCTCAAATGATCAAAGACAGGCACAGCTTAAGGGAGTAGAAATGTAACATTACAGATATGCCTCACCTAATCAGAGTGATATTTGAAGGTTTTATTTTATTTTATCTCAGTTGTCAGTACATTGTGATGATTTAACAGGGTGGTAATGTTTTGCACCAAGAATATAAATTTAGACCATTATGTGTGACTGGAGCAGAGAATCAATTCATTCTGTAATACTGTATACACCAGATTACGCAGTGTTACTGTAAAAGATAACACTTGCACTTTCCCTTAACAGTAGACTGAAGTCAAGGTGATTCAAATAAGTTTTTAATCTCTGGGAAACTGATAATGAGATAATACCTCACTTTGACACTGCCAGTATTATTTGACAAATTATCTTGTTGAGTGAGGAGACAGATATTATCCCAAAACAAGTGCCATCGGGATTAACTGTTCACTTTCATGATGTAATCAGCTTAGTCTTGGAAATCCTGCAGCTTCATTGACAGAAAAATAACCTTCAGCTAAGTAGCAGATGTACTTTTGGTTGTAAACAATGATTGAGACTCTAAAGCTGTCACCTGACTACTCACTTGACTTAGATCAGGGATGGCAGGTTTGCCCCATGAAGAGAGATTGACTTGAATAGTGCTCTGTTCTCTAGGATTTAGAAGAATGAGATGAGATCTCATTGAAACACACAATTTTTATGGGGCTTAACGCATTGCCTGATATTTCTCTGGCTGAGGAATCTAGAATCAGACCATGGTCTCAGATTCCATGTTAGTGAATCTTTGAAATTCTCTGCCATGAGAGCTACGGAAGCTGTCATTGGGTTCACCCAAAAAGCAAAGAGATCAGCAGTGCAGGGAATGCTGCTGAGGTAGAAAGCCATGGTTTTGATGAATAGTGGGTCAAGGTTGTAAGGCCAAATTGACTATTCCTGCTCTAATTTCACATGTTCTGACATCCTTTGGACTTTGTTATGGATTTCTGGTCTTCTCTACAAAGGAATTTGTGAGATTATGAAAACCCAGTGAGTGCACATACATGACAAGCTGATCAGACAAATAGGACCAAGAATTGTTGTGACAGCCAAGATTGCTCTTGCCTCTTTGTTGTCAGCAACGCTTTGCCCAGCAAGTTGCTGGAAAGGTGAGATAAGAGTTATGTGGTAACCTCTATGAAGCATATTTGAGCTTATTGAACTGGACTATCAACTAGGTACCAAGTTAACCAAACATCCTAAAGGATTTTGAAATTAAAAGTGCTGAGTGAGAAGTAAGTACAACTTAAACTTATGAATTAAGTCCTAGATCAGGGACATAAATAGTTTTGAGAGAAAGAGTGACAGAAAGAAAAATATAAAATGTGACATTTAAAAATATTGTGTTCTTTCTCCAACACCAACTAAAGCCTGAAAGAAAGAAACCCGATGTTTCCAATAATTAACGTTTAGTCTCAGTGTGGTTGTTTTGCAGTGGTTAATATCTCACCAGATGGAGAGGAAATGCAAGTTAAAATAACATGCTTTATCTTTTTGAATGCAGCAGGCCAGGCAGCATCTATAGGAAGAGGTACAGTCAATATTTTGGGCCGAGACCCTCGTCGCGACATGTCGACTGTACCTTTTCCTATCGATGCTGCCTGGCCTGCTGCGTTCGCCAGCATTTTTTGTGTGTTGCTTGTATTTCCAGCATCTGCAGATTTCCTCGTGTTTGCGCTTTATCTTTTTGTAGCAGGCTTATTTTTTAACGATCTTTTAAGTTCCGGAATATCAGGCAGTGTGGTTATTTGATGGAGAAACAACAAATATGTCATTTTTCTGTATTGAAGGTTGGAGCAATTTAACTCCAGTAGCAACTTCAATAGTATCTTTTTAATTTCTGTGCTTAATTGCACATCTGTCCTTGCCTGAAATTACTGTAGCACTTACATTTAAATAACAGCAGGCGCTATTACCCACAGCATCATTTTAACAGCAATTTGTCAGTTATAATTTTAGCAATGCAGTTCCAGATAAGCAATAATTACCTGGTTCCCAGAGCCAGTGAAAACAGATATCATTATGTTGAGAAAGAAAGAAGAAAACATAAATTAATTAAATACAATATTCTGCAACTTTTTTGTTCTAGATCATTAATTGTTTCGTAATAAAGCATTCTGACTCTTGAGTAATGTGAATCAGAATCTTAACAAAATTATGCATTTCAGGGAAATTGCCTGAAGTTGCAGATGTTTCTAGGGTTAATATCTGCAAATATGCTCCACTTACTGTGGGCTGTCTTTCTCTCTGATGGTGGAAATGGTGAACACCAATGGATCAACCTATTTTACAGCTCTTTTTTATTACAATTTGACTGAAATAAAGTGACTTGCAACATAAGCTGCTCCCATTTTAAACTACGATGCGAAACTACTCCCAGTGAGTCTGTGTAGAAATGCAGATTTCACTCATACATTCGTAATGACCTAGACAGCAGTGCTTATGTGTTACACCCTGTTTCTGAAGCCAAATGCCATTGATGTTTATAAGTTTCAGTAGCAGAATACAGCTCTCAGCTGCTGTTATATCACGTGTTTAATATCAATGACAAAGGCTAAATTTCTCTCATTAACCTCTTCCCTTCCAGTTACAGTGTGGCCTGAAACAGATGTGAATTATGGCAAGGTTTGTCCTACCAAACCATGTTATATCATACAAGTTCATTAATTAACATTTAACCTATTCATATCCACTTGCGATCACAGTAAGGTGCTGAGTGAATCAATCAGTTACCGGGAAATCAGAGAAATCGGACAAATCATGCACAATCTGTTATTTATTAACCTTAGACTGTAGTTAGCAATAGTTAAACGTTGTGGCTACATTTATAATTGAGAAACTAAATGAAGGACAATTTATCCAGAATTCAGTAATTTCACAGTGATTAAAAATTACAAATGTTCGTAGATGAATTATTGATAATCAGGTTTGCATCAAGATTACCATCTCAGATTGGCACAGTTTGGTTGTATGAATTTAGACCTTGGTTCCTTAAAATTGCCCAGTGAGCAACACCAGATATGTATAGTAATTTGGTCTTTGTTAGAAGACCAATTGTCAGAATTCATACAGTTCTGCCCTTTTTAGTTGTTTGGTTAATCATTTAGGATTTCCCCCTGTATAACTCATTTCATCCACAATGAAAGTGCAGCCCCATAAAGCAGCTTTTTTTTTTATTGATTTCTACCAGGCTGAGTGTGAGTATGTGTGAAAGAGAGATTATATGTGAGTGAGGGAATCTGTGTGAGAGTGAGAGATTAAGAGGGTGTGAAAGTGTAAGAGGACGAGACTGTGAAAGTGTGTGAGGGCATGAAGATGCCTGTGTATGTGTGTGTTCTGCACAAAAATCGAGATGGCTAATCTGTGACATTGCACCACACTGACATTTTGGGCTGTCCACTAAACCATTCTCTTAGTGGGGCATTAGAACTTCCAGTTCAGGCTTCAGGTCTTCCTGAGAGATAGGGTGTGCATCTGCTCACAAAATACTTATTGATTCTGTCTCATCCCACTTGCACCGTTTGTCAACTGCACGTCGGCAGCTAATCCCGCTTCCATAACATTGCAGCAGTATCTGTGCCTTCTGTCTCAGTGATTTATTTCTGTTTTAGTTGCCTATAATGGTTGCTCCAAAACTTCATGCACTGAGCAGGCTGAAAGCAGCACATGATATCTTGGCTAGGGAGGTAGTGTTCCTGACAGTCATAGAAGCATCAAGACAGGAGAATATGTTACTCACCAAGTTACTACTTCCATTGCTAAAATGAGGGTAATACAGACTACAACTTTCACAGGCCTTCACTCGGAATCTTCTGTTAGTACGTACCTGAGAAACAGTAATGTACTAAACTGCTATCACCAACACAAGCACGACTGGGAGTAATTAGGTAGGAGTTTTGCTTACAGAATGCATCCATGAAGGTCAATGTTTTCTTTAGGTTGTGAGACAAGACTCAAAATTGCTTAAGGTCATTTCCAGTACATAAGTGTAAAGGAGAACAAAATAATTATTACTCTGGATCCAATGCAGCACAAATGAACACAGTAAGATAAAGAACACAGTAATAAAACACAATAAATATAAATACATAAGATAACTTATATACATAGGTTGACTGTATGTCTATAAAGTAATACTAGGCATAGGAGTGTCTGTACATAAGGTGACTTTGACAGGAAATGATAAGGCAATGGTGGTTAGGGTGTGGACGGGTGTATTATTGGGTGGAGGTGTTGATCAGCCTTACTACTTGGGGAAAGTAATTGATTTTGAGTCTGGTGGTCCTGGCATTGATGCTATGTAGCCTCCTCCCTGATAAGAGTGGGATAAGCAGACCATGAACAGATTGGGTGGAATCTTCCATGATGTTACTGGCCTGGTTCATGATGTTACTGGCCCGGCTCATGATGTTGCCATGCAGACAACAGGCAGTAACTACAAGTGGAGCTAATTCCATTACTCTAACAGCATCAACACTTGCATAATTTTTTGTACTTATTGAGTACTACTATCAAGATCACTTACCTTTCTTTGAATGTTGAGATTAATATTTGGTACATGGAAGATTCAATCTTTTCTAAGTCACGGTTTGGCTACTCCTTAGGATGGCTTGCTCTGTCTGAATCTTGAACTAATGGCTGTAAATGTATTCCATTAAAAATCCATCCTATGGACTCCTTTGCTCTTTTGGACCAAATATGAAGCCTCAGATTGTTTAAATCTCAATTTGTTGAAAAATCCTGCTGAAGCTACCTCAAGGGAAGCTATTAAACCTTTATGGCTTGGCTTTGTGTCATTTTCAAACGCTGCCATTTTGGCATTCTACTTTTCACTCTAACATGACTGACTTTAATATTTTCAACCTGTGAGTGATATTTTTACAAGTGCAAGCTCAAGTTTATTGTCATTCAACTGAACACATGTAAACAGCCAAACGAAACAATGGTCCTCCTGAGTAAGGTGCACAATACAGTACATATAAATCACATATGAGACATAGACTAATAGTACCACAAATAAATTAACAAATAATAAAAACCATTCCATGAGACTGACATTGAGCATAAGGTGCATACGATACAGTATAATGCTATTAGCCCCTCATACGTGGTGAGACCTGGGTGGTGAGAGGGAGTTCAGTAGTGTCACGACTTGGAGGAATAAACTGTTGCCCATCTGAACAGACCTTGTCCTAATGCTACAATAACTCCTTCCTGAAGGCAGGGAATGAAAGAAATTGTGGGACAGGTGGGAGGGATTCTTGACAATGCTAGGGGCTGTGTGCATGCAGCACTCCTGATAAATGTATGATTGGAAGAGAGGCCTAGATAAGATTACCTCTCTTTAGAGTGTATTATGCTTCCAGTGCTGCATGCATTTCTGTAAGTTATGAATTACTCATCAGTTATTATATCTGTAGTTATAATTTTATGTGTTTATTGTTATTTAGCAATACAATAGAGAGAAGGCCCTTCTGGCCCTTCAAGCTGCACCACCCCAGCAACCCCTGACAAATCTGATTAACCCTAACCCAATGACGCGACAATCTATAATGACTAATTAATCTACCCGGTACATCTTTGGACAGTGGGAGGAAACCGGAGGACCTGGAGAAAACGTACACATTCCATGGGGAGGACATACAGAGACTTCTTACAGAACAGCGCAGATATTGAACTCTGTGGCACCCAACCCCTGGAGTTAACACAACAGGGGCAAAGAAATCAAGTACTGGAGCCGGAAAAACACTGGCAAGTTTCTGCACATTTCCGATCTTTTGTTGAAGATCTTGGCATCAGTTCTATTAATCTCTGTTTTTGCTTTTTGTTCCTTCTTGGCTGCAGAGATATAAAAAGCCTGAGTTAGATGATCTGTTGAGAGTATGAACTTCCAAAAGAGAAGTCTTTGCTGATCTTGGCTATTTGCTCGAGTTGAGCGCAGGCCTTTCCCTGGCCACCATCCACTGGTTAGGACACAAATTCCAGCTTTCTCCCCCAACGTAACCCACACCTCAAGCAAGCTGAGTACCAGCTGTCCTGCTTGAGGAAAAAATGCTTGTCAGCAGCACTCACAGGTTGTACTGTCTTACAAATATCTGATAATTCACTTGGAATTCCTAACAAGGGAATAGGTTTTAAACATGCTATCACCATTTAAAATAAAACCTTTCATTTATTGATTTACTTTATTTATAAAGTAAAGCTGTAGCTGAGGCAGCAGAGAAAGGATCAGCATGGGTGTGGACCAAGTATGTCCAGAGGAGCAGGTAATCAGACAGTGTATACATATCTTGCAAACCCTTCAGTGGTTGCATAGACACCTGAAGAGCAGACTATCTGTTGGATGGAAGTGACCAACAACTCCGATAGAGGCAGATGCCAAGTTTTTAAGCTCACCAGTGGGAGGTGGTGCTTTAGCACTGCTGGCCCACCACCTCGAGGGAGTCTTGATCATAAGCGGGCCGAAACTTCTGAAGACAGGTGGCAGATCAACTGATGATCCCACTGGTGATAGCACAGGACAGTTAACATCTTAGTCCACGTGTATTTTGTAACTCTTTTGTTCTGGACACCGGTGACGACCAGGAATAGTCTGGTTGGCAACCGGGAATAGTCCGGTGACAGCGTGGAGACACAGTGGACAGTCAGGAAAGACTGGCACCAGGGGTGTCAGGATTGGCAGTCTGGGCACCAGCTCAGAAGAGCACCCACCTCTTGAAGCTTCTAGTTTACATGGAGAAACATACCCTCGGGGTCCTCCGAGAGGGAGGGAGAATGATGGACCCAATCGGACGGATACAGTTAATTATAGGGAACGACTACGACGAAGAGCTAGGATAAGAGGTTCTGAGTGTCCAGTGTGTTGATGTGGGGGAGTGTTTTCCAGCATTAAAGGTTTACGAGTCCACCAAGCAAAGTTGAACTGCTATTCCATCCCAGTGGATGAAGATGAGATTACTTCACCAAGCACAGATGATGTAGTCTTTTCAACCATTGATTCACAAGCCACAGTGATTCACTCTGGAGAGAGTCATCATACTCCAGGTCAGACGAAAAATAACCCAGGTCTGGTTTCAGACCACAGTACCCAGGTAGATCCTTCGCATGATGGCGATGGTGTGGAGGTAGAGAAGAAGAGGAAGGTCAAGTGGTCAGCAATGGAAGATGAGAAGGCTTGGCATGTATTTGATGGGGATATCAGTATGATGTTGGAGAACACTCTCAGGGGAACATCAAAGAGAAAGTTGGAAGTGATAGGCGATATGATTTACGATGTTGGAAAGTACAGGTTTGGTTTGGTTGAGTTGAAGAAAGCAAAGCCCACACAGTAACCAAGCAGGCCCCAGAAGGAGATGAGTAGGTTGAGGAGAGAGCTTAGATCATTGAGACAGAGGTGGAAGGTAGCAAGTGAGGGTGACAAGCCAGGGCTTGCTGATCTCTGAGAGTATTTTCGAATAAAGTTAGCATCACTGCGTCGTGCAGAGTCACAACGTAAAAAGAGAAAGAAGAGAGAGAATGCAAGGAAGTCGTTCTTTGTGAACCCTCACTTGTTCACATAGAAACTGTTTGAACAAAGTAAGAGCAGGCAGCTTAACATCTCTCAACAAGAACTTGAGGATCACCTGGCAAGCACTTACTCTAACGAACAGCAGGAGGCTCCTTTGCTTGACATTTCAGGGCTTGTGAAGCCTACCAAGCCAGGAGTGAAGTTCGATCTGTCAGAACCCAAACTGACAGAAGTCGAACGGTTCATCAGAAAGGCAAGGTCAGGTTCAGTGCCAGGACCTAATGGAGTGCCGTAAAAGGTGTTCAAGAAGTGTGAAGAGCTGAGGAAATACTTGTGGAGATTGTTAAAGGTGGTGTGGAGACAAGGTGTTGTTCCTTTGTCATGGAGTGAGGCTGAAGGAGTATTTATCCCGAAGGAAGAGAAGTCTTCTACATTGAATCAGTTCCGACCAATTTCACTCCTGAATGTAGACGGGAAGATTATGTTTGGCATTCTGGCAGAAAGAATATCTTCATTTGTGATAGAGAATGGATTAGTAAATACATCTGTGCAGAAGGCAGGAATACCAGGCTTCCCAGGATGCCTTGAACATTCTAGTATGATATGGCATACCATCCAGGAGTCAAAAAAGTTGAGAAGAAATCTGGCTGTAGCTTGGCTTGATCTGGCAAATGTGTATGGTTCTGTTCCCCATGTCCTGATTGAGTTTGCGATGGAATTCCTATGGATTCCTGCTAAGGTGAGGAACTTTGTTATGCAGTACTACAACGATTTCCGGATGAGGTTTCCCACTCAGCAGTTTACAACTAGGTGGCAGAGCTTGGATGTTGGAATCCCAATGGGATGTGCAATTTCACCCATCCTTTTCGTGTTAGCCATGGAGGTCATTGTGAGGGCTGCAGAATCAGTGGGACCAGGTGTCGCACTTGATGGCGGAGGGGAGTTACCACCAATACGAGCCTTCATGGACAATCTTACCCCTTTGAGTCCCAGCATGGAGGCAGTGGAAAATGTACTATTTAGACTCGAGGAGCTAATGGATTGGGGAAGAATGAAGTTCAAGACCAAGAAGTCAAGGAGCCTTGTTCTTAGGAGAGGAAAGCTGGTTGACTTTCATTTCACCCTTTGTGGAGAGGGGATTCCACCCATTCAGGACCAATCAGCTAAGAGCCTCGGGCGATGGTGCACAGAGGAGCTGAGAGACACCAAGACGGTTCAAGAGACAGGAGAACAGATCAGCAGAGGTCTGATGTCTGTTGACAAGTGTGGCTTGCCTGGCAAGTTGAAGTTGTGGTGCTTGCAGTACGGACTGATGCCACGGATAATGTGGTCACTAACTGCCTATGAAGTGGCAATGTCCCATGTTGAGGCAATGGAACAGAAGACCAACAAGTATGTGAAGAAGTGGCTTGGAGTACCCAGCAGTCTCACCAATGTTGCAATCCACAGTAGCCAGACAAAGCTTACCATCCCAGTGCAATCCCTTGTTCAGGAGGTCAAGGTAGCCAAGGTAAAATCATTCTTGCTGCTTCGAGACTCAAAAGACCCTTTCATCAAGAACACCCAGCCGGATATGAGATCAGGCAGGAAGTGGTCAGCCCGTGTAACAGTTGATGAGGCAGAGTCTAAATTGAAGCACAAGGAGACAGTTGGGGCTACCCAGCTAAGCCGCCAGGGACTTGGATGGACAACCCACAAGTGCTGGTCATCTTCTACAGGTAAGAAGCGCCGTGAGCTTGTAACACAAGAAATACGAGAGGTAGAAGAGGAGAAGAGGTTAGGTAAAACAGCTGGCCTGGCCAAACAAGGGGCTTGGACCCGGTGGGAAAGTGTTGAGCAACGACATCTATCTTGGAATGTTCTGTGGCAGATGGAACCGCTCCGCATTTCTTTTCTATGCAGAGCAGCGTACGATCTGCTCCCAACACCTGCCAACCTCAGCAGCTGGTATGAAGATAAGACAGACAGGTGTGCTGCTTGTGGTGAGAAGGGAACACTTCAACATATTTTGAGTGCATGCAGAGTCAATCTTTCCAGCGGCATGTACACTTGGAGACATAACAACGTTCTCAAAGTTGTAACAGAGGCGGTTGAGCAGAGAGTACTGCAGCACAACTTATCTCATGCCCCATGCTGCACAGAACATCGCATATCATTTGTGAAAGAAGGCTCCAAGTCAAGGGTGTACAGCATAGGCACACAATCAAGCATACTTTCTTCAGCCAATGATTGGTGTGTCAAGGCGGACCTGGACAGGAAAGGCAGTTTCCCGGAGCAAATAGCTTTCACAACATTGCGTCCAGATATAATCGTATGGTCTGACACCAGTAGAGAAGTAGTTATTGGTGAACTCACAGTCCCTGGGAAGACAACATCGATGAAGCCCATGAGCGCAAGTTAACCAAGTATGCAGAGTTAAGATCAGAGTGCAGAGACAGAGGGTGGAAGGTCTCATGCCATCCATTCCACATAGGCTGCCATGGGTTTATTGCGTTCACTTTCCAGAAGCGGCTGCGTGACCTTGGCTTCACCAGAAGAGAAATCAAGTCAACCAGCAGGGCTGTAGCTGAGGCAGCAGAGAAAGGATCAGCATGGGTGTGAACCAAGTATGTCTAGAGGGGCAGATAGTCAGACAGTGTATACATATCTTGCAAACCCTTCAGTAGTTGCATAGTCACCTGAAGAGCAGACTATCTGTTGGATGGAAGTGACCAACAACTCTGATAGAGGCAGATGCCAAGTTTTTAAGCTCACCAGTGGGAGGTGGTGCTTTAGCACTGCTGGCCCACCACCTCGAGGGAGTCTTGATCATAAGCAGGCCGAAACTCCTGAAGGCAGGTGGCAGATCAACTGATGATCCCACTGGTGATAGCACAGGACAGTTAACATCTTAGTCCACGTGTATTTTGTAACTCTATTCACATGTGGTTGTCACTGACATGACATTTATTTAGTGTTGAGGTGGATGTTTTAGATCCATTAATGGCTTTAATATAAATATCGGTTACTTTTTACACTAATTATAAACTAGAAGCTTTTTTTGCTGGTGAGGGTGGGGCAGGGAGGTGTGTGGACATCATTGCCTCGCTACTGCTTATGCATAGGAGTGGGAGTTGGGGGGGTGCTTTGGGGTTCTAACATTTAACTGTCATTCATTCTTTGGGGCACTCCTCTGTTTTCGTGGATGTCTGCGAAGAAAAAGAATTTCAGGATATATATTGTATACATTTCTATGACATTAAATGCACCTATTGAATCATAAAGGTATGGAGTTGTGCAGCACAGAACCACGTTCCTCAACCCTTTATGTCCATGCCAACCGTTTTGTCTATGTAAAATAATCCTAATTTTTCACTTTAGGACCATATCTTTCAAAGTAATGACACTCTTTTAAATATCGCAATTGTATCTGATTCCATCTCTTCCTCTGACAGGGTGTTTCAGATATCAAATACTCTCTGGATTAAAAAAAACTTACTGTGCCCTATTGTTTTTGATACCACTAATATAGGATAGAGATTTTGACTACTTGACCTATCTAATCTTCTCATGATCATATATACTCCTATCAGGTCACCCTTCAGCTCCCTTCACTTCAAAGTTCGAAGTAAATTTATTATTAAATTTATAATGTCACTAAGTACTACCCAGAGGTTCATTTTCTTGCAGGCATTCACAGTAGAACAAAGAAACGCAATAGAATCAATGAAAAACTACACACAAACAAAGAATGACAAACAACCAATGCACAATGTGCAGGATAAACAGGTTCACCTTTTCCAATTTGTTCCCATAATTAGAATTCTCCAATTCAGGTGCAATACTGGTTAATTCCTTCCATTCTCTTTCTAGTTCATTCACATCTTTCCTTTTGTACGGCTCGCTCCGGAACTGCACACAATATCCCAAGTGTGGTCTGCCCAGCGTTTTGTTGAGTTGCAGACTTGAGCCCAACTACTTGCCTTGCTGGCCTAATAAGATCTTCCAGTAATGGCAGTAGTATCAGGAAGTTCCCATGTACTGTACCCCTTGTAAGGGGGTTTCATCTCTTATGTTACTGCGTAGGCTCATTAAAATGGCTTCTTTGTTATGTTATACTTGGGAATGCTTCTTTGTTATGTTAAATACTGAGAAAGTTCTTGCGCTAGCAGCTTGCTTTGGTTTAGAGTGTGATAAGAACATGTTACGAACCAATTGGGATAGTTGTTATGTTTTCGCTGTATTTGAAGATACTGTATATGTGCGAGGTTTTGGGGCAGAAGGCGGGAGAGAGAGACAGAGGATGGACCAGGTGCTGTGATGTCCACTAGCGGGGTCAGACCCCAAGGAAGGCGTTCGGCGAGGAGACAGATACGGACTCGTGTGGAGCATCTGGTCGACCACCGTGGTTGGTCCCAGGCGGCCGGTCGAGGTGGTCAGAGGGGTCGCAGGGTGAAGAAGAAGGGTCCTGAGCTCCAACTGTTTGCGCACGAAGAGATTGAACTTTGATAAGTGTGGCGCCTTTTATTTTCCTTTTATATTTTATTCTCTATTAATTATATAGTTCCAGTAATATCTATAAACTGTAAATCATTTAATCGTATCTGGTGTATTGTCTGTTATTTGGGCGGGGTGGGGTACATCACACAGCATCCACACAAACTAATTACTCAGTTTGGCGGGGTCAAGGCTGTTTCCCTAGACAACAGCGAGCCGAGCGACCCTGAGGTTGGCCGGGGTGCTACACCCTTGTGCTTAATCCTACATGACTGTCCTTGTGTTGTTGTGTCTCTGATTGCACACCCACTGATGCCATTCATTCTGTGCTTATTCATCTTGGTGCTACTTGCAGACCTACTGATTGCTTTCTCTGGTGTCATTTTCTCTGAAATTACATTTTCTTTCCTGTTGCAGAAAATTATCCAACTGTAAAGCTGAATCTGTACTGCAGCGATTCCTTCCACCACCTCTGTAACTTCCAAGACAATTATATTTGTATTTGTCTCGCCCAGCAGTATTAAAATCAATCAGCTGCAGGTGCCATAGAGTTAAGATGGGGTGGGGGCATATTCTCTGGAGCCATAACTGGGCCAAATGCATGTTTCAGCATGTTTCTGACTTGGAACTAGGTGTCCCTGTCTGTCAATATTTCAGTTTCTGAATTTGCATTCAGTCAATCAGGAATGGTCGATGTATACAGCACAAACATAAACTTTTGCTTGAGAGATAAACTTTGACAAAGTTGTAATGCTTGCCAACAAAATAAATCTGCCTTCATGCAAGGCCAACTGACTTGATCTAATGTATAGTTTGGACGTATACTGCTGTAGATACTGGCCATTTTATTAGGTACACCTCTACCGTTAATGCAAATATCTAATCAGCAAACCAATTCAAAATGTGGAGTAACTCAATGCATAAAAGCATGCAGGCATGGTCAAGAGGTTCAGTTGTTGTTTGGACCAAACATCAGAATGGGAAAAAAATGTGATCTCAGTGACTTTGACTGTGGAACAATTGTTGGTGCCAGACAGGGTGATTTGAGTATCTCAGAAACTGCTGGCCTCCCGGGATTTTGATGCATAAGATTCTCCAGAAAATAGTGTGAGAAATTTACAGAAAATAGTGTGAGAAACAAAAAAAAACAGCGAGTGATCACCAGTTTTATGGGCAAAATATACCTTGTTAATGAGAGAAATCACAGGAGAATGGACAGACTAGTTCACGCTGACAGGAAGGCGGCAGTACCTCAAATAACCAGTGGTGTGCAGAAGACCATCTCTGAAAGCTCAATGCATCGAACCTTGAAGTGGATGGACTACAGCAGCGGAGGACCTTAAATATACACTCATTGGCCACTTTATTACATGCAGGACATGCAGGTAGCTAATAAAGTGAACATTACATCCAATAAAACAAAGATTTTATACTCATGTGCCTCTTATCAAAACCCTAAAGCACTTCTTCTCTGTAAGCAATCATAATGGTCATAAATAGTATTGGGTTGAAAGACTGATCCTTTTCTTAGTCTATGCTGTTGTTAAGGTAAAGGCTGCTGGAGGACAGTAATATGAAGAGCTGCCATGATCTTTAATTAAATCATGCTGTACTTCAGCAGAAACCACCAGCAAATGGCAGTGTGCAGTTCTGTATGCTCTCCTGCAGAAGTCAGGGACATGCTGAATATCTCATGCTGGTATAACTGAGCACCCACTCTGCTGTTGGAATAGGCATTGAGTTCAGAGTTGGCGCACTGGTCCCTCAGCTTTACACCAGGGATGGCCAGTGTACATCACACAACTCCCATCCCTTCCCTTCCAATGGGGCTATCAATTTTGTTTGTAATGATAAGCGAGAATGTTTTTAAAATTTTATTGTTTTAAAAATGTTTGTCATGTTACTTAAACCCTTTAGAACTATTTTAAATTTCTGATCAACTTAGGTTTAAAATTAGTTTAAAGGCCTTTGTCAAATGAAAACTTAGCCCCAAGGCTTCGTCACCAGTCCTGGGCCAGTTCTCTTCACAGGGCATTTGTGACTGTGATGCGTTGAACACAGCTGGACCTGCAGGACTGCCCAAGTCAATGTGGCCATGGGAAAAGTGCAGTCAACTTGAACAGCAATTGGGGCTCCAGCTAACATCGCTTTAGTCCATTCAGAACTCCGCTTCCTTATTCTCACACAGGCATGGACCATTGAACTTACATCTTCCTGCAGGACTTGAACCCGCAGCCTACTGATTTAGAGATAACAATGATGCTACTGAGCCAAACAAAGACTGATCTGATTTGTTTACTCTACAGATAATTTAGAATAGCAAATGAATCTTTCTCCATGCCATTAAGCAAGCCAAGGCAGAACAATTGCCAAAGCTACTTTAGAATGTACATAGCCAAATATATTAATGAAGAGTAAAATATGTAACAAAATCAGCAAAGTAATGGCTATTATCCATGTTTTGCTCAGGTACTGTACATGAATCATTTCTGTACTGCTGCTGAATTTATATTTTCATTTTCTGTGATTTAAACAATACAATTTTATCTCTTTGTTCCAAATAAATCTTGTCTGTTTCACTTCATTTGGAGCTATTTAGCATCACATGTACAACTGCAGCTTTCACAGGGGAGACTAAGCTAAATGCTTTTTGAGCCATAAGCCATATGTCATAAGCTCTCATATGCAGTACTTTGGGAATTGCTTAGGCTAATCTATGCACTTTCCAGTAATATATGCAGAATTTGCCAAATTTCTCAGGAAAGAAAATGGACAAAAGAAAGCATCTTCTAATTTTACATTTAAAGGATTGAAAATCATATTCTGAGGATGAGCATATTCTAAACAAAATCATTTGCATTTAGATACAAACACACCATCGCTTTCTACACTGATGATTGCACAGAATAAATGAACAATCAGGTGCAGTAACTAGCTTTCCTGTTCTGCCAGGAGCATTTTCTTGCTGTATGATACATTGAGAAATTAACCATTTGTTGGTACAATTTTTTTTCTTTCCTGGTAAAGCGGGAACAAGCTACATTTCTTTGTTATTTATATAGCTTACCATCAATGCTTGAATATAGATGTTATGAAACAATCATTTAGAAATGTTACAGACTTGTAATATTGCCCAAAGCATGTGTCACGGAAGTTGTTATCTACTGAATAGAAAGAGTAATGACCTCAATTGTACAGTCAATGGCAATGTGATACTGATTGCCGAGTAAAAGCACGATGCCTAGAAGGGTCCAGCTATCTCTGTGGTCTGGCTTTTACTCTCCGCTGACCAGAATTATAGTTCCAACAAGTAAGTTAAGAAGCCAACCACGATGAGGAATTCTTCCAGACTGCAAACCAGAAAATGAAAAGCACACTAAATAACCAGCTCTTTAAGCATTTTATACACTTTGAGATAAAGATTAGAAATCAAAATCAAATCAAATGAAGTTTAATTATCATTCAAACCATACATAGATACAGCTGAACAAGAAAGTGTTCCTCTGGCGCTGAGGTGCAAAACATTCAAAATAATGAGCAAAGAAGCATACTCACTCAAATCAAAACATACATTTAGTCTAAGATGCTGAGTGACGATGACTGGCAATCGATGGTGCAATCACCTGGCAGTGTGCAGACACACACAATCCAGATTGTCATTCCACCGTTTGAACAAGGGAGGGCAGCACTGATGGGAGAAGCCAGGCCCCAGCTGTGCGGACACCACACTGTAATGTCTCCGCATCTTATCACCTGGTCTGCAGCCTGAGGCCTTGTCCTCGCTACAATCGAGGCTACACAGTTTCTGTGTCATCTGTCCCTCCACCAGACAAGGGTAACAGGCCTTTGGCAACTCACATTATCACTGTCCAACAGAGTTCTGCAATCACAAGTGAAATGTCCGAGACAATCTCCCATGGTTATACTGCGCCAACTCTGATGCTTCTAAGTAGCAGGGAGCAACAAGGTCCACTGCCAGATCTGCTCCCCCGAAGCCAAACCGGCTCCTCTGACATCCCAGCAGGCTCTCTCGATATCCCAAATGTCTCCCAACCAGTTCCTCCTCCAACATCTTGGCCGGCCCCTTCAATGCCTTGGCTGACTCCGCCACCAACACCAGTCCAGCAACTCCGATCAACGAGCAGCTCACTGATGGAGTAACCCTGCAGCACACGAAGTTCTTGGACTAGAATTGTCTTTGGATCATAAGAAAAACCCAATTTTACAAAGAAGAAAACACACACGTCATTAAGATTAAAGCTGAAGTGTCATAATAAACTTAAGGCTTTTTAAAAATCTTGTAAGCACAGACTATTCTGATGTTCAGAAGCGTTCAGAAATGTTTAATAATGAATGAAGTATTGATTTTCTAAAACAATTTATTAAAATGCTAAGGCAATAAGGAAGAAATAAAATACGCTAAAACATATGTGGATTATTCACATGTGAATAATCAAAATTATTAATGCAACACATTTAATTTGTAAAATGCATCAAATTTCCCTTTACTCTCACTGCCATTTCTGTCCATTGAACTGAGTGTCTTTGATTTTCCTACTTTGGTTCTAACTTGGTACCAGTTCATTGTAGATGCTGGACAATTCAGCAAATTCATGTGCAACCAATGGGAAATTGAAAATATGCGTATTTGACTAGTGACACTGATTTCAAAATTAATATGATGATCAATATATTGTCATGAACAGCAATACAGTTACTGACCACTCAATTATGGGCAGAGATCTGTACATCAGAAATTCAGCAGAGTGCCATTAGCACAGTCTTGCTGTATCTGAACACATTCTGAATAGACGCTGTAAACTTCAGGTCAGGGTACAAAGCACAGTTTCTGACAATGATCCGAAGGAGATGTTATCAATCGCAGTAGCTGACAACACCAGCACAAATGAAAAGATTGGCTCAAAGATACAGAAGTAGGATGGAAGGACGCAGAGCAAACATTGAATCGAGAAGCACTGCTGTAGTCAGCATGTTTCAGCGGGAGCTGCCAGAGGGGCAATATTGAGGGAGCACTTTGAATGACCCCAGCACAAAGTGTGACAGCCAACAAGTAACATCCATCAGATGCTTTATTTATGTCCCAGCCTACCTTCTGGCATGGAATCACCATTCATATTTCAGGCCACTATATACAGGGTGTGAAAGGCGGTTCATGCTGTCTCTGCAGCCAATATGATGTTTCGGAGAAGGGACATCTCTGAATATCTGAATAAGAATTGAGGAAGCATCGTGGGTGTAATGTGATGTTCAGTGAGAGAAATATGCTCTTGAAGTAAACGGAAGAGATTTATTTCGGCCTGAGGATGGACATACATTGTCTACAATTAATCAAAGCAAAGACTGAATCCAAAAGTAAAGCAAGAAGACCTGAAAACATCATTAAATGTCAACTTTTCTCAGGCTTCTGCAGGACCTTGTTACATACTGACCTGATTCTGTCAAGCCCAGAAGAAGGATGCACCATGCCTTAGTAAAGGAACATGGGCTGGTTTCATGAAGGATATAGCAATGGCACAGGAAAATGAGTAAAAACCAGGTGCAGATAGCCTGTTCCTGCTCTGAAGTCTCATACTCTTTGGACTCTGCATGTTAAGCCTTATTAAGGCATATTATGGTCAATGGTCAAGAGAAGCCAATTGACTTTGTATCCCACATTCTAACAAGGAATTACAGGAACTACGTTTGAATAGAAAGGCTGCACTTGGAATCATATATGGGATCAAATGTTTTCAGCCATTCTTGTTAGGCAGACTATTAACAATGGTGACTAATGACAAATCCTTGCCGGTCATTATTGGAAGTGATCTCCAAGGATGCAATGATGCTTAACTTGTTGATCCAATATGATAATGGTATTGAATATCAAGCATCCAAACAGACAGATGGCTTAATTTGCCTGACTTATAAAAACACTGAATGAAATGTACAAGGTAATATACTGTATATTGTACAGACTGTGGAGGGTGAATTATTATTGAAGAGGTGAAGAGAGTGATATTGGCAGAGCAGAGAGCATGCTGTATTGAAACATGGATGTGAGTATACTTTGACTGGGCATTCTGAGCACTATGTACCCAAGGTATAGGCAGTCTCCAGGCTGCATGATGGCTACATTCCAGAGAACTGTGCATAAGACAAGTTTTCCATTTATCAGAACCATGCATTTTCTATTGTAACCGATCTTATATTCTTCTATAAACACTTGCTATAATTCTTTTATTTCATTCAATAATCACCTTGATTCTACCCATAATTAAGCTAATGGAATATATACTGCATCCAGTCATTAATGAATGCCGTGAGCCCTTTTATTATTATTATTACTAGCTTTAAAAATGTTTTAAAATGCATGGGAGAAGTTGCACAAAGTCAGATTTTCATAATCAGGTCATTTGTAACCCAGGGAGCTCCTGTGTGTTCATCTAATTTATTGACACTAAAGAGTTAGTATAATGGTCTTCGATGTCATTTTGGTTTAAAGAGTTTGTGCATCAAAATGGGGTCAAATGCTGTTTCACATTTATTTATCATTCAGCCTCAAACTGAGAGGCTGATAGTTCAGTGAAAGAGGCATGAAAGAAACAAACCATGCAAGGCAAATCACATTCAATTATGAAGCATCTACTCGCAGATTTTGTTCAAAATATGGATCAATCAACTGCTACTATACTGCTGGACACATTTGATTTTATGTGTGCTGTTCTCAAAGTTAGAGTAGAGATGAACATCAAATAAACCAGAAACGAATATAGCTATATATGTGTTTTTTGCCGATCATTTTGCACAATCTTGCTGGAAATTAACAGTAGTAATAAAGCCCTTATACATCATTAAGAGCCCAAAGCCATCTTCGGGTTACACATGTGTGAATACATTTCCCTGATGCGATGTACGAATACTTACACCATTGCACATGTCTGGACTTTTCTATTCATTAGCTTAGCAAAAGGATCAGAGAAATAAAATAACAAGCCTCATCAAAAATCCAATGAGTACATTACAATAATATTCACTTATGCTTACCCCTAAATATTGAACTTGCAGAATGGAATTTCTCAATCCAGATTTGGAAACTTTGTTAATACTTGCAACATCTTCTATGGTTTATTCAGAATCTCTGCATCTGTATTTTAGTAGGCTCTGTACTTTCAGTAATGACGTCTGAATAAAAATCAAGCTGAAAATGAGCCACTTGACGGGGGATGAACAATAAAAATCTTCTGCTGCTCGATCAGTCGTTGCAAGGGTTACACAGCAATTGTTGAAGAAGAGATGCCACAGAATATGACTAAAGACAGTTGAGGGTGACATATTCAATGGATCCAGAGATAATGCTGTGGCTCCTAAATTCTACTTAGATCATAATAGGAAAACACAGCAGCAGTTTTTCCAATGTGAATAGAATACTTTTCAATATGGTAATATGCCTTGGTATCAGCTGGGAAGAACTGTAATAAATTGTGTAAAGTTATGGTGTATCATTGTCAAAGATATTGCATAAAACATATTTGTAACGAAAGAAAACTTGCAATGGAAACCGTAGTATGTGATGTTATTTCAGGAATCTCTGATACATTCATTTCAAATTCTTCCTGCAGCTACCAAACCAGAGGCAGTAACCTGTTTATCTTCAATGGATTAATGACTTCAATATTGCGGCAAATAAGAATTTAACATGAAAATGTTACCAGCTCATACAGCATTGAAGGCAACTTTCAGGCTCTTTTGATTGAAGATCCACTCTTATCATAATCGGTGGCATCTAGGTTACTTTGTATTGTGAGGTTCCTTCTTCTAAGCTCAGCTTCCATACTGATGGAGTGAGAGAGTTCCTGCAGACTGATAGCACTGGGAGTTCAACAGCTCCGGTGCATTGGGAAAACAGGTACTGATGCTTTGGGGAAATGGTAGGAAAAGAGTCAGACATCTTTGATTCTAGGACTCTGTGAGGAACCTCGGGAGTTTGGAAGGGAGGACTGTCTGGTAGGGGGGTGGTAACAAGTGAAAGTAAGAGATGAGGCAGTGGGAGAGTGTGTTAAGATGCTCAGAAGAACATCTGAAGGACAGGAGAATATGAGAAGAGGATTGCAAGCTGCTGAGAAAAGAATGCGGATAAGCACAAGAGATTCTGCAACGCAAAGTGTAGAAGGAACTCAGTAATTCAGCCAGCATCTATGGAGGTGGATAAACAGTCAACGTTCTGGGCTGAGATCCTTCACCAGGACTGAAAAGTAAAGGGGAATAAGCCAGAACGTTAAGGTGTGGGGGAGGGGGAAGGGAGGGAATGGTCTACAAGCTAATAGTGAAACCAGGTGAGGGGGCAGTGGGTGGGGGAAGAGGATGAAATAACAAGCTGGGATGTGATAGGTGGAAGAGGCGAAGGGCTGAAGAAGAAGGAATCTGATAGGAGAGGACAGTGGGCCATGGAATAAAGAAAAGAAGGAGCAGCAGCAGAAGGAGGTGATGGGCTGGTGAGGAAAAGAGAAGTGGTGAGAGGGCAACAGAATGGGGAATAGAAAAAGGGAGAAAGGGAGGTCGGAAAATTCACTGGAAGTTAGGGAAATTAATATTCAAGCCATTAGGTTGAAAGCTACCTGGATAGAATATGAAGTGTTGCTCTTCCAGTCTGAGAGTGGCCTTATCATGGCAGTGGAGAAGACTGTGGGCTGACATGTCAGAATGGAACTAACTGGGAAGTCGAATTGAAATGGTGACCACTGGGAAATTCCGCCTTATGTAGTGGACAGAGCGAAGGTGCTCATAAAGTGATCTTCTAATCCATTTCAATGTATAGGAGGCTGCAGTATGAGCATGACACCACCCTGACAGACTCACAGACGAAGTGTTACCTCACCTGGATGGACTGCTTGGGTCCGGAATGGTGGTGAGGAGAACGTTGCAGGGGCCGGGTAGCACTTGCCCCTCTTGCATTTGCTCAGGTCATTTAGGAATGGCAAGTGAGAAGAAATCCACGGTTGGTCTGGCTGGAAGAGAAAGGAAGTAAACCATGACATTTGAAAATCAGCAACATATGGTTTCATAGAGCTCAGCTGAACTTGAAATATGCTAACATCACATCACCAAAGCCTCACTGTGATTCTTGAAGCGAGAACCTTCATACCTGGTCATGGCTGATAATCACATTAAATTGTTAAATTCTTCTATCACTGTTTGTTAAGTGGATGCTAACAGTACTGGAATAATTAAAGCTCAGTACTGGTGGGGTGCTGGTACAGTCATAAATTGACATTTGAACAAGGATTCCAGCAGGAACAGTGAACAAAAATCTGCAATATAATGACCATTTTCATAGCAAAACTTTGAAGACAGTTCACAAGCTGTCTTCCAAAGTCTGTAAGAGTAAATTGGTAACAGTCCAGCCAGAATTTCTCCACGTAACCAGCAGCTTTTCCACATTTAATTATCAGAGGAGAAGGCACTCCACTGACTGTAGACTCTGGGTCAGCGAGGACTAATGGTTGACACTGAGCCACAGAAGGGGATATTCAAGGTATGACAAAAAACTAGATCAAAAAGGTAAGATTGGGGATTATTTTTAAAAAGGAATGAGAAATTCAGAGAAATAATAAGGTTCAGGAAGAGAATTCAGGTACAGAAAGCACACCACTAATTATGGAATGATTAAAATGGACTGTTAATCAGAACTGAAGTTCATACATACTTTGGAGAACGGCGGAGGGCTCACAAGGGGTATGGGTGGTGGGAGGATGGCAGTGGTGGAAGTGTATAGAGTTCGGGAGGGCAAGGGAATGGAGGAAATTTGAAAGCAAGTAAATGAGTTTTAGAAGTCACAATAAGTCATTTCGGTCATGTCTGTGTTTGCAGTGTCTCGGAGAAAAGTGAGGAAAGCAAAGGAAGGTGAAAGAGCAATATTAGGAAAAGAGGAACAGCATGCTGGAAACAAAACACAAAACTCCTCTGAATATATAACGAAGGTATAATAGTCATAGGAAATGGATGATATGCTCTACATATTCCTTTTAAGGATGCTTCTGATGCAGAGTTAACAAAAATGAATGGCGTTTCTTTGGTATGTCATATCATATAGAACAAAGGGCAAACCTCGAGTGACAATGCAAAGTCAATGCTCTGTCTTAACCTTCGGTCTAGGGATCTTAACAAGATATAAGTGCAGGGAAACATTGTTGTTATTTAAAGCATTAAAGTGAAATATTTGTTTCCTACTTGATAATTTCAATACTAGAATCATCAACAGTGAGATCAATGGCAACTTTTGGAATTGGAATCGGAATTGGTGTAATATTGTCACATGTACTAAGGTACGGTGAAAGGATTGCTTCTATGCTGTTTACACAGATCAAATCATGACACAATACACTGAGGCAGTATGAGGTATAATACAGCAATAGTCTTTAGGACAGCTTCTACCCTGCTGTATTAAGACTATTGCTCTTTATACCTCATACTACCTCAGCCTGGTAGTCTCTGCTTTCAGGCTTCTGCATCTTCTGCCTGATACAATAGGAGAGTGCTGGTCTTTGATGATGTCAACTGCTTTAATGAGGCAGCAAGGAGTACAGATAGAGTCCATGGAGGAGAGGTTTACATGATCTGCTGAGCTGTGACGACAACTCTGCAGTTTCTTGAAGTCATTAAAATACTTTAGCCTCCCATTTTTAAGAAAAGCAAATTTAGCTGCAGTGGAAATAATTGGTCCAAACTACAAAAAGGCTGTCACATTGTGCATTTAGATTATTGTTAAGCTGTGATTAAGGTGTAGAAAAGGATTTCAATTTTGCCATGACTGAATTGTCAGGGATCAGCTTTTTCCTTATGGGGATCCTGGTTTTAAAATTTTATCTGAGGAATTTGCCTCACAAAAAAAAGCATTGGCCTTGCCAATACCAACACCTAAAATATGATCAAATTGAAGAAAATATAAATACCGTGCCTTGAAAATAGTATTAACCCCCTACGACTATTTTCACATTTCACTGCCTGATTTTCTGAATTTAGAACATATTGAAGTAGGATTTTTGAGCTCATCCTCAAAACATTGTGCATCATGCCTAATCAAAAGAAAAATAACAAAAGCTGTCAAAATTTACAAAAATTGAAAACCAAAATTGTGAGGCTGAAAGTGTATTCATCTGCTTTGTAGATACTATGCTAACTTTCCTCAGCTGTAATACTCTATATTACCTTACCAACTTAAAGATGAAGGAGGGAGGAGAAGATGGTGGCACGACGCAGCTCGCAGTGGCCACTCCGGGGTGATATCTGCAATCTGTCAAGTAGGGTGCCATGCACAATCCTGATTTGATGGAGACAGATGTGAGAGCACGGAGGAACATCTGGAGAAACTTCTGAAATGCCTGCTTCGCTGCCACTGCTACTGTGTGGTCCAGTGTCTCTGGAGGGGAAGGCCCCGAGTCCTCGGCTTTGCTTGTTGTTCGGCGGCCGGGGCGAGGTCGAAGCACTCATCAGAGGATGGCGTTCAGTGCTCGATTTAGGAGGGCTGATCGGAGGCTCGAAGTTTTCGGACAGACTCAGAGTCTGCTGCGGTCGGGTGCTTCCAATGGTGTGGCATCGGCAAGTTTGCAGCGCTTGGAGGTTCTTGACAGGGAGTTTCTCCCTTCTACCGTCTGCGTGAGATGATGAGTCTATCGGAACTTTGAGACTATTTTTTACCGTGCCCATGGTCTGCTCTTTATCAAATTACGGTATTGCTTTGCACTGTTGTAACTATATGTTATAATTATGTGGTTTTGTCAGTTTTAGTCTTGGTTTGTCTTGTGTTTCTGTGATATCACTCTGGAGGAACATTGTATCATTTTTTAATGCATGCATTTCTAAATGCTGCATTGCCCAAATATGTGAATGTAAACTATAAATGCAAAGCCTGAATGAAATATTTCCCGCAGGCTTCTGGTCTCAATAGAAGCAGCTGGACTCAATAGCAGTATCTGGAGGAGAAAACTAGTGTACTTCTGCCCTGTCCTGTCCTGCATCTGCACAGACATTGCTTTCATTGTGGATGGTGAAATTATCCCTCATTTCCATTGGAACGTTTCTCCATTCTGTACTATAATTTACAATAAATCTGCCTTTCTCCTTTTGTCATCCTTCATCATTTGAATACACTTAAGAATAAACCTTTTTATGAGACCAACAGGTGTGTGTGTTTATTTTGTAGCTGCCTTCCTATCATCTACTGAATGATGATGTTTCCCTTTGGATTAGAGACTCTGCCAGATATACAAATTATTATTTAATATATTTTCAAACATTATAAATTTAAACATATAATTTTTTATGTGATGGTAAATGACTGATTTCCATCTTTCACCCCATACTCATGGCTTGACATAAACTCAGTGCCCAGTTACCTCCTGTGACCTAATAAAGTGGCCAGTGAGTGTGGTGCCTCCTATACCTAAAAAAGTGGCCACTCAGTGTACCATGTACTTTCATGGTCTTCTGTTGCTGCAGCCCATCCATCTCACGATTTGATGTAACTCTGTGTTCACCAGCAACTTTTGTGTGTGTTGCTTGAAATTCCAGCATCTGCAGATTCAAGATTCGATGTGTTGTGCTTTTCTGCACATTGCTTTTGTTGTGCATGGTTATTTGAGTTACTGTCACCTTCGTGTAAGCTTGAACCAGTCTCGCCATTTTCCTCTGACCTCTGTCATTAAAAAGTTTTCGCCAACAGAAATGCCACTCTTTGGATATTTTGTTTGCTTTTCACACCATTCTCTGGAAACTTTAGAGTCTATCCAACATGAAAATCTCAGGAGATTAGCAGTTTCTGGCACCAAACATCTTTCCATACTCAAAGTCACTTACTGTAGATCACATTTCTTTCCCATTCGGATGTTTGGTCTAGATCTATTGACCATGCCTGCATCCTTTTATGCATTGAGTTACTGCCTGATGATTGGCTAATTGCATATATGCATTAAAGAGTAGGGATACAGGGTATACCTAATAAAGTGGCCACTGAGTGTACATTTGCTCTGGTACCTTAAAACATTAAATTTAGGAAGCTCATCTTCATGTTTCAGTCTCTTCACTTACCATCCCCGATTTTGTGTCAAGCTTTACAAACATCACCAATTTTTATTCTTTTATCCATCCTGTCTGAACACCAGCATATCCTTCTTTAGAACACAGAACATAGAACACTACAGCACAGTACAGGACCTTCAGCCTACAATGTTGTGCCGACCCTCAAACCCTGCTTCCCATATAACCCCCCACCTTAAATTCCTTCATATACCTGTCTAGTAGTCTCTTAAATTTCACTACTGTATCTACCTCCACCAATGACTCAGGCAGGGCATTCCACGCACCAACCACTCTCTGAGTAAAAAACCTTCCTCTAATATCCCCCTTGAACTTCACACCCCTTACCTTAAAGCCATGTCCACTTGTATTGAGCAGTGGCGCCCTGGGGAAGAGGCACTGGCTGTCCACTCTATCTATTCCTCTTAATATCTTGTATAACTCTATCATGTCTCCTCTCATCCTCCTTCTCTCCAGAGAGTAAAGACCTAGCCCCCTTAATCTCTGATCATAATGCATACTCTCTAAAGCAGGCAGCATCCTGGTAAATCTCCTCTGTACCCTTTCCAATGCTTCCACATCCTTCCTATAGTGAGGCGACCAGAACTGGACACGGTACTCCGAAGTGTGGCCTAACCGGAGTTTTATAGAGCGCATCATTATCCCGAGACTCTTGAACTCTATCCCTCGACTTATGAAGGTTAACACCCCATAAGCTTTCTTAACTACCCTATCTACCTGTGAGGCAACTTTCAGGGATCTGTGGACATGTACCCCCAGATCACTCTGTTCCTCCACAATACCAAGTATCCTGCCATTTACTTTGTACTCTGCCTTGGAGTTTGTCCTTCCAAAGTGTACCACCTCACTCTTCTCTGGGTTGAACTCCATCTGCCACTTCTCAGCCCACTTCTGCATCTTATCAATGTCTCCCTGCAATCTTCAACAATCCCCTACACTATCCACAATACCACCAACATTTGTGTCGTCTGCAAACTTGCCAGCCCACCCTTCTAACCCCACATCCAGATGGTTAATAAAAATCATGAAAAGTAGAGGTCCCAGAACCGATCCTTGTGGGACACCACTAGTCACAACCCTCCAATCCAAATGTACTCCCTCCACCACCACCCTCTGCCTTCTGCAGGCAAGCCAATTCTGAATCCACCTGGCCAAACTTCCCTGGATCCCATGCCTTCTGACTTTCTGAATAAGCCTACTGTGTGGAACTATGTCAAATGCCTTACTAAAATCTATGTAGATCACATCCAGTACACTACCCTCATCTATATGCCTGGTCACCTCCTCAAAGAACTCTATCAGGCTTGTTAGACATGATCTGTTCTTCACAAAGCCATGCTGACTGTCCCTGATCAGACCATGATTCTCTAACTGCCTATAGATCCTATCTCTAAGAATCTTTTCCAACAGCTTTCCCACCACAGACGTAAGGCTCACTGGTCTATAATTACCTGGACTATCCCCAATAGCTTTTTTGAACAAAGGGACAACATTTGCCTCCCTCCAATCCTCAGGGACCATTCTCGTGGACAACGGGACACAAAGATCCTAGCCAGAGGCTCAGTAACCTCTTCCCTCAACTCATGGAGCAGCCTGAGGAATATTCCATCAGGCCCAGGGGACTTACCCGTCCTAATGTATTTTAACAACCCCAACACCTCCTCTCCCTTAATATCAACATGCTCCAGAACATCAACCTCATTCTTATTGTCCTCACCGTCATCAAGTTCCCTCTCATTGGTGAATACTGAAGAGAAGTATTCATTGCGGACCTCGCTCACTTCCACAGCCTCCAGGCACATCTTCCCATCTTTATCTCTAATCAGTTCTATCTTTACTCCTGTCATCCTTTTGTTCTTCACATAATTGAAGAGTGCCTTGGGATTTTCTTTACCCTACTCACCAAGGCCTTCTCATGCCCCCTTCTTGCTCTCCTCAGCCCCTTCTTAAGATTCTATTTTGCTACCTCTCTGATTCTATCCTTTTCCATGATAATGGTAAAGGCCAGGGAGCAGTGGTCACTGTCCCCCAGATGCTCACCCACTGAGAGATCAGTGACCTGACCTGGTCCATTAGCTAATAATAGATCTAGTATGGCATTCCCCCTAGTCGGCCTGTCCACATACTGTGACAGGAATCCTTCCCAGACACACTTAACAAACTCTGCCCCGTCTAAACCATTGGAAACAATCAGATGGAAATCAATGTTAGGGAAGTTAAAGTCACCCATGATAACAAACCTGTTATTTTTGCACCTTTCCAAAATCTGCCTCCCAATCTGCTCCCCTGTATCTCTGCTGCTACCAGGGGGCCTATAGAATACTCCCAATAGAGTAACTGCTCCCTTCCTGTTCCTGACTTCCACCCATACTGACTCAAAAGAGGATCCTGCTACATTACTCACCCTTTCCGTAGCTGTAATAGTATCCCTGACCAGTAATGCCACCCCTCCTCCCCTTCCTCCCCCCCCCCATCCCTTTTAAAGCACTGAAATCCAGGAATATTGAGAATCCATTCCTGCCCTGGTGCCAGCCAAACCTCTGTAATGGCCACTACTTCATAATTCCATGTATGTATACAAGCTCTCAGTTCATCGCCTATGTTCCTGATGCTTCTTGCATTGAAGTACATGCACTTTAGTCCTTCTACCTTACTACCTTTACACCCTTTATTCTGTTTCCCTTTCCTCATAGCCTCTTTGTATGTTAGATCTGGCTTTACTCCATGTACTATACTTGCAGTTCTCTCATGACCTTTATCCTCCTCCACCTCACTATCTGCTCTAACACTCTGGTTCCCCTCCCCCCGCAAATCTAGTTTAAACTCCCTGGAGCAGCACTAGCAAATTTTCCCTCTTTAAGCCACTCACCTTTGGCACTCATATTGTACCTCTTCCATTAACAGTACCATCTTCAAGTCAGCATCTATTTTTAAATTCTAGGTTGAATATGCTTCAGAAATTCATGTCTTTTCTCTTCTTGTTGTAAAGCAGTTGTTTAAGGAGAGACGTTCCTTTTGGAAATTTGGAACATCTTAATAAGTGTTATATCGCCAAAAAAACTTCTGATATTCAGTCAGAGTTGTCATGTAGGAAACAGAGAAACCCGTTTAGACACATCAAATTGTTCGCCAACTGGAATAAAGTTTGCGTGCTTCCACTCAAATCAACATACTAAGCACTGCCAACTTGGTAGTGGTCTTTCAAATACTGCAACATCATGATGAGCAAGTAATCTGTTTCAGTGGTTCCTTAAGGTTGTTATAGCTGGAGGTGGCTGTGGGGATAAGCTTCCGCTACCTATTAAATGCTCCCAATGGTGTGTGTTTCAAATAGCCTCTGACAACCAAATCTAGCTCCTGGCCTTCACATGTGGCTTAGCCACTAAGCCCAGCAGAATCATTTCTACAGACAGGAGAAGTGGCAAAGGTGAGTTACTGGTGCATTAAAACCAGCTGCTTTGGCCAGATGGGGCTCATCAGCCACACTTGGCAGCTCATCAAGGAGAAAGAAAACTCTGATCTCAAACATCCGCTGCCTTGTGGCTATACCCACAAATGGGGAAGGATTCAGAAGTAAACTCCAAGAGAAAAGTCTGGAGCTGGAGTCCTACGTTGAGTGCTATGTGGACTGGCAACTCTGACGGCACAGCTGACGCAAAACTGTACAGGTCTCCACCGTTCATTTGGGTTCATCAGACGCATGGAGAGGGAAGGCTTGTTACTTGGGCAACAGCTTGCTCTCTATATTGTACTTCCCTGGCTTGCAACCCTAGGCAGCTAGGATGCAACATCCTTGGGTGACAATGAGCAACGGAGGCGTCTGATTCTGTTTCAGTGATGTATTTTGAGAGAGACCTTAAGATCAACACATTACAGAGACCTCTCCTGGATTCACAACTGTACTAATTGGATCTCTTATATATATCTTATTTTTGGACTCATATTAAAATGGCATCTATAATGGAAGCATTGAAATCGATGCATTGCTCATTCTAGATTCAAGTATTTTTATTACACGTACCTCGAAACATGGAGTGAAACATGTAATTTGCTTTAACGATAACACACCCACAATTGTTGCAACACATTCTGGTGCCCACATACCATGCTCAAAATGCTTGATGGAACAACACGGAACTCATCAAACCACAAAACAAATGTCATTCTTCCCTCTTACATGGTCCTTTAACCCCAGGACAAGTCTCCAGCAAATATGGACTCAGGCCTGCAAACATCGGTCTTCAACCTCCCCAGTAGCTTTACAAAGATTTGCAAGCTTGGCTCCTGCCAATGGGCCTCAACTTCCAGACTTCCGATTCAACCCTGGGCCTTGATCCTCGGCATCAATCCCAGGACATTGACGTAGTTGATAATTATGTTCAGATCTCAGTCTGTTGTAACTCCTAACCTGCAATTCTGAGTCCAGTAATGTGCAATATCACAGTTGGTGTCAGTAGGACCTTGACAAAGTGTGCATGTCTTTTCCCGTCAAAGAGCCATCTGCAGTAGTGTCAAGGATTCAGCCATTTACTGTCAGAGTTGCTTTGAATGTAGGAAGTAGAAGTGGATGAGGCCATTCAGCCCCTCGTGCCTGTGTTGTTATTCAGTCAGATTATTGCAAATCTTTCATCCCATATCACTTTCCTGCATTGACCTCTTATGCCCTCATATGGGTAAAGGCTGAAAATATCATAAAATAGATAATCATTTATTATTGTTCCTACAGTTGTTCATAACATATACACTATTTAATGAACATTTTTCACGGTCTTCATTCACCATGTGAAGTTCTTCTTTGTGATTACATATCAGATTTATTGCCTTGCCGCTGGAGCATATGTGTATGTCACTGTCTGCAAACACTGCATTTTGCCTGACTTTGCAAGCTGATGCTGAATGCCCCATTTTCTTTTTCCAGTTAACACACCCAACTGTTCTAAATGGACATAGAAAAGTGGAATGATTGTCCTGACTGCAATGGTAGTGCTTTCATTGAAACTTACCCCCATGTGACTTGGCCAGATGAAGAAGATGCTGCCATTAATGTAGGCAGACATATTGCATGCACATTCACAGCTGCTGTTGAAGCAAATCTCTCTCGGGTTTTGCAAAGACTTTTCCATGGCTGCAGTGATCTAGGTGGCTCTATCAAAAATGAGATTCCGTGCATAGACAAGTTTGGTCTGATATGTCTATCTGAAAGCCAGCACCAAGCTGATTCCTTAATGCTAAGTGTAAATTAAGAATTTGCAGTGCTGTGCCAGATACTTTAACTCAATTATACACTTGTGGATTGCTTCTTCAGGCCCTTGACTGTGTTTGACAATTTCTTTGTTCTTAGAATCAGAATCAGATCTAATATCACTGGCAGATGTTATTAAATAGGTTGTTTTACTGCAGCAGTACATTGCAATGTATGATAAAAATAATATAACTTACAATGAGAAATATATACAGTCCTGTGCAAAAATCTTCGCCACATATACATATATGCTGGGGTGCCTAAGACTTCAAAGGTCCAATTTAATGTCAGAGAAATGTACAAAATATATATCCTGAATTGCTTTATCTTCACAAACATCCACGAAAACAGAGGAGTTCCCCAAACAATGAACAACAGTTGAACATAAGAACCGCAAAGTCACCTCCAGCTCCCTTCCCTCCCGCACGTAAGCAGCAGCAAGCAATGATTCGCCCTCCCCCACTGGCAAAAAAAAGCATGGGCACTCGCCACCAAGCACTCAAGCGCGAGCAAAGCAATAGCAAGGACACAGACTTGCAGATACACCAAAGGCTTCGCGTTTCACCCGGCATTCAACAAGTTTTCTCTCTCTCCCTAATAAGGGAGAAGGAGCTGTCTCTATCTGCTCCCCAGCGAGCGGGGAGACATAACAAGCAACTCGCTGGTTTACAATGTTAAAAGTCTGTTAGTTTGCGCAGTACTGTAGTTCTGCGCTGGACTGCTGCTGCAAAAACGCAGTTTCATGATATACAGTATGTGAGTGGTGATAAACCTAATTTTGGTATGACTCTGTATTGTGGACTGAGAGTAGGAAGGGAGCAGGGAGAGGGGAATCGTGGTTGGAAAAAGTGGAAGAGAGAGGGGAGGGAGCAGCAAGCATGAGAAAGACATTCTGTAATGATCAATAAACCAATTGTTCGGAATCAAGTGACCTTCCCTGGTGTCCCAGAGCTGGGTATGTCTGCACCTATGGAACTCCCCCGACCTGTTACTTCTTCTAAATAGTGAGTTAGAGTACATTGGTTTATTGTCCATTCAGAAATCAGATGGCAGAAGCTGTTCCTAAAATGTTGAGTGTGTGTCTTTGCGTTCCTGTACCTCCTCCTTGATGGTAGGAATGAGAACATGGCATATCTTCAGCGATGGGGGTCGTTAGTGATGGATGCCGCCTTTCTGAGGCATTAGATTTTGAAGATGTCCTTGGTGCTGCAGAGGCTAGTGCCCATGATGGAGCTGGCTGAGTTTACAACCTTCTGCAACTTTTTCCAATCCTGTGCAGTTGTCCCTCCATACCAGACGTGATGTAACTAGTTAGAATACATCTGTGGAAATTCATGAGAGTTTCTGGTGACATACTAAGTCTCTTCAAACTCCTAACAAATCTAGCCACTGTCGTGTCTTCTTTGTAACTGTGTCGGTATGTTGGGCCCAGAATAGATCTTCAGAGATGTTGACTCCCAGGAATTTAAAACTGCTCACCCTTTCCATTGCTGATCCCTCGATGAGGACTGCTGTGTGCTCCCTCAACTTCCCTTTCCTGAAGTCCACAATCAGTTCCTTTGTCTTACTGATGTTGAGTGCAATGCATTTGTTGCAACATCACTCAACCAGCTGATCCAACTCACTCTTGTACACTTCTTCATCACTATCTGAAATTCTGCCAACAACGGTTGTGTCATCAGCAAATCAGCGTTGAGGGTGCAGAGAGAGTAGAGCAGTGGAATAAGCACATGTGATTCGGGTGCACCAGTGTTGATTGTTAGTGAGGAAGAGAAGCTATTTCTGATCCACACTGACTGTGGTCTTCTGATAAACAAGTCAAGGATCCATTTTCAGAGGCCTAGGTTTTGGAGCTTGTGAAGGTATGATGGTGTTGAATGCTGAACTGTAATCAATAAACAGCAGCCAGAAGTAGATATTGCTCATATCCAGGTGATCCAAGGCCGAGTGGGATTGCATCAGCTGTATTGCTTTTGTGGTGATAAGCAAATCACAATGGCTCCAGATCCTCGTTTAGGCAGGAGCTGATTCTGGCCATGACCAACTTCTCTAAGCACTTCATCACAATAACTGGGAGAACAACTGGGCAATAGTCATTGAGGCAGCTCACCGTGCTCTTCTTGGGCAATGGTATGATTGCCACCCTTTCAAAGCAGGTGGGAACCTCTGACTGCACAGATTTCTGATGACGGTGGGTTAAGTGACTGCAGAATTTCAAACCCTCATTGACAAGGCTACCAATTGTGGGGCAATGTACCAGCTAGTTAACTAATGCTGAGCAGTTACCTGACCCAATCTCCATCAATAGAATGACCTTTCACAGTTCCAAATAGACTTATTTTCATCCACTAGTTCCATAAAATTGCTCATGCAGTAAAACATTTCTATTTCCTTCAAAAAAGTATTGAATACATCCTGTTTATTTAGTGTGATATACTCAGCATGAGTCTGGTCTGCTATTATCTATTGTTGGGCTTTTTTTCTGATCACCGTCTTTTGATTTTCTGAACTGCATTCTAACATTTCCCTGAGGTAAACCTTTAACTTACCAATTTCATATGAGCGTAGATTCCACTAGTTTGTTTCGTTTCATGTAGTCTGCATTCTGCAAGTTCCAAGGTCATTGCCAGTGTTAAGTTGGGTTTCTAGTGAAGCCAGTTTAAGATGTGCTCCTAAAAATACACAAGGACTTGGGAGTGTAAACATTATGCGCCAGTTAGATTAGTTTCCTTTGAACAGGTAGTTGCAGTCATTGCAGCTCACATGACATGACTATTATTAATGACTATCAACATGTAGGGCCACAACGTGATCACAGCTGTAAGCTGCCAGCCTGTGCTGATCAGGGTGACACAGGGATGCAGCGGGTTACGTGCTGGCCTCACAGCTTTATCAAGCCAAATTCGATCTTGACCTCAAGAGCTACTTACACAGAGCTTGCATGTTTTTCCTGTGACCACTTGGGTTTCCTCTGAGTGCTGTGGTTTCCTCCCACTTCATGAAGACCAGCTGCTAGTAAACTGGTCACTATATATTAGAGTAGGTCGCTGTTCAGAAATCTGAGAGCATTAAAATCAGAATCAAGTTTATTATCACCGTCATGTGTCATGAAATTTGTTAACTTAACAGCAGCATTATAATGCAATACAAGATAATGTACTAAGAAAATAAATAAGTAAATCAATTACAGTAAGTATATAAAGTATATGTATATTAAGTAGATTAAAATAGTGCAAAAACAAAAGTAATATATACTTCAAAAAAGTGAGGTAATGTTCATGGGTTCAATGTCCATTTAGGAATCAGATGGCAGAGGGGGAGAAGCTGTTCCTGAATCGCTGAGTCTATGCCTTCAAGCATCTGTACTTCCTACCTGTTGGTAACAATGAGAAGAGAGCATGCCCTGGATGGTGGGGATCCTTAATAATGCGTACCATCTTTCTGAGGCACCACACCTTGAAAGTGCCTTGGATACTACAGTGGCCAGTATCCAAGATGGAGCTGACTAATTTTACAACTTTCTGTAGCTTCTTTTGGTCCTGTGCAGTAGCCACCCTCCCCCGACCCCCATACCAGAGTGTGATGCAGCCTGTCAGAATGCTCTCATGGTATATCAATAAAAGTTTTCAAGTGTTGTAGGTGACAAACTAAATCTCTTCAAACTCCTAATGAAATATTGCCACTGTCTTGCCTTTATTATAGCTGCATTGATATATTAGGAACAAGGACCTCAGAGATCTTGACACAGAGGAACTCGAAATTGCTCACTCTCTCCGCTTCTGATCCCTCTATGAGGATTAGTTCCTGTTCCCTTGTCTTACCCCAGTGAGGTCCACAGTCAGTTCTTTGGTCTTACTGACATTGAGTACAAAGTTGTTGCTGTGACATCACTCAACTTGTTGGTATATCTCACTCCTTTATGCCCTCTTGTCTCCATCTGAGATTCTACCAACAATGGTTGTATCATCAGCAAATGTATAGATACCATTCGATCTATATTCAGCCACATAGTTATAGGTATAGAGAGTGTAGAGCAGTGGGCTAAGCACAAATATCTGAGGTGCACCAGTGTTGATCGTCAGTGACGAGGAGATATTACCAATCCGCACAGATTGTGGTCTTCCGGTTAGGAAGTCAAGGATCCAATTGCACAGGGAGGTACAGAGGCCCAGGATCTGCAGTTTATTGATCAGTACTGTGGGAATAATGGTGTTGAACGCTGAACAATAGTCAATGAACAGCATCCTGAGATGGGTGTTTGTATTTTCCACGTGATCTGAGGCTGTTTGAAGAGCCATTGAGATTGCATCTGCCGTAGACCTATTGTGGCGATAGGCAAATTGCAGTGGGTCCAGGTTCCTGCTGAGGCAGGAGTTCATTCTAGCCATGAGCTACCTCTCAAAGCATTTTATCACCATAGATGTGAGTGCTACCGGGTGATAGTCATTAAGGCAGCTGATACTATTCTTCATAGGCACTGGTATAATTGTTGCCTTTTTGAAGCAGATCCGAACTTCGGACCATAGCAGTGAGATGTTGAAAATGTCCTTAAATACTCCTGCAAGTTGGTTGGCACAAGTTTTCAGAGCCTTACCAGGTACTCCATCGGGACTTTCTGCCTTGCGAGGGTTCACCCTCTTTAAAGACAGCCTGACATTGGCCTCTAAGACAGAGATCACAGGGTCACCTGGAGCAGCAGGGATCTTCACAGCTGAAGTTATATTCTCCCTTTCAAAGCAAGCATAGAAGGCGTTGAGCTCATTTGGTAGTAAAGATAATGAACAGGCTATGGAGAAGTAAGTAAAGGATTGGGATTGCTGTGGGTGCCTGTACGGACATTAATAGTGAAGTGACCTCCTTCTATGTCATAAGAAAAATATAAAAATATGGAAATGAATTACCAGATATTTTGTTGGGAAATTGTTGAAGAGGAAATAGTCTCTTCACTTAAATAATCGAAAGTTCACATGTAGCTCAAAATATAGTTGTTGATAATTTCATTCTGAATACAAATGTAGGTTTAATTAAAAAATAAATCTACATTAACCATACTTAATTTTCAATATTTGCTTTTCAGAGGAATTGTGAAGCCATGTCCAACAGGCCTGCATTAGGAGAGCCCAGTGCTGCTCTAAATATACATGGGGTTGTGGCCATGGTAGTACCAATCCTGGAATGAGTAACCCCAACCCTTCCCAACTACTCAGTAGTGAAATAGTCTACATGGACAAAGGAAGCGGGCTAGTGGGAACTAATCTCTTGTGGATTGTTGGTAATGTGAAAACACGACAACATTTTCTGGTCTAGTTTATGGGATAGAATTCTGTGACCATACCAGCAGTAGCCAGTACAAAGGTAACCCATTCCTGAGATTTGTTTGTATTCAAAATTTCTCATAAGTCAGAAACAACTGCAACAGAAGAGGAAGAAAGAGAAGTCATGGGGAGAGTGGCTGCCTGCTGACCTCACTGACCAGTGAGTGAGCAAGTGAGTCTACTCAAGTCAACCCAGCCCTTGATTGTTGGGGCTCGCGGGGTGGGATGGGGAACTGGGAAAGAAGGCATATGGCAATGCGTTTTCCCAGCTTGCAGAAGGCACCTATAGATCTGCAGCAGATGGTAATCAATCTCACTGGTCTTCCAGACGTACGCTGGTATGTATGAGTTTTATAAACTGAAAGTTCCTAACCCAGGGAGGACCAGTACTCGTTTATATGAGATGGATATTCAAATACTCAAAAGCATGGTTTTCATTTGATTTTGAGGCTAAGTATGTTGCCTAGTCCTTTCCAAAAGCACAGGATGTTGAATCCAGTTCAGTCTTCTGGAGAATGGACAGATAATCTAATAAATGTTTCTATGGTCAATAGGAAGGGAAATATTATTAAGATCAATTATGACCCAATAAAGTGAACTTAATTAAAATGCATAATATTGAAAATTCTGGTTATGTCAAGTCATTATTTAGTGAAGGCGACAGTAAAATGAATCTGCATAAAGACTTGTCTTCTTTCATCAGCACCAGATGTTTCCCTGGTGCCCTGTATCCTGAGCCGTCTTCAAAATCAGTAGTGAGGGTTCAGTTTTCCCTCTCAAACAACAGAGGAAATTAAAATAGGACAAAACTTGACTTCATTAATGACAGAGTTTAATGCTGGAAAATTGAGGTGGAACTTTCTTGTACGGTGCTAACTATCCACCTAATTAATCTGCTATTTTGTTTTCCCTGTATTTTTCACCTCTGTCAGAAATGATGTACATTCTGAGCCATGCAAATGTTGCTTGGCTGGGGAAGAACAACATGCTGCACAAATGTTTATGTTTAAGTCACAAGGGAAACCTCCTTCCACTTACCCACCCCCCCCCAGCCCATAAGCAAACACATAATACACTAGTTCCGAATACTGTGTATGGAACATTTTATATGCTGTTGCAAACAAGAAGCTTTCACATTCTACTCTAAGAATGAAAGCCCATTAGACCATGAGAAATAAAAACAAGAGTAGCCTGTTCAGCCCCTCAAGCCTGCTTTGCCATTCAATAGAACATACCCGTTCCAACTGCCCTCAAGTTCTCTGTCACATCTGACTTGTTTCATGGTTAAAACTCTTCCTCAGCTTTGTGGAGCAAGGAATTTCAAAGTTTCACAGCCCTTTGAGAGGAGGCTTTCTTCCCCTTCTCAGTCTGAAAGGGAATCCCCTTATCTTGAGACTGATGTCTCTAGTCTTAGGCTCTGCAACAGGGGGAAGCTACCTCCTTGCCAGCTCCCTGTGAGTCTGACTATGTTTCAATAAGATCACCTTTTATCCTTTTAAATACCAGCGAGTACAGATCCAACCTGATCAATACTTTCACATAAGATAATCAATCCCCTTTCTACCCAGTGCCACTCTCATGACAAGTAAAGAAAGTGTTGAAAACATTCAGCATAAACAGTAACACCTGTGGAAAGAGAAATAGAGTTAACGTTCTAGGGAATGGTCTTTGACCTAATATGTTGAATTTTTTTTCTCTTTCCACAGATGCTGATTGACCTGAGTGTTTATAACATTTCCTGTGTCAAATTTTCAGAATTTGCAGTGTTTTAGACTTCCACCATTGGAGTGAAACTTCATGTAAACTGTCTCCAAACACAATACAATTTTCTCTGAATCAAGAGACCAAAGATATGGAATTACTGCAATGAAATTTTACTAGTGACTTACACAGTTGTTATAAGACTTCTCTACTATGTACTCCAATACCCTTGATGAAAGCTGAAACGAAAGACAACATTCCATTAGTTTTCCCAACTCTAACTGCACCTGGATGCTAGCTTCTTATGTTTCCTATGCTAACTCCCTGTTCTACAGTTGTTCTCCATTTAAATAATACCTCTTTCTTCCCAAGAGATTGTCTTTGTATTTTCCCACTGTTTGTCTGCTTCTTGGTCACTCACTTAACCTATCAATATCTTTGTGTAAACAGTATTCTCTTCACAGCTTGCCTTCTCTCCATCTTTTGTATCATACCTACAGTAAATCTGCCTACAGTACATCCACTTCCATCCTTTAAATCAGGTACTGATCACCATCAACTTGTTCAACCTTCAGTTCACCTCACCTGCTCCCACAAAGCTAATGAGTAAAGGCTACTGAATTTTGCAGCTTAGTTCTACAAATGTTGAACCAATATAGCACAACTAAAGATTGGAGTAGGAATTTGAATTCACGTGCTGGAGGAAAAAAAGGGGACTTCCAAAAATTTAAGGTGAAGTTTACAAGAAAGCATCAAAGGACTTGAAACAAGAAGATACCAGATATGTATGATAGTGGTTTGTGTCTGGTGATCAACTCTGTTTCCACTTACCCAATCATCTAGGTTGGCAGCTTGAAGTGGTGTCATTGGGTGATAACACCATGGCTACCAGAGCAGGTCAAAGGTTAGGAATCCTGCGGCATGTAACTCACCTCCTGATTCCCCAAAGCCTGTCCACCATCTACAAGGCTCAGATCAGGAGTGTAATGGAATACTCGCCACTCGCCTGAATGAGTGCAGCTCCATCAACACTCAAGAAGCTTGACACCATCCAGAACAAGGCAGACCACTTGATTGGTACCCCTTCCACAAGCATCCAGTCCCTCCACCATCGACGAACAGTTGCAGCAGTGTGTACTATCTACAAAATGCACTGCAACAACACACCAAAGTTTCCAATGCATCACCTTCCAGTCCCACGAGCACTATCATCTAAAAGGACAAGAACAGCAGATACTTAGGAACACCACCACTTGGAAATCCGTTCCCCCCCCCCCCCAAGTCACTCACCATCCTGACATGGAAACATATTGCCATTCCTTCATTGTTGCTGGGGCAAAATCATGGAATTCCCTCCCTAACAGCACTGTGGGTGTACCTACACCTCAGGGACTGCAGTGGTTCAAGAAGGCAGCTCATCACCACCTTCTCAAGGGAAACTAGGGATGAGAAATAAATGCTGGCTTAGCTGGTGACACCCATATCCCATAAATGAATAAATAAAAAAAAAATAGAACCAGTCAGGATGCTTTATGTAATCAAGTGACTCACCAGAACCGAGCTGAAACAGGAATAATGATAATCGACTGTGATGCCAGGAAATGGCAGCAACAAAAAGTTATAACTTTTCCAGAATAAAAGAGAAAAGTTAAGGAAGCAGAAAAAGCAAAGAAAGAGGATGAGGGGGTTTCAATTGAAAAATCAGGTGAACAAGAAAAGCAAGGAGAAAATCAAGTGCGAAGAAATTATATAGGACATGGATACAGGAAAATATTAAAAAACCATATATTAAACTGATAAATCTGTGCTGTTGTGTAAGTGATGCACAGCTACCAATAAAGGCTGGTGAGCTTTTTAGCAATCCCCAACCAAGCCAACATGTTGTCGAGGTAATCTAATGGAGCCCAAGTCTTAATAGGCTGCCTGATATCTTTCACCAGTTACACTGTTCAGCAGATGCATTCTTTCACATCTTTATATTTAATATGAGACCTACAACTGAAAATTTACATTAAAATATCCACTGCATTATCAGTGGATGTTTCACTGACTTGCCTTGTGTGAAGCAGTGACCAGTAAAACCATCCCCAGGGAAACCCATTCCCCCAGAGATTCCCCCGACTCATAGCCCCTCAGACAGTCAAGTAAGTATGCTTCGTGGGTGTTCAACCTCCGGCAAGTTCCATTTGTAGAATGAGTTTGGTGGTGGTGCAGTGTTTGTGTTTGAACTAGTAATCCAAGACCAGCTGTAATCAGCCAGATAGCAGTATGTAAACCATTAAACTTTTGAAGTGAATCTGATCCTTATATTTGTTAAGAAACTAATAGCTTCGACATGAGACAGGTCCAGTAAAACTCAGCATAATGACATGTCTGTCACTAAAAAAATTCACATAAAACAGGGCTGCCAGTAAGGGCAGTAAAAAAGGAAGGAAGTGAAGCTTTGATCTTTCCCTACAGGATCAAATGTTTAATTCCCTGATTTGTGACGGCAATTTTCTGATGCACTTATAAACCATGCAAAGGCCTTTAGGGCATCAGCATGCCAAAAGGTGTGTAATTGGACGAAATAGGCCAGCAAAAATAAAATCAGGTGGATTGTAGGATGGGCTGTTAAGTAGCTGTCATTGCTTCATATTTCTGCTGCAGTTAAAAATTACTGTGGGGCATTTAAGTAGATATTTACTGCAGTTCTGAAAGACTCTGAGAACAATTTCAGGGGGAGTACATGTCCCTATGTGCTCTGTAACTTCCTGGCCGTAATTTCCTTCTTTATTTCCCTGACTAGACATTAGACTAATTGACAGACCTTACCCACCTATTGGATAGATAATGTACTTGGTGCAGTGTAGAACTTTGCAGCTGGGTTGGTGGTAAATTGGTCAGCTTGTTGAGAGCAAAAAGCCTGGGATGAGTCTAATCATTGGTCTGTGGTCAACAATTCCAGAAGTATTTGAATTCAGGCAGAGGATGACCACAGGGTCAGAGAGGTTAATGCTCTCAGTGTGCAAGTGATGTTTATTACTGTTAGTAATGCAGTTTTCACTCTGCTCTCACTGTCTCATAAGAGGAGCAGAAAAGGCATTTACCTCTTTCCCAAAGTTGGCTTAATTTCCCTTAAACTGTCAGGTTTCCAGAGGTGTAAGAAACATTGGGCATCTTCAGTCACAATTGAAGTTGGACAACATTTGAGGCAACCAATATTGTTATGCTTAACTGAGAGGAAGACCTCTAGGGTGCAGACTCACTTCCCACACCATTGCTGCTCCTCAGAATATCAGGAGTGGGCAGTCTGAAGGCATGTTGGGTTAAGTTTGAATTTTTAAAGTTTTTTTTTGCATTTTTCCTGACCTAAACACACATTGTTGGGGTTAAATGCTGTGCCAGCCTGACTGCTCCCATTCCCTGTGTTTCATTTTTTATGTAATTAGAGGTGAAAGGCATCTTTAAGATTACTAAGCATGACCACAGATAGAATAATCTGACATTTTTTCCACAGTGAAAAATGTTCCATGTCACTTTATGGTTTGCCATTTGTGTGGGAGTTTACAGCTTCCATTGCTTTCTGAATTTCATCAGTTGCCTATGGGAAGAGGATGTATCACAAGACTGTCAGCTGTAGAAAAACAAATTTACAGGACCTCCGACTGCAGAAGAAATGTAACAGCTGACAATAAGGTTCACTCCTTTATCTTATCAGATGACTAATTTATCAGCTATATGATTTATTTTTAATTCTATTTTAGCATGATAAATGGGTGACAGTAGTGTGAAGAATCACACTGGATGTAGGTTAGGATATTAAACAAGGAAAATTATGAATCCAGTTGCCTGAGTCTCTTTGAAACAAGAAAGCTGATGTAGCTCTTGGTCACTATCCCAGGTTTGGGAAGCACCAGTCTTTCCTACTTGTAGATAGAAATTGTGAGTTGAAGGGCCATCCTTCATGAAACAAAACCAGAAAACACTGGAAATACTCAGTATATCTGTGGAGAAAAAAACAAAATTAATGCTTCACATCGAAGGCTTTTCATGATAATTAGGCAATATTCCTTCATGTATTGTCTTATTGCACAAATAATTATATTGTTAAGTTTCTACAGTGTATGTTTCTGATTTCATATAAGAAATATATTACTGCGAAATTTAGAAAATCAAATTATGGGGCAAGTTGGGTTACATTGGGAGCATTCCACTAAGGGGCAAGGCAATTTTGATATAAACAAATCTATCTCCTCTGGTAGGAGAAATTCAGAAGAGGATGAGAGAATGTGAAGATTAAAGATGGATCATTCAGGAGAGAAGCAGTTTTTACCCAAAATTGAGTAGGAAATTGGAATGGTTCCTTTCACATGGCTGTGGAGGATTTCAACTATAGCTTTAAAGACTGAAGCTAATAGATTTCTGTTCAGATATTGAAGGAAATGAAACAAAGCCAGTGAAATGCAGTCGAAGTGTTTGTCAATCAGAGTGCAACTAAGTAACACAACAAATTCATATTGGGTCTTCAAGATTAAAAAAATAGAAATGAATCTTGCCACAGAGGTACTGTTGTAATGGAATATTCCAGTGAAATGTCAACAAAGATCCATTAAATGGTTCTGATTTTCAAAACTTCTGTATCACCAGCAATGTGTTTATCTTCAGTTCTGAAATGCTGTTGAGCATGTGGTGATGAGCCAACATTTTAACCCATCACAATCTATTTGCTGGAAGTACTACACCAACTTTACTAAAATGATTACCAACACTTTTATAAAGAAGGTAGAGCAAGCCAAGATTAGTATGCCTTAGAGAGGAATTTGTAGTGTGTGTTGTAGATGGTAAAGAGCTCCTTGAAGGTTGATGGAGTTGTCTTCATTCTCATAAGTAGAGAATATTCCATGAATTACTTTTAAGATGGTGGGACAGTTTTGAAGAGACAGAAGTATTTATGTGGCTTATCCAGGTATATTCAGAGCGAAGGTGGTCAAGAACGTTAGTAATAGGGAATTCAGTGATAGAATTATCAGTAATGCCAGAGAAAGGTGATTAGACTCTTTCTTGTTTAGAATGACAATTAGCTAGCATTTGTATAATGCGACTATTTATTGCCTATGCCTGGCTGATTCTTGGCCAGGTATTGTTGCATTCAATGTGGACTGTTTCTTTAACTGAGCAAATATTAGTAGATTGAAACTATGCTCAGTCACTGGCAAAATCCCTACCTTTGACCTTGCGATGGAAGGCAGGTATTTCATGACTGGACCTAAGAAAATATCGTTTAGAACATCCTCCGTAACGACTGGTGCAGAGATAATAGTCCTCCAACAACCACAACCATATTCCTTTGTGCCAGGCATGAATTCTATTGATTTTCATTTAAGCAGGGTTCATTTTGCCATACTCACTAAATGCGAGTGCAATCAAACACCTTTCTTCTTAACAGTTCCCAACAATACTATATTCATTGGTTTCTTTATTTTTTTTCTTCTATGGATTCCTCTGGTTCACCACTACTTGTCTACTAATCCGCTGTGTAGTGGTTTATTGTATGGGACTGATCATAGAAGTTGGTAGAGAAGATGGCAATTCTGACTGCAGAGGCTACAAGCCAGAAAGCAGAAGAATATGATAATGACAGTTTTTGTGTATATACGAGGCGTGATTGATAAGTTCGTGGCCTAAGGTAGAAGGAGTCAATTATAGAAAACCTAGCACATTTATTCTTCAACATAGTCCCCTCCTACATGTGCGCACTTAGTCCAGCGGTCGTGGAGCATACGATCCCTTCTTTGTAGAAGTGGTCCACAGCAGGGGTGATTGATAAGTTTGTGGCCTAAGGTAGGAGGAGATGAGTAATTAACTTCAAACTTTCTGCATGATCACTCAAAGAGTTGAACTGCACGTGCATGTAACGAGAATGTCTTGGACCTCTAGGTGGTCCACAGCAGGGATGATTGATAAGTTTGTGGCCTAAGGTAGAAGGAGATGTGTTATACAGCTCTCGTTATATGCACGTGTAGTTCAACTCTTTGAGTGAAAGTGCAGAAAGTTTGAAGTTAATAACTCATCTCCTTCTACATTAGGCCACGAACTTATCAATCACCCCTGCTGTGGACCACATTCTGGATGTCCAAAACACCAACTTCTACAAAGAAGGGATACATGTGCTCCACGACCGCTGGACTAAGTGTGTAAATGTAGGAAAAATAAATGTGCTAGGTTTCATAAAATTGACTCCTTCTACCTTAGGGCATGAATTATCAATCACCCCTCGTGTGTGTGCGTGTGTGTGTATATATATATATATAAATTTGTGTTGGTGTGTGGCCAAGTGGTTAAGGCGTTCGTCTAGTGATTTGAAGGTCGCTAGTTCGAGCCTTGGCTGAGGCAGCGTGTGTGTCCTTGAGCAAGGCACTTAACCATACATTGCTCTGTGATGATACTAGTGCCAAGCCGTATGGGTCCTAATGCCCTTCCCTTGGACAACATCAGTGGTGTAGAGAGGGGAGACTTGCAGCATGGGCAACTGCCAGTCTTCCATGCAACCAGGCCTGTTGGAAACCTTCCAAGGCGCAAATCCATGATCTCATGAGACTAACGGATGCCTATATATGTCCACTCAACCTCCCTTTGGCCTCAGCAGATTAGAAGTAGCATTTGAAGAGTTGCAGGTGATGCTGACAATGTATTGACACCTGGGTGTAAGGATCCAGTGAACAGAGAAGTGGGGCTTGTTGCAGATTGGCAGGTGTAAGACTGGCCAGCCATGGCTTTGGAGCACATCTTGCAATATTTCAAGGCAAGCTGGCATGAGATGAAAGAGGCAAGCAGAGCATCGGAGCCTGGTGAGGTCCACTGCCCCACTGCTCAGTACCATTGCAAAGAGTGGTGCATCCAGGAGAAAGAAGCAGCACCAGAAATATCTGCAACTTCCTCATCCTTCAGAGAGCTATTGGCCTGTCAGACATATGAAGATATTAAATCAAGGGCTGCTTGACCTGGGAGACCGTTAATAGAGTTGAAGTACACAGGACAGTGGACCCAAGGGGCTAGTATGCTTTTTTTTCACCTCCATAAGAATGTTAAAATGTATTTTGAGCTGTGTGCCTGAAGATCGCCAGGATCCTGGGTCCCCAGGCACACAGCTGATGTTCTGACGCCCTCCACCACACATGGGTCTCCTGTGGCGACACCGACCCTTGATTCGCCTGTCTCCAGTTACTTGAGACCCAGGCTTCTGAATCCCTGCCGAAATCTTAGGCCGAGACTTTGGCATGCCAAAAAGTGGCCGATTGTGGAACCCCGAGAGCGGGTCCCATTCCAGCAAAGAACCATAGTCAGCGTGTAACTCCAGGTCAGGGTCTTCAAAAGAACCCTGAAAGGGAAAAATAGACATATTAAAGATGGAAATAGAACTGCTCTTGAAGATGCAAGCAAAGGAGTCGCCGTTGGATGCCATAACTACTTAGCTCCGCCTCTTTCTTTCAAATGTATTTGACCCTTCCACCACTCCAGGCAGCCTGTTCCACTCTCTGTGTAAGAACTTGCCTCTTGCATCTCCTTTCAAATTATCCCCTTTCACTTTAAATGAATGCCCTCTCATATCAGACATTTCAACCCTGGGGAGAAAGTGATACTGTCCGTCTATTTGGTTTAAATTAATATGGCAGGGGCATGGGAACCAGGACGATGGAGCTGAGGATGAACCAACAAGTTTACAAGTAGATGATGGGTGTAACATGAACATAAGGAAGAACAAGCTTTGGGTGCATTGGGTACAAATGCAGACAGATCAAAGAGTTAAATTGTACCAAAGAGGCAAAATTCAAAAGGGCAAAGAATGCAGGACTGCAGGACTGAAGTGCTGTATTTAAATGCAAGTAGCATTCAGAATAAGGTGCACAAACTCAAGGCACGATTAGAGATTGGTCGGTATGACATCGTGGACATCACTGAATCGAGGCTGAAAGAAGGCCATAGTTAGGAGCTAAACATCAAAGGATATACTTTGTATCGAAAGGACAGGCAGGAAGCCGTTATCGGTGGTGTGACTGTGTTGGTAAGAGATGAAATGACATCTTTAGAAGGAGATGACATAGGTCAGAGAATGTTGAACCTTTGTGAATGGAATTAAGAAATTGCAAGAGTATAAAAACCGTTATGGGAATAATTTATAGGCCTCCAAGTATTAGCCAAGATGCAGGGCTGAGCTGGAAAAGACATGTAATAAGGTAATGACACAATTGTAATGGGGGACTTCAATATGCAGGGAGATTGGGAAAATTGGGTTGCTGTCAGAGGAAATTTGATGAATGCTTATAAGATGGCTTTTTAGAGCAGCTTGTGCTTGAGCCTACTCGGGGAAAGGCTATCTTAGAGTGGGTATTGTGTAATAACCCATATCTTATTTGGGAACTTAAGGGTAAAGAAACCCTTAGGAGGTGGCGATCATAATATGATTGAACTCATACTGCAATTTGAAAGGGAGAAGCATAACACACATGTATCAGTATTGCAGTAGAATAAAGGGAATTACAGAAGCATGAGAGAGAAGCTTTCCCAGGTGGATTGGAGGAGGATACTAGTGGGGATGGTGGCAGAGCAGAGGTGGCTGACGTTTCTAGGAATAGTTCACTAGGTGCAGGATTGATATGTCCCACAGAAGAAGAAATTCTCAAATGGCAGGGTAGGCAACTGTGGCTGACAAAGGAAGTTAAGGACGGCATAAAAGCCAAGGAAGCAAAATTGAGTGGGAAGTTGGATGATTGGAAAGCTTTTAAAATCCAACAAAAGGCAACTTAAAAAGCTATAAGAAGGGAAAAGATGAAATGTGAGGGAAAACTAGCCAATGAAATAAAGCAGGATACAAAAGTTTTTTCAGTTATATGCAGCGGTTCCCAACCACCGGGACATGGACTGGCGCCGGGCCACAAAGCATGTGCTACCGGGCTGCGAGGAAACAATATGATTTGGCAATATGAGTCAGCTGCACCTTTCCTCATTCCCTGTCACACACTGTTGAGCTTGAACGCACACAAGGTCATTATTCATGCGTCACCCATGTCAGCGCAAGAAGAAGATCAACTCGTCGAGCTTGCAAATGACGGTGGGCTGAAAAGTATGTTTGACATAACATCTCTGCCGGCATTCTGGATCAAAGTCAAGGCTGAATATCCTGAGATAGCTACGAAAGCACGGAAAACATTGCTTCCATTTCCAACATATCTCTGCGAAGCGGGGTTTTCTGCAATGAAAGCAACGAAAACTAAACTACAGAATAGACTGACATAAGGAGCCCCCTTCGAGTATTACTGTCTCCCATCACCCCTCGATGGAACCGTCTTGTTGCAGGGAAACAAGCCCAGGGCTCCCACTGATTCAGCGATATTGGTCTGTTGCAATGATTTTATATGTTCATACGGGGAAAATATGTGCTGTGTTTAATATCTAAACGTTACCTAAAATGTTATGATGCTATTGGCTTATAAGTGACTTATACAGTAATTGACTTATCACTATATTCATGCGAGGAAAATATGTGCTGTGTGTTTAATATTAAATTTGTTAGATAAACCCTTTTAGAAACGAAATTGAGTGTATTAGCCACTAAAAAGTGACTTATAGTTGACTGATCTTCTATATTCCGATCGTGATTAACACCCCCCCGGAACAGAATCGCCAAAAACGATTTGTAGAAAAAAATCAGCAGATACACACATGCACACACAGGTGCCCGTGCAAGGCTTCATGGTCATTGTAGTCTTCTCAGGGCAAACACAACGTATTTGACTGCTACTCTTGTCCGTTGGCAACCCTACTCCCTCCCACCCGAATCGGCCGGTCCGCAAGAATATTGTCAATAATAAACCGGTCCGCAGTGCAAGCAGGGTTGGGGACCCCTGATATAAAGGATGAAAGGGAGATGAGAGTTGATATTGGACCACTGGAAAATGATGATGGTGAGGTAGTAATGGGGGACAAAGAATCGGCAGATAAACTTAGCAAGTACTTTGCTTCAGTCTTTTCTGTGGAAGACACTAACTGTATGCCAGAGGTCCGTGAGTGTCAGGGAGCAGGAGTGAGTGTTGTTGCTATTATAAAGGTAGAAGTGCTAGGCAGACTCAAAGGTCTTAAGGAGGATATGCCACCTGGACCAGATGGACTACATCCCAGAGTCATGAGAGAGATTGCTAAAGAGATAACTGATGCATTGGTCATGATATTTCAAGAATGACTTGATCCTGGCATGGTCCCGGAGGACTGGAAAATTCCAAATGTCACTCCGCTCTCTAAGAAAGGAAATTATAGGCCAGTTAGTCTAACCTCAATGCTTGGGAAAGTTTAGGAGTCTATTATTAAGGATGAGGTTTCAAGGCACTTAGAAACTAACGATAAAATAAGTCAAAGTCAATGCAGTTTTTGTAAAGGGAAACCTTGCCTGACAAATCTATTAGAGTTCTTCGAGGAATTAACAAGCAGGGTGGACAAAGGTGAGGCAGTGGATGTCGTTTACTTGGATTTTCAGAAGACGTTTGGTAAGATGCCACACGAGGCTGCGTAACAAGATAAAATTGAATAACATTATAGGAAAATTACTGGCATGGACAGCAGAATAGCTGACAGGCAGAGATCAGTGTTTGGGAATAAAAGGGGCCTTTCCTGGTTGGCTGCTGGTGACCAGTGGTGTTCCTCAGGGGTCAGTATAGGGACCACTGCTTTTCACATTGTTTGTCAATGATTTAGATAATGGAATTGATGACTTTGTGGCAGCGTTTGCAGATGATACAAAGATAGGTAGAGGGTAGGTAGTGCTGAGGAAGCAATGCAATTGCAGCAGAACTTAGACAAATTGAAAGAATGGGTAAAAAAGTGGCAGATGGAATACAGTGTTGGGAAATGTATGATAAAGCATTTTGGTAGAAGGAACAATAGTGTGGACTATTATCTAAATGTGGAGAAGGTTCAAACATCAGAGGTGCAGAAGGACTTAGGAGTCCTCATGAAAGACTCCCAGAAGGTAAATTTACAGATTGAGTCTGTGGAAAAGAAGGCAAATGCAATGTTGGCATTTATTTCATGGGAATAGAATATAAAAGCAAGGAGTTAATGCGGAGCCTTTATAAGACACTAGTCAGGCCACATGTAGAGTATTGTCAACAGTTTTGGGCCCCATATCTCAGAAAGTATGTGCTATCATTGGACAGAGTCTAGAGGAGGTTCGTGAGGATGATTCCAGGAATGAAGGGGGTAACATATGGGGAGCAATTGGCAGCTTTGGGCCTGTACTCACTGGAATTTAGAAGAATGCATGGGGATCTCATTGAAACCTACTGAATATTGAAAGGTTTACACAAGGTGGATGTGGAGAGGATGTTTCCTTTGGTGAAGGTATACAGAACTAGAGGGCACAGCCTGAAAATTGAGGCTGAGCCTTTAGAACAGAGTTAAGGAGAATTTTTTTTTTAGCCAGAGAGTAGTAAATCTGTGGAATGCTAGGCCACAGACTGTGGTGGAAGCCAGGTCTGTGTGTATATTTAAGGCAGAAGTTGATAATTTCCTGATCAGTCAGGGCATCAAAGGATATGCCAAGAAGTGTATGGGATTGAGTGAGATCTGGGATCAGCCATGATGGAATGGCACAGCAGACTCAATGGGCTGAATGGCCTAATTCTGCTCCTATGTCTTATGGTCTTACTCTATATATACATCTCATCATTTTATAAGCCTCTTTCTGATCTCCTCTCAGCCCTCACCACTCCAGAGGATACAGACCTAGCTTGTCCAACCTCTCCTTATAGTACATGCCCTCTAATCTAGGTATCATTCTAGTAAATCTCTTCTGCACCCTCTCCAAAGCCTCAACATCCTTCCTACAATGGCATGAACAGAATTGTATGAAATATTCCTACTGCCTAAGGGTCTTGCCCTTAACAGTGTACTGTCTCTTTATATCTGAATGCTTGAAGGCACACACTGAACATTTTAGGAACAGCTTCTTCCCTTCTGCCATCAGATCTCTGAGTGGACAATGAACCAATCCATGAACATGACCTCACTATTTTCACTCTCTTTTTGCATTATTTATTTAATTGATTTTAAAATATATTTGTGTAATTTGTAGTTTTTTATGTATTGCGGCCTCAAAACAACGAATTTTATAACGTCAGAGAAATTAAATCTGGTTCTGGTGCTGTTTAATAAAAGTAGCTTCTTTCACAAACCCTGTGTGCAACTCTTCAAAACCTGTATTTTAGGCCCTAGTTACTTACTTCTTATTTTCTTTTCCATAAAACTGCATTGGGAATGATCAGGGGTTCCTGATTAAATGTGGCAAAGGTTTTGCAGATATTTGAAGCAAAAGCCAATGTGTCACCAAAAATCAGAAAATTTCACCTTCATCAGCTTCTTTTTAAATATTCAGTTCCACCTTGGTAAGCACATCTTGGCAAATGTATTGAATTGAAAAGTGCAGCAGCAAAGACAAAACAAAGATACTTTTCCATGCTTTTCATCTCCCAAAGCTTTCATGGATGAAGTATCAAAAATAATCTGACATTGTACTGGATAATGAGATGCGATGTAAGAGCATGTGATCAAAAGCTTCCGTAAAGGACAGGTTTTAAGGAATCTCATAAAAGAGTAAAGAGAGTTTAGGGAATAAGCTGTGGCAATGATAGCTGAAACTCAGCTTCCAGTAGTTTAAAGGTTAAAATTAGAGATGTTCAAGAGACAGAGGTGGACAAGCAGAGATATCTCTTAAATTTGAAAGCTGGAGATAGTTATGGAGATGAGCACGAGTGCCGTAAAGAGGCTGTTTGAAAACATGATTGTTAAAATTGAGATATCAATTAACCCAGCTGGTGTGAGTAGGAAAGCACACAATTTGAAAGGTGAGTGAGTGTTGATAGCGTAAAGTCAGAACACAGACAGCAGAGACAGTGTGATCTCGTACTTATTACAAGAAAATAAAAAAGGTTAGCTCGGAGTGTTTTGTGTAGTCAAGTGTTCAGCAGGAATGATTAATTCACAATGATCCAAAATTGACTGAAGTTTGTCAGGAATTCCCAACCTAAAATCTGAGAGAAGCCTGGTGTCAGTGTTGAACTTTTCAAACAAGCCGTATTCTGGACAGAAAGTCCTGGAGAATGTGTTTATACAGCACAAACAAGCATGGGCCTGGTGAACTGAATGTCTGCTTTATTATATTTTCATCTTGAGCATCCTACAATGTAACAAAGTCACCAGAAACAATTTACCACATTGATAACAAAATGGTTCTGAGGTGTCTGGTTCTGTCCTCAGATACTAATATCCGCTCACGTAGACAGATAACGGAAAGTGACTTGGATAATGAATCCAGGAGGATGCTAACAATAGATGGGAGATTTAAGAAGTGTACAGCCTTGCCATCACTAGATGGACTGTGAGATGGGGTCCCAAAAAGAAACAGTGAAATTTGATACTCTACTGCCTCATATAAGAGTGGAGGGTGTAAAGTGGCTGGTCCAAATTCACAGGATTTACTTAGATCAAGAGGCCTGCTCCTCCCTCTTTCTAATGTTAAGACAATTAAACCAGAAAATATAGGAGCAGGGTTGGCTATTCAGACTGTGGAGTCTGCCTCACTATTTGACCATGGCTGATTTATTATTCCTCTCAATCCCAATCTCCTGCCTTGTTCTTGTAACCCTTAATGCCCTTACTAGTTAAGAACTTATTAGCCTCTGTTTTAAAAATACACCCAAAGACTTCATCTCCACAGTCGTCTGTGGCAATATATTCCATAGAATCACCACACTCTGGCTAAAGAAATTCTTCATCTCTGTTCTAAAGGATGTCCTTCTATTCCGAATGGAGCATGTGGGTCTCTTTGGAGCATAAGTCCCTGGGACTGCACCACAGCAGTCCTAATAGGGCAGCCTCGTGCAGTGTGATCAGTCAGCTGAGGGCTAGAGTATCACTGCGCCCACCTTTTACAGATACAGTACAGGAAATGAATAACCTCTTCTGTTGTATCAGGAAATGTTTGTTCTGTCCCGGTACAGTCTGTAAGACTTAGAAAACAGGTTTTGTTCAATACATATTTGCATGAATAGATAAATTCAGTTGTAGAGGACAGATAAAGTGGACAATTTATCATGAAGAGAAATGTGTTGCAAACCATAGCTGTAAACATTTTACCAATGACAATAGCACAACATGTTATGTATCTGGCATTTTTTATCATGCCAACTCAAGTAGTGTCAAAAGATGATTAAATGCTATATATACTTTACTATAATGAAAATAAATGGAAAATAAGCTATCTGATGAATTAACTAATTTAAACCAGGAGGAACATGTTAACAAATTTGCATATAACATTGACCTGCTTAAACCCAGTCGAGACAAACACAATGAAATAGCTAAGTATTCTCAGTGTCACACAATGCATAGAGTGCAAATCAAAACAAGGGCAAACAGGAGCAGGATGAGTCATACAAATTATCAAAATGATTTTATTGTGGCATTAAGTATGGACTCAATGTTTTAAAACCTTCAGTCATGGATTCAGATTTATTAATAAGTCACATACATGTGGAAATATACGGTGAAATGAGTTGTGTGTATTGGCAACCAACAAAACCTAAGGATGTGGTGGATTCAGCCCACAAGTGTTGCCAAATATTCCTTCGCCAACACAATATGCCCGCACTACTCAGCAGAATAACATAAGCGGCAATAAAAACAGCACAACAACAACAAAACAACAGCAAGGCAAGCCCCTTTTCTCCCTGCCACTCCCTCCCCACCCACTCACACACACAGCCAGGTCTTCAGCCTCAGTTCACGCCGCCCCCTGGATTCCAGACCTCCAACCTTCAGTCTCTAGTCCAGACTCACACGCTCACAGATATCAGGCCTTGGACTTCCAGACCCCTTATCCCAGGGGCCTCAACCATTCAGCTTCAACCTCTGCATTCGCCAACTGAAGTTTTTGACCTTTGGTATTGATGCCAGGACTCACCGATCACAGGGCCTTGAGCTCCATGCCTCAAACTCTGGACTGACTGTCTTCCAACCATGGGACTTACTGACCTGGGAGAGGTCATTCTTGTCCTGGACTTGTAGACCCACAGACAGTGGGTCCCTGACCTCTGGACATACTGACATCAAACTCTCCAACTGGGGGAATAGACACGATCTCAGTTTAACTTCGCATCTGCTTGACTGCACCTCTGAACATGTAGCATTCTGTCGATAACTAAATTTGTGACTGGGGAATAGGAGTGTGTGGTGGAAACAGAAGCTAATGCCCCAATCTCAGAGGTTCGGGAAATTCCTGATCATTCAAGCTTGGTTATCAACCCAAATAGACATCAAGCATGCAGAATCAGAACCTAAATTTGAGTCAGGTTGATTGTTATTGACATATGTTGTGAAATCTGTAGTTTTCTGGGAGTAGTACAGTGCATGACAAAATATTATCATGTTACAATAAAAAAATAACTACTGTAAAAGTTAAATAGTTTTCATATGTTCATGGACTGTTCAGAAATCTGATGGCAGATGGTAAGAAGTGTTTCTAAAACATTGTAGTGTATCAATTTAGAGAGCATAATTAGAAAGTTACATGGGAAGTTAGAAATCATAAAATTTAGAATGATTTATGCAATCACGTTCCATCTTTCATTTATATATTTGTCCCTGAGAGTGGGGCTCTTCATTAGCTGACCCTGAAATTTGATGGATATTTTGTTGTTGCAGTCTTGGAACAGAATAACAACATGTCAAACATCTAGCACAAATTGTGTGTTTGCCAGAGGAGAACAGTTCAAATCCTACTCTTGCCAAACCAGGCATTTTAGGATATTAATATATTCTATGCATGTGAAAAAGAATTATTGTTAGAATCGGCCAACATTTGAACAGTCTATTAGAGGATCAAATTAGCTTATTTTACCTTGTCTGACAGACCAAACATACCAATGCTTCCCTGACTATTTGTTCACTCTACAAATTTTCAATCATTGGAAGTTTTACTATCTGTATCCTCTTACTCACTCATCATACCTAATTTAGCCTTGAGCTCCTTAATGCCTCTAATTTAAATTCTTATGTATTAATATTCTTCTATGCTCAAATCATCCCCATCTCTATGATGTATCTCGTTTCTCCACCAATCTACTCACCAAATGCCTAATTTTCTAAATCTTCTAAACCTTATCATTTCTCCACTAATGATAGTTTCTGCTTCTGTACAATATAAGACTGGAGTTGTCTTACTACATCCAAAACTAGTTGAGAAATTACGTTGATGTTGTCTTAATCAAAAGAATACCAACCTCTCACTTCTGACTTACCCTGGTTAGAGTTAACTCTAACTTTATTACAGACCCTCATCATACAGAATTTATTGGGACTTGGCCTCTAAATAGAATGGTATCATACTCTCTGATCATAAGTAATTGTTTTTACATGCTACAACATCTAGCTCCTTTGAATCTCCAAAATTTTAATTGAAGAATGCTTCCAATAAGTGTAGAAGAGTGGATAAATTATACTTATAATTTGTTTTGGCTTTGAACTGTATTTATCTCTTTCCAAACATTTGCAATAATTAAAATTTGCGTAGTTAATTTCATTTTTATGGAAAACAGGCCTGCAGTTGGTTTTATTTCTAAAGCACTTACTAAAACCAAAGTTAGAAAAACTAGATTATGTTCAGGTTTAGACTGTGTTTGAATTGAACCAGGAAACTGTGGCTACTAAACAAGCATTTTATTGATGTTTGCTATACTTGAAAGTTAGAAAGTTGGCTAGGGTTTGCAGCGAGACAATATATTACAAAATGGAATCTGATTCATAACAGACTAGAAACAGACCAAAAGCCGTAAGAGAAGAGATGTAATATTCCTTGTCCTCCTTGAAATATTACCTACTGAATTTCTCAGTTGGCTATTCCAGCTGTCACCCACTGCCATTATCTCTTTTAGAGCTGATGCACATTCTCTACCCAGTTAAAAATGAATACATTCAAAACAGAGATCAATAATTCTTTTTTGTTGCAAATTAAAGAAATAACGTTAAATGGCCTGGAGAATGTGTTTGTTGAATTGTGAAATAAGCTCACCAGATGGATGGCCTACTCTTGCTCTTATTTCAATTGAATGTTCTAACATTAAATTTTGGATCATCCAGCGATGTAGGACCCTGATTTCCATATTTAAACATCCTTCCTGATGGCAATTCTTTGTACTCTTTAATGGCCTGGTTAAAAAACTAAAGCAGGAAAGTCACAAGCATCTAAGGGGTTTCCATGGTGATTACCTGACCTTCCATGCCAGTTACCCACTTCTTAGGACAGAAGCTGAGGGCAGAGTTGAAAAGTCTGGTGTTTTGCTGGCTTTATCTTTTTTCATTGTTGCTTGTTTGTTTTCCTTTGTCAGAGTAAGTGAAGAAGCAATTTTACAGAGATGATATCTGCAACTTGAGATCTAAACTTTGTCACGAGAATATTTCAGTCAATGGTAGATTATGATTTGTTAATCCAGATCTTGCTGATTTCATCTCCTTGGGTTAGGGCAGTAAATTGACAATCTCAGCATCACAGCTGTCTTTTTTTTTTCAGTTTAGATTTCAGCTGGGTTTAGAAGACCACAATCGCAGTTCAGATATACACAGGAAATGAATGGACAGAAGCAAAAACAAAACCCTCAGATAAGGCAAGTGCAACCTTAATGTTTTTCAGTGAAGCCCTCCAACATACTGTCACACTTCAAGAACTGAAACTGAGGAAAATTTGAGGAAAAAGCAAACAAACATAAAGTGTAAAACAGACAACAAAAGAAAACTGGGCACTAAGGAATTCAACTCCTGCCATACCAACCCCTTAGGAGCTGGATAATATGAAAATCCAATACTCCACTCTTTGTGAGGTCCTTATGCTGCTGGCTCAGACGTTCCAGGCCAAATTATAATGTGCATAAATCTAAAACAGCTAAACTGGGCATGCCTCTTAGTTACTAAGAGATTATAAAGATAGACAAAATTGAACTATCCCACTGATACATCATATTATTCCGAAAGAGGGTTGGGAATAATATTAGGGTCATTCAGAAGTACCTATGATATGCCTGACATCCTATGAGTGGTAATGGTGTCTGATACAGGAAATCCATAACTACTCTGCTGTTAGCACTGGCATACGTTAATGGCATGATTCGTACATCTATTTTAAATGCACACACAGATACTCACAAATACAGTATGAGATGAGATGATATACAGTATATATAGAAAAAGCTACAAAATCTCATCCTGACAGTAACATCATTCCATGTTGCTGTCATTAATTCTCAGTACACCTTTGGATGAGATCCAGATTTATTTTTAAATATAATTTTCCAGTACCTGTCTGCAAATTATTCTCATAACCAAAGCTGGTCAATCCTTTAACCATCCATTATCCGTGAATGTTGGGAGTCAAATGCTATACCCAGCTCATCAGATTACCAATATCAGCAGGGTTTTTTTCGCTTACAAAAAGGTGACAATTTGATCACATGTGTCACCATGTCATGCCATTTATGTTGATATTCTGAAAATTTGCCACTGAATTTTGAAACTAACTAGAAGTGGTGGCAGCTTTTCTAATGCTATTAACAAATGTTAATGTGGTCCAGCAAAACTAGTGTGTCAACAATGAGGTAAATCATGTTGGTATACTACCTGAAAGACCAAACCACCAGCAGTGATAAAACATCTTAGCAGCTTTCATTTTGGTAAGAGTATCAGAAAATTTTAACTTTGAAAGCGGTGTCAGCCAAAAAGGATAGCAGCAGCTACAATACATTAATAATTATTGCTGAGAACAAGAGTTCACTGAATTGTGTGATCTTTACTTAGTTTGGAACTCATGCTACGAGTGAGGATACCAACTGTTATTGTATTGAAGCTTGTGTCAAACTTGGTGTGACCAGTAATTCTTGAGTAACTGATACTTAAGGCAGTAGTGCAATGGATACTGAAGCTGAACCAAACCATAATTTAGAGGAAACTTTATTAGCAATGAGTTGTTACAAACAGTAATGAACAAAGGGCATTCTTTTTAGTGTTGGAGAATGTTAAAGCTTTTCTCTAGCTCCATGTAAATACCTACTGTATCACACCCTCCTGATTGAACATATCTGAGGAGATGTGTCTTTTCTCCATTAGAGAGGCTTCCACTGGGCAACGCACTGGGATAGTCTTCCAAGCATGGTGAAGATCATCACTCATCAAGTTTTCATGCTACTGAATCCCTTCAAATTAATTGCTTCTATGCAAAGTTAATTAAGACAAAAAATCTTAACACAATAGACCAATTGATCTTGGACGTGACTATATGGGTTCCTCCGGCTTCATCCCACATTCTAGAGATGAGCTTTTAGATTAATTGGCTACCAGAATTTAACCCTAGAGTAGGTAATTGAGTGCAGATGGCATTGAATTTGCAGGGTTACAATGGAAAAAGGTGGGGGTTCTTGGAGAACTGATAGGATCAGGAGTTGACATGGATCCAGAAGCCCAAATTGCCTTCTTCTGTGTTCTACTAAATAAGCGTATTTTTGTATGATGTAAAATCAATTGCCCGATTTGGGGGTGGGGGTGACTTCTTTGCCAATCTGATTTGCAGACCTCTATATGCTTGGTGTGCTCATGCATGGAGGATGCTGGACAAGTGGCAGTGACATTAGTCAACATATCCAGTACTGTTCAAAAGTCAGGTACATACAGTATACAGCCAGTGCGGCTATGATCTTTGAACAGCACTATATTTGTCAACGTGGATTGGAGAGCGAGTTCACAAATCTGGCAGGAGCAAAGGATGTTGGGAATGGCGAGGGTGCAATACCCAGAAGTGGCAGGGGACAGAATGTCTCTCTGGTGCTTCCCGCTTCCTTTCCTTTTTCCCAACCATGATTCCCCTCTCTTTGCCCCCTTCCCACTCTCAGTCCACAACAGAGACGCATATCAGAATCAGGTTTATCATCACTCACATGTGTCATGTAATTTGTTTTTTTTGCAGCAACAGTACAGTGGAAACTAAGCATAGAGCTTGCAGGAAACAGTAAAAAAAAAGTAACAAATCAGATTGAAACACTAAAGTCCAATCAAGGCAGTTTAAGTTTAAAGTGTGACATCTACCCACCATTTCATTCAGCTAGGAATCAGTTTCGCATTCACATCAGGGCCTTTGACTTTTAAAGCGTACACCAGAGTCGTTAGGACCGGGGACTTTGAAATGCTTCTTCTGACGTAAGCAGTCTTTAATAATGTACGATTTGACTGACTACTGTCACCCAGATAAATAGTTCCTGTGGAAAAAAATACATTAATTCAACATCAAAAGTATGAATGTTCTCAAAGCCAGCATTTGATCTAAAATCATGCACATCAATCTGTCCTTTTCATTTACCTATTCAAAATGGAAGGACATCAAGTGATGGAAACAATGAGAATGCTTTGAAATGTAACATTGAGGTCTACTTTTCCTGTGTGGTTACCTGCAGTGATTACTTGTCTGGTTTACCCCTGTAAAATATTCTATTATTCAAACAATTGAGGCTTTTTATGACTGAAAATTTATTCTGGTTACTGTTATAACTACTCATGAATTAAAAAATGGAATAGTGTGCCAAACTCGTTTAACAAGCTCTAATTAGCACAAGAGAAGCTAGGGATGATTCAAGGATCTTAGTTTCAAGGATCATTCTCCTTCCAACTGCTATATCAGTCAGTACTATCTGTAAAGGTTATTAATATGAAATGGATTCAGCCCAGCTAGACAAGGATCTGGAAAATACATGACAAAGGGGATTCAGGATCGGAATCATACTCAGGTTTAATATCACTGACATATGTTGTGAAAAGTGCTGTTTTATGGCATCAGTACAGTACAATACATAAAATATACAATAAATTACAGGACAAAATATGTACTCATATATATTTACGTGTGTGTATATATATATATAGACATAGTGGATTCCAGTTAATTCAACCAATGGTTCATCAGGGCTTATTTGGTACAACTCTTGAAGAACAAAAACTAATTGAGAAAATAGCTGGGATTCTCTTTGTTTACACAAAATAATCTGCAGATGCTGGGATCAAAGCAACACTCACAACACGCTGGAGGAACTCAGCAGGTTGGGCAGCATCAGTGGAAACGATGAGTCGACGTTTCGGGCCGGAACCCTTCGTCAGGACTGAAGAAAGAAGGTGGAGGAGAATTGGAAGGAGAAGGCTGGTAGGTTCAGTTGAAAAACCAGTAAATTCTCTTTGTTTATTTGGGCACTATGCCGCTTAATTGGGACAGGAGACTGGAGCCGAACATTCCAACTAGCGTCATGAAGCACCTTCAATAACTCCAAAAGACTGAGGTCTGGTAAAATACTGAAAGGCTTTTATTCGCTGTACAGTACGACCTCCACGACATCCACAGTGAGTGTCTGCCCCCGGACTGAGGGGGGGGGCAAGGCGAAACACCTTTATACAGGATTTTATGGGAGGAGCCACAGGGGCAGTCAGCAGAGTGGCGTGTCCAGACAGTTAACCCAGTTACAACATAAATACATGGTTTACCACACATCAATCACGTGCATTTGTTTGGTGGTCAGATACAACACCGTGCTGAAAGTGAACGGTTTTTAGATAGCATCAGTTGCATGTGTTTGTGGTCAAAAAGCAGTGATTTGTGTCACTGGTAGTTGGCGAGAAATAAGCAGTACGACAATTCAGAATGATTTTGCTCACTGCAGTTTCAATCATTCAGACTTGGAGATGCCTGAAACAGCTGGGAGTGAAAATAAAGTTATTTCACTGCTTCAACAAGTTCAGAACTATGAAGATGTTGAAGGTATCGACAATCATCTTGAATGTTACCTTTGATCCCCACCGGACAATCAGCTCTCACCTGTGGCTCCATGCAGCTGTTTGCAGTGGTCACACCCTGGTACACCACTGTGACAGGCAGGCTAAACCAGGTGAGGGTAGCTGACGGGTCTCGTACCCTGGTGAGATAGGGACATACCTGCCCTAGCATGCAAAGTCAGCTCCAGTGGACTGGCCGAATGAGATATACAGTGAGATCAACAGCCAGAAGGGCAGTTCTGCAATCCTCAGTGCAGAGTGAAGGGCATGATGAGGCACATGGTCGTCCGCTGCAACCATAGAAAATCCCAGATGTGATTTCTACTCATATCATTAGACCCAGGTTTCCCAGGTCAAGAGAGTGGAATGACTACTTCACTTTGAAAGCTCTCCCACAAAGGTCTTCTGTCATTGATGGACAACCACAAGTTGAATTGGTAGAGTTCTAATTTGTTCTATATTTCATTTAAATTCATAAGTTATTACTCAGTTAAATGGTAGTTTGTCTTTTTTATACCCTTTTAACTATTCCGCTGAAACTTCAGCTAATTGGGTCCAAATGTACTGGTCCCAATGTGTCCCAATTAATTAGAACCCATTGTTTATAAATTAAATTAGACAGGGAGTGCAAAAATAGCGTGGTAGTGTTCATGCATTGGTTCATTGTCCATTCTGAAATCTGATGGCAGAGGGGAAGAAACTGTTTCTAAAATGTTGAGTGTGTGCCTTCAGGCTTCTGTACCTCCTCTCTGATGGTAGTATTAAGAAGAGAGCATGTCCTGAGTAATGTGGGTCCTTAATGATGGATAGGGATTGAGAATAATGCAGTTATCAGTCTGGGAGAATATAAAGTTATATAGCAGCTTTAAAGTTATGTCCCTTCCTTATGTCCTATGCTCCAAGTAATGAGTGGAAGGGACAATGTATAAGTACTTATGTTCTGTCATATACCAGTTTGCTATGTTTAGATAACCTGAATTCTCAGGACCTCTCTGCAATTATATTTCCAGTTGTCAACCTTAATTTAAAAAAAAAGAAGAAATTACTTCCAGCACATAACTTAGACATTGTAGAACTACACTCAGTGGCCACTTTATTAGGTACACCTGCCCTTTTGCTTGAGGTTCATTTGTTGTTCAGACCAACAATCAAAATGGATAAGAAATGTGTTCTAAATGACGTTGATTGTGGAATAATTGCTGGTGCCAGACAGGGTGGTTTGAGTATCTGGTACCTCAGAAACTCAAAGTGCATAGTTCAAAGTAAATGTATTATCAAAATACACACATATCATCATATACAACCCTGAGATTCATTTTCTTGTGGGCATTCACAGTAAATACAAAGAAACGCAATAGAATCAAGGAAAGGCCAATCATAACAAGATGGACAACCACCTAATGTGCAAAAGATAATGAACTGTGCAACTACAAAAAAGGAACAAATGAATAAGCCATAAATATTGAGAACATGAGATGAAATATCCTTGGGTTATGGGAACAGTTCAAGTTGGGGTGAATGAAGTTATCCCTTCTGGTAAAAGAGCCTGTTGATTGAGGGGCAATAACTGTTCCTGAACCTGGTGGTGTGAATCCTGGGATTCCTGTACTCCCTTCTCACTGGCAGCAGTGAGAAGAGAGCATGGTCTGGATGGTGGGCATCCTTGATGATAGATGCTGCTCTCCTGCATCAGCGCTCCATGTAGCTGTGCTCAATGGTAGAGAGGACTTTACCCATGATGGACTACCCGCATCCACTACTTTTTGGAGGTTTTTCCTTTTAAGGGTATTGTTGGTTCCATACCAGGCCACGATGCAATTGGTCAGTATACTCTCCACTGCACATCTAATGCTGAATCTACATGAACTTCTAAGAAAGTAGAGCTGCTGCCTTGCTTTCTTTGTAGTTGCACTTACGTGCTTGGCCCAGGACACGTCCTCTGAAATATTAACACCGAGGAATTTAAAGTTGCTGACCCTCTCCATCTCTGATCCTCCAATGAGGACTGGTTCATGGACCTCTGGTTTCCTCCTCCTGCAGTCAATAATCAGCTCCTTGGTCTTGCTGACATTGAGTGAGAGAGGTTATTGTTGTGGCATCACTCAGCCAGACTTTCAATCTCCCTCCTACGTGCTGATTCATCACTACCTTTGATTTGGCCAATGATAGTAGTGTTGTCAGCAAACTTAGGTGTGGCATTGGAGATGTGCTTAGCCTCACAGTCATTAGTATAAAATGAGTAGAGCAGGGTGTAAGCACACAGCCTTGTGAGGCACCTGTGTTGATGGAGATTTTGGAGGAGATGTTGTTGTCAATCCGTACTGAGTGGGGTCTGCAAGTGAGGAAACCAACAATCCATTTGTACAAGGAGGTATTGAGACCCAGATCTTGTTAAGCTTATTGATTAGTTTTGAGGGGATGATTGTACAAACTGCTAAGCTCTAGTCAATGAGGTGCTTCCTGATGTATGCATCTTCACTGTCAACGTGTTGCAAGGTTGAGTGAAGAGCCAGTGAAATGGCATCTGCTGTTGACCTGTTGTGACGGTACACAAATTGGACAGAAGGTGCCTTCATTTTTTGATGATCAAAGCGACAAAAAAGGCATTAGGATTATCTGGGAGTGAAACCTTGTTGTCTCCTACATGTATTGCTGATAATCTGCTACTATCCTGCGCTTTTCATGTACATCAGTGTCTAAAGTTTACAGAGAATGGTGTGTAAAACAAAAAAACATCCAATGAGCCACAGTTCAGTGCAGATATACACTCAATGGCTACCTTGTTAGGTACAGAGGTACCTAATAAAGTGGCCTTTGAGTGTATATCCTGCTGTATTCTTTGACAGCCTTTCATAGCCCTTTACACTGTCCACAACTCTACCGATCTTTTTGTCATCTTCAAACCTGACAATCCCCCATCTACATTTTTATCCAAATGAATGATATACAGTATATCACAAACATTAGAGATCCCAGCATTGTCCCATGTGTAACACTACTGTTCACAGACCTTCAGCCAGAATAACATCCGTCCAGTTGTACCCCGATGGCTGTACCCCTTAACAATAGGTACTCCTGTTTGAGTACTGTTGGGGGGGACAGCTTACCCGGGGGAAGCGACAGTGGCCGTGCCTCCGGCACAGAGTCTGGCCCTGTAGCTCAGAAGGGTAGGACAAGGAAGAGGAGGGCAGTTGTGATAGGGGACTCGATAGTAAGGGAGTCAGATAGGCGATTCTGTGGACGCAGTCCAGAGACCCGGAGGGTAGTCTGCCTCCCTGGTGCCAGGGTCCAGGATATTTCTGATCGTGTCCAAGATATCCTGAAGTGGGAGGGTGAGGAGCCAGAGGTCGTGGTACATATAGGTACCAATGACATAGGTAGGAAAAGGGATGAGGTCCTGAAAGGAGAATATAGGGAGCTAGGAAGGGAGTTGAGAAAAAGGACCGCAAAGGTAGTAATCTCGGGATTACTGCCTGTGCCACGCGACAGTGAGAGTAGGAATGCGATGAGGTGGAGGATAAATGCGTGGCTGAGGGATTGGAGCAGGGGGCAGGGATTCAAGTTTTTGGATCATTGGGACCTCTTTTGGCGCAGGCGTGACCTGTACAAAAAGGACGGGTTACACTTGAATCCTAGGGGGACCAATATCCTGGCAGGGAGATAAGCGACGGCTACTGAGGTGACTTTAAACTAGAATGGTTGGGGGGTGGGAATCAAATTAAAGAGGCTAGGCGTGAGGAGGTTAGTTCACAACAGGGGGATGGGAACCAGTGCAGAGAGACAGGGGGGTGTAAAGTGAGGGTAGAAGCAAAAAGTACTAAGGAGAGGAGTAAAAGTGGCAGGCCGACAAATCCAGGGCAAGCATTAAAAAGGGCCACTTTTCAACATAATTGTATAAGGGCTAAAAGAGTTGTAAAAGAGCGCCTGAAGGCTTTGTGTGTCAATGCAAGGAGCATTCGTAATAAGGTGGATGAATTGAAAGTACAGATTGTTATTAATGATTATGATATAGTTGGGATCACAGAGACATGGCTCCAGGGTGACCAAGGATGGGAGCTCAACGTTCAGGGATATTCAATATTCAGGAGGGATAGACATGAAGGGAGAGGAGGTGGGGTGGCGTTGCTGGTTAAAGTAGAGACTAACGCAATAGAAAGGAAGGACATAAGCCGGGAAGATGTGGAATCGATATGGGTAGAGCTGCGTAACACTAAGGGGCAGAAGACGCTGGTGGGAGTTGTGTACAGGCCACCTAACAGTAGTAGTGAGGTCGGAGATGGTATTAAACAGGAAATTAGAAATATGTGCAATAAAGGAACAGCAGTTATAATGGGTGACTTCAATCTACATGTAGATTGGGTGAACCAAATTGGTAAAGGTGCTGAGGAAGAGGATTTCCTGGAATGTATGCGGGATGGTTTTTTGAACCAACATGTCGAGGAACCAACTAGAGAGCAGGCTATTCTGGACTGGGTTTTGAGCAATGAGGAAGGGTTAATTAGCAATCTTGTCGTGAGAGGCCCTTTGGGTAAGAGTGACCATAATATGGTGGAATTCTTCATTAAGATGGAGAGTGACATAGTTAATTCAGAAACAAAGGTTCTGAACTTAAAGAGGGGTAACTTTGAAGGGATGAGATGTGAATTAGCTAAGATAGACTGGCAAATGACACTTAAAGGATTGACGGTGGATATGCAATGGCAAGCATTTAAAGGTTGCATGGATGAACTGCAACAAATGTTCATCCCAGTTTGGCAAAAGAATAAATCAAGGAAGGTAGTGCACCCGTGGCTGACAAGAGAAATTAGGGACAGTATCAATTCCAAAGAAGCAGCATACAAATTAGCCAGAGAAAGTGGCTCACCTGAGGACTGGGAGAAATTCAGAGTTCAGCAGAGGAGGACAAAGGGCTTAATTAGGAAGGGGAAAAAAGATTATGAGAGGAAACTGGCAGGGAACATAAAAACTGACTGTAAAAGCTTTTATAGGTATGTAAAAAGGAAAAGACTGGTAAAGACAAATGTAGGTCTCCTACAGACAGAAACAGGTGAATTGATTATGGGGAGCAAGGACATGGCAGACCAATTGAATAATTACTTTGGTTCTGTCTTCACTAAGGAGGACATAAATAATCTTCCAGAAATAGTAGGGGACAGAGGGTCCAGTGAGATGGAGGAACTGAGCGAAATACTTGTTAGTAGGGAAGTGGTGTTAGGTAAATTGAAGGGATTGAAGGCAGATAAATCCCCAGGGCCAGATGGTCTGCATCCTAGAGTGCTAAAGGAAGTAGCCCAAGAAATAGTGGATGCATTAGTGATAATTTTTCAAAACTCGTTAGATTCTGGACTAATTCCTGAGGATTGAAGGGTGGCTAATGTAACCCCACTTTTTAAAAAAGGAGGGAGAGAGAAACCGGGGAATTATAGACCGGTTAGCTTAACGTCGGTGGTGGGGAAACTGCTGGAGTCAGTTATCAAGGATGTGATAACAGCACATTTGGAAAGCGGTGAAATCATCGGACAAAGTCAACATGGATTTGTGAAGGGAAAATCATGTCTGACGAACCTCATTGAATTTTTTGAGGATGTAACTAGTAGAGTGGATAGGGGAGAACCAGTGGATGTGGTATATTTGGATTTTCAAATGGCTTTTGACAAGGTCCCACACAGGAGATTAGTGTGCAAACTTAAAGCACATGGTATTGGGGGTAAGGTATTGATATGGATGGAGAATTGGTTAGCAGACAGGAAGCAAAGAGTGGGAATAAACGGGACCTTTTCAGAATGGCAGGCAGTGACTAGTGGGGTACCGCAAGGCTCAGTGCTGGGACCCCAGTTGTTTACAATATATATTAATGACTTGGATGAGGGAATTAAATGCAGCATCTCCAAGTTTGCAGATGACACGAAGCTGGGTGGCAGTGTTAGCTGTGAGGAGGATACTAAGAGGATGCAGAGTGACTTGAATAGGTTGGGTGAGTGGGCAAATTCATGGCAGATGCAATTTAATGTAGATAAATGTGAAGTTATCCACTTTGGTAGCAAAAATAGGAAAACAGATTATTAATCTGTATGGTGGCCGATTAGGAAAAGGGGAGGTGCAACGAGACCTGGGTGTCATTATACACCTGTCATTGAAAGTGGGCATGCAGGTACAGCAGGCGGTGAAAAAGGCGAATGGTATGCTGGCATTTATAGCGAGAGGATTCGAGTACAGGAGCAGGGAGGTACTACTGCAGTTGTACAAGGCCTTGGTGAGACCACACCTGGAGTATTGTGTGCAGTTTTGGTCCCCTAATCTGAGGAAAGACATCCTTGCCATAGAGGGAGTACAAAGAAGGTTCACCAGATTGATTCCTGGGATGGCAGGACTTTCATATGAAGAAAGACTGGATGAACTGGGCTTGTACTCGTTGGAATTTAGGAGATTGAGGGGGCATCTGATTGAAACGTATAAAATCCTAAAGGGATTGGACAGGCTAGATGTAGGAAGATTGTTCCCGATGTTGGGGAAGTCCAGAACAAGGGGTCAAAGTTTGAGGATAAAGGGGAAGCCTTTTAGGACTGAGATTAGGAAAAACTTCTTCACACAGAGAGTGGTGAATCTGTGGAATTCTCTGCCACAGGAAGCAGTTGAGGCCAGTTCATTGGCTATACTTAAGAGGGAGTTAGATATGGCCCTTGTGGCTACGGGGATCAGGGGGTATGGAGGGAAGGCTGGGGCGGGGTTCTGAGTTGAATGATCAGCCATGATCATAATAAATGGCGATGCAGACTCGAAGGGCCGAATGGCCTACTCCTGCACGTATTTTCTATGTTTCTATGTTTCTATGTAAAGTAAGTGAAAAAGTTGAAAAAATACCAAGATAGCCTGTAAAAGACCATTGACCTAGAATCATAGAAAAGTACAGCACAGAATCAGACCCTTTGGCCCATCTAATCTATGCTGAGGCATTTAAACTGCCTGCTCCCATCGACCTGCACAGGAACCATAGCCTTCCATACCCCTACCATCCACATACCTATCTAATCTTCTCTTAGAAGTTGAAATTGAGCTTGCGTGCACCAATTGCACTGCAATTCATTCCACACTCTCATGATCCTCTGAGTGAAGTTTCCCCTCATGTTCCCCTTGAATTTTTCACCTTTCACCCTTAACCCATGACCACTAGAGTTTGTTGACGCTTTGCTTTACTGCAGGATAAACAAATATAGCATAAAAAAACTTACCTGACATTTAACTCCAAAAATTTAAACTGACTGAAAAGTTTTAAGGGATTTGGAATTACATTAATTTGCTCTGAAATTGGATTAGGCCCCCAGTGAATGGATAAATTAATCTTGTATCCTTTAGAACACAGTGTGGCAGTATAAGCACATACACTTTCCTTAAAATCAGTTTCCAACTGAGAAAACATTGCAATTTCTTTTAAATCCAAAGTCGTGCAAAACATTCAAGCCTAACCAAAGGCGATGAGTGTGAATTCTACAGAGTTCTGCAACGTTCAGCCAAAGTCTCTTTGATCCTGGAATACCATATAATAGGCATGAAACCTTTTCTGCAACAATCTCAATTGACTGTAGAATCAAAAATATACAGCATGATCTTCAAATATCAAATGCAGCCATGCTTTGCATTGTTACTTATCCCAAAATTACTATCACCAACCGATATAATCTCATAAGTAAGTGTTGATGAAGTCCAGATTAAGGTTCTTTACATTCTGGTCCATTTTCAGCAACCTCTTTTCCTATTTCTTATTCAAAACAGTTTATGGATGATTTTTGGGATTTGTTGAATTAAAATCAGAAATAAGCAAATGTTTTAAAAGACTATTAAAAAATCAAAGATGCATTAACCATTCTAATTAGGCCTAATTTTTTTCAAAATATGTAACTACTGGTCCAGGCCAGAGACGACCACTACCCCACTCCCCCACCCCCACAAGCCAGCAAATCTTGTAGCTTGTGGTCTGGAATTCAAGTCCTGTGATTGGCTAATCCTGGGGTCAATACCAAAGGTCAAAGCCCGAAGCTGGTGAGTCTGAAAGTCAAGGTCTGATGGTCAGTGCCTCTGGGTCAGCGGGTCTGGAAGTCAGAAGCCCCATGTCTACAAGTTTGCAATTCTGGGCCAGGGACTGTAGGTTGGAGACCTGGTGGTGGATTGTCCTGGGGCTGGAGATCTGTCTGTTTCTGTGAGAGATGTGTGGGTGAGAGGGAGTAAAAGGGGTGTGTTCTTCCTTTTGTTGTTTTGTTTTGTTTCTGTTGTGTTGTTATTGTTGTTGCTTGTGTTCTCCTGCGGAATATTATGGGCATGTTATGTTGGCATCAGAATGGGTGACAACACTTGCAGGCTGCCACCAGCTCATCCTTGTGTTCTGCTGGTTTATAACCCAAACGTGTGATAACTAAATGAATCTGGATCTGAATCTAAGTCAGCCTAATATAACAGAACTTATTTTCAATGAGGTTTCAGAGATGGATGGAATATCATTACATTAATATGATAGATGAAGCTATAATTTTGTGGAGTTAATTTAAGGGAAAGCTAAGTGGCAATCATGAAGGAAGAGGTATCAAATTTAATTTGGTAAATGTTTAACTATGTTTCAATTGGCTGAGTTTGTAATGCTGGTCTGTGTTGATCAACACCCTATTTTACCATTTAAGTAAGGGTGAAATGTGATGAGTACATACTTGTCATTCTATTATCTATAATGTAATTGAAATTCAGGAGCTGGTTCAAATTCTATGCTTTATTTAGAACCTAAAATTACCTTAGTTGTGTTCTTAAAATGGAGTAATTTGTTTCAGAATGCATATAAAAATCCATGCCCATGATTGACAAAGTTATCAACACACTTTATGACTTGCAACTAATTTTGTTCAGTTGAGTGACTGATAATGTAGAATTGTAAATGCATTAATACATCCAAGTAGAGTCCAGCTTTCTCTCACTAATGCCTTTCTAAATTGCTACACATCTTCTAACTGTCATGTTGCTTGTCTGTTACCCAGTACTGGATGAGCAGAAATATTGTCCAAATAAAATTGCGAAGGAAAAATACCTATTGTTTGGATTCTTGCCACCAACCCAATTCTCCAAGCATTGCTTTCAACAACATGTGGTTGAATGAGACAATTCCCAACTTCATTAGCCTATTTGACCCTGAAATGAGTTTCCAACATCATATAATCTCTATCACCAAGTCCTCCAGTATTATCCTTCTCTATATTTGATTTCAGCCCATTGACTGAAAAAATCCTTATCAACACTTTTAGTTTCAATGGATGTGATCATTCTGATTCTCCTCTTACCAATACCTCCTCCGAAACACTCCATAAACTTGATTTCATCCAAAATGTAATCGTTTGTCCCCTATTTCCTGTTACTCCATCTCACTGCAGGACCTATAATGGCCTCTGGTCTGGCAAAGATACAAAGAATTTAATATCCTCAAATCTCCTCATGGCTTCAATCCCCCTTCATCTTAACTTCCCATGGCCTTATGATCTTGTGCGAACTCTGGTGCTTAAATATTCACAATTTCTTCAAAGCCTTGTGTAACCATTCATCTGGTCCTTCTCACCCACCCCATCATTACATTTGTTGTCTGGCCTTCCGTTGTGTCATCACCATTGCTGTGGAATTTCATGCCTCAAACTCTTGCCCTCCACTCTTTTCTCCTCCTTTAAGTTGTTCCTCAAAATCTACCTGATTAATTTGTCATCTGTCCTGGTATCTCATGGTAATGTCTCTTGGGATGTTCCAACAGTTTAAAGGTGCGGGAGAGATTAACATTACTGCTGTTGGTCTACTTTTTTATTGATAAAGTCACAGGTTGGGAAAGATTTCTGGAAGATTACAGGACGTTTGTTTTCAAGCTCAATATAGTTTTTGAGGGAAATATGAGCTGGAGGAAGTATCCTGAACATTTAGTGTATTGTTCTGTTAAATCATGGACTTCAATGGAACTTCAGACACCAACCTTTTCTCTGTACTTTAAATCAATGACTTTAGTCTTTAAACTTTCAATTGAACCTACATTCATAAACTTCTTGGGAAGAGAATTCTAAATTTATAAGAACTTTTTGAATGAATATCTAGTATGTTATTATTTATTTCATTGCTTATTACTTTGGCTCCATTTTTATGATTCTGCCTCTGAATTCTACTAACAAAAGAAACTACAAAGGGAAGTCGTTTCTGTTATAAAACAAGTATCTCCAGTAGCTAACTTAGATTGACATTGGGCAGAGATTGAATAGGACTCTGCTATGTATTCATTAAGTGAGGGCAAAACATAATTCCTAATTTTGTGATGATCTACCTTTAGTTCGGTCAGGAGGTTACAGGTACCATGTATTATATCACCCTATAGCTGATACTACAATCACATTGGCCTCAGTACCTCCTTGAGTAATTGGATCCTTAATTTCTTCACTTGCAGACCCCAGTCGGTTCAGATTGGCAACAACATCTCCTCAACAATCTCCACCAGCGCAGGTGCACCACAAGGCTGTGTGCTTAGTCCCCTGCTCTACTCTCTTTAGACCATAAGACCATAAGACAAATGAGCAGAAGTCAGCCATTCGGCTCATCGAGTCTGCTCTGCCACTTTATCATGAGCTGATCCATTCTCCCATTTAGTCCCACTCCCCCGCCTTTTCACCACAATCTTTGATGCCCTGGCTACTCAGATACCTATCAATCTCTGCCTTAAATACACCCAATGATTTGGCCTCCACTGCTGCCCGTGGCAACAAATTCCATAGATTCACCACCCTCTGACTAAAAAAATTTCTTCGCAATTCTGTTCTGAATGGGCGCCCTTCAATCCTTAAGTCATGCCCTCTCGTACTAGACTCCCCCATCATGGGAAACAACTTTGTCATATCCAGTCTGTCCATGCCTTTCAACATTCGAAATGTTTCTATAAGGTCTCCCCTCATTCTTCTAAACTCCAAGGAATACAGTCCAAGAGCGGACAAACGTTCCTCATATGTTAACCCTCTCATTTCCGGAATCATTCTAGTGAATCTTCTCTGTACCCTCTCCAACGTCAGCACATCCTTTCTTAAATAAGGAGACCAAAACTGCCCACATTACTCCAAGTGAGGTCTCACCAGCGCCTTGTAGAACCTCAACATCACATCCCTGCTCCTATACTCTATTCCTTTAGAAATGAATGCCAACATTGCATTCGCCTTCTTCATTACCGACTCAACCTGGAGGTTAACCTTAAGGGTATCCTGTACAACGACTCCCAAGTCCCGTTGCATCTCAGAACTTTGAATGCTTTCCCCATTTAAATAATAGTCTGCCCATTAATTTTGTCTGCCAAAGTGCATAACCGTACACTTTCCAACATTGTACTTCATTTGCCACTTCTCTGCCCATTCTTCCAATCTATCCAAGTCTCTCTGCAGAGTCTCCGTTTCCTCTGCACTACCGGCCCCTCCACCTATCTTCGTATCGTCAGCAAACTTAGCCACAAAGCCATCTATTCCATAATCCAAATCGTTGATGTACAATGTAAAAAGAAGCAGCCCCAACACTGATCCCTGTGGAACACCACTGGTAACCGGCAGCCAACCAGAATAGGATCCCTTTATTCCCACTCTCTGTTTCCTGCCAATCAGCCAACACTCTATCCAGCTATGTAACTTTCCCGTAATTCCATGGGCTCTTATCTTGTTAAGTAGCCTCATGTGTGGCACCTTGTCAAAGGCCTTCTGAAAATCCAAATATACAACATCCACTACATCTCCCTTGTCTAGCCTACTGGTAATTTCCTCAAAAAATTGTAATAGGTTTGTCAGGCAGGATTTTCCTTTAAGGAATCCATGTTGAGTTCTGCCTATCTTGTCATATGCATCCAGGTACTCTGTAACCTCATCTTTGACAATCGACTCCAACAACTTCCCAACCACCGATGTAGAGCTAACAGGTCTATAATTTCCTTTTTGCTTCCTTGCCCCCTTCTTAAATAGCGGAGTGACATTTGCAATCTTCCAGTCCTCCGGAACCATGCCAGAATCTATCAACTTTTGAAAGATCATCGCTAATGCCTCCACAATCTCCACAGCTACTTCCTTCAGAACACGCGGGTGCATTCCATCTGGTCCGGGAGATTTATCTACCTTTAGACTATTCAGCTTCCTGAGTACTTTTTCTGTCATAATTGTGACTGCGCATACTTCTCTTCCCTGCCACCCTTGAGTGTCCGGTATACGGCTGATGTCTTCCTCAGTGAAGACTGATGCAAAATACTTGTTCAGTTCCTCTGCCATCTCCTTATCTCCCATTACAATTTCTCCAGCATCATTTTCTATCGGTCCTATATCTACTCTCACATGTCTTTTACTCTTTATATACTTGAAAAAGCTTTTAGTATTCTCTTTGATATTATTTTTATTTGCTAGCTTCTTTTCATAGTTAACCTTTTCTCTCTTAATGAGCTTCTTAGTTTCCTTTTGTAAAGTTTTAAAAACTTCCCAATCCTCTGTCTTCCCACTAATTTTTTCTTCCTTGTATGCCCTCTCCTTTGCATTAACTTTGGCTTTGACTTCTCTTGTCAACCACGGTTGCATCCATTTTCCATTTGAAAATTTCTTCTTTTCTGGAATATGCCTGTCTTGCACCTTCCTCACTTCTCGCATAAACTCCAGCCACTGCTGCTCTGTCGTCTTTCCCACCAGTGTCCCTTTCCAGTCAACTTTGGCCAGTTCCTCTGTCAGGCCACTGTAATTTCCTTTACTCCACTGAAATACCGACACATCAGATTTCGGCTTCTCTTTTTCAAATGTCACAGTGAACTCAATCATGTTATGATCACTGTCTCCTAAGAGTTCCTTCACCTCAATCTCTCTAATCACCTCCGGTTCATTACACAACACCCAATCCAGTACAGCCGATCCCCTAGCGGGCTCAACAACAAGCTGTTCTAAAAAGCCATCTCACAGATATTCTACAAATTCTCTCTCTTGAGATCCAGTGCCGAGCTGATTTTCCAAATCCACTCACATGTTAAAATCCCCCACAATTATCATAACACTGTCCTTCTGACAAGCCTTTTCTATTTCCTGTTGTAATTTGTAGTCCACATCACTGCAGCTGTTTGGAGGCCTGTATATAACTGCCATCAGGGTCCTTTTACCCCTGCGATTTCTTAGCTCAACCCATAAAGATTCTGCACCTTCCAATCCTATATCACCTCTTTCTAATGATTTAATATCATTTCTTACCAGTAAAGCCATGCCTCCCCCTCTGCCTACCTGCCTATCCTTCCAATACACCGTGTATCCTTGGACGTTCAGCTCCCAGAGACATGCATCCTTTAGCCACGTCTCAGTGATGGCCACAATATCATACCTGCCAATCTGTAGCTGTATGACAAGATCATCCACCTTATACCTTATGCTGCGTGCATTTAAGTATAACACCTTAAGACCAGTATTTGGTACTTTTCGCTTTGATTTCACTGCAACTTTATTGCACTGCAACTCATCCCAATGGCTACAAATTTGCCCCATCATCTGCCTGTCTTTCCTGACATCTTTACTGCTCACTATCTTAGATTTATATCTGTTCTCTCCTTCCTCCGCTCTATCATTCCGGTTCCCATCCTCCTGCTAAATTAGATTAAACCCTCCCTAACAGCTCTATTAAACTTTCCCGCCAGGATATTGGTCCCCTTTGGGTTCAGGTGTAACCTGTCCTTTTTGAACAGGTCATACTTCCCCCAGAAGAGATTCCAATGATCCAAGAATCTGAAGCCCTGCCCCCTGCACCAGTCTCTCAGCCACGCATTCATCTGCCTGATCCGACTATTCTTGCCCTCGCTAGCACATGGCACAGGTAGCAATCCCGAGATTACTACCCTGGAGGTCCTGCTTCTCAGCTTCCTTCCTAACTCCTGGAAATCTCTCTTCAGGACCTTCTCCTTTGTCCTATCTATGTCATTGGTACCAACATGTACCAAGACAACCGGCTGCTCACCCTCCCCCTTCAGAATATTCAGGACCCGATCCGAGACATCCTGTACCCTGGCACCTGGGAGGCAATACACCATGCGGGTATCTCTGTCAGGTTCACAGAATCTCCTGTCCGTTCCCCTGACTATGGAATCCCCTACGACTACCGCATTCCTCTTCTCCCTCCTTCTCTCCTGCACAACAGCGCCAGGCTCAGTGCCAGAGACCCGGTCACCGTGGGCGTCCCCGGTCAGGTCATCCCCCTCAACAGCATGCAGAACAAGATATTTGTTGCTGAGGGGGACAGCCACAGGTGTGCTCTCCACTATCCGGGCATTTCCCTTCCCTCTCTTGACAGTTACCCAGTTTTCTGACCCCTGTAGCCTAGGGATGACTACCTCCCTGTAGCTCCTGTCTATCACCTCTTCACTTTCCCTGATAAGCAGTAGGTCATCAAGCTGCAGCTCCAGATCCCTAACACGGTCTCTGAGGAGCTGCATCTCGGTGCACCTGGTGCAGATGTGGCCATCAGGGAGGCTGGAGGTCTCCCAAGATTCCCACATCTGACACCCTGAACAAAGCACCAACCCTGCAGGCATGCTATCTAATTCTACAGGAACGAAACAGGAAAAATAAGTCTACTCACCCACTTACCTCGCCAAATAGACGAACTTTAAACCATTAGCTCGTACCGTTAGCTGTGAGAGCCCTGCTGTTCCTGTCTGTCTGGGCCGATTTGCGAAAGGATGGAGGGAAGAGTTGGCGCTTCGATCTCGCCTCTTCCCGTTACCGCCTAAGCCCGTTGAAGCCAAAGCCCTACAATCTGCTCCCACTCACTCCGCTGCCCGCTGTATAGGGTGGTCTCCTTTTTAAACTCTCCGCGCGGTCCTGTTGACGTCAAGCGCCTGCGCAGTCTCGTCCTTCTTGCACTTGAAGAAGTTTTTTAAAAAACTGCCGTCCTTCAGAATTCAGCTCCCACGACGCTCTGTAGTCCTGATCCAAAAGACAATCGTTGGTAGCAACCTTCCTTTTTAAACTCTCCGCACAGTCCTGTTGACGTCACACGGCTGCTTAGTCTCGTCCTTCTTGCACTCGAAGAAGTTTTTAAAAAAACTGCCTTCCTTCAGAATTCAGCTCCCACGACGCTCTGTAGTCCCGATCCAAAAGTCTTTAAACTTTAAACTTATGACTGTGAAGCTCGGCTTAGCTCCAATGCTGTATTTAGGTTGCTGATGACACCACTGTCATTGGCTGAATGCTAGTGTTGTCGTTGTTGATGACGAACCAGTATATATAGGAGGGAGATTGACTATCTGGCTGAATGGTAACACAACAACTACCTTTCATTCAATGTCGGCAAGACCACGGAGCTGATCATTGACTTCAGGAGGAGGAAACCAGAAGTCCATGAACCACTGGGGGATCATCTTTAGAGAAGATCAGAATCTTTAAATTCTTCAATGTTATCATTTCAGAGGATGAGCCCTGGGCCCAGCAAACAAGTGTAATTACCATAAGACCATAAGATACAGGGGCAGAATTAGGCCATTTAGCCCATCAAGTCTATTCCACCATTTCATCACGGCTGATCCAATTTTTCTCTCTGCCCCAGTCTCCTGCCTTCTTCCAATATCCCTTTATGCCTTGACTAATCAAGAATCTATCAACAATTGCATTCAATATACATAAAGACTTGGCCTCCACAGCTGCCTGTGGCAAAGGATTCCACAGATTCACTACTCTCTGGATAAAGAAATTCTTCCTCATCTCTATTCTAAAAGAACACCCCTCTGTTCTGAAGCTGTGTCCTTTGGTCTTAGACTCTCCCACCATAGGAAGCGTCATCACTACATCCACTCTATCAAGGCCTTTCATCATTCACTAGATTTCAATTATGTCGCCCCTCATCCTTCTGAATTCTCATGAATATAGGCCCAGAGCCATCAAAAGCTCTTCATATAACAAGCCATTCAATCCTGGAATCATTTTTGTGAACCTCCTTTGAACCCGCTCCAATGTCAGCGCATCCTTTCATAGATAAGGGGCCCGAAACTGCTCACAATACTCCAAGTGAGGCCTCACTAGTGCCTTATAAAGCCTCACCATTACACCCTGGCTTTTATATTCTAGCTCACTTGAAATGAATGCTAACATTTCATCTGTCTTCCTCACCACCGACTCAACCTGCAAATTAACCTTTAGGGAATCCTGCACAAGGATTCCAAAGTCCCTTTGCACCTCATATTTTTGAATTTTTTTTTCCATTTAGGAAATAGTCTACACTTTTATTTCTTCTACCAAAGTGCATGACCCCACACTTCTCGACACTATTCCATTTGCCACTGCTTCCCCCATTCTCTTAATCTGTCTAAGTCCTTCTGTAGCCTTTCTGCTTCCTCAAACACTACCCATACCTCCACCTACCTTTGTATCATCTGCAAACTTGGCCAAAAAGCCATCAATTCTGTCATCCAGATGCTTGATATATAACATAAAAAGAGGCAGTCCCAACACAGACCCCTGTGTTGTCCTATCTAATAACTGCTCCATAGTTCTTCTTAGTTTCCTGCTCTCATTTACAAGACTTTATCTGTCGTCTGAAAATCTTGCTTGTTGATTCCCAAGACACGGGACAATCTCATCTTCAGTATATAAGAATATTACTTGAATATAGTATTCTGTCTGTGTGCCAGCATCACATTTGCCTGAGACAATTCAACAGGTCACACACTTACATTTGAGTTGATTGATAACCATTTTCCTATGATTAATGAACTGGATGAGTCTGTGAATTTAAAAACGCAAACACGAGGAAATCTGCAGATGCTGGAATTTCAAGCAACACACATAAAAATTGCTGGTGAATGCAGCAGGCCAGGCAGCATCTCTAGGAAGAGGTACAGTCGAAGTTTCGGGCTGAGACCCTTCGTCAGGACTAACTGAAGGAAGAGCTAGTAAGAGATTTGAAAGTGGGAGGGGGAGGGGGAGATCCAAAATGATAGGAGAAGACAGGCGGGAGAGGGATGGAGCTAAGAGCTGGACAGGTGATAGGCAAAAGGGATATGAGAGGATCATGGGATGGGAGGCCCAGGGAGAAAGAAAGGGGGAGGGGGAAGCCCAGAGGATGGGCAAGAAGTATAGTGAGAGGGACAGAGGGAGAAAAAGGAGCGAGAGAGAGAGAGAGAGAGAGAGATAAATAAATAAACAAACAAACAAATAAATAAATAACAGATGGGATACGAAGGGGAGGTGGGGCATTAACGGAAGTTAGAGAAATCAATGTTCATGCCATCAGGTTGGAGGCTACTCAGACGGAATATAAGGTGTTGTACCTCCAACCAACCTGAGTGTGGCTTCATCGTGACAGTAGAGGAGGCCGTGGATACTTGAAAATAATGAAGAGCTGTTTTCATACTCAGCTCCTCTTCATGGACACCCCGCTCTGGTCTTCTGCCTGCTCTGGATCTCTTTATTGCTAACTGCCGACTGGACATCAACCGTCTCGATTTCACCGCACCTTGTTCCCATTCCAACCTCACTCCCTCTGAACGTTGTGCTCTCCACTCCCTCCGCACTAATCCGCAATAAGGGGGGTGCTGTTGTAGTCTGGCGTACTGACCTTTACCTTGCCGAGGCAGAGCGACAGCTCGCGGATACCTCCTCTTATTCACCCCTCGATCATGACCCCACTAAGGAGCACCAGGCCATTGTCTCCCACATCATCACTAACTTTATCCGCTCAGGGGATCTCCCATCCACTACTCCCAATCTTATAGTTCCCACACCCCGCAATTCCCATTTCTACCTCCTACCCAAGATCCACAAACCTGCCTGTCCAGGTAGACCCATTGTCTCAGCTTGCTCCTGCCCCACTGAACTTATTTCTGCATACCTCGATGCTGTTTTATCCCTCCTTGTTCAATCTCTTCCTACCTATGTTTGTGACACTTCTCATGCTCTGAATTTTTTCGATGATTTTAAGTTCCCTGGCCCCTACCGCTTTATTTTCACTATGGACGTCCAGTCCCTATTGTCACGTGACCGGCAACAATGAATATAGAATTGAGTCAGGTTTTATAAAAAACGAACAAACATTTATTAAACTCTGCTCAAAAATAGCGAAATGTATTTAAGCGACTAACTTAACCAGAAGTTAACTGCTATACGGCAACTCTGGAACAGTTCTTAAAAGGGTAAATGCGAAAACTGTTCTTAAAGTGGTAAATTCGAACACAGTTCTTAGAATGGTAAATTCAAAAGTCCAAGAAATTTATAGGAGAGACTTTCCTGAAGTAAAGAATTCCTCGAAGACATGACGTTACTGCTGATCCCAGCCGGAACCTGCCTTGTCCGCAGGATTCACAACGACGGAAATAAAACAATTCAAAGGAACTGACCTTTTCCTCTGGAGAATAGACATTGCGTGATCCTTCCTGTTTCAGCAGAGGATATCTCAGATGCAGGTCACTTTTTCATGAACGAAGATTCAATAAAGGTCGATCCTCTCCAAAAGCACCAAATGATATCAGCTTTACCCGACTCAGCAAATTCCTGTACTTTGGTAAGATCTTCACTCTCTAATACTACTTACAATAGAAAGTAGGACTCCACTTTAAAACAAAACTGCATCATAAGATGAATACGCAGCATAACAGAGTATCTGACAAATTAAATAACAAACTAAACTTAAAACTAACTGCGTCACCTCAGGGGTCTTCCTTTTATACCCGTGGTGAACATGTCATCACGTGACCTCACACTGGCAGGAAAATTACATCACCCCACCATCACATGACCATTACCTCATGCTCATAAGATACTCAATTACGTCATGGTCATAAGACAATCACAAGATATCCATGAGGTATGTAACATTATATACTTCCATCCCCTACCAGGAAGGTCTCAAAGCTCTCCGCTTCTTTCTGGATTCCAGAGCTAACCAGTTCCCCTCTACACCAATCTGCTCCGTCTAGCGGAATTAGTCCTTACTCTTAATAATTTCTCCTTTGGCTCCTTCCACTTCCTCCAAACTAAAGGTGCAGCCATGGGCACTCATATGGGTCCCAGCTATGCCTGCCTTTTTGTTGGCTTTGTGGAACAATCCACGTTCCAAGCCTATACTGGTATCTCTCCCCCACTTTTCCTTCGCTACCTCAACGACTGCATTGGCGCTGCTTCCTGCACGCATGCTGAGCTCGTTGACTTCATTAACTTTGCCTCCAACTTTCACCCTGCCCTCAAGTTTACCTGGTCCATTTCCAACACCTCCCTCGCAATTCTTGATCTTTCTGTATGTACCTCCAGAAACAGCTTATCTACTGATGTCTACTATAAGCCTACGGACTCTCACAGCTACCTGGACTATTCCTCTTCTCACCCTGTCTCTTGCAAAAATGCCATCTCCTTCTCGCAATTCCTCCGTCTCCGCCGCATCTGCTCTCAGGATGAGGCTTTTCATTCCAGGACAAGGGAGATGTCCTCCTTTTTTAAAGAAAGGGGCTTCCCTTCCTCCACCATGAACTGTGCTCTCAAATGCATCTCTCCCACTTCATGCACATCTGCCGTCACCCTATCCTCCCGCCACCCCACTAGGAATAGGGTTCCCCTTGTCCTCACCTACCACTCCACCAGCCTTCGGGTCCAACATATTATTCTCCGTAACTTCCGCCACCTCCAACAGGATCCCACCACCAAGCACATCTTTCCCTCCCCCACCCCCTGCTTTGAGCAGGGATCACTCCCTATGTGTCTCCCTCGTCCATTCGTCCCCCCCCCCCCATCCCTCCCCACTGATCACCCTCCTGGCACTTATCTTTGTAAGCGGAACAAGTGCTACACGTGCCCTTACACTTCCTCCCTCACCACCATTCAGGGCTCCAGACAGTCCGTCCAGGTGAGGCGACACTTCACCTGTGAGTTGGCTGGGGTGATATACTGCGTCCGGTGCTCCCGATGTGGCCTTCTATATATTGGCGAGACCCGACGCAGGCTGGGAGACCATTTTGCTGAAAACCTACGCTCTGTCCGCCAGAGAAAGCAGGATCTCCCAGTGGCCACACATTTTAATTCCACGTTCCATTCCCATTCTGATATGCCTATCCACGGCCTCCTCTACTGTAAATATGAAGCCACACTCAGGTTGGAGGAACAACACCTTATATTCTGTCTGGGTAGCCTCCAACCTGATGGCATGAACATTGACTTCTCTAACTTCCGTTAATGCCCCACCTCCCCTTCATACATCATCTGTTATCTATCTATCTATCTATCTATCTATCTATTTATTTATTTATTATAATTATTAATTTTTTTCCTCTCTTTCCTTTGTCCCTCTCACTATACTCCTTGCCCATCCCCTGGGCTACCCCCCTCTCCCTTTCTTTCTCCCTGGGCCTCCTGTCCCATGATCCTCTCATATCCCTTTTGCCAATCAACTTTCCAGCTCTTAGCTCCATCCCTCCCCTTCCTGTCTTCTCCTATCATTTCAGATCTCCCGCTCCCCGTCCCTCTATCCTATCTCTTACTATCTCTTCTTTCAGTTAGTCCTGACGAAGGGTCTCAACCCGAAACATCGACTGTACCTCTTCCTATAGATGCTGCCTGGCCTGCTGCGATCACCAGCAACTTTTATGTGTGTTGGATGAGTCTGTGTGTCTTTTCTCCTGTAACTGATTTTACTTGGATCCCCCTTTGGATTACAGGTTTCCCCCGCCATCCGAAGGTAGAGCGTTTCTATGAAATGGTTCGTAAGCCGGAATGTCGTACAGCAAAGAAGCAACTACCATTTATTTATATGGGAAAATTTTGTGAGTGTTTGCAGACCCAAAAGTAACCTACCAAATCATGCCAAATAACACATAAAACCTAAAATAACAGTAACACATAGTAAGAGCAGGAATGATATGATAAATACACAGCTTATATAAAGTAGAAATACTTTTCCACAATCATTGCCTGAACTGTTTTTCGTAGCGAAAGTCTCACCCAAGTGCTGTTGACAAAAACACGGTGCAAGCGCTCTCCAGTAACCTTTAAGCTATGACGCTGCTAAATCATACCAAATAACACGTAAAAATACACAGCTGATATAAAGTACAAATAATGTAGGTACAGTGTAGTATCACTTACCGGAATTGGTTCAGCGCTGAGCAGACTGATGGTGGTGTGTTAGACTGAGTCGTCGGAGTTTGAGTGGTGCAGTGGCCCCCACCCTCCAGGCAGCGAACAGATACCGATTCGTGGAGAATGCAGCGGTAGCCGGGAGGCACACAGCACTTCTTTAAGAAAAAAGCCGAAATGAACATGCTAATTAATTAGGTGCTGCCCGGCACGTAATTGTCGGCCCAGATCAGTGCGGATTTCTGACTGCATCGCCTCTGATCTGGGCCGACAATTACGGGTTGGGCAGCACCTAATTATTTAGCATGTTTATTTCGGCTTTTTTCTTAAAGATGTGCTGTGTGTCTCTCAGCTACTGCTGCATTCTCTGAGAATCGGTATCTGTCCATGGCCTGGGTGTAGGGGTGGTGGGACACTGGGGTGTCATCTCATCGTCTGTTTCCATTAGAGCAGGCAGCTCATATTCTCCTATGACTGCCTCCCTTGATGTCGAAGGTCGAGGTTCGTCATCTGCTGTGGCTGATGTGGAAGGCTTGCTTGACTTCTGAGCCTCATGCATTTTTCTATCATACAGTTCTTTGTAAGCACTCAAACCATCCTGCAAATATCCCCTAAACCGACGTACCCTTTCAAAATTAAAGTCATACTTTATCATTACTCATTCGGTTTCGATTGTTATCCTTTCCTCTTCCAATTGCATCAGCTCTTCATCTATCAGTTCTTGGTCATGGGATGCCAAAACCTCTTTAACATCATCTTCGTCAGCTTCCACAAGCCAAACTCACTTAGTCCTTACTTCGTTCACTACGATCAAAACACTTAATTATGTCTAGTTTTACGTTAAGTGTAACACCCTTACGAGCTCTTTCAGGCTTTTCCAATACCTTAGAACTCATCTTGCTAATGGCTGCTCACAGACACGTGTTTAAGCATTGCTGGCGAGAATGCCGTTCTGAATCTGGGAGAGAGCGGCTGCTTGGGGCGCGAGCTGCCTTTTATCGCGCGCTGCCTTTCTTTGCAACAGTGAAAACACCTTCTGTTAGCAAAAAAAGAGTACTAATGTAGGTCTTTCGTAACAGTGAGGTTTTGTAAAGCGAACGTTCGAAAAGCGGGGAACACCTGTATAACATTTTTCTTCTATATTTGTTGTAAATTCGTGAATAGTTAACTTCATCGCACAGTTCAATGTTATTAAGGAAATGTCACTTTGTTGATTTTTGATGATAACAGTATTTTTCCCCAGGGTAGGGTAAAGATTTAAAAAGGATCTGAGGGACAATTTTTTATGCAGTTGTTGATTAATATATGGAATGAGTTGCCAGAAGAAGTGGCTGATGCATGTACAACAATATCATTTAAGAAAAAGTTGGATAGGACCATGGAAGGGAGGGGGCTGAAGGGACATGCAGAAAGTTGGAACTGGCTAGGTGGTCAGCATGGACTTGTTGGGCCAAAAGGCTGGCATTCGTGCTGTTTTGCACGATGATTGGAAGGGTTTCCCTCTAGTACTCTGTTTTCTACCCATATTGCAAAGATATGGATAGCAGTAAAATGGCTGCTGTAAACGACCACTGCTGCAATTGAGTGACAGTGTTGCGGGGAACGGGTGAACCCAAACACAGGGCACTGACACGGAGGTAGAATAATCTGTCGAGTGTTTATTAATGGCTGCAGGGCAGGCCGGGGAGTGAGGATTAGGCTGAGGAAAGCAGAAGAGAGAGCAAGGCTTGACTGGGGGACGAACCCGGGTCGCTGCAGTGAGAGCACGGCATTTATGCTTTTCTTGCTCGGTTACAGACACGTGCTCAGGACTGCTTACTTTCTTAGCTGTACGAGTGGTTGGTTTATTCTGGCTACTTACATCACTGATGGGGTTTCTTGCTTTATCTTCAACCTTTGTTGTCTTTTCTTGTGATTGTGTTGGACTTTCCTCCTCTTGTGCTTGAACTGGTGTGGCTTCAACACGTTCATCCACTACAGCTGATTTCTCCTCTAATTTGTCTTCAGGTTTTATCAAATTTTCAATCTGCACCATGTTTCCTGGAGAAACGTGTGCAATATCCTGAGTAACTAGTCTGCTTTCTTCTAAATGCAACTGGGAACTTTCTGTATCAGTTCCTTCATTATTAGACTGATCATTTTCAAATTTTTCACTAGACTTTGAGAACGTATTTTCAGATTTTTCTTCTGTACTATTTGTTTCATTTTCTCCTAAATGCCAATCCTTTAACTCAAAATGTACAATATCTTTTCTCCCTTCTACAATTTCTTCATTTTTGATATCTGTATGCAGGTCAGCTTTGGATCCTGACTGATCATATTCCACTTTATGACCCTCTTGCATTTATTATTTCTAGTTATTTCCACCTCCTCCACATACTCTGCCACATTTTTCAGCTTATTACTCTTGTCTCTGCTTTGTTCGTCTTCATGATCTGTTTTAGGCTTGGATAAAGCAGCTGGCAACTTGATCTTTTTATCTTCTAATTTCTCATTACAAAGCAGATCTAGCACTATATCCTTAGAACATGACTGAGTTATTTCAAAATTACCCTTTTCAGCACCTTTCTCCCCAGCTTGTGCTTTATCTTTGGACTTTGCTTGCATGCCTTCTGAACAGGACAGGCTATACATCCAACTAGTGGGTAATGAGGCTCCGGGGAGAAGGTCAATTGCGCAGTTGTAAGGGCGAAGTGGAGGCAGAGAAAGGGCCCTTTGTTTACTAAACACTTCTTCAAGATCATGATATTCTACGAAAACGGTGGACAAGTCAGGGTCTCAGAGGCGGACGAGGTCGCAGTGGCCTCCACTGGGGGAAGGGCTGATTGCAGGCAAGAGGAATGGCAGAATGAACTCCAGCTGACTATCTTCCTGGTGGACCAGTCGATGTGGGGGTTGTGACGGCTTAGCCACGGGTGGCCGAGAACTAAAGGGGCTTGAGGAGAGGAGATTAGATTGAACCGTATCTGTTCCCGATGGTTTCCGGAGAGAAGGAAAAGCAAGGGTTCCGTGCAGTGCGTGACACGGGCCAGGAGTCTACCATCTAGCGCACTTAGCGTCCAGGGGGGTACACAGAGGCTCACGAGAAATACCAGCTTGGAGGGCTAGGTTTTCGTCCAGGAAGTTTCCCTCTGCGCCGGAGTCCACTCGCACTAGCAGAGGCAAGGACTGCTGATTATGACACAGAGTGGCTTGAAGCTGCATCCGGGGTCGGGGGACGACAGGGAAGGTTGTCTGGCTCACCAGGGTCCCCACTGCTACTGGTGAGCCCCCCATTTTTGGCCGAAGGGGACAGGAGGCAAGGAAGTGGTCAGACTGACTGCAATATAGACACTCGCCCGCTCTCATTCTCCGGAAACGTTCAGTGGGAGAAAGGCGGTTCCATCCCAGCTGCATGGGTTCCTCTCCCGGGGTGGTGGAAACGGCGGTTACGTCCCAGCCGCGTGGGTTCCTCTCCCGGGCCGGTGGAAACGGCCGTTCCGTCCCAGCCGCGTGGGTTCCTCTCCCGGGCCGGTGGAAACGGCCGTTCCGTCCCAGCCGCGTGGGTTCCTCCCCCGGGCCGGTGGAAACGGCGGTTCCGCCCCAGCCGCGTGGGTTCCTCCCCCGGGGCGGTGGAAACGGCGGTTCCGCCCCAGCCGCGTGGGTTCCTCCCCCGGGGCGGTGGAAACGGCGGTTCCGGCCCAGCCGCGTGGGTTCCTCTCCCGGGGCGGTGGAAACTGCGGTTCCGTCCCAGCCGCGTGGGTTCCTCTCCCGGGCCGGTGGAAACGGCGGTTCCGGCCCAGCCGCGTGGGTTCCTCTCCCGGGGCGGTGGAAACGGCGGTTCCGCCCCAGCCGCGTGGGTTCCTCCCCCGGGGCGGTGGAAACGGCGGTTCCGCCCCAGCCGCATGGGTTCCTCTCCCGGGGCGGTGGAAACAGCAGGGTTGGGAGCTACTCGGGGTGCAGGAGGGGGAGAGAGGCTTGTTCTGGCGAGGGGCGGTAAGGAGAGCCAAGAGGTGTCTGAAGGTGGTGGACGACCAGTTCTCTCTCCACGGCGCTCCCAAAGGTGATTGTCCAACCTGGTGCCCAGGGGGATCAGGGAATCCAGGCTGTCGGAATTGTCTCTCGCCGCCAACTCGTCCTTCACCAGGTCGCTAAGTTCACCCTGAAATATCCCCTGGAACGACTCATCGTTCCACCCCGAGTCGGCTGCTAACGTCCGGAACTCCACTGAATATTCAGCAACACTGCGGGAGCTCTGGCAGAGAGTGAGTAGGTGCTTAGCAGCGTCTTTACCCCGGACTGGGTGATCGAAGACCTTTCTCATCTCCGCAATGAAACTGGCGAGAGAGGAGCAGATATCCGGTTGGTTGTCCCAAACTGCTGTGGCCCATGCTGATGCGTTTCCCCTTAGCAACCCAATGACATAAGCAACTTTAGACTTATCTGTGGAGTAGGTCGACGGCTGCCGCTCAAACACCAGGGAGCAGTGAAGGAGGAAACCCCGACACTTCCCCAGGTCTCCAGCGTAGTGCTCCGGCTCTGGTACGTGAGGCTCTCTGGACGGGGGTGTTGGTGAAGTTTGCGGGTGTTACTGCTACAGGCTGTCTGGTCTGGCTAGGCTGGGTTCCAGGTGTGGGTTGAGTGATATGAGTGGAGACACTGTCCACCTGGTCACCAATCTGTGTGACGTGAGCAGACGGAACAGAGTTTCTCCATGACCTCCCGGAGGAGGTGGTCGTGCTGTCACAGTAGGGAACCCTGGCTGGCGAGGGCTTGTTGGATGGTGTTTGTGTCCACTGGGTCCATGATGGCCAGATCGTTCTGTTGCAAAGAACGGGTGAACCCAAACTCAGGACATTGGCACGGAGCAATCTGTCGAGTGTTTATTAATGGCTGCACGGAAGGCCGGGGAGTGAGGATTAGGCCGAGGAAAGCAGAGGAGAGAGCGAGGCTTGACCGGGAGACGAACCTGGGTCGCTGCGGTGAGAGCGCGGCGTTTAACCACTGAGCCCGCAGAGAGTGTAGGCGGGCGGCGGGACGAGCCACAGCAGGGATGCAGACCAGGGTGTGAGCGTGGCTGGAGGAGAACGGCAGGTAGGAGAATGAACAGGAAGGCAGGCGGCATGCAATGCTCCTGTTCACACGGAGAGACAGAGTTAACACAGGCAAACAACAGCGTGGAAACAAAACTTAGAATACCCGATTCTAAGCAGCCTAGAACGTGAACTGCCACACTGGCTAAAGCAACGATCCGGCGATGAGTGGATGGAAAGCCGGAGTATTTATGCCGCAGGTTAGATGAGATTCAGGTGAGCCTCAATCAGGAAGCCCGGGAGAACAAAAGGAATGCCACACCCACCGTGCCCACACACACACACACGCACGCACACACACACACACACACACACACACGCACGCACGCACGCACGCACACACACACACACACACACGCACACACACACGCACATGCTCAGACACACACACACACACACGCACATACACACACACACACGCACACACACACGCACATGCTCAGACACACACACACACACACACGCACATACACACACACACACACACACACACACACACACACACACACACACACACACACACACAAACAGAGAGAGAGAGACAGAGGAGCAGGAGAAACAGGGGAAAAAGGGAATTAAGGGAACATGAGGAATAAACGGCAGGGACGGCCTGGACCGCGACAGACAGAAGAATTCAGGTGGGTTGCTGGGAAGATACATGTCGATAGGTATAGGAGTGGAAGAGTGGGAGTAATGCGGATGGGTGCCTGATGGTGTGAATGCAATGGGTCAAAGACCTGATTTCCAAGCTGTGTCCAAACTCAGCAATCCCAGACCATGAGTCCATGGTTTTGAATGCACTTTGTTAGGTAGGACTACTTGAGATATTAGGCCCAATTTAGACTAGATTTTCACTCAGAGGCAGAAGGCTGTCAAGTGGAGGACACCTGGAGCCGTCGTGCTCGAGGTCTGAGACTCCATACAATATGAAGAGAGAAAGAGGACATTACCATTGTAGGTTGACCTATAGACCATCCCAGGAGATTTGTTATCCTCCAAGAAAGGCCTACACATTGCTATTTGCGAATCACAATAGCAAAACATGAGAGTGGCTTAAATTTTATGTTGCCTTCATCTGCCATCACCAAAATGTGTTCAGCAGGATCACTTCACCATGGACAAACAATAGTATCTCTGTACTCCATAAAATTCTGTTACTAGTTTTGTACTCGTTGCACTTTGCATCTTTGACTATCAAAGTAAGCTTTCTCTTTTTCGTTTAGGATTATCGCTGCAGTATATTTTGGGCATACAATGAGAAAGATCCGTTACCTTTATCAAATTGTAGTACTTTTGGTTGGTACAATAGCTTTCCTGCTTATTCCTAGGCATGGCACTACCCTTCTTAAGCTCATGAAATAAAATGGTTTGTTATTGACACATGAATTAAGATGCAGTGAGAAACATGTTTTGCATTTCATCCATACAAATCAATTCATTACATCAATGCTTTGAGGTAAAGCAATAACAGAGTGCAGAATAAAGAGTTGCAGTTACAGAGAAAGTGCAGTGCAGAAAACCAATAACATGCAAGGTCATAACAAGGTAGAATATCAGATCAAGAGTTCATCTTAATGTGCTAGTGAATCATTCAATAGTTTTACAACAGCAGGGTATAATCTCTCTTGAACCTGGTGGTAGATGCTTTCAAACTTTTCTATCTTCTGCCTGATGGGAGGAGGGAGAAAGGAGAACGTCTGGCTGGGTGTGGTCATTGATTATGCTGGCTGCTTTACTGAGGCAGCAAGTAGGCTACAATTAGTCCATGGAGGGAAGGCTAGTTTCTCTGCTGAACTGAGCTATGTCCACAACTCTCACAGTTTCTTGTACTCATGTGCAGAGCAGTTACCATGGCAACCCATAATGCACCAATAAAAGTTGGAGACAATCAAAGGAGACATGCAGAGTTTCTTAAGCCTTTTGAAGAATTAGAGGCATTGTGAGCTTTCTTGGCTGTGGCATCAATGGAGTTGGGCCAGGACAGCTATTTGTGATGTTAGCTCCTCAGAACATGAAGCTCTCAACCCTCTTCACCTCAGTACAATTAATGTAAACAGGAACATATACTACACCCCACTTCCTGATCAATGACCAGCTCTTTTGTTATGCTGACATTGAGGAAAGGTTGTTGTTGTGGCACTATTTTATGAAGTTCTCTGTTTCCTTCCTGTTACTTGTGATTCAGACAATTATGCTAGTGTCATCTGCAAACATAGATGAAGTTAGAGTAGAATCTAGCCCCATAGTTTTGAGTGTCTAGGGAGTAGAGTAGGGGTGGCATTGCTCTGTTGGTAAAAAATTAAATCAAATAATTAGAAAGAGGTGATGCTGTGTTGGAAGGTGTTGAATCATTGTGGATAGAGCTAAGGAACTGCAAGGATAAAGAGACCTTGATGGGAGTTATATACAGATCCCCAAACAATAGTAATGATGTGGTCTACAATAATAACGAGAGATTGAAAATGCATGCCAAAAGGGCAATGTTACAATAGTCATGGGGGATTTCAATATACAAGTAGATTGGGAAAATCAGGTTGGTTCTGGATTCCAAGGGGGGATGGGAAGAGTTTCTGAAATGCCTGCGAGTTGGCCATTTGGAGCAGCTCATGGATGAGTCCACTAGAGGATTAGTTATTCTTCCTTGGGTATTGTGCAATGAACCAGAATTGATTAGAGACCTTAAGGTAAAAGAAAACTTAGGGAAAATGATCATTATATGATTGACTTCACCCTGAAATTTGAGAAGCAGAAGCTAAAGTCAGATGTATCAGTATTACAGTAGAGTAAAGGGAATTACAGAGGCATGAGAGAGGAGTTGGCCAGAATTGATTGGAAAAGAACATTGGCAGGGATGACAGCAGAGCTGCAATGGCTGGAATTTCTGGAAGCAATTCGGAAGAGAAAGCTTTTGGGAAACTAAAAGGTCTGAAGAAAGATAAGTCACCTGGACCAGATAGTGTGCACCCCATTGTTCTGAAAGAGGTAGTTGAAGAGATTGCGGAGACACTAGTAATGATCTTGCAAGGGTCACTAGATTCTAGAATGGTTCTGGAAGACTGGAAAATTTCAAAAATCACTCCACTCTTCAAGAAAGGAGAGAAGCAGAAGAAAGGAAATTATAGACCAGTTTGCCCGACCTCAGTGGCTGGGAAGATGTTGGAGTCAGTTGTTAAGGATGTGGTGTCGGGTACAGGCACATGATAAAGTAGGCCAAGGTCAGCATGGTTTCCTCAAGGGAAAATCTTGCCTGACAGATCTGTTGGAATTCTTAGAAGAAGTAACAAGCCAGATAGACAAGGGAAAATTGGTTGATTTTGTGTACTTGGATGTTCAGAAGGCCTTTGACAAGGTGCCATCTGTGAGGCTGCTTAACCAGGCTTGAGCCCAAGGTATTACAGGGAAGATTCTAGCTTGGATAAAGCCAGGCAAACAAAAAGTGGGAATAAAGGGAGCCTTTTCTGCTTGGTTGCCAGTGACTAGTGGTGTTCCACAGGGTCTGTGTTGGGACTGATTTTTTTGTTTGCGGACAATATGAAGATAAGTGGAGGGGCAGGTATTTTTGAGGAAGTAGAGAGGCTACAGAAGGACTTAGACAGATTAGGAGAATGGACGAAAAAAGTGGCAAATGGAATAGAGATTTGGGAAGTGTATGGTCATGCACTTTGGTAGAAGAAATGAAAGGTTTGACTATTTTTTAAATGGAGAGAAAATACAAAACCTGAGGTGCAAAGGGCCTCAGAGTACTTGTGCAGGATTCCTGAAAGGTTAATTTTCAGGTGAAGTCTGTGGTGAGGAAGGCAAATGCAATGTTAGCATTCATTTCAAGAGGACTAGAATATAAAAGCAAGGACGTAATGCTGAGTCTTGATAAAGCAATGATGAGGCCTGACTTGGAGCATTGTGAGCAGTTTTGAGCCCCTTATTTCAGAAAAGATGTGCTGAAACTGGAGATGTTTCAATGGTTTGAATGTCTGGTCATATGAAGATCATTTTAAGGCTCTGGGTCAGTATTTAATGGAATTCAGAAGAATGAGGGGTGTGATGCTCAGCTATATTGGCTCGTATTTATCTAGGGGAAACCCCGTCCACTGCCCAACTGTGTCTCCTGGTTGCGTCGGTTGCTGTGTAATGCCACCTGGTACGATCTCAAACATCAAATATCAGACAGCACACAATGTACACTTTACAAATTACACTTTATAAATCTTACTGGGACTATGAGATTAATAGAGATACAATATAAAAGAAAAAGAAAAGGGCGCCAGACTTATCAAATTTCAATATCTTCACGCACACAGTTGGAGCTCAAATACCCGGGGTCCTCTCTCGTCACCCTGCAATCCACTCCGACCCCCTCGACTCGCCGCTCGGGTCCACCCAAGGTGATTGACCAGAGCACTCCCAGCACGTCCGTCTTCTCCCGGTCTCTCCTGAAAAGCCCACCAAACACACCAGTTCCCAGCCATATGAGACAGAATATCACCCCAAAAAAAGAATAACATGGACACCCATTGGTCCATTCCCTCCTTATCATTATTGATAACCCAGACAAGCTGCTAGCTGCTAGAAAAAGAATCACTGTTTCAGCAGTTAACATCACAGAGAAACCATTTTAATTATAACATAACAAAGAAGCCATTTTGATTAACATATGCAGTAACATAAAAGAAGAAACGCCTTACAGGGGTTGCCACATGAAAACCTATCAAATGGTGTAAGGCCTTAACAGAGTGGATGCAGAGGAGGATGTTTCCTGTAGTGGGAGAGTCTAAGACCAGAGGACACAGGCTCAGAATAGCAAGGTATCCTTTTAGAACAGAGATTTTATTTGTTCATTTATGAGATGTGGGCGTCGCCAGCTAAGCCAATATTTATTGCCCATCCTAGTTGCCGTTGAGAAGGTGGTGCTGAGCTGCCTTCTTCAACCATTGTGGTCATCTCCACAGGGATGAGGAGGAATTTCCATAGGCAGTGAGTGGTGAACCTGTGGAATTCTTTGCCACAGGCAATGTGGAGGCCAAGTTTGTGTGTATATTTAAGGCAGAGGTTGATAGGGGCTAAGAGGATAATTGGATCAGCCACAATGAAATGGTAGAGCAGACTTGATGGGCCAAATGGTCTAATTGTGCTCCTATATATATTATGGTCTTATTATTGCACAAGTGAGAAGCCTCAGTCACTGAGTGCAAATGAAAATCATGGACAAGTCATTTTTAGCTTAGTTGAACCTATTGCAAAGCATCAGCACCATTATACAATGAAACACAAACACATTGTATTCAATAGAAGTTCATTTCTTATTTCTCCAAATTCCTGCATGATACAAGTAGTCTGAAACTATATTTGTATTTTATTTCAAGCAGTCTAGCATAAACCAAAAAAAAAATTCAGAGGAAGCAACATTTTTGCAAAAATCAGTTGTTCAATGTTATTATTGCTTACGAAGGGGTTGCAATTTGTGAGGAAATTTGCCACTTTCAGAAGAATGTTGATATAATTTGAAACTATTTTTTAAGATGATGCTAGCAATATGAGCCATTTATTTGGGGGAAATATATAAGTTTTGTCTATATTAACTTGTCTCCAAAGTATCGTTTTAAATTCAGGTACTGAGATGCAGATGGAATGAAAAGGAACGTGTCTTCAGCTGTGCAGCTAATTTCCCACTCAGAGTGGGAAATAATGGTGAATGTGAAGCTATTTATAGTGCAGAGGGGAGTGTAGTGGGATCAGGTTAATAACTCAGACAGTAGAATCAAAAACTCAATGTTTAAATTTGTAGACAAAACCAAATTGAAAGGGATAGTCAATACTGGGAAAGGGGGTAGAAAATGATGAGTAGGCATTAATAATTTAAAGCATATAATTGAGTCATAGAGTACTACAGTTTGGAAGCAAACCTTTCTGCCCAGCCTAGCACAGCATCCTCCCTAGTAACCCCAGTTGTCCATGTTTAGTCCATAATCCTCCAGGATCTTCCCATCCAAGTGCCTCTTAAATATTGCAATTGTGTCTCCCTCAACCAGCTCCTCTGGCATCTCTTTCCAGGTATTCACTACCCTCAGAGTAAAGTAATTACATCTCAGATCTTTGTAAATCTCTCCCCTCTTATCTTGTATCTGTATCTTCTATTTTTGGACTCCACAACGCGGGGAAAAGAATATGATCATACACCTTATCCATGTCCATCACGAAGTTATGAACTTCTGAGAAATCATCCCTCATTTTTGTGTACTCCAGGGGATAAAGATCCAGCAAGGCCAACTTCTCCCTATAAAGCAAGTCTGCTAGTACCGTGTAAATCTTTTCTGTATCCTCTCCAGCTTGACAATGTCTCCAGTAACTTCCCCACAACTGAAGCCAGGCTTACTGGCCTGTAGTTCCCTGGCCTCCCCTCACCACCCTTCTTGAACAATGGCATTCTCCGCGTGTGCAACTTGGACTCCCTACTGAGCCTGTCTCTCACCCCTTCTGCATCACAACCATTGACGGACGTCCCTTGTGTCTGGGATGGTCAGAGCACACACACGTCCTGTGCACCTGAGCACTGGAGATCACAGCAAGTCCATTCAGTTCCTCCATATTGACCACACAACACTCCTCTCATCTTGGGTTACCCTTGGTTCTCTACTCATGACCCTCACTTGGCCTGGTCATCCTGTTCACTGCTGAGTTGAGGACCCACCTGCCTGCATCCTCTGTTGATCTCACCTTGTAAATATGTGGAGACAGAGGAAACCCTCAAACTCACCAAACTCCCACAGGAATATCATGACCTTGCCATCACCTTCAGTAAGAGGGAAGCCAGTGCCCTGCTGCCTCAAAGACCACACAACTGTGCCTTTGATCTTCCCCTGGCCACCATCCCTCCACTAAGTCATCTGTTCTCCTTCTCCCCTTCTGACTCCTAAGCCATGAATCTCTACATAGCCAAAGATCCACAGCATGGCCTCATCTGAGTCCATCCCAGCCTCCAGCTGGTGCAGGATTCTTCCTTATCAGAAAGAAAGATGGGGCTCTTTGTCCTTGCATCGACTACCACAGACTCAACAAAATCACTGTTAAGAAGAACTGCTACTCTCTCCCCTTGATGGAGAGCATATTTAAAGCACGAAACTGGATGTATAGAGTGTGGACAACATGATCCACATCCGCCAGAGATGAGGTGGAAAACTGAATTCATAACTCCCACTGGCCAGTACGAATACTTGGTGATGCCTTTACGACTTTCCAATAGTCCAGCCACTTTCTAAGTCTTCATCAATGATATTGTCCGAAACATCCTCATTTTCTCCAAAGATCCCCCAAGACCACGTCTGTTACGTCCATTTAGTCCTTTAGTGTCTACTGTACTACAGTTTGGAGAATACCTGTTCCACACCCCAGCCATTTCCATCCTGGATTACATCCTTTCACCCCAAGGCATAACCATGGACTCAGAGAAAGTGTATGCTGTCATTGATGACCACACTCCCTCAAACAGCTACAGCGCTTCTTGAGTTTCTCGAACTTTTACAGCTGGGCCTGTTCTCATTGACAGTTTGCTGAGGGTGGGGGAGAGAGGCAGAAGAGTGGGAATGGGATGTGGGTTTGGAGGGTGTGTATTTATAATGTAACATTAACAAGGTCATATCCACTTCTTATTTCTCAAGTTCTATCCATCTATCCAAATGTTGTCTGTAGATGATTCTCAAGAATATTCTCTCTATGCACTGCCGTAATGTCCTCCCTTATCAAAAAGGCAATACCCCTTCCACTCTTACATGATCTTCTGACACACTGAGCTTAGATTCCCATCCTTCTCTCAGCCACGTTTCTGTTATGGCCACGATACCCGGTCCCTAGAGCTAAATCTACACTCACATTTCATCCACTTTACCTGTTAAGTTCCATGAATTTTGGAACAATGATTTTATCTCAAACAATAGAAAATGAGCAGATGCCCTTTATTGCTTTCACCAACTGACTTTCCAACTCTTTACTTCACCTGTCCCAGTTTCACCTATCACCTTGTGTTTCTTCCTCCCCTCCCTCCTACCTTTTTACTCTGACTCCTCATCTCCTTTTCTCCAACCCTGATGAAGGGTCTCGGCCCGAAACATCGACTGTTTATTCTTTTCCACAGATGCTGCCTGGCCTGCTGAGTTCCTCCTGCAATTTGTATGGTTGTTCAGTGGTTCTACCTGGCCTTTTACTGTAAATATGTTTTTCCCACACTGCCCCTGAATATTTGGATCCAGGATCGGCCCCTACATCCACCTGAGGACACAGCAATAGATAACCACTTGGGAGAACATCATACTCTACTCAAGTGATCACAATACCCTCGAAGGCCTGCACTTTAATTTCTTATCTGGCTCCCTATACTCATACCAACTTGTACAATGACCTCTGGCTGTTCATCTTCCTCCCTGAGAATGTTTTGTAGCTGCTCAGAGACATCCTTGACCCTGGCACCCAGCAGGCAACACACCATACCAGCGTCTTATCTGCAATAACATAACCTCCTGTCTGTCCCCCCGCTATTAAGTTTCATATCATTACCGCCCTGTCTAGCCGCAGCCTTCACGTCTGTGCTTGAGAGCCAGACACAGTGTGAGAGGCCTAACTACTGTTGCCAGCCCCCGAAAGAATGTCCTCCTCACCAGTATCCTGTTACTGAGAGGTACGGTCAAAGGGGATTCCTGCATTGACTGCCAATTCCCCTTCCCTCTGCTGGTGGTCATCCATCTATCTGAATCTGTGACCATCTCAGTAAAAGTGTTATCTATGAAGCCCTCAGCTTTCCAGATGATCCCAAGTACCTCCAGATCCAGTTGCAGGTATTGAACTAGTCTGTCAAAGGCTGCACCTGTGTAACTTCCCTCAGACATAGTCACTAGGGACACAGTGAAGACACTGCTGACTTCCCACATCACACAGGACCATCATTCCACTACCCAGACTGCCATCCTGACTACATTGAATCAAGTACTAACGATAGCAACAAATAAAACCTTACCTGTCCTTATCTGCTTCTTCTCACTGGAGCCTTTTTAAAGAACTTCTCTCAATACTTACACTGATGCCACCCCTTCATGCCAAAGCCTCAGCTTCTCACTGCACGACTCCAACAATGACCACTCCAAAATGAACATTCTGTGTAACGCTTACTTTTTATTGACTACCTGTAATTATCCAATCAACTATTAACCAACAGTTTGCAAGTGTGCCTTTTTTGTACAGTCTGGTTAAGTGGAATTCACCAGATAGTCCTAAAACCTACACTTTTAAACTCTCAAACACAAGGAAATCTGCAGATGCTGGAAATTCAAGCAACACGCACAAAATGCTGGTGGAACACAGCGGGCAGGCAGCGTCTATAGGAAGAGGTACAGTCAATGTTTCGGGCCGAGACTCTTCGTCAGGCCTAACTGAAAGAAGAGATAGTAAGAGATTTAAAAGTGGGAGGTGGAGGGGGAGACCCGAAATGATAGGAGAAAACAGGAGGAGGAGGGATGGAGCTAAGAGCTGGAAAGTTGATTGGCAAAAGGGATACAGAGGTGGAGAAGGGAGAGGATCATGGGATGGGAGGCCTAGGGGGAAAGAAAGGGGGAGGGGAGCACCAGAGGAAGATATAGTGAGAGGACAGAGGGAGAAAAAAGGGGGGGGGGGGATAAATAAATAAATAAATAACAGATGGGGTACGAGGGGGAGGTGGGGCATTAGCGGAAGATAGAGAAGTCGATGTTCATGCCATCAGGTTGGAGGCTACCCAAATGGAATATAAGGTGTTGTTCCTCCAACCTGAGTGTGGCTTCATCTTTACAGTACAGGAGGCCATGAATAGACATATCAGAATGGGAATGGGACGTGGAATTAAAATGGGAGTTCCTGCTTTCTCTGGCTGACAGAGCATAGGTGTTCAGCGAAACGGTCTCCCAGTCTGCGTTGGGTCTCGCCAATATATAGAAGGCCATACCGGGAGCCCCGGACGCAGTATATCACCCCAGCCAACTCACAGGTGAAGTGTTGCCTCACCTGGAAGGACTGTCTGGGGCCCTGAATGGTGGTGAGGGAGGAAATGTAAAGGCATGTGTACTTGTTCCGCTTACAAGGATAAGTGCTGAGAGGGAGATTGGTGGGAAGGGATGGGAGAATGAATGGACAATGGAGTCGCATAGGAAGCAATCCCTGTTGAAAGCAGGGGGGGGGAGGGAAAGATGTGCTTAGTGGTGGGATCCCGTTGAAGGTGGCAGAAGTTACAGAGAATTACACGTTGGACTCGGAATACCTACACTCCGTCCGCCAGAGAAAGCAGGATCTCCCAGTGGCCACACATTTTAATTCCACGTCCCATTCCCATTCTGATATGTTATTCCATGGCCTCCTCTACTGTCAAGATGAAGCCACACTCAGTTTGGAGGAACAACACCTTATATTCCGTCTGGGTAGCCTCCAACCTGATGGCTGAACATTGACTTCTCTAACTTCCATTAATGCCCCTCCTCCCCTTCTTACCCCATCCCTTATTTATTTATTCCCCTTTCTTTCTCTCTTTTTTCTCCCTCTGTCCCTCTCACTATATCTTCCTCTGGTGCCCGGCTCCCCCTTTCTTTCTTCCTAGGCCTCCCGTCCCATGATCCTCTCCCTTCTCCAGCCTTGTATCCCTTTTGCCAATCAACTTTCCAGCACTTAGCTCCATCCCTCCCACTCCTGTCTTCTCCTATCATTTCAGATCTCCCCCTCCACCTTCTACTTTCAAATTTCTTACTACCTCTTCTTTCGGTTAGTCCTGACAAAGGGTCTTGGCTCGAAACATCGACTTTTAAACTCTCATGTCTCTCGCTCCAAGTCCTGGTTCCTGTTACGTGAAACTGACAAGTAATTTTTAACACAAATCTCACAGAGGAATCACATTTTGATAAGAAAAGCAGAGGTTATGTTTTACTTGGGAAATGAAATAAAGGAATCTGGGAGGTAGATACACAAATCACTCAAAGTTATGGCACAGGTTAATGGAGCCATAAAACAAACCAGACATTCAGATTTATGTTCAGAGGAATGGAATTGAAAATTAAAGAAACTGCTGAACTTGTATCGAGGCTCGTTTTAGACCATTCCAAAGTTTTACATAAATTTATTATCAAAGCACATATATGACACTGAGATTCATTTTCTTGCAGGTATACTCAGTAAATCCAATAACCATAATAGAATCAGTGAAAGACCACACCAACAGGGCCGACAACCAGTGTGCAAAAGACAACAAGCTGTGCAAATACAAAATGAAAGAAAAAAAGAAATATTAATAAAAACAATATCCCTCATGCAAGTAAATGCACAACGAAGAGCAGATCAACATAAAGTGATAATAACGAATAGTTAATCCCTATAGACATGTTAAACCAAATGGAATATGAAGTTGTACAAGAATGAGAAAGAAACCAGTTTAAAGACTATTGCAATGCTATACAAGAAAATAATGAAGATGCCAACACTGCCGCCCCCCCCAAGCTCGAAGGAAAATAGAAATATTTCAACAACTTCTCCACAACCCGACAGTAATAGTGTACGGTAACGTAATCCACAACCACTGACATTGAGCTTTGTGTTCACTCTACAAGGCTGGTCTGACGTGATGACCTTATTTTGTCAAGGTTTTTAGTGTGTTTTTGTGTTTAGGTTTTGCAGTTCAATAAAGTGTGTTGCAGGTTTCATTAAACATTAAATGTCTCACTTCATTTTACTTTCAAAAGCCTACATTGGTGACCCTGATGCTCTAGGACGCTTCCAGCATTATTGAACATGTCAGCTAATGCAATCACATTGAAGCTGCCAGAGTTTTGAGAGCAAAATGCCATTACTTGATTTGTACAGGTTGAGGCCCGGTTCGCTCTGTGAGAAATCTCTGGCGACAAAACCAAATTCTACTTTGTGGGTAGTGTCGCTTGGAAACTCCATGGCTGTGAGAGTGGTGAGTCTGCTTGAACACAATAAATACCAATCACTGAAAACTCACCTTTTACAGACTTTTTGACTATCAGAATCTGAGCGCACTAAACAGTTGCTTTCATTGCCTGGTCTCAGCAACGCTAAGCCGTTGGAGCTAATGGACCACCTGCTGTCCCTCCTGGGAAATCGCCATCCTTGTTTTATTGTTAAAGAACTCTTCATGCAGCAAATGCCTGATCAAGTTCACATAGCCCTTGTTAATCCACCCGTGAAGAACCATAGAGAGCTTGCTAAGATGGCAGGTAGTGGTGTTTCATTCCTCCTCCTTTCTCTACCTCAATAGGCCCCCAATATAAGGATGCTCACAATAATTTTCTAAAAAAAATCCTGAAAAAGTGCCCAATTTCTGACAGAAGGTAAAACATACAGTATCTCTTACCTAAAGGAGAAATCACAAATGACTCATCAAAATACCATCTTATTATTTGTTCACTAAATATATATAATATTGTAACATCATACATCTCACAACTAATCACCACTCAGTTAGATAATCACAATATAGTTACAGAAGACCCAGAAGATGCTGCAAGGGCATGAAAGGATGTAAAGAACAACAGATAATAGATTCTGTAATTCCCCAAATCAAGCCCAGTGGAAAAGCAGAAATCTTTCATATTGTCATATTGACTACCAAAAAGCATTGGATTATGTCATGGTTACTAGATGTTCTTGATACAGTGGTATGCAAAAGTTTGGGCACCCCTGGTCAAAATTTCTGTTACTGTGAATAGCTAAGCGAGTAAAAGATGAACCGATTTCCAAAAGGCATAAAGTTAAAGATGACACATTTCTTTAGTATCTTAAGCAAGATCACTTTTTTATTTTCCATCTTTTACAGTTTCAAAATAACAAAAAAGGAAAAGGGCCCGAACCAAAAGTTTGGGCACCCTGCATGGTCAGTACTTAGTATCACCCCCTTTGGCAAGTATCACAGCTTGTAAATGCTTTCTGTAGCCAGCTAAGAGTCTTTCAACTCTTGTTTGGAGGATTTTTGCCCATTCTTCCTTGCAAAAGGCTTCTAGTTCTGTGAGATTCTTGGGCCATCTTGCATGCACTGCTCTTTTGAAGCTTATCCACAGTTTTTCGATGATGTTTAGGTTGGGGGACTGTGAGGGCCAAGACAAAACCTTCAGCTTGCGCCTCTTGAGGTAGTCCATTGTGGATTTTGATTTGTGTTTAGGATCATTATCCTGTTGTAGAAGCCATCCTCTTTTCATCTTTGGCTTTTTTACAGATGGTGTGATGTTTGCTTCCAGAATTTGCTGATGTTTAATTGAATTCATTCTTCCCTCTACCAGTAAATGTTCCCCGTGCCACTGGCTGCAACACAAGCCCAAAGCATGATCGATCCACCCCCATGCTTAACAGTTGGAGTAGTGTTCTCTTCATGAAATTCTGCACCCTTTTTTCTCCAAACAGACCTTTGCTTATTGTGGCCAAAAAGTTCTATTTTAACTTCATCAGTCCACAGGACTTGTTTCCAAAATGCATCAGGCTTGTTTAGATGTTCCTTTGAACTTTTTAGCCGCAATGAGCAAAGGTAATTTAAAACCCAGTGTCTTGAAATTGCTCATCCCTTTTCACTTTTGATCCTTCAATGAGGACTGGTGTGTGTTCTCTCGAGTTACCCTTTCTGAAGTCCACAATAAATCCTCTGCTCTTACTGAGTACAAGGTTGTTGCTGCAACACCACTCAAGCAGCTGATCTATCTCGTTCTCGTGCACCTTCTCATCACCATCTGAAATTTTGCCAACAATATGTGCGTTGTCAGCAAATTTATAGATGGCATTTGACCTGTGCCTAGTCACACAGTCATGGGTGTAGAGAGTAAAGCAGTGGGCTAAGCACACATCCTTGAGGTGCACCATTTTTGATTATCAGCAAGGTGGAGATGTTACTTCTGATCTGTACAGACTGTGGTCTTCGGGTGAGGAAGTTCAGGATCTAGTTGCAGAGGGAGGTACAGAGGTCCATGTTTTGGAGCTTTTTGATCAGAATTGTAGGAATGGTTATGTTAAGTGGTGAGCTTTAGTCAATAAACAGCAACCAGACGTAAGCATTAGTAATATCCAGGTGATCAAGGCTGCATGAAGAGCCAGTGAGATCGCATCTAACGTAGACAGATTAAGACGATAAGCAAATTGCAATGTGTCCAGGTCCTTGCTTAGGCAGGAGTTGATTCTAGCCATAATCAACTTCTCAAAGCACTTCATCACCATCGATGTGAGTGTTACTGGGCAATAGTCATTAAGGCAGCTCATCCTGCTGTTCTTGGGCACTGGTATGATTGTTGTCCAAGAAAAATTAAAATAATTAATTCAAAGAGTAGAACTATCTTCTAAAGATATTAACATGAACTTTGGATCAAATGAGTGCAAAATATTAAACATAAAGAAAGGTACAATAGAGCTAGTAAAATATAAAACAGAGCATAATACAACTGATAGATGAATATGAAATGTAAGTATCTGGGATATCAACAAGCAAAGAAAAAAGACACTAGAAAAAAGATCGTAGTGCAATAAAGGGAAAACTTTTAACAGAATTTACTTCAAGCCTTAAGAAAATATGCTAAACAGAAATCAATAGTAAAAATATTGCAAAGGCAATAAACACATTCACTATAGCCATATTAATGGATTCTTTTGACATAATATCTTAGTCTGAGACTGATCTGGAAAATTTACAAAGAAAGATAAGAAGTGAATTGACAAATTTTACAATTGAATGCTCTTAGATTAACACTACCTAGGACAGGAGGAGGAAGAGGAATAACAGACATAAAAAATTTACACAACAGTCAGATAAAACTTCAGAGGATAGATAACAATGAAAGCAGGATTCAGTAGCATATGCAATTCTGTTAAGAAGTACACATCATTAAACTTAAATGAAAGCACAACCTAGAAAAATGAAGAAATTATCACTATAGAATAAAAAGTTAACCCATGGAAGAGCATAACCCTCCATGGAAGACATCCCCATGATCTGAGCAGGCTAAATCAAGACAGGAAGCATTGGACACGTGGCTCGGAGTTGGAGACTTCCCAGAAACAGAGGGGTTCCTGATGGCAATGCAGCGCCATATGGTTAACACAAAAATATATCAAAATAAAAGACCAACAAATTCAAGATGATAAATGCAGAAAATGCCGGGAAAAAAATCAGAAACAGTCCAGCACATTACAGGACCCTGTACCAATTTTATTCAATCTGATTACTTACATAGGCACAATCAAGTGGCAAACATTATTCATCAAAATCTTGTTTTAAAATACAAACTCATTAAAGACACTATATCTTACTATAAATACAACTCAGTTATGTAAAGAGACAGTGAAATGGGCCTGTCACTCCAGAAGGCAAACTAGAAAGGATCAAAGTCCCTTCTCAAGCAGAAGTTGCTATGATTCATCACCAATCTCTTAAAACACTTCATCACAGTGGCTGTAAGTGCTACTGGATGATAGTCATTGAGGCAGGTTACCATATTTTTCTTAGGCACCAGTATAATTTAAGCAGGAGGGTACCTTGGACTGCCGAAATGAGAGGTTAAAGATCTCAGTGAACCCTCCAGCTAATTGATCAGCACAGGCATTTAGTACTTGGCCAGGTACCCCATCTGAGCCCAACGTTTTCCATGGGTTCATGCTCCTGGAGGATGTTTTCACGTCTGCCTCAGAGATAGAAATCACAGATTTCATGTATGACAGTCCCTAGAGTTTAGAGGGAGTGGTTCGAAAAAGAAAAAAAAATCTGTTAAGTGGCAGTTCTGTGGGTGAAAATGCTTTGTTAATGAGAGAGGTCAGTGAATGGCGTGACTAGTTCAAGCTGACAGGAGTGCAACAGTAGCTCAAATAACCATGTATTACAGCAGTGGTGTACAGAAGAGCATCTCTGAATGCACAACACTTTGACCTTTGAAGTACGATAAATAGGCTACAGCAGCAGACCACAAGTATAAACTCAGTGGCCATTTCGTTATCTAAAGGAGATACCTAATGAAGTGGCCACTGAGGGTATTTCACTTTTCTAATTTTCTAGGTTTCTGAATGTTGTGCATTTGCTGATTATCAAAGGTTTCTTGGGCCAGAAATGCTCTGGTCCTCCCCATTTCTCTATTAGATCTTCTGAGGTCTTGTTGTTGCTCAAGGTGACGTCTTTTGGCGGCAGAACAGTGTGGGCGTGTGAAACCAACTTTCCAGATCCAGACCAAGTGAGTTCAGTGTAAGTGGGAACACAGATGATGAGTTGCACTACAAAAATCCAAACAGTCATCACTGGGACAGCCAATTAGAATTTGCTGTGAGAATCAGAGCCAATGCTGTCCAATTCAATCTCCATTGACTGAAAACAAATGGGAAATTATGTGCTTAAATCAGTGGCAACTGAATTCAGCATTTTCACAAATTGTAAATTTAAAGTATTTTCTTCAAAAGCTGAATAGTTAAAATAATATTCATTTATATAATTACATTTCTACATCCATTGAAATTTAGCAGTACTATTTTTAAATGGAAAAAAAATAATTTTCAGAAATTTGAGGGCATTCAAATACTTGCATAAAGAAAAACTCACAGATTTCCCGGTTTATCTGCATTGGTGCAAAATGAACTGGATTTGGCACCAGCTGAAATTTAACGAACAAATTGTTACTGTCAGGGAGAATGTAAGGATGATGGGAATCATTCTGACGAGAGTTACAGTTGGAGTACGTGCTGAAAGCAGCAGCACTGAGGTTCAGGGAAGTCTCCTGTGCATTTGCAGAAAGCAGAGGGAAACATGTCCGTGTGGTGCTGAGATTGGTTGTGGGACCAGATCTTCTTCAAAAGATGGATTGAAGTTAAATCTCACAGAATGTTCAGAAATTACTCAATTCCAAGAGTCCCTTCTAGGAATCTCCCACCCTCTGCTTCAGAGGTTTGAGAAAACACTGGAAGCAATAGCCTGACTAGGGCCAAAGCAGAGCTTTATAAATGTAACCGGGTGACCATCGGATCTTATTCAGCATCGTTAAAAGTGTACTTAGGCATCCATCCGGGTAATGCTAGAATAGTTGTCTGTGCCTTTAAGGGAGATGGTGATGTCATTACGCACGCGCGGAATAGTGTGGAGACCATTTTGCTTTCTACTGAAGACGTGGTAGGGCATTGGAATTGAGTTCCTCCCAAGGCTGGGCATGGTGAGGAAAGGTGAGCATTAATTGACAATATCCATGTGAATTTATTTATGCTCGTTGGTGGATCGAGAATATCAGTAATTTGACATGTTTTACATGTGAATGCTTTAGATTTTCTCGAGTAAATGACTCAATGCTGGACCGCGTGGCTTGGGCAAAGTTCCTCACCATCCAGGTAGGTCAGTTTTCCTGTAATTTAACCACCAGGCAATACCTTGTAAAAGTTGTGCCAAGGTGAACCTTTTGTCTAACTTTATTGTATCATGACTGATTGTGCATGTAACCGCGTAACGTGAATGTTTCATCTCTGTTCGGAAGTTCAGCACGTGTGTACGTCTTAAATGAGATGTACTCACGTACATTTTCTGCTGTTAGGTATAAGATGCAGGGTGGGTGGGATTCTAATGTTGTTTGTGTTGTGTTCCATCAGAATTGCCACTACTGTATTAGTACTGTATTAGTTCTGGTATTTTTATACTGCGTACGCAATTCTGTCCATACACGAGGGTGTGGATCGCAAGTTAAACTGAGATTGTAACGGCAAGAACTGGTTGTAAATTCATTCGTTTTGTCTCGCGACCCTCTTCTGGCACTTAACATCTAAAACAGATAAAGGAATTAAAACCCGAAAAAGTCTTTGTTGTTCTGCATGTGTACTTTTCCTCAGGCTACATAAATATCTGATACAACTTCCTCACTCTTGTTCTTTATGCCTGTATGTAGAAGCTAAGAATCCCATCTGATTTTGCAAAATCCAATTTCGTAGGAAAATCCAAACTATACGCGCGATTTGTTTGTGTTTCATGTCATATTTCTGAAATGTGCAGCCAGGTGTGACAGTTCAGGGCAAATTGATGGGACTTGAATAATGATGCGGTGACTAGCTCTTCCGAAGCAGTCTAATCAATGTTACCGTGCAGGGAAAAGTTCACCTTTCCCCGTGACCCTGAGCATTTATTTATACTCTCAGGACAGGAATTAATATTGGTTTGTATGAGGGGTGATTGATAAGTTTGTGGCCTAAAGTAGAAGGAGTCAATTTTAGAAAACCTAGCACATTTATTTTTCAACATAGTCCCCTCCTACATGTACACACTTAGCCCAGCGGTCGCAGTGGCGGCGCCAGAGATTTTTTCTTGCTGGTTCTAAGGAGAGGCTGAATGATTCAGTGATGATACTGAGGGATGCACTGTATGGTAATATGTATTCGCAAGGCCAGACGCGTGGCGTTAAAAAGTCAGTTTCAAGCATTATGTGCCTACTATAAATGCCTCTGTTGATTCACAAGCAACAGCAATTGATAGATATAATATAGAAGTGAACTGTGACAGTGTCAACAGCATCGGAGACAACCTGGGCTACACAGAGCATAAACAAACAAACCAACAGAGCATCCGAGCCACAGCGCACAACGTGAGTCACGCACCAATCCCGCAATCAGCGTCAAATGCATGCTTTTCAACTGAAAAACACAAAACAAACCCACTGCTAATCGCATTACATAGACAGCAATGCCAAAAGATACACCCTTATTAAAGTCAAATAAGGCAAACAACAGATGCAAGGCTTTACCAGGAGTTGGACAAATAGTACTCTGACCATGCAGTACCTCAATTAATTCGGCTAGTCAATTTAAAACAAAAATCAACAGTATCACCGCTTGGAAGTCTATGCAAAATCAGTAGGCTTAATAGCAGTAAATGTAATATTTTAAGATTTGCAGGAAACATCAGGACTATGGGGTATCCACCACAAAATAATAATAATGATCAGCATTAGTCTTGGCCCAAATTTCTAAAAAATCAACTGCGCTCACCATTGATGTTTTCAGAGAAGCACAGTCCGTCTGTTGTTGTGATTGGTGGCGAAAGCATCGATGATTTTCTGGATGTCAAGTGCTTTGGTCCTCCGGCTGTTTATGGCCAACAGGGCCAAGTTGCTGTTCTGAGCATCGCCGCTGCTATTCCTTAGGTAGTTTTTGAGGCATCTGAGGCAAGAGAAACTCAGTTTGCATGAGGCAGATGTCACAGGTAGAGTCAGTGATATGCAGATTAGTTTGTATAAATGTATAAATGCATCGGGGTAGGGTCTCGTTAGAGCTAGGATTTCCACCGTGTCATTCACTGTCTGTCCTTGCTTTTGTTTTGTTTCCAGCAAACGCCGAACCTGATGTAGCTCTGCAGTCAGGTTCACTTCAGTCACTCTATAGCATTGGGCCATTGGCCAAAGACAATTCTTTTCTAGGAAGAACTTGTGTTTGGGACTCAGTGCTGAGACTCCAGTCAGAACACCCCCAGTCTCAATTGAGATCCGTCTTTTCATTTTGGTCAGAAGTCTGTCTATAACTGGATAGAAACAGTGATTGCGAAGGTCATCAGAGGATGTGACAGGTGAGCTTTCAGTTTGGGCCTCAACAACAAAATCATGTAGGCGGCGGGATGGCTGGGCCTGTCTCCTTTCATGTGGTCTGCTCTGTATACTGGCCTTGACGCACAGGTCCCTAGCTCTTGTCTGAATTTCACTCCATGATTCCTCTCTCCGTTTTGCTGAGAGTGCATTGATAACAGACTGAGCCAAGTCCATAGCAGATGAAAACTCCAAACTAGGAGATTGTAGCTGGTCTGACATGAACTTGATGACTCGGAATAAATCCTCAAACAGAGTGAGAAGTAAAGCAAACTGCTCGTCAATCAGTCCATTTGCAGCTCTGGCCTCCGTTTTCCTCCATGCATTTGGTTGACCCATAATATCCTGTAGTGTAGCTAGAATGGCAGGGAGTGATTTCTTTACAGCACACAAAGCTGTATACTGCCATGGCCAGCATGTATCAGACAATTTCTTCAACTCCACGGGCTGTGCAGTTGATTCCAGTTCTCTCTGTTTCTTCATGAAAAGACTGTGGGCAACAGAGTTTGAAAAGAATTTGCAAAGCAGCTGCACAGTTTCAAAAAACTCATCCGCTCGTGGTACAACACCCACTGAAACAAGGTTAAGTCTGTGAGCACGGCAGTGTATATATAATGCCTGCGGGACCTCTTTCCTGAACCTCTCTTGTACCCCGTTATTGCACCCGGACATCACTGCCGCCCCATCATAACACTGACCTATACACGCGTTCTTATCAATAACGCACTGGGCGAGTGTCTGTTCAATGCTTTTAAGAAGCGACTCTGTGACCAACCCTTCTGCTGGAGTGAAGTGCAAGAATTCTTCAAGCACTGTTTCATTATCCAAATACCGCACCACCGCTGATATTTTCTCATTTTTACTCAAGTCTTTACTTTCATCCACCATGATGGCAAAATGTCCAGCCTCCTTGATTTCTGCACTTATTTGATGTCTGACCATATCTGCCATAATACCCATAATTTCATTTTGGATATTGTGATGGATGTTTTTTGCATTTCCAGGATTGTCCTCTATTTTTTTCATCTACAGCCTTTCAAACTTCCCAATTACACTGAGCAACTCAACAAAGTTTCACCTATTGCCAGATCCATCATTCTCCCGGTGTCCTCGCTGGGCAATGCCTTGGCATGCGGTATAGCGAAGAGACTCAACCACTGCTCTCATGTACTCACGATATTCTTGGACAATCTTTGCATGTCCTTTATCAAGCATATTTCCCAATCTTGAACCGCCTTGTTTTCTCAATCTGAATTCGGCCCATGCCTCCATAGCAAATTTATGAGCTACACTTACATGGTGGGTTTTGAAAGCTGTTGTAGCTTTCCGCCAGTTGCGGTAACCGGTGACAGTGAAGGTAGACTCAGAATGGAACCCATGTCCTCCACACAGGAAATGCCTGCATGCGAAGCAGAACGTAGCATCTTTTGTGATTGAATATTCCAGCCAGGAGTACAGGTCAAACCAGCCACGAATACTCCTTTGCTGATTGCCAAACTGTTGCAAAGGGTACTTTCTCAATGCTGGCCGACGGGGTCTTTACTCAGGCTGCTAGCTAACATCGCTAACAGTATTCCCAGTAGCACTAAGAGCAGCTTCTTCCACATTCTCTTCCGAATCCTGCTCCATTTCTTATTCCTCTATTTTTGCCCTCACACTCCTTCGCTGAACTGCTGTCGTCCTCATCCCTACTTACTTCTTTCTGCATGTCGCTTTCAATTAAGACAGGCTCAGGCTGAGACACCACTGATTCCTCTGAATGAGGTCGTTTTCTGACTAAAAATTGGTCCACTTTTCATGCTGGCCAAAATAATGCACGTGCCAGGCCCACGCTCACTTGTAAAAGCACAATGTGTGTGTGTGTGTGTGGGGCATCCGTTAGTCTCACGAGACCACGGATCTGCGCCTGGATGTATACTATTAATCTCTCACGTGAGTGAGAGTGAGTGACATCACCACCTTAAGTGATCTTAGATCAGCTTAACTGATCTGAGGACAGCAACGGCAAGACATTGACAATGAACGAATAAACAGAAGTGTAGAGTGGATCTGACAGAGTTTATAACTTTTTTGCTGCGTGGGTGCTATGGTAATTGGGGGCGCTGTTTCACTAGCTCAACTGGAGAAACAAGCTGTATTCAAAACTATACAGAAAAAGCAAAGCGGCTGCAGTTAATTTCTTGGTGGTGCTATGGTGGTGCTATTACAATTTCTGCTGGGGCTATAGCCCCAGCTAGCACCATCTTAGCGCTGCCCCTGAGTGGTCGTGGAGCATACAGAACCCTTCTTTGTCGAAGTGGTCTACAGCAGGGGTGATTGCTAAGTTTGTGGCCTAAGGTAGAAGGAGATGAGTAATACAGTTCTCATTACGTGCACATGAAGTTCAACTATTTGAGTGAAAATGCAGAAAGTTTAAAGTTTCTCCTCATCTCCTTCTACTTTAGCCACAAACTACCTCTGCTGTGGACCACTTCTGGAGGTCCAAGATGCCAAATTCTACAAAGAAGGGATCCATATGCTCCAAGACCACTGGACTAAGTGTGTAAATGTAGGAAAAATAAATGTGCTGGGTTTTCTAAAGTAGACTCCTTTTACCTTAGGCCACGAACTTATGAATCACACCTCATATAATTCTGAAACAACAGGAATTCTGCAGATGCTGGAATTTCAAGCAACACACATAAAAGTTGCTGGTGAACGCAGCAGGCCAGGCAGCATCTCTAGGAAGAGGTGCAGCCGACGTTTCAGGCGGAGACCCTTCTTCAGGACTAGAAACGCCTGAAACGTCGACTGCACCTCTTCCTAGAGATGCTGCCTGGCCTGCTGCGTTCACCAGCAACTTTTATGCGTGTTGCTCATATAATTCTGTATGTTTCCAAGTCATGTAGAAGATAAGTAGTACTGGGTGAAATAATATAAAACATCACATTTTAGAGATGATTTATCCCTTTAGGTAGCATCATAAGTTCTATTTCATGTGCTGCTTTGAGTTGGACATCTTGCTTTGCTGCGCTGTGGTCCAAGTACTATTGCATCTGATCAGCAGCCGAGTAACACAATCCAGAAACCAGCACACAGAAGATTGACTTGTTTTAAAATAAAGAGTCTGTACACAGAAGGAATACATAAATCAATTCCATTCCTATACAAGTGTATCTCTTGTTCTTTGTTTAACTCTATGGAATTTGGATGATGCTTTTGATAATGAGAAACTCCATTCTCTTGATCCTACATCAAAGGGGTTGGTCCAGCTCAAAATGAATGCCAGTTGTTCCTGGTTCAAATTATTTTGGACATACACATAGCTAAACCTCTTACTTTTTCAATAAGTCCAGCAATGGAGCACTGATGCGATGGCCCATTGCCAAAATAAACAAACTGCTGGAAGACCCAGCAGGTCAGGCAGCATCTGTTGGTGACATTTTGGTCTGATCCTCTAGATCAGGACTAAGAGCATACAGGGAGGAAGATATCCAGAACATGTATATAAGTGGAAGGAGGGGTGAGGTAGAGGATGGTAAATGATAGGTGGAATCAGATAAGGAGAGGGCTAATGATGGGCAGACAGAGCCAAGTGGGGGAGGGTAATGGGTCTGGATAATTAGGGGATGGGGAAGGGTGGAAAGATTGAATAAATAGAGAGAGAGTTTGGGTGAACTGATGGGAGTGAGAAAGAGCCACAGCATGTACAGGTCACCTGTTCGCAAGCACACTCCTGGCAACCATGTCTGATTCAACACCTCAACCTCTCTGCATACCTACTCTGCAGTTGCAAGCGGATCTGATGTCTTTCGTTTTGGACAAGGTATATGAAGTCTGATCTGTGTATCATGGGAGGTGGAGAATTCTATATTTCTTTGTAGGGATAAATGGAAAATGGTGTTGCTCAAGTTAGAAAAATATAAAGAACTATGGTAAATGTACTTCCAAAGATCCCAAGAAGTAAATCATGAGGAGGAAGTGAAAAGGGATTTTGAATTGCTTTTGCAATCGAATTTTCCTTCTGCTGTCGACAACAATGATGCTGCTGTTAACACAACTTCATTACGCTATGCACACACTGGCACAGGTACACCATGCATGATCCATCATTCATTTGATCAGGGTGGGCTCTGCAACCCCACCTTAGTTCCAAGTGCCCTGGTGCCCTGATCTAAGAAAAATAAATCTGTTCCAGTCATAGAACAGCAAATAACCACAAATTTCAATGCAGACCCAGTATATTGAAGAATGATCCAGGATATAGAAGCATTGTTGGAGCTGATGAATTATTTTCCCAACAGATGATACCAAGTCTGTCACTGCAGGCTTGCTGTACAGCTGAGCATTTTCTCTGACTTCTTTGGGGATTCTTTAATGATTGTGTTATGTACCCCGTAACTGGGTTGCCAAACCAGCAGAAATGGACCACTTAGTTGGAGTCTGGATTACTGGAACTAAGAAAGTTTTATTAAAGAAGTAAGTAACACGGTACTCTAAACGTAAGGATATAAATGCAACGGGTTAGCAATGTTAAAGCACACATGTACACAGAACTAGGATAATAGGATCAATCAAGTTCTATCGCAGAAATGTGAATACTTCCCATGTGGGTGTGGCTAACTGAGTAGCATTGGAACAACACAATTAACTACCACAACAATTACCACATAGGTTCTCTGTTTCTCTACATCTTTTCTAAATGAAGCTTAAAAACAAATATAACAACATAACAACCTCAATCCACTTTCTGGTCTCCACTACAGGATATTGGAGAAATATTATTTTTTCCTCCATTAGAGTCCAAGAATCTCAATTACACTGTTGTCCATGTAGCAGCTGAAATAGAGAAATCCCTACTGTAAGCACACAATACAATACTGGTATACAGTGTTACATTCATCCATATCTGACACATTTTAGCACACTGCCAATGTTTCTGTTTTGAAGGGAAGGAGATGGTCTTCTAGCACCAAACTTACCTCTAGCATTGACTCTAGAGCTGCGGCTCAGAGGGGAAGCGAACTGCAGTAGTGATAGGGATTACAAAGTTAAAGGAGAAGACACGAGATTCTGTGGATGATGTATTGTCTCCCAGGCTCAGGGACATCTTGGATTGTGTTCAAAACATTCTAAAGGACAAGGGTGAGCAGTCAGAAGTCCTGGTACATATTAGCACCAATGTCAAAGGTAGGAAAGTGAGGAGGTCCTGAAGAGAGAATTTAGGAAGCTAGGTAGAAAGCTGAAAAGCAGGATCTCCAGGGCAGTAATCTCTGGATTGTGCCTGTGCCACATAATAGTGAGGGTAAGAATAAGATGACTTGTTAGATGAATGCATAGCAAAGGAATTGGTGCAGGGGTAGGGTGTCATGTTCTGGTCCGTGAAGTCTGCATTCCGGTTCACGGTCCCGTCCGTGGACTCAGGACTCCGGGTCTTCCAGCTGTCCCTTGTTTGAATTAATCATAGGTACCTGATTCCTATCTTTGGGCTTGCAATATAAGTAGCCTTGGGATTGAGTGTGGGCTGCTGGTTTGTCTTGTCAGTCCCTCTTGGAGCAACCTGCTGATGGAAGGCTAGTGAAACCATTTGTGATCCCTAGGCCTGGTTGGAAGACCACTGCTTCATGGAGCCTTGTTGCCACTCATTGGAGTGGTCTTTGTGGTATGGATTCAGCTGTTTCCTAGACCAGCTGAGTGGCTGCTAGCCACTCCAAGCTAGGTAAGAATCTGGCTGTTTCTTTAGCCAGCTGAGGTTGCTGGCTGAACTGAGACTCGGAGCTTCCCTGGAGCAGAGATGGAACTGTCTGTCGTTCTTTGGTGTTTGTCTCTTCTTGTCCTTGCCCCTGTGGGGTAAGCCAGGCTGCTTTGCTGTTGCCCTGCAGGGGGACCTGTCTTGTCTTGTCCTTGCCTCTGTGGGGTAAGCCAGGCTGCTTTGCCTTTGCCCTGCGGGGGGACCTGTCTTGTCTTGTCCTTGCCTCTGTTGGGTAAGTCCAACTGTTCTACCGTTACCTGACGGTGAGACCTGTCCCACCTTGGTGTGGAGATAAAGTTGAGTCCCAGCCTGTCGTAGGATAAGTCCCGGCTCTATGTTGATGTTCAGTTCCCAGTCTGTCTCTCAGCTCCAGTCTCTGAGTTATCAGCCTCTGCATTTCAAGATGAAGATCCCAAGCCAAGATCCAAGACCCCAAGCCTCGAGGATCCCAAGCCAAGCTCAAGACCCAAGACCTCAAGCCCCGAGGATCCCAAGCCAAGCTCAATACCCAAGACCCCAAGCCATGAGGATCCCAAGCCAATCTCAAGACCCAAGACCTCAGCCTCAAACCATGTCATGTCCTTGCCTGGTTCTGGGGTTCGAGCCCGAGGCAAGACCTAGATTCTGGGTCCTTGTCCAGTCTCGGGCTTGGAGTCCAAGCCTTGTCTTGTCTCCAAGTTCAGACCTCTAGACCGCAGCCACGTCCTGTCCTGAAGCCATATCATGTCCTTGCCTGGTTCTGGGGTCTGAGCCCGAGGCAAGGCCCAGGTTCTGGGTCCTTGTCCAGTCTCGGGCTTGGAATCCAAGCCTTGTCTCCTAGTCCATGGTTCCTAGTTCTGGTCCAGCTTTCCCTAGCCCAACTCTGCGTTCTTGTCCCTGCTCCTTGCCTGAATCCTGTCATGTCCCTACTCTAGTCAAGTCCTATTCCTTGTACTTTAGTGTCTGTGTCTTGCATTTGGGTCTGTTCCCAGCACTCCCATTATGACAGAACGAACCAGTCACCCATGGATCCAGCAACACAGACACTGGAGATGAACTCTCGCCATCTAGGATTCCCTAGTGCCGAAACCTCCCACCCACCCGCCCGAGTTGTCCCTAGCCCTGGAGAGCCTCTTCAGTTGCCCGGAGGCTCCAATAGAAGTGGGGGGTGGGTACTGTCATGGTCATGTCCATGAAGTCCGCATTCTAGTTTACATTCTGGTCCGTGGACTCAGGACTCCAAGTCTTCCAGCTGTCCCTTGTTTGAATTAATGATAGGCATCTGATTCCCATATTTAGGCTTGCAATATAAGTAGCCTTGGGATTGAGTGTGGGCTGCTGGTTTGTCTTGTCAGTCCCCCTTGGAGCAACCTGCTGATGGAAGGCTAGTGAAACCATTTGTGATCTCTAGGCCTGGTTGGAGGACCACTGCTTCATGGAACCTTGTTGCCACTTGTTGGAGTGGTCTTTATGTTATGGATTTGGCTGTTTCCTGGGCCAGCTGAGTGGCTGCCAGCCACTCCAAGCTAGGTAAGGTTCTGTCTGTTTCCTTAGCCAGCTGAGGTTGCTGGCTGAACTGAGACTCGGAGCTTCCCCGGAGCAGAGATGGAACTGTCTATCGTTCTTTGGTGTTTGTCTCTATTCTTGTCCTTGCCTCTGTGGGGTAAGCCAGGCCGTTTTGCCATTGCCCTGTGGGGTGTCTTGTCTTGTCTTGCCCTTGCCTCTGTTGGGTAAGTCCGGTCGTTCTGCCGTTACCTGACGGAGAGACCTGTCCCGCCTTGGTGTGGAGACGAAGTTGAGTCCCGGCTTGTCATAGGCTAAGTACCAGCTCAATGTCTATGTTCTGTCCTGTCTCATGTTTGTGTTGTGTTAAAGATGAGTCCTGGCTTGTCAAAGGATAAGTCCCGGCTCTATGTTCATGTTCAATTCCCAGTCTGTCTCTCAGCTCCAGTCTCTGAGTTATCAGCCTCCGCATTTCAAGACAAAGATCCCAAGCCAAGCCTCTAGGATCCCAAGTCAAGCTTCAAGAACCCAAGCCTCAAGGATCCCAAGCCAAGCTCAAGACCCAAGACCCCAGCTTCAAGCCATGTCATGTCCTTGCCCAGTTCTGGGGTCCGAGCCCGAGGCAAGACCCAGGTTTCGGGTCCTTGTCCAGTCTCAGGCTCGGCGTCCGAGCCTTGTCTTGTCTCCAAGCTCAGGCCTCTAGACCTCAGCCATGTCCTGTCCTGAAGCCATGTCATGTCCTTGCCTGGTTCTGGGGTCTGAGCCCGAGGCAAGACCCAGGGTCTGGGTCCTTGTCCAGTCTCGGGCTCGGAGTCCAGGCCTTGTCTCCTAGTCCATGGTTCCTAGTCCTGGTCCCACTTCCCTAGCCCAACTCTGCGTTCTTGTCCCTGCTCCTTGCCTGAATCCTGTCATGTCCCTACTCTAGTCAAGTCCTATTCCTTGTACTTCAGGGTCTGTGTCTTGCATTTGGGTCTGTTCCCAGTACCCCCTTTGTGACATAGGGATTCAGATTTCTAAATCATTGGAATCTCTTCTGGGGAAGGCATGACCTGTACAAAAAAGACAGGTTACACCTGAACAAGACAGTGACAAATATCTTTGCAGACAGGTTTACTGGAGCCACTGGGGAGGGTTTAAACTAATTTGCCAGGGGAATGGGAACTGAAGTGATAGGGCTGAGGACAGGGCTGTTGGTTTAAAAGCAGAGGCAGTGCATAGTGAAACTGTCAGGAGGGACAGGCATATAGAACAGTGGGATGAGTTGCAGTGTAAGAGTGGAGCAAAATCAAAAATGGTGATGGATACCGGACTGACGGTGTTTTATTTCAATGCACGTAGTATACGGAATAAGGTAACTGATCTTATAGCATAGTTAGAGATTGTCAGTTATAACGTGGGCAGCATTGTTGAAAGAAGATTACAGTTGAGAGCTTAACATCCAAGGATACACATTGTATTGCAAGAACAAGTAGGTAGGCAGAGAGGGTGGGGTGACTCTTTTGGTAAAACATGAAATCAAATCCTTAGAACAAGGTGATATAGGTTTGGAAAATATAGAATCCTTGTGGGTAGAGATCAGAAGCTGCAAGAGGAAAAAGACCCTGAAGAAGTTACATATAGGACTCTGAACAGTAGCCAGGAGTTACAAATTACAATAAGAGACAGAATAGACATGTCAAATGGAAAATATTAGAGTACTCATGGGGGATTCTAATATGCAGGTACAGTGGGGAAAATTAGGTTGCTGCTGGATCCCAAGAGGGAATTTGTAGAATCCCCATGAAATGCTGCTTGGAGCAGATTGTGGTTGAGCCCACTAGGGTAAAGGCAATTCTGGTTTGGGTGTTGTGTAGTGAATTGGATTTGATTAAGAAGCTTAAGGTAAAGGAATCTTTAAGAGAAAGTTATCTAACTTGGATAGAATTTATCATGCATAGAGGGAGAAGCTAATGTCAGATGTATCAGTATTACAGTGGAGTAAAGGGAATTACAGCATCATGGGAGAGGAACTGTCGGTGTCTACGGGTGAGGTGCTGGAGGATTGGAAAGTGGCTCATGTTGTTCCATTGTTTTAAAAAAAGGATCAAAAAGTAATCCAAGAAATTATAGGCCGGTAAGTTTGACGTCGGTAGTGGGTAAGTTATTGGAGGAAGTATTAAGAGACTGAATCCACAAGCATTTGGTTAGACAGGGACTTATTAGGAGAGTCAACATGGGTTTGTGCGTGGTAGGTCATGTTTGACCAATCTATTGGAGTTTTTTGAGGAGGATACCAGGAAAGTGGATGGAGGGAAGGCAGTGGATGTTGTCTACATGGACTTCAGTAAGGCCTTTGACAAGGTCCCGCATGGGAGGTTAGTTAGGAAAATTCAGTCTCTAGGTATACATGGAGAGTTGGTAAATTGGATTAGACATTGGCTCAATGGAAGAAGCCTAAGAGTGGTAATAGAGAATTGCTTCTCAGAGTGGAGGCTTGTGACTAGTGGTGTGCCACAGGGATCAGTGCTGGGTCCATTGTTATCTGTCATCTATATCAATGATCTGGATGATAATGTGGTGAATTGGATCAGCAAATTTGCTGATGATACAAAGATTGGAGGTGTAGTGGACAGTGAGGAAGGTTTTCACAGCCTGCAGAGGGACTTAGACCAGCTGGAAAACTGGGCTGAAAGATGGCAGATGGAGTTTAATACAGACAAGTGTGAGGTATTGCACTTTGGAAGGACAAACCAAGGTAGAACATACAGGGTAAATGGTAAGGCACTGAGGAGTGCAGTAGAACATAGAGATCTGGGAATACAGATACAAAATTCCCTAAAAGTGGCGTCACAGGTAGATAGGGTCGTAAAGAGAGCTTTTGGTGCATTGGACTTTATTAATCAAAGTATCGAGTATAAGAGCTGGAATGTTATGGTGAGGTTGTATAAGGCATTGGTGAGGCCGAATCTGGAATATTGTGTTCAGTTTTGGTCACCAAATTACAGGAAGGATATTAAGGTTGAAAGAGTGCAGAGAAGGTTTACAAGGATGTTGCTGGGACTTGAGAAACTCAGTTACAGAGAAAGGTTGAATAGGTTAGGACTTTATTCCCTGGAGCGTAGAAGAATGAGGGGAGATTTGATAGAGGTATATAAAATTATGATGGGTATAGATAGAGTGATAGCAGGCTTTAGCAGGCTATAGATAGATAGCAGGCTTTTTCCACTGAGGCAAGGGGAGGAAAGAAACCAGAGGACATGGGTTAAGGGTGAGGGGGGAAAAGTTTAAAGGGAACATTGGGGGGGCTTCTTCACACAGAGTGGTGGGAGTATAGAATGAGCTGCCAGACGACGTGGTAAATGCAGGTTCTTTTTTAACATTTAAGAATAAATTGGACAGATACACGGATGGGAGGTGTATGGAGGGATATGGTCTGTGTGCAGGTCAGTAGGACTAGGCAGAAAATAGTTTGGCACAGCCAAGAAGGGCCAAAAGGCCTGTTTCTGTGTTGTAGTTTTTCTATGGTTTCTTCTATAATAGAGCAAAAATTAGTGTGAAGTTAGAGGATTGGGAAGTTTTTAAAAAGCAACAGAAGGCAACTGAAAAAGCAATAAGGGGGGATAAGATGAAACGTGAAGGTAATTTCAAAGAGAATATCAAAAGTTTTTTCAAATATATAAAGAGTGAAAGAGAAGTGAGAGTGTGTATTGGATGGCTGGAAAATAACACTGGAGAGTTAGTAATGGAGGAACAAGTAAATGGCAAATGACTTGAATAAGTATTTTGCACCAGCCTTCACTGTGGAAGACACCAGCAACACACACAAAATTTTGAAGGAATTCAGTGGGTTAGGCAGCAGGTATGGAAATAAAGAAACAGTTGCTGTTTCAGGTTGAGACCCTTCGTCAGGATTGCAAAGGAAGCAGGAAGATTCCACAATAAAAAGGTAGGGAGAGGGGAAGAAGTATAGCCAGAGAGTCATAGGTTAAGTTAGGTGGATAAGAAAGGTAAAGGGCTGGAGAGGAAGAAAGTTTATATGAGAGGAGAGTGGCCCATAAAAGAAAGGGAAGGAGGAGGGGATGCAGGGGGAGTTGATAGGCAAGTGAGAAGAGGTAAGGGGCTAGAGTGAGGAATAAAGGAAGAGGGAAATGGGAGGGAATTTTTTTTTTACCAGAAAGAGAAATCGATATTCATGTCAAAGTGGTGGGAGGTTACCCAGATGGAATATACGGTGTTGCTCCTCCCCCTTGAGGTTGGCCTCCTTGTGGCACAAGAGGAGACCATGGACCGACATGTCAGAACAGAAATGGGAATTAAAGTGGCAGGAAGATGGGGTGAGCTTGAATATTTGGAAAATAAAGGAGATGCAGGTGAGGGCAGTATCAATGGCGGAGGAAGGGAAACACCATTGTCTGAAGAAAGGACATCTCTCAGAGCTGATGCAGAGAAGGTGAAGGAACTGAGAAAAAGGAAGAGCATTTTTACAGGAATAGGATGGGAAAAGGAATAGTCAAGATAACTATGGGAATTGGTAGTTTGATAAAATACATTGGCAGTTTATCTCCAGAGATGGAGATAAAGAAATTGAGAAAGGGGAGGGAGGTGTCAGAAAAGAAATGAATTTAAGGATTTTACAATAATCTGTCTCTATTGCATTAATTCCAAATTTTATCTCCATTACAGAAGCTCTTGCAAAGACAGATTTCTCTAGCTGCAATCTTCTTCCTGCCTCTAGTATTCATTGAATCAGATAGATTTTCCAAGTCTTAACCTATAATAACCTGAGTTGTTCCAAGCGCAGATCAGTTATCTGAACCATATTCAATTTACTTGCTCTTTGGAACTTTTTTTACACCCAGGCATATAAAGAGTAAAAAGATTTTCTCTTAATTTCAGCAATGTCTTTGTCAATTGTCGCATCAGGGCAGGAAGCAGTAATTGGAGGTGAGTGATTGATAGCTCCTGAAAGGGTCACCAGATGTTCCCCTTTCCTGAAGTGTCAAATGTCACAGCTAAGACTTGTTACCTCAGCACAAATAAAATTGCTGGTTGATATGGGTAAATGTATTGGGGTGCAATCTTGACTTTGTGTGATATATGAAATGGTTGCTATTGAACTAGCAAACTATATTACACCTCTTAATTTTGATTTCTCTTAAGTTAATGCAGGTAAAAGTTTCTAAAGTTTTAAAATGGGTCACTGACTTACTAATACCCATTTTAGACAATTGGACAAACTCATGAGGAAAAGGATAAGCATGTTCATAGGAAATGAAAATTTCAAAAAACTATCCTCAAAATCTGAAACAAGACAGAAAATGCTGGAGTCACTCAGCAGGTTAAGCAGCATCTGTGGAAAGGTGAACAAAGTTAATGATTCAGCTTAAATGATCTGACAAATGTTCTCAGACCCAAGATTCTCAGTAGGTCAGACAGTATCTCTGGATTGACCCTTTGTCAGACAGTTTGACCTTAAATATTAACTTTATTTCTCTTTCCACAGATGTTACTTGACTTTCTGAGCATCTCAAGCATAATTTGTTTATACAGCCACATTCAAAAATTTAAATATTGGCATAAAACATTTTCATGAGAAACTGGCTAGAGAGTACTATCCATTTTGTGAATTGCCCAAGATAGCTTTTGCCAAACCAACACCTTCACTTTGATGTTCTCTATGGGCATTATTGCCCTGTAGTGAATGTTTTTCAATTGCGAATCTAACATATGGGCAACTAAATCAATCTATACAGTATTTATGATCATGTTGATGAATTGCATGTCAAACGGTCTAACTGCAGCAGCAAACAGTGATTCATTAAGAAACAGTTATGTTGCCTCCATCTATTAAAGCAAATATATCTTTAAAATATGTGAATACCTGAATTCATGAATATGTAATCATTGGCTCTTAAGCTACTGTATTTGCTGTGCTCAGTTAATCAAGGTTGACCTCTCCCTACCTAGTGATATTCATCAGTTTAATTAAATGGAGATTGGTAAAGATTTATGTTGTCGTAATGAATCAAGTCAAACACTGGAAACAGGAATTGAAGTCACAAACCACTTCAGGGAGTTAGATAATCCTGACTGAAATGTTTATAGAGCTTGCAAATGTGAGCAGAGAAAAGAAAATCCATGTTCGTTAAATTTAAGCCTGATTGAGATGGTCATGCAGTTTAGTAGACCTAATGGCATTGGGTTGGCTGATTTGAATGGAAGGATAAGCATATTGCAAAAGTGGAACTTTTGTGATAGACTTAGTCAAGAGTTTTCAAAACCTAGTGTTTAAAAATTATATTTAATTAACTAAATGGAAGAGATTGCACATTGTCTTAAAGACATATTTCAACATTATGTAAAGAGTGTGGGGAAAAAAATTGTCATTCCTGAGGAGGACTCTGACTGTCAGTACATTCGGATATGGCCCAAGTGCAGAGCAAGAGACACTGAAGCAGGTTGATAGTTCATAGACTAATGCATACAGAGTTAGAGGGAAAAGAAAACAATAAATGTTAAGCAAAAACAGTCTTTAACTAAAACTCTCAAATGAAAAATGAAACCAACACTGCAGCTGAGAGGAATAACTAAATATAAAATGAATATCGCTTGTCTTCACAGACAATTGACTCAACAGTCCAATTTTCTCAGGCAAGGCCGAATGCAAGCAGGCAGCAAAATGTCGCTGTGCTTTGTTCATGTCTTGACAAGTACTATGACAAAAAGAGTGGAGTTAAATACCATCACAATGAAATAATAATTAGCTAACGTGCATATTCACGAGTGCAATTGCCATATCTGCTACACTGCTGAATCCATAGTTGTGACACTGACTTTGCCTGTGTCAGACAAGGAGACTTCTCCACAGTTAGCATAGTTGGACTAACTTACTTTTTTGAAGGTGGCAACAATTACAATGTTTGAGTGTCTTGGAATATTCTTCTTTTCTCAGTAATAAGCAACAAGACAGAAGAAAAACTTTTCACTGTTGTACTTTATGATTTAGCAGGAAAATCATCTGATCCTAAGGTTTTGTTAATTTAGAGTTAGGATGTGGCCGCCTTGACATCTTGGACAGGAATGGCAGTAAGTCCAACCTAAATAAGTTGCTGCAAGATGGAGTCAGGGGTGTTGACATCAAAGACCTGCTCAACTACAACTCTGATTGTAAAGTATTCTTTCCACTGGACACTGATTGCCTGTCTGTATCTGATGCATTTGCTCTTACTCCTGCCTCACAATGTGGCAGCGGTGTAGGTACACAAATGCATTTTACAGTGCTGAGGGATCTGTAACATCAACTATTTGTTTTCAGATTATGGGTTTCTGGCTCTATCTTTATTTCCAATGCCCATATTGTTTGTGGAATGTTTGAAAAGCAGAGCTTCTAATCCAAGAATACCTTATATTATTGTCGATTATCTTTTCTGCTTAGTCATTATCATCAAGCTATTCCTGATTTTGATTGGAGAAGTGAAAAATCTCTTCCTAAGTGTTAATTAGGGAAGACTTCAGAGTCCTTTGTTTCTCTTTTAAGCTTGGAGTTAAGAGTTTGTTCAAGAGACAGTGAGAAGACCTGCCTTTGTAGGACTCTTGAAAGTTTTAATTTTAACCTTCTTTTGGGGACACTTTTGTTGACACAGATGTTTTGTAACCAAGTTGATGGACGCATAGACCAGATTAAGCAGCAGTCAGTCCAGCTAGCATTACTGCCTGACATGACATGGATGATGCAGGCAACTTCACTCACTCAAACAATGGCATAATTTAGTAAGTTCCAGTGCTTGAATCGATAATGGGGGCATGACATTTGTACTTTTCTCTTTGGTGACACTGAGTGAGGCTGTGTTCTAGACTATTTTTTCAGGAAGAAGAACCTGTTGGAATTGGCTTTCCCAGTTCTTTTGTTGCAGAAAATAATTTACCAGAGGATTACATTACACCCATGCTCTAAGGTCACCAAGGAGGATCAATTTGCCTCCCCCTTCTTTTGTTTTTAATTCAGAGTGGATATGTTCCTTGGCCAACTTATAACCCATCTTCCTGGGTCGGAATATATACACTGATGATGGTGACAAATTACTTCAATATTAGAGAAAGTCAAGAAGCTGTATTTTGTTTACTGATTTTACTGTTATTATCACTAACATTTCTGACCAGCTCAATTTTACTGACAATGTGAAGAAGATATTTCTCAAGTTTGCAGCCAACATAAGAATAGATTGAGTTGGGGATCATGAGAAAGTTTTTCAAATGTTAGAGCAGAATAAAAATCAGTTGGAAACAATGTTCCCTCTAATTTGTAATGACTAGCATGCACAAAAATCTTGTGCTGTGTAATTTTTTGCCCAGTGACAACAATATTGCGGACTGATTGTTTAAGTGGAAGTAAACTTGAAGCTATTCTAAGGATAATAAACTACCAAGTCCAGTTTGTTGTTCATTGTTTAAAAGAAATAAAATAACTGTCAATAAGAACTTTGATCTCCTCTGGATTTGATTGTTTTCATTCTCGTTCATCTACACTCTCACAATACATATGTAGCAAGCCTATAGCAGGTAATGAAGGATTTTCTCGCTGGAGTTTTTGCACACTGTCCCTATGTGATGTGCTTGCTAAATGATGCCTTAAAAAGTCAAGTTTCAAAATATCACTCCACTTTTTCCCACTTGCAAATTCTCTAGCAACGTTTGCATCATGACAATACACACAGGTAACACAAATTTCTGTCTACCCCACTCAACACGCATGCATTCATTACCAGTAACCCCATGGATTTGCAAATCCTAAGAACTTTCTACAGGGGCACAATTGAATGCATCCTGATTGGCTGCATCACTGCCTGATAGGGAAACTGTACCTCCCTTAATTGCAGGATTTTGCAGAGAGTGGTGCGGACAGCCCAGCGCATCTGGAGTTGTGAACTTCCCATGATTCAGGACATTTACAAAGACAGGTGTAAGGAAAGGGAACGAAAGATCATTGGGGACCTGAGTCACCCCAACCACAATCTATTCCAACTGCTACTATCCCGGAAACGGTACCGCAGCATAACAGCCAGGACGAACAGGCTCCGGGACAGCTTCTTCTACCAGGCCATCAGACTGATTAACTCACGCTGATTTGAGTGTATTTCTATGTTACATTGACTTTTTTAAAATATAAATTACTATGACTGCGCATTACACATTTAGGTGGAGATATAACATAAATATTTTTACTCTTCATATATTTGAAGGATGTAAAGAATAAAGTCAATTCAATTCAATTCAACCTTCTGATTTGCAAGGGCAAGGCAGTTCTGAATGCAAATGGCCAATTCACCATGGATCCCATGCATCTTAATCTTCTGGATGAGCCTCCCATGAGGGACCTTTTCAAACACCTTAATAAAATCCATGTATACAACATCCACAGCTCTACCTTCATCAGTCACCCTCATCACCGTGTCAAAAAACTCTATCAAGTTAATAAGACCCAACTTGCCCCGCACAAAGCCAGGCTGGCTCTCCTAAATTAAGACATAATTTTCCAAGTGCTCATAAATCCTATCACTGAGCATTCTCTCCAGTCACTTCTCTACCACTGATGTGAGACTCATTGAGGTTGTGTACAGTTTTGGTCCCCTAATCTGAGGAAAGACATCCTTGCCATAGAGGGAGTACAAAGAAGGTTCACCAGATTGATTCCTGGGATGGCAGGACTTTCATATGATGAAAGACTGGATGAACTAGGCTTATACTCGTTGGAATTTAGAAGATTGAGGGGGGATCTTATTGAAACATATAAAATCCAAAAGGGATTGGACAGGCTAGATGCAGGAAGATTGTTCCCGATGTTGGGGAAGTCCAGAATGAGGGGTCACAGTTTGAGGATAAAGGGGAAGCCTTTTAGGACTGAGATTAGGAAAAACTTCTTCACACAGAGAGTGGTGAATCTGTGGAATTCTCTGCCACAGGAAACAGTTGAGGCCAGTTCATTGGTTATATTTAAGAGGGGGTTAGATATGGCCCTTGTGGCTAAAGGGATCAGGGGGTACGGAGGGAAGGCTGGTACAGGGTTCTGAGTTGGATGATCAGCCATGATCATACTGAATGGCGGTGCAGGCTCGAAGGGCCGAATGGCCTACTCCTGCACCTATTTTCTATGTTTCTATGTTTCTATGTTGTGGCTCAAACTTAGTTGGTTTTTCAGTTTATAGAGATGATTTTGGGGACATAGAGGGGAGTTAGGGAGTCAGATTTGGGTTTAAGGACAAGGATGCAGGTGTCTTAGAGGCCAGATTAGTGTTTCAGGACAGAGATATGGAGGAGTTAGAGGTCCTGCCAGAGTTTAGGCCTTTGGTCTGCGCTTTGTGTTCAAAAGCCAGTGATGTGGACATTCGGAGTCTTGGCCTCTGTTTCCCACTCGAAGACAAGCGATGTGGACGTGTAACAAAGGACGTCCATGGATGTCAGGCTGTCAAGTGCTGTGGATGTGGACAAGCAGGAACAAGGGCTGGTGGCTCACCAGGTCAATGTGTCCCACCAGGTCAGTGGTTACCAGCATCAGATGTCCATGTTAGCAGGAGGCACGAGGGCTGGTGTTCCCCAAGATACGTGAGTAGGCAAGTCTGGAGTTTGAGGCCTGGAGTTCGGGTCGTATCATCAAAATCCTGGGTTGATAACAAACATTGAAACCTGAAGGTCGATCAGAGGTCTCGGAGTTGAAGCCCAATGGCTGTCGCCCTGGGCGTACATATCTGAAGTCAGCTGGGGAAGTTGGAGCCCATTGTCTGTGTTAAGTTTTGTAACTCCAAATGTTAATGAAAAGAAAAACACAGCAGTGCTTTTTTTTAAAACTCGACCATCTCACTGCACCTCAACAGGTAGGTCGTCATCTTGGGTTCATTTTAAATCTTGTTCTTCAACACTGTTATGAAAGGAAAACACAGAAGTCTGGGCGAATGTGTATGCTTAGCTTAAGCCTTGTGAGATGCATGCACATGACACGGTGGCATAATGATGTATGCCATTCATGTACTTTTACATATAACCTGTAATGAAGTACATTAATAAACAAAGAATGCTTATCAAACAATACATTTACAACATTACTGAGATATTAAATACACAACAGCCTGCGACGCCACGAGTTCACAGGAGGCTGGAGGCTCGGAGGACTGTTCTGCTGTTGGAGGGCTGTCTGTGTGCATGAGTGTGTGTGTGGGTAGCAGGGAGGAAAGAGGCTTGTTTTTCTGTTGATGTTTTGTTAATTATTATGTTCTGTTTTGTTGTGTTCTGTGTTGTTCTGCTGAGCATTGTGGACATGCTATATAGGCTCCAGAACGTGTGGCAACACTTGCAAGCTCCCCCAACACATCCTTAGGCTGTGTTGGTTGTTAATGTAAATGAAACATTTGACAGTATATTTTGATATAAGTGTGATAAATATATGAATCTGAATCTTTTAGACACTCCTTTAAACCTACTTACTGGAGAGTGCTTTTTAACTGTCAGTGCTAGTTACCTTATGTAGATTAGTCAATTTTTTTTGCATGATATGTCTATTGAGAAGCCTCTTGCAATATACTTGCTGCATTGAACAAATGCCTGTTGAAGGTGGTGTTATAAAGAAACGGAACTGGTCCCTCCGCTGTGGTGGGAAATATTTGGGTGAAGAGAAAGGACTTAACAGAAACACTATTGTGTAAAGTATTCAGGATCAGAGTCCGTGCAAAAGGCATGGTCTGAGAAGAAGACGGAGTAAAGGTCACCTTGCATGTCAGCAGACTTATGACAAATTGTCCATAATATTTGAAGTGAAGAAAAGGATGGAAACAGTTCACATCTCTTAAACAATTAGAGAAACCAGTAAATTGGCAGAAAATCTCATCTGATGTTTCATGGATACATGTGAGAAATTTAGATGTATAAAGAATAAAGGAACAATGGGGCGGGGTTATGGGTTGTGGTCCACCTAATATTGGCAAAAATCGAAAACTTGAGTGTGAGTCTATTTTGTTTATTGTTAGATTGAAAAATCATTAGTAACATAAAAACTCAATTTTTTTGTTATGCCATAATTATGTTGGGACATATCAATAGACAATAGGTGCAGGAGTAGGCTATTCGGTCCTTCGAGCCAGCACCACCATTCACTGTGATCGTGGATGATCATCCACAATCAGTACCCTGTTCCTGACTTCTCCCCATATCCCTTGACTCTGCTATCTTTAAGAGCTCTATCTAACTCTTTCTTGAAAGAATCCAGAGAATTGGCCTCCACTGCCTTCTGAGGCAGAGCATTCCACAGAACCACAACCCTCTGTGTAAAAAAGTCTTTCCTCAACTCCATTCTAAATGGTCTACCCCTTATTCGTAAACTGTGGCCTCTGGTTCTGGACTCCCCCAACATCGGAAACATGTTTCCTGCTTCTAGCGTGTACAATCCCTTAATAATCTTATATGTTTCAATCAGATCCCCTCTCATCCTTCTAAATTCCAGTGTATACAACACACATCAAAGTTGCTGGTGAACGCAGCAGGCCAGGCAGCATCTCTAGGAAGAGGTACAGTCGACGTTTCAGGCCGAGACCCTTCGTCAGGACTAAATGAAGGAAGAGTTAGTAAGAGATTTGAAAGTGGGAGGGGGAGGGGGAGAGATCCAAAATGATAGGAGAAGACAGGAGGGGGAGGGAGGGACAAGAGAAAGAATGTGTGTACTTTCTCGCACTCTCCTTTTTCTCCCTCTGTCCCTCTGACTATACCCCTTGCCCATCCTCTGGTTTCCCCCACCCCTTGTCTTTCTCCCTGGGCCTCCTGTCTCATGATCCTCTCATATCCCTTTGCCTATCACCTGTCCAGCTCTTGGCTCCATCCCTCCCCCTCCTGTCTTCCCCTATCATTTTGGATCTCCCCCTCCCCCTCCCACTTTCAAATCTCTTACTAACTCTTCCTTCAGTTAGTCCTGACGAAGGGTCTCGGCCTGAAATGTCGACTGTACCTCTTCCTAGAGATGCTGCCTGGCCTGCTGCGTTCACCAGCAACTTTGATGTGTGTTGCTTGAATTTCCAGCATCCGCAGTATTCCTGTTGTTTCCAGTGTATACAAGCCCAGTCGCTCCAATCTTTCAACATTCCCGCTATCCCTGGAATTAACCCAGTGAACCTACGTTGCACTTGCTCCATAGCAAGAATGTCCTTCCTCAAATCTGGAGACCAAAACTTCACACAATACTCCAGGTGTGGTCTCACTAGGGCCCTGTACAGCTGCAGAAGGACCTCTTTGCTCCTATACTCAACTCCCCTTGTTATGAAGGCCAACATGCCATTAGCTTTCTTCACTACCTGCTGTACCTGCATGTTTACTTTCAGAGACTGATGAACCTTGTATAAAATGAATGAGAATTTTAAAAAAACAGCAGATGCGACAGCTCTATTCTGGTGTCTTGCTCATTTCCAATTTGCATCACACCATTGATCAGAATCAGAATCAGATTCAAAATCAGAATCAGAATCAGAATCACGTTTATATATGTCGAGGAATTTGATGATAATGCAGCAACAGTACATTGCAATGCATAATAATAAAAACCTGTAAATTACAGTAAGTATACATATATTAAAAAGTTACTTTAAGCAAGTAGTGCAAAAAGGGAAAAGGAAAGTTGTGAGGTAGTGTTCATGGGTTCAGTGTCCATTCAGAAATCTGATGGCAGAGGGGAAGAAACTGTTCCTGAATCACTGAGCGTGGGGCTTTAGGCTCCTTTTTTGAGGCATCGCTCCTTGAGGATGTCCAGGATGCTGGGGAGCACTGATAGTTGTGCTTTCAAATATCCAGACAGTAAATTTTAGGAGAAGCAACACCTCATATACTGTCTAGGTAGTCTCCAGCCCCTTGGTAAGAACATAGAATTCTCCAACTTCTGGTAATTCCTTCCCCTTCCCTTCCCCTATCCCCATTTCACTCTGCCCCTCCCCCAGCTGCCTATCACCTCCCTCATGGTTCTGCTTCCTTCTACTACCCATTGTGTTTTCCCCTATTCCTTCTTCACCCTTCCTGCCTATCTCCTCCCCCACCCCTTTATCTTTCCCCTTACTGATTTTTCACCTGGAACCTACCAGCCTTCTCCTTCCCACCCTCCCCCCACCTTCTTTATAGGGCCTCTGCCCCTTCCCTCTTCAGTCCTGACAAAAGGTTCCAGCCCAAAACGTTGACTGATCATTTCCACGGATGCTGCCCAACCTGCAAAGTTCCTCCAGCGTGTTGTGAGTGTTGCTTTGACCCCAGCATCTGCAGAGTATTTTGTGTTTAGTAAATTTTAAAACTTTCTACCTAAACCTATCCACTTTAACTCAATGCTTAAAATTCCCCTCTATTCACCTTTTGGCCAGCAAATTTCTTTGCTTTCTGAGAAATCCTATGGAATTTTACAGCATTATATATTTGTAAGTAGTTATTAAGATGAATGGAACAACGATATAATATATTATACCAGATTACACTCAAATTTAGCCAGTAGAATTTATAACAGAAAGATATTGAACCTTTTCATATTCTGTCTCTGGAGAAATAGGTCAAGCATCAACTTTTCTAGCAGGCTGTTGACCTGGGAACAAGGGTTATATAGTTCTTACTAGCATCTGTAGTGTGTTGTTGTAAATGTCATCTGTAGTTGGTGGTTGAGAATACTAAGCTGATATCTCAGTGTTGAGGTGTCAGCACTCAGGATTAACCCTTGAGGTATTAGAAAAATAACCTTGAACTTTAAGGACATGCAGCTGCTTCCTCAACAGATGTACATTACTGCACAAGTCGCTTAATAAAAATATTCCATGCTATACAATGCATTAATTTTATCCAAATATTTATATAAATTAAGTAACACTGAATATGATGATCTGGGATATCAACACTGCACACTAGACAGATATCAGAGAACAAGATTCCATTTTATCCAGTTCCAGATTTCTAATAGTTTGTAACAAAGTCCACCTTTAGTACTTTGTGCAGTTTCTTCTTCATTAATTACCCAGATCATCTTTCACTGTAACAGCAGGGCAGTCATTGGCCAAACTTTCATACTTTCCTTGTGTAGAAGGAAACCATTCAACTATCAAACAATTGCAGTTCTCAATTCTCTCAAATATGCACGTTATCAGACCTCTAATTCTCTTCCCATCCACCTGCACTGGGCACAATTTGCATTCATGGATCAATCTGACAACCAGTATGACAATATGATGTGGGAAGAGACCAGAGCTCTAGGGGAAGCCCACATAACCACAGGGAGAACATGCAAACTCCACATAGAAGGATCAGAGGTCAGAATGAAACCTGGGTTGCCAGAACTGTGAGACACCCATATTACATGCATTAATATTGTGCCACTGTTCTGCTGGAAAAATAATAACTTCTAAACAATGTATGTCACAGATATTATTGTAAATCACACAACAAGTGACCTATCATGAATAACTTACAATGCAAAATAGGCAACCAAGTTGTAAAGCTCTGGAACCTGTGGCCTACTAACCAGTCAGAGCCATAGAGCACAAACATATGCCTTTTGCCCACTTCAATCATGCCAACCTTTTTTTGCCTATTTTTTTGCCTAAGTGCATTTGCTCATATCAGGACCATATCCATCTTCGCCTTGTCTATTTAACTGTCTGTCTAAATACTTCTTAATTGAAGTAATTGAATCAGATTCCACTAAATCTCTGGCAGATATTAACTACTCCCTTAAGAGAGCAATCATATTCCTCAGATCCCCTTTAAAACTTTTTCTTCTCACCTTAATTATACCTTCTTGTTTTTGATACCCCTATCAAAGCAAAAGGCTTTTGACAAGGCATCCTTGTCTTTCATAATCTTACAAAATTCTATTAAGCCATCCCCCAGTCTCCTTCACTCCAGGGAAAAACAAGCTCAGCCTATCCAGTCTCTCCTCATAACAAAAGTCCTCCAATCCAGGCAACGCATTGGTAGATCTCCTCTGCACTCTCTTCAGTACAATCACATTCTCCCTCCAGTGTGACAACTAGAACAATACACAATACTTCAAGTGCGACCTAACCAGTGTTTTGTACATCTGCAACACAACACTCTCATCTCTTAGAATCTCTTCTCCAAACTATGAAAACAAGTATGCTATGTGCCTTCTGTATCACCCTGTCAAGCTTTGTCACCATTTGCAGAACGTGGACCTTGAGTCTCTCTGTTCATCAACATTCCTTAATGCCCCGCAATTTAGTAATAAGTCGTACTTACCCCTGTTTGGGGTACATCACCTCACATTCGCCAGGATTAAATTCCATCTGCCAATGCTCCACCCAACTTTCCACCTGATCTATTCCCTTCCGCAGCCTTCCTTCCTTGCTATCCAGAACATTGTCAATTTTCATGTAATTTGCAAACTCATTGATCATGTCTCCGACATTCACATCTGTCATTAAGATATATCACAAACAGCAAAGGTGAAGCACTGATCCTTAAGGTACTCTAACTGTTCTCCCAATTACATCACATAAATAGTATCTGGGCATTAGGCTCCTGCCCTTTCTAAGAATTTAGTGAGTTATATATTAATTACCTATTAAACTCACTGCAGAAAGATAAGTTTGGTTATTAATGACCCTGTCACCTTTTTGACCAATTATTTAATGATTACCTGTCAACCTTCAGCCCAGAAAGTGAAAAATTTAATCTTTGCAAATTCCTGCATGGAATGAATTGTTTTATAAAAAGTCAAATATAAAATTGCTGATTCATTTTTTAAATTTTGTATTTGTCATATTCTAAATTAGTCTTTGCTTCTTTTTTTATTTAATGGTTGATTTCACTTGAATTCACTTGCTCTCATTCCTTTCCTTGTTGTTTCCATGCTTCTTTCTCAAAGCAATTCATTTTTGGAACTAACACTGAGAATGGAAAAACAATTGAAATGGAAAAGTAAAGGAAAAAATCCACCTAACAACTCTAAGTGAGAGTGCCCTGCTCCTGTCTGTTGCATTTCAATGAGATCCAATAAATGGAGAGGAACTCAAAATAGAAACTGTTTCTCCTCATCAGGGAGGGAATATGTTCTTCCAGATTGTAATCATTGAAGCACAAAAGAGTTGAATGTTCAATAATTCTTCTTTAATACTTCTAAGAATAAAGAATCGTGGAATTAAGAAAGCGTGATGGCACATGACAATTCCCTTTAGCCCAATGAGTTCATACTAGCTCCTCGTACAGCAATCTATTGTTCCATTTTCCTGTTTTTTCCCTTATAGACCTACAAATAATTTTCTGTCAGGTGTTTATGCATTTCCCTAGGAAAGCTCTTATTAACTCTGCTTCCACAACCCTTAATTTCAGATCACAGCTACTCCCTGTATTCTAAAGTAAAATGTCTTCTCACATTTACTGATCCTTTGCACATCACTTTCAATTGTTTTCCCTGATCCTTGAGTCACTGCCGAGGAGCAAAGATTCCCTCTCTTTCCTTCATCTGTTTTAACTCCTTCTTAAAATGTTGCATATCAAAATCTGCAATGCTAATAATTTGAACTTGTATTTGCTACTTCAGGTTTGTCTGTGACCTCTGAAAACATAAAGTACAAGCTGAATGAACCAGCTCCACTGCTGTCAAAGTTAAATTAAGGTTTGTGTCATTTTCGTTCTCAGAATCCTTGCGACAGGGTCGCTTGGCTTGTCTCTGCTGATAGATGCCACTTGTCCACTTACAGACATCTCAATTCCAATTTCATTGTCCTTTGCACAAGGAAACTGCCTCTTGTACACCTGATCCTCCAGGGACTTGGTTATCTGTCCTCTGAAAGGAATCCTTCCCCGCATTGCAACATGCATTCATTCTTTGATAACACTCCCAAAGAACTAACTGAGAGGCAGCTGGTGTCTCAAGTAAGAACTGAAAGAAAAGGACCCACTAAACTGAGAAATTTAACCATAGATGCCCACTGCTCTGAAAGTAAAATTATGTTGTACGTGGAAGCCCTTTGGTGGTGTTTTCAAACAGCCACTCATGAATTCCATATTTTTGTTCCTTTTGACTCAGAGATGTCTGATACAGTGTTAAAGCTGGAAAAAAAGTTGGTACAGGTAACCCTCTAGGTCCAGAAACTATGTTACTTCTTGTGTAACTGCTTTTGCATTGGCCCTTCAGTTTAATAGAAGGAAGCATAAGACTTAAGCATCCTGTGGATGTTTATAATTCTCCAAAGACTAAGCTTATATGTGCAAATAAGTTTTGATTAAATACTTCATTTGTCACAATCAATACAAGCGGAAGAAAGGATGGACATGATTCAGTTACATTATCATTAGTGTTTGCTTATTTCTTACAAGTGAAATATTGTGCAGAGTTTGAAGACAAAATGCAAAACTTGCTCAATTTTAATAATTGAAAACAATATCAAATTTGACACCTGTTTGACTTTTATAATTAAATCTTGCTCCGTTGTATGAATGCTGTGCTGCAGTTATGTGTCAAGAAAATTACCTTGCTCAGTCATCTCCTACTGCTTCACTCACAACTCAGAATGGAATTGTATCGTGTGTGAGCAGGTTTCAAACTCATGGATGCAACTATGCCCCAGTTCAACTTCTCTCTCGTTTAACTTATTAATTATGTGGCACCCAGGATAAAAAATACATTTTTAAGAAAGTTGGTTGGATTGTACTCAAATTATTGGGACCCCTTAGCAATTTTAACCTGAGTAGGATCTCCAAGAGAAGGAAATCAAAGGAAAAAGGTCTTCATGTTATTTTAAAAGTTTCTTCCCCCAGGCAGTTAATCTGAGCAACAATTATAGTTAGCCACTTCCATCACCTCGGTCACTGTACTGCATTGCAAGTACTTCAAATTACTTTTTATAATGTTACTTATCTTGTAAATACATGCTGGTATTTATGTATTCATACACATTTTATTCAATTTCTGTACTTTAATCTCTAACTTTATTTTTTTTATATTCTTCTTTTACAAACAAAAAACAAAAAAAAATACAGCACATCGACTAAAACCACGACCTTAACAAAATCAAATTAAATATTGAGCAGCAAAAGGGAGAAAATATAAAGGCAAAAGTAAACATACACAGCAGAGGTGCACCGCACCAAAAAACCTCAGTCCTCACCCCTTAAGAAAGTCCAGTACAGGGCCCCATATCCTTTCAAAGATGTCCCCTCCGTCCTCATTACATAGTTTCAGTCTCTCCAAATGTAAAGTATTTGTCAGTTCTCTCAGCCACAGATTCTATGTAGGCACAGAGTCCATTTTCCACATTTGCAGGATTAACTTCTTAACAATCATCATTCCAAACAATACAGCCATTTTTTCATACATATTGGCTGAAGATAGGGAGCTTGTTGCTCCAAGGATGGCTATAAGTGGGTCTGGTTCCCACCGCTTCCCAAAAGCCTCAGAGAAACAGTGAAAAGTACTTTTCCAGTATGCATAAGGCTTACAACATGACCAGAATGAATGTGACAAGTTACTGTTCACAGATTTACATCTATTACAAACTGGTGAAACATCAGGGTAGAAATTGTGCAACTTTTCTTTGGAATAATGGAGTCTATGTATTGTTTTAAACTGTGTCTGACATTGACCGAACAATCATGTATATTCTTTAAACACTCATCCCAGACCTCCTCTGTCAGTTCTATTCCCATGCCTGTTTAAGACCTGCAGTATTCACCCGAGCTCTATTATGTAAGATCTGATAAAAATAGGATACCGCACTATGAGTAACAGGATCAGATTTATTTATTGCCTCCAGGGACTCATGTTTGTCTAAAACTTCGAAGTTTATTCTTATAATTGTCCAATGTTATTTTTGTTGCATATCACGCCAACATGGCGCAGCAAATTTCTAATACATTGAAATGTATATGCAAATAAAGTTGATCCTTGAGAAGATCCCAAAAAGAAAGCTTAGTTGCATTGCCCCAGTGCCTCTTCTCCTGACACCCCTATTTTTTCATTCCTGATCACAAGATTCCACAAAATAAAAGCCGGAGCAGCAGAACTTACCACTCACAAAAATTAACTTATGAGTAGAGCTAAGTTGATGTGCATGTTTCGGGATATGAAAAAAACCAATGACACTGATTTTACCTGTATGATTCTACCTGTGTGGTTAAATATGTGAGTGAGTTAAAACCTTGGCTGCTGCACAGAAAGCATGGCCTGTTTTTTTTTAACAGTTTGACCTTACTTAAGTCTTCCCAGCTGCATTCCCACTCACTGAGAAGTAGAATTGGAAATGGCTGGCCTAAAGGGCAAAAACAATTTGCAGTTTTCAAGAGCTATGATTCCTGGGGGGCGGAGCAAATAATCAATTTTCACTATTTCACAGGTTCACTGGCCCTGATCCTGTCATACAGGTTGGATTGCAACAAGTACCAAGGTACCTTTTAAGATATTATATTCCCAGCTGTGCAATTTCAAGCCATAAAGTGCACTGATATGATAAAGACCTCTGTGTGTCATGTGTTCTCCAAAGCCTGCTCCTTTGACACATCACACTTTGTGAAATGTCATCACACAAAGCTGCTCAATACAGTCACCTCTCAACACATCAAGTTTAACACTGAGAAACCGGAGAACCTCCGGTCTAGATTGATTTGATTCTTCGAGCCAGGGAAACTATGATAATGAAGATACAGGAATGTTACAGATCCAATTCTTCGAGTTTTCAAATTCAAGCACATGAACGGGTTCCTAAAAGGAATTCAGTTATTAATGTTACATTTGTATAAACATTTTTCATTATAATCATTGTTCTCTATTATAAATATATTACCTAGTTACTTATTAAAGACTAGGTCATTAAATGCTCAAATAGATAAAAGAAATGCAACATTCAAAACTAGAACAGTATCTATATCTGTCTTTATTCTTTTGTTGTATTGTCGCTTGACACATTCAGTACAGAGGTATGTAAAACCTAAAGTTGTGAGAGGCCTTTATTCTGCATTGCACATAGTTTATTATGCTGAAATGGATGGTAATTAGCAATCTGCAAAACCAGTAAATTTGGTATGAGGCAGATATGTTAATTTAATTTTGGATCAGTCAACCAGACATTTTTTTTTTATCTTCTGATGCCTGAGAAAAGTAACTCAACTTAGAAATTATAAACCTTCTGATTCAGTCATGGAATCTTGGTAAATCAGTTTAATTGGCTTTATAAATTTATAATAAATTAAGCTCAGAGCTGGAATTACAGAAATATGCAAAGCTACAACTTTTAAAAAATATAAAGTGCTTCACATTTACATTGAAAATATCCTATTTGCAGTGTTGAAGCAATTTTAAATGACTATAATTTCAAGAGAATTTAATGTTATTTTTAAATGAGAAGCTTGTGATAGTATCAAGTATCTGCACAGGAAGCAAACTTTAAAAACAATTCTGATCCTGCAGCCTTATAGATCAAGTGACTGTTAAAAATCAGGTAGATTAATTTGGCAAAATGTTTGAAGTACAGTTTTTCAGGGTTACACCCTTACTTAGAAACTTCAGGATGAAGTTCTGATTATTCACTTGGAAGCGATTTTATTGCTGGGCTCCTCCTCCAGCCTGCCGATGAAAAGTGAAAGGTGCTTATCTGTGTTGGCAGGCAACCAGTCCATGCTCAAGGGCAGTTCGTTGGCCAGGTAACCAATGCACTCTTGTGAGCAGGATGGAGCAGTCCGCCAGTCTACTCCTGGGTGCAGATCAGTGGCTGATGTCAAGTTCACTACTGGGACATAACCAAAAAAATGTTGAAAGCACTTTGCAATGCCTGTGGAAAAAGGACACAGAATCATCTTTGATCTTGCTTCCACAGATGCTATCTGATGTGCTATGTGCCCCCATCATTTCTGTTTTTGTTTCACATTTTCAGCTTCTGCAGTATTTTTTAATTATAACTCACGTTTGCAATATAGCGACTGATCCACTCTTTGAGGCAGACCATCTGGAAGTGCAATTATTCATCCTCTGATGGGACAGGAGTTCATCTTAATCTGCTCTCAAGAAGTGGATCAAGAGATAGGCAATGAATCTGCTCTGAAATAGTACAGTAAGAATGGATGACCGATTCTCTTTTATGAAATGTACCAGACAGAAAAGTAGCTTAAGGAAAATTATCTTCAATTTAACTCATGCTTTTGCCTCCTAAGCACTTTCTAAGCCTTGAAAAATCATTGAGGTAGTCCTGCGGCTTCTCTGTTCAGTTCTCGATGTCTGAGTGAAATTTTCCCCAATGTTTTCAAATCACTTGGTGCATGCAAGCCCCTAACTATCCCTGCATTGTCCATTTGTGAAGTCACTAATGTCTGATTCTGCCTCCCCTGCCCATCATCTGTCTTCCAGCTGTTTCCCAGCCCCACAGACAGCTGGCTCTTCTCTCACTCTCAGGTTATAATTTAAAGCAGACTCTACATTACATTTGATATGACGATTCTGAGTTTTCCTTCTGGTACTCATCCTGACTGAATTATTTTCAATTATTTTTGATCCATTGTCTCAGCTTCATTGTGGTTAAAGGAGAGCTTTTCATCCAGGTAAGCAATGTGATGATAATACTCTGTTCTTGTCCCACTATGCATGCACGCACATACACACACGTCAACACACACACACACACACACACACACACACACACACACACTTTATAAGAATGCAGAAATGGTACATTTTGAAAGCTTATGAAACAATTATATGAGAATAAACATGAATTGTCTTTCTTAATTCATGTTCTCCAATGTTAATATCAAAATATATGCCAAGATTTTTGCTGATGTCATTTCTTCGGCAGTTTGGATGGGGCACGACTGCGCAAACACGTGAAGGTTGGCCTGTGAGACAGTGGGAGAGCTTAAAAAGTGAGCAGATTAACGGAGCGGGTGACAGAGCAGTGAGAGACAGAGTAGGAAGGCTTTGGCTTGAGAGGCTTCGGCGGGCAGAGGCTGAGGACGAGCTTGCTCCCAGTGAGATAAGGGCAGGTAAGTTCCTTTAATTAATCTAATTAACTTAGAAGTAGGTAACAGACGCAGCAGTTAGGGCAGTTGAGTGCTTCATTTGCAGTATGTGGGAAGTCAGGGTGGGCACAATTGTCCCTGATGACTACACCTGTAAAAAGTGCATCCAGCTGCAGCTTCTGACAAACCGAGTTAGGGAACTGGAGCTGGAGCTGGATGAACTTTGGATCATTCGTGAGGCAGAGACAGAAATAGACAGGAGTTTCAGGGAAATAGTCACCCCTAAAAGTCAGGAGGCAGGTAGCTGGGTGACTGTCAGGAGAGGGAAGGGGAATAGACAGAATGAGCAGAGCACCCCTGTGGCCATTCCCATCAATAATAAGTATATCATTTTGGATGCTGTTGATGGGGACGACCTACCAGGGACAAGTTGCAGTGGTTGTGTCTCTGGCACCGAGACGGGACCCTCAGCTCAGAAGGGAAGGAGGGAAAAAGAGGAGAGCAGTAGTGATAGGGGATTTGATAGTTAGGGGGACAGATAAGAGGTTCTGTGGGAGAGATCAAAAATCCCGGATGGTCTGTTGCCTCCCTGGTGCCAGGGTCCGCGACATCTCGGATCGAGTTCTCAGTATTCTCAAGAGGGAGGGTGAGCAGCCAGATGTTGTGGTCCATGTAGGGATCAATGACGTGTACAGGAAGAAGGAGGAGGTCCTGCAAAGACAGCTTAGGGAGTTAGGTGCAAGTTGAAGGACAGGACCTCCAGGGTTGCAATCTCAGGATTGCTCCCTGTGCCACATGCTAGTGACGCTAGAAATAGGAAGATAATGCAGTTAAATACGTGGCTAAGGAGTTGGTGCAGGAGGGAGGGCTTCATGTTTCTGGACAATTGGGCCTTGTTCCAGGGAAGGTGGGACCTGTTCCGATGGGACGGGTTGCACCTGAACTGGAGGGAGACTAACATCCTTGCGGGAAGCTTTGCTAGTGCTGCTCCGGGGGGTTTAAACTAGATTTTCAGTGGGAGGGGAACCAGAGTGTTAGAGCAGATAGTGAGGTGGAGGAAGATAAAGGTCATGTGAGAACTGCAAGTATAGTGCATGGAGTAAAGCCAGATCAAACATATAAAGAGGCATTGAGGAAAGAGAAGCAGAATAAAGGGTGTAAAGGTAGTAAGGTAGAAGGGCTAAGGTGCATGTACTTCAATGCAAGAGGCATCAGAATCAAAGGTGACGAACTGAGAGCTTGGATACATACATGGAATTATGATGTAGTGGCCATTACAGAGACTTGGCTGGCACCAGGGCAGGAATGGATTCTCAATATTCCTGGATTTCAGTGCTTTAAAAGGGATAGAGAGGGGGGAAAGGGGAGGAGGGGTGGCACTACTGGTCAGGGATACTATTACAATTACAGAAAGGGTGTATAATGTAGCAGGATCCTCTTTTGAGTCAGTATGGGTGGAAGTCAGGAACAAGAAGGGAGCAGTTACTCTATTGGGGGTATTCTATAGGCCCCCTGGTAGCAGCAGAGATACAGGGGAGCAGATTGTGAGGCAGATTTTGGAAAGGTGCAAAAATAACAGAGTTGTTATCATGGGTGACTTTAACTTCCCTAATATTGATTGGCACCTGATTAGTTCCAATGGTTTAGACAGGGCAGAGTTTGTTAAGTGTGTCCAGGATGGATTCCTGTCACAGTATGTTCACAGGCCGACAAGGGGGAATGCCATACTAGATCTAGTATTAGGTAATGAACTGGGTCAGGTCACAGATCTCTCAGTGGGTGAGCATCTGGGGGACAGTGATCACCGCTCCCTGGCCTTTAACATTATTATGGAAAAGGAGAGATTCAGAGAGGACAGAAAAATTTTTAATTGGGGAAGGGCAAATTACGAGGCTATAAGGCTAGAACTTGCGAGTGTGAATTAGGATGATGTTTCTGCAGGGAAATGTACTATAGACATGTAGTCAATGTTTAGGGATCTCTTGCAGGATGTTAGGGATAAATTTGTCCCAGTGGGGAAGATAAAGAATGCTAGGGCGAAGGAACCATGGGTGACAAGTGAGGTGCAAAATCTAATCAGGTGGAAGAAGGCAGCATACATAAGATTTAGGAAGCAAGGATCAGATGTGTCTATTGAGGAATATAGGGTAGCAAGAAAGTAGCTTAAGAAGGGGCTGAGGAGAGCAAGAAGGGGGCATGAGAAGGCTTTGGTGAGTAGGCTAAAGGAAAACCCCAGGGCCTTCTTCAATTATGTGAAGAAAAAAAGGATGACAGGAGTGAAGATAGGACCGATTAGAGATAAAGGTGGGAAGATGTGCCTGGAAGCTATGGAAGTGAGCGAGGTCCTCAATGAATACTTCTCTTCAGTATTCACCAATGAGAGGGAACTTGATGAGGTGAGGACAATATGAGTGAGGTTGATGTTCTGGAGCATGTTGATATTAAGGGAGAGGAGGTGTTGGAGTTGTTAAAATACATTAGGATGGATAAGTCCCCAGGGTCTGATGGAATATTCCCCAGGCTGCTCCACTAGGCAAGGGAAGAGACTGCTGATCCTCTGGCTAGGATCTTTATGCCCTTGTTGTCCACAGGAATGGTGCCAGAGGATTGGAGGGAGGCGAATGTTGTCCCCTTGTTCAAAAAAGGTAGTAGGGATAGTCCGGGTAATTATAGACCAGTAAGCCTTACGTTTGTGGTGGGAAAGCTGTTGGAAATGATTCTTAGAGATAGGATCTATGGGCATTTAGAGAATCATGGTCTGATCAGGGACAGTCAGCACGGCTTTGTGAAGGGCAGATCGTGTCTAACAAGCCTGATAGAATTCTTTGAGGAGGTGACCAGGCATATAGATGAGGGTAGTGCAGTGGATGTGATCTATATGGATTTTAATAAGGCATTTGACATGGTTCCACACAGTAGGCTTATTCAGAAAGTCAGAAGGCATGGGATCCAGGGAAGTTTGGCCAGGTGGATTCAGAATTGGCTTGCCTGCAGAAAGCAGAGGGTCATGGTGGAGGAAGTACATTCAGACTGGAGGATTGTGACTAGTGGTGTCCCACAAGGATCGGTTCTGGGACCTCTACTTTTCGTGATTCTTATTAACGACCTGGATGAAGGGGTAGAAGGGTGGGTTGACATGTTTGCAGACGACACAAAGTTTGGTGGTGTTGTGGATAGTGTAGAGGATTGTCGATGATTGCAGAGAGACATTGATAGGATGCAGAAGTGAAGATCTTCGGTATTCACTAAGGAGAAGGATATTGAATTGTGTAAGGTAAAGGAAACAAGTAGGGTAGTTATGGAAAGTATGACAATTAAAGAAGAGGAAGTACTGGCACTTTTAAGGAATATAAAAATGGATAAGTCTCCGGTTCCAGACAAGATATTCCCTAGGACTTTGAGGGAAGTTAGTGTAGAAATAGCAGGGGCTCTGACAGAAATATTTCAAATGTTATTAGAAACGGGGATGGTGCCGGAGGATTGGCGTATTGCTCATGTGGTTCCATTGTTTAAAAAGGGTCCTAAGAGTAAACCTGGCAATTATCGGCCTGTGAGTTTGACGTCAGTGGTGGGTAAATTGATGGAAAGTATTCTTAGAGATGGTGTCTATAATTTTCTGGATAGACAGTGTCTGATTAGGAACAGCCAACATGGATTTGTGCGTGGAAGGTCATGTTTGACAAATCTTATTGAATTTTTTGATGAGGTCACTAAGAAAGTTGACGAGGGTAAAATGGTGGATGTTGACTATATGGACTTCAGTAAGGCCTCTGACAAGGTTCCACACGGAAGGTTAGTTAGGAAGGTTCAATCATTAGGCATTAATATGGAAGTAGTAAAATGGATTCAACAGTGGCTGGATGGGAGATGCCAGAGAGTAGTGGTGGATAACTGTTTGTCAGATTGGAGGACAGTGTGTAGCGGTGTGCCTCAGGGATCTATACTGGGTCCAATGTTGTTTGTAATATTTATTAATGATCTGGATGATGGGGTGGTAAATTGGATTAATAAGTATGCAGATGATACTAAGATAGGTGATGTTGTGGATGATGAGGTAGGTTTTCAAAACTTGCAGAGAGATTTAGGACAGTTAGAAGAGTGGGCTGAAAGATGGCAGATGGAGTTTAATGCTGAAAAATGTGAGGTGCTACATTTTGGTAGAAATAATCAAAATAGGACATACATGGTAAATGGTAGGGCATTGAAGAATGCAGTAGAACAGAGGGATCTAGGAATAATGACTGCAATTCAGTTCCCTGAAGATGGAATCTCATGTGGATAAGGTGGTGAAGAAAGCTTTTGGTTTGATGGCCTTTATAAATCAGAGCATTGAGTATAGTAGTTGGGATGTAATGTTGAATTTGTATGAGGCATCAGTAAGACCAAATCTGGAGTATTGTGTACAGTTCTGGTCACCGAATTGAAGGAAAGATGTCAATAAAATTGAGAGAGTACAGAGAAGGTTTACTAAAATGTTGCCTGGGTTTCACCTTCTAAGTTACAGAGAAAGGTTGATCAAATTGGGTCTTTATTCTTTAGAGCGTAGAAGGTTGAGGGGGGACTTGATAGAGGTGGTTAAAATTATGAGGGGGATTGATAGAGTTGACATGGTTAGACTTTTCCCATTGAGAGTGGGGAAGATTCAACAAGAGGGCATGGGTTGAGAACTAGAGGACAAAAGTTTAGGGGTAACATGAGGGGGAACTTCTTTACTCAGAGTGGTAGCTGTGTGGAATGAGCTTCCAACAGAAGTGGTTGAGGCAGGTTCGATGTTGTCGTTTAAAGTTAAATTGGATAGATATATGGACAGGAAAGGAATGGAGGGTTATGGGCTGAGTGCAGGTCAGTGGGACTAGGATAGGGTAAGAGTTCGGCACCGACTAGAAGGGCCGAGATGGCCTGTCTCCGTGCTGTAATTGTTATATGGTTATAATGTTAAGTGGGCTGAGAAGTGGCAGATGGAGTTCAACCCGGAGAAGTGCGAGGTGGTACACTTTGGAAGGACAAACTCCAAGACAGACTACAAGGTAAATGGCAGGATACTTGGTAGTGTGGAGGAGCAGAGGGATCTGAGGGTACATGTCCACAGATCCCTGAACGTTGCCTCACAGTTAGATAGGGTCGTTAAGAAAGCTTATGGGGTGTTAACTTTCATAAGTCAAGGGATAGAGTTTAAGAGTCGCGAGGTAATGATGCATCTCTATAAAACTCTGGTTAGGCCACACTTGGAGTACTGTGTCCAGTTCTGGTCACCTCACTATAGGAAGGATGTGGAACCATTGGAAAGGATACAGAGGAGGTTTACCAGGACGCAGCCTGGTTTACAGAGTATGCATTATGATCAGAGATTAAGGGAGCTAGGGCTTTACTCTTTGGAGAGAAGGAGGATGAGAGAAGACATGATAGAGGTGTACAAGATATTAAGAGGAATAGATAGAGTGGATAGCCAGCGCCTCTTCCCCAGGGCACCACTGCTCAATACAAGAGGACATGGCTTTAAGGTAAGGGGTGGGAAGTTCAAGGGGGATATTAGAGGAAGGTTTTATACTCAGAGAGTGGTTGGTGCATGCAATTCACTGCCCGAGTCAGTGGTGGAGGCAGATACACTAGTGAAATTTAAGAGACTACTAGACAGGTATATGGAGGAATTTAAGGTAGGGGGTTATATGGGAGGCAGGGTTTGAGGGACAGCACAACATTGTGGGCCAAAGGGCCTTTACTGTGCTGGTCTATTCTATGTTCTATGTTCTAAAAGCAACATTCCACAGGACTGCTTATTTTAATTTAAAATGACATGTGTTCCTGTGATAACTAGATTACAAAACAATCACCTAAAGTGGTTTTATATTTAAACAAAATACAAGGACTGAAGATCTCCTATCTCTTGTTGCTTTTCACCCTGTCTGTACTAATAATGAAAATATCTAAGGTATGGTAAGGAATATATTAAAAATGTCAATCTTCCAACACTAAAGCAATAACCACATAAACATATAACCATATAGCAATTACAGCACGGAAACAGGCCATCTTGGCCCTTCTAGTCCATGTTGAACTCTTACTCTCACCTAGTCCCACTGACCTGCACTCAGCCCATTCCTTTCCTGTCCATATGTCCAATATAACTTTAAATGACAACATCGAACCTGCCTCAACCACTTCTGCTGGAAGCTCATTCCACACAGCTACCACTCTCTGAGTAAAGAAGTTTCCCCTAAAGTTTTGCCCTTTAACTCTCAACTCATGTCCTCTTGTTTGAATCTCCCCCACTCTCAATGGAAAAAACCTATCCATGTCAACTCTATCTATCCCCCTCATAATTTTAAATACCTCTATCAAGTCCCCCCTCAACCTTCTACGCTCCAAAGAATAAAGACCCAACCTATTCAACCTTTCTCTGTAACTTAGGGGATGAAACCCAGGTAACGTTCTAGTAAATCTTCTCTGTACGATAGAAAGATGATAGGAAGAAAAAATCAAAATGGCTCCCGCCGCACTCCTGCTCCGATTCTCAGAAATTGAACATTGTAAATCAATTAAATGAATATACAACTTTTGCACATCTATACCTGCAGATAGCAACAACAATAGTTATGTATATATGGAGTTTTAATAATAATATGATAGTTTCTTCATGCTGTTTTCTTTCTTCTTTATGAACTGCAGGGGACCAGTATCCTAGCTGGAAAGTTTGCTCGTGCTACTCCGGAGGATTTAAACTAGGAAGGTGAACAGGTGGAGGGTTGAGGGCAAGAAAGACAGTGTGACAAGTAAGATTGAAAGGAAGGATGGTGAAGGGCAGGTAAATGAATATGGTGGGACTGATGGACTGAAATGTGTTTATTTCAGTATTACAAGTATTCTGGGTAAGGAAGAAGAATTAGAGCCCCTGCAACCTTCCAGCAGATCATGGAGAAAATGGTGGGGGGGTATGAACTTGCTTGAGGTATTGGTATATCTGTGCGACCTCATAGTGTTTGGGTCCACCTTGAAGGAACAGGAAACGAGGCTACTGAAGGTGCTGGGCCACCTGAAATCTGAAGGGTTAAAAGTTTCCCTGGACAAGTGTCAATTCTGCAAGACATCTGTCAGCTATATTGGGCACATAGTCGCATGGGATGGAGTAGTTATGGATCCATCTAAGATAGAGGAGGTGACCACATGGCCAAGGCCTCAGACTGTGAGTGCTTTGCACTCATTCTTTGAGCTCTGTGGGTATTATCGGAGGTTTGTGAAGGGCTAGGTCACCCTTTAAATCAGCTTGTGTGTGATTACCCTCCCTTGGGGAAGAAAGGGAGAAGGACAAAGGAGAGGAGGGTAAAGAGTACCTTAGCCCTTCGGAGCCTTTTGGAGTGAGGTTGGATGCAGAATGTGAAGAGGCATTTCAGTTGTTGAAGGAGCTGCTGACACAGGTGGCTGTCCTGGCTTTTGCAGATCCCCGATTGCCGTATGTACTGCACACGATGCCAGCCGAGAGGGCTTAGGGGGTGTCCTGTATCAGGATCAGGGCGCCGGGTTGAGACCTGTTGTGTTTGTCAGCTGGAGTCTGGCGCCCTCTGAGAAAAACTATCCCACGCACAAGTTGGAATTCCTGGCATTGAAATGGGCTGTGGTGAATAAGTTGAGTGAGTTGAGCCGGTGTAAGATCTGGTTCCTCAACTCCAATCTGGGCTATCCTCTCAGTAATGGAGGCACTGCAGCATGTTCTGTCTTCTCCACTCAGGCCATGTCTCCCTTTTCGACCGCTGACCAAATGGTCCTGATGCCCGGGTGATCTCACAGAACAGCTGCCACTTCCCCAGGACACAATTCCAGTAACTGGTTTGTCTTCAGGAGCAGTCAGGTTACAGTAAACTTGTGGAATGGAACCATCAGAAGTCCCAATTGATCTACCGCTCAATCCTGCCCTTCCCTTCCCTCTGCCTTCTCCGTGATGGAAAACTGGCACCTGGCTTTCACGCCCAGGGCAGGAACACTCTCCCACTCTCCGTCCCTGTCCAGCCCTTCAGGTGCACATCGGGACAAAGCATCAGCATCAATGTTCCTACTTCCTGGCCAGTACTTCAGGCTGAAATCACGGGCAGACCACACTGCCAGCCTGAAGTACTAGCCAGGAAGTAGGAACATCGAAGCTGATGCTTTGTCTCAATATGCACCCTGTAGCATCCAGTGTTGCCGAGGTCAGGATACAAGTTAAGGGATTGTTGTCCGTCCTCACCTCAAACTTGGCACCATGATGATTCCGGACATTTGGAGGTTGAGAAGACCTATGGATTGCTCAGAGATCGGTTTTACTGGCCCTGAATGAAGATGGAAGTCGAAGAGTATTGCAAGTCGTGCATTCGACGGAGGAAGACACTACCTACGAGGGCTGCTCTGTTGTCCCACTTGCAGAGAACCCTTTGTCCCTGGACCAGGTGTGTATGGATATCCTGTCAACAGAGCCAGATGCCAGCAACATGGCAAATGTCTAACTCATCATGGATCACTACACCAGATACGCGCAAGCTTTCCTTACCCAGGACCAAAGGGTTTCCATGGAGGCCAAAGTGTTATTGGAGAAGTATTTCATTTATTATGGCCTGCCCAGGTAGATACATAGTGATCGGGGAGGGGATTTTAAGAGTAGACTCATACGTGAGTTACTGAGCATGCTTGGAATTGAGAAACATAGAAACAAAGAAAACCCAGAAGTTCCAGGAGTCTCCCACATATTAACAGTGGCTCCCTGATGCCCGCAAATTATATACAATGTCCCGGAAACCAATTTTTTTGAGAGCGAGAGCATGCGCAAGGGAGAGCAACCACGAGAGCGAGAGAGAGAGCAAGTGACCACGGGAGAGAGAGCGAGCGCGAGAGTGACCACGAGAGAGAGAGAGCGACCACGGGAGAGAGAGCAAGCGCGAGAGAGAGTGAGCACGAGAGAGAGTGACCACGGGAGAGAGAGGGTGCACCATTGCAGAGTGTTCCAAGAAAAGAAAATATAAAACATACATCACCCCAGACTACACTAAAGTGTACTCCTGCCTAATAGGGGTCAAAATAATGACAGTGTTGCTCGCTGCACTGTTTACAACAGTGACCTTTCTATTGCCCATGGTGGGTTAAGACTGTAAAGCACATGTTGAGGTGAGTTTAACAGGTGTCATTCATTCATTAGCGTAACTAACATTATTTAAACTAGCTGGCTGGCTGCTAAGGAGCTACTCTATTGCAGACATCCCACCTCTCCCGGAAGTTCCTGGAGTCTCCCACAAATTGATGGTGCTACCTCCCTGAAATGAGTTTTTGCAGGGTGGGATGTCTGAAAACCTATAGCACAATTCAGGCCCTTCAGCCCACAATGCTGTGCTGAACATGTACTTACTTTAGAAATTACCTAAGGTTACCCATAGCCCTCTATTTTTCTAAGCTCCATGTACCTGTACCAGAGTCTCTTAAAAGACCCCATCATTTCCGCCTCCACCACCACCGCCGGCACTCACCACTCTCTGCATAAAAAACTTACCCCTGACATCTTCTCTGTACCTACTTCCAAGCCCCTTAAAACTGTGCCCTCTCGTGTTAGTCATTTCATCCCTGGGAAAATGCCTCTGACTATCCACACAATCAATGCCTTTCATCATCTTATACACAGTCGAGGACTACACCTTGTCATCTGTAGGGTGATCCCCAGTCTGAGAGGTTTAATCTGATATTGCTAGACATGCTCAGAACCTTGGAAGTCAACAAAAAGAACAAGTGGAGTTGATATATTGGACATCTGGTCCACTGCTACAACTGTACACGAAATGAAGCTACCGGGTACTCGCCATATTATCTGATGTTTGGGCACAAGGCAAGGTTGCCCATCGATCTTTGTTTTGGGATTGGTGAGGAAGTCCTACTACCAAAGACTTATCTGAAGTATGTGTCTGATATGGGAAGGGAGCTGAAAAAGGCTTATGAATTAGAGGAGGCATGATCAAAAGGCTAGGTTCTCCCAACTCATGCCGAGAGACCAAGTCCTCATAAGAAAGTTGGGGCTACCTGGGAAGCATAACTTTACTAACCACTGGGCAGCTATGCCCTATGTAGTGGAGAGTCAGATGCCAAATGTACCAGTTTTTCGGGTGAAACCAAAGGATGGGAATGGGCCTGTCAAGATTCTCCATCAGAACTACCTTCTGCTTCTGGGACAAGAGGTGTGGCTTGACCCAGAGCCCGACCTGGAACCTACACCTAGTAAGAGGTGACACGGAACGACTGAAGGACCAACAGCAGGAGAGATTAGACTGGTGCCTGTCCCTGAATGTGATATGGACTCGGAGTATGAGGAAATGGGGGTGTGGTCTATATTGCCTTTTGCTAACTCCCCATTGATTGAGGAGGAGATTCCCAACCCTTCTGACACTGAGTACGTAAAATGGGGGGACAATCTGTGGACAGATACCATGAAGGGGATGAAGCCAAGTGGCAAAGATGGGCATGAGTGATCGACTGGGGAGAGGCCTTGCCATGTAGACCAGAAGTATCCCCAAGAAGTGTCTGAACCTGAAGAAGTAAGAAGGTCTCAAAGAATCAGGAGACCCCTCCCCCCAGATAGGCTGGCTAATGTAGCACCGGGGGAACAGAGTGTGGTACCTATTGCCTTGTATGAAGGGGTGGCAAATTATCTCAATGTCATGAGGACATGACTAATTTTGGTGGACAGAGAGTGTAACACCCTAGGAAAGGTTTCACTGCTAACATACTGGTCTTTCTGTAGAAGCAGTGTTTGGGTTATGGTTAGAGATAACGGGTGCTTTGGAATGTGACCCGTCCAATGAGGGGAGTGTGCTTTTGACACCGGTATGCGCTGGGTCTTTTGTTCAGCGGGGGAATGAAGGGAGAAGGTGCCAGAGAGAAGAGGTTGTAGGACTTTATCCAGAGCAGGGCCATGATTCGACAAAGCTCGAGGATATTGAAGGAGGATCCGTGAAGGGAAACCGTGAGCTCCACTTGTGCACATTAGACTGTTTCATTAAAATGGGCCCGTTTCTTTGTTTCGCTTTTTCTTTACGAGCTCTTTAGTCAAAATAATAATTATAAAGCTAAATCCTTCAATCGTATGTGGTGTACTATCTGTTTTTTCGTGGTACTTAATTGTAACAGGGTAACGAATCACTCAGCATCCACACAAACAGGGGATTTCAGGGTGGGCTCACACCTCACTCTCACGTGTTTGCTGGGGCCGGAGATTGTCTTCCCTAGACTTCCGCAGCCGATGGAACTAGAGCATTGCACTACTGATAAGGGAGAATGTCACAGCAGTAATTAGAAACGATATCCTGAAGAGCTCATCCACAGAGGCAAGTTGGGTGGAGCTCTGACTTAAGAAAGGTGCAATTTCGCTGATAGAGTTATACAACAGACCCCTAACACCCAGCAAGATGTGAAGGAACACATGTAGACAGAATATGGAAAAGTACAGGAACAGGATTGCTATTATGGGGGGACTTTAACTTCCCCAGTATCAATTGGGGAATATAGATTCCTTCATACAAGGGGGTTGGATGGGGCAGGATTTCTTCAGTGCATCCAAGAGGATTCTTGAAACAGTAGTGTGGAAGCCCAACTAGTAAAGAAAAGTACTGGACCTAATTTTGGAAAATGAGTCAGGCCAGTGACAGACAGAAAGTGAGTGAACATTATGGGAATACAGTTCACATCTCATTATGTGCTAAGATAGTTATAAGTGAGGATAAAACTGGATTTTGAGGGAAGGTACTACACTGGGGGAGGGCTATTTATGAATGGATAAGACAGGAGCTTAAGCGGCAGCTGCTTTGGTCAAGTCCATGTGTGACATGTGGGAAATGTTTGAAAACCAGCTGATCCGAGTTCAGGATCAGCATGCTCCAGTAAGGAGCAAAGTCAAGGATGGTAAGGTAATGGAGCCTTGGATGATCTGAGAAGTCTTAAATGTGATCAGGATGAGGAAGAAGCATACGTAAGATTTAGAAATCTAAAATCAAGCAGGGCCTTGTGGATGTAAAACTATCAGGTAAGGCTCAAGCAGGTGATTAAGATGGCCAAAAGGGGCCATGAAAAGTCTTTGCTGAGCACATTCAAGTAGAACCCCAAAGCATAGGGGTGGAAGGCTATTTTTCTGGCTGGAGATCCACCACCTGAGGCATGTACAGTATCAGCACTGGGATCTCTGTTGTTTGTGTTGTTTGTATATCAATAATTTGGAATAGAGGGTATGAGCTAAGAAAAATGTTTAGACAAACTTTGCTGTCTCTACAACATCAGAGGCTAAACTCTGATAAAGGTATTTTTTAAATGATGAAACACATCAATATGGTTGACAGAAACTTTTCCACGGGGTAGAATTGTCAAACACCAAATGACATGTTGTAAAAGGCAGAAGTTTAAAGGCAATGTGAGGATTAAGTTTTTAAGTGGAGAATGGTAAGTGCCTGGCATAGGGTACCAGGGTAATTGTAGAATCAGATAGTTTGATGGAGTGTAAGGGGCTTTTAGATGGACATACATGAATATGAAGGGAATGTTGGGATATGGGTAATACAAATAAGGATGATATTAGTATAAGTTTCCATCAAGATCAGCACAACTTTGTAGACCAAATGGCCTGTCCAGTGCTGTACTGTTCCAGTTCTATGTATGTTCTGTATACCGTCAGCCTCACAAATAAAGCACAGTGATTCAGTTTGCACTATTTTCTCCATCAAATGCTGATGTGATTAATGTTCCTCACTAGTACTGATCATTGAAAATGTTTCATGGCTATCAAATGTTAAATATGTTGTGTCACAGTCATCAGAGTTTCTATAATTATGTGGAATACTTAAATATAACTGACTGAGTTGCCTTGAAGTTCAACAGAGTGAAAATCATTGTGGCCAGTGGTGACCTTTGGCTGAAATATTATCAAATGTTCTGTGAAAAGCTGGCTATGGTTTTGAAGTCCAATTTCCATTGATATTGTCTAGGCAAGTGTTACAGCAAGACAAGACTCTCAGTTGAAGCTGACTGAGGCAGGCCAATATTAGTTATCTACCAATGTCTGCAGGTCACGGGTCATGGATTCAGGGGGCACTGGAGCCACAATTGAAGTGGTGATGTTGATGATAATGCCAGTGTTGTTTGACTGCATCAGTGGAAGTTTCACACTTGTGCTGCTGTAGCCCCTGACCTACCCTAGTCCCTGCACTGCGGGTGGGGCATTGCATTCACAAAGCTGAAATCCCTACAGCAGCAAAAACACACACTGACAACCAATGGGATCTGGAGAACTACTGCTCCTCTAGGCCCCGCCAGGTTTGTTCAAATTCATCTTCACTGGACTTCCAGTTGTGTCTACTTCTCTTTACTCAAATTCTTTCTCAGATAGTTTGAAAAGGTCTCAACTTGCATATTAAAATTTACTAATGACTGGCACAAGCTTAATTTGCACATTAAAACTTACTAATGACTGACACAGGCTGGCACTTCAGCACCACACAGAATACCCTACTCGTTATGGGTATTATGGGTGTTACAGTTGCTTATCTCATTTTGGGTGCATTAATGTAGATTGTAAAGCCAACATATAGTAGGCTCTCCTGCAATTTCTAGGAACTCAGTAGGTCAGGCTGCACTTTTGGAGAGAATCAATCCATTGAATTTTCAGGCTGAGTGCCTTCATCCGGACTTTCTGTGTGCCCTCTCTTGGACAGTAACAAGTCAGAGAGTCTCTGCCACTCATTGTTTTTGGAGAAGCTGACATGGCCTTTCCTTTGAGATGAATAAAGCTTTTACAACTGATGGCTTACTTTGCAGTGTTGGACCTTATAGGCCTAGACTTGCTGGAAATATATGGTTGAAATCTAGTTGAAAGCATACCAAAATCCAAGAGGGAAGAAACATAATTACTGTGATCTAGAACCAGAAGATAGAAAGGGAAGGGATCAGAAACCGGCGACCACTATTAAATGTGGATTACAAGCTTCGTTTCAGGTCAATCATCAATAGATTCAATTTTATAGACTAGATCTGCTCCAGCAAGATCTCTTTCAATCTTGTGTTACTCAAGGATACATTTGCTTAGGTGCAGGATAGAGCTGATAGTTACCTAATCAGCATGGACCAGGAGAAAATGGAACACACACAAGGTGGATGCACAGTCCAAAATGGGATTTGGAGAGTGAATCATAATTGGATACAAATGCACTACACCAACATTCATAGCACAGTTCAAATTAATGTTTAATGATCAAACATGGAGTTGGGTAATGCAGCCCTCTGTCACACCTGAACGTACAAGCAAACTTTTTGCCAAACCCATCATGGAGGACATGCACATAAGGTTGACTGCTGGTAGGTGCTGGGAATATGACTTACAAGATCATGCAGCAAGAACTGACCAATGGGAAACAGAAGCTAAACTGAACATTTCTCCCTCTCAGCTGTGGGAAGAACTATATCGGGTGTGAGGTTCTCTTACTTTTGCTGCTTGACACAAGTGTGCCCAAAGCTATTTTCCATTTCATCCAGAGAAAGGGGAATTGCATATACTGTACACCACATAACCCTGTCATCCTGAAGGTCATTTGCAGTTATAGAGTAGGCAACACAACTGATAAGAGTTTGTGAACATATCAGGATAAAAAAATCAAAGGAAGTACTTGGGTTGGTCTTGTATTTTTCATTTTGGTTTGAGATATTTGGCAATGAGTCAACACATATTTTACATTGCATTTAATCGCTGAAAATCAATATATGTGAAATGGGCTGGCACAGTAACAAGCTGACAGAGGCTCCTGGATAGTTAAATGTGAATGACCTCATATAAAATTTGACATAACTTGTTAAACAAATAAATCAGTCAAAAATGCAAATGTTTGGGAAAGAATTTGCAGCCGACACTGAAAAGTTAGGAATGCAAACATTTCCTTATATTCCTTTTAACTTCATAAACTAAGCTTTGAAAAAAATGACCTAAAACTGTCACGGTCCAGTCCGTTGACTCCTCATTTTCTATTAATTCCCTTTTCCGCGTGTTTTTCCGGGCTCCTTCATTAAGGCAACCTGATTCTCATCTGAACCAATGGCATAAAAACTCCAGTTTACATCTTCTCAGGGCTGGACAGTCACCTGAGCCGCCGAGAATGGTGGATTCTAAGTTGCTTCGGTGCCTGGAGTTGCCTCAGGAATTCTGTCTCTTCGTGTCCAGCTAAGTGATTGCCGGCCATTTGCCGCTACTCCGTGTCAAGATACGAATTGTCTGTCATTGTTTGGTTTTGTTGTTTCGTGTCCAGCTGAGTATTGCCGGCCGTTTGCCACTTCATGTGCTACTCCTTATCAAGGTAAGAATTGTCTACCGTTGCTTGGTTTTGTCGTTTCGTATCCAGTTAAGTATTGCTGGCTGTTTGCCTCTTCAGGTGCTGCTTCGTGTCAAGATAAGAATTGCCTGCTGTTTGTCTGTGCTACTCTGTGTCGAGATAAGGATTGCCAGCCATTTGCCTTTCCAGTTAATGGTCCATGGCAAGAGAAGTGTTGCCTGCCGTCTGTCTCCAGTTAGGAGTCCAGCTTCATCAATGCCCGGGGCCAAGAAAAGTTTGGCCTGCCTACTGCTCCTTTGTCCACCCGCGCTGTTTGCCTAGGTTTACTCTGTCTCTTGACCGCTGAGTGTTCTATATTCTAAGTTCTGTTCCCGCGCCAGTTGCCTGTGTTAATTCCATGCCCTCCCCCCCCCATGTTAATAGGAGCGGGGCATTCCGCCCTCTGTTCTTTCCCAGCCATGCTAATCCCTGGTCCACATCCCTGTTCTGCCTAAGTCCCGCCACTGAACGCCAGAGTCTTACTGTAGTGGCCCGGGTTCGATTCCCGGTCCAGCTTTGCTGTCTCCTTGGCTCCCTTCAGCCTAATCCTTGCTCCCCGGCCTTTCTTATTTAATAAACTACTAATAAACACACTTCTGTTAATGCTACCTAAGTGTCGGTGTCCGGCACTTGGGTTCGCTTCTAGTTGCTCATTGTAACAAAAACTTGTTTGTTCAAAATCACTTTGAACAATGGATCTGAATCAGATAATAATTATTTTTACAGCTCTACACAATTTAAACTACGATGCAAATTATGTGTTTACAGCGAGTCCCCCATTAAATTAATTCAAATTAATATTACATTTTGAGGATAACGAAGAAAGTACCTTCAAACAAAATCTCCATGTAGTGGCTTACAACATTTAGCAAGATAAAATTCTGGGCTGTGTTGTTGTGAATTTAGGTCACCATCAGCTGGATACACAGTGATGCTGCTCCCCTTTTATTTCCTGACAGAGACAGCTTTGGAACGGGCAAGAATGCTATTTCATTAAAAGTTTGGTAGCCCAGATAGGAGGATAAACACGGAATTTTAATTTATGCTTTTCTCACCTGGTGCTGTTTGAACAAGGAGGCGTACAGGAGCAAGACAGATCAGCTGGTTGAGTGGTGCTGCAACAACAAGCTTCCACTCAATGTCAATAAGACCAAGGAATTGATTGTGGGCTTCATGGAGGGAAAATTGAGGGAACACATCAGATCTCATTGAGGGATCAGCAAGAGAAAAAGTGAACAGTTTCAAGTTCCTGAGTGTCAACATTTTTGAAGACCTATGCTGAGTCCTCCATATTGATGCAATTATGAAGAAGGCACAACAGTGGCTATATAGGAGTGCTGAGCAGAGTGCCAAAACTCTTAACATTAGGATCTTAAGGAGATTTGATATGTCAGCAAAGTCTCTCACAAATTTCTACAGATGTGCTGTCAAGGGTATTTGCATCCCCATTTGGTATGGAGGGGCCACTGTAGAAGATCAGAGAAAGCTGCAAGAAGTTGTAACCACAGCCATCTTCATCATGGGCACTAGCCTCCCCAGAGTCAAGGACACCTTCAAAAGGCAATTCCTCAAGAACGATGCATCCAACATTAAAGACCCCCATTGCCCATAACCTGCCCTCTTTTCATTGCTACCATCAAGGAGGAGGTACAGGAGCCTGAAAACACACACTCAGTGTTTCAGGGAAAACTTCTTCCCCTGGCCAGCAGATTTCTGAATGGACAATGAATGCATAAACACTGCCTCACTATTTATTTAGTTCTCATTTTGCCCAATCTACCTCATTTAATTATGTATATATGTGTAGTTTTTATTATCATTTATATGTTTTAATATTTTGTATTGCAGAGTACTACTGTCACAAAACAATACATTTCACAGTATATGCCAATAATATTAAACCTGATTCTGAACCATATATTGTTTTGATCCTTACCTACAGCAGTGCAGAATAGAAGATATAGATCTGTCAAAAATCATTGTGAGGGAGATAGAAGTAGGTAGCTTTTGTGATGGATTGGTTTTAAGATACAGAGGTTAAATTCAGCCTGAGTTACTGGCATTGACCAAATGGAATTTCTGGTGCAGAGGAGATGATGTGGACAGGGCTGAATTCATTGGCATCATATATCTAGCTGGACAAACCTGGGGTTCACTGGAGATTAAGGATTTAGATGTTGATCATCAGTCACTCACAAAAGATAAGGAAAATGGTAGTTGCAGCTGCACACCCCTCTTCATTTCAAAAAACAGGATCACTGTCTATAAGCATTGATGTTATTGCCTACATATACTTTAGAAAGTTTAATAAAGTGGGGGTTACAGAAGAGATGAGACCTGGGCCGGATTGACCATGGTCACACTGAACAGTGGCTCTGACATGAGGGACTGGGCACTGAATGGGAGATTCCGGCTTCTGTTCTCCTACATTCAATGGAAGCACTGGTGGACAAATTTCAACCTCTTCATTCCAGATCAGTGGTTCCACAAAACATGTAACTTGAGGATTCAAAGTCGATGGATCATCTCTGCACAGTAATTCGTCAACTTATAAAGGGAATGGATTACCACAAAATATCTTAAGCAATTTTTTGTCAATGGAATAGGCTGGAAAAAGTGCATTGTGAGCATTTTGATGCAGCATACTCCTAAAGCCTGGAGAATAGTGCACTTTTTATTATAGCAAAAAATAATTTCACTAATTAAAAACACATATCCCAAAGAATGAATGGAGTTATGTAAAAATTCATAATTCATATGGTCATAATCATGGATTACTGCACCGGCAAAGACTGGCCTTTTGCCTCTTTGTGAGGTCGCTTGGAGAATCTGGAGGTGATGCTGAATTTGAATTCCAAATCTATTCTAAAGAAATAGGATCTGGTTGCAGAATGCAGAAGGCATAGTGGGAGTATCATTGGGTGCCATAGTAACGTAGCAGTTAGCGCCATGGGTGGGGCGTCGTAGTTCAGAGTTCAGTCCCGGCGTCCTCTGTGGGGAGCCTCTCTACTTCCTCCTCATGGAATATATGCGTTTTCCCCGGGTCCTCCTGTTTCCTACCATAGTCCAAAGTCGTACCGGGAAGGTTAATTGGGCGTTGTGAATTATCTCATGATTAGGTTAGCGTTAAATTGGGGGTGTCGCGGGCTGCTGGACAGTACGGCTCAAAGGGCCAGAGGGGCCTATTCCATACTGTATCTCTAAATAAAAATAAAATAGAATAAATGAGATAGCAATCTAACAAAGTAGCAGTACAGCAGTACATGCCAGCAAACTAATTGACAGAGCTAAGTGATCTCCCAGCCTACCAGCCAGATTGAATCTGTCTTGATGTGTACTGGCACTGTCAGAACCCAGGTGCGGAGGAAAGACAGACTCCAATGTAGAGACAGTGAACAGAGTTTATTCATTAAAATTTCAACAGAGCATCAATGGCTTGGCTGAGTGACACTGCAAGATTTTATATTCTCAAAACTAGGACCCCACCATTAGTGCTAATTAGGCTTCTACTTAAATAATAGAAGCAACACTGAAGCCCTGAGATTATCGAAATAAAGTTAACAAGGTTAAACAGAAATCACCAGGAGACTCCATTACAAGAAACAAATTGCTCGAGAAGAAACATAAGGAACTCTAATTGATTAATGACTCTTACTAATCAACAATTAACCCACTCAGGTGCTCCAAAAACCTTAGAGTCCAATGCTCTCGGACTCCCCACATAGTCCCAAAAGCTTCTGCAACCACACCCCCCCCATCTTGGCTGGCACCTAATGGCATCTGGAGAACTTGAAAGGGACATAGGACCCTTGACAGAGACTTAAGAACCTCGATACAGGGAGAACATTGAAAAAAATTTGAAGTCGTTGACTACAAATATTGAATAAACCTTGGAAACATTGAATATAACTCAGGAACCTTGAAGTCCTTGGAAACCTGGAGGGCCATGAGAAACCTTGAGAGCCTATAGAACATTGATGACCTGGAGATCCGTTTAAACCTTGAGAACATGGGATGCTTAGACCTGGAAAAAGCCTTGAAAATAGATTATAGAAACTCAGAATGTGGGCTTCAGAAACTTGGAATGTAGACAAGAAAAGTTCAGAATGAGGACTTAAGAAACTCTGAATATAGACTAGAGACATTCAGAACATGGACTTGAGAATATCAGAACGTAGGCTAGAGACACTCAGAACATAGACTTAGAATGTGGATTTGAGAAACTCAGAATGTAGACCGGAGACACTCGGAACATAGACTTAGGATGTGGATGTTAGAAACTCAGAACGTAGACTAGAGAAACTCAGAACGTAAACTGGAAATGTAGACTTGGAATGTGGACTTGAGAATAGATGCCTTTCTCACCTAAAGCTGACCAATATCAAAGTGCCATTGTTCAACCTCCACTGGGTTCATTACTTGGCGGGGTCCTTCCCTTACAATATGCGCTGGAAATGTCAGAACCCAGGTGTGGAGGAAAGTCAGACTCCAACGTAGAAACAGCAACCAGGGTTTATTCATTAGAATTTCAACAGAACATCAGTGGCTCAGCCAAGCAACACAGAATCTCTGCAGCCCTACCACACCCCTCCTCAGCGATGGCAGGACTCAAGATCTAGCTGAAGAATGTGCAGTCATTTTCAGCAACAAGCACTACTTTCTCTCCTCGAGCTCATCACCCTTTTTAAAGATAACCTACATGTGCAGGGACAGTTGGCAGCAGTGAACATGAGATCATAAGAACATAGGAAATGGAAGGTTTGGAAATTCAGCGCCTCATGTCTGCTCCACCAGTTAATACATTCCTGGCTGAACTCCCACCTTCATGTACTGTCTTCATTTCCTTCAGTTCCTTAATTTTTAAAAATTCTATTGAGTCTTGTCTTCAGTATATTCAGTGATAGCCTGTAACGCACTCATAGATAGAGAACTCCAAAGATTTGTGCCAGAAATTTTTCATTCCTACCTGTGGTAAACCATATATATATGTTGTAACTGGGTTACCTGTCTGGACACGCCCCTCTGCTGACTGCTCCTGTGGCTCCTCCTACAGACCCCTGAATAAAGGCAATTGCACCATTGCTCCTCCTCCTCAGTCCAGGGGCAGACACTCAGCATGATGAAAGTCACATTTTACTGCTAATAAAAGCCTTCAGTATTTACTCTACTTCCAGTCTTTTGGAGTTATTGATGGTGCATCACTATCCTTTGGAATTTTGTACAGTTCAATGAGATCACTTCACATTCTCTGAGTTCTCGAGATTATAGGTCCATCTCATGCCATCCCAGAAAAACATATGGAGAACCTTCACTGCATTTCCCTCCATTCCAAGTACTATATATCGCTGCTTAGGTTGGGAAATTAGACCTGCATTTCCACACCTTCTATTTCTTATGTTCTAATGATCTCATGCTCACTGCTGCCAACTGTCCCTGCACAGGCAGATCATCTTTAAAAAGGTGATGAGCTCAAGAGGAGAGAAAGTGGTAACTCACCCAGACTGAATATAATTGGAGTGAGACATACTCATCTGTCCCTGAGGGTAAATGAAAACAGTCTTTTTCCAAGGGTGGGGCAATAAAGAACTAAAGGATTTAAGGTAAAAGAGATGAGATTTAATGGGAACCTTTTTTTTACCCAGGAGTGGTCAGTGTACAGAATGAGCTGCCAGTGGAAGTGGTTGAGATAGATACAATAACAACATTTAAAAGTTAATTGTACAGGAAAGGTTTAGAGGAATATCGACCAAATGCACGTAAATGGGTCTAGCTAAAATGGGAATCTCAGTCAGTAGGGACATCTTGGGCCTACTTCCTTGCTGCATGACTCTATGATGCTATGATTTGCAATAAAGCCAAAGTGCAATTTCTTTTCTGAATTGCTTGCATCAGTTGCTGCTTAAATTTCAATGATTTATGTGCAAGAACAAAAAGCTCCCACTGAACACAAACACCTTTCAATCACTCTCCATTTAAGAATTACTCAGAGGCAACAACAGGCCATAATGCTGAATTCCCGCATTCCAGCACTTGCTGTCTCCTAGCAAAGCTATTTCAATGCAGTTATACCACTGGCACTCATCCCACAATATGGAAGATTGCCCAGATATATTCCGTTCACAAAAATCTAGACTAATTTCCAACACATCAGAAACTTTGTAGTAAATTGATGGGGATTGCTATTAACACAGCCATTAAATGGTACTTATTCACTGGGCTTGCTTAGACTTACTTTGGCTTTTGCCATGCACACTCTGCTTCAGACCTTATCACAATTTTGGATCATAGATCCAAACACCAGAAGTGTAATGAGATGAGCTATCCCCAATATCAAGCCAACAATGCATGAGTGTATTACTAGGTACCTTTTATAAATCTGAAGAAAATAAGAATTAAGAAGATAAAACCAGCACAGAAGAGGATGGTTGTGGTTTTTGAGGTCAATTAGTCCCAATCGCATAACCTCACTGTAGGAGGTCTTCAGGATAGCTCCTTGTGCAATCATCTTAAGCTGCTTCAATTCTTTTCATTATACACTCAGAAATGAGGACATTCACTGAGGATTGTAAAAAGTTCAATTCCATTTGCCTTCCTTTAAAAGTATGCTATAAGACCCAGACAGCATTCAGATAATACCGGTATAAAATTTCAAGTGAATATCCACATAATTTTTTTCTCAAGGTAGGCGGGGTCATATATGTACCTTGATAATGAATTTAATATTAAGCATACAAGAGCAAGCCAGCAAATAATGCAGCTCCTGGCTCCCTAAAGTCTTTCTACTGCAAACATGGCAGAAGTCAGCAATATGATAGAGTACTCTCCATTTGATATCATCCAGGATAAAGCAACAAGTTTGATTGGCAAAGCCTCCACTTTAAAATACACTCCTTCCATTTCTAGCACACGATGGCTGCAGAATGTACTATATACAAAATGCACTGCGGTAACTTGCCTGGGCAGCTCCAACCACACCTTTCCAGCCCATGACCTTGATCACGGGCATTGGAACAACACCATCTGGAAATTCCATGTCAATTCATCCATCAATGTAACTTGGAAATATATTGGTGCCAATTGACTGTTACTAAGCCTACACAAATATGTAATGCCCTGATTAAGAACAAGTTTTATTGTATTCCTACTGCGAGGCTGTTAGGTATTTTATCTTAGCAACTTTTCTGCAAAATGCAGTGTGTTCAGTTAATTAAGTTTCGCAGTTCAGTATTTTGGTTTCTGCTAAGGTAAGGAGTCATTTGCTCAGCTTAGGAATGTGGTGTCAGCCAGCTGGGTTTGTCTTGGTAACATTCTGTCCAGTGGGATGCCATGGAACAGTCAAGAGAGCTGGGTGGGATCAGATTTCTGAGGGTTTGGTTCTTTGTTAGTAGAGGCTGGAAGAAGAAGGAAGTGCAGAGATGAGCACAAGGGAAGGTGCTTGCAGAATCCCTCCCAGAGAAGAGACCCCGTTGTAAAAAGCGCTTTGCGCAGACGAATGGTTCCAAGGAGGAAGTGTCAATACCCCTGAGTTAGCCAATTCATTCAAAATGATCTTCAAAGGAAGTTCGAACTGTGGCTGGTGTCCTTCACAGAGAACATGGGTTCGGCGCATGAGCAATCAAAGCGAAGCACCCGACTGCTCCAGAAATGAGCTCCATCGTTTGTGTTTAGACTGGTTTAATTGTACTGGGGCCCTTTTCCTTTTTAACTGTTTGTTAAAGTTGAAATAACTGTAAATATACGAGGGGTGATTGATAAGTTCATGGCCTAAGGTAGAAGAAGTCAATTTTAGAAAACCTAGCACATTTATTTTTCAACATAGTCCCCTCCTACATTTACACACTTAGTCTAGCAGTTGTGAAGCATACAGATCCCTTCTTTGTAGAAGTCGGCGTCTTGGACCTCCAGAAAGTGGTCCACAGCAGGGGTGATTGATAAGTTTGTGGTCTAAGGTAGAAGGAGATGAGTTATACAGCTCTCGTTACATGAAATGATTATGAAATGTGCTGGCAGCAGGAGCAGATGGAGAAAGGCCAAGGTACAGATATAACTACATTGGGACCTACTCAGCCTCCAATTAGCAGGATAATTTGATTAGTATGAATATAATTTTCACATTCAGTGTCCTGAGTCTCTAACGAGGTTTATACAGGTTGAGCACCCCTTATCCAAAATGTTTAAGACCAGAAGTGTTTTGGATTTCAGATAGTTTTGGATTTTGGAATATTTGCATTTATGAGGGGTGATTGATATGTTCGTGGCCTAAGGTAGAAGGAGTCAATTTTAGAAAACCTAGCACATTTATTTTTCAACATAGTCCCCTCCTACATGTACACACTTAGTCCAGCGGTCGTGGAGCATATGGATCTTGGACCTCCAGAAAGCGTCCACAGCAGGGGTGACTGATAAGTTTGTGGCCTAAGGTAGAAGGAGATGATTTATACAGCTCTCGTTACATGCACATGGAGTTCAACTCTTTGAGTGATTATGCAGAACGTTTGAAGTCAAAAACTCATCTCCTTCTACCTTAGGCCACAAACTTATCAATCTCCCCCGCTGTGGACAACTTCCTGGAGGTCCAAGATGCCGACTTCTACAAAGAAGGGATTCGTATGCTCCATGACCGCTGGACTAAATGTGTAAGTGTAGGAGGGGACTATGTTGAAAAATAAACGTGCTAGGTTTTCTAAAATTGACTCCTTCTACCTTAGGCCATGAACCTATCAATCACCCCTCGTACTGTACTTCCACATTATTTTATGTGAGTGTAAGGTATGTTATTTCCTGGCAAGCAATAACTTTGCACGGGGCAGCATTTACACAGCATTCACCATAGTTTCTGTTCCCTCATCGGAACATCCCAAATTTCCTGTTTGGTTGAACCCTAATCATACCGACCCTAGACATGAGTTGCTTATTGAAGGTGACCTTCTCACTGCTACCCATGCAATGCTGAATCACATGGCTGTTAGCCAGGGTTAACTGATGAGCCTGGTTTGTTACAAGCCATGGTGAGAGGGTTATAAATAGAATACTGTCTCCTTGTCAGAAGGGCCACAACAATTTAAGAAGCCAATACAGGAGAGAGTTTTAATCTTCTAGAGATGCAGTAGGGCAGAAGCCCTTCATGGTTGAATGGGAGTGAGGAAGAAAACCCTGCCTAATTATAATTAACATATAACCTGTAGCACCAGAGGGCCCAACGTACTCTCCCTTATCTGAACATAGGCTGCTGTTAAGACAAGGAACACTTACCAATCCATGCCCAGACCACATTTCGGTAAATCTGATCACTTGATTGTCCTTCTCCTATCTGCATACAGGCAGTGGCTGAAGAGCAAAGCTCCAGAGATTAAGACAACAGGGAGGTGGTTGCAAAAAACAGAGTAACGGCTATGGGATTGCTTTGAGTTGGTGGGCTGGGCCATCTTCAAGGGCTAGTCTATGGATCTGAACGAATACACCATGGCTGTCATGGACTTTATTAAAGCAGTTGCAGAAAAGGTTGTCCCCAGAAAATCATTCAGTCTTCCCCAATCAGAAGCCTTGGACGAGCCATGAGATTTGCAATCTCCTGAGGACCAGATCAGAGGCATTCAAGTCTGTTGACCAAGAAAGCTACAAGAGGTCCAGGATGATCTCTGGAAAGGCATCGTAGGGGCAAAGTGCCAATTCCAATCTAAATAATCAATGAAAGATGCTCGACAGTTGTGGCAGGACTTGAATACCATCACCTCTTATAAAGTTAAACCAATTAACAGAGATGACAATAGGGCTTTACTTTCAGATGAGCTCAGTGCTTTCTATGCTTGCTTTCACTGTCAGAATATGGAGGAACCATCTTGAACTCCCACAGCCCCCGATGAGCCTGTGATTTCAGTCTCTGAGGCCGATGTGCAAGCACCTTTAGGAGGGTAAACACACAAAAAGTAACCAGACAAGACAGGGTATCTGGCCAGGTACTGAAGCCCTGTGCTGAGCAATGCTGGAGCAGTCTGAGGTACCTACCTGCTCAAGCAGACTTCACTTACACTGGAGCCTAAGAAGAACATGGTAACCTGCCTCAATGACTATTGTCCAGCAGCACTTACATCCACAGTGACGAAGTGTTTTGGGAGGCTGGTGTTAAACATTTCAACTCCTGCCTGAGAAGTGACTTGCATCTGCTCCAATTTGCCTACCGACGCAACAGGTCCACTGCAGATGCCATCTCATTGACTCTTCATTGAACCCTGGAACATCCGGACAGCAATTTGCATTCATCAAGATGCTCTTTATTGACTACACTTTGACATTCATTACCATCGTCACCTCAATACCAACAAATAAGCTTCAAGATCTTGGCCTCAGTTCCTTCTTGTGCAATTGGACCGTCGATTTCCTCACTTGCAGACCCCAGTTAGTTTGGATTTCCATCTATATGTCCGCCATGATCTCCATCAACACAGATGAACCACAAGGCTCTGTACTTAGCCCCCTGCTCTACTCACTTTTCACATAGACTGTGAGGCTCAGCACAGCTCCAATGCCATTTTGAAGTTTGTTGATGACACCGCTGTCTTAGGCTGAATCAAAAGTGGTGATGCTTCAGCATTGAAAATCTGGCTGAATGGTGCCACAACAACCTCTTACTTAATGTCAACAAGACGGAGCTGATTATTGACTTCAGGAGGAGGAAAGCAGAGGTCCATGAGCCAGTCCGCATCAGAGAGTCGGAGGTGGAGAGGGGCAGCAACTTGAAATTCCTTGGAGGAGCGGTCCTGGGCCCAGTATGTAAGTGTAATTATGAAGGAAGTACACCAGTGCCTGTACTTCCTTAGGAGTTTGCGAAGATTCAGCATGACACATAGAATGTTGACAAACTTCTACAGACGTATGGTGGAGAGTATATTGACTGGCTGCATCACAGCCTGGTATGGAAACACTGAGTGGGAAATCCGACAAAAGTAGTGGATACGACCCAATCCATTACGCGTAAAGACCTCCCCACCACTGATCACGACTATCTGAAGTGTTGTTGCAGCATCCATCATCAGCAACTCCCACCATGCTCTCTTTTCACTGCTGCCTTTGGGAACAAAGTACAGGAGACTCAGGACTCATACCACCAGGTTCAGGAACAGTTACTAACCCCTCAGCTATCAGGCTCTTGAACCAAAGGGGGATAACTCCACTTGCCCCATCACTGAAATGTTCCCACAACCTATGGACTCACCTTCAGGAACTCTTCATCTCATGTTCTTGTTACTTATTGCTTATTTGTTTATTATTATTGTTATTATTATTATTATTGTTGTTATTGTTATTATTATTATTATCTCTTTCTTTTTGTTGTTGCATACTGGTTGAAAGCTCAAATTAGTGCAATCTTTCATTAATTCCATTATGGTTAATCTATTATGGACTTATTGAGTATGCCTGCAAGAAAATTTATCTATTTATTTATTTGTTTGTTTTTCGTGATTCATTGCACAATAGGTCCTTCCAGCCCTTTGAACCACACCACCCAGCAATCCTCCGATTTAATCTTAGCCTAGTCACGGGACAATTCTACAATGACCAATTAACTGACCAAGCAATACATCTTTGGACTGTGGGTGGAAACTGGGGCAACCAGAGGAAACCCAAGTGGTCACAGGGAGAACACACAAACTCCTTACAGGCAGATGCAGGATTTGATCCTAGGTTTCCAGTACTGGAAAGCATTGTGCTAACCACTACACTACGATGGTTGTATATGGTGACATATATAAATTTCGATAATAAATTTACCATGAACTTTGACCTTTTGATCTCAACTACTGATGCACATAAAATGATGGATTGGGTCCTGATGATAACCTCATATTCCTTGCCATTTTTGAAGACTTGAAAGAAGTAAGGTGGATCATTTGTCATCTCTTTAGAAAACCTGGTAGTCCAGTCTCCTTATAATCCCATGGCAGGTGGTTTACTCTTAAAACACTCAGCTCAGTAGAGGCAATCAACACGATTGTGCCAGAGCAACTCGGAATAATAATTGCTTGCTAAATGCATCACACCATATGTCCCCAATAGGCGAACAGAATGGTCCTGTCGTGTAGAAACTTAGGGCCATCATGATCTCCACAGCTACTGGCAATGCTGTTCGAGGATTTGAACTGGCTCCAGGTTATGTTGTAACAAATGGCTGTAATCTATTACTGCCACACTAACCTTTAGTTCCCTGAAATACAGGTCCTCATTGAGTCTCTAGCAGCTCTGACTCTTCGTATATTGGCCAAGAAATACCTGTGTGTGCATTACATAGAACATAGGACAGTGCAGGCCCTCTGGCACACACTTACTGCATCTAACCCTTTCCTTCCACATAGCCCTCTGTTTTTCTTTCATCTGAGAGTCTCTTAATGTCTCTGCCTCTATCACCACCCCTGTCAGCTCTCTGTGTTAGAAATCTACCTACAACATTCCCCCCATACTTTTCTCCAATCACCTTAAGGTTATGTCCTCTCAATCTATGTCTTTTATCTTCTTATACACCTCTATCAAGTCACCCCTCATCCTCCTCCACTCCAAAGGGAAAGCCCTCGCCCACTCAATCGCAACTCATAATGTATGCTGCCTAATCCAGGCAGCATCCTGTTAAATCACTTCTGCACCCTCTCTAAAGTTTCTGCATCCTTCCTATGATGAGGCGACCAGAACTAAACACAATCTTCCAAGTGTGGTCTAACCAGGATTTTAGAGAGCTGTAACATTACCTCACAGCTCTTGAAGTCAATCCTCTGACTAATGATGGCCAGCATACCATGCATTTTCTTAACCACTATCAACTTGTGCAGCCACCTTGAGCAATCTATGGACATGGACTCTGTCCTCCACACTGCTGAAAAATCCTGCCATTAAAGATGATGCCTCTAATGCACACTGTTTTCCTGAACTCTGCACAGATTCCTCTGTCTTTCTGAGTGGGCTCTGACACTGTCCTCCAACACTACAGCATTGCCTCATTCCTTGATAATATTCCCCGGCAGTTCAGTCTGTTCTGGTTGCACAGGAGACCATACAGGGCTCTTTTCTGAGGACAGCGCTACAAGGAAAGAAGCTGCTAAAACATTAAATATGACCCTTGATGCTTGTTGTTCCTCAAATAAATATTGTACAAGGGATATTATTTCTGCTGTTTTGCAACTGATGGGAATGCATTTTGCAATATTTTCAATTGTTATATTTTAACCTACAATCAGTGACCCGTAAACCACATACCTCAGTGGTATCTTTATTGTTGCTAAAACAACAGGAATTCTGCAGATGCTGAAAATTCAAGCAACACACATCAAAGTTGCTGGTGAACGCAGCAGGCCAGGCAGCATCCCTAGGAAGAGGTACAGCCGACGTTTCAGGCCGAAACCCTTCGTCAGGACGAACTGAAGGAAGAGTCAGTAAGAGATTTGAAAGTGGGAGGGGGAGGGGGAGATCCAAAATGATAGGAGAAGACAGGAGGGGGAGGGATGGAGCCAAGAGCTGGACAGGTGATTGGCAAAGGGGATATGAGAGGATCATGGGACAGGAGGCCCAGGGAGAAAGACAAGGTTGGGGGGAACCCAGAGGATGGGCAAGGGGTATAGTCAGAGGGACAGAGGGAGAAAAAGTAGAGTGAGAGAAAGAATGTGTGTATAAAAATAAATAACGGATGGGGTACGAGGGGGAGGTGGGGCATTAGCGGAAGTTAGAGAAGTCAATGTCCATGCCATCAGGTTGGAGGCTACCCAGACAGAATATAAGGTGTTGTTCCTCCAACCTGAGTGTGGCTTCATCTTTACAGAAGAGGAGGCCGTGGTTAGACATGTCAGAATGGGAATGGGATGTGGAATTAAAATGTGTGGCCACTGGGAGATCCAGCTTTCTCTGTCGGACAGAGCGTAGGTGTTCAGCAAAGCGGTCTCCCAGTCTGCGCTGGGTCTCGCCAATATATAGAAGGCCACATCGAGAGCACTGGACGTAGTATATCACCCCAGCCGACTCACAGGTGAAGTGTCGCTTCACGTGGAAGGACTGTCTAGGGCCCTGAATGGTGGTAAGGGAGGAAGTGTAAGGGCATGTGTAGCACTTGTTCCACTTACAAGGATAAGTGCCAGGAGGGAGATCAGTGGGGAGGGATGGGGGGGACGAATGGACAAGGGAGTTGCGTAGGGAGCGATCCCTGCGGAAAGCAGAGAGAGGGGACGAGGGAAAGATGTGCTTAGTGGTGGGATCCCGTTGGAGGTGGTGGAAGTTACGGAGAATAATATGTTGGACCCGGAGGCTGGTGGGGTGGTAGGTGAGGAGCAGGGGAACCCTATTCCTAGTGGGGTGGCGGGAAGATGGAGTGAGAGCAGATGTGCGTGAAATGGGGGAGATGCGTTTAAGAGCAGAGTTGATGGTGGAGGAAGGGAAGCCCCTTTCTTTAAAAAAGGAGGACACCTCCTTCGTCCTGGAATGAAAAGCCTCATCCTGAGAGCAGATGCGGCAGAGACGGAGGAATTGTGAGAAGGGGATGGCGTTTTTGCAAGAGACAGGGTGAGAAGAGGAATAGTCCAGATAGCTGTGAGAGTCTGTAGCTTACAGTAGACATCAGTGGATAAGCTGTCTCCAGAGATAGAGACAGAAAGATCTAGAAAGGGGAGGGAGGTGTCAGAAATGGACCAGGTAAACTTGAGGGCAGAGTGAAAGTTGGAGGCAAAGTTAATAAAGTCAACGAGCTCAGCATGCGTGCAGGAAGCAGCGCCAATGCAGTCGTCAATGTAGCGAAGGAAAAGTGGGGGACAGGTACCAGAATAGGTTTGGAACATAGATTGTTCCACAAAGCCAACAAAAAGGCAGACATAGCTAGGACCCATATGGGTGCCCATAGCTACACCCTTAGTTTGGAGGAAGTGGGAAGAGCCAAAGGAGAAATTATTAAGAGTAAGAACTAATTCCGCTAGACGGAGCAGAGTGGTGGTAGAGGGGAACTGATTAGGTCTGGAATCCAAAAAGAAGCGGAGAGCTTTGAGACTTTCCTGATGGGGGATGGAAGTATACAGGGACTGGACATCCATGGTGAAAATAAAGCGGTGGGGGTCAGGGAACTTAAAATCATCGAAAAGTTTAAGAGCATGAGAAGTGTCACGAACATGGGTAGGAAGGGATTGAACAAGGGGGGATAAAACCATGTTGAGGTATGCAGAAACGAGTTCGGTGGGGCAGGAGCGAGCTGAGACAATAGGTCTGCCAGAACAGGCAGGTTTGTGGATCTTAGGTAGGAGGTAGAAACGGGAAGTGGAAGGTGTGGGAACTATAAAGTTGGTAGCAGTGGATGGGAGATCCTCTAAGCGGATAAAGTCGGTGATGGTGTGGGAGACAATGGCCTGGTGCTCCTTAGTGGGGTCACGATCGAGGGGTAAATAAGAGGAGGTATCCGCGAGTTGTCGCTGTGCCTCGGCAAGGTAGAGGTCAGTACGCCAGACTACAACAGCACCCTCCTTATCGGCGGGTTTAATAGTAAGGTTAGGATTAGTGCAGAGGGAGTGGAGAGCAGAGCATTTGGAAAGAGTGATGTTGGAATGGGAACAAGATGCGGTGAAGTCGAGACGGTTGATGTCCCGTTGGCAGTTAGCGATAAAGAGATCCAGAGCAGGCAGAAGACCAGAGCGGGGTGTCCATGAAGAAGAGGAGGGTTGAAGACGGGAGAAGGGGTCATCGGTGTGGGTGGAAGAGTCCTTGCCGAAGAAGTAGGCTCGGAGACGGAGGAAGAAGAGTTCCGCATCATGGTGAACAGGGAACTCGCTGAGGTGTGGGCGAAGGGGGACAAAGCTGAGGCCCTTACTGAGGACAGAGCGCTCTGTCTCTGACAGTTGAAGGTCGGAGGGGATGGTAAAGACCCGGCACGGATCAGAGCTGGGATCAGAGGGGGAAGGGGGGGAGGCTGGGGGTGTCAGTGGAGAGGGGAGGGTTGGGGTGAGAGGAAGGTGGAGCCTCTGAGGACCCAGGAGCTGACGATGGGATCTGAGGGAGACGGGATTGCAGAGTATTGGTGGGGGGAAGGGGAGATGGGAGTCACAATAGCAGCACATAAAGACCCGGACTGGAGTTCAAGGCTGGAGTCGCAGTTGTTGGTTGCGCAATCGCTTTGAAGGTGTCCATGGTCGTTGCTGGAGTCCGGGTTTTGAATATGCCCTGAGGTGTTGCTGGTGACTTCAATTGTGCTAACTTAAAAACATTGCTGATGACATAATAGTAGTTGGGCTCATCAAGACTGTGTACGGAGAAGAGGTAGAGCAGCTGGTGGAACAGTGCAAGCACAACTTGAGCCCTAACATGGACAAGACTAAAGCAATGATTGTGGACTTAACTCCTCTGTGGAGAGAATTAGGAACACTAGATTTCTGGGAGTGCACATAATGGACAATCTCACCTGGTCCCTCAACAACAACTCTTTAGCCAAGAAAACCCAGCAGCGTATGCATTTGTCTTCTTGGTAATCACACACTAGGACTTCCCGTCCAATCTCGAAGCTCCTTACTGCTTCACTTAGCAAATGGCTGAACTGTTTATTCTGCTCTTCCCTCCAGCGATTTGGTTTCAGGAGGTCTATGTGAGATCTCAGATTCCTGTTCATGAACAGCATTGCAGGTGTTTGATGTGTCGTCACATGAACAGAGTTCCGAAACTCAGAAAGGAAGTTGACCACCTTGTGCTGTAGAGAAAAGTCCTCGATATCTATTGCTTTAATGGACCTTCTGAAGGTTTGAACAAACCTTTCAGCTAACCTATTTGTTGCTGAGTAGTGAGGAGTTGACTTGAAATGTCTGATGCCAATTTTCTTCATGAACAGTCGAAATTCTTCTGATGTATATTGTGGTCCGTTGTCACTTACAATTTGCTCTGGTAAGCCATTTCTGGTGAAGATAGTCCTCAGAGTGGAGATAGTATTTGCTGAGGTGGTTGACCTCATTGGTATAAACTCCAGCCACTTTGAATAAGCATCCACAGTAATCAGAAACATGGAGTCCATGAATGACCCAGCAAAGTCAAAGTGTACTTTTTGCATTGGTGATAATGGCCACTCCCAGTGTAACGGTGCCTGTGGGGGTACATTTTGAATTTTTTGGCATTCTGATCAGCATTTTGCCAAGTCTTCAATCTGCTTATCTATGCCCGGACAAGAAACTTCATCTTCACTGTACCCAGGTTCCTTTGTGCAGTTTAGAGAGGACCACAACACGAGATCCACATATCAGCATTCTTTGTCATACCAACAGTTGGTCTCAGCGCACTGAGAAATATGCAAACATAGGATTAGCATGTGCTGGCCATCTTTGCATGGTGATTTCGTAGACTCTTGACAATATTGGGTTATTCCTTTTTTCCCTTTGTATTTTGGAATTTGCTACCGGCAAATGGTCTGCCAATGCAGTGTGGAACACTTCTGCTGGGTCACAGTATAAAGACTTCCTACTTCACTTGCCAATAGTGAAAGGTGTGACAAGACATCAGCGTTGCTCTGTTGCTTGGTACCCTTGAACTCTATGTCGTAAGAGTGGGCTCCTATATAACCAAATAACCATATAGCAATTACAGCACGGAAACAGGCCATCTCGGCCCTTCTAGTCTGTGCCAAACTCTTACTCTCACCTAGTCCCACCAACCTGCACTCAGCCCATAACCCTCCATTCCTTTCCTGTCCATATATCTATCCAATTTAACTTTAAATGACAACATCGAACCTGCCTCAACCACTTCTGCTGGAAGCTCGTTCCACACAGCTACCACTCTCTGAGTAAAGAAGTTCCCCCTCATGTTACCCCTAAACTTTTGCCCTTTAACTCTTAACTCATGTCCTCTTGTTTGAATCTCTCCCATTCTCAATGGAAAAAGCCTATCCATGCCAACTCTATCAATGCCCCTCATAATTTTAAACACCTCTATCAAGTCCCCCCTCAACCTTCTATGTTCCAAAGAATAAAGACCCAACTTGTTCAACCTTTCTCTGTAACTTAGGAGGTGAAACCCAGGCAACATTTTAGTAAATCTCCTCTGTATTCTCTCAATTTTATTGACGTCTTTCCTATAATTCAGTGACCAGAACTGTACACGATACTCCAAATTTGGCCTTACCAATGCCTTGTACAATTTCAACATTATATCCCAATACATCCTAGGAATAGTGCCCAACGTTGTAACCAGGTAGCAGTCATCACTGGAATTCCCTTCCTGGGTTTGAAAATAGACACAAGAGGCTGGTGAACTGTCACTAGTGTAAACTTTTGTCTACAGAGGTAGGGGTGGATCTTCTTTCTTCCGCATACTTGACTAAGGTCCTCTCAGTTGACTGTGCATAGTTGCGTTTTGCATATGTCAGTAATCTTGAAGAAAACTCATTCAGGAATTCAGATTCATATTTCATAATCTGTGACAAAAAGACTCCAATGCCATAAGGGGATGCATTACACACCAGGCTGATGGGCAGGGATGGGTCATAATGGGTGAGCAGTTCATTGGATGTTATTGGTCTCTTTGTTTTCTTGAATGCTTTTTCACATCTTTCTGACCATTCCCACTTTGCTCCTGCCTGTACCAGTTCACCCAATGAATGCAGCACTGTCGTAACATTTGGAAGAAACCAGTGGTAGTGGTTTACAAGGCTCAAGTATGACCTGAGTTGTAACACATTTTCCTGTTTGGGAGCCTGTAGCACTGCTTCAATCTTCTCTTTTGACTTAAGTAAACTGTGCTTGTCAATGACATGTCCACAATATGAAATTTCATTCCTGAAAAACTCACATTTCTCTCCCTTTGCATGCAGACCACACTCACTCAGCCTGGTAAGCATTTACCAAGGTTCTGGAGGTGCTCTTCATCATTTTATCCACTCACAATGATGTCGTCAAGATAACACTGTATTTTCAGGTTATGTTGGAGCACTTGGTCCATTGCTCTTTGCCAAATTGCTGGAGCTGATGTGACACCCAAGACGAGACAATTATACCGGAATCGTCTCTTGTGAGTCTTGGTTGTGCGGACCTTCCTGCTTGACCCCTAAATTTCCATTTGCTTGTGACAAGTCAATCTTTGAAAACCTCTCCCTGCCTGCCAAAGATGCAAAAATGTCTTCTATACACAGCACCGGGTTGATACTCACCTTGAAATCCCCACATATACAAATGGCTCTGGCCTTTCCTTTCTTGATCACTGGGTGTGATCCGATCACTCCACTCAGTCTTGGACAGAATTCCAGATGCCTCAAAGCTCTGCAGTTCAGCAACCACTTTAGGACATAGTGCGTAAGTCACTGGACACACTTTATGGAATATTGGTGTTGTGGTTTCATCCAGTTCAATTCTGGCCTTCATGCCTTCAAGTTTACCAATCTTCTTCTCAAACACCTCCTCATTAGCATTAATGTAAGTGGTATGAGTTCTCCTGAGGTTGATAATCATCTCCTTTATCTACATTATCCATATTATTTACTTTACTACATTAAAGTATTAGCACAGAGATCACAAATGCTGCTTTAATGATAGAAAAAAGAACACTGTTGTATTCCAAGGCCATAGTGTATCTTTGAGAGACTTGTACATGAGTTTTTAGCTTTCTTCCTCACCCCCTACTGTCTTAACACTGGCAAATGATGTGATAGTAGATCATCTGACTCATTCCCATCCTGTTATCAGGCAAATTAAATTATTCCATCACCCTTCCGTAGCTGTTGAGCTGTTCTTGATGTAAAGTTGTCTCACCCTGATGTTTTCTAGTTGGATGAGCATTCTCCTGCTGTGACACCAGCAGTGACTGGTAGAGGAGATTTGATGAAAATGTTCTGTCAGATGGAAGTTGTCAGCATCAGAAGGACTGTTAATCAAAGATCCAGCATTACTGCAGAATGCGTCCATGTGTTCAGTGACTGTATCTGAACAGAAAGCTACACTATGATGAACAATCATAGTTTTGTGCATAATGTATGATTAACAAAGGTGTAAGTGCAACACTTGAACTAATTTATTGGCTTTATATGCAGTGATTACTACTAGGAAGAAAAATAGAAGATGTATTTCTCATCCCAAGTTATTTAGTCATGGGAATAGTTTTCATGAACTGCATAGATAACATTATTCCTCAGCAAAAGAAGAAAATAGATCAAATTGAATGGAAAGGAAACTGCTATTATGGCCTTCCTGTCTATCTTGGCTCTTTCACATGAGCTTTGATGTTATTGCACAATATAATGAATTTCAAGGACATTTATTCTTATACATTAGAATGAAGGATATGATGTTGACTATTATTGTGAATACAAATCATATTAATTCCAGACAATTATAATAAAACAAATTTCCAAACAATTCACCACAGTTTCAAGATCGAGGAGAATGTCTAGCCAAGCCTCATAGATAGATAGATACTTTATGATCCCAAAGGAAATTTCAGTGTCACAGTAGCATTACAAGTGCACAGATATAAATATTGGAAGAGAAGTAGAAAGAATAAAAAGTAAGTTACCCCAAACAGTCTAACAGGAGGGGGTCATCAATTCCCCGGCTGTGGGTTGATTTATTATAGAACCTAATGGCCGAGGGTAAGAATGACCTCATATAGGTGCTCCTCTGTTCAGCCGTGGCAGCACGTAGAGGGTGTGAAACATTGTCTAGAATTGCCAGGATTTTCTGTAGGTCCTATGTTCTACCACAGCCTCCAGTGTGTCCGGTTGATTCCTATAACACAGCCAGCCTTTCTAATCAGTTTATTGAGCCTGTTGGCATCACCCATGTTGATGCCATTGCCTCAGCATACCACCGTATAGAAAATTATATTGACAATAACAGACTGGTAGAACATGTGAATGAGAGGCCTGCATACTCCAAAGGACCTCAGTCACCTCAAGAAGTAGAGGTGATTTTGGCCCTTCTTGTACACAGCCTCTGTGTTGGTGCTCCATTCAAGTCTGTCATCCAGGTGCACCCCAAGGTATTTATAGATCCTCACTACATCCATGTCCTCACCATCAATAGTAACAGGGAGCAGTGCAGGCTTAATCTTCCTAAAGTCTATCACTATTAATTTTGTCTTACTGATGTTGAGCTGCAGATGATTCAGCTTGTACCATTTGACAAAGTCACCAGCATGGTTCTGTATTCATCCTCCCACCCTTCCTTTATACGCCCAGCTATTGCTGAGTCATCAGAGAATTTCTGCAGATGATATGACTCAGTGTTGTGTCTAAAGCCCGAAGGATACAGTTTAAACAGGAAGGAAGCCCTGTGAGGCCCCAGTGCTGCATATAGACATGTTTGACACACAGCTCTGAAGCCACACAAACTGTGGTCTGAAGTCCAGTTGTCCATTATCCAGGATACTATAGAAGTGCCAACTTGCATTGAACGGACTTTTCCCCCAGCAATGAGAGCTCTGTGGTATTGAAGGCACTTGAGAAATCTAAAACCATGATCCTCACAGTGCTGCCCCGCTTATCCAAATGGGAGTAGGCTCTGTTCATCAGGTAGATGATAGATCGATTATAACATGAAAATCCATAGAGTCACCTCATCCAATTACCTAGATTTTGGTTTTAAGGAAAATCATTTCCTGAGCCTTCACTTCATCTGAACTGTACAATTAAGTAATTCTATGGAAGATTGCTTAGGAGGGGCTGGCTGGTAGCGCAATGACATCAGCGCTGGACCCTGGAACGGAGGTTCCCGGGTTCGAATCCAGTCGGTGCTGCTCCCGAGTACGCTTTTCATCCGTGCCAGGTTGAGTGCCGAGATCACAACTCGACCTCGTAAACTAAAAAGGGGAAAATACTGCGAAAATGTCTGTGTGAGGAGTGGCGTGCCACACAGTCTCTCTCTTGCTCCGCGCCTTGTTTTGTCTTTTAAAGGACATCATCATGCACACGCACAGATGCGCACACACAGACACAGACGCACGCACACACATGCGAAAAAAAAAGATTGTTTAGGAGACCAAATCTCTTGTACAATCATTGGCCTTTCAGTGGGGTCCTGGGAGGAGTTAATCACTGAGAGATAAGGTGGGATAGCAATAAGGCAGGGACAATAAAACTTTATAGGTGAATGTTTGCAATTTAATCTTTCACTAGAAGCTCTTAGTTTTAGAAATAGTGCTGCTATTTCTTGCTCTTTTCAACAAAAACTCATTGAAAGTGTTCAAGGTTAGTAGTAAGAATGAACTGTGGCCTGTCAAAGGGTCTTGAGGTCATCCTGCAGTTTCCCCAGAGGTCACCAGTAGACTTCCCAAGGGACTGAAGAACAAGTGCAAAGGAAAAGAGCAATCATCCAAATGCTAACTACTTACCAATATTTGCAAATAATGTGTTGTGAATGACTATTGGCAGGAAGAAAATTGTGATGATGAGGGAACAATGTACAATTGCTATCTATTTTCCTCTATTTCCATTCATATTCTTCATGATTTGAGAAGGGATATTACGACCATGTCACATCCTACCTTCTTTTGAAGATGCTGGCTTCTCGCTGGGATACATATCAATAGTGCATCTGATACTAACACTGCAATGGTATTATGTTTGCAGACTGCGAAGTTCTAAACTCAAACAAAGACCCTAAGCCCTATCTGGTATATATAGATTGTTATGGGTACCCTTACTAAAGGGAGGTTATACTGTAGCCATCTATTATTCAAAGGCTAGATTACGTCCCTGTTTATCATCCATGGTGAGTTTATCTGCCAATAGCCACTATTTGAATGGTGGGTCCACTTTCCCTACCAAGGAGCAGATACTTCAAGATAACAGAGTAGATTTGATTAAGGAGTTTAAGGTAAAGGAAACCTTCGGAGACAGAGACTATAATATGATGGAACTCACCCTACAGTTTGAGAGCAAGAAGATAAAGTCAGATATATCGGTATTACAGTGGACTAAAGTGAATTACAGAGGCATGAGAGAGAAGCTGGATAAATTTGTTTGGTATGGGACACTAGCAAGGATGGCAGAAGAACAGCAATGGCTGGAGTTTCCTGGGCAATTCAGAAAATGCAGGGTAGATACATCCCAAAGATGAAGAAGTTTTATAAAGGGAGGATGAGGCAACTGTCGCTGACAAGGGAAGACAAATAAAGCATAAAAGGAAAAGAGAGAGCATATAAAAGAACAAAAATAAGTGGGAAGTTAAAGGATTGGGAAGCTTTTAAAAACCAACAGAAGGCAACTAAAAAATCTTGAAAGAGAGAAATATGCAGGTAAGCTAGCCGATAATATCAAAGAGGATCCCAAATGCTGTATGCCAGAAATTCAAGAGTGTCAGGGGGAAGGGTGCGTGTATATGCTGTTACTAAGGAGGAGGTGCTTGGAAAGCTAAAAGGTTTGAAGGTGGATAAGCCACCTGGACCAGACAGACTAGACCCCAGGGTTCTAAAAGAGGTAGCTGAAGAAATTATGGATGCACAAGATACTGGAATGGTTCCAGAAGAATGAAAAATTGCAAATGTTGCCCCACTCTTCAGAATGGAGGGAGGCAGAAGGAAAGAAATCATAGGCTAGTTAGCCAGACTTCAATGGTTGGGAAGCTGATGAATTCCATTACTAAGGATAATGTTTTGGGATACTTGATAAAGTAGGCCAAAATCAGCAGGAGTCCCTTAAAGGGAAATCTTGCCTTACAAATCTGTTGGAATTATTTGAGGAAACAACAGGCAGAATGGACAATCTTGTTAAGCAGCCTCATGGATGTTGTTTTCTTGGATTTTCAGAAGGTCTTTGACAAGGTGCTGTACATGAGGCTGCTTAACAAGATTAGAGCCCATGGTATTACAGGAAAAACACAAGCATGGATAGGAGATTGGCTAATTGGCAGGAGATAAACAATCAGAATAAAAGGGGCCTATTCTGCTTGGCTGCAGGTTCTACAGGGGTTGGTACTGGAATTGCTTCTTTTTGTGTTATGTATCAATGATTTGAATGACGCAATTGACAGCTTTGTGGCCAAGTTTTCAGATGATGCAAAGACAGACAGAAGGGTAGGTAGTGTTGAGGAAGCAGGGTGTCTGCAGAAGGAGTTTGAGAGATTGGGAGAATGGGCAAAAGAAGTGGCAGATGCTATATAGTATGGGGAAATGTTTGGTTGTGCACTCTGGTAGAAGAAATTAAAACATTAACTATTTTCTAAATGGGGTGAAAATTCAAAACTTAGAGGGATTTGGGAGTGCTTGCGCAGGATTCTCTATAGGTTAACTTGCATGTTGAGTCAGTGGTAAAGAAGGTAAATGCAATGTTAGCATTGGATTATGAGCAGTTTTGGGCCCCTTAACTAAGAAAAGTTGTGCTGACATTGGAAAGGATCCAAAGGAGGTCCTAGAGAATGAATCGGGGAATGAAAGGTTAAATATGTAAGAAGCATTTGATTTCTCTGGGCCTGTATTCACTGGAGTTTAGAAGAATGAGGGAGAATCTCATTGAAATCAAATACTGAAAGGTTGAAATAGAGTGGATGTGAAGAGGATGTTTCCTATAGTGGGTGAGTCTCGGAGCAGCCTCAGAATAGAGGAACATCTATTTAGAACAGAGATGAGAAGGAATTTTGAACAGCGACCACTCAGAGATAGTGAGTGAGAGAATAGGTGACTCACACAGGTTGGCGAATGTGTATTGAAAAACAGCACATTGCAGGATATTCATCATTTGAACAGCGGTCAGTCGGAAATTGGAATTCATCAGCAAGGACAAATAAAAATAAAGCATTGTAAATGGAGTGGCCATTGTTGGAATGGACACTAGTGTGAGGATTTGAGGCTTTAACTCTTTGAGGCTTCGGCAAGTAGAGAAGGAAAAAAGTAATAGGTATATATTTTTTCAGTTTATCTATTGTTTCCTTCTTTATAATTGTATACTAGAGGAGCAGGGATGCCAGGCAGAATAGTTGAATGCTCCTATTCCAGGATGTGGGAAGGCAAGGAGATCTCCAGTGTCCCTAATGACTTCACCTGCACGAAGTGCATCCAGCTGCAGCTTCCAACACTCCATGTTAAGGAGTTAGAGCTGGAACTGGTTGAAATCCGGATCAATCAGGAGGCTGAAGGGGTGACAGATAGGACATATGGAGAGGTAGTTACACCCAAGGTGCAGGACACAGAAAACTGGGTGACAGTCAGGAAGGGGAAAGTGGTTAACGAGCCAGTGTAGAGTACACCTGTGGCAATCCCCCACAACAACAGCTATATTACTTTGGATGCTTTCAGGGGAGATAATCAGACAGAGGAAAGTTGCACAGTGGTCGGGTCTCTGGCATTGAGTCTGCCTCTGAGATTCAGAAAGAAAGGAGAGAGAAAAAGCACACTGTGGTGATAGTGGATTCGTTAGTTAGGGGAATGGACAGAAGGTTCTGTGGGAGAGAACGAGGCACCCGGATGGTATATTGCCTCTCAGTACCAGGGTGGGGAATATCTTGGATTGAGTGCTCAGCATTCTTAAGTGGGAGGGTGAACAACCAGAAGTCGCAGTCCATGTTGGTACCAATGACAGGGGTAAGACAAGTGATGAGATCCTGCACAGGGGACTAGGGAACAAGGTGCTAAGTTAAAGGGCAGGAACTCCAGGGTTATGATCTCAGGATTGCTACTGAAGCTAGAACTAGGAAGATTATACAATTTAATACATGGCAAAGGAGTGGGTGTAGGAGGGAGGGAATACAATTTTTGGATCATTTGTCTCTCTTCCAGGGAAGGTGGGACCTGTCAGAAGGGATAGGTTGCACTTGAACTGGAGGGCATCTAAGATCCTGGCAGGAAGGTTTGCTAATGCTGCATGGTGGTGTTTAAATTGGAGTTGCAGGGGGATGGGTATCAGAGTGCCAGAACAGTTAGTAGAGAGATTGTGGAGGAAGATGTTGATAAGACCGCAGACAAAGTTAGGAATCAAAAGGTTGAGCACAGAGAGACTAGTGTCCTGAGCTGCATATATTTCAATGCAAGAAGTATCGTAGGAAAGGCCGATGATAGTGCTGAAGATGAGGCAGCTGGTTTACAGAGGCCATGTATCACGAGGAGAGGCTATTAATTGGGCAAAATAGCAGTCAACAGGGTGAGTTGCAACATAAAAGGTGGACAAATCGAAAAAGGTGAATACAGGACCAAAGGTGTTGTATCTGAATGCACGCAGTATACAGAATAAGGTAGATGAACTTGCAGCACAGTTGCAGATTAACAGGTATGATGTTGTAGGCATCACTGAATCATGGCTGAAAGATTACAGCTGGGAACTTAATGTCCAAGGATGCACATTGTATCAAAAGGACAGGCAGGAAGACAGAGGGGGTGACGTTGCTCTGTTGGTGAAATATGAAATCAAATCATGACAGAGAGGTGACATAGAGTTGCAAGGTGTTGAATCATTGTGGATAGAGCTAAGGAACTGGAAGGGTAAAAAGACCCAGATGGAAGTTGTATACAGACCCCCAAACAGTAGTAAGGATGTTGCCTACAAATTACAACAACAGATAGAAAATGCATGCCAAAAGGGCAATGTTACAATAGTAACATTGGGAACTTCAATATGTGTGTAGATTGGTGCTGGATTGCAGGAGGGAGAAGTTCTGGAGTGCCTAGAAGGCTTTTTAGAGCAGCTTATGGTTGAACCCACTTGAGGATCAGCTATTCTGGATTGGGTGTTGTGCAATGAACCAGAATTGATGAAAGAGGTTAAGGTAAAAGAACTCTTTGTATGATCAAATATGATCAAATTCACCCTGAAATTTGAGAAGGGGAAGCTGAAATCAGATGTATCAGTATTACAGTGGAGTAAAGGGAATTGCAGAGGCATGAGAGAGGAGTTGGTCAGAATTGATTGGAAAGGGGCACTGGTAGGGATGAATCCAGAGTAGCAATGGCTGGAATTTCTGGAAGCAATTCAGAAAGCACAGTATATATACATCTCAAAGAGGAAGAATAATTCTCAAGGAAAGATGACACAACCATGGCTAACATGAGAAGTCGAAGCCCACTTAGAAGCCAAAGAGAGGACATATAATAGAGCATAAATTAGAGGATTGGAAACTTTCAAATATCATCAAAAGGTAACTAAAAATGTCATTAAGAAGGTAAAGATGGAATACAAAAGTAAGCAAGCCAATAATATTAAAGAGGATACCAAAAGTTTCTTCTGATAGATAAAGTGTAAAAGAAAGGCAAGAGTGAATATCGGACTGCTGGAAAGCTATGTTGGAGAGCTAGTAATTGGGGACAACCAAATGGCGGTCGAACCGAATAAATATTTTACATCAGTCTTCAATGTGGAAGACACTAGCAGTATGGTGGAAGTCCCAGGTGTAAAAGGTCATGAAGTGTGCGAATTTACCATAACTAGAGAGAAGGTTCTTGGGAAACTGACAGGTCTGAAGGTAAATAAGTCACCTGGACCAGATGGTGTACACCTCAGAGTTCTGAAAGAGGTGACTGAAGAGATCGTGGAGGCTTTAATAATGATCTTTCAAGAATCATTAGATTCTGGAATGGTTTCAGACAACTGGAACATTGAAAATGTCACTCCACTTTTCAAGAGGGGAAAGAGACAGAAGAAAGGAAGCTATAGGCCAGTTGGTCTGATCTCAGTGGCTGGGAAGCTTTTGGAGTCAATTATTAAGAATGAGGTCTCAGGGTACTTGAAGTCACATGATAAAATAGGCCATAGTCAGCAAGGTTTTCTCAAGGGAAGTTATTAACTGACGAATCTGTTGCAAATGTTTGAAGAAATAGCAAGCAGGATAGACAAAGGAGAATCAGTTGGCATTGTGAACTAGGATTTTCAGAAGACCTTTGACAAGGTGACACACATGAAGCTGCTATGAACCCATGGTATTACAGGAAAGATTTTTGCAAGGAAAAAGCAGTGGCTGTTTGGCAGTAGGCAGAGTGGGAATAAATGGAGCCTTTCTGGCTGGCTGCTGGTGACTAGTGGTGTACAACAGGGGTCTGTGTTGGGACCGATTCCTTTTACATTATACATCAATGATTTGAATGATGGAACTGATCGTATTGTGCAAAGTTTGCAGATGATGTGCAGATAGATGGAGGGACAGGTAGTTTTGAGGAAGTAGAAAGCCTACAAGAGGATTTAGACTGATTAGGAGAATGGACAAAGAAATCGCAGATAGAATATTGTATCAGGAAGTGTGTGGTCATGCACTTTATTAGAAGAAATGGAAGGGTTGACTATTTTCTAAATGGAGAGAAAATACAAAAAGATGTGGTGCAAAGAGACTTGGGAGTTCTTGTGCAGAACTCCCTAAAGTTTCATTTGCAGGATGTGTCTGTGGTGAGGCAAATGCATTCATTTCAAGAGGATTAGAATCTAAAAGCAAGGATGTATTGTTGAAACTTTATAAAGCACTGGTGAGGCTTCACTTGGAATATTGTGAGCAGGTTTAGGCCCCTTATTTTAGAAAGGATGTTGTTGCAAGGACGTGGCTGGGGATGAACCCAAGTGCAGGACACAGATGCTGAGGCAGAGTCATTAGGCATAGCACCTCCGCGAACGGGGAGCCGATATCCAGGAGACGATGCGAAGCTAGAACTAACAGTTGTCAGGAATAGGAAAGAAGGTTTACTCTCACAAGAGTCAACCAATGAACTGGCGGCTTACTGCTGTGGTCACAGGGTTTTTATCCTGCCATTTGATGGGAAGTAGGTGCGTGTAGTTAGTGGTACTTGGGAATGATTGGAATCTAAATGAGGTGATCGAGGCCCAAATCTTGGGGCAAATGGCAAGGTGGGGGATTGCTTGATGGGACCATGACAGTATCACCCCCCCCATCAATGGGAGCCTCCAGGTGATCCTCCAGGTATGTCCGGATGGTCCCGATGAAAATCCTGGACGAGGGAAGGGTCTAGGATGAAGGAGCAGGGGACCCAGGAACGCTCTTCTGGACCACACCCTTCGCAGTCCACCAGATATTGGAGACCCCTGCCCCGACGGTCATCAGACGGTGTATGCCGGATGGTTGTCGATGATACGGGCAAGTGGGGGAGTCCCGGCAGGGGGACACAGCGGGCTGATGGAAACTGGCTTTAACTAAGACACATGAAAGGTTGGGTGGATGTGCATGGATCTAGGCAGCTTTAGGCAGACCACTGTGGGATTGATTACCCTCTCAACCTTGAATGGTCCCAGGAAGCAAGGGGCGAGTTTTCTATGTTCGTTCTTGAGAGGGATGTCCTTGGAGGCCAGCCACACCATCTGCCCAGGGTGGTACTCCTGTGCCGGGATGTGGTGTCGGTCGGCTGTCTCCTTATTTCAATTTGTTGATTTGGGTAGGGCCGTGCGCGTCTCCTCCCAAATCTTAAGGCACCGATTAATATGGTCCTGAACTGACAGTACTGCAATCTCTTCTTCTTGCACGGGAAACAGCGGGGGTTGGTACCCAAGGGAGCACTCGAACGGAGACCTCCCAATGGCAGAGCTGACCAGAGAGCTGTGGGCATACTCAACCCACAGGAGGTGGTCGCTCCAGGTCGATGGGTTGTTTGCTGTTACACAACGTAGCGTCGCCTCCAGGTCTTGATTTGCCCGTTTGCCTGGGGGTGGAAGCCAGAAGACAGGCTGACCGATGTGCCCGAGGCTTGGCAGAAGGCCTTCCATACTTGCGAGACAAACTGGGGACCTCGATCGGAGACGATGTCCTAGGGGATTCCATGGAGGCGGAAGACGTGGCAGACGAGAAGATCTGCGGTTTTCTGAGAGGAAGGAGGTTTAGGGAGGGCCACAAAGTGCACCGCCTTAGAGAACCGGTCTACCATGGTGAGGACTGTGGTGTTTCCGCGGGAAGGGGGTAGACCGGTGACGAAGTCTAAGGCGATGTGTGACCAGGTGCGACCAGGGACAGGTAGAGGACGAAGTAGCCCCACAGATGGTCGATGAGAGACTTTTCCCCAGGCACAGATGGAGCAAGCTGAGACATAAGAACAGGTGTCTCCCTCCATGGACGGCCACCAAAAGTGCTTCCTCAAGAGAGCCAGGGTCCAATCACTCCCGAGGTGGCAGGCGAACCGGGATGTGTGCCCCCATTGGAGAACCTGGGACCTGACGGAGGCTGGCACGTATAGGCAATCGCCAGGTCCATTTCCCGGGTCGGGGTCGTCCCGCTAGGCTTCCTTTACTTTAGCCTCCATCTCCCAAGTGAGGGTGGCAACCACGCAGGAAGGTGGGAGGATAGTCTCGGGATTGGAGATGTCATCCTTGGAGTCATGCTGGCGGGACAGTGCATCCGGCTTCCCGTTCTTGGATCCTGGACGGTACGTGAGGGTAAACCTGAACCGGCCAAAGAATAATGCCCAACAGGCCTGATGAGAATTCAGGCGTTTGGTGGTCTGGATATATTCAAGGTTCTTATGGTCTGTCCAGATGATGAACGGGTGCTCAGCCCCTCCAACCAGTGTCTCCATTCTTCCAACGCCAGCTTGACCGCCAGTAGCTCCCGGTTCCCCACGTCGTAATTTCGCTTAGCGGGAGACAGTCGGCGAGAGAAGAAGGCACAGGGATGTAGTTTCTGATCCAGGCCCGAATGTTGGGATAGTACCGCTCCCACCCTGAAGTCGGAGGCGTTAACCTCCACAATGAATTGACAGGAGGGGGCCGGTTGAATCAGAACGGGAGCAGACGTGAAGTGCCTCTTTAGTTCCGCGAATGCTGAGTCCGCCTCGGAGTTCCAAAGGAAAGGTGTGGCAGGTGAGGTAAGTCGGGTCAGGGGAGCCGCCACCTGACTGCAGTTTCTGATGAACCGGCGATAGAAGTTCGCAAACCCCAGGAACCGTTGGAATTGCTTGCGGTCCCTGGGTTTGGGCCACTCCGTCACAGCCTGGATCTTCTCGGGATCAGCTCTCACCTGTCCGCTCTTGATGATATAACCTAAGAAGCTGACCGAGGGTTACGTGGAATTCGCATTTCTCCGCCTCTACGAATAACTTATTCTCCCCCAGTCTCTGCAGGACTTGACGGACATGAAGAACGTGTTGCTGGGGACTGCTGGAAAAGATTAGGATGTCATCCAGATAGACAAACACAAAGCGGTTAATAAAGTCTCGTAGTACATCGTGAATCAAGGCTTGGAAGACTGCAGAGGCGTTGGTGAGGCCAAAAGGCATGACCAAGAACTCGAAGCGGCCTAAAGGGGTATTGAATGCCGTCTTCCACTCGTCCCCCTCCCTTATTCGGACCAGACGGCAGACGCTTCATAGGTCCAGCTTCGAGAAGATGGTGGCTCCGTGGAGAGGTTCGAACGCAGAACTTATCAGAGGCAGTGGGTACTTGTTCTTTATGGTTACATGATTTAGGCCTCGGTAGTCGATGCAGGGACGTAGGGAACCATCCTTCTTTCCCATGAAGAAGAACCCTGCGCCAACCGGGGAGGATGAGGGTTGGATGATGCCCGCCGCGAGAGATTCACTGATGTAACCTCTTCCCTCTCTGGCCGGGACAAGTTATACAGCCGACTGGTGGGCAGAGGAGCTCCGGGGAGAAGGTTGATAGCACAATCGTATGGTCGGTGTGGAGGCAGGGAAAGGGCGCGTTGTTTACTAAACACGTGTCCCAGGTCGTGATACTCCGCTGGAACCCTGGACAAGTCAGGGGGTTCAACTGCAGGTGAGGTCGAGGTGGTTTTCACAGGGGAAAGGGCTGACTGCCGACAGGTGGCGTGACAAAACGGACTCCAGCTGGCTATCCTCCCGGTGGACCAATCAATGCTAGGGTTGTGGCGGCTCAACCATGGGTACCCCAGAACTATTGGGGCTTGAGGGGAGGAGATCAAGTTAAATTGTACCTGTTCCTGGTGGTTCCCCAAGAGAATCAAAGACAGTGGTGGGGTACAGTGAGTGATTCGGGCCAGAGGTCTTCCGTCCAGTGCCCGAGCTTCCAGAGGGGTGGTCAACGGCTCTCGAGGAATTCCGGCCTGGGTTGCTATATCTTCATCCAACAGATTCCCCCCAGCACCGGAGTCTATCAAGGCAGACAAGGACAGGGACTGTTGGTTGTAGCTTACAGTGGCTTGGACTTGCATCCGGGATTGGGGGACAGAAGGGAATGTGGTCTGGCTCACCAGGGTCTCCCTTTCTACTGATGACCCTCCCCTTTTCGCCGAAGGGAACAGGTGTCAGGAAAATGGCCAGACTGACCGCAGTAGAAGCGCTCCCCGGCTCTTAATCTCCAGAGCCGCTCGGAGGGAGAAAGACAGCTCCGTCCCAGCTGCATTGGTTCCTCTCCTAGGGTGGTGGAAACGGCCGGGCCGGATGCTATTCTAGGAGTGGGAGGAGGAGGGAGGTCAGGGCTGGGAGTAGATGGTAAAGCATGCCATGGGGTGGCCAAAGGACGACCGGTTTTCTCCCTCTGTCGTTCTTGGCATTGGTTGTCCAGCCTGGTGGCTAGGGAGATCAATGAATCCAGGCTGTTAGTGTCATCCCTAGCCGCCAACTCGTCCTTTACCTTGTCACAGAGGCCTTGCCGGAATACCTCCTGGAGTGCCTCATCATTCCAGCCCGAGTCAGCCGCTAGCGTCCGGAACTCCACGGCGTATTCAGCAACACTACGTGAGCCTTGATAGAGGGTGAGTAGCCGTTTAGGGGCATCTTTACCGCAGACAGGATGGTCAAAAACCTTCCTTATTTCTGAGATGAAGGTGGGGAAGGAAGAGCAGGTCTCTGGCTGACTATCCCAAACCGCAGTGGCCCACGCTAAGGCATTTCCTCGTAACAACCCCATAATGTAAGTTATTTTAGATCTGTCCGTGGCGTACATGGATGGCTGTTGCTTGAACACTAGGGAACATCGTAGCAGGAAAACCCGGCACTTCCCCAGATCTCCGGCGTGGGGTTCTGGTTCCGGGATGCACGGCTCCCTTAGTGGACATGTTTTTGACACCTCGGGCTTCGCCACCACAGACTGTCTGGGCTGGTCAGACGGTGTTCCCGGAGTCGACGGAGTAAGATGGGTGGATACCCGGTCGACCTGTTCAATGACCTTTCCTACGTCTACTGACAGGCAACGGAGGTTTTCCATGACTTCCCGGAACAGCTGATCGTGCAAGCCCAATAGGGAGCCCTGGCTGGCGAGGGCTTGTTGCAGAGGACTCGTGTCCGCTGGGTTCATGCTGGCCAGCTCGTTCTGTTGCAAGGACGTGGCTGGGGACGAACCCAAGTGCAGGACGCAGATGCTGAGGCAGCGTCGTTAGGCGTAGCACCTCCGCGAACGGGGAGCGGATATCCAGGAGACGATGCGAAACTAGAACTAACAGTTCTCAGGAATAGGAAACCAGAGTCTCACAAGAGTCGACCAACAAACTGGCGGCTTCTTGCTGTGGGCACAGGGTTTTAATCCTGCCGTTTGATGGGAAGCAGGTGTGTGTAGTTAGTGATACCTGGGAATGATTGGAATCTAAATGAGGTGATGGAGGCTAAAATCTTGAGGCAAATGGCAAATTGGGGGATTGCCAGATGGGACCATGACAGATGTACTGAAACTGGAGAGGTTTCAAAGGAGATTCACGAAAATGATTGACTGTCTTGTCATATGAAGAGTGTTTGATAGCTCTGGGCCTGTATTCACTAGAATTCAGAAGAATGAGGGGTGACTTTGTGCAACCTATTGAATTACTTTAGCCAGCAAGTGGTAAATCTGTGGAATTCTTTACTACAGGCTGCTGCTCTGGCTGAATCTGTTGAATTCTTTACTGGGAGCCAAGTCTTTATGTATATTTAAGGCAGAGGTTGATAGATTCTTGATTGGTCAGGGCATGAAGGGATACGAGGAGAAGGCAAATGATTGGGGCTAAGAGGAAAATTGCATCAGTCATGATGAAATGGTGGAGCTGAGTCAATGGGCCAAATGGCCTAATTCTGCTCCTATATCTTATGCTCTTGATGTGCTCAGTGATAGTATTATTTTGGTCTACAAGTTTCCTTGAACTAGATAGCTTAGCCTGTATTGTCTGTTTTGATTCAGGCACAATTCACATAACCCCATTGTCTTTCAGTGCATCTCTTTAGCAGTACACCCCATGCTGTGGGCCAGCAGTCTGTCCTCTTTAGAGAGTGCTGTCTGTTTGCAAAGCTGTCCTTTTAACTTCAGACTGATTATTGCTTGTCATTTACATTAAGAACTGAAAACTAGCTCCCATTTATGACAAGAAGCTGAACAAATAATATTGGTTGGGATTTTAACTTCCTCAGAAATAACACTTTGATCTCCAGAAATGTCAGCTATTGTGTTAGAAAGCTTAGTTTGGTGAAAAGGCCCTTATCACAGCTCTGGAGAGTAAATATCCATCACAACACCAGCGTACTGGAAGTGGCCAGCATAAGCAACATCTCCAAAATGTAAAGCAATATCAACTCTGCTGGATAGCTCACATCTTTTGGATGCCTAACTCATGTCTCCCCAAAGGGATTCTTTACTCTCAGTTGAAGGAAGGTCATTGAGCCCCTGGTGGGCAAAGGAAACTCTTCAAAGATTACATAAAAATCAGCCTGAAGAAGTACAACATAGCATCTAAAAACTGGGAAGACATTGCACTTAATAGGTTCACCTGGGGGACTCTGTTCAAGACAGAGCTTTGCTACATGAGAACAACCTCCATTCCCCCACAGAGAAGAAGCGGCAGCTGCAGAAGGAGAGACTGAACAATGAAAAGACCCAACCACTAACCACAGCTACCACTTACTCATCCGCACACTGCACCAGAATATGTATATCCTAGACTGGACTCTGGAGCCACCTGAAGACCTACCTATAGACAACCGCTTAGGAGAACATCATACTCAACTTAAGTGATTGGAAGTACCATGAAAATCAGTATTAGATGTGTTAACTCCCCTAAGATATTCTTGTTTAAGCCTTAATCATCAGTGTCCCCAGTATGCAGTCATTCAAGGTATGATACTCAAGCTGGTCACCATCTATCCAGATTTGACAAAACTTATCATCTGGAATCTTGAGAGCCGATGGACAAAATAATTCCATTAAATATGGCTTCTCCTCTGTAATCTGCTGAGTTCCTTAGTTAACTCAAATGTGCAAGGTTGCACACTTAAAACCATAGGAAGAGGCAGTTTGGTTGCTTTAGCATTTTGATCATTTTATTTAAGACTTTGGGACCATAAGTCCAGCAGACAATCCCTACTCTTTGGATGTTTCAGTGCCAGATTTTTCCCCCAATTTACCATGTGGCATAGCAAGATGTTTTGTAGAGTGGGTCATGCCTTCCATAATATAAGGACAAGCATTTCTGCATACAATATCTTTCCACACTGGAATTGTGCAGAGGGGCAAGTACCCATGTTAGTACAATAAGTGCATGGTGCTGACTTGATTCAAGTTATACTTAAACAATGTGTACATTCATTTGATACAGAAAGACCAGTGTTTAGTGGAAAGTAGAACACCAAACCTCCATCCCATCAATTACCTGCAAGTTTTTTTTTAGTGAGTTGAGTACATTGAGAATTAGCCTTTTCCCCAGGGGGTGGCTTGGGTGGCCACTTTTTTAAAAAGAAATGTGCAATACTGATGGAAGTGATTGTCTCCACGCATTTGTGCTTTGGTGATGATTACTGCAGCATTATAATGTAATGAAAACTCTGATTTTAAACCTCTGCTGCCTCACAGTCATACACTCCCATGGGAAAGCTTCAGGAGAAAACCCCAAGGAAGAAATCCGGAGCTGGGGTCCCTAAGGCAGTTTGATGTTGTTTACAACTTCACTCTGTGACGACACAGGTGCCAAGCTGTATCAGTGCTTGCCCTACATCAATGTTGTGGAGACGGTGAACCCGCTGCATGGGCAACAGCCCGTTCTTCAAATCTTCCGGCCCAGGCTTGCGCCCTGGAGAGGACGCAGTCCACCAGGGGCGCAAACCCGTGATCTCCTGGGATCGATGGCTGCCTACTACTACAATGTAAAAGGAAAATGCGGAGATATCCAGAACAGGGTAAGAGGAGCAGAAGGTGATGGAGGACCATTCATCAGCAGGAGCTTAGGAAGCAATGAATTTATCGCAATGCAGCTTACAAAAGAGCATTTCAGGAAACACCAATTCATCAAGATGTTGATCGAGGTATCACACCTCTTGCAACAACATGCTGCAGCCACAGAACAGGACCAGAACTAGCTGTAAATGTGACCATTAATGTTTACATTCATGAATCTCTCCTGCTTGAAGTGAGCCCCATCTGCTCTTATGTTGACCCTTTCCCCCATGTGAGGAAGTAGGAACAAATTAACTTTTCAGGATTTTGCACTAACTGATTGCGCAGGGTGTCATTGACTGTACTCGCTTCTCACTCCATGTACAGCTGGCATGAAGCCACAGTTTAGATATCCTGGATAGTATTGCTGGCCAGTGTCCAGTCAGTACTTACAACGCTTTTAATTTGTACCAGTCTACTACCCCATCTATCGCTGAGTCACCGAGCTGGATCAAAGAGTGGTTTCCGAGAGCCAAGAATTACCCTCTTGACCCTTTGGACATTGCAGCTGAAATTGGGTATTCCACATTACATCACATTTACTTTGTCTTACTAGTCATATTCCAATGCTGCAGTACGATAACAGAAATTGCTGCCTCTGCCAGCTACACGGAGTCACCCACCCACTGCCAACACGGCACTTATTCCACAACATCCAGGAAAAAAAATTCTTAATCCATACAGAGTAAGCTTTAGAAGAAAGCAAAATCCCCATAGCTTTCCCTCCTCACATTTGCATGTCACGCCCCTGGTGTTTAGTGCAGCAATGAAGGTTCTCCATCTCTGTTTGTGCTGTTACATACCTCGTGGGTATCTTGTGACTGTCTTATGACCATGATGTAACTGAGTATCTTGTGAGCATGATGTAATAATGGTCTTGTGATGGAAGGTTGATGTAATTTTCCCACTAGTGTGAGGTCACATGATGTAATTTTCCCGCCGGTGTGAGGTCATGTGAGGACATGTTCCCAACACTTATATAAAGGGGAAACCCCTGTTGTCATGGAGTTAATTCGTCAGTTAATTCGTTAGTTACTTCGTTATGCTGCGTATTCGTCTCATGACACATTTTTGTTTTAAAGTGGAGTTTTTACTTTCTCTTGTAAGGTACAAAAACATTGTGCTGGCAGTTTTGCCAATTGCTGCCAGTTTTTGGTTGTTGCACTTTTGATTTACCTTTACTGTCTAGTATTGGAGAGTGAATACCTTACTAAAGTACAGGAACCCGAAGGATTGAGTAAAGTTGGTGTCGTTCGACGGTTTAATAAAGAATTGACCTTATTGAATCTTCGTTCAGGAATAGTGGCCTGCATCTGAGATAACCCCTGCAAGATCAGGACGGTTTGTGCATTGTTCACCCTCCAGGAGAAAGGTCAGTTCCTTTAAGGCTTTTTATTTCGTTCGTCGTGAATTCTTTGGACAAGGCATCTCTCAGCTGGGATCAGGAGAAATGACACAACTTCAAAGAAATCAGTTTTCAGGGAAGTCTCTCCTTACTGACTGTATCAATCAATTGGACTTTCGAATTTACCACTTTAACACTGTGTTCAAATTTACCACTTTAAGAACTGTTCCAGAATTCGGCTGTTTGTTACATTGCCATATAGCAGTTAACTTCCGGTTAAGTTAGTTGTTTGTTTACTTTTCACTATTGTTGAGCAGAGTTTAATAAATGATTATGTTTATTTATAAAGCCTGACTCAATTCTATATTCATTGTCGCTGATGACATAACAGTGGTCACAGCTTCCTTCATCGTGTCAGTAATTTCCTCTCAGTTTTCACTACTGTCAGGCGTGCAAGTCCCGGGTGGAGACTCAGGAATTCCATCACACTCAGATGTAGGATTCCTCATTGCTGTTTCCATAACAGTTTTTTTTACTAGTCAGATTTGTTGGCCCTGGGCTGAACCCCTGAACCTGGTGGATGAGTGGACCATTCTTAGTCTGGCCTCTACACTTTAACCTGCCTGGCCTACCAAAAGCAAAAGTATAAAGCCCTGAATTCAGCCAACACAGCTCCCTGAGTCATTGATGCACACAAGCCTCCAAACCATAACAAGGTTGTGGTCCTGTTGGAGGTCATAACTGTACAACATGCTAAACCTCTAAAGGCAAACACCTAAGGAAAGGAACAGTGTTTTCATGACCTTGGAAGAAATTATTTAAATACTTTATAAACAAAAAGAGATTCCTAGTCAAAATATAATGTTGCCATCATAGGTATAATAATCAATAATCTTGCCCCCATGAAAAACATCATCTGATTCTTGCAAACTCCCCCCCCCGCACAACGTACTGATCTGTTGTCTGTACATACATATTGCTCTCTCTCTCCCTCCCTCCCTCCCTCCATCCCTCTCTCTCTCTCAGCGTAATGTGAATACACCAGTTAAAGCCATCACCCGCATGTGTGCGTTTATTTAACTGGTATGTAGCTGTGCACAGACACAACAAATTGGAGACAAAGACAAGTTATGGGATGAAACAGCAAGAGTTAAACAGCATGAGAAGTCTGTCACAGACACTAACAAATGCCTGAGTACAGTGCATAGTAACAGTGATAGATGTGCGTTCAAGAAAACAAAGAGACTAATAACATTTGATGAACTGCCCCATCCCTGCCCATCAGACTACGAACATAAGAATGTAAGAACATAAGAAATAGGAGCAGGAGTAGGCCATCCAGACAATCGAGGCTGCCCCGCCATTCAATAAGATCATGGCTGATCTGTCTGTAAACTCAGCTCAATCTACCTGCCATTTCCCTATAGCCCTTAATTCCCCTACTATGTAAAAATCTATCTAACTGTATCTTAAATATATTTAGTGAAGAAGCCTCAACTGCTTCCCTGGGCAGAGGATTGCATAGATTCACCGTTCTCTGAGAAAAACAGTTTCTCCTCATCTCCGTCCTAAATCTTCTCCCCTGAATCTTGAGACAACGTCCCCTTGTTCTAGTCTCACCTACCAATGGAAACAACTTTCCTAATTCTATCTTATCTATCCCTTTCAAAATTTTGTATGTTTCTATAAGATCCCCTCTCATTCTTCTGAACTCCAGAGAGTATAGTCCCAGGCGACTCAATCGCTCCTCATAGGTTAACCCCTTCATCCCTGGAATCAGCCTGGTGAACCTCCTCTGCACTGCCTCCAAAGCCAGTATATCCTTCCTCAAGTATGGAGACCAGAGCTGCACACAGTACTCCCAGGTGCGGCTGTACCAGTACCCTGTATAATTGCAGCATGACCTCCTTGCTCTTGAATCCAATCCCTAACGATAAAGGCCAGCATTCAGTTTGCCTTCTTAATAACCTGTTGTACCTGCAAGCCAACTTTTTGCGATTCATGAACAAGCACACCCAAGTCCCTCTGCACAACAGCATGCTGTAATCTTTCACCATTTAAATAATAATCTGCTCTTCTATTATTCCTTCCAAATTCCTTCCATGATCTTGCATTTACCAACATTGTATTCCATCTGCCAGACCTTGGCCCATTCACTTAACCTATCTATATCCCTCTGCAGACTCTCCACATCCTCTGTACGATTTGCTTTTCCACTCAGTTTAGTGTCATCAGCAAATTTTGCTACACTACACTCAGTCCCCTCTTCCAAATCATCAATGTAAATGGCAAGCAGCTGTGGGCCCAGCACCGACCCCTGCGACACCCCACTCACCACTGACTGCCTACCAGAGAAACACCCATTTATACCAACTTCCTGCCTTCTATTGGTTAACCAATCCACTATCCATGCCAATACACTTCCCCCGACCATGCATCTATATCTTATCCGTATCTGCACAAAGAAGCTCTACCACTACTTCTATGGACAAAGGTTTATGCTAGTGACAGATCATCAACCCCTTGTGTCCGTTTTCAATCCCAGGAAGGGAATTCCAGTGATGACTGCTACCTGGTTACAATATTGGGCACTATTCCTAGGAGCCCATTCTGATGATATAGAGTTCAAGGGTACCAAACAACACAGCAATGCTGATTTCTTGTCATGTCTTCCACTATTGGCCACTGAAGAAGTGAAGTCTTCATACTGTGACCCAGCAGAAGTGTTCTACACTGCATTGCGAACCAGTTACCGGAAACAAATTCCGAAATACAAAAGGAAACAAGGAATGACCTGACATTGTCAAAAGTCGATGAGGTCACCATGTAAGGGTGGCCCGCTCACGGTAACCCTATGCTTCCAGATTTCTCAGTGAGATGAGACCAACTGTTGGTATGTCAAAGAACTCTGATATGTGGATCTTGTGTTGTCATTCCCTCTAAACTGCTCAGCAGAGTGTTAGAAAATCTGTATGAAGAACACCTAAATACAGTCCAAATGAAGAGTCTCTCTCAGAGCTACATGTGGTGGCTGGGAGTAGATAAACAGATTGAAGACTTGGCCAAAAGTTATTCGAGATGCCCAAAAGTTCAAAATGTACCCCCACAGGCACCGCTACGTATCAGAAAATGGCCGTCAACACCATGGCAAAGAGTGCATATTGACTTTGCTGGGGCATTCATGACTCCATGTTTCTGATTGCTGTGTATGCCCATTCAGAGTGGCCAGAGGTTATACCAATGAAGTCAACCACCTTGGTAAAGACTTTGTCTCCACTCTGAGGATTATCTTCACCAGAAATGGTTTACCAGAACAAGATGTGAGTGACAACAGACCCCAATACAAGTTAGAAGAATTCTAACTATTCATGAAGAAAAATAGCATCAGGCATTTCAAAACAGCTTTTCAGCAATGAATGGGGTGGTTGAAACATTTATCCAAATCTTCAAGAAATCCTTTAAAGTGATAGGGAAGGAGGACATTTCTGTACAGCACAAGGTGGACAACTTCCTTTTTGTGTATCAGAAGTCTGTTTATGTGACAACAAATCAAACACCTGCAATGTTGTTTTCATGAACTGGAATCTGAGATCTCGCATAGACCTCCTGAAACCAGGTCTATGGAGGAAAGTAGTTCAGTTAGTTGGGCCTCAAGATTGCACAGGAAGTCCTAGCGCGTGATTACCAAGAAGACATGTGGACATCTGTTTGGATAGCTACAAGAACTAGACCACTGATGTACACAGTGGATGTTGGAGATCAGACATCGAGATATCATGCGGACCAGATACTGGATGCTCAACTGAAGAACACAACTGAGTTGATTGCATTCAACGAGACGGCCACATTACAGTCACCGGACTTACCTCTCAGTGATGATGTTACTGACTGCAACATGACACTGGAAACCAAGAATATTGTCTCAGACAAGACACCCTCCAAACCCAATGCCACGCTACAGGTCCAGGGGCGTGATGAGAACATTATCGTTGACAAGACACCTGCTGAACCTAATGCCACTTCACAGGTCCAGAGGCATGATCCTGAATGAAACAGAGCGCCACCTCAAAGAACTGCGAAGTTAGTTATGGACTGTTATTGTGAAAGCATGTTTATTTGGAGAATGTGTTTATGAAGGTGAAATTGAATGTTTTTTACATATGCAGTTGCATTACTCTAAAGGGGGAGGAAGTGTAATAAATGGATTTATTTCTTTTACAGCAATGATTCCCCCCCCCCCCCCCCCTTAGCACTATGTATTGATCTGGCTGTGTCTATGCATGCACATTGCTCTCTCTCTCTCCCTCTCTCTCTCTCTCTCTCTCTCACTCTCTCACACACACACTCTTGCTGCAATGTGAATACACCAGTTAAAGCCTTCACCTGCATGCGTGCTTTTATTTAATTGATATGTAGTTGTGCACAGACACAACTGATTCCATCTATTTCACTGGCAGTAATCGCTCAGAAAGCACCGCACTCTCCTGCTCTCCTGTTACCTTTCTACATGTTCAAGGAGATGCCGGGAAAGTATGTATTAATTTTATGTCAAGACAGCTAATCCCTGTGTTTACTGCATCCATGTTTTGCTTCTTTATTTTTCTCAAGGGAGCATTATGCTGGAAAGTTGATCTATTTCCCTGAAGCAAATGCCAATATAGCTAGCATTCTCTACATTCCTCCCTTGAACATAGCTGATTTTTCAATCAGGATTTGTATTATCTGCAGATGTTAAACATGTGAAATGGGGCATTGTAATCACAGAACCAATACACAGCACAATGATTGAAATTTCATTGAAATTTCAGTGCTTTGCTTGGAAGTGTTGTAATTGTGATGGATACGATGTGTGAGACTTCTAGCTGTTCCCTTCATAACAAAAGGTTGTCAGACACTCCGACATGTCAGGGAAAGTGAAGAGGTGATAGACAGGAGCTACAGGGAGGTAGTCATCCATAGGCTACAGGAGTCAATAGTCATCCCTAGGCTACAGGAGTCAGAACACTGGGTCACTGTCAAGAGGGGGAAGGGAAATGCTCGGATAGTGGAGAGCACACCTGTGGCTGTCCCTCTCAGCAACAAATATCTTGTTCTGGATGCTGTTGAGGGGGATGACCTGACGTGGGACGCCCACGGTGACCGGGTCTCTGGCACTGAGCCTGGTGCTGTTGTGCAGGAGAGAAGGAGGGAGAAGAGAAATGTGGCAGTCGTGGGGGATTCCATAGTCAGGGGAACGGACAGGAGATTCTGTGAGCCTGACAGAGATACCCGCATGGTGTGTTGCCTCCCAGGTGCCAGGGTACGGGATGTCTCGGATCGGGTCCTGAATATTCTAAAGGGGGAGGGTGAGCAGCCAGTTATCTTGGTACATGTTGGTACCAATGACATAGATAGGACAAAGGAGGAGGTCCTGAAGAGAGATTTCCAGGAGTTAGGAAGGAAGCTGAGAAGCAGGACCTCCAGGGTAGTAATCTTGGGATTGCTACCTGTGCCACGTGCTAGCGAGGGCAAGAGTAGTCGGATCAGGCAGATAAATGCATGGCTGAGAAACTGGTGTAGGGGGCAGGGCTTCAGATTCTTGGATCATTGGGATCTCTTCTGGGGGAAGTATGACCTGTTCAAAAAGGACAGGTTACACCTGAACCCGAAGGGGACCAATATCCTGGCAGGAAAGTTTAATAGAGCTGTTAGGGAGGGTTTAAACTAATTTGGCGGGGAGATGGGAACCGGAATGATAGAGCGGAGGAAGGGGAAAACAGAAATAAATCTAAGATAGTGAGCAATAAAGATCTCAGGAAAGACAGGCAGGTGATGGGGCAAATTTGTAGCCATTGGGATGAGTTGCAGTGCAATAAAGTTGCAGTGAAATCAAAGCAAAAAATATCAAATACTGGTCTTAAGGTGTTGTACTTAAATGCACGCAGCATAAGAAATAAGGTGGATGATCTTGTTGTACAGCTACAGATTGGCAGGTATGATATTGTGGCCATCACTGAGACCTGGCTAAAGGATGCATGTCTCTGGGAGCTGAACGGCCAAGGATACACGGTGTATCGGAAGGATAGGAAGGTAGGCAGAGGGGGAGGTGTGGCTTTAGTGGTAAGAAGTGATATTAAATCATTAGAAAGAGGTGATATAGGATCGGAAGGTGCAGAATCTTTATGGGTTGAGCTAAGAAATCGCAGGGGTAAAAGGACCCTGATGGCAGTTATTTATAGGCCTCCAAACAGCTGCAGGGATGTGAACTACAAATTACAACAGGAAATAGAAAAGGCTTGTCAGAAGGGCAGTGTTATGATAATTGTGGGGGATTTTAACATGCGAGTAGATTGGAAAAATCAGGTTGGCACTGGATCTCAAGAGAGAGAATTTGTAGAATGTCTGCGAGATGGCTTTTTAGAACAGTTTGTTGTTGAGCCCACTAGGGGATCGGCTGTACTGGATTGGGTATTGTGTAATGAACCGGAGGTGATTGGAGAGATTGAGGTGAAGGAACCCTTAGGAGGCAGTGATCATAACATGATTGAGTTCACTGTGAAATTAGAAAAAGAGAAGCCGAAATCTGATGTGTCGGTGTTTCAGTGGAGTAAAGGAAACTACAGTGGCATGAGAGAGGAACTGGCCAAAGTTGACTGGAAAGAGACACTGGCGGGAAAGACGGCAGAGCAGCAGTGGCTGGAGTTTATGCAAGAAATGAGTAATGTGCAAGACAGGTATATTCCAAAAAAGAAGAAATTTTCGAGTGGAAAAAGGATGCAACCGTGCTTGACAAGAGAAGTCAAAGCCAAAGTTAAAGCTAAGGAGAGGGCATACAAGGAAGCAAAAATTAGTGGGAAGACAGAGGATTGGGAAGTCTTTAAAACCTTACAAAAGGAAACCAAGAAGGTCATTAAGACAGAAAAGATTAACTATGAAAGGAAACTAGCAAATAATATCAAAGAGGATACTAAAAGCTTTTTCAAGTATATAAAGAGTAAAAGACAGGTGAGAATAGATATAGGACCGATAGAAAATGATACTGGAGAAATTGTAATGGGAGATGAGGAGATGGCAGAGGAACTGAACAAGTATTTTGCATCAGTCTTCACTGAGGAAGACATCAGCAGTATACCAGACACTCAAGGGTGGCAGGGAAGAGAAGTGTGCGCAGTCACAATTACGACAGAGAAAGTACTCAGGAAGCTGAATAGGCTAAAGGTCGATAAATCTCCTGGACCAGATGCAATGCACCCTTGTGTTCTGAAGGAGGTAGCTGTGGAGACTGCGGAGGCATTAGTGATAATCTTTCAAAAGTCGATAGATTCTGGCATGGTTCCGGAAGACTGGGAGATTGCAAATGTCACTCCGCTATTTAAGAAGGGGGCAAGGAAGCAAAAAGGAAATTATAGACCTGTTAGCTTGACGTCGGTGGTTGGGAAGTTGTTGGAGTCGATTGTCAAGGATGAGGTTACAGAGTACCTGGAGGCATATGACAAGATAGGCAGAACTCAGCATGGATTCCTTAAAGGAAAATCCTGCCTGACAAACCTATTGCAATTTTTTGAGGAAATTACCAGTAGGCTAGACAAGGGAGATGCAGTGGATGTTGTATGGTTGGATTTTCAGAAGGCCTTTGACAAGGTGCCACACATAAGGCTGCTTAACAAGATAAGAGCCCATGGAATTACAGGAAAGTTACATACGTGGATAGAGCGTTGGCTGATTGGCAGGAAACAGAGAGTGGGAATAAAGGGATCCTATTCTGGTTGGCTGCCAGTTACCAGTGGTGTTCCACAGGGATCAGTGTTGGGGCCGCTTCTTTTTACATTGTACATCAACGATTTGGATTATGGAATAGATGGCTTTGTGGCTAAGTTTGCTGACGATACGAAGATAGGTGGAGGGGCCGGTAGTGCTGAGGAAACGGAGAGTCTGCAGAGAGACTTGGATAGATTGGAAGAATGGACAGAGAAGTGGCAAATGAAGTAGAATGTTGGAAAGTGTATGGTTATGCACTTTGGCAGAAAAAATAAACGGGCAGACTATTACTTAAATGGGGAAAGAATTCAAAGTTCTGAGATGCAACGGGACTTGGGAGTCCTCATACAAGATTCCCTTAAAGTTAACCTCCAGGTTGAGTCGGTAGTGAAGAAGGCGAATGCAATGTTGGCATTCATTTCTAGAGGAATAGAGTATAGGAGCAGGGATGTGATGTTGAGGTTCTATAAGGCGTTGGTGAGACCTCACTTGGAGTACTGTGGGCAGTTTTGGTCTCCTTATTTAAGAAAGGATGTGCTGACGTTGGAGAGGGTACAGAGAAGATTCACTAGAATGATTCCGGGAATGAGAGGGTTAACATATGAGGAAGGTTTGTCCGCTCTTGGACTGTATTCCTTGGAGTTTAGAAGAATGAGGGGAGACCTCATAGAAACATTTCGAATGTTAAAAGGCATGGACAGACTGGATGTGGCAAAGTTGTTTCCCATGATGGGGGAGTCTAGTACGAGAGGGCAGACTTCAGGATTGAAGGGTACCCTTTCAGAACAGAAATGTGAAAAAAATTTTTTAGTCAGAGGGTGGTGAATCTATGGAATTTGTTGCCACGGGCAGCAGTGGAGGCCAAGTTATTGGGTGTATTTAAGGCAGAGATTAATAGGTATCTGAGTAGCCTGGCATCAAAGGTTATGGTGAGAAGGCGGGGCAGTGGGACTAAATAGGATAAAATGGATCAGCTCATGATAAAATGGCGGAGCAGACTCAATGGGCCGAATGGCCTACTTCTGCTCCTTTATCTTATGGTCTTATGGTCTTATGTCATTAAAGGGGCTGGAGGTTGCTGCACTGAACTGAATTAACTGTTTTCTCAACCGGTTTTGAATTTCTGTGCATTAGGCAAGTGGGACCACTGGATGAGCATTGTTGTTGCTACCATGGGAGTCTTCTTAATTGCTGATCCTGCTGTCACTGTTCATGGTAAATCAATACTGCAAAGCCTGGACACAGAAAACAAATTGTTCTTCACACTACGCTTCATTTATCCAAGAGGGAGCAGAATTGTAACAGTCCAGACCTGAAAGTATTTTCATGAATCCAATAGAAAATAAAACATGATACTTGGATTTCCTTTTCTCTACTTTGGTATGTGGTTATAAATTAACATCAGGAAACACCACTATAGGTAAAGAAACCAGGATGGCACTTTGGTGAAGTCAGTAGAGCTGCTGCCTCACCACCTTTACAACCTGAGTGGAATCCCAACCTTGGGTGTTAACTGCATGGTGTTTTTGTATTCCTTCCAGATACTCCATTTTCCTTCCACATCCCTAAGAAGTTTATGTTGGTAGTTTAACTGGCCACTGTATTTTGCCCCTATTTTGTAGCATCTGGGAAGGAGTTGACGGGACTGTGGAAAGAATAGGTTACAAAAGCATTAGTGAGGAATGGAATATTCTGTCAGCTGGCAGAGACGAAGAGGCCTCCCATTGTGTAACAGAATATGAAAATCAGTATGGAAATACCTGTAGTCAGAGACCTAGAAAAAATGCTAGATCATTTTACAGACCTGATAAAACAGTTTTGCTTTTTACCCAAAGCGAACAGTGAACCTGCCATCTTAGTATTCAATTTGTATGAAGCCTGAAGCCTGAGTTTCCTGTCCATTCAGCAGTGACCTGTGGGCAGAGAATAAGCACTACAGCGTCCTGCCGCTTTGCAGAGAATTGACTGGTGGAAACAGTGAGCTGGATGATGGCTGAAGGGAGAGCGTTGAAGCACATGTTACTGAATCAGACATAGCATGCTTGTTCATGTGGGAACTCTCTGGGTTTCTTTTGAGGTTTTGAGCTGTGCTCCAAGGTGGATTAGGCCACTTAATCATAGATTCAAAGGGGTGGCACTTGCATGGCCCAAAGTCCACCCATTTGAACATGAAGGCTAAGTCAGGGAGAAATTGTCAAACTATTCCTCCTTCGAACATAGCTGATTTTTCAATCAGGATTTGTATTATCTTCAGATGTTAAACATGTGAAATGGGGCATTGTAGTGACAGAACCAGTACACAGCACAATCATTGAAATTTCTTTGAACTACTTCAGTGCTTTGCTTGGAAGTGTTGTAATTGTGATGGATACAATGTGTGAGACTTCATATGAGGCATACGGTGCATTGGCCTTCATCAGTTGTGGGATTGAGTTCAAGGGCCAAGAGGTAATGTTGCAGTTATATAGGACCCTGGTCAGACCCCACTTGGAGTACTGTACTCAGTTTTGGTCACCTCACTACAGGAGGTGTGTGGAAACTATAGAAAGGGTGCAGAGGAGATTTACAAGGATGTTGCCTGGATTGGGGAGCATGCCTTATGAGAATAGGTTGAGTGAACTCGGCCTTTTCTCCTTGGAGTGACGGAGGATGAGAGGTGACCTGATAGAGGTGTAGAAGATGATGAGAGGCATTGATCATGTGGATGGTCAGAAGCTTTTCCCCAGGGCTGAAATGGCTAACATGAGAGGCACAGTTTTAAGGTGCTTGGAAGTAGGAACAGAGGAGATGTCTTGGATAAATTTTTGACACAGAGAGTGGTGAGTACGTGGAATGGGCTGCTGGTGACAGTGGCGTAGACAGATACAATATGGTCTTTTAAGAGACTCCTGTACAGGTACATGGAGCTTAGAAAAATAGAGGGCTATGGGTAACCTTGGGTATTTTCTAAAGTAAGTACATGTTCAGTACAGCATTGTTGGCCGAAGGGTCTGTATTGTGCCGTAGGTTTTCTATGTTTCTATGTTATTCAGACAGCTACCTGAAAGCTGTAATGTGGGCTTTGAGTATCAAAGGCAAGGTGTTTCCCTCGGGTTTATAAAGCTGGTGTGGCTGCAGAATATTTCCAGCGACATCCTTTTATTTCAGTTGGGAATAATCGCATCGAACATTTTTTATTCACCAGTTGTTTACACTGATATCATTTTTATATATTTTACAGCTCTGTATGTTTAAATGTACGCTTGCCTAATGTAGCTGGTGAGACAACAGAATTCTGGATTATTCTGATCTAGGAACAAGTTAGGATCTAGTGAACAGGAATACAAGTTAAATAGCTTTATTGTTTCACCCTGTCACTTAAAACAAGCATTGTTTGATGCAAAATGCTCTCCAGAGAGATGCCTCCAGTCTGATCCTTGAGGGGAATGGTGTTACTTACTTCCTGAAGATGTCCACTCTCCAGCCGTGCATTTGAAAAACCTCCGGTGAAATGTCAACAGTTTTCCCGACAGGAAGATAGTCACTAGCATTCTCCAGGCCAAAATATTATGTATAACAAGGCCGTATCTCAAACATCTGGTGATAGCCACATCCTGGATTACTGCCATGAGGGAAATCAAGACCAATATTATGTGAAATAATTTATAGTGATCTAGCACAACCCTTTGATATTGGTTACAGTGTTTGGGGAATTCTGCTCTAAAACTGGGGCATTGGAATGAGAGTAAAGAAATGGAGCTGGGTACATATTTTAATTGGAAGGAGATTGGAGAGATTGCCAGTTGTATAAATGAGCAAATAAATCTGTATGTATTAAGTGGTCAGAGAAAGTTGCTCACAAAATAAGCCAGTCTAGAAATGACCAGCTAATTCTATTGCAGAATGAGGAGAATTCGTGGGCAACTTCACCTTAATGAAGTTGATAAAACCTTCCACCTAAGGACAGCATGTTGGCACCACCGTGGCTGCAGATGCAGAAGTTCAGTCCTGATCTCCAGTGCTGTTAACGTGGAGTTTGTACAGTTTCTGACCACATAGATTTCCTCTGTTACTCCAAATTCTTTCCACATCCAGAAGCTGTGTGGGTTGCGAGGGTGATTCAACAAAACAGACAATATAGGCAAAGATCTCTTCCACCCCAGTCATTTCCTCTTTTCCCCTCCTTCCACTGGTCAGAAAATACAAAAACTTGAGAACACAAATCACTAGGCTCAAGGACAGTTTCTATCTTGTTATAAGGCTCTTGAATGGACCTATTGTATGATAAACATCTACTTAATCATAGCCTTGCACCTTAATTGTCTACCTGCACTTTTTCTGTAAATGCAACACTATATTCTACAATCTACTACTCCTTTTGTTTTCCTTTCTATTATTTTAAGATACTTATGTATGGAATGGACTGTTTAGATGGTGGTTACAAGATGCAACAATTACCAATCTTATAGTTGGTTGCGGCACCATCTGATATGGAGGGCCTGCTGCACAGGATCGGAAAATGTGCAGAAGGTTGCATACTCAGCCAGCTCCATCGTTGGTACTAGCTCCCCTACTGTCAAGGACATCTTCAAAAGGCAATACCTCACAAATGTAGCATCCAAAATTAAGGAACCTATTACCATCTTATTGCTACCATCAGAAAGGAGGTACAAGAGCCTGAAGACACACTCTCAATGTTTTAGGAACAGCTTCCTCCCTTCCTCCATTAGAATTCTGAAATGACATGAACCAACCCATGAAAATTACCTCACTATTTTGCCCCCTTTTGAATTTATTTGATTACTTTTACATATATTTCTTATAGTGATTTGCTGTATTTTTATATATTGCACAGGACTGCTGCTGCAAAACAACAACGTTCATGACATTTGTCAGTGCAATTACATCTGATTCTAATTCTGATTCTAAAAGGTAAAATCTGATGGCTAGTTGATAGGGATGTGGAGAAAATAAAGTGGGATTAGTGTCGGATTAGTATAAATGGGTGCTTTTAAGCACAATTATTATTTTAAGGTGTAAATTACAGTCTTCAAACTTTTTGCTTTACTTCCATTATTTCCACACCTTTCAGCTTCCTAACTCATTTTCACCATGGGAATTTCAGGGTGCCACTAGGAACCAGCAGTCTACCCACAGCAGGTTCTGTCATTGTAACCCTGTCCCCTGCAGGTAGCATTGGCAACCAAGTTCTGCAAGACCACCCAGACACAAAGCTGGTTAAAATCATTCTCTGGGTTATCTTCAATCTCCTCCACTGCTGTCATCCAGCAGTGTAGGTACTTCTTAACTCTGGTGGAGCGTTCTGGAGAAGTAGTGAAAAGTGCTGATAAGCTTGATTTATTAAGTGTTGAATGTTTTGCCATTGGTTCTATGTAGAAGGGGCTCCACAAGTTCAATTAATTGGTTCTTCTATTCATGCTCAGTGCTCAAAGGAATGCTGAGACGCCTTTCAGCACAGTGGTGGCAATATGGGAATTATGTGGTTAAGGGGCTTGGAGTTTTTCTTTATTTGTGTTCATTCATTCAAGGTGAATAGAAAATACATTCAACACACATAAAATGCTGCTGCGTTCCACCAGCACTTTGTGTGTGTTGCTTGAATTTCCAGCATCTGCAGATTTCCTCGTGTTTGCATTAGAAAATACATTCTCCTCTTTTTTTCAGATTTCTAGCAAAGACAATAAACCATATTTCACCCTACCAGCATTTTTAACCTCCTTCACCTCTGTTCTCTCTTATCTCCCTCTTTTAATACCTCTTCCAGACAAAATGGGGGCAATTAACCAGCTTTTATCACCCTCTCTCTGTCACAGCATTGGTGTCATTTACAGAGATATTGAGAGTAAGGCCATGACAAAGTAGATTGTGCACCTTATCCTGCACAAAGTCTACTCCATGGTCTTATAACAGCAGGATAGAAGCTGTCCTTAAACCTGGTGATATGTGCCTTCAGGGTTTTGTACCTTCTGTCCAATGGGAGAGGGGAGAAGACAGAATGCCTGGGATAAAAGGGTTATTATGTTCAAACAAGGGAAAATCTGCAGACACGCACAAGATGCAGTCGACTCCCCTGCCAACGGGTCTCAGCCCAAAACGTTGTACTCCTTTCCATAGATGCTGCCTGGCCTGCTGAGTTCCTCCAGCATTTTGAGTGTTGGTTGGATTTCCAGCATCTGCAGATTTTCTCATGTTTGTGATTGAAAATCTGCAGATGCTGGAAAACAAAGTAATGCATGCAAAATTCTGGAGGAACTCAGCAGGCCAGGCAGCATCTATGGAAAAGAGCAAAAAGTTGATGTTCTGGGCCAAAACCCTTCATCGGAACAAGCTCAGATTCTTGTGTTGAGTGCACAGTGCCACCTGTATGCTCTCTGGATCTTTAGGGGGTTCATCACCACTTGCACATGTGATTTGCTGCTCTCTACTTTAGGAGAAAGAGTTTAATTCCGCATCACTGGAGTAAACCTGTGGCATCACAATCAGCAGCAGGATGATGCATTGCAAAATGGGAGACGAAATAGATATTGTCTGCCACCGCTAGAAATAATCCAGAAGCTTGGAGCTATTGTGTGTTTCAGTGCAACAAACAGAGAGGTCTACTCGCAGACACTTGCTGCACCACAGTTGATAGCAGGTAGCAGACACCACTTATCATTCGCTTTGAAAACCTTTCCCACAATGGAGGGAATGGGAGTATTCTATCTGGAATATTCGGAGCAGTTTGGTCCTCCTTGCCACAGCTTTTCTCCTCCTCTGGCAAGGTAGCCTTCCCCCTGCTGTTGCTGCTTTTGTACTGCAGGCCCAGTGGGACTAACACTAAACATTTCATATTTTGCACAAAAATCTGGAGAAGTTTCTGCTCAGTTATGAGCAATAATAACCTCTTCCATCATTGCAATCCAAAGTCTATTGAATCCAAGCTTTTTTTTCTCCCAAGTCAGTCCCTGGCTAAACTGTGGGTTCAACCATCTCATTAAATAACCAACTAGCAGAATTTCAGGCATCCTTCCCTCCCTGCTCAGTCCTGAAGAAGGGTCTTGGCCCTAAATGTTGACTTTTTACTCTTTTCCATAGATGTTGCCTGACCTACTGAGTGGCTGCAGCATTGTGTGTGTGTGGTGTGTGTGTGTGTGTGTGTGTGTGTGTGTGTGTGTGTGTGTGTGTGTTGCTTAGGATTTCTACCTGCTGTTCCAACCAAGCCTCCCAAACATAGCTTACACTGTCTAATAATTGCATTTTCAAAAATCTGTTTGACAAGACAGGTGCCAATGAAATAGCATGAAATTGATATTGCGAGCACATAGCCAGTGTTCAGAATTGTGTCACTTAATTTTACAGTGTGTGAAAAGTGCATGTTAATATTTATCTACAACCAAAACATTAGGTAAATATGGATTCATGGCACTTTGACTTCTAGAATTTCTACTGTTAATCGTCAATCTAATTAACATTGAAAATATTAAGGGTGATGATAAGGAAGTGGGACTAAATGCTAAAACTTAGGCTTACAGCAATGAAGTTGTGCTACACATCTGCACAGAACAGAGGTCTATTGTGCAATTGGCAGAATTACCTAAACTGTAAATCTGAGACAAATAAGAACATGGGATGAGGTAGGTGGGTTGGGCCCCAGATCTGCCATGGTTTGATAGACTCAGAAAGCTAAATTGCATTTCTGTTATTATGCACCTAATGCAACAACATTTCAAACATAATTACACAAAAACTGTTGGAGGAACTCTACAGGTCTGGCAGCATTTATGGAAGGACCCTTCATCATTCTGAAACATTCCGAAACATTTCCTTCCATACATGCTGCCTGACCTGCTGAGTTCCTTCAGTACTTCTTGCATTGCCCCAGATTTTCAGTATCAGCAATCTCTTGTGCCTTTAAAGATAATTAATTTGTTCTGGAGCATTTAAATGATTGGAAAATGTTAAATGCTAGTCTTAATATTGCAATGTGGAATGTGAATATTCTTTAACAGAGATGCCTGTGGTAGTCGCAAGCATATAATAGCCTGCATGATACACAAGGATCCAGTGACTTCACAGAGAAACTATTTCTAGTCCCAATTGTCATAATTACTGATAATGATATAGTTCCTGCCCATTGGAATGTTGAGAATGCAATTTGAGATATGTGTGTGTATACACACACAGCATCATGTCATTGTGCTTTGACTTTCAACAGATTATTGAACAGTCTGGGTTGTGTGATGGAGTTACAGTATATTGACTCTGTAACATAGTTCCTAATAATGAATGGGGGATTTGGCAGTTCCTCCAGCAACTCATCACTTTAAGGATTTCCTGTCAGGAATGAAGAGGATATGTGCTAATTGTTCAGACCACAGGCAGCTTGCAAATCAGGGCCCAGGTTTATTATTGTTTCAGTATTATTTTTATACTGGGCACATTGTGGGAGTTGTAGCTGTCCTTTCTGATGGATTTCATGGCTACAGGCTCAGGTGAACATTAATTTCTGTCATCAATGTGCTCAAGGTCCATGTGTTGTGTTGTGCAGTGCATCGTGTCACAGGTACAAGTGGGACTTCTGTCTTCCTACCATCAGCTCTGGCCTCTTTTGATGAGGAAATTTCTGCTATGACATTGAAGTGGAGTCTTCCTTCTAACATCAGAAGTTCACAGATAGCATGCAAGCACGTTGCCTGGAACATTCGTTTCTGGTTCTGCATTCTGCATAAAGCGTATCATCTTTATCACTTGGTGAGCCAAATCCGGACTGGATGGTTTCCTATAATCTAGAGAAAGGTTGGCAACTGATATCAAATGATTAAACAAGAACTTAGAATTGGCCCAGCTGACCTCAAAATGTCAAATCTAAGCTTGAGCCTACTAGAAAATTATGGATTGTAGGTTCTGTTTTTGACTGATCATGATTGAATGTTGATGGTCTATATTTCTTTAGATTCTGTTCCTTAAAACACAAACTATGAGATTTTCTGATTGTCAGAAGAAATAGTTACTGACGTAGCCAGTTTTCCAGAAACTCAACAGAGTACTATTCAGACATACAGGAGCTATCCTGATGTTATTTTCAAAATTTGGTGGATAGCCAAATGGTGATATCATGAGCAAACTGGGAGAAAATTACTGACTTTGTTGGCTGCTGAAATGTCTCTGTGATGAATGAGGAACAAAAGTGGGTTCTGAACCAAATGCATAAATTCTGACTGCTTCAATCACTCCAGGTGGCAGCAAACCACAAATTTTTGCCATACTGTATAAATAAATCCTTTAAATTGTCTGACCTGTATTGAAGAAATTAATGGCCTTTGGGTGTTCTTGTTTACAGCACACAGTGATTTACTCCAATGACTTTCCCAGGTGGGAAAGCAACTGTAGACACTGACCTCCTTCCACGTCTGAGTTCCAGTGTCTCAGGAAATCACTTATAGTTGAAGACTTGGCATAAAACTGAGATGAATGAACTGGGCACACATTTGACAATTTTACCTCATACAGGTGCTTTATCTAACATGGTGTTTAACTTCAAACAACACCAAGACAGCTGCACAGTTTGTTAGTGCATAACTTTCTCCATTATTTTCTTAGGCGGGGCCTGCATTCTGTGTTGTCAAACTGCTAAAATCATTTGCAATCAACTCCTAGCCTTGTTCAGGTTTCCCAGGAGTCATTCTGACTTCCATTGGTAAGCTGGTTCCAAAGGGCATTCTTCATTTGAGTTAGTGGACATTTTATCAGTCACCAGAGTAAACTTGCCACCACTGGTGTTTTGGTCATGATGCCGAGGATCCTCCCAACCTTTTGCCACATGGAAAGACAATGCTAATGTCTTCCACAGCTGCCTGCTCCCAGTGACTGAAGGGCTGTCTCTGAACCAAGAATGTGGATATGTCCAACTAGGAACACAATACATGTTACCTTCAATTCCAAGAAAAGTGCAGGGAGCAGCACCTACCATTATCCTCTGACTCCATCAATCAGGAGAGAAGTGGAGCACTATTTTCAAACCTGACAACCTGCAGGAGTCCATCTTCATCTCTCCACGGAGACATGAAAGCAGTGAGCTTAACCAACTGGCCCACAACAGATGCAGACTCAGGTCGGACAAGTGAAAAGTGTGCCCAATACTTCCCTCAGTCTGTCAAGCCATACCTCCAACAAGCTTCACACTGGAGTGGAGCTAATCTACCAAGACAATAGGAAACTAGTCCATCTATGTTGCCTCCACTCCATAATGAAGGGCACCACCACTTCCAACATATGCAACTGCCATCAACCTGCAGTGTCACAGACAACACTTGGACATTTATGCATTCAGAGAACAAGTTCCCAGTCACTGTCTGCTCACTCACTGAGGCATACAGGGAAATGGGCCTTAAACCTAACATCTTTCAAACAAAGATCCTTTCAAAACTTGCATACTCTGATCAATATCATCCCCTCTTATAATAAGTGGTCATAAATTTGGAAAATGTGGATGTCTTCCCAGACTGGAGACCACCATCAGCTAAGATGGATTCTGGTGATAGCCATCTTCTTCAGTCTCCCAGCACAGCCTTCGACCATCTGAGGAAAACGTGTTTGAAGATCAAGACCTTAAATTTGGAACAATTGATAAGTTATCAGGAAGCAGTGATCCCTGCCTCCTACATGCCTGAGACATGGTCTACCACCAGCTGGCACCAAAATCATTGGAATAATGGCTCCAATATTGCCCGTGCAAAATCCTTCACATCCACTGGCAGAATAAGAAGCAAGTGTCAGTATCCTCTCCCATATCAACATCCTCAATCCCTCATTACACTTAGTTTACTTTGAGTTCCACCAGGGTCAGAGATTATCAAGTGGATAAAGGAAGTAACTCGAGGCTGTTCTCAGAAATACACACAAAGCATTCTCAGCGCCTCCTTGGAAATGTGTCACGTGGCTATGGACTCATGGGAGTCTTTGGCCAGGATTCTTTAAAGTGGCAAAAGTGCCTTTGGAATGGAATTGATCATCTCAAATTTGGAGCCCCCCCCTCACCCCATCTTCATTTGAGGCAGAGTTTGTGGGTCCCATCTACTTCACAAAATCCTCTGAACTGGAATGGAAGAAAGTCATCGTCATCTTGAAGGTCTGGTTGAGATAAAGAGGGCAAAATCTGTTTGGTGTGTAGCTTCTACCGGACACTAGAGCAAGTGAGCGTTAGTCTGAATTTAAACCCATATCCAACTCAAGTGGATCTAGCACATCCGGAGTGGTACAGTAGTGTAGTGGTTAGCGTAATGCTATTACAGCACCTGCTGTAAGATAAGGGTTCAATTCCCACTGCCAACTGTAAGGAGTTTGTACATTCTCCCCATGACCATGTGGGTTTCCTCCAGGTGTTCCGCTTTCCTCCCACAGTCCAAAGACATTTGAGTTAGAGTCAGTAAAGTTGTGGTTATGCCATATTAGGGCCAAAAACATGGTGACAGTTGTGGGCTGCCCCCAGCCAACCCTTGGCGCAAATGAAGCATTTCACTGTATGTTTCAATGTTCCAATGTATATGTGACAAAGAAAGCTAATATTTATATATTGTACATTTCACATGTGAATAGAGAAAGAATTCTAGCTCAAGAGAATATTTTATCATATGGCTGCTTGTTAATTTATTGTTCTTCATTAATGCTAATCTTCGAATGTGACAAATCCCTGTTAATTCCAAATAGAGTCTGAATTGATTTTTAAAAAACTGAATCAGCTGAATTTTTATTTTTGTTGCATTCACTATTTTTCTATTTTAGCATAGATTTCCTTATTCCGTTTTGTAGTATGTGTTTAATGTCTCCATTGTGGCTATTCCAGCGTTCACCTGACATTGCTTTTCTTCCTTGTACTTTTTTGTTGAACTATTTTGTCTATTATATTGTATATCAGAAGTTTACAAACCTTTTTGTTCCCAGTCTAGAAAATGCTTATGCTCTATTGTTACAGGCAAATGTACAATTTCAGGAATTGTTAGGAAAATAATGAGAATAGAACTTAAAAACTCTTATCTTGTGTTCATTTTACTCTGGATGAATATTCATCAATGTTCCTTTCACATAATGTATAAAAATTTCCTTGCTTCTAAGAGTTTCCTGTGCAGCACCACAGGTACAGAATTTGTAAACTCTTAAACTATGTTAGATTGTGCATGCACACTCAGTTTCTTTTGATGAATGTCTGAAACACTGTCACCTGACAATGTCTGCTTTATACATGCCACAGAGTGGTATCAGGACAGAACACACTGCATATGATAGACTCTCAGGCTTTCAACTAGACTCAGTCAGTAATTCAGATTCATGCACCCAGTTTATTAGCTATTCATTTTGATTCTCCATGACAGATTTCGCCCTTACACTGTCACGTGGCAGTTTGATATTTAACTTTCAATAAAATGTTATTGCTTTTCACTTTTTTTCCCATTCCAGAGCATAGATTCAAAGATGTCCTGAGTATTCTGAGAATTTATATAACTAGCCTTTGCTTATATATCATCTGAGATGCTGAGTATTGGAAGTCTGTGAGGTGTTGAAGTCGGGTTGCCTCTTCTGGGTATGATCATCTCAAAATGAACCAATGGGTTCTTAGTGAATCCCCCGTACCTTGCTAACATCACGTTCTGTAGAACGATGCAATACAAAGACCTGTCCAAAATATGTGCCAGGGAAGCTGAACTAGAACGTTATGTTAGAGTTAGTAAAATTATTAAAATTAATCTCAGTTTAGATTCTTCATAAATTCGTTATTAGGGTTTCAAAACTTGATGATAAAATTATCTTTTGGCAATAGCTAAAGTTTCAGAACATAGAACAGTGCAATACAGGAACTGGCCCTTCCGCCCATGAAGACTGTACTGAGCATGATGCCAAATGTAACGAATGTTCTGCCACCGCATGATCCATATCTTTCCATTCCTGAATAATTATTGTCTAGCTAAAAGTTTATTGAACATCACTGTCATTTCTGCTTCCACCCTCTCCCTGCCCTGTGACTTTGGTCAGTCGTTTTATCTACCCATCTTTCTAACCATCTAATTTCCTGGAGATATGCATCATTTAATAACAGGGTTAGGAATTTTCCCAGGTTTTGAACGACTGAATACATCTGTAATACCTGACTTTGCCATTGCCAGTTACGTCAGAACATTCTGAATTTTATAAAGCTAGTGAAGTAGCTGTTCTTCAGGGGCAAGGCACTAGCTCATCTAGTTGAGTTGCTGACACACATTTCCAAGGACCTGGGTTCACTCCTGCATATCACAAGATCATAAGAACTGCTCTGCCATTTCTTCATGGCTGATCCTATTTTCCTCTCAGCCCCAGTCTCCTGCCTTCTCCCCATATCCCTTCATGCCCTGACCAATCAAGAATCTATCAACCTCTGCCTTAAATATACATACAGACTTGACCTCCACAGCTCCCTGTGGCAAAGAATTCCACAAGTTCACCACTCATTGGCTAAAGAAATTCCTCCTCATCTCTGTTCTAAAAGGATACCACTGTGTTGTGAGGCTGTGTCCTCTGGTCTTAGACTCTCCCATCATAGGAAATATCCTCTCCACATCCACTCTATCAAAGCCTTTCACTATTTGATAGATTTCAATGATATCACAGCTCATTCTTCGAAATTCTAGTGAATACAGGCCCAGAGCCGTCAAAGTCTCTTCATATGACAAGCTGTTCAATTAGGAACTATTTTTTGTGAGATTCTGTTGAACTCTCTCGAGCTTCAGCACATCCTTTCTAAGATAAGGGGCCCAAACCTGCTCACAATACTCCAACTAAAGCCTCACCAGTGCTTTATAAAGACTCAATATTACATCCTTGCTTTTATAGTCTAGTCCTCTTGAAATGAATGCTATCATTGCATTTGCCTTCCTCATCACTGATTCAACCTGCAAATTAACCTTTAGGGAGTCCTGCACATTTTCTCTCCATTTAGAAGATAGTCAACCCTTTTATTTCTTCCACCAAAGTGCATGACTATACACATCCCGACACAATATTCCATCTGCCATTTCTTTGCCCATTTTCCTAATCAGTCTAAGTCCTCTTGTAGCCTCACTACTTCCTCAAAACTACCTGCCCCTTCATCTATCTTCATATTGTCTTCCAACTTGGCACCAAAGCCATCAATTCCATTATTCAAATCATTGGCATATAACATAACGAGAATCGGTCTAACACAGACCCCTGTGGAACTGTGGGATAGCACTAGTTACCGGCAGCAGGTCAGAAAAGGCTCCCCTTATTCCCACTCTTTGCTTCTTGCCAATCATGCACTGCCTTATCCATGCTAGAATTTTTTCTCTAATACCATGGGCTTGTAGCCTGTTAAGCAATCTCATGTATGACATCTTGTCAAAGGCCTTCTGAAAATCCAAGTGCACAACATCGACCGATTCTCCTTTGTCTATCCTGCTTGTTATTTCTTCCAAGAATTCCAACAGATTTGCCAGGCAAAATTTTTCCTTGAGGAATCCATGCTGACTAAACCCCATTTAAAATGTGCCTCCAAGTACCCTGAGATCTACTCAATATCTTCATAACCACTGAGGCCAGACTAACTGGCCTATAGTTTCCTGTCTTCTGCCTCTCTCCCTTCTTGAAGAGTAGAGTGACATTTGCAATGTTCCAGTCTTTTGGAACCATTCCAGAATCTAATGATTCTTGAAAGGTCATTACTAATGCCGCCATGATCTCTCCAGCCAGCTGTTTCAGAACTTTTGGGTGTACACCATCTGCTCCAGATGACCTATCTACCTTCAGATCTTCCGGGTTCCCAATAACTTTCTCTCTGCTTATGGTACTTCAATCATTTCATGACCTCTGACAGGTGGAACTTCCATCATACTTCTAGTGTCTTCCACAGTGAAGACTGACGCAAAATACTTATTCAGTTTGTTCACCATTTCATATTCCCCCATTACTATTTCTCCAGCATCATTTTCCAGCAGTCCGATATCCACTCTTGCCTCTCTTTTACACTTTATGTATCAGAGGAAACTTTTGGTGTCCTCTTTAATATTATTGGCTAATTACTTTCGTATTCCATCTTTACCTTCTGAATGACATCTTAATTGCCCTCTGTTGGTTTTAAAAAGCTTCCCAATCCTCTAACTTCCCACTAATTTTGCTTTCTTTGGTTTTTATCTTGGCTTTGATTTCTCTTGTCAGCCATGTTGTGTCATCTTTCCTTTAGAATATTTCTTCCTCTTTGGGATGTATTTCTTCTTTCCATTTTGAATTGCTTCCTGAAATTCCAGCCATTACTGCTCTGCCATCATCCCTGCCAGTGTTCTTTTCCAATCAATTCCGGCCAGCTCTTTTTTGATGCTTCTGTAATTCCCCTTACTTCACTGTATTAGTGATACATCTGACTTTAGCTTTTCCTTCTTGAATTTCAGGATGCATTTGATCATATTATGATCACTTACCGCTAAGGGTTCTTTTACCTTAAGCCCTCTAATCAACTCTGGTTCATTGCATAACAACTTGCGTGTTCTTCCTGTGACCTTGTGGGTTTCTGCTGGGTGCTCCGATTCCCTCCAAAATTCCAAAGGTGTATCGGTTGGTAGTTTAATTGGCCACTGTAAACTATTCCTAGTGTGTGGGGGATGTGGAGAATGGAGAGGAAGTTGATGGGAATGCGGAGAGAATATAACATTGGTGTAGAATTAGAACAAACGGACTTTTGACACTCATCAGGGACTCAATTGTCTGAAGGACCTGTTTTGTGCTGGCAAATTCATGATTTTATATCTTTGTCCCTATTTTGGCACTGCTGTATCGCAGATAATGTAAAATAAAGCCATACTATTCCACTGGGATTCTTTCAGATCCTATCCAGCCTTTTCCTTGAGTATTGACCTATCGGTGTCTTTTTTTAACCAGGATCTGGATCATTTAACTTTTATGCAGGCCCTTCCAGCAATATCCCTTCTCTTAGCAAGCAGTCAGCTGCGTGCTTGTGGGTGTGAGGGAATATGTACTGCCCTTGCTGCAGTGGGAAGAGCTGCAGATCCAGTTTCTGACGGTGCTGGTGATGCACAGCAACATCTTGCTGGTAGCAAAAACACAAACAAAACTATAAATTACTGTACCAATCACACTTTATCTCGGATACGATCACTGCAATCAATTGCCTGTGACTTTCCTTTTGGAGTTAAGTTTTTGAACTGCCCGTACGACCTGGCGTTTTTGCAGTGTGAGCTGGTCTTGGAGGTGCAGGATAGTTGTGGCGTGGTGAGTACGGGCTGAATCGAGGCGGCAGGACTCAGGCCCGAGAGTGGGGAATGAGCCAATGTTTGACCATTGAAGGAGTGGACTTGAAGGTGATTCGAAGTGACAGAACCGAGGTGAGGCAAGTGGAGGACACCCAGATTTGAGGCAGTGGGGCCCAAGAGCAAGAAAAGACCTGAGGTTTGACTAATTTAAGTATCAGACTGAGTTGGAAAGGTCGGGTATGGGCCCAATCGAGGCTGAGGGGCCTGGGCCTGAGAGCATATTGAAGCAGCAGGACCCAGATAAGAGAGTGATGAGTGACCCGAGCTTTGGATAGTTTAAGCGCTGGGCCAGATTGAAAAGGTCAAGACATTGGGGCCAGAGGTGAGGGATGAGCTGGTGTTCAGCCACTGCTCTGCAACGTTTACTCATCTCTATGCTGAACTGGGGCTGTGGCCTGCGACTAATGGGCTCCTGAGTCGGCTGCAGTGATGACTGGCTTTGTGGCCGTGGACTCACTTTCGTGGACTTCAATTCTGAATGTGGTTTGCTTACTTTTATTGTTTGCGTGATTTGTTTTTTTTTCCTGCACGTTGAGTATTTGACAGTCTCTAATGGGGTCTATTGGGTTTCTTTGTTTTGTGGCTGCCTGTCAGAAAACAAATCACAAGACTGTATATAGTATACATTCTTTGATAATAAACGTACTTTGATAATAGGATCAGTGGGGTTGGGTAAGTGGCAGAGGGGGTGGCAGCGATGTTTGTTCTATGACATAGATAGGGGATATGACAGCAGTTAAAGTGTTATAGAGGCAAGCCAAAGTTCAGTGTCCTCCCAACTGAGTAGAAAAATAGCAACATCATTACTGGGTTAGGTCAGTAATGAAAAGAGTAATTTCATGTCAATTGTATTTACAGGCTTTGTGGCTAGTTGCTTCACACGAGGTAATTCTTTGATTCTCATCCTAATATTGGACACTTGGAAATGTGCTGCTAAGTCATCAGTGTTATAGAATAAGACAGATGATATATTTTCCAGAAATAAATTATCAATTGAAAAGAGATGTCCTCATGTGCTCTTGATCATTTGAGGTATGAGGGAGTACTAACCGGATTGTCAATCGAACAGTTTCCACTTTTTACACCCAATTCCTACTCACTGAATGGGCCAAAATCCAGGATCTAGTAATTCTTTTGACTGAAGCGTTTACCAAGAAAATCTAAATCTAAATCAATTAAGCACCCCATAAGAATCCACTGTAAGTGACACCTGGGCTGGACCTGTCTGATTGTAGCAGCAGAGACATGCTGATTGATTCTACAAACTGACTATTCTGCATGGATCTGCAGGCTTTAGCTGTGCTCACTCTAACCATCTCACTCAATATATTGTACCACATAATACATACCAGATTTTTTTGTGTGTGATTTGGACATCAGCAAGCTAACTCATAATCAATGTTCCCTCTAATTTTTAGTAGTCAATGGTGAGCAAAAATCTTAAGTTGTGCAAATGTTTTCTCGTGACAAAAGTATGTGGTATTGGGGGTGTCGTATTGATGTGGATAGAGAATTGGTTGGCAGACAGGAAACAAAGAGTGGGAATAAACGGGACCTTTACAGAATAGCAGGCAGTGACTAGTGGGGTACCGCAGGGCTCAGTGCTGGGACCCCAGTTGTTTACAATATATATTAATGACTTAGATGAGGGAATTAAATGCAGCATCTCCAAGTTTGCGGATGACACGAAGCTGGGCGGCAGTGTTAGCTGTGAGGAGGATGCTAAGAGGATGCAGGGTGACTTGGATAGGTTAGGTGAGTGGGCAAATTCATGGCTGTTGCAATTTAATGTGGATAAATGTGAGGTTATCGACTTTGATGGTAAGAACAGGAAAACAGATTATTATCTGAATGGTGGCCGATTAGGAAAAGGGGAGGTGCAACGAGACCTGGGTACCATTGTACACCAGTCATTGAAAGTGGGCATGCAGGTACAGCAGGCGGTGAAAAAGGCGAATGATACGCTGGTATTCATAGCAAGAGGATTCGAGTACAGGAGCAGGGAGGTACTACTGCAGTTGTACAAGGCCTTGGTGAGACCACACCTGCAGTATTGTGTGCAGTTTTGGTCCCCTAATCTGAGAAAAGACATTTTTGCCATAGAAGGAGTACAAAGAAGGTTCACCAGATTGATTCCTGGGATGGCAGGACTTTCATATGATGAAAGACTGGATTGACTAGGTTTATACTCTCTGGAATTTAGAAGATTGAGGGAGGATCTTATTGAAACGTACAAAATTCTAAAGGGATTGGACAGGCTAGATGCAGAAAGATTGTTCCCGATGTTGGGGAAGTCCAGAACGAGGGGTCACAGTTTGAGGATAAAGGGGAAGCCTTTTAGGACCGAGATGAGGAAAAACTTCTTCACACAGAGAGTGGTGAATCTGTGGAATTTTCTGCCACAGGAAACAGTTGAGGCCAGTTCATTAGCTATATTTAAGAGGGAGTTAGATATGGCCCTTATGGCTAAAGGGATCAGGGGGTATGGAGAGAAGGCAGGTACAGGGTTCTGAGTTGGATGATCAGCCATGATCATACTGAATGGTGGTGCAGGCTAGAAGGGCTGAATGGCCTACTCCTGCACCTATTTTCTATGTTTTTCTATGTTTCTATGTGCGCACTGAATGTACTCATGCGACAGTTTATGTATGTTTACAAAATATTTGACATAAAACTGCACAGAACAACAACAAAATAGGATACATATTTAAGTCACACACACAAAAAATGCTGGTGAACACAGCAGACCAGGCAGCATCTATAGGAAGAGGTACAGTCAACGTTTCGGCCCGAGACCCTTTGTCAGGACTAACTGAAAGAAGAGATAGTAAGAGATTTGAAAGTGGGAGGGGGAGGGGGGGATCCGAAATGATAGGAGAAGATAGGAGGGGGAGGGATGGAGCTAAGAGCTGGAAAGTTGATTGGCAAAAGGGATATGAGGCTGGAGAAGGGAGAGGATCATGGGACGGGAGGCCTAGGGAGAAAGAAAGGTGAGGGGGGGAAGCCCAGAGGATGGGAAAGGAGTTATAGTGAGAGGGACAGAGGAAGAAAAAAGAGAGAAAAAAAGGGGAAAGAAAAAATCATAATAGTGATAATAATAAATAAATAAGGGATGGGGTACAAAGGGGAAGAGGGGCATTAACAAAAAGTTAGAGAAGTCAATGTGAATGCCATCAGGTTGGAGATATTTAATTTTCATCATATTTAAGTCACTCAGTTATTTTTTCTCTCTCCTGTCTTTGGCATTTACCCATTCTTTGTAAACACTGTCTCGACTAATAGAACTTCCATCCCATTGATAGCTTTTGATTCTTATTAACATATCCAAATGACATTCACCTAAACGGTTCCTCAGCTTGTTTTTGAGCTGATTCATTCAGCTAAAACCTTGCTCACAATCCGCACTAGATGCAAGAAAGTTTCCCCCAATGTCCATCAACTGTGCAAGGTCACAAAACTGTTCATTTTGAAGTACAAATGTCATCATTTGAGCAAAGTTTGAAATTGGTTTGGATTTAATTTTTTCTTGCATGGGAAATTTGAAATCATTAAGCTGTCTAACTATTACAATATTTTCAGCTAGAAAATCATGATATTTTAGACATAGGGCATTAACTTGTTCATCGTTAAATGTGAAGTCACAATCTGCAACTGTGGAGAAATCAAAAGCTGACCATTCTTGTACCTCAACTTTGATCTCCTCTGAGTTTGATCATTTTTGCTCTTGCTCATCTGCACTCAACCGTAACATGCGTAGCACTCCTGTAACAGGTAATGACGGGTCCTTTTGCCTGAGCTTTTGTACACTGTCCAAATGCGATTTACTTGCCAAATGATGCTTCAAAAAGTCAAGTTTCCAAATATCATCCCACTTCTTTCCACTAGCAAATTCTCCGGCAACTTTCGCATCACGACAATACAAAACGGATAACTCCAGTTTCCGAATCATACATAAATATTTCTCGTAGCTGAATGTTCATGACCTCAAGAGCTTTTGGTGCAATAGTTTCTACTATTTTGTTAAGCCATTCAACTTTAAACAAATTTGCAGTTCTTTTGCCCTTCCGCTCTTCGCTTCTTTTGAATTCGACATAGTGAATCAATATTTTTTTCAATAAAAACTTAGTAAGCCATCTACAGGACTTGAAACAGATCTTTGTAAACTTTACAATATGAACACTGTCCACCAAACGTGGCTGCCGCCGTGATGCAGCTGTACAAACCGGAACAGGATAGGTGAGGTGACGTAAATTAGTGACGTGCATTGTGGTATTTGAAAAACCGACTAACTAGTTAACGGAAACAGTTAGCTAAAAGATTATTTTCAATAAGTATAATTATTAACTTCTACAGTATTTTAGGTAACTAACCTTCTGTGTGCACGCTGGTTGAAAAACGTGTGTGTGTGTGTGCACACACACACAACTATGCTCATAAGCCTTTGTTGCCATACATGGGTATAATTGGTTGCTTTCATTTTGACTGCAAAGGATCAATAAAAGATATTTGTTCACTCTATGCATAGAAAAGGAATCTGACAGCAATTAAAGGGTTATAAAGTCAAGCCAAAGTGCAGTGTCTTCCCAACAGAGTAGAAAAATAGCAATCTAAAATCATCTGGGATTTGACCTCAGAGATTTCTGTTTATTCAGACTATCCAAGCACAAGGATTTAGGATAGAATCAGGGATGGGGTTAATGCATTGTCCTACTAGTACCAGAGGAGGAAAAGGGCTGAATATTTTATCATTGTGGCTCCACTGAGCCGTCTTTGTATCAGGAAATTGCATCTCGGCACTAATTTTCCATTAACTGCACGAAATAAGAAGGCCTCAGGGATAATCCACAATATGTTAGCAGAGTCTTGGATTCCCATTTGTGTTGCCTGGAGTGATGTGCTGTCGTGATTTACATTGTCATCAACTTGTCAAGTTCAGGTCAGCTCCATTAATTCAAACAATGCAAATTAAAGATCACGCATGGGAACCAAGCAAGAAATATATGCTTTGATGAACATTTCGTGACCCTGACGATATGTTGATTATATCACATGATTGCTACTTATCAAGAATTATGCATCATTCCATTTTTCAAAGGAGTGACGTCTTACTGAAAATATTTTTAGCTCTTTATTTGGTGTACCATGCTAAATAATGTTGCAGCAAAATCAAATCAGAAAATTCTGGACACACTAAGAATATCATTTGATCAAATATCTTTAATCTGAAGTGGTAATTCTGTTTTTCTCCTTATAATGTTGTTGATCTGCTGAGTGTTTCTGGTCTTTTTTTAGTTTCAATTTTCCAGCATATGCAGTTTTTGATTTTCAAATTATTGAGGCATTTGTAGAAAAAAATCTAAATGATGTGAATAATTTGCAATCCACTGGTTTCTGAGGCCCGGATTTTACATTGGATAGCAAAGGAAAATCGCCTTCCGTTGATCGCTGCGGAGTAAATTTTAATTCTCCATTGCTGTTGGGCATACATTCTAGGAGATCTCTGGGACGTAGCAATAATTTCTCCATGCAGGTATCACAGCTTATCACCTCAATGAGCTCTCATTGCGAGCAAGTTAAAAAGCACATGGCTCATAATGTTTATCTGACCTTTAAGCTTTGTACATGGAACAGCATACACATGAGATTAAGAAAGAAGTCAAAACAGAATGAAAATAATAATTTTTCTTTTTTTAAATGTTTAGGCTAGAGAGTTTGGGAGCATCAAACACTCACTTCAAAGTTCAAAGTAAATTTATTATCGAAGTACAGATATGTCACCATATACTAACTTGAGATTAATTCTCATGACGGCATTGCAGGAAAATAAAGAAATACAATTAAATTATGAAACACTATATAGAAACAGATGAATAAACAAACAATACTCTGGACATGAGTTGTGGAGTCCTTGAAAATGACTCTGTAGGTTGTGGAGTCAGTTCACCATTGAGGTGCATGAAGTTATCCTTGCTGGTTCAGAACCTTTTTGGCTGTAAGGTAATAACTGTTCCTAAACGTATGATATGGGACCTAAGGCTCTTGTACCTCCTGCCCAATGGTAGTAGCAAGAAGTGAGCATGGCCTGGATTACAGGGGTCCTTGAAGATGGATGCTGCTTTCTTGTGACAATGCTCTTTGTAACCATGCTCAATGAGTTTTGCCTGTGGCAGACTGGTCTATATCCATCACTTTTTGTAGACTGTTCCATTCCTGGGCGTTGGTGTTTCCATACCAGATTACAAGGCAACTAGATAGCATACTCTCCACTGTGCATCTATATGTTAAAGTTTTAGATGGCATGTTGAATCGATGCAAAACCTTTGAGAAAGTAGAGGTGCTGACATGTCTTCTTTGATGGTACTTAAGTGTTGGTCCAGGAGAGACCCTCTTGAAATTCCAAGGTATGTAAAGTTAATGACTCTCTCCACTACCAATCTGCTAATAGGGAGTAGCTCATGGACCTACAACTTCTTCCTCTTGTGGTCAATAATGAGCTGTTTGGTTTTGCTGACAATGAGTGAGAGGTTGTTATTGTGGCACAATTCAACCAGATTTTCAGTCTGCCTCCTAATTCATCGCCACCTTTGATTCGGCCAGTAACAGAGCTGTCAGCAGCAAACTTAAATATGGCATTGGCATTGTGCTTAACCACACAATCTCACACTCACTTAAACTCCATGCAATAAATTGTAATACTTTCTGCATTTTCTAAAATATCATCTTCTCAGAAAAGAGTTAAATGAGATTCCTCCTTGGTATATGCTAAAATAAAATTGATGTCTGCCAGACAAAATGGTGCTAGCTTGGAGTGAGATTGTGACGAGAGAAACAGTCCACAGCAATGCTTTGAGAAAGTTAAAGGAATGTTAATTTCACCATAATGGTGGATGAAAAATATCTTTGTCTGGGCAAGGTGAGATACTTGCACAGATGCAGGTACCAATTCATGGGAATTTCATGGAAATATACTAGTGTAAGGGGTTTTGGGGGGTATATCGAGGGACAATTTCTTTGTGTAAGCAGAGAGAGGAAGAGAGAGAAGGGCAGAATCCTTTCTTTGAACTGATGGAAGTGTAAGGAGTTGGAGAAGATAGGAATAAAGATAGAGAGAGAGAGATGGAGAAAATTGCCCTGTGATGAGACTAATGTTAAATAGGTGAGTGGCTGCATGGTGCAACTTGTTGGGCCGGAAGGGCTGGTTTGCACTGTATCACTAAATTTTAAAAAAATTATTGGTTTGTTTTCTGTACTGCTCATTCATTAACCATTTGTTTTCCTTGTTCTATTGCATATTTTATATAACTCTAATAAAGTGATTTCTTGTTGTTTAATGCGTCTCCTTTGCTAGCAAATACATACATGCATGCCTACTGTTGAATCAGAAAAGAACACAGAACAAGTTTGAAAATATTTTCATTACAGCTTCAAGGTACAACAATTCTGAAGATTTCATGTAGAAGTTGCAAGATATCACATCATGTTCTGGATCAGGGAACAACAAACCCTGAGAAACCAAATTTCTGCATTTAACTGCACATATGCGTTCTCCTTAGTTTCTTCTATTATAATCGTGAGTACTGATTGCCTCACTGGTATTCTCACCACAAGTTCTGAATGCCTTTGTTTCTAAAGAGAAAAGGAAGCCCAAGCTCTTCTTTCACTGCAATCAAACTCTAATTTTAAATACACAAGACCTATCAATGAGGTAAACAATGTATTAAACTTGCAATTACTTTTTTTAAAATTTTATTGCATTATATTTGTGATATTTTCTTATTTATCTACAGTATATTCAGAAAACTATTCTAAAATAGAATCTGGTGGTGGTTTATAGATTGTTTTCATGGTTTGCATTTCTGTATAATTATTCTTGCCCATTTGTATATTTTAAATGCACAGCCATATTACTTTGTCAAAGTGACTTCAATTAACATTGCCATTGTTTGCATTTTATTTGGATGTGCAAATTGCTTGAAGATGAAAAATCTTCAGCATTAATACTCAGTTGAAAGCCCATTCTTCAACCTTAATATAAAGACAATAGCATCAATTTTCCCCAAATTCGAAGTTAGCTTGACTTACAAGTGTATAAGTTTTAGTTTACTGTTGATGTAGTTTTATCATCAGCTAAAATGCAGGTGCCAATTTCCATCTTTCTTTCTGCCAGAATATATGCTTAAGATCATCACATCCTTAAGAGTATTATTCCCTTCCACCATTTAAATCACAGTCCCATTATTTGTTATCAACTCATGTTCCATCACTCGATTGACTTTTTTCAGATATTGTATGTAGGATAAAGCTAGGGGGATCTAGGCTTGTGATGACAGGAAAGCTTGTTTTTTTTTAAATTTCTGATCCAGGAACCCTTCCTGCATTTGATTTTATGATTCAACTTCACCATACGTCCACATAAGGTGCTGCTGCATTCCTACAACTTTTTGACAAGTAGCCCTTCGGGACAATCAAGCAGTGTAGTGATTCATACGCTAAGCTCTGTGGATTCGTGAGGTTGTGTTTTTATAGAAGGACTTTTGGTGGATATAGCCAGAGAATGCAAGTCTGCATGATAAATGGGAAAGTCTTCATTATTTTTCTAAAAGCAGAATTGGAGACAGATTCTTGGAAATCCCTACAATAAAGGGGAAAGTTCATGAGGCAAATGAGCAACTGTAACTTGTTAAATCTTGAAATAACATCCCAAGACACTTAAGTTATTCAGAGGGCAATATTCCATACTTTTTTTTTTACAAGGTTTTTGGAGAGCCCATAATAAAGGGACTTTTTAGCCTGCAATGCTGCTTCTGATCCTTCAAGATTATTGCAGCCTGCTCCATTGCATGTCAGCAACTTCGCAGAGCTGGGCTGCTACTACTTGAAGAGCACTGCATGCAAACCCCGGGGGACTCAAAGCCTTGTGGAAGACGGGCAATAAATGCTAATTCTAACCCAGCTCTATTGGTGGTGCATTGAAGGTGTTTAACCTGTGACAACAGAGAAGTACAGATATATTCCCAGATCAGGATGGTAAGTGCCTTGGAGGCAAACTCATAGCTGGTGGTCTTCTCATGTAACGCTGACTGTCCAGCTGGGTTTAAATGTTATGGGCTTGGAGTGATGAAGAAGGCATCTAGCATGTTGACCTTCATCAGTCTGGACACTGAGTGTAAGTGTTGAGATGTTATATTGAAGTTGGTGAGGCTGCACCTGGAGTACTGTGTACAGTGTTGGTCACTTTGTTACAGGAAAGAGTTGGTGAGACTGGGAACAGTGCAAAGATTTACAAGGATGTTGCCAAAGCTATACAGCCTGAGTTATAGAGAGAGGTTGGCCGGGTTAGGCTTTTATTCCTTAGGAGAATGAGGAGTGACCTTACAGAAATGTTTAAAATTATGAAAGGCATAGATAAAGCAGGCGTAACAGTCATTTCAGAACTAGGGGGATAGATTTAGGGTAAGACGGGAACAATTTAAAAGGAACCTGAGGGTGAGGAAGGTGAGTATATGGAACGAGCTGTCAGAGAGGACAGTTGAGGTAGGTATGTACGTTAATGAGATTTAAAAAACATTTGGATGTTAATGTATAGACAAGGTTTAGAAGGCTATGGGCTGAACACAGGAAATTGTGGCTAGCTAAATGGGTACCATGGTTGGCATGGGCAGGTTGGACTGAAGGACTTTTTTCTTTACTGTATGACTCTATGATTCTATTATTCTGTATTGCTGATCTCTACCTCATCTTTAATAGAAAACACACCATAATAATGGTAACCCACAGGACACTGATGACAGGGTCCAGCTTTAGCCATGTTTGAATTCATGAAGAAGACAATTAGTTTTTTTTTTGATGAAGTTTAATATATGTGTGCCCAAATCTAAATGTTGTCCATATTTTGTGGCATTCAATACCTAGGCTTTGATAGTTCAGCAAATAGAGACTTTTCTTCTCAACATGGTCTTCCCATCATCACTTCCTACCTTGATCTTTCTGTTCACACCTATGCTCCTCCTTCTGCTGTGAAATACCTGGCAAGGGCTGGGTGTGTTTGAAAGGCAGCTTGCAGTGAGCGAACATCATGGGATAAGATACACTGAGCAGATTGTAGTGGATTTGAGTGATGTAATCATTGCATCAGCATGCCAGAGGTATGCTACATGTTTGTGTCATAACAGCATTTGGCATAACACTATGGAGTTCCAGGTGTGGACAGGTATATGGAATATACCACCACAGACATTGACTTGTTATCTGGTCTGATGACTGGAATATAATGGAACAGTTGGTCAGTACACAAGGTAAAGAAATTGTGTGAGCTTTAGATGTCAAGTGTTGACCTGCAGAGGATCATGAAAGCTAATATTCCGCATAGCATCACACACCAAATGCTGGAGGAACTCAGCAGGCCAGGCAACATCTATGGAAAAAAGTACAGTTGTTGTTTCTGGTGAGTCCTGCCAAAGGGTCTCTGCCCAAAATGTCATCTCTATTCTTTTCCATAGATGCTGCCTTGCCTGCTGAGTTCTTCCGGCATTTTGTATGTGTTGCTTGGATTTCCATCATCTGCAGATTTTCTCTTGTTTGTGATTGGATACCACATAGCATGTAGCATTAACAAACTGCACTCACAGCCAAGAAGAGATTTGGCATTGTATATCAAATAAATAGCTCTTATGCCATTAATGTTCACTGAGTCTTTGACAAAGGCTTTGCTTATAGTTTCGTCATGGACTTAGGGCTTATAGTCTCACTATCAGGGTGATATCTATCACCTTGACAGGAAATAGAGTGCATTTGTCTTGATGTTAAAATGTAAATGCATTTTTCTTTTTGCTGGAATTATGTTAGCATCTTTTCTCTGAAATTGCACTTATCTAGAATTGACAAAAAATGTCCAGAAATAGCTATCAGTTTCATTTGTTATGAGCAACAAAATCTATTATGTTTTGCTCAGCTCTGGTGAAGAAGCATAATTCACTGCAGCTTTCTTAATAACCCCATATTTCACACACTGGTTCAATAAACTCAACTGACAACCTTTGAACTTCAGGAAAATTTACAGATGCAGAATTAATTATAAACACAGCACTTTTTTAAAAAAAAAACATATAACTTAAATTAAAAACTACCTGGATGAACGTTTCTAAGACTGGTTCTCATTGTTTAGGTACTTCACAAATGCTTTTGTACAGAAACTGCTGACTGAACAGTGCTGGTATTTCCTGGAAATTAAGTATGCTGGCTATGCACAATCCAAATTCAGCTCACAAGGTCAGAGCTCCACATAAAAATATCAGGTTATGCAGACTCAAAATGTGCATGGATATAGATATAGAGTGATCATTTTATTTATAGAATTACCTGTGAGGAGTGATAAGAAATAATTCATGCAGTAATTTCATGATGATGTACTTCATGAATTTAAGGAAAAGATAGTGAATGGATTTGACTTCAAGAAAATCAGGGAGAGAAAGGGCCATTTAGAAAGAGGCTATTCAGCCTCATGTGCTGGCTTATGGGAAGAAATTTATTTCATTACTCCCAATGCACTGCCTTTTTCCCAGAAGGGGTTTCCTTCTTATGTAAAGTTTTAGTTAATGTGACTGCCAATTTCACAATACTGTTTACCTCCTCTGGGACTGCCATTAAATTTCACCTGTTTCCCCATTGCTTTCGATATTTCTGCCAGCTTTGGCATTATGTTCAACATAACCAAGTATGGGCCATTGATGTATCTCAATTGTAGGTTCTCCTTGGAGATTGTATTCAAAGCAGGGTCACTCTGAAACCAATTCTTAGTTAACAGCCTAGAGCTTTCTGCATACAGCAACTCCTTGCAGAGCCCCCACACCTTTCCTTTGAGAAAAGCTAAGTTATCAAGGTTGGAAAAATGTGCAAAATATTTGGGATTCCGATTTCAAATACTTTTGACACTTTGGATTGTCCAAGCTGAATTGGTTGACGTGTGGTTATTGCAGAGAGTCAGATAGGTGCTGAATAGAAGGCTATAGTAGAAATATGTTAATCTGCTTACAGAGTCATAGGAAAGATGTTACATTGCAGGTTTCAGCATTTCTGATCTATTTTTATATTCTCTTTTACTATTGTCCTCTCTGTAAGCACCACAGGGCTTAAAAAATGAAGAAAAAGATAAATAAGGAAGGGAACACAATGGAAATAGTCCTCAAAACTATTGAGGTGCATCTTACTGTTTTCTTGTTGTATTGCAGTCCTGCAATGATCCAAATGATTCATGATATCATTTACAACAGCCCTTTTAAAGGTGTGAGCCTCTGTATCTCCTGACAGGTTGATAAGTGATCAATAAAGGCATTCTTCGTTCATCGAGAGTTACCTGTCTACTTCCTGTTACAAAGTGTTTAAATGTTATCAAGGTACTCTCCATAGGCCTATGCTCTGGGAAATCCAGCAACTTGCATTAATATTATGCCACTAATTTAGCAGAATATCCCAAGAATCATGATTGGAGATATTAGGGTAGATGACTAAACACTTGATCACTGAGATAAGTTTAAGCATTATATTAATGGAAGGAAGAGAGGTAAACAGACTGGGAGCTTTAGGGAGGAGATCACTAATCTTAAGGTCTTTGATGTTAAAGGCATAGCAACCAATGGTGGAATGACTTAATGTGATGAAGATTGAGAATCTCACAAATAATGGATAAGAAATTATATAGCTCAGTATTGGTCATCTGACCATAAATGCTGCTTGATCTGCTGAGTTCCTCTAGCATTTTGTCTGTGTTGCTCGGATTTCCAGCATCTGCAGACATTCTCTTGTTTGTGAACATCTCTAGCCTGCACATGGAAATTTATAAAGATATTTGCTGCTGTGTGCAGGACACCTGTCACTTGCTGAACGTAGTTTGTCATACATTGATAATTGTTAGAAATATCTCAACTGCCATCTTCACTCACCATTGCAATCTTACATCATTTATCTCCTAGGTGGTATAATCGTCTAACAGATTTATTTCAAATAAAAGAAAAGTATTGACTTTTTTTGTATTTATCTTTCCATTCCTTCTTAATCTACGTGACAAAAAATGAAAGGTCTTAATTCAGTAACTGTACTTCTCTATCCAGTTACAAGAAGAAATCAGTTTGGACAAAGCTTATTTTAAACTAAAAGTAAATGTTTTTGGTTACCGGTCAGCATGGGAAATAATTCAGTTTTAAATTATATTCATGATTCATAATCAAAATAGGGCCCGTGCTTGAAATCAGAAATAAAAATCAAAAATTACTGCAGATACTCAATAGATCAGACAGCCATTGTGGAAAGTGATACAAGGTTAACTTTTCTGGTCAAAGACCCATCAAAAGGTTTCTCATTCCTACTGAGAGCCTTTAACTGGAAACATTTTCTTCACTGATGCTGCTTGATTTACTGAGTGTTTCTAGAATTTCTGTTGATTTGATTGATACACCAGTTATTTTTAAGTAAGTGATTTCTTTTTTTTAAGTAAAATGGAATACTTAAATTACAGGAACTCCCATCAAGGCATTTCTGGGATAGGAAATGGAAGTCATTTGTATGAATCAGAGGGCAGCTGGACTGTTGTAAATCTCTGAGTAGAATTTCAGGGTTTTTACATCCAATAGGAAAAAATTCAGAGATAACACTTAGTGCCAAGTATAAAATAAGTGAATTCCTGTCCTTAACACTACTACTAATAATCACAATATTACACTAAACATTGGAAATGCCAGTGAAGGCTGGAAAGGAACAGTGCATCCTTCATGAAGAATAACTACATTTGCAGCTATTCACTACAACTAGTATTCTTTACTATTTTCATGGTGGCTAGGACTCAGGATTTCATCGAATGGTGTTAAGGTGATTAATTCAATAGCGAGCAATTTGATGTTGCCTTATAAATAGAAAGGAACTTCGAGCACTGATATCACTGCTTATGGTCTGTTATAGGACTTACTTCAATTTGAGAGCATTTCTTGTTACTGCTTTCCTGTTATCTGTTGGCAGGATAACACCCCCAAAAAAACTCTCAGCCATTACATACTGATTGCTTTGAATCAGGCTAGCACATCACACTGCACAATGAGCACTCTTCTTACAACAAAGTTACAAAGAATACATCATGCCATAGGCTAACAATAGAGTGCCTCCCATATCTTGCTCAACTTTGGTTGTTTGGGAAAAATTACAGCACGGCATTTATGGTCATGCAATCTGGCTGTGCTACAACTCCTAGAAGCAGCTGATCTTAAAAGCAGCAGAGAAATTCATTGATGAATTTGCCAAGAACTTTACTGATGAAAGTCAAACACACTGAATGGCTGCATCAGTACATACAGTAAGTATGCTGAACAGGTGTAAGACAAAGTCGGGAATGATGGTGATGCCAAACAGCCACTGACTGTCCAACTGGGCGGCCAAGGTAGTGATACCTTACCTTTCTGATGGCTCAATGTACTGTACATATTGTTTCATGCACAACATTATTAAAATACTATATAAAAACTACCTTCAGAGTATATGAATGCGCTCTATATGTAACGTAAATTGATTTTGAGTTTAGACTTGGGTCCCATCCCCAAGCTACCAAGCAATCTCATTATATAGATGCAAATATTCCAAAATTCAAAACTATCTGAAATCCAAAACACTTCCAGTCTCAAACATTTTAGATAAGGGGTGCTCAACCTGTATAAACCCTGTTAGAGACTCAGGACACTGAATGTGAAAATAATATTCATACTAATCAAATTATCATGCTAATTGGAGGCTGAGTAGGTCCCAATGTAGTTATATCTGTATCTTGGCCTTTCTCCATCTGTAATTGCTGCCAGCACATTTCATAATCCCAACTGTGCAGCACTTGTATGGCCTCATCTGACATGGCCCCTGATCTTAGTGAATAAACACAAGTTTGATGAATTGCCTGAAGTGAGGAACAATCCAGGGTGAATGATGGATGACCACCAGCATTGCAGGGAAGGATTGCACAGTATTCTACAATTAACCTTAGCTGCATGTTGCTGAAAACAGTGGGTACGGATAATTACATCCAAGTTTCAATGAACAAAAATAAGGTGCAAGTAATATACTTTCTGAGCTGGAAATTTCTTATTTGGCAAATGAGGTAACCGATGGTAGAAGATAACGGACATTTCACTGTCCTCAGACATTACCATTAGATCTATTAACGACACTGGTGGTGGAAGGCAGGTGGAATACATAGTTGGACAGTACAGTCCTCCACAACAACATGAGGGTGGAGTTAACTGTCAAATCTAGGGCAGCATGGTAGCGTAGCGTACAGTACAGGAGACAGGTGACCCAGGTTCAACTCCCACTGCTGTAAAGAGTTTGTATGACCTCCTCATGACCACAAGCGTTTCTTCCAGATGCTCTGGTTTCCTCCCACAATCCAAAGGTGTATTGGTTGGTAGGTTAATTTATCATCGGAAATTGTTCTGTGATTAGGCTAGGATTAAATCCAGGGATTGCTATCCAGCGTGGCTCAAAGGGCCAGAAGGGGCTAATCAGAATTGTATCTCAAAAAAATAAATAAATCTACTCTTTCTTGCCTTTGATGCACCTTGAAGGAAAGAATTCATCATGAAAAAAGGATCTGAAATTGTCCTTAAACAAACCTGTTTGGTGGTCTGATTAAAACAAAGGGCCTAAAACTAACTTAAGGGTAAGCCTAACTTGTCCGTTTAGCTGTCATGGTCCGGTCCATGAAGTCCGCGTTCCGGTTCATGGTCCGGTCTGTGGGCTCCGTCCTCCGGGTCTTCTGACTGTCCCTTGTTTCAGTTGGGCTTAATCATAGGCACCTGATGCTCATCTTGGGGCTGGGAATATAGGTGGCCCTGGGTTCGAGTGTGGTTGCTGGTTCGTCTTGTCAGTATCCTGTCCTTGCCTCCGTGGGGTAGGTTAGGCCATCTTTGCCATTACCCCGCGATTGGATCTGTTCCTTCCCTTCTCCTTCCTTCTGAAGCCTTGCTCTGCAACCTATGTCTGGAGCTGAGCCCTGCAACATGTGTCTGGAGCCTTGCCCTGAAGACTTGCCTGCGTCCTCGCCTGTATCGCTGTCAATTTCTACTGCTGGAGCAAGACCGGAGCTTTGCTGTGCCTAGATAAGGAACTGTCTTTCATTGTTTGGAGCTGTCTCTGTGCCCATGCCTCCACTAGGTAGGTCCGGCCGTTTGCCGCTACCTTGAGGTAGGAACTGTCTCTGTGTCCACGCCTTCGCTAGGTAGCCCTGTTCCCAAGGAGGGGTCCTGGTTCTGTGTTCCATGTTCCTGCCCTCCCCTGGACCAAGGCTCTGTGTTCTTAAAGGGAGACTCACCTACTGCAGGGAGATGCAGAACTGCTGTGTATTCTGTTTCACCGATACCTGGCTCTCCCCTGCCTCTGCCACCCCTGACTGTGCCATCCGACCAGAGGGATTTTTGATCTATCGGATGGACTGCACGGCGTCTTCGGGCAAGACGAGGGGAGGTAGTGTCTGCCTTCTGATCAACACTGCGTGGTGCTCTGACACAGTGGCACTGACAAGCTCCTGCAGCCCGGACCTGGAACACCTGTCGGTGAAGTGTCGTCCCTACTATCTGCCACAGGAATTCACCTCAATCATACTGACAGCGGTCTACATTCCCCCCCAGGCGGATGTGGAGTGTGCTCTGAACATACTGTATGCCAACATCAGTGAACTTGAGACCAGGTATCCGGAGGCTTTGCTCATTACAGCGGGGGACTTTAACCAGGCCAACCCCAGAAAAGTGATGCCAAAGTTATACCAACATGTCTCCTGCCCCACTAGAGGCCCGAATATACTTGACCACTGCTACACAGCAGTCAAGGATGCCTACCGTTCCGTCCCACGACCTCACTTCGGAAAATCGGACCATCAGGCCATACTCCTCCTCCCAGCTTACAAACAGAAACTGGAGCAGGAGGTCACGGTGTCAAAAGTAGTGTCGCGTTGGACGGAGGAAACAGATGAGGTCCTCCGTGACTGCTTTGAATCGGTGGATGAGTTAGTATTCAAGGACTCGGCAGCTAACCTCGATGAGTATGCCTTAGCTGTCATGGACTTTATTTGGGAATGCACGGAGGACTGTATGTCTCGCAAGACGATCCGGGTATTCCCTAACTGGAAACCTTAGATGAATTATGAGGTCAAGTCCCCTTTTAAAGGCTAGATCTGCGGCTTTTAGATCCGGGAATACCAGTCGCTACACGGAATCCACACGTGAACTCTGGAAAGCTATTAAGAGTGCCAAGCGGCAATATCGAGCCAAGTTGGAAGCCCAGGCTAACCAGAGGGATGCCAGTAGACTATGGCAGGGTCTAAATGAGATCACTGGGCACAAAGAAAAGGCTGGGAATATCAATAACTGTGGCACTTCTCTTCCTGATGAACTTAATGTATTCTTTCTTTCTTTTTCAATCTTTTTATTAGTTTCATAAAATATAAACATAACATAATGGTAGTACAAATTTATTGGGAATACATTGTTGTAATTAACATGAGTAATTATAAAACCAAAAAATACTTGATTGACAAAACTCCCAATCATACAGGATACCAATGAATAATACAGAACAAAAAGAAATATCTAGACAAAAATCATGAAAAAGGAAAAAAATATATATATAACCCTCCTCCAAAAAAACTAATCTAAACAGAATTAATCAACTAAACTAAAAAAAAAGACCTGGGCTGTTTTAACATCGTAAAACATAGGAGAAAAGAAAACCTTAGTGTCGACGACTCCATTCCTCTCAACCAACATTACAGAGAAGTAAAATAAGTTTGGAAATGGTCAAATTACATCCTATGAAAATGCTGAATAAATGGCCTCCAAGTCTTTTCAAATTTAATGGAAGGCTCATAAACAACACTTCTAATTTTTTCCAAATTTAAACACAACATAGTTTGTGAAAATCAATGAAATATAGTAGGAGGATTAATCTCTTTCCAATTCAGCAAAATGGATCTTCTAGCCATTAAAGTAAGAAATGCAATCATCCAACGAGCTGAAGAGGTTAAATGATTTAATTCTAGCATTGGTAGCCCAAAAATAGCAGTAATTGGGTGAAGTTATAAATCTATATTCAAAACAGTTGATATATTATCATAAATATCTTCCCAATATTTTTCCAACAAAGGACATGACCAAAACATGTGAGTTAAGGAAGCTATCTCGGAATGACATCTATCACATATAGGATTTATATAAGAGTAATAACGAGATAATTTATCTTTGGACATATGAGCTCTGTGCACTATTTTAAACTGTATCAATGTATGTTTAGCACATATAGAAGATGAATTAACTAATTGAAGAATTTTTTCCCATTTTTCAATCGGTATAATAATCTTAAGCTCTCTTTCCCAATCAGTTTTAATTTTATTAGATACATCAGGCCATAAATTCATAATTATATTATAAATAATTGCTACAACACCTTTCTGAGAAAGCTTTAAATCTAAATTTTTTTCCAAAGTATCCATGGGATATAAGTGTGGAAAATTAGATATAATAGGACTTGCTAAAATAAATTGATTCAACCCAAAAAAATTTCAAAATTGAAACCATATACGTAAAGTATGCTTAACTATTGGATTATTAATTTGTTTATACAGTTTAGAAAGAATGAAAGGAAGTGAAGTCCCTAAAACCGAACCCAAAGAAAACCCTTGTAATGAATTACATTCAAGGTTTTCTTAACATGGTATGTAGATAGTTCAACCAGGGAAGGGGCGTACCAGACCTTGCTTTGCAAAATGAGCCTGACCAGGTGATCAGAGTTTCCGTGGGAATAGTGATCATAACTGCAAGTTTTCAAATAGCTATGGAAATGGATGAAACTGAACTTTAGCGCAAATATCTAAAATGAGAAAGGTTAATTCTGACACTGTTAGGCAGGAGCTGGAACAAAAAGATTGGGAGCAGCTGTTATTGGGCAAGTCCATAACTGACATGTGGGAGTTGCTTAAAGGCCAGCTGGTCAGAATTCAGGATCAAAGTGTTCCTGTGAGAAAGAAACATAATGGCAAGGTTCAGGAACCTTGGATGACAAGAGAAGTTGCACGTTTAGTCAAAAAGGAAGTATTGTAAGTTTTGGGAAGCTTATTTCAGACAGATTTCTTGAAGAATATAAAGAAAGCAAAAAGCAATTTAAACAGGAAACCAGAAGGGCTGAAAGGGGCTATGAAATATTCTTGGCAAATAGGATTAAAGGGAATCTCAATACATTTTCTACTGTACATACATTTGGATTAAAGGGAATCTCAATACATTTTCTACATACATTTGGATTAAATGGAATCTCAATCCCTGTACATTTTCTATATACATTAAAGTCAAGAGTGTAACTAGGGAAAGGTTAGGACATCCTGAAGACAAAGGAGAAAATTTAAGCTCAGAGTCAGAAATTTGTGATGCATATAAATTAAAATATTGATGGGCTGATTAGTAGGTTTGTAGATGTCATGAAAGTTGGCAAACATCTGGATAATGGGGAAGATTGGCAAATAATTCAGCAGGATACATTCAAGAAAGTTAACAGAGATAATTGTAGACAGTGAGCCTTACATCAGTGGTGAGCAAACTGTTGGAGAGGATTCTTAGAGACAGGATTTACAAACATCTGAAGAGGCATAGTCTCATTAGAGATAGTCAGCATGGTTTTGTGAGGGGCAGATCATGCCTCATGAGCTTGACTGAATTTTTCAAGGAAGTGACAAAACAAATTGATGACAGTGGAGCAGTGGATGTGGTGTTCGACAAGGTTCCCCATGGTAGGCTTATTCAGAAAATCAAGAGAAATCAAATCCAGAGAAATATAGCTGCATGAATTCAAAATTGGCTTGCCCACAGAAGACAGAGAGTGTTCTGTGATTCATAGTGTTCCACAGAGATCTGTTCTGGGACCCCTGTTCTTTGTGGTTTTTAAAAACAACATGGAGACGGAAGTGGAGGGATGATTTAGTAAGTTTGCAGATGACACGGAGTTTGGTGTGTGGTGGAAAATGTAGAAGGTTATTGTAGTTTACAATATGACATTGACAGAATGCAGAGCTGGGCTGAGAAATGGCAGATGGAATTCAATCCAGGAAAGTAGTAAGTGATCCTCTTTGGAAGGTCGAACTTGATAGCAAAGCACTATGTTAAATGACAGGGTTGTTAGCAGTGTGGAGGAACAGATGGATTTTGAGGTCCCTGCTCAGAGACCCTCAAAGTTGGTAGAGTTGATAAGAAGGCCTATGGTATGTTGACTTCCATTAATCATGAAACTAAGTTCAAGAGCTGTGAGGTAATGTTGCAGCTCTATAAAACTCTAGTTGAACCAGACATGGAATATTATGTTCAGTTCTGATTGCCTCATCATAAGAAGGATGTACAAGCTTCAGAAATGGTGCAGCAGAAATATACCAGGATGTTGCCTGGATTAAAGAACATGTCTTATATGAAGAAATGTTGAGTGTGCTAGTGCTTTTCTCTTTGGTGTGAAAGAGGGTGAAAGGAGACTAAATAGAGGTGTATCAGATGTTAAGAAGCATGGAGTGGACAGCTAGCACCTTGTTCCAGGGTGGCAATTGCTAATATATGTAACGCTCCGCTATATTGGCTCCTATATGTCTAGGGGAAATTCCGCCCGGCACCGGCCTGAACGCTTCCCACTGGGTCGGTTGCTGTACCAATGTCACCCAAATCAATCCCAAACGTCAATCATCAGCCAGCACACAGAGTACGTCTTACCAAGTACACTTTATAGATATTACTAAGTCTAGGAAATTAATATAAGTTCGATACAGAAAAGGAAGTAATGGAAAAAAGGCGCAGACTTATCAGAGTTCAAGTTCTTCATGCACAAGTTGGAGCTCAGAAATCGTTGGCGACCCTTCCTCCTTCAGCCAACTCAGCACCTTCGGCAGCCGTTCCTCCTGCTCCTCCAACATAGATCCAAACACTATCAGGTCATCCAGATACACCAACACCTCGAGCAAGTTCATATCCCCCACTGTCCTCTCGATGAGCCGCTGGAAGGTGGCTGGGGCTCCCGATATGCCTTGGGGCATCCGTTCAAACTGGAAAAATCCCAGGGGGCAGACAAAGGCCGTCTTCTCTTTATCGGTCTCACTCATCGGAATCTGGTAATACCCACTCCGCAAATCCAATACACTAAACCACTGCGCCCCACTTAAACAGGCCAATGCGTCTTCCACCCTCGGGACTGTATGCCAGTCGGGTTCAGTGCGCCGGTTCAGGGTCCTATAGTCCACGCACATGCGTACCTTCCCATTTTTCTTCCTTGCCACCACTATGGGGGATGCATAGGGGCTTTGGGACTCCGCGATAATCCCTGCATCCTTCAACTGCCGCACATCTTCCACGTCTGCTGGGGCCAGCCGCCTCGACCGTTCTCTAAACGGGGTGTCATTTGTCACCTGGATAGTGTGCCGAGTGCTCTTGGAACATCCCACATCAAACTCGCTCTGAGAAAAGACATCCCCTAGCTTCAGCATCTTCTCCACCAGCCTGCTCTTATACTCCGGCGGTACAGGGGAGTTCTCAAAATTAAAGGCCTCCTCGGTCAGCCCCCCGTTCTCCAATAGTTTTCCTCCAGTGGGCTTCACGGGGCGATAGACATCACCGTCACCGGGAACAATGCGCAAGGGGCATCCCGCGCTTAAAAGTGATCTCACTCTCCATTTTGTTCCTTACCATCACCCCCATCCGCCGTGCCTGTACAGCTGAGGGCCTCTGCAATTCAGGTCTCACCAGCGCCCCAGCCAGGAACTGGGACTCCCATTCAAGATCTTCTGGGACGTCTACTAGCAAGGCCTTGCCCGTCGGTACTCCAGGGAATCTGGGGGCCCCCATCACTAGTGCCACCTCCCCTGGACGTATCACCTTAGGCCTCGCCTGAGTATACCACACCGCCCCTCATTTGTACTCAGGATCCCGTCCCTGGGTGTCACCCACTTCTTCAAACACCGCTCGAAACACTGGGTGTACCAAGAGGACCTCCAGAAAGTTCTCCCCCGCCTCTCCTTACAGGCTCCCAGGAGCCGTCGCACCAGAGGGCAGTTAGTCCCCACCAACAGGGCAGCGCCACCGGTTTCCACCGGGTCCGGACAAACCAACACCAACAACTCAAGGGCTTCCGCCACTCCCACATCGCCCTCCGAGTATTCCAATCTCACTGACAAGTACCCATCGTATGGGTAATCACCATCACTTATGTCCCAAATCTCCAGTGTATTAAACGGGGTTACTGGCAAATGCTTCCGATATTTGTTGTAGAACGACCAGTACAGTAAGGTAACCTGCGATCCGGTGTCAAAGGTGGCTCTTGCAAAGATTCCCTTTATCTGTAGGGACACGCTGGAATGGGGTCCCACCAGTCCATCCGGAATAAGGACTTGTGCTTTCGGGGGTTCCATGGCTGATTTCTGGGAATGTGTTCCTCCTGAGACTCCAGTCCGTTCCCTCACTGAGCCTCTCCTAAGTTTCCCGACATCTCTCCCTTCTTAGTAGCCCGGCGTCCTCCCGCCTCGGAGCATCTTGTCTGTCACAATCCCTCCGCAAGTGACCCACTTCCCCACAGCTGTAGCACACCCCCGGCCACTCACATTCCCGCCAGAAATGCCCCTCTTTCCCACGGTTATAGCACACCCTACCCGCCGCCCCTCTCCTCCCAGGACGCCCACCAAAGGGGGTATTCCCCCTGTACCCCACCCCCCCCAGGACTCCTTGGATTTCTCTGTTCTCAAACCCAGCTACTACCTCCTGAACCACTGAAGACCGTCCCCAGGGGTCCGAGCCCCCTTTTCGGCCCGAAGCACTCTCCTCCTCTCGCACCTCTCTAATCAGCTGCCCGAATGATGGAGGGGGGCTCCTCTTATATGACTGCCATGTACTCCAAGCCGCCCTGTCCTCCTCCAGGGAACCATTAAATATCTGACTCATCCTTAACTTCGCCACTTCGTCCACCTTCACTACCCCTCGATGCCGCAACCCAGTAAGCCTTCCTTCCAGCCGGAAAATGTATTCTGAGAGCTTTTCCCCTCTTCCCTGCCCCATGTTTTGAAACTCCGCTAAAAGTTGCCAGGTATCTCCAAAGCGTCCAAACACTCCGTCAGGGAAGCTGAGGATCGTTCTGCCCTCAGCTCGCAGACTACACCGGCTGCCCCACCCCTCAAAATGTCCACCAATCGTTGTCTCTTTTCCTCATCCGAACCTGACCACGCCTCCAACAACTGGGATGTATTCTCAATCCATACCTCATAGTCGTCCTCCCCTTCCGGGGTGGGCGCGGCTCCTGAGAAAATTCTCAGCTTCGGGCAGGGCCTCTCAACCCTTCTCACCAGGGAGGTAATGGCGGCCGCTAACTTGGAGGTCTCACCCCTAACTGGGGGACGGGGCGTGGCCAAGCCTTCCCACTCTAACCCTCAACCACTGGCTACTGGCACCTCCCCTGGGGTCATCTAGCTCTTCCTCCAATATCTCCTCACTTCCTTCCTCCGGGAGGGTGTGGAGACACCACCGCCCCACCTCCCCCTGGAAGCTGACTGTCGCTGGCAGTTCCAACATCATGACGTCAGCACTCGTACGAACCAACACCCAGCTAGACTCCACTTCTTTCCCACACCTTCTAGCTGTAAATTCTACCTGCCTGATACCTTTAATCAAGCTCAACCCTCCCACCAGTACATCTCCCGAAATGCGGAAATCCACCCCACTTAGCACGCACGCATGATTCACCGGTATGTCCTCTAATTCACACCAGTTTACAATCTTATCTCCATCCATCTTCGCACTACTTAACGCGGTGACTATTACAGCTTTACCGAAGATCCAAATCCCGGACGTAGCCCCCACTTGTAATGCTCCGCTATAGTGGCTCGTATATGTCTAGGGGAAATCCTGCCCGGCACCGGCCTGGTCGTTTCCCGCTGGGTCAGTTGCTGTACCAATGCCACCCAAATCACCGAATCAGTCCCCAACATCAGTCATCAGCCAGCACACACAGTACGTTTTACCAAGTACACTTTATAGATATTACTAAGTCTATGAAATTAATATAAGTTCGATACAGAAAAGGAAGTAATGGAAAAAAGGCGCCAGACTTATCAAAGTTCAAGTTCTTCGTGGAGCTCAGAAATTCTTGGCGACCACCCTTACCCTGTTGGCTCGCGGCTCGGGACCGCCCGGACCCCGTCGGCTCGCGGCTCGGGACCGCCTGGACCCCGTCGGCTCCCGGCTTGGGAACGCCCGGACCCTATCCGCTCCCGGCTCGGGACCGCCCGGAGTGATCAATCGGAGCCTTTTCGCACGTCCACCGTCCTCTCCGTCTCTCCTCCGACTCCCCGCCAAAGACCCCGTTCCCAGTCATATGAGACAGCATTATCACCCCAAGTAATGATAACATGAACACCCATTGGTTAATAGCAGCCTGCTATCTGTATTAACCCAAGCAAATGTCCAACTGGAGACTTTCTCAGCATTTAACATAACATAGAAGCCATTTTAAATCCAACGTACAAAGAAGAGACCCCGTACATATAAAAGGACATGGGTTTAATGTGGTTGGCAGGAAGCATATGGGAGAGATTCAGGGGCAGGTGTTTCACACAGAGAACAGTACATGCATGGAACATTCTGCTGGGGTGATAGTACAGGCATTAGGGGCATTTAGGAAACTCTTAGATAGGCACATGGATGAAAGAAGAATGGAAAGCTATATGGGAGGGAAGGATTAGATACATCTTGGAGTAAGATAAAAGTTCAGGACAACTTTGTGATCAAAGGGCTATACTGTTCAATTTTCTATGTTGTATAAAATGTAGATCAACCGGAAATGCAGACAGAGAAATGGAAAAATGGCAGATGGAGCTTAATCTAGAGAAATATAAGATGTTGCATCTTGTGAGGTCAAATGTAAGAAGAAAGAATACTGTAAATGACAGAACCATTGGGAACCTTGAAGTACAGGGGGATCTGGGCTGCAAGTCTGTTGTTGTCTGAAGTTACCACATCAGTAGACAAGGAGGTAGAGAAAGTGTACGGCATGTTTGTCTTCATCAATCAGGGCATGGCGTAAAGAAGTCAGAAAGTTATGCTGAGGGTGTAAAATGTTTAGTTAGGCTACATTTGGAATACTGTACATTGTGCTGATCATGGCACTGCAAAAGATAGGTGAATGCATTGGAGAGGATGTTGCCTGGATTAAAGAGTATTATCTGTAAGGGGAGTTCGGTCAGACTAGGATTGTTTTCTTTGGCGTGGCACACGGAAGACCTGATAGAAATATATAACATGATGAGAGGTATACTTTGGATAGGTCAGATCGTTTTTCTCCCAGGATGGAAATATCAAATGCCAGAGAACATTTCTTTAAGATGAAAACACAAAAGTTTAAAAGCAATTTACCTGGGAAGATATTTCTCTCATCACCCCTCATCCTCCAGTTACCCTGTCATCCATCTATCACCCCCCCATCCTCGATCACTCCCCCATCATCGATCACTCCCCTCATCTTCCTGTCACCCTCATTTTCCCATCAACCCCCTTATTCTCTAGTTACCCCTCATCCTCCAGTCACCCATCATCCTCCTTGGCTCTAACCAATATTGTTAGAATGCATTTTCTGTTTATTAACTAAGTTTAAACGGCCCAGTTGCGATTCTGCAATCTGGGTAAAGGAGGATGAGACATGACTTGATACAGGTGTACATAATGATAAGATGCACAGGTCGAGTGGACAGGCAGAGACCTTTTCCCAGGGAGGAAATGGCTCATGCCAGAGGGCATAACTTTCCAGTGATTGGAGGAAAGGCTAGCCTAATCAGCCTAATTACAGGACAGAACTGAACCCGAACCACTGACGCGTCTGCCTGTAAGGAGTTTGTATGGTCTCTTCGTGACCGTGTGGTCTCCTTCAGGTGCTCTGGTTTCTTGCCACCTTTCAAAGAATTACTGGTTGGTAGGCTACTTGCTCATTGTAAATTGCCCCCTGATTAGGCTTGGGTTAAATTGGGTGATTGCTGGGTGGCGCTGCTCAAAGGGCTGGAACGGCCCAGTCCGTGCGGTATCTCAATAAATAAAATGAAAAATAGAGGAGATGTTTGAGGTAAGATCTTTACACGGAGAGCGGTGCGTGCATGGGACACACTGTCAGGAGGGGGTGGAGGCAGATACATCAGGGGCATTTAAGAAACTCTTAGATAGACACATGAAATATAGAAAAATGGAGGGCTATGAAGGAGTTGGATTGATCTTGGAGTCGGCTATAAGGTTGGCATAACATTGTGGGCTGAAGGGCCTGTGCTGTGCTGTAGATTCTATGTTCTGTGTTAAGGTTTTTATACAGACAGTGGTAGGTATCTGGAACAAGCTGCTGGAGGTGAAGTGGTGCAAGCAGGTACACTGACATTTAAGAGACGTTTAAATAGACAACTGAGTGGCAGGGAATTAAGGGATATGGATCATGTTCAGACTGATGGGATTATTTTGAATTGACATCATTGTCAGTATAGATATCCGACAGGCTGAAGGTCATGTTTTATTTTCTTTTATTTTTGAGATACAGTGTGGAATAGGCCTTTTAGGCCTAACGAGCCGCACCACCCGACAACCCATCTATTTAACACTAGCCTAATTACAGGACAATTTCACAATGACCAATTAACCTACTAAACAGTGTGTCTTTGGAATGTGAGGGGAAACCAGAGCACCCGGAGGAAACCCACACGTTTCTCGGGGAGGACATATAAACCCCTTACAAATGTTGATGGAACTGGACCCAAACCTCTGAAGCACTGAGCTGTCACAGCATTCACTGACCACTATGCTACCCTCGTGACCGGCTTTGTATATGTTTACGTTCTATGTTCACTGAAGGAAGAGTCCAGGTCATTGATTTGAACGTATGATTTTGTGTATATCCATGAATGGGGTGGTGCTTGACTTGTCTGTGGGACAGCTATCACCAGATGTTCTCAGAAGGACTGTGAGTATCATTATTGTACTCAAATCCAATCCCCGAGTCAATGGTCTATCCAACTGAAAGATTTGCTGGACCACTTCAGCAGACAGTTAACGGTTATTGTGGGCCTGAAATCCTATTTAGGCCTGAGAGGGTAATTATGGGACCAAAAAATGTTAGAGAATCATTTGGGTTTTACAACAATCAGCAATTTTCTGATTACCATGACTTTAACCTGCTATTGCTTGAGTCCATTTTCTTTTAATTAACTGAATTTAAACTGCCCAGCTGTCACTCCATAATCTGATCTCATGCCTCAGGTTGTTTTCAGTCCTGGCTCTGTATTTAGCCATGATTATATTAACATGATGCTGCCTGCAATATTATTGATTGGTGCACGAAACACATTGAGGTAAAGATCTTTTATGAGATAAGAAACAATCATTTCATTTGATTAATCACTATGTGAATAGGTTTTGCAGAGGTGCTCCAAATATCCTTAAGATTTGTATACGACTTTTGGTTCATTGAACATTTTGCCTGGAATTTTAATAGTGCTATTTTATAAATTACCTCAGTTTAGATGACAAATGTATAAAATCTGCTAGCAGCAGCGACTTGATCAGAATGGAGATTACCACTGATTTTGCTCTGCATATTTATCACCTTTGATTAGGTTGGCAGGTTAGTGCTGATACCTCACTGTGCAATTTAAATTCCTCCAACCAAATAATACACCTCGTAAATAATTCAGCTCACTTTATTCTGACTCTTTAAAAAGTTTTATTCTGGTAAAGACGCAATTGGAATTAACTATTTTTATTTGAGTGGGTTTTTCAACCTTGGTTATTAAAGTCAGAATAGGTTTATCGAAAGAGGATTAATTTAAGTCTATTGCAGATCCCATACATTGAACAGAGTAATTGGTGCAGTATAATTCATGCATAGTTAATTGAAGGATTCATTGAACATGCAACCTTTAATACTTGAAACTGAACATCATTTGAAAGAGGTTCACTATTGAGGGTCTGTGCCCGTTAAAGAACAGAAGTAAGTTTCCTTCAGTTTAGACTAGTGGTCTTGTAATTCACATCTACAAATTATCTAACAACAAAAAAAATGACTGCTTGGTGATGGGTGGTAAATTGCATCCGTTCAAAATAAAGCTGGCTGCAAGATGTTGCTCCTGAGATCAGGAGATTGAATCAGCTTGACCTTTTTTTGATGGCAGACTCAGCAATTTGATACCTGATTCGGGTATATGGGCTCCTAATCTCCAGAGAGCTATTGTTGACTTAACAGCCAGTCCTGCTGATTAATGGGTCAAGGATAGCTATACCATTCACAAGGGAGAAGTGATGTGAACCATTCACCATTAATTAAAACAATTTCTGACTGAGCTAGTGGTATCTATAACCGAGAGAAGGAACTGGAAATTCACAAGGACTGTGAACCTACTGGAACATATGAACTTTGCCCCAGTCTTGTTTTTGCTAGTGGGACAGTGTCCAATGTGATGAATGGTTGCTAACCATTGTTTTTTACCACTCCAAAAATCAAGGAATGTTGGGACTGAAATCCCACAAGTAACATGCCCTCACTTTGCTTGGCTGGTGGCCATAAAACTACATTTACCAGACTTGTCATTTCCAACACAGGGCTCTGTTATTGGAGTGTGGCTACTGGACTGAGAGGTTAGGAGATGCAAACCTGGCTTTTGGCCTGAGAGCTATGCAGGCTGTAAATTGCAGAAGGTTGGAAAGAAGTCTTTCAATATTGAAATTACATTATGTACTCAAATAAATAAGAACCTATTCATTGTGGGGTGCTTACTTTTATAATCTGCTCGAAGTATTCAGGTTAAATCCAGCCATCAGGTTATTTCAGCATTAATCATGAATGGAACTGAGATAACTACAAGTCTCCATCACTAGGCCAAGCCTGGGCCTATTGCAGACCTAGGCACTGACTTGCACCACCAACACAAATCCTTCCCCATTCCTTTCCTATCAAGAGTAATGCAGAACCAACAGGACAATGAAGAGGAATGAAAGCTTAATCGAATATATTTTCAGCCCTTTTCCATTAGATTAACTACTTCAAATTTCGTGAATGGTCAGGGACAAGGAAATGTGACTGCAGAGAGGCAGGGAGAGGGATAGAAAAGACTGTTCTGAAAGATCCTGAAGGTTCTTGCACAAGGGTGGGGACTACAGAGAGGATGTGTAGCACATTCAAGTTGGGGGAGAAAGGAGAAATTTAGTAGTCATCATGCATAATATAGTACAGAAACAGACAGTGTTCTCTGTGATAAACAAAGGTTACCTTGCCTGCTTCTGGCACTTTCCGGGGCACCTAGGGGGTGACTCGAGTAGCAGCAGTGGATACAATTAAATATTCCTGTTTCAGCCTGTTACAGCTAAAAAGCACAACTGCTTCCAAGGTCAGTACAGTCAACAAAGATGTTATAATGTGTTTAAATGAAGTATCACTGCTTAAAATTGATGGAAACAATACTGATTGTGGACAGAAGCTCCACGTAGGACTCCACGGAGGAAACATGGCAGTAGATCAGGGATACATGTGCGTTTAAGGAAACGGGGTTTTAAACTCCCAATACCAACTATCTTGCTAGCAAACGTGCAGTCTCTGGTGAATAAAATCAATGATCTCAGAGCTGGGGTGCTGAATCAGAGGGACATTAGGACCGTATGTGTCCTTTGTTTCATGGAATCCTGGTTAACCCCTTCCGTACCGGATGCAGCGATTCAGATCAATGGGTTTACTGTACACCGTCAGGATAGATCTATAGAATCTCTCAAAAGCAGAGGTGGAGTGTGCCTCATGATCAACTCTTCTTGGTGCACAAGATCAGTGCTGTCCCAATTCTGCTCACCAGACCTAGAATATCTAGCAGTTAAGTGATGCCTTTTTTATCTACTGCAGGAGTTCTCTGGGGTCATTTTGGTAGCAGTACACATTCCACCTCAGGCCAATGTCGATCAGGCTTTAGATGATCTGAGCAATGGGATCAACATGCACAAAAACACACCCTAACGCCTTCACCATCATTTTGGGAGATTTTAACCAGGCCAGTCTGTTAAACTCACTAAGCAATTACCATCAACAAATCACTTACAATACCAGAGGAAACAACACACTAGACCATTGCTACACCACCATCAAGAATGCCTACCGTGCTATTCCACACCCTCACTTCGGGAGGTCTGATCACTTGGCTGCACTTCTACTCCCTGAGTATAGGCAGAGACTGCAGACTGCAGCAACTGTAGTGAGGACCAAGAAGGTATGGACAAGGAAAGCACAAGAGCATACAGAACTGCTTTGAATCGGTGGACTGGACTGTATTCAGGGATTCATCTTTGAACCTGGATGAGTATGCTGTAGTTGTTACTGACTTCATTAAAACCTGTGTGGATGAGTGTGTGCCCACAAAGACTCACTGTACATTCCCAAACCGAAAGGTGGGGATGAACCAGCAGGTACGTCATTTGCTGAAGGCTAGTTCTGAGGCATTCAAGTCTGGCAACCCAGACCTGTACCAGAAAACCAGGTATGATTTGCAGAGGGCTATTTCAAGGGAGAAAAGACAATTTCGAACAAAGTTGGAGGCGACATCGGATGCATGGCAACTCTGGCAGGGTCTGCTAGACATTACTTCCTACAAAGTGAAACCCAATAGCATGAATGGTGGTGATGCTTCACTACCAGATGAACTCAATTCCATCTATGCCTGCTTTGAAAGGGAGAACACAACTACAGCTGTGAAGATCCCTGCTGCACCCGATGACCCTGTGATCTCTGTCTCAGAAGCCAATGTTAGGCTGTCTTTAAAGTGAGTGAACCCTTGCAAGGTGGAAGGTCCCAAAGGAGTACCTGGTTAGGCTCTCAAAACCTGTGCCAACTGGCGGGAATAATCAAGGACATTTTCACCCTCTCATTGATACAGGCGTAAGTTCCCACTTGCTTCAAAAAGGCAACAGTTATACTAGTGCCTGAGAAGAATAATGTAAGCTGCCTTAATGACTATCACCAGGTAACACTCACATCTACAGTGATGAAATGTGTTGATTGAACTGCCTCAGCAATGACCTGGACCCATTGAAATTTGCCCATTACCACAATAGGTCAATGGCAGATGCAATCTCAATGGCTCTTCACACAGCCTGGACAACACAAACACCTATGTCAACTTGCTGTTTATCGACTATAGCTCAACACTTAACACCATCATTCCCACAATCCTGATTGAGAAGTTGCAGAACCTGGGACTCTGTACCTCCCACTGCAATTGGATCCTCGACTTGCTAACCAGAAGACCACAATCCGTGCAGATTGGTGATATATTTCCAGGACTTACTTCCTAGCATAATTTACATATTACTATTTAACTACTTATGGTTTTATTACTATTTAATTATTTATGGTGCAACTGTAATGAAAACCAATTTCGCTCGGGATCAATAAAATATGACTAACATCTCCTCCTCGCTGGCGATCAACACTGGTGACCTCAGGGGTATGTGCTTAGCCCACTGCTCTACTCTCTATATACCCATGACTGTGTGGCTAGGCATACCTCAAATACCATCTACGAATTCCTGTTGATACAACCATTGTTGGTAGAATCTCAGGTGGTGACGAGAGGGCGTACAGGAGTGAGATATGCCAACTAGTGGAGTGATGTCGCAGTAACAACCTGGCACTCAATGTCAGTAAGACGAAAGAGCTGATTGTGGACTTCAGGAAGGGTAAGACAAAGGAACACATACCAATCCTCATAGAGGGATCAGAAGTGGAGAGAGTGAGCAGTTTCAAGTTCCTGGGTGTCAAGATCTCTGAGAATGTAACCTGGTCTCAACATATTGAGGCAGTTATAAAGAAGACAAGACAGCGGCTAAAGTTCATTAGGAGTTTGAAGAGATTTGGCATGTCAACAAATACACTCAAAAACATCTATAGCTGTACCATGGAGAGCATTCTGACAGGCTGCATCACTGTCTGGTATGGAGGGGTTACTGCACAGGACCGAAAGAAGCTGCAGAGGGTTGTAAGTCTAGTCAGCTCCATCTTGGGCACTAGCCTACAAAATACCCAGGACATCTTTAGGGAGTGGTGTCTCAGAAAGGCAACTTCCATTATTAAAGACGTCCAGCACCCAGGGCATGCCCTTTTCTCACTGTTACCATCAGGTAGGAGGTACAGAAGCCTGAAGGCACACACTCAGCGATTCAGGAGCAGCTTCTTCCCCTCTGCCACCCGATTTCTAAATGGACATTGAACCCCTGAACCCTACCTCACCATTTTAATATATATTATTTCTTTTTTTTGCATGATTTTTACTCTATTCGATATACGTATACTGTAATTATCATATTACTTAGATGTCACCATATACAACTCAAAGATTCAATTTTTCACAGACAGACTCAATAAATACAATAATCATAATAGAATCAATGAAGGACCATACCCAACAGGGGAGACAACCAGAGTCCAAAAGACAACAAACTGTGCAAATACAAAATAAGTAAATAAATAATGTCAAATACATAAATAAATAAATAAATTGATAAATAAGCATGCAATGAAAATTGAGAACATGAGATGAAGTCTTTGAAAGTGATCCCACAGGTTGTGGGAACAGTACAGTGATGGGACTAGTGAGGTTCTCCCTTCTGGTTGAAGAGCCTGATGGTTGAGCTGCAATAATTGTTCCTGAATCTAGTGGTGTGAGTCATAGAAACATAGAAAACCTGCAGCACAATACAAGCCTTTCAGCTCACAAAACTGTGCCGAACATGCCCTTACCTTAGAAATTACGTAGGGTTATCCATAGCCCTCTATTTTTCTCAGCTTCATGTACCTATCCAGAAGCCTTATGAGAACAGGTTGAGTGAACTTGGCCTTTTCTCCTTGGAGTGATGGAGGATGAGACGTGACCTGATGGAGGAGTATAAGATAATGGAGATAAGATGATGGAGGAGTAAAAGACCCTATTGTATCCATCTCCACCACCGTCACCGGCAGCCCATTCCACACACTCACCACCCTCTGCGTAAAAAAACTTACCCTTGATATCCCCTCTGTACGTGCTTCCAAGCATCTTAAGACTGTGCCCTCTCGTGTTAGCCATTTCAGCCCTGGGAAAAAACCTCTGACTATCCACACAATCAATGCCTCTCATTATCTTATACTCCTCCATCAGGTCACGTCTCATCCTCCATCACTCCAAGGAGAAAAGGCCAAGTTCACTCAACCTGTTCTCATAAGGCATGCTCCCCAATCCAGGCAACATCCTTGTAAATCTCCTCTGCCCCCTTTCGATGGTTTCCACATCCTTCCAATAGTGAGGCAACCAGAACTGAGCACAGTACTCTAAGTGGGGTCTGACCAGGGTCCTATGTAGCTGCAACATTACCTCTCGGCTCCTAAACTCAATCCCATGATTGATGAAAGCCAATGCACCGTATGCCTTCTTAACCACAGAGTCAACTTGTGCAGTAGCTTTGAGTGTCCTATGGACTCGGACCAAAAGATCCCTCTGATCCTCCACACTACCAAGAGTCTTACCATTAATACTATATTCTGCCATTATATTTGACCTACCAAAATGAACCACCTCACAATTATCTGGGTTGAACTCCATCTGCCACTTCTTAGCCCAGTTTTGCATCCTATCAATGTCCCGCTGTAACCTCTGACAGCCCTCCACACTATCCACAACACCCTCAACCTTTGTGTCATCAGTAAATTTAGTAACCCAGCCCTTCACTTCCTCATTCAGGTCATTTATAAAAATCACGAAGAGTATGGGTCCCAGAACAGATCCCTGAGGCACACCACTGGTCACTGACCTGTATGCAGAATATGACCTGTAAACAACCACTCTTTGCCTTCTATAGTCAAGCCAGTTCTGGATCCACAAAGCAATGTCCTCTTGGATCCCATGCCTCCTTACTTTCTCGATAAGCCTTGCAAGGGGTACCTTATCAAATGCCTTGCTGAAATCCATATACACTACATCTATAGCTCTATCTTCATCAATATGTTTAGTCACATCCTCAAAAAGTTCGATTAGGCTCATAAGGCATGACCTGCCTTTGACAAAGCCATGCTGACTATTCCTAATCATATTATGCTTCTCCAAATGTTCATAAATCCTGCTTCTCAGTATCTTCTCCATCAATTTACCTACCACTGAAGTAAGACTCACTGGTCTATAATTTCCTTGGCTTTCTCTACTCCCTTTCTTGAATAAGGGAACAACATCCGCAACCCTCCAATCCTCCAGAACCTCTCCCATCCCCATTGATGATGCAAAGATCATCACCAGAGGCTCAGCAATCTCTTCCCTCGCCTCCCACAGTAGCCTGGAGTACATCTCATCCAGGTCCAGTGACTTATCCAACTTGATGCTTTCCAAAAGCTCCAGCACTTCCTCTTCCTTAATATCACATGCTCAAGCTTTTCAGTCCACTGTAAGTCATCCCTACAATCACCAAGGTCCTTTTCCATAGTGAAGACTGAAGCAAAGTATTCATTAAGCACCTCTGCTATCTCCTCTGGTTTCATACACACTTTTCCACTGTCACACTTGATTGGTCCTATTCTCTCACATCTTATCCTCTTGTGTTTCATATACTTGTAGAAAGCCTTGGGGTTTTCCTTAATCCTGTTCGCCAAGGCCTTCTTATGGCCCCTTCTGGCTCTCCTAATTTCACTCTTAAGCTCCTTCCTGCTAGCCTTATAATCTTATAGATCTCTATCATTACCTAGTTTTTTGAAACTTTTGTAAGCTCTTCTTTTCCTCTTGACTAGATTTACAACTGCCTTTGCGCACCACAGTTCCTGTACCCTACCATCCTTTCCTTGTTTCATTGGAACGTACCTATGCAGAACCCCACACAAGTATCCCCTGCACATTTGCTACATTTCTTCCATACGTTTCCCTGAAACCATTTGTTTCCAATTTATGCTTCCAAGTTCCTGCCTGATAGCCCAATATTCCCCCTTACTCCAATTAAACCCTTTCCTAACTTATCTGTTCCTATCCCTCTCCAATGCTATGGTAAAGGAGATAGAATTGTGATCACTATCTCCAAAATGCTCCCCACTGTGGGATCTGACACCTGACCAGATTCATTTCCTAATACCAGATAAAATACAGCCTCTCCTCTTGTAGGCTTGTCTACATATTGTGTCAAGAAACCTTCCTGAATACACCTAACAAACTCTATCCCATCTAAACTCATTACTCTAGGGAGATGCCAATCAATATTTGGGAAATTCAAATCCCACACCACAACAACCCTGTTATTATTGTACCTTTCCAGAATTTGTCTCCCTATCTGCTCCTTGATGTCCCTGTTACTATTGGGTGGTCTATAAAAAACACCCAGTGGAATTATTGACCCCTTCCTGTTCCTAGCTTCCACCCACAGAGACTCAGTAGACAATCCCTCCATGACTTCCTCCTTTTCTGTAGCATCACACTGTCTCTGTTCAAAAGTGCCATGCCCCCACCTCTTTTGCCTCCTTCCCTGTCCTTTCTGAAACATCTAAAACCTGGGACTTGAAGTAACCATCCCTGTCCCTGAGCCATCCAAGTCTCTAATGGCCACAACAACATAGCTCCAAGTACTGATTCACGCTCTCAGCTCATCGGCTTTGTTCACAATACTCCTTTTATTAAAATAGACACATCTCAAACCATCAACCTGAGTGCATCCCTTCTCTATCACCTGCCTATCCTCCCTCTCACATTGTCTACAAGCTTTCTCTATTTGTGAGCCAACCATCCCTTCCTCCGTCTCTTCAGTTTGGTTCCCACCCCCACCATTTCTAGTTTAAACTCTCCCCAATAGCCTTTGCAAACTTCCCGCCAGGATATTGGTCCCCTCAGATTCAAGTGTAACCTGTCCTTTTTGTACAGGTCACACCTGCTCCAAAAGAGATCCCAATGATCCAGAAACCTGAACCTACCCCTGGCTCCAATCCCTCAGCCACACATTTATCCTCCACCTCTCTCTATTCCTATACTCACTGTCATGTGGTACAGGCAGTAATTCTGAGATGGCTACCCTTGTGGTCCTGCTTCTCAACTTCCTTCCTAACTCCCTGTAGTCTGCTTTCAGGACATCCTCACTTTTCCTACCTATGTTGCTGGCACCAATATGTACCAGGCCCTCTGGCTGTCCTCCTTCCCACTTCAGGATATCGTGAACACGATCAGAAACATCCCAGACCCTGGCACCTGGGAGGCAAACTACCATCCGTGTTTCTTTACTGCGTCCACAGAATCGTCTGTCTGACCCCCTAACTATAGAGTCCCCTATCACTGCTGCCATCCTCTTCCTTTCCCTACCCTTCTGAGCCACAGGGCCAGACTCTGTGCCAGAGGCGCAACCACTGTTGCTTCCCCAGGTAAGCCGCCGCCGACGACAGTTCTCAAACAGGAGTACTTATTGCTAAAGGGGTACAGCCACAGGGGTACTGTCTAGTATCTGCCTCTTGCCCTTTCCTCTCCTGACTGTTACTCACTTATCTGTCTCCCCAGGCCCCAGTGTGACTACCTGTCTATAGCTCCTATCTATCACTTCCTCACTTTCCCTGAGCAGACGAAGGTCTTCGAGCTGGATCTCCATTCCCTATTGTGGTCCCCAAGGAGCTACAGCTCGACGCACCTGGTGTAGATGTGGCCATCTGGGAGGCTGGGAGTCTCCCAGACTTCCCACATCTGACACCCAGCACAGAACACCGGCCTCACACACATACTTCCCGTCTGCATTCTACACAGGCAACCTACCTCGCCTCGACCCACTATCGCCTAAGCCCCATTGAGCCAAAGCCTTCCTACTCTGTCTCCCTCTACACTAATGCCCACTCTATAAAGCTGTCTCCTTTTAAACTCTTCTCACTGTTCTCACTGGCTGACATCCACGTGCTTGTGCAGTTGTGCCCCAATCAAACCGTTGAAGAAATTACAGTGAGGCTCTTGTATATTTTTCCTGATGGCAGCAGCAAGAAGAGAGCATGACTTGGGTTGTGGGTTCCCCAATGATGGATGCTGCTTTCCTGCGACAACAATCTGTGTAGATGTGCTCAACAGTGGGAAGGGCTTCACCTGTGATGGACTGGATGCATCCTCTGCTTTTTGTAGGATTTTCCTTTCAAGGGTATTGGTGTTTCCATACCAGGCTGTGATGCAGCCAGTCAATATTCTGTCCATCACATATTTATAGAAGCTTATCAAAGTTTTAGATGTCATGCCAAATCTTCACATACTTCTAAGGAAGTAGAGATGTTGCCATGTTTTCTTCATAATTGCACTTGAGTGCTGAACCCATGACAAGTTCCCTGAAATGATCAACCTATCTTTGTATCATCAGCCAACATGACCACAAAAACATCATGCAGATAATTACCATGCAATGTTAGCCAACACCAACCCTTGAAGAACACTATTAGTTACCAGCAGACTTCTAGAACAGATATGAGGAAGAATTTCTTTAACCTGGTGGTGAATCAGTGGAATTCATTGCTACAGATCACTGTGGAGTCCAAGTCATTATGTATATTTAAGCAGAGTTTGATGGGTTTTTGATTAGTAAGGACATCAAAGATTACAGGAGAAAGCAGGAGAAGAGGGTTAAATGGGCTGTTAGGTTATTATGCTGTTCATTCCATGACTCTATGACCATTACAACAAGGAGTATGGATGATATCTTATTACATTTGATTAGGTATGCTTCACCTTTATGAATTGCAAAATATTTCAGCTGCATACAGCTAGGTGAGACAAAGTTGAGTATATAAATCCCGTTTAAATTAGGATTACTACTACCAAGAGAAATAAATAACTTTCATTCCTGTCGATCTGGAGTTCCACAATGATCACATTGGCCGTAAAGCCATATGGAACATGCTGTGGTTCTGGAGGTTAAAACATAAATGCAAGTCTTAGATTTTGTTTAAAATATCTTCAAATTCAGGCTTCTGAAGTGAAAGTGCAAGCTCAGGAATTCCACCCAACACCCCTACCCCATCTAAATTTTAAATCAGCCATTTTAAGTCATTCAGGCTCTTCCAACTTTCCTACTTTTCTGAGCCACACTCCTAATAAGCGAGATTCAGTCTCACAATTTCAGCATGTACTTTAGAAAATAATCTTCTGTGCTTTATATTTAATTTCTATTCTTTCAGGAAGCTAATGATTCATACTCATGGCCCAAAGCTGCCAAGTACCAGATACAGACTTTATCATGAAAGCTGTCCACCAACAAAACCACCTCCTTCTCCACTATTTGAGAGTTTTCAGAGTGAAGTCACTGAACCTTATGTAATGCTTTAAATTGCCTCTCAAAATAAGAAACAATTAATTGAAGTACTATAATGGAGAACCATTGCAGATTTCAAAGATTGATGGGATTTAGGATACTTTCGCTGAAAGCTTGACAGAGCTTTAGAACTTAAAAAATCATTTAAAAAATGAAGCCCAGCATATCTGAATCATTTTAAGATGCTCTCCTCTTCTGCCAGTTTCTGATTAAATAGCCTCATATTACTAGTATTTATAATTTTGATTTGGTAGTTCGTGCAGATTAACTCCCCCAGGAGGTGAAGCTGCAGAATGTCTTTGATCAACTCGCTTTGGAAATTAATTGAAAAAAAATTGGAGCTCCCAAGTTAAATGAGTCGTATGAAAACTGTGTGCCAGGATATTTCTGCAAGGATTGTAACCAAACATAGATATCACATTGCTCGATGCAGTACTTTGTTTTAACTGAAATAATGCTGTAATATGGAGTGTACTTCTTATCAACACTCAGTGAAATTGGTAATGCAACAGCACTTTGCAATGCCTGGCACTCTGTCATAGGCTGGGAATTGATAGTTCATAACGCGCCTTTAGTCTCTCTCAGAGGCAAAGAGGACTTTGCTTGAATGACCATGAAAATGAAAATCAAAGTTTTTTACAATTCGAAGGTATCCTCTCCTGACTGTTCCTCTGCCTTGTTACGTTCCCACCTCTCACCCTCCTATTCCCAATAGTAGTGTACTGTATCTGTGGAATAACAGGCTGCTGTCACATTTATTCATCTATAAAGCATTAAACACTATATATTATCCACTGACTGACAAAACTTTCCATCATTCAATCCAAAATCGTAAATACATGGTAGTAGTTGTTTGCGAACATATCTCATACAGCAACTGCACCTTTTGCCAGAAATGACATTGTGTTGGCTCAGTTTTGAAGAGAAATCTCTGTTACCTTTCTACACGAGCTTGATTCTTAATGCCCAAACATATTTTAAAGTGCTGAGCCAAGGTAATGGAAAACTTACAGTCATTTAGGAATATATATATGAATATTTAATTAACAACTAAGGTTTAGGCTGTTACATACAATACTCTAAATTAGATATGGCAGAGTGGCACAGCTAGCGGAACCAATCCTTCACAGTGCCAGAGACCCAGATTCAATCCTGACTTTGGGCACCTTTAATGTGAAGTTTGTGCTTTCTCCATTGTGTTCGCCGGTCTCTAGATTCCTTCCACATTTCAAAGATGTGCAGGTTAGGAGGCCAATGTAAATTACCTATGGTGTGAAGGTGAATGGTAAAATCTTGCAGAGTTGATGAGAATGTGGAGATTAAAAGGAGGAGGAGGAGAAGATGGAGGCGCGAAGCAGCTTGCGCGGCCACTCTGGTGAATGATATCTGTAAACTGTCAAGTAGGGTGCCGTGCACAATCCTGATTTGATGGAGACAGACATGAGAGAACGGAGGAACATCTGGAGAAATTTCTGAAATGCCTTTTTTGCTGCCGCTGTTACTGTGTGATCCAGAATCTCCGGAGGGGAAGGCCCCAAATCCTCGGCGGCCGGGACAGGGTTGAAGCGCTCAGCAGAGATGGTGCTCGGTACTTGGTGTCGAAGGGCTGGTTGGAGGCTCGAAGCTTTCAGACAGACTCAGAGTTGGCTATGGTCGGGTGCTTCCAATGCATCAACAGTTGTCGGAGCCTGGTGGTTTATGGCAGAGAGAGCTTCTCTCTTCTGCCGCCTGCTATTGGGGACTATCGGGAGTCAATCGGAACTTTGAGACTTTTTTTACCGTTCCCATAGTCTGCTCTTCATCAAATTATGGTATTGCTTTGCACTTCTTGTAACTATATGTTATAATTATGTGGTCTTGTCTGTGTTAGTCTTTGGTTTGTCTTGTTTTTCTTGTGATATCACTCTGGAGGAACTTTGTATCATTTCTTAATGCATGCATGCATTTCTAAATGACAATAAATGAGGACTGAGTGTCCTCACAATCTAATTCATATAAGGTTTGTGTGAGTGGGTCGTATTAGTGATTAGTGTAATCGCTGGTGCAGACTCAGTGGGTCGAGGGGACTGTTTCTATGTTGTATCTTTCTATGACTCTAAACTTCACTTCTCTCATTAGATAACAAGTTTGATTTTTATTCACTACCAAATTCTACCAACCTAGACTAATTTGTTTATCCTTGGAGCAGATAGTTCTATCCCAATTATCAGTTTCAACTATGACTTTCACTTTAACTCAAACATTGCTGAGTGATAGATCTTGTTAGTCTTTTCAAAGTTCTTTACTTACATTTGTTAGTATCAATTGGTCTTTATCCAAGTTTGTTTCTAAACAGCTTTCCATTTCATTAGGTTGATTAGTTTTGTGGATTCTTTTCCAGACAGTTTATGGCTGCCACCAGCATATTTTACAGCACAAGAATGTTATCCCATTATATACGTATCAACAAACACAGACTGAAATCTGACTTTGCCAGTAGTTCAAAATTGATGGGATTACCCAGCCACCTGTTCTGAGTTGTTTCCCTCATTTAACCCCATTGATATGAAGTGCAATGACATGGTGGTACTCATATTGATTTAAGGTGAGATTGTAAAGAAAGTATCTAAATTAAGAGACCTCCAGTCTCTTAAATTTAAATAATCTCCCTCAAAAGATAAGCTTTGTTGAACTACACTCCTAAACTGTGGAATTCAACACATAAAACTATAAGGGATACAGACTGATTTGACACTTTTAAACACCTGTTCAAAACCTATTTATGTAACCGTGCTTTTAACCAACACCTTTTTGTCTATTATTTTCATATTTATTGTTATTTTTATTTTTAAGTTTGCACTTTATCCCATTGTAAACCACTTTAAGCTACATTGTCTGTATGAAAAGTGTTCTATAAATAAATTACTATTATTGTCTTTTCTTACAACTTGGCAGTGGGCCATTTTGAACCATTATGTCTAAATCATTTCACAGACCAATCCCATTCCCCACTGAACTTCCCCAAAGCACACCGTCAGCATTCCTGTCAGCTCCGCCCAAATGTCAGTCCTTAATAGTGCATACAAACTAGTTTTAATGAATTACATTTTAGTCAAAAATTAAAAACAGCTCATAGCCAACTCATTCCAATCTTCTCTCCTGTCATGAACTGCCAAAGAACACATGGAAATAGAGCAACACACATCAAAGTTGCTGGTGAACGCAGCAGGCCAGGCAGCATCTCTAGGAAGAGGTAGAGTCGACGATTCGGGCCGAGACCCTTCGTCAGGACACTAGACACTGGAAATAGATTATGTATGTTATTCCCACCACTTCCACAAAGAAAAATTGGTCATTCAAACCTACCTGATATTCCCCATTTGTACTGGCATTTCCAAAGTGCAGGGGCACTGACAGCTGAATCAAGTGTTCACTCTTTGCACATAACATTGTATTAGCATCCAATTCATTTGCAAATGTTTAAATGGCATCACTATCTAACGTAATGCCTTTATCAATTTTAATGATATAATTGAATAGCAAGCAGCACCAGACACAAAACCAAGTTCCCATCACTAATGATGATTATGCTTCTATTAACATTCACATCCACAGTTTTATAGGATAATTATTGTGGTTTGGTTGGAGAGAATGCACACTGTCACATCAGATTGAAGTACAAGGCAGTTAAATATTAAGTTTTTTTTAATATTACATTTGTGCTTGGACTTCCAAATGACCCAGGAAGTAAGGGATAAGAGATGTCATAAATATAGTCTTATGAGTGTCACACACCTGGAAAAGAGAAATAGAAACATGTAATGTTTAGGGACTATTTTTGTTCTCTGCGTCTAGTGGGAGAAAAGGAATTCTTCAAAAAGGCAATACAAATCAAAACTAATCTTATCAAATAATTCTTATTTAGCATTAGGTGCAGAAGAAAGCAGACCTGTGTCAGTGCTCCTTGTTACAATTGACAGCGGAGATTTGTGTCTAAGTTCCCTGATGATCTAATTCAAGAGGAATCTGTATGCATCTAAATTCACTTCTGGGATTGATTAGGACTGAGTGCTGAGTCCAAGCTTCTAGAGAGTTTGGTAAAAGGACGATGGACGGAGTCCAAATCATCTCATGGTATAATGGTGAAGGATGTCTTTCTGTGCTTGTGCAATGAGGTTGTTTTTCAGAGTGGCTTTGATAGGTTTCCATGGTAAAACTCACTTAATTTGAAATTGTATGCACTATAAAATAATATAAAGTTACCTACACAATGATGCAGGTATTTTCTCCTGTTAACTACCACATTTTAGAACAGATCTTTATAGGGTAAGACCTTTCTTTTCAATTTTGTGATTTTCTCATCTGACGATAACTTTACTTTTGAACAGATTTTAATATTTCACTTCTAAGGTTCAGCCTCTTTTTCTGATGCTTCCAACTTTATTGGGACGCAGAGAGAGTCTGATATGGCACTCATTTTGGCCAGCTTTTAAAATTTTAAGACTGTGATTAATTATGCAACTTTCTCTGACCAACCACCTGACACCTGGCCTAATCAAAATCAGAATCAGAATTCAGCCACGCAATCAAATACACTGAGAGAAAACTAGCATGAACTTGGCTTAAAGAGTTAATTTGTGCAACACTTTTTATAGGTGTTATTGAGTCAGTGGTTCCAAGGTTGTCAAGCCGAGGAGTGGCAGTGGGGACAAGCTCCCACTACCTAAAAATGCTCCTCACAGCATGTGCCTCAAATATCCTCTGACAACCAAGTCCAACCCCTGGCCTTCTCATGTGGCTTAGCCTCTAAGCCCGGCGGAACTGTTTCTACTGACAGGAGAAGGGGCAAAGGCGGACCCTGGCACCTTAAAATCAGTGCTTTGGGTAGATAGAGCTCGTCAGCCTGGGAAGGCAGTCCATCTAAGAGAGGGAAAACTCTGATTTCAAATCTCCGCTGCCTTGTGGCTATACCCACTTATGGGAAAGGCTTCGGGAGTAAACCCTGAGGACAAATCCGGAGCTGGAGTCCCTAAGGCTGTCTGACGTTGCTTTCAGCCTCATTCTGGCAACTCCTGCGATGACACTGGTGCCAGGCTGTATCGGCCCTTGCCCTTCCCTTGGACAACATCGGTGTCATAGATAGGGGAGACTTGCTGCTTGGGCAGCTGCTGGTCTTCCATACAACCTTGCCCAGGCCTGCGCTTTGGAGAGACCGAAGCAAGACTTTCCAGGAGCACATCCATGGTCTCACGAGACTAACAGATGCCATCCACTGAGTCAGTGATGCTGTCAATGCTGCATTAAATAACTTTCCACTGCTTTGAGAAAGTTAATATGGGTTTTTAGATAGATGGATAGATACGTTATTGATCCCAAAGGAAATTACAGTGTCACAGTAGCATTAAGTGCACAGATACATAAATATTAGAAGAGAAGCAGAAAGAATAAAAAATAAGTTACCTCAAACAGTCTAACAGGAGGCAGTCATCACATCTCCGGTTATAGGTTGACTCATTACAGAGCCTAATGGCCAAGGGAAAGAATGACCTCATACATCCCTTTTTGGAGTAGTACTGTTGTCTTAGTCTAATACTAAATATGCTCCTCTGTTCATCCAAAGTGGCATACAGCGAGTGAGAAATATTGTCCAGAATTGCCAGGATTTTCCATAGGTCCTTGGTTCTACCACAGCCTCCAGTGTGTCCAGTTTGACTCCTATAACAGAGCCTACCTTTCTAATCAGTGTTATGAGCCTGTTGGCATCACCCATGTTGATGCCATTGCCCCAGCACACCACCACATAGAAGATTGTACTAGCGACAACAGACCGATAGAATATGTGAAGGAGAGGCCTGCATACTCCAAATGACCTCAGTCTCCTCAGGAAGTAGAGGCGACTCTGGCCCTTCTTGCACACAGCCTCTGTGTTGGAGCTCTGCTCAAGTCTGTCATCCAGGTGCACCCCCAGGTACTTGAAGGTCCTCACCACATCCATGTCCTCACCATCATTAGTAACAGGGAGCAGTGCAGGCCTACTTTTCCTAAAGTCCATCACCATCTCCTTTGTCTTACTGATGTTGAGCTACAGATGATGCAGCTTGTGCCATTTGCCAAAGTCCTCCACCCTGTATTCATCCTCCCGTCCTCCTTTTATACACCCAACTATTGCTGAGTCATCAGAAAATTTCTACAGATGACATGACTCAGTGTTATATCTAATGTCCGAGGTATACGTGGTAAACAGGAAGGGAGCCAATGAAGTCCTCTGTGTGCTCGGTTCTGGTCACCTCACTATAGGAAGGACATGGAAACCATAGAAAGGGTGCAGACGAGATTTACAAGGATGTTGCCTGGATTGGGGAGCATGCCTTATGAGAATAGGTTGAGTGAACCCGGCCTTTTCTCCTTGGAGCGACAGAGTATGAGAGGTGACGTGATAGAGTACAGAGGAGATGTCAGGGGTAAGTTTTTTTACGCAGAGAGTGGTGAGTGCGTGGAATGGGCTGCCAGCAATGGTGGTGGAGGCGGAAACGATAGGGTCTTTTAAGAGACTCCTGGATGGCTACATGGAGCTTAGAAAAATAGAGGGCTATGGGAAAAGCCTAGGTAGTTCTAAGGTAGAGGCATGTTTGGCACAGCTTTGTGGGCCAAAGGGCCTGTATTGTGCTATAGGTTTTCTATGTTACTATGAGTCCCAGTACTGCTTATAGCCATGCCTGACACACAACTCTCAAGCCACACGTACTTATAAATTTTACTTTGAATCCCAGGAACAATCCTATGGTATAGATGAAAGAAAAGATTGATTACGTTTAATGTACAAAGGACTGAGTATATACAGGTATGGAGAAATGACAGAATTCTAATTGAACAGAGATCAGGTATGATCCAACAGAATGAAAATTCATGCTCCTGAGGCCAAATGAATGAACCCAATGTTCCCATTTCTCCAAGTTAATGTACAATATTCTGGCACCAGCTACATTGACTTCAATATGTCAATGTGATGTTGTTGATGTTTGGTCTTTTAAAGCAGTATCATGCAAAATCCCAGTGCGGATTTATCAACTCATTTTCTTATACTCCTTACCATGTCCTCAGATCAACTTGCCTGTTTAATTAGTACTCAGCACTAATAATATTGAGAGTATGTTATAGACCCCCTAATGATGATAGTGATTTTAATAAACAACTCTATCAGAATATTGAAAAAGCAAGTTCTGAGGGTGATATTATATTATGGATGACTTTAATTTCTCAAATATTGCGTGGGAGAACCCAATGACTAACGAATGACAGTAAAATGAATTCATTAAGTTATTGAATGATTGCTTTTTGATTCAGTATGTTCTTGCACCAGCAAAACGGGAGGCCTGTCTAGATTTGACTGTGACATTCAGTATACAATTTTGAGTACGGAAGTTGTTGAGACTTTAAGAACAGGTGTTTTATGAATAGTTCATCTTGAAGATTTTTGGGATAGAATATAATTTTGGAAAAGAAAAGGTTCTGCAGATGTGGGAAAGACTTCAGAAGGTAAACTGAAAGGAACTGCTTGATGTTGAGTCAGTTGAGGAACAATAGGGTCGATTTAAAGAGATAATACACACAGTGCACAAAATGTTCATACTCAAGGTTGGGAGAATCAATTAAAAACAATAGATCAACTACATGGATGAATAAAGATGTACATAAAAGTATTGTAGAAAAGACAGCTACATAAGGAATATAGAAAAAATAGTAATAATGTTAACCATAGGAAAATATGAGAGCTATAGTCAATAAGGAAATTTGGATTACCAAAAGGCAAGATTGATCCTAAGAGATTTTTTCAATGCTTTAGTAGTATAAGAAAAGTCAACGAGGAAGTTAAATATATTAATAATAATATTGGGGTGTTAAATTATGCAAAGAAGAACATAGCAGATACTCTTAACTCATATTTTGCTAAAGTATTCATCGGCGAATATGCCAGTAGCTGTTCAGAAAAATAAGGTTGTTTTAAGTGACTTAGAGATCTTAGAAAGTGAGGCCCTGCTTCAGGGGGAAAAGGCTGAAAGTTAATAAATCTCCACGGCTGACAACATATATCCGAAGGTACTTAAAGAGGTCTGTGATTATATGTACAAACCCCTAATGTGTGTTTTTCAAATGTCATTGAAGATTGGTGAAATCCGTTCAGGACTGGAAATGGGCTAATATTGTCCCAGTATATATGAAGAGTGACCGGACTGACCCTGGTAACTATAGACCAGTAAGCTTAATACGTCTATTGTAGGCAAGATAATGGAAACAATAATAAAGAATAAGATGGAAAAACAGCTGATAAGAACAGGCATGTTAGCAGAAAGTCAGCATGGACTCAGAAGGGGAAATCATGTTTTACTAATATGCTGGAGTTCTATGAAGAAGCAACTAAAATTTATGATAACAGTAGAGCGATTGATATCATTTACTTGGACTCTCAGAAGGTGTTTGACAAGGTACCCCACAAGAAGCTAATAATCAAATTACAGGAAGTAGAGATTCAGGGTAAGGTGTGTGAATGGGTGCAGAAATTCGCTCAAAAACAAAAATCAACAAGCTATGGTGAGAGGATTATTTTCACATCTAGAAGATGTTAAAAGGGGTGTTCTGCAGTGATCAGTTTTTGGGTCACTACTGTATTTAATTTACATTAGTGGTTTGGATAAGCATATAATAAGTAAACTTATAAGGTCTGCCATTGACACAAAATTAGGGGGATGGGCCGATAACATTCAGGCAGCAGAATCAGTACAGTTAAATCTAAACAAAATCCTGATGTGGGTAGATAAATGGCAGATGGAATTTAATGTAAGTAAATGTAAAGTATCAGATATGGGAAGTAAAAATATTAAATATAAATATTCAATGGGGGGGGTCTTGAGTTGGAAAGTGCATTGTGCGAGAAGGATTTGGGAGTCCTGGTGGACTCATCACTATCAACATCTAGACAATGTAAAGAAGCGATTTGGAAGGCTAGTAGAATACTGGGCTATGAAATGCACTCAGTGGAGTTCAAGTCTAGAGATGTTCTCTTTAAGCCATATAGTGTGCTTTTTTGGCCACACCTTGAGTACTGTGTACAATTTTGGTCTCCATATTGTGTGAGGGATGTAAAGGAACTGGAGAATGTCCAGAGGAGGGTGACTAGACCCATTCCAGATCTGCAGCGTATGAGCTATGAAGAAAGATTGAAAGAATTAGATCTTTTTAGCGTAGGTAGATGTAGAAAGAGAGGAGACAATTTAGAAGTGTTCAAAATCATTAAAGATTTCAGTAAGGTGGATGTCAGCTGCTAGTTAAAATTAATTCATCAAGGACATGGGTGGCATAGGTGGAGACTGGTTAAAGGGAGATTTCAGACTAACATCAGCAAACATTTTTTAACAGAGTGAGTTGTGTAGTTGACGGTAGTTCCTCAGAGACTTTCAAATCTAAACTCGATAGTTATCTCAACACACTATGTGAATAGGAATTTGGCAAGCTTTGTTGGACCAAATGGCTTGTTCTTGTCAAAGACTTTCTAATGCTCTAATGTTTTAGTTATGCATGATTTTAAATTTTAAATCCAACCACATCTGATTATGAATTGTAATTATCTTCTGCTTCCACTTTAGATGCATGTTTATAGACATCTGCACAAGTAAGTGTGTACACAGGTGTAATGAGAATCTTATTTGCAGCACAAAGCCTCATATAAGCAGCATTCTCAGGAAAAAAAACAAAATTAAAAATTATTTATACACATTTTTGCAAGAAAGAAACACAACTACAACAAAAAACGAAGTCCATTTTCATGCAAAGTAACATATTGATTAAAAAGGTGAAAGATTATATATATGAGAGCTAATAAAGTTATGAAACATCAGAAAAGTAAAGGGATCGAAAGATAGAATAGGTAATCAGTTATGGAAGAGTAACCAAGAAAGGGAGATAGGAGGCTAATTGAAGGGAGAAATTGACAAAGACTGAGTGATAGACCAAAACAGACTGAGGTAGAGACCAATTAAGAAAAAAGAAAAAAACTATCTGCTGAATGAAACTGCCTATTCTAAAGCTTTCTAAGAGCTATTGAATGACATTTAATTGGTTTTGGTTAGTTTTATAAATATGGAAGTATTATTCTTTGATAAGTTATTTTTCATCTGCTCTCTACAGTGAGGTGATGAATACAAAATTAATAAGACAACTCCTGTCAATTTATACAGCAACTGAAATCTACTGGAAATCCATCTTGAAATTACCAAGATAAATTTTCTTCTGGTTATCGACTTTGAAAATGTGCTCAGTTCAGTAACTCAGTGTGTAAACATGCATTGCCTTCAAGGGAAGCTTTCCTATTGATCTTGGTTCCCTGTTGCAGATTGTGAAATTGCCTGTGCAGTTACTCTCCCACACACTTGTAGTGTGGATATACTTGTATGTCCTGAAAGATAACTGATTAGATTCCACTCCTTCTGGCAGGTTCATAGTAAACCATGTTTAATTATATCCATGTGACTCTGGACACGCTACCGAAAATTCCTCACGTGACTTTATTTTCTTTGCAGAATGAGACTGAAATAACAATCATACCATTATTAGATTTTTCACTGGCGTATGGGATTAGGTGTAAATACTGAGCATTACAGGTGTTGCTGTTCTTAACACTTAGAAATTGCAACTTGGAGTTTGAGTGGCCCTTCAGTTATTCCTAACCCATAAGTTAGTGAGTCCTCTGCCTGGTTATTGGCAGCAGAAGGAAGTTCCATCAATCAAAGAACTGTAATGAAAATCTTGACATCAGTAAATATATTCCAATATTCTTGCTGCCTATGCTTATCACCTCATGTATTTTCTTGTTAGTGCTTTTGTGTGTCTATACTCATTAAAGAAATGGCTCAAATATTCCAAGACTATCTAGCAGTTAAATATTCAGATCATACAGATTGTCTCTGTAGCTTCTGTTCACATTCAAGGATGCTTCTGTTAATAGTACAATTTGTCTTCACTCTCATGAGCATAAGGAAGGGATCATAGGCAAGTGTTCATCACATTCATAACCTTTGACCACCAGTTGCACTTCAAGGAAAATCATACAAGACATCCATGCATGTGACTTGAAAGTAGTCAGACAGAAAAGGTTCTGAGATAGCAACAAAAGTTTGGTAAATGATGGGAAGAGCTCCTCACTGGTAACGAGAGTTTGTGTTTCCTCATACCATGCTCATATGTACTGATAAGGGGAAAGAGTATGCAATCATGCAGATAAACAAACTTTTCTGATTTACACAATGGATGACTTTAATGAAGGTTAGAAACAGGCAAGTGTTTGTGGCACACATGTGCAACTAACAGCAATAAGATTATTGTAAAAGGGAATGCTGGTCCAAAAACCAGGTTGTATTTATGCATTTCCCTGTAAGCATAGGTAGTGAAACTATCCTCCAGATGGTTCACAGAACAAATTCTTTTACTTCTTTTTCTTTCAAATGTGGTTATGCTACTGTTGGAGTCTCTGATCTACATTTTAGTGGTTTGCTTTCAGGACGATTGTGCGATCTGGTGTTTTGCTGTCTCCGAGAGAGTTCAAAGAGGTTTCAAGCAAGGTGTGTGGTCTGGAGGTCAAGAAGCCTGGAGATGGGAAGCGAGCCCATGATCGACTCCATTTTACTCCGATCTTGCTGATTAAAGCATTGGACAAGAGCAGACGGCGGCAAGTTTCTGCAACCGACTACCTGCAGCTGAAGGGTCCCTCTCTCTCCCTTTCACTCACAGCTGCCGGAAGAAGGTGTTTGTGTGTGACCAGCCCCTTTCTCCCTCTTGCTCACTGCTCTGGGAGGAAGGTGCCTGGTAACAAAAGGTCTCTCTTGCCCTCTTACTCGATACTGCTGGAGGATGGTGCCAGATTCCTGGGTCTTGGACAAAGTTTAGTCAAGGCAGTTTGTGGATTGGACTCTGTCATTCACGTTTTAATGTGTTTCTGTTTTTTGGTCGCTCCTTTTTTGTTGCTATTTTGTGCGACGTTGATCGGGGTTAATTGGCTCCGTTGCCTGCTGGTAACGAAGACATAGCATTCAGCTGGGCTGAACTGAGCTGGACTAGGCTCTTTCAGTGGCTTTATGATTTGGTGTTTTATATTCTGTGTTTTTCTTTGTTTCTTCTTTTTGCCATCTGCGTGATTTTTTTTGCACGGTTAGAGTTTGATGTATTTCTTTGAACAGATTCCATGGTTTTCCTTGCTTCGTGGCTGTCTGTGGGAAGACGAAACTCAAGGTTGTATACTGGATACATACTTTAGTAGTAAATGTACTTTGAATTTTTGAATTTTTGATATACAGTGGTGCTAGAAAGTTTGTGAACCCTGCAGAATTTTCTATACTTCTGCATAAATATGAGCTAAAATGTGATCAAATCTTCACGTAATTCCTAAAGCTAGATGATGAGAACTCAATTAAATAAATAATACAAAAAAAATACATTGTTTATTTATTTATTGAGAAAAATGATCCAATATTACATGTATTTGTTGGATAAAGTATGTGAGCCTCTGGGGCAACATTCTACAAAAGCTATTTGGAGCCAGGTGTTCCAATCAATAAGATGAGATTGAAGGTGTGGTTTGTAGAAGTTATATTTATGCAGAAATAGAGAAAGTTCTACAGGATTAACAAACTTTCTAGCACCGCAGTAAAGGATGAATCTTCCCAGGCCTTATCTACCTCAACACCTATCCTTTCCCCATCTGTTTCTATCTACCCATCAATCCTTCCTTATCTGTGTCAATCTGTTGCCCACCAGCCTCGGGCTCAGCCCTCATCCTCACTTCTATATACTGACTGTTTTCTCTTTGCACAAGGGGTTGAAGATTATCAGAAACAATCATGGAATAAACGAGGGAGGTGGGACGGCATATGAAGCAGTCACGGAGAGGAACCAGAGGGAGGTGTGTTCAAGGATGATATGGGAGTTCCTTCGCCAGAAAGATGGCAATAGTTGAAGAAGATAAGTTAGCACAATCTTTTCAAGGACAATTTAGATGGGCAATAAATTTCAACCTTGCCCTACATTTCACAAATCCCATAAATTAGAAATATAAAACTTGAAAAATGTTGCCTTTGACAGGACCCATTACATAACCCTTGGATCATTCAGGCACTTATTTTGTCATTTGCAAGCTTTGATCAAAACTTTGAACATCTTTGATCAAAGTTGACAAGAACCTTGCTTTCCCAACATCACAAGGAAAAGCATCGATAGAGCTGAATATATGAGTGTGGGTGTAACCAGCAATGGTTATTAACTTAGTGTTAGCAATCATAGAGTCATAGAGAAGTACAATACAGAAATAGGCCAATTGGCCCATCTAGTCCATGCTGAACCATTTAAACTGCATACTCCCATTGACCTACACTGGGACCATCGCCCTCCATGCCCCTACTATCCATGTACCTCTCCAAACTTCCCTTAAATGTTGAAATTGAGTTCACATCCACTGCCTTGCGCTGGCAGCTCATTTCATAGTTTCACAACCCTCTGAGCGAAAAAGTTTCCCCTTATGTTCCCCTTAAATCTTTCACCTTTCACCCTTATCCCCTGACCACCAGTTGTAGTTCCACCCCACCTCAGTGGAAAAAGCCTGCTTTCATTTACCCTATCTATGCCTCTCAGAATTTTGTATACCTTTATCAAATCTCCTCTCAATCTTCTACATTCCAAGGAATAAAGCATTAACCTATTCAATCTTTCCTTATAACTCGGCCTTCCAGTTGCAGTAACATCCTTGCAGTCAATAACAAAATTCCTCAGCAGCTCTATGGTTGTTTCCTAGGCAGAGCTTTCTACACTACAGTTATTAGTGTTTGGTTCAAAATATAGCAAGAGTAATTCACTTATAAATAAATTAGTATATTTATTGCTTAAACTATCTTTCATCTACAGACCATCTGTCATATTGATAATATGGTGAATGTTCATCTTTGAAGATATTGCTTTATTAATTTTTGCATTGAATTCAGGTAATGATGTTGACAGCAGTGAAGTAAATGGAATACCCTGTGTTGTACAATTTTCTTTCTGTGTTGAAATTGAATCTTTGTAGTTCAATTGCACTGTTATAGTTGGATCCCCTCACAAACTGTTACCTGACCATTATTTACATTATGCTTAAAAACATGACTCTGAACCAACATGTTCAAAACTCAGTGTCTGCTTTTAACCCTGTGATAAGCTTTGGATCACACAACACTGAAGCCATAGAAAATTTGCCCGACTCTGGAATCTTTAATAGAAGTGCAGTAGCAGCTCACTTAGAAAATTATAATACAGTACGGATTGAGTTTATGAAGGGAAATATTACTGACAAATTGTTAATGCCCTTTGAAAATGTAACTAAAGGAATGCATAATGGGGACATAGCAAATATATGTTTTTATAAGGCTTTCAATGAGGTGTGACTCAGATCACACAAAGAAAGAGCTCATAGCATTAGAGTAACATGTCAGCATAGATAATGCAGTAAAGTAACTAACTGAGGAGAACAAACTTGAGATTTGGGATAATTGAGTAATTTTAGATGCGGATTACTAGATAACCCATATCTAGTGTGAGCACAAGGATGAGTACTGGGTCTTCAACTACTTACCATCTATGTTCATGACTGAGATGAAGGGATCTAGTGTATTGTAGCCAAATTTGCTGATGATACAAAAGTGGCTCGGAAAATAAATTGTGAGGAAGATACAGAGTCTGCAAATTGACTTTGGTGTGATTAGTGAATTGATAGAATTTTGCTAAAGTAGCGCGAGGTGCTTTTTTGGAACAAAAATCTGCTGATGTTGGAAACACAAAGGTAAAAAAAATGTTGGAAGCTCTCACAGGGCCTAGCAGAAGAATGGAAAAATGAATAAAGGAAATTTTGGGGGTTATGGACCTCCCCTCACCTTCCCTTCTGAGCCATAGAGGCACATGCCAAAGACGTGACCGTTGTGGCTATCCTCTGCTAATTTGTCCCAAAACATCACCCAAAACAATATAATAGACACAAGAAATTCTGCAGATTCTATAAATCCAAAGCAGCACACATAAAATGGTGGAGGAACTCAGCAGGTCAGGCAGTATCTGTGGAAATGAGCAAACAGTCGACGTTTTGGGCTGAGACCCTTCTTCAGGACGGGAAAGGAAGGGGGAAGGTGCCAGAAGAAGAAGAGGTGGGAGGGGAAGGAGGATAGCTAGAAGGTGATAGGTGAAGCCAGGTGAGTAGGAAAGGTAAAAGGCTGGAGAGGAAGGAGTGGACCACATGAGAAAGGGAAGGAGGAGGGCACCCAGGGGGAAGTGATAGGCAGGTGAGAAGAGGTAAAAGGCCAGAATGAGGAACAGAAGAAGAAGGGAAGGGCGTGAACATTTTTTTTTAACCAAAGAAAGAAAATGGATGTTCGTGCCATCAGATTGGAAGCTACCCAAAACAATATACTTGCTATTGTGAAGAGCGGCCACTATAGCCAGAAAAATAAGAAGACAAACAACACAGCAGCTTAAAACATGCAAGTGTTCTTGTCTTTCTGGTTCTAATGAAGAATCCTTGATCAAAATGGCAACTTTGTTTCTTTCATACATGATACCCTTTCATGTAGGGTTCTTTGAGTATAAAGTGGATATTACAAGTGCAGCTGTTTTGTGAGGATTAAGAGAAAGCAGAATATTGTTTAAATGAAGGTTAATTACAAATGGACTACGAGGGATTATGATGCTTGGTACATGAATATTACTGAGCAGGTCAAACAAGTAATTTGATAAGACAATGGAATGTTAACTTCTATTATAAAAGATATGGTGTGTAAAATTAAAGAAATCTTGTTGCAGTATTCAAGGCTTTAGAGGGATAGCTCCTGGAGAAGTGAACACAAGTTAAGATTATTTAAAGATGGATATGTTTACATTGGAATACATTCAAAAATGGTTCACTTGGCTGATTTCTGGGATGAAGGTGCTGCATTATAACAAAGCAAGTTGAGCCTATGCTGATTGCAACTTTGAAAAATAGAAATGTTTCAGTGAAATATTTAAAATTCAGAGAAGGTATGACAGAAAAAAGAATGCCGAGAGGACGTTCCCCCCTCATGGGAGAATCTGTGACTTAGAGGTTAGAGTATTAAGAGTAAGCGGTTGACAATTTATGAAGGAGGGCTTCTTCTCACAGTGCTTGGTGAATACTTCTAATTTTCTACCTAAGAGAACATTTCAATGTCAGAAAAAGTGAGTTTTAATTTTTATCGAGAATTTACATTTCTATAAGTATCAACCCAGCATGAAAATCATCCAAAATTGGGAAAATACAAATTAGTTGGCCTTCAGTTTTGCTGAAGGCAATCATTTTCCATCACTTACATGCTGAGCTTATCAGTTTCATCAATTTTGCCTTCAACTTTCCCCCGTCCTTAAATTAAATTCACCTGGTCCATTTCTGAAACCTCTCTCCCCTTTGTTGATCTCCCCGTCTCCATCTCTGGTGACAAACTGTTTATCGACTGCTTTTATAAACTGCCAATTTTTATCATATAATCTAAACTTGGCAAGATGGTGCTGGCGAACCACAGCAATATGTTGCAGGCAGTTTACAAAACTTCTAAATATACTTCTTCTGAATTACTCACAGCAATCTGCAGCCTGTCATTTCCATTTAAGTAATTTACTTTTGATCCAAGATGGTGGCCAGTGGTGTGCCTCAGGGATCTGTTCTGGGACCCCTACTGTTTGTGATTTTTATAAATGACCTGGATGAGAAAATGGAGGGATGGGTTAGTAAATTTGCTGATGACACAAAGGTTGCGGGTGTTGTGGATAGTGTGGAGGGCTGTCAGAGGTTACAACAGGACATTGATAGGATACAAAACTGGGCTGAGAAGTGGAAGATGGAGTTCAACTCAGGTAAGTGAGAGTGGTTCATTTTGGTAAGGCAAATATGGTGGCAGAATATAGCATTAATGGTAAGACTCTTGGCAGTGTGGAGGATCAGAGGGATCTTGGAGTCCGAGTCCATAGGACACTCAAAACTGCTACGCAAATTGACTCTGTGGTTAAGAAGGCATACAGTGTATTGGCCTTCATCAATCGTGGAATTGAGTTTAAGAGCCGAGAGAAAATGTTGCAGCTACATAGGACCCTGGTCAGACCCCACTTGGAGTACTGTGCTCAATTCTGGTCGCCTCACTATAGGAAGGACGTGGAAACCATAGAAAGGGTGCAGAGGAGATTTACAAGGATGTTGCCTGGATTGGAGAGCGTGCCTTAGGAGAATAGGTTGAGTGAACTCGGCCTTCTCTCCTTGGAGCAACGGAGGATGAGAGGTGACTTGACAGAGGTGAACAAGATAATGAGAGGCATTGATTGTGTGGATAGTCAGAGGCTTTTCCCCAGGGCTGAAATGGCTAGCATGAGAGAACATAGTTTTAACGTGCTTGGATGTAGGTACAGAGGAGATGTTAGGGCTAAGTTTTTATACGCAGAGAGTAGTGAGTGTGTGGAATGAGCTGTCAGCGGCGGTGGTGGAGGTGGAAATGATAGGGTCTTTTAAGAGACTCCTGGATGGCTACATGGAGCTTTGAAAAATAGAGGGATATAGGTGAAGCCTCGGTAGTTCTAAGGTAGGGACATGTTCGGCACAGCTTTGTGGGCTGAAGGCCCTGTATTTTGCTGCATGTTTTCTATGTTTCTATTTACCCACAACATGCTGCCTTTTCTACACTGGGAAGCCCTGCTTATGCGATCCATGGAAGGCTCATTTATTACAATGCCGCTACTATGGAAACGGTGTTGGAGGTGAGGGAGAAGAGCAGGTGTCCTGGTGAGGTTGAGTGGGTGTGCTAATCGGCCACCGCTCCCTGGCGTACTCCTGGCTAACATTCAGTCCCTGGACAACAAGCTGTGTGAACTGAGAGCCAGTATCTCCTACCAGTGGGAAACAAAGGGATGTAACATTTTGTGTTTCGTGGATACCGGGCTGATAGAGGAGATACCGGACCACGCCATCAAGCCCTTTGGGTTCTCCCTGTTCTGGGCGGACAGGTCAAAAACCTCTCTGGGAAGAGTAAAGGAGGTGGGGTATGCTTCATGGTCAATAATACTTGGTGCGACCCTCGGAATGTGCATGCCCTCAAATCTTTTTGTTCTCCAGATATGAAGTACCTCGTGCAGCTGTGTAGACTTTTCTGGCTGCCTAGAGAGTACACAGCTGTTATTATCACAGCTGTGTATATTCCACTGCAGGCTGATACTGACCTGTCTCTCACAGAACTGTATGACACCATCAGCACCCTGGAGACCGCACACCCAGAGGTTGCCTTCATCATCACTGGCTACGCTGACTAAAGTCTCTCCTAAGTCTTGGCATGGGGAGATAGCATACTTGACCACTGCTACTCTCCCTTCCGCAACGCTTACGAAGTGCTCCTTCGTCCACCGTTTGAAAAGTCGGATCACTCCTCCATCTTGCTTCTTCCGATGTACAGGCAGAAGCTAAAATGAGACGGCCATAGTTAAAACCGTCCACTGCCGGTCCAACCAATCAGTCTCTATGCTATAGGACTGCTTTGATGACATCAACTAGAATGTCTTTCGTGCTGAGGATGCCTCCGAGTTCATGGATGGGGTCACAAGCTGCTTCGGAAGTGCATCGAGGATGTTGACCCCAAAAATCAGTCAGGTTCTATCCAAAACAGAAACCCTGGATCAACAGTTCCATGCGAGCAACACTTACCACATGAGACAGAACTTATATTGCCGGTAACCAACAGGAACTCAAGAAATGTAGCTACAATCTACGCAAAATCATCAAGGCAGTGAAATGATAATACAGGGACAAGAACCAGACACAACTCCCCACCAACAGCTTATGGCAAGGTCTGCACACCATCACTGACTTCAAAGCTAAGTGCAATGGTGCTGCCAACATTGCTGCCTCTCTCCCAGATGAGCTAATACTTTTTTACACTCGGTTCGATGTTGACAACACTGAGTGCGAGGAGAGCCGCTGAAGTGACCTGCAGCTTGGTCATCGCTGAGGCTGAAGTACGCAGGTGTTTCCAATGAGTGGAGAGCCACAAGGCTGAGGAACCAGATAGTATCCCAGGGCGGGTACTCACGGTAAAACTGGCAGGTGTGTTTACAGACATTTTTAATCTCTTCCTTTCTCAATGTAGAGTGCCCTCCTGCTTCAAAACATCCACTATTGTCTGGTACCTAAAAAGACCAGGGTAACATGTCTGAATGTCTGGCGTCCTGTCACACTCTCCTCAATAATAAACAAATGTTCTGAGAGGCTGGTCAAGGACTACATCTGCAGCTTGCTACCCCCCACACAGGACCCCCTACAATTCGCCTACCGACACAACCGATCGACAGATGACACAATAGCCATTGCTCTACACACCGTTCTTACACATCTGGAGAAAAAGGATGCTTATGTGAGAATGCTGTTCTTGGACTACAGTTCAGCATCCAACACCATAAGTCCCTCTAGGCTTCACAAGAATTTCAGAGATCCTGGCCTCCACCCTGCCTTATGTAGCTGGATGCTGGACTTCCTGTCAGATCGCCAGCAGGTGGTAAGAGTGGGCTCCCTTATCTCTGTCCTCAACACAGGTGCCCCTCAGGTCTGTGTCCTAAGTCCCTTCCTTTTCTCTCTGTATAGCCATGACTGTGTAACCACCCACAGCTCCAAACTGCTAATTAAGTCTGCTGACAACACTACACTGATTGGCCTTATCTCAAATAATAACAAGGCACCCTACAGAGAAGGAGTCAACACCCGGACACAGTGATGTTAAGAAAATGGTCTCTCCCTCAATGTCGCAAAAACAAAGGAGCTGGTTGTGGATTACAGGAGGAATGGAGATAGGCTCACCCCTATTGACATCAATGCATCTGGGGCTGAGAGTTCCTCGGCATACACATCACAGAGGCTGTCACGTCGTCTGTACATAGCGGCTGTGTGGTAAAAAAGGCACAACAGCACCTCTTTCACCTCAGATGGTTGAAGAAGTTTGGTATAAGTCCCCCAAATCCTAAGAACTTTCTACAGGGGCACAACTGAGAACTTCCTGACTGGCTGCATCACTGCCTGGTATGGGAACTGTACTTCAGTTAATCACAGGATTCTGCAGAGAGTATTGCAGACAGCCTAGCACATCTGTAATTGTGAACTTCCCACTATTCAGGTCATTTACAGAGACAGATGTGTATAAAGGGACCGAAGGATCATTGGGGATCTGAGTCACCCAACCACAAACTGTTCCAGCTGCCACCATCAGGGAAATGGTACCGCAGTATAAAATCCAGGACCAACAGGCTCCAGGACAGCTTCTTCCACCAGGCTGTCAGACTGCTTAATTTATGCTGATGCAACTGTATTTCTATGCTATATTGACTATCCTGTCGTACATAATATTTATTATAAATTACTATGATTGCACATTGCGCATTTAGACAGATATAACGTAAAGATTTTTACTCCTCATGTTTATGAAGGATGTAAGAAATAAAGGCAATTCAATTCAACGGTCTTAACAAACTAGATGATTTCACAATCTTCTAAAGGACTTGGTGGACTTCATTCTCAGGCACACTTTAAGCAGATGAGGGAACATTGCCACAGCCAATAGAGAGGGAGGAGGGGAACACTCCAATCTAGGCTAAAGTGGAGGGGAATGAAACTTCCTCTACTCAGCATCTTGTTAGTAAATGTACAGTCACTGAAGAACAGGACTGAGGACCTAAAGGCAAGATTGCTGTATCAGAGGGAAATGAGGAATTGCTGTGTTCTCTGTTTCACAGAGATATAGCTCACTCCAGGCGAGCCAGTTTCAGCAATCAGACACAAAGGCTTCTTGACACACAGGATGGACCAGGTTGCAGATTTGGAGAAGGCGAATGATGGGGGTCTGTGTTTCATGATAAGCTCTTTGTGGCGCTCAAATACGGTGGTCTTATTGCACTCTTGTTCCCCAACCTGGAACATCTAATGATTACCTGCCAGTAATTCTACTTAATAAGAGATTTCTCCTCCATGATCTTGACCATGGTCTATATACTGACAAAAACCAATGTTAAGCTCAATGTATTGCATGCTGCCTGTTGAAGATTTAATATTTCAGTAATATTTGAGAGATCTTGTATTATATATATAGTTTGATTAAGCATTCTTGTTAATTTAAAGGATAATTTATGGATTATATATAAAAATATAATTGTATACGTCATCGCACTACCACATGATATGCGCGTGCCTCGCTTAAAGCAAACTCAAACTACACCCATATTTTTGGATTCCTTTTCTTTGAATTAATCTAATATTTTAAAGTTACAAAACATAACATTAGTGACGAGCAGCATCTGTAGGAAGAGGTGCAGTCGACGTTTCAGGCCGAGACCCTTCGTCAGGACTAACTGAAGGAAGAGTGAGTAAGGGATTTGAAAGTTGGAGGGGGAGGGGGAGATCCAAAATGATAGGAGAAGACAGGAGGGGGAGGGATGGAGCCAAGAGCTGGACAGGTGATAGGTAAAAGGGGATACGAGAGGATCATGGGACAGGAGGTCCGGGAAGAAAGACAAGGGGGGGGTACCCAGAGGATGGGCAAGAGGTATATTCAGAGGGACAGAGGGAGAAAAAGGAGAGTGAGAGAAAGAATGTGTGCATAAAAATGAGTAACAGATGGGGTACGAGGGGAAGGTGGGGCCTTAGCGGAAATTAGAGAAGTCGATGTTCATGCCATCAGGTTGGAGGCTACCCAGACGGAATATAAGGTGTTGTTCCTCCAACCTGAGTGTGGCTTCATCTTTACAGTAGAGGAGGCCGTGGATAGACATGTCAGAATGGGAATGGGATGTGGAATTAAAATGTGTGGCCACTGGGAGATCCTGCTTTCTCTGGCGGACAGAGCGTAGATGTTCAGCAAAGTGGTCTCCCAGTCTGCGTCGGGTCTCGCCAATATATAAAAGGCCACATCAGGAGCACCGGACGCAGTATATCACCCCAGTCAACTCACAGGTGAAGTGTTGCCTCACCTGGAAGGACTGTTTGGGGCCCTGAATGGTGGTAAGGGAGGAAGTGTAAGGGCATGTGTAGCACTTGTTCCGCTTACACGGATAAGTGCCAGGAGGGAGATCAGTGGGGAGGGATGGGGGGGACGAATGGACAAGGGAGTTGTGTAGGGAGCGATCCCTGCGGAATGCAGAGAGACGGGGGGAGGGAAAGATGTGCTTAGTGGTGGGATCCCGTTGGAGGTGGCGGAAGTTACGGAGAAAAGTTACGGGTGCCCATAGCTACACCTTTAGTTACACAAACCCAACAAAAAGGCAGGCATAGCTAGGACCCATACGGGTGCCCATAGCTACACCTTTAGTTTACAAACCCAACAAAAAGGCAGGCATAGCTAGGACCCATCACAAACCCAACAAAAAGGCAGGCATAGCTAGGACCCATTAACTAAAGGTGTAGCTATGGGCACCCATATGGGTCCTAGCTATGCCTGCCTTTTTGTTGGCTTTGTGGAACAATCTATGTTCCGTGCCTATTCTGGTATCTGTCCCCCACTTTTCCTTCGATACATCGACGACTGCATTGGCGCTGCTTCCTGCACGCATGCAGAACTCGTTGACTTTATTAACTTTGCCTCCAACTTTCACCCTGCCCTCAAGTTTACCTGGTCCATTTCTGACACTTCCCTCCCCTTTCTAGATCTTTCTGTCTCTGTCTCTGGAGACAGCTATCCACTGATGTCTACTATAAGCCTACTGACTCTCACAACTACCTGGACTATTCCTCTTCTCACCCTGTCTCTTGCAAAAACGCCATCCCCTTCTCGCAATTCCTCCATCTCCGCCGCATCTGCTCTCAGGATGAGGCTTTTCATTCTAGGATGAGGGAGATGTCTTCCTTTTTTAAAGAAAGGGGCTTCCCTTCCTCCACTATCAACTCTGCTCTTAAACGCATCTCCCCCATTTCACGTACATCTGCTCTCACTCCATCCTCCCGCCACTCCCTAGGAATAGGGTTCCCCTGGTCCTCACCTACCACCCCACTAGCCTCCGGGTCCAACATATTATTCTCCGTAACTTCCGCCACCTCCAACGGGATCCCACCACTAAGCACATCTTTCCCTCCCCGCCTCTCTCTGCATTCCGCAGGGATCGCTCCCTACACAACTCCCTTGTCCATTCGTCCCCCCCATCCCTCCCCACTGATCTCCCTCCTGGCACTTATCTGTGTAAGCGGAACAAGTGCTACACATGCCCTTACACTTCCTCCCTTACCACCATTCAGGGCCCCAAACAGTCCTTCCAGGTGAGGCAACACTTTACCTGTGAGTCGACTGGGGTGATATACTGTGTCCGGTGCTCCCGATGTGGCCTTTTATATATTGGCGAGACCCGACGCAGACTGGGAGACCACTTTGCTGAACATCTACGCTCTGTCCGCCAGAGAAAGCAGGATCTCCCAGTGGCCACACATTTTAATTCCACATCCCATTCCCATTCTGACATGTCTATCCACGGCCTCCTCTACTGTAAAGATGAAGCCACACTCAGGTTGGAGGAACAACACCTTATATTCCGTCTGGGTAGCCTCCAACCTGATGGCATGAACATCGACTTCTCTAACTTCCGCTAAGGCCCCACCTCCCCCTCGTACCCCATCTGTTACTCATTTTTATGCACACATTCTTTCTCTCACTCTCCTTTTTCTCCCTCTGTCCCTCTGAATATACCTCTTGCCCATCCTCTGGGTCCCCCCCCCTTGTCTTTCTTCCCAGACCTCCTGTCCCATGATCCTCTCGTATCTCCTTTTGCCAATCACCTGTCCAGCTCTTGGCTCCATCCCTCCCCCTCCTGTCTTCTCCTATCATTTTGGATCTCCCCCTCCCCCTCCCCCTCCAACTTTCAAATCTCTTACTCACTCTTCCTTCAGTTAGTCCTGACGAAGGGTCTCGGCCTGAAATGTCGACTGCACCTCTTCCTACAGATGCTGCTTGGCCTGCTGCGTTCACCAGCAACTTTGATGTGTGTTGCTTGAATTTCCAGCATCTGCAGAGTTCCTGTTGTTTACATTAGTGATGAGGTAGTTTTAAAATGAACCGGACATGACTACTGACCTGATAAAGCAAGGGAGACATTCAAAATAAAATGAAATGTGCGAGGAACGGTTGAGTTTAAAAGAAGCACCACAGCACCTGGAGAGACAGCCTTTGGAAGGGAAGGTACAATTGAATTTTTTTTTTAAATAGACTGTGAACAGAAGAATTCAGGGTTCAGGAAGAGTGAGTACCAGGTGATAATAATCATAAAAAAATTGGAAATGGCTGGCTACATCGGAAAGATTGACGAGCTTGATTACACAACGTGTAACTGGCTCATGTATACTGAACTATTGGGACAGTATTTTGAAGCAAATGGAATAACCTAATGGAAGTGAGTGCCAATTTTGCCAGCTGCTTTAGGGTTAAAGACATACAGTTTTCTTTGAAGTTTGACTGCCCCAACCAAAACATCAGAAATCAGGTTTTCTACTATTGCAGAAGCGACGCAGGAACACTTAGAACCAAAGACAGGGTTAATAGCAGAAAGCTTTAGGTTTCATAAGCAGAATCAAAAAGAAGGGGAGTCCATTTCAGCGTACATGGCTGAATTAAAGCAATTGACTGAGGAATGTCAGTTCGGTAATGGTCTTAATGATACACTAAGACATCATTTAATTTGTGGAATCTTAAAAGAAAGCGTTCAGAAACTGGTTTCTACTGAAATACAGCTTACATTCAAAGGAGCAGTGGAAACTACAGACGGAGACACAATTAAGTTGCCGTCAGTAATGAAAGTGATCATGAACAAAATTGCATTGTCTGAACAGAAACTAGCCTGACCAAATAAACTGTACTACTGTTGTGGCAGGGGATCACATACTGTACACCAAACAAGTGCAGTTTTAAAGGCAAAACTTGCAGAAAATGCAACAAAGTAGGACACATACAAAGAGTATGTCAGGCAAACAAAAATAAATGGACTGCTGAGGGAAGGGGAAAAGCTGCAAAGTCAAGCTGCGGTTTCAAAAAGAGCATTAAACTGCATGCTGTTGATGAAAGATCTGACAGTGATGAGAGTGACATAGGATTGTGTAGGAGTTTAACAGTGCTTAATAGGAGTTTAACAGCATGAAAATTAATAGACTAGCAATGTGGGTTATGCCAGAAGTGAACAGGAAATTAATTAAAATGGAATTGGACACTGGTTCAGCTGTCTCTGTCATTCTACAAGATGAGTTTGAATGGCATTTCAGAGATATCAAACTGAAGCCTGCAGATACACAATTAAGAACTTATGCTGGAGAAAAGATAACTCCAGTGGGAATGACATTCGTAACTGTGACATACAGCAAGCAACAAGCCACATTAGGCTTGTACGTGATCAGCCAGGACCAGCATTGTGGGGGTTGTGATCGGCTGAGTCAACTGCAGCTAGACTGGAGATCCACCCACTATTTGCATGCCAAACCCTCAGCAATAAAGTCAACTGCAAGAGAGGTACTGGATGATGCCACAACTGCTTCCATGCCGAACACCACGAACCTTTGTCCAACAGATGACGAACAGGTGTTCGTGCCAACCTCTGTGCCTCTGGTTGGAAAGCTTATTGGACCAAGGAAGAACCATGTTGCTCAGCAGAATTGCGAAAATGATGAAAGCAATAGTCGGACTGCAACAGGATTTGTTGGCTTCTGATATGTTCATCAGGCAGTTTCTTGCAAAATGTGACTTGGTTTTAAGCTGGAAGAGAGTTCAAGAAGCTTCAGGAAAGTTGCAAGCATTCGGCTTTTGTGAGTATAAAGAACCAGAATCGACTCTGCATGTGTTAATGTTATTGCACAAACTTCAAGTGGGAGACAAAAAGCTGCTTCTAAAAATAGATGTAAAGGCCAAAGCCCAGATGGATTAATGGAAGGCTAAAAAGAAAGGAGTCAATAGAATATGAAAACAGATGATTCATCAAATGATATCATAGATGAGGAAACCACGAGGAGAGATCAAATTGTAAAGGGAGCAATAGAAGGATTAATTAGAGAATGCTCCAGTGAACTAAATGCACCTTCCAAAGATTAAGATGCAGAAACTAGAAAAAGAAAAAGAAAGGAGATGAAAGGTATCCAGAGCTGTCAGAACCACTTCTGGCAGTCTCAGCATCAGCTCCTTCAATCACCACGGAGGATGCTTCAGAACCTAAGATTATTTCATAGCCGCAAGTCTCACCTGCCAAGCAGAGTAATCCCACTTGTCAGAAAAAATGTTATCCTACAGGAGTAAGAAATCCTTCACAGTAATTAAACCTTTAAACCTGACTGGAACTATTTAACATTTACTATGCTGTGGATGTCTGTATTTAGTAGTTGAATTACTGTATATATTATGCTGTGTATATAGTTGAGATGCGATCTCTATTGAGTTGAGTTTATAGCTAAGCAGGGAGGCGTGTTGTGTATTTAATATTTCAATAATATTTGAGTGATCTTGTATATATATTGTTTGATTAAGCATTCTTGTACGTTCAAATAATTGTTTACAAGTCATATGTAAAACGTGTTAATTGTATACATGACACTACCCCATGACATGTACGTGCTTCGCTTAAAGTAAACTCGAACAACATCCCTATTTTTGCACTCCGGTGAGTTTCTTCCAATTAGTTTAATATTTTGAAGTTACAAAACATAAGGCCACCATCAGCAAACAAGCAACAATCTACCCAACACCCTTCGAATCATTGGCGGGGACTTCGGTCAGGCTTGTTTGAAGAAATCTCTGCCAGTTATCATCAACATATCACCTGCAGCACCAGGGGGCTCAATACACTTGAACACTGCTATACTACGATCAGGAATGCCTACCGTTCCATGCCTAGACTGCATTTCAGTAAATCTGATCACTTGATTGTTCTTGTCATATTGCATAAAGGAGGATGCTAAAGAACAAAGCTTCAGAGATAAGGACAGTAAGGCAGTGGTCGCAGGAGGCAGAGGAGCAGCTACGGGATTGCTTAAGTAGGAGGATAGGGCCACGTTCAAAGAACAAGTAGAGGATCTGAACTAATACACCTATCATGGTCCGGTCCGTAAGGTCTGCATTCCGGTTCACAGTCCGGTACATCGATCCTTGTTCCGGGTTTTCCTGTTTTCTCCCTTGTTCTGTTGGGTGCCTTAATCTCATTTCGATCTGGCACATAAATACCTCTGCAAACCAGGGACTGTTGGCTGGATTGCTCCCTTCCCTTCCCCTTCCTTCTGAAGTCTTGCCTGCATCCCTGTCAAGTTCATCTGCTGAAGTGAGACCGGAGCCTTGCCATACCAAGATAAGGAACTATCTATTGTTGAATTTGGAACTATCTCTTTGTATCCCCATGTTTAGTGCCCGTGTCAAAGAAGAGTCCCGACCCTAAGTCCTGTTCCCAAGGAGCGGTCCCAGCTCTGTGTTCTGCCTTCCTGTGTTCCAAGTTCCAGGTGCCGTGTTCCAGTCCTGTCCAAGCCAAAGCTTCATGTTCTCATCCAGTCCAGGAGTCCCTCGGCAGTTTACCTTAGCAGTTCCCTCGACAAGTGTCCTCGGCAGTCATCCCGGCCCTGCATCCTAGAAAGGGCCCTGGCCCTGCGCTCCAAGGAGGAGTCCCAGTTCCGTACCCAAGGGCCTAACCAAGCCGAGTCTAAGAGCTGAGCCAAACCTAGTCCAAGAGCCACATCCTGTGCTGGAGATTCCTCGCCTGGCCCGGTGCTGGAGTTCCTTCGTCCTGTCCAGGGGTCTCTCGTCCAGTCCAAGCCACGTCCAAGAACCTCGTCCAGTCCAAGCCACAGCTTTGTGTTCTCGTCCTGTCCATGTGCCTCATCCTGTGCAGGAGTTCCACGTCCAGTTCTGTAGCCACATCCTGTCCTTGCCAAGATCCTAGTCCCCAGTCCTAGCCTAGACCCAGGTTCCAGTTCCGAGTCCCAATCAAGACCCAGGTTCTGGGTCCATGTCCATGCTCTGGTTCCAGAGTTCTGTGTTCCTAGCCCAGGCTCCTTATTCCTAGTTCCTCGTCTGGGTTCCGTGTTTCTAGTCCAAGTCCTAGCCCAGGTCCTGAATCCTAGTCTCATCCGGGGCCTGTGTCAATGTCCAGTGTCGTTTCTTCCCTTGCTTTCTTGACAAACCTAGTACTTCAGTCTCTCTGTCTTGCACTTGGGTCTGCCTTCAGTGCCCCCTCATGACAACACCATGTTTTCATGGAGTTTCTACAAACAGTCATAGATGAGTGTGTCCCCACAATATCATTCAGAGTCTTCTCCTACCAGGATCCCTGGGATGAACCATTAGATCCACAATCTACTGAGGGCCAGATCAGTGACATTCAGGTCTGGTGACCAAGTAAAATGCAAGGGGTCCAGTAATGATCTCCAGAAAGCTATCTCACTGTGAAGTAGCAATTCCACACCAATCTTGAATTACTGAAGGATGCTCAACAGCAGCAGAAGGGCTTAAATGTTAGCACCTTCTACAAAGTGAAACCAAATGACATAGGTGACAACAAGGCTTTGTTTCCAGATGAGCTCAATATCTTCTATGCTCACTTCGACACTCAAAACATGAAGAAACCTTCACAAACTCCCACAGAAACCAATGATCCTGTGATTTCAGCCCTTCAGGCCAACATAACAGCATCCTTCGTAAGCGTAAACCCACAGAAAGCATATGGTCCAGACAGGGTACATGACTTAGTATTGAAGACCTGTGCTGATCAACTAGCTGGAGTGTTCACTGATATCATTAAGCTCTCACATCAGCAGTCTGAAGTACCCACCTGTTTCAAGCAGGCTGCAGTTATACCGGTGCCTAAGAAGAACATGGTAACCTACCTTAATGACTATTGTCCAGTAACACTTACATCCACTCTGAAGAACTTAGAGAGGCTGCTGATGAGCATGTCAACTCCTACCTGAAAAATGACTTGGATCCATTCCAATTTGCCTACCATTATAATAGGTCAACAGCAGATGTCACTTCATTGGCGCTTCACTCAATCCTAAAACATCTGGATAGTGAAGATGCATACATCAGGATGCTCTTCATTGATTAAAGTTTAGCATTCAACCTTATCATCCCCTAAAAACTAATCAATAAGCTTCAAGACCAATACCTTCTTGTTCCACTGAATTCTTGATTTCCTCACTTGTAGACCCCAGTCAGTTCGGTTTGGCAACTCCAGTTCCTCCATAATCTCCAGCAGCTCAGGTGAACCACAACCTGTGTGCTTAGGCCCATGTTCCACTTGCTTTATACTTATGACTGTGAGACTAAGCACAGCTCCAACGCCGTATTAAATTTTGCTGATAACACCATTGTCATTGGCCCAATCAAAAGTGGTGACACACCAGCATGTAGGAGGGAGATTGAAAATCTGGCTGAGTGATGCCACAACAACAACATCTCACTCAACATCAGTAAGACCAAGGAGGTGATTATTGACTTCAGGAGGAGGAAACTGGAAATCCATGAGCCAATTCTCCTTGGGGGATCAGAGGTACAGACTTCATCAACTTTAAATTCCTCGGTGTTATCACTTCAGATGATGTGTCCTGGGTCCAGCACATATGTGCCATTACAAAGAAGGCAATTCAGTTTCTCCAATTTCTTTGAAGTTTTCCAAGATTTGGGATGTTATCTAAAATTTTGACAAAGTTCTATAGATATGTGGTGCAGAGTGTGTTGTTCGGTTGCAGTGTCCCTGGTATGGAATCATTAATGTCTTGAATGGAAAATCCTACAAAATGGCGTGGATACGGCCAATCCATCATGGCTAAAGCCGTCCCCACTACTGAGCGACCTATTATTAGTTCTTCCACAGGGAAGCTGCATTCATTATCTAGGACCCCCATCACCCTAATGCGAGCTCTCTTCTCGCTGCTGCCAGCAGGAAGAAGATACAGGAGCCCCAGAACCCACACCATCAGGTTCAGGAACAGTTATTACCCCTCAACCATCAGGCTCTTGAACTAAAGGGGATAACTTCACTTGCCCCATCCTTGAACAGTTCCCAAAACCTATGGACTCACAAGGATTTTTCATTTCATGTTCTAGATAGTTATTGAATATTTAATTATTTATTTATTGTTTCTTTTTTTTATTTGCACCCTCTGCTGTCTTTAACACTTCGTTTGTTTGTCCATCCTGTTAGGGTTGGTTTTTCATTGATTCTATTATGTTTCTTGTATTGTGAATGCCCACAAGAAAATGAATCTCAGGGTTGCATATGGTGACATATATGTACTTTGATAATAAATTTACTTCGAATTTTGAACTTTGACCTTTGATTCCCATGGCTATGTTGACTATACTTCTTCTGACTGTGTCTCCTGTAAAAATGCTATTTCCTTTTCTAAGTTCCTCTGTCCCCACTGTCTCTGTTCCCAGGATGAGACTTTCCTTCACAGGACATCAGGGATGTCCTTCTTCTTTAAAGAACAGGTTTTCCCTTCCTCCACAATTGATGCTGCCTTCACCCTCATCTCCTCCATTTCCCGGATGTCTGCACTAACCCCATCATCCCACTCTCTTAACAGAGTTGGAGTTCCTCTTGTCCTCACCTAGCACCCCATGAGTCTCTGCATTCAATCTCTGCTTTGTGGAGATTGCTCCCTCTGTGATTCTCTTGTCCACTTGTCCCTCTCCACTAATTTCACACCCGGCATATATACCTGTAACTGACAGAAATGCTACACCTGCCCATTCACCTCCTCCTTTACCTCCATTCAGGTCCCCAAACAGTCCTTCCAGGTGACACTACATTATTGACTCTGTTGAGGTCTATTGTATATGGTGCTCTTAATGTAGCCTCCTCTACACTGAGGATTCTCAATGTAAATTCAGGAACTGCTTTGTCAAGTGCCTCCATTCTATCCACCAAAAGCGGAATTTACTGGTGGCCAACCATTTTAATTCTTCTCCCCATTCTTATTCTAACATGTCAGTCCATGGCCACCTCTTTTGCCTCAATGAGGCCACACTCAGGGTGGAGGAACAACACCTCGTATTCCATCTAGGTAGCTTCAAACCTGATGGCATGAACATCAATTTCTCCTTTCTCTCCACCTTCCCTCTTCTATTCCCCACTCTGGCCCTGTTACCTCTTCTCACCTGCCTGTCACCTCCCTCTAGGTCCCTTCCTTCTTCCTTCTCCCATGGCCCAATCTCTTTTCCTATCAGATTCCTTCTTCCCCAGCCCTTTACCTTTCCCACCCACCTGGCTTGACCTATCACCTTCCAGCTAGTCCTCCTTCTCCTACCCCCACCTTTTTGTTCTGGCATCTTTCCTCTTCCTTTCCAGTCCTGAAGAAGGTTCTTGTCCCAAAATGTGGTCTGCCTATGCATTTCCATGGTTGCTGCTTGATCTGCTGAGTTCCTCCAGCATTTTGTGTGTGTTGCTTTGGATTTCCAGCATCTTCAGAGTCCCCTGTGTTTTTCTCAATTTCCCCTGTATCTTATCACATGCCACATATACCCACTCAGTATCCCTCTGTTGTGTATATTTAGTTTGGATTACAACCTTCAAGATTAAATTATAACAGCAGCAACAAGACAGCTAATAGTTAAGGAGCAATGATGACTCATTTTTATGGTTGTATCCTTCAGGGTAAATTGCAGCAATTCCGACTTTACGTTTAGCCTATGGAATAGAGATGTTAAGATTAAACACATGGTGGAACGATTCTTTTTTATGTCAGAGGACTGATAAGTTAATGATGCACTGTTAGTTTAAGAGTTCTCATTTAATTTTTGCACATTATCATAAACATTTTATTAACACAACTCCAGCCATCATTCATCACTGGCAACATCTCAAACTTACAGCACGCAGAAAAGTATTTTGGGTTTCTGGCGTCCTTGCGATTGCCAAGGTCAGCTTTGCTTTCTGCAGGAGTGGGAAAAGCACTGGGCAAATGAGTCAGAAAAGTTAGAATGGGAGCAGTGCAAAGTGCAGAGTAAAGAACCAATTCAAGTTAAAGAGTTGAGAATGATATAAAAGAAGGTACACAATAGCAGCTGCAGATAAATTTACTCAGGACTGCAGACGCTAGGATCTGGAGCAACAAACAATGCACTGGAGGAACTCATGCCCCTTCTATGGGGGAAAAAGTTGTTAACATTTTGGGTCAGGTCTTTGTTGCAGCAGCTGCAAGATAAGGGCAAATTATTTTACCATCTCTAGTGACAAATTTGCTATCAGAAAAGCTGATGAAAGATGACACTAAATGCTGGAGCATGAGTTATACAAGGAGGAGAAGCCTGTGGTAGTCACTTTGAATGTCCTTACACCATTTCAAGACACTGAATAAGAGGAGGTAAAGAGGAACACTTTATGAAACAGAGGGAAGCTGAAGTGTTTACTCTTCCATTATTCAAGAGCCCTGTTTAAGGAAACGCTTGGCCTCGCGAGAAGACGGCAACTAGCAGGGCACTGTCTACGCCACCCCGAGCTACTTGCCAGCCCAGTCATCATATGGGAGCCCAAGCATGGGAGGATGAACCCTGGGCGCCCTCCCATGACTATGGTCAACATGCTCCTAGAAGTCAGCGGCGTGGCTAATGTAGATGAACTGAACACACTGATGAGGGAGAGGGAGAAATGGAGAGTCCGTCATCGTGCCCGACGCCGGCCCCCTAGGCCTGAGTTGACGTAGTAGTAGTAGTGGTGGCCTCCAGTTCCTTGGTTTCAGAAGCACTGTAATTTGCCATGTCCGATACTCTGCAGTACATTGAAGATTATATCTTAATCAGTAGGTTTTTTCTTCGAGCAAGTTCCATGGTTCTTTGTTTTGCGGCTGTCTGGGGAAGATGAATCTCAGGGTTGTGTACTGCATACACACTTTGATAATAAATGCACTTTCAATCGTTTGAATTTTCTCCCCTCCAGTCACAACCTGTCAGTATGATGGAAGAATGGTAACCTTGATCCAATTCATCTCTTGTCATTAGCAATCATTCCATAAATCCTAGTGGATCATGACTGCAAGGTGTTGATTTGCTTGAAACCAACTTATTTTATCAAGAAATACCCATAGCTGTGTGGAAGAAAGTAGAGATATCAGCATTATAACCAATATATCTATAGGGGTGGAGGGGAATGATCATTTTCAATTTAAAGGAAAAACAGGGCCTATAGAATATTATCTTCCTATGATGTGATTTTGCTCAAAATTAGAAATACTTTCAACAGAACCATCTTTGTCTTGACATTTGTAAATAGAATTATATAGCAGCAATATTGTCCCGGAGGACCTGTGAGAAAATAACTACCTGGTAGTTCAACCCTTCTAAGGGGCATTTCCCCCATGGAAGACCTATTATCCTTTTATTCATTCCTGCAAGGCAGGGGTGCTGATGATAAGCCCATTTCTTGAACTGCTCAGCTTTTTGTAGTTGTTGAAGATAGTGAGCTGAAAAGACCCAAGGTAGCAATAATGATTTTCCCTCCTAGAACAGTGATGATGGCACCGTGATTTCAGTTGCCTTATGTCTGGCTACTCTGGCATTAATTCAGCCTTCTAACCATTCATCCAATGCTGTGCACTCAGCAGTCCAGGGAGAGCCAAGGGAGTGCACCTACATCTGATTAATTGGATTGAAAATAAGACCATGCAATGATGGCTAACTCCAAGAAACAGATTTTAATTAAACCTTGGAGACCTTTGTGAGAACAGGATGATCTCTAAAGGGCTGAGTTTTCTTAAATAATACAATCATCTGTTTCTGCAAAGATATCCCAGATGAATTTGGATTGCAGTTGTCTAATAGCAAGAACCACTGATATTGATTTATGTTCTACACAACTATGGTCGTTGGCAGCAATATTGCAGCATACAGGACTTGAGTACTTTTTTCATTGCAAATTGATAAAGCATACAATTTTCCACTACTATTCATGATGTGCTGCTTTGTACATCCCGCAATAGAGCCTAAGACACGTAACTTGCTCCCTTTGTTTCCCCCTTCCCCTCCTTAAGTTATCCCCTGGAACTGAGAATGACTTGCTTTCACTTTAGTTCTGAGATGACTGATGAGGCCAATCTGAGAACCAAGGACTCTTCCACCAACGTGCCAGGTATTGCCTGATGCAGTGGACAGGTATTGGTATTGGTCACAAGTACTAAGATACAGCGAAAAGCTTGAACAACATCTACAAAATGCTGGAAGAACTCAGCACATTAGGCACCATCTATGGAGGAGAGTAAACAGTTGACATTTTAGGCTGCAGTCCTTCAATAAGCACAAAATTATGTCTGTTTATTCTCTTCTATTGATGTTGCCTAACTTGCTGAGTTCTTCTAGCATTTTGTAGTTGTTGCTCAAGACGTCCAGCATTTGCAGAATCTCTTATGTTACAGTGAAAAGCTGGTATAAGAGCTACCAAAAAAGTGCAGTGCAAGTACATGAAAAAGTGCAAGATCATAACAAGGTTGATAGTGAGGCAATTCCGTCATCGGTGGAAAATTTGTGAGTAACCACCATTTATACTGAGTGTATTATGCTTCCAAAACAAGAACTTATGATTATCATTACCATTCGATTTGTCGTCCTCCACATTGAGTGATCATGAGCCAATGATACTCAAGAGTCAATGAGGATGTAACATTTTTTCAGGTAGCGCCTTATTAAACCAGCAGTACTTTTTCTTTTAATCATTGAAGCTTGGAGCACATCCTTGCATCTTTTCCTTTGTTTTCCAGTGTTTTCCGAGGCAGAGTTGGAATAGCATGGTCTGATTGGGAGTCTGGTGGTTTGCACAGAAACAGTGTAGGCAACTGAATGCTTCCACGCCGAGGATGTTTGTCTGGGAATGAACACTAATAATTGGTTCACTTATTCTTCCAATGAATTTGAAGGATTGCACAGGGGCAGCTCAATTGTAATTTTTATATCACCACATAATCTTTTGCAGCATACTTCAGCAGTACTGATGGCTTTATAACGTGCTGTCATGGGTCAAGAGAGCTGCAGGCATCATATCTGCATATAATGAAGAAGACTGTGAATATATGGGGATGATGGAAATGCTTATCTCATGGCTCTCTTTGTGTGCCTCACTAAGTTCTTTTCTTTTGAAAAGTCAAGCTTGAGAATAACCTACAAAGATATTTAAAATTATAAATAGGTTACTTGGAGTAAAAGTAGGAACATTTTTCTAATGTACAGTATACTTCAAAATTCAAGATACTTTCCAATAAATCTATTAAAGAATTCAGAGATCGTTCTTAGAGAGTGGTTAGAATGTGGAACATGTAACCCCGTGGAATAGTTGACATAGGCCAGACAAAATTTAATGTATGGAAATGTGAAGCGATCAACTTTGGCAGAAGTAATGAGGCGAACAAATATTGACTAAATTACATTTCCATTGCAGGTATGAAGGAGCAGAGGGACTTTGGTGTGTGAAGATATCTTTGAAAATGGCAGGCATGTATTGAGAATGGTTGTTAAACCAAAAAGATTCCAAGGATTCACATCCAGAGGCTAACAAGTGGAAAAGAAAGGAGCTCGTGCTGAATTTGTAAATTGGTTAGATTATTATCAGAAAACTCCATCCAGTTACCACTTTCCCAGTAGAAGAGATTTACGAGGATGTTACTAGGGCATACCAGATGTAAGACTGGACTGGAGAAGCCCCAGCTCATAGTAAGGAAGATTGAGAGCAGAAATGACAGCTCAAAATCGGTTTTGATGTGGGAGAGAGGGGGGAAGCCGTCACCAAGATCAGAAGATGTATATTCAACTTGATGGCCTCAGGTCATGGAAAACTGTGATAAAAAGCCTTTTTACACTGTTATGTTCAGTTGCTGATCTTAGAGACAATAGGCTGAATAGCCTCTTTATATGCTGGAATTATCAAAAGATTCCATGAAACACAAAGCAGGTCACACACAGCACCAAGACAAGCAAGTATTTACAGAACCATTGTCCAACACACAGAATGGATTTATACTGTAAGTACATTCTAGAAATCAAAAACTCTATCAATATTATCTCTTCAGATAGAACTGATGTCTTGTTCTTCGGCTGTCCATCGATTTCAATGTTGCCTGTGCTGAGAGTTTAGTCTCTGCAGGCACGTTTATGGGCCACAAGACCAGCATTGGATTGGCGCTGTCCCCCACATCGGTTGCATTTGTGTTTTGACTGGTCTAGCACCGAATGTCTGCTTCATATTTCTTCTGCCTTTTCTCCTCGGCAGCTGGGATTGGCTTCTTGACAACGCAGTGCCGACTTCTTCTGTCCAAGGCATCTTTCTCCCAGCTGTTGACATTCATGTCAGTGATCTTCATCTGGTGCTTGAGCACATCTTTGTAGGGCAGATTCTGACCACCATGCTTCCTTTTTCCTTCATGTAGCTCACCATAGAAAACAGCTTTGGGTAAACGATCATCGCTCATTCTCGTGACATGACCAGTCCAATACAGCTGAGAAGCTGTAATGAGCGATTCTACGCTGACTGCCCCAGCACGTTTGAGCACCTCCACATCTGGAACCCTCTCTTGCCCCTTGATGGGTAATAGCTGTGAAGGTGCTGTTCTATCAGTATGCTACTAGACGAGATCTAGCAGTAGGATCATGGCTAACTAAGTCAAGGAGGTAAGCACGAGGAATTCTGCAGATGCTGGAAATTCAAGCAACACACATCAAAGTTGCTGGTGAACACAGCAGGCCAGGCAGCATCTCTAGGAAGAGGTACAGTCGACGTTTCAGGCCGAGACCCTTCGTCAGGACTAACTGAAGGAAGAGTGAGTAAGGGATTTGAAAGTGGGAGGGGAAGGGGGAGATCCAAAATGATAGGAGCAGACAGGAGGGGGAGGGATGGAGCCAAGAACTGGACAGGTGATTGGCAAAAGGGATATGAGAGGATCATGGGACAGGAGGCCCAGTGAGAAGGAAAAGGGGGAGGGGGGAAAAAACCCAGAGGATGGGTAAGGGGTATAGTGAGAGGGACAGAGGGAGAAAAAGGAGAGAGAGAGAAAGAATGTGTGTATATAACCAAATAACAGATGGGGTACGAGGGGGAGGTGGGGCATTAGCGGAAGTTAGAGAAGTCAATGTCTTCCTTTTTTAAAGAAAGGGGCTTCCCTTCATCCACCATCAACTCTGCTCTCAAGTGCATCTCCCCCATTATTTCACGCACATCTGCTCTCACTCCATCCTCCCATCACCCCACTAGGAATAGGGTTGCCCTGGTCCTCACCTACCCACCCCCCCCCCCCCACCAGCCTCCGGGTCCAACATATAATTCTCCGTAACTTCTGCCACCTCCAATGGGATCCCACCACCAAACACATCTTTCCCTCCCACCCCCTCTGCTTTCCACAGGGATTGCTCCCTACGCGACTCCCTTGTCCATTCGTCCCCCCCATCCCACCCAACTGATCTCCCTCCTGGCACTTATTCTTGTAAGCAGAACAAGTGCTGCACATGCCCTTACACTTCCTGCCTCACCACCATTCAGGGCCCCAGACAGTCCTTCCAGGTGAGGCGACACTTCACCTGTGAGTCGGCTGGGGTGATATACCGCGTCCGGTGCTCCCGATGTGGCCTTCTATATATTGGCAAGACCCGACGCAGACTGGGAGATCGTTTCGCTGAACACCTATGCTCTGTCCGCCAGAGAAAGCAGGATCTCCCAGTGGCCACACATTTTAATTCCACATCTCATTCCCATTCTGACATGTCTATCCACGGCCTCCTCTACTGTAAAGATGAAGCCACACTCAGGTTGGAGGAACAACACCTTATATTCCATCTGGGTAGCCTCCAACCTGATGGCATGAACATTGACTTCTCTAACTTCTGCTAATGCCCCACCTCCCCCTCGTACCCCATCCATTATTTATTTATATACACACATTCTTTCTCTCACTCTCCTTTTTCTTCCTCTGTCCCTCTGACTATACTCCTTGCCCATCCTCTGGGTTCCCCCCCCCTTGTCTTTCTCTCCGGACCTCCTGTCCCATGATCCTCTCATATCCCTTTTGCCTATCACCTGTCCAGCTCTGGGCTCCATCCCTCCCCCTCCTGTCTTCTCCTATCATTTTGGATCTCCCCCTTCCCCTCCCACTTTCAAATCTCTTACTAGCTCTTCCTTCAGTTAGTCCTGACGAAGGGTCTCGGCCCAAAACGTCAACTGTACCTCTTCCTAGAGATGCCGCCTGGCCTGCTGTGTTCACCAGCAACTTTGATGTGTGTTGCAAGGAGGTAAGCATGCCTTTGCTACTTCGTAGGTTATGCCTCTTCAGGCAGAGGCTGCACCCAACGAGGACGCCGGTAGCAGGGCGTCTGTTGGTGTCTGTGGCAGATGAATCCAAAAGGGTCAATGGTAGAACTGATAAGTAGATGTTGATGGATTGTATAAAAGAATATACCAACTTGAAGCAGAGGTAAGCCACTTGTCCTGGTTGTGTGTTCCATTATTCAATAAGATGTTGGCCAATCGTGATGCCATTTACCTATACTAACACTATAGCCCTTGATTTCCTTATTGACCAAAAATGTATCACTCTCTTTCTCGGGTATACTCAGCGACTGAACTTCCACAGATTTCTTTGATAAGAATTCCAAAGATTATTTATAGAAGGATCAGAAAGTGGAGCCTAAAGACCTATACTCAATAATTCAAGCACTTCTTCTTCCACTCTATCATCAGATTTCTGAAAGGTCCATGAACCCACAAGCACTAGCTTATTACTCTTTTTTTGTGTTGTTATTTACAGTAATTTTATGTCTTTGCAGGATACTGCTCCTACAAAACAGCAAGTTTCATGTCATAGAAGGTCACGATAATAAACCTGATTCTGATTCCAATCCACAAAGAAATCCCACCCTATCCAAGCCTCTCAGAGTAAGGAAATTCCAGTCAATACTGGGGAAGTTAAAGTTCCCTTCTATGACAATCTCATCATTCCTGCGACTTTTCATGATCTGTCTGTACTGTATATGTGTTCCTCCACCTCTCGGTCCCTACTCGGTGGCCTATAGTATAATCCCATCATCGTAATTACATCTTTCTTATTTTGGAAGTGCACCCAAATTCTCTCTGTGGATGAACCCTCAATGAGTACTGCTGAGGCATTCTCATTTATCAGTAATCCAACCTTTCCACCTCTTTTACCCCTTCTGTGTCACATCAAAAACAACAAAACTCAGGAATGTTGTACTGTCAGAACTCTCCCTCACATAACCAGTCTGTGTAAAGGCAGCAACATGATAATTCTTTGTATTGATCCAAGGTCTAAGTTCATCCTCCTCACCCATAATGCTCCTAGCACTGAAATAGACACATTTCAGCTCCTCTATCCCTCACTGTTCATTAGCTTCCCCTTTCTATCAGTCTTACATGTCTCACCATCTTTCTTGCCCTCAACCTTCCCACCTTCTGCCCTGTTCCAGTGGTTCTTATCCCCCTGCCCCTCTATTTAAAACCCTCCCAAACAGCACTATCAAACTACTGGGCACCCTCCAGTTCAGATGCAAACCATTTTGACATCTTGTCAGCAAACTACCAACATGATAAAAAGGAGTGTAAGAGAGGTGGAGGGGTTAAACTAATATAATATTTTCATTATGTTAGTTCTGGTGTTGTTCAGTGAACGTGACTCATTGTACCCCAGCAAGATTAGTTCAGGTTGACCCCAGAGGATAGTTGGGAAAGAAATAATTACCATACTAAATCTCGAAAGATATGAAATGGTTCCTTAAAGTACATAATGTTCGGCATCCTGTGCACTCATAGACATGTTTGCTAATAATAAACTTGTGGACACTTTGCTGCCACACAGTGGGGTGTTGAAAGGCAATAGTTAAGATAGCTGTCATCCCAGTTAATGTTCCATTCAGAGTATGCAAGCTTTTGGTAAAGGCTACGCTCTGTGTAATTGTGAAGTTTGATTGCTCTGTACTTGTAGCCAATACCTTCATGAACGGTGGCATCATCACAAATGTTATTGAGCTACTCAAGACCTTAGGGGTGCAGTAGACCCTCTAGCTATGTCTGGAAATTAGTCAGAAAGGAAGTGGTGCATGTCTTCATTGTGCACTATTGATCTAGCGTGAGATATAAAACAGCATGCACTATAAACATATGGAGTGTTACATCAATATAAAATGTAACCATTTGGAATATGATTGCAACACAGAGAAATGTCCCATGGCTCAATATTACTTCAATGTGAAATTTTACACGTGTTGAACATTATCCCAGAATTTAATATTACTCAAGTGTGGAGTTTTATCTCAGGGTGGAATATTATCTATGTTGGGTTTTTAATCCAAATGTTGAATATAAAACTAAGTAGTCTATTACTATTTTATATTTAAAGAGAGACTGATTGATCCTGTCGGAGTATTTGGATGCTTTGGAAATGTAAATACCAGCATTTTTACGACAGGGGATTCTCTGATTCATGACCGAATGTTGAACAGTTGGGAATACTCAGAATATTTTGTATCCTGATGTCCACTGACAGACGACTGAACCCAGGTGCAGAAGAACAACAGACTTCATGTGGAGACAGAAGTATGAGTTTATTCAACAGACCGACAGAACATCGGTCACACAACCGAGCAATACCACGAGATGAAACATCTTCAAAATACAAGGACCCCAGGATAAGTGCTAATTGGGAGACCGCTTTAAATAATCACAGTGCGTGGAAAACCCATGCCAGTCAAAATAAATTTGACAGGATTAAATAGAAACCACAAGGGTTTAACAACTCTAGATGAGGCAACAATTAACAGATACAGGTGCACAGGTCCGCAGGGCTCATGACAATTTTGGATGCATTTTCATCCAACCATTCACCTTCACTATATTCTTCAGAGTTCAGCCACAAAAGCGTAGCCCCTCAGTTTGACTTAGTCCTGCCCAAAGGTACGCAATGTATTTCCTTCAACAGCTTTACCATACAGTACTCATTAATGTCCAAATTTGTCCCTCAGCACTTTATCCCCAAGCACCATTCCAGCAATAGCATTCAAAAATATTTGGTAATTTTCCAGTCTTTGACTCCATGAGACCATAATACATTGAAGCAGAATTAGAGCATTCAATCCATTGAGTTTGCTCTACCATTCAATCGTGACTGATTTATTTTCCTTCTCTACCCATTCTCTTGCCTTCTTCTTATAACATTTAATGCCCTTATTAATCATTTTCTGCTTTAAATATACTTAATGACTTGACCTCCATATCCATCTGTGGTAATGAATTCCACGGATTCACCTCGCCTGGCTAAAGAAATACTTCATCTCTGTTGTAAAGGGATGTCTTTCTGTTTTGAGGCTATACCCTCTGGTCCTAGACTCTCCCACTGTTGCTTTTATATTCCAGTCCTCTTGAAATGAATGTTTATATTGCATTTGCCTGCCTTATTCCTGATTCAATGTGCAAGTTAACCTTAGGGAATCCTGCACTAGGACTCTGAAATCCCTTTGCACCACCAATTTCTGAGTTGGTCCCTGTTTGGAAGATAGTTATTGCCTTTATTTCTTCTACCAAAGTACATGACCGTACACTTTCATGTACTGGATTCTGTCTGCTCCTTCTTTGCCCATTCTTCTAATCTGTCCTTTTATAGACTCCTTGCTTTCTCTACACTACCTGTCCTGCTGGAGGGTTTTGGCCTGAAATGTCGACTGTACTTTTTCCCATAGATGGGGCCCGGCCTGCTGAGTTCCTCCAGCATTTTGTGTGTGCTGCCCCTCCACCTATCTTTGTATCATCCAGTTGGCTACAGAGCAATCAATTCTGTCATCCAGATCATTAAAGTATAATGTGAAAAGTAGTGGACCCAACACTGACCCTTGTAGAACACCACTAGTCACTAGTGGCCAAACAGAAGAGACCCCCTTTATTCCAACTCTTTGTTTTCTGACAGTCAGCAAATCTTCTGTCCATGCAAATGTTCCTGTAAGACCATGGACTCTTATCTTGTTTAGCAGTCTCATGTATTGCACCTTGTCAAAGGCTTTCTGAAAATCCAAGAAAACAACATCCAATTGCTCTCCTATGTCTATCCTGCCTGTTATTTCCTCAAATGATCTACACAGATTTGTCAGGCAAGATTTCCCCTTAAGGAAGCAATTCTGTCTTCAGCCGATTTTTATTGTCTCCAAGAGCAGTAAAATCTCACCTTTATAACGCTTCACCAATGCATGCTTGCGCTTATGTTCTAGTTCTCTTGAAATGAATGCTAATATTGCATTCAACTTCCTTACTACCAGTCCAACCTGCAAGTTGACCTTTAGGGAATCCTGCACTGGGACTCCCAATTCCCTTTGCAATTTCAATTTCTGAATTTGATCCCCATTTAGAAAAATGTCCATGCATTTATTCCTTCCCTTGACATGACTGTTGTCACTTTGACCTATCTAACATAGAGTGGTAGATGTGTCCGGACTTCCTGATCTCAAAAGCGGCAAGGTAATTAATATCTATTCAGGTGACTTACCACCAGACACCATTAATTGAAGTTTCAGTTTTAGATTCTTCCCCAGCTGTTCATTCACTCTGAATTTGAAAGTCAAAGGCAAGTTTATTATCATAAGCTCAAGTTCATTTATGCACAGAAGCAATGACAGGTTAACTTGTAACAACATCACAGGCACAGAGCATTACAGACAAAACGTTCACTAGAAATAAAATAAACAATTTGTAGAAGAAAGGACACAATTTGAACAAAAAAAAGAAGCCCACAATATTGTAAAATGGTCAAAGTGGTTAATGTTGCTATGATTAGCATAGGCAGTGATTAAGGTTCTGAGGTTGGTTCAAGAACTGAATAGTTGAAGGCAAGTTACTGTTCTTGGGGGGTGTATGGGGTGCCTAGGGAGGGGTAGTACCTCTGGTGGGGGGCCTGCTGTGCCCTTTTTCAGGACAGCTCTTTCACCTTTGGTTCCTACCCAGCGCTCAGCTCTCACCTGTGGCTCCAAGTAGCTGTAGCAGGTGCAGCGGCTACACCCCGGTAAACCATCTCAGAAGACAGGCCAAACCAGGTGAGGGTAGCTGACGGGTCTTCGACCCTCGACAAGGTAGGGGATCTGTCTATCCCAGCGTGTGAAGTCTGGCCCTGGCAGATTGAGCAGAGGAGACCGATTAATGCTCCAATGGTCAAGAAGGCAGGTCAACAGGCATTTGTGGAGTGCTAAGAGCACGACAAGGCACTTAGACGTCCTGGTCATCCACTGCAAGAGGTGGTGATCTCTTTAAACTCACCCAGCAGTAGGCAAAGGCAAACCACTGCTGTAATCCGCCAAGTACATGATTTCCCAATATGTCAGAGCGGCGTGGAGGGAAATTGTCCGCCAAATGGAATTTCCAGATATGACCTAAAGCGAACTGTTCCTGAACCTGGTGGTGTGGAACTTCAGACTTCTGTACCATCTGTTCAATGATAGCTGAAAGAACATGGCATGGCCGAGATGGTGATGATCTTTGATGATGGATGGTGCCTTCCTGAGGCATGTCTCATGTAGATACGCTTGATAGTGGGGTATGATGTGCCTGTGATGTATTGGACTGAGTTAACTACTCTCTACAGCTTCTTACATTCCTGCATATCTGAATTGCTGTACCAGACCATGATGCAACTAGTCAGGATAAGAAACATTTGTATAATCTTCATTCCTAGGATGAATTTGAAACACCACATATTTCACTTCATTCTCAGTACATCGCTTGAACTTATTGCCTGCCTGTAGATCTGATTAGAAGACAGTGTCAGTCTGTAGTTCATATAACATTATTTTTGGATGTTCTGATGCTAGTGATTTGATTGTTGGCATGCTTCCAAAGGTAGTTAAAAGTCAACCACAGCATCCTGGATCTGGAATCATCGACAGGCCAGATCAAGAAAAGATGGTAACATTCCTTCCTTAAAAGTGGTAGTTATCTAACCTAACAGCTTCATGGTTACTCAAATGGATATCAGGAGTTGTTTAAATGGTGTTAGAAGTGGTGATGTTAGAAGGTGGTGTTAGAAGTACTTCACATTCTCATATTTCCTTGTTAGTATATAAGGTTTTAGATTCAAACTTCTGGATTGCTCATTCAGAAGTGCACTTTGAACTTAAGCCAGAGTCTCAGATCTCTATGCTTCACGAAGACAGGCACTGAATCAACCTCATGTTCATGTGGAACTAATAAGGACTGCACAGAGAAATTTGAAGGTCTTCACCTCAAATGAATTCCAGATCCATCTGCAGTGGCAGTATCCATATTGTCATGGAGTAAATTAGCGCCTCAAACACTTTCATCTACCCTAACTTCCTAGGAAGCTGGAGACACAAGAGATTTCCAGTTCTGTCATTAAGTCAAAAGAATGTATACCTTAGTTTAGTTTTGATCAAGCCTTGGAAATCTATTTCAGGAGATTGATGGAAATCAGTTTCTAATAGCATCAATGCAAGGCAACTTTGCAGAATCCCAATGTGTCCGTCTCTGATCAGTTGACGTACAGTGTGCCTACGAACTGTTATTGTGATGTTGTTCATCAAGCTGCTGACAAAGAGTTCTCTTTCCTGATACAAGGTATCAATATTATCAGTACCCGCTTCAGTCCTGATGCAGAGTTTCAGCAATTCTCTTCCTTCCATAGGTGCTGCTCAACCCACTAAGTTCTTTCAACCTGTTGTTGCAGATTCCAGCATTTGCACTCTCTTTGGTCTCCAAGAGCTTTCTCTGATTGGGTCCCTAAGATTTGGATGCTAGTTTGGTGTATCTAGCTGTCTATGCATCTAAAAGGGCAGCACAGACTTTGCAAGAACCTTCACAGGATTCAAACAGCGCTCAGATCAAGACCAAGCTGATTTCAGAAAGCTTCATTTGCTGGGTCAGTCAGGCATCACTATGTCACTGGACGTCAGACATCATCAAAATTCTTTCAAGCAGAAGTTTAGAGAAATGCCAGGAAATAGCATTATGGAAATTAGAAAGACGTACGTAACTAATAGAAAGTTATTCCATTTTACTTATTTAGAATACCAAAAAAATTACCAGATAAAGCTAATTGAAGGGTTGGTGTATTGAGATTACCCACAATGCTGGTACCTTTGATAGAACTCTCCCTTTATTGAGAAGCTGAACTCAGTGTTAGAATCTATACACATCCCAAGCTTTTATAGTGATGTGATTACTCCAGCAGTAGACAAATATTAATGTTTTGTGGTAACTGTTGACTGAGGTCATTTGAACCACCCGGGATAAGAACTTTAAATGTTAAACTATCTGTGGTTTGCCAAAAGGACACCTGGAACTTTACACAACAGTAGTAAAAACTGGTTAAAACAGTAAATATTTTTGTTGTAGAGTAAATGTAGTGTGTAGTGTTGTCTCAAATGAACTCTGTGTTTCTTGGCATCACAACATGTTACAGGATCATTCAAAAGGTACAAGCAAGTATCCCATAATATGCAGAGTGGTTATTAGACTTGTGCTGGTATACTTGGCAAAACTCTTACAAATGCATTGTGATGTAAAGCAAACTATGCACTGCCAAATAAAATTATAATCTGGTATTTTTAGCCCAATATATTATACGTAAAATTGTGCATCATCACAATTTAAAATACAAATTACTGTATATGGTTATCCATTTTCAGAATGTGGGCAGCATTGGCAAGAGCCTGGAGTTTTCACTTTTTAAGTTGCCTTATCCCAAGGCAGAGCTTTCTTAAACTGCCACAGTCCATATGGGTTCATCAATCTTTGTAGCAGCTTTATTTTGCTGCAGAATAGTTGCAATCCTGTTGATGTTCTCTCCAGCTGGCCCTCCAAGATCTTAACTCATTCCATTGACATCCACACAATGTACTGCAGGCTTGGTCCCTTTTGATTTATTGCTGCCCTGACCTCCCTTTTTAACTGCTTATGAAATAGCTAATGACACTACTGAAAAACAAACAGGAGAAATTTTTGTTATTAGCTTTTCCACAGCTGATGTTCCACAACAGGCCAGCAATTTTCTGGCTTCTCCTTCGATAGATAATGGTCTGATGATCACAATATTTTGAATTCAACTTCACAAAGATGGCTTTGTAAGAATTGCCAACAAGACCAAGGACCAAGGAATGGGAAGTTGAGAAAATACACATCAGTTCTCATTGATGGGTCAGAGGTGGAAAGAGTGAGCACCCTCAGTTTCCTGGGCATCAACATCCTGAAGGATTGATATGTATTTATAAAGAGAGCACACCAATTACTACCTTGTTCAGGGTTTGAGACTTGCTGTCACATTAGTGCTTTGCCTTTGAAGTTTAAGAGATAAAAAGAGATTGGCTTTTTTTTTTGTCATATGTACATTGAAACATTCAGTGCTGTTTATGTCAAATCAAATCAGCAAGGATTGTGCTTGGCAGCTTGCAAGTATCACACACATGTCTGGCACCAGTGTAGCATGCACACAATTCTCTAACCCTAACTGTAAATGCTTGGAATGTGAGAGAACCCAGAGCAAACCTATGCGGTCATGGGGAGAATGTACAGACTCATCACAGCAAATGAAGGTGAGATCTGGTGCTGTAATAACGTTACACTAGCCACTATGCTACCTTGCCACTTCTAATTCACAGAATTAATCAAATATGTTGTAACTACTCAGTAGATAGGCTGCACCAGAAGGAGAAAGGAGTAAAAATATTGCTTCTGGTCAAAAAGACATCTGGGGAAGTTAAAATAGGAGGGAATGAGTGCAATCTGAATTTACAGGAGAGAGAGCCAAGGAAAACAAACCTGAATGTTGGAAATGAGGGGTACAAGGCTGTACAGGCTGATTATCTGAAACGGATTAACTCAACGTTACTGCAAAAATCTGCAACATATGTGAGTGGAAGACAAGGTGGTGTTTTTCAACCTTGTATTGAGCTTCATTGGAACTACATCAGAGACTGAGTGGAGATGCCAGACATGGGAGTGAGATGGAAAATTAAAGTGATGGTGACTGGAGTTGGAGGTTCTCATCACTGGACGACCATGAAGTTGTTCTGCATTCACTGCTTGTTTTCATCAATACAGGGAAGAGCATGACAAGTGCACTTAGTTGTCCTTTCACCTGGTATTTAGGTCCTGAGGAGCAGAATGGGAAGGATTAAAAAAAGTATTGTCTATCTTCCTTACTAATAGTCCAGTACTCACAGCCAAACATCTCAACTGGAAATACCATAGACTTGACATTATTAATGGATTTGTGGCTACATTTGCTGATGATACAAAGATAGGTGGGAGAGTGGGTAGTGTAGAGGAAACAGACAGCCTGCAGAAAGATTTAGATAGTTTAGCAGAATGGGCAAAGAAGCGGCAAATGAAATACAATGTTGGAAAGTGTCTGGTCATGCACCTTGGTGGAAGAAGTAAATGGGGAGACTATTATTTAGATGGGGAGAGAATTTAAAATGCAGAGATGCAAAGGGACTTCGGAGTTCTTGTGCAGGATACCCTAAAGGTTAACCTGCAGGTTGAGTTGGTTGTGAAGAAGGCAAATGTAATGTTGGCATTCATTTCTAGAGGTATAGAATATAAGAGCAGGGATGTGATGTTGAGGCTCTATAAGGCACTTGTGAGACCACACTTGGAGTATTATGTGCAGTTTTGGTCTCCTTATTTTAGAAAGGATGTACTGACATTGGAAAGAGTTCAGATAAGATTCACAAGAATGATTCCAGGAATGTAAGGTTACTGTATGAGGAATGTTTGGCAGCTCTTTGGCTGTACTCTATTCCCTGGAGTTCAGGAGAATGAGGGGTGAGCTCAAAGGAACATTCCGAATATCAAGAGGCCTGAGAAGATTAGATATGGCAAAGTAATTTCCCATGGTAGGGGATTCTAGGACAAGAGGGCACAACTTCAGGATTGAAGGACATCCATTTAGAAATGAGATGTGGAGAAATTACTTTAATCAGAGGGTGGTAAATCTGTAGAATTTGCTGCCACAAGCTGCTGTGGAGGTCAAGTCACTGGGTGCATTTAAGGCAGAGATAGATAGGCTCTTGATTAGCCAGGACATCAAAGGGTATGGAGAGAAGGCAGGCGAGAGGGCATGACTGGAAGAATTGGATCAGCCTATGATTGAATGGCAGAGCAGACTCGATAGGCCGAATGGCCTACTTCTGCTCTATATCTTAGGATCTAAATTTTTATCTGGAGTTAGAGCAAAATCTGGATACACAGTCATGAGTGTAGATCAAGGGAGTAGATGAGTGGGGCTGAGGACACAGCCTTGAGGGGTGCCAATGTTGAGAATAATTTCAGTGGAGAAGATTGACAGATGTTGCTGCCTAACCTTACTGATTGGGGTCCATTAGTCAGGAAGTCAAGGATACAGTTGCAAAGAGAGGTATTGAGTCCCAAGTTTAGGAGTTTGGAGATGAGTTTGACTGGAATTATAGTGTAATATTGAAGACAGAGTCATAGTCAAGAATGATAGTTCAAAGAAGAGAGATGACATCAGCCATACGTGACAGGGCTCCTCCAGGCAAGAACGCAACCAGGCTCGGGCTCCTCCAGACGAGGACGCGACCAGGCTTGGGCCCCGAGCCTGAGACAGGACAAGGACCCAAAACCTGGTTCTTGACTCGGGCTCAAACTCTGGAACTAGGCAAAGACATGACATGGTCTTGGGAGATAGGAACATCAGAACACAAAGCCAGAAGCCTTGACTTGGTCTTGGGGAGGACAGAAACACAGAGCCTTGGTCTAGAGCACGGGAACAGAGAGTCTTGGACTTGAGAGACAGGAACACAGGGACATGGAATACAGAGCCAGGATCTCTCCTTGGGAACAGGACTTGGGGCCAGAACTCTACACTGAATGCTGAATACAATGAGACAGTTCCCAATACTAGGTAGCAGCAAACAGCCAGACCTACCTAGCGAAGGCGTGGACACAGAGACAGTTCCAACTCAACAATAGACAATTTCTTATCTGACACAGTAATCCAGTCTCTCTCCAGTGGTTGAACCAGACATAGGTTGCAGGGCAAAACTCCAGAGGGAAGGGGAAGGGGAAGGGGAAGGGGAAGGGGCATGCCTTGGTCAGCCTCTTGAAGCACTTCATGAAGGTGAAAGCCAGAGCCACCAGGTGGTAGTTATTAAGGCACACTACTTTGCTTTTCTTAGGTACTGGGATAATTGTGGTTTTCCTAAAGCAGGCGGAAACCTTAGTTTAGAGCAGGGAGAGGTTAAAATGTCTGCAAATACCCTGCCAGCTAATCTGCACAGGACCTAAGGACATGCCAGGGACACTATCTGGGGCAGTTACTTTCCCCATTCTCTGAAAACCTGATTTTACACCCACAATGATGACTGTATATTCAGGTACTGTAGATTAAAGGTTGTTGGAATGGGTGGTAATATGCCAATTTCCTTCCGTTCAAAATATGCATAGAATGCATTAAGCTCATCAGGAAAGAATGCACTGTTGACGGTGATGTGGCCTCACATTGTATTGAAGGCACACAAGTCCTGCCAGCATGACTGAGACTCTACTGTAGCTTGGACTGTTGTTATCTCTTGGCATCCTGTTAGCTTTACAGAGGAGATATCTAAATTTCTTATAAAAGTGAAACTCACCTGATTTGAAGTTCAACTTCAAAGTTCAAAAGTTCAAAGTAAAATTATTGTCAAAGTACTTATATATCACCATATACAACCCTGAGATTCATTTTCTTGTGCGTATACTCAGTAAATCCAGGAAACATAACAAAATCAATGAAAGACTGCACCCAAGAGGACAGACAAACAACCAAGGTGCATAAGACAACAAATTCTGCAAATACAAAAGAAGAGAAAAAGAAATAATAATAATAATTCATATTTAAATAAAAACTGTCAAGAACATGAGATGAGGAGACAATGAAAGTTATGGTAACAATTCAGGGATGGGACAAGTGAAGTTGAGTGAAGTTATCTCCACTGGCAGCTTGATGGTTGAGGGGGTAATAACTGTTCCTGACACTGGTGGTGTGGGTCCTGAGGCTCCTGTACTTTCTTGCTGATGGCAGCAATGAGAAGGGAACATGGCCTGGATGGTGGCCGTCCTTGATGATGGATGCTGCTTTCCTACAAAAGCCTGTCATGTAGTGGAGGGCTATACCCATGATGGACCGGACGGTATCCACTACTTTTTGTCGAATTTTCTGTTCAAGGGCATTAGTGTTTCCATACGAGGCTGTGATGCAGCCAGTCAATATACTCTCCACTACACATATATAGAAGTTTGTCAAAGTTTTAGATGTCATGCCAAATCTTCACCAACTTCCAAGGAAGTAGAGGTGCTGTCGTGCTTTCTTCATAATTGCACTAACATGCTGGGCCCAGGACAGGTCCTCTGAAATGATAACACCGAGGAATTTAAAGTTGCTGTCACTCTCCACCTCTGATCAACAAATGAGGACTGGCTCACGGACCTCTGGTTTCCTCCTCCTGAAGTCAATAACCAGCTCCTTGGTCTTGCTGGCATTGAGTGAGAGGTTGTTGTTGTGGCTCCACTCAGGCTGATTTTCACACTCCCTCTTAAATGCTGATTCTTCACCACCTTTGATTTGGCCAGCAACAGTGGTGTCATCAGTAAACTTATATGACATTGCAGCTGTGCTTCGCCTCACAGTCATAAGTACAAAGTGAGTAGAGAAGGGGGCTAAGCACACAGCCTTGTGGCGCTCCTGTACTGAAGGAGATTGTGGAGGAGATGTTGCTGTCAATCCAAACTGACTGGGGTCTACAAGTAAGGAAATCGAAGATCCAATTGCACTAGGAGCGGCCAATGTCTTAAAGCTTATTAATTAGTTTAGAGGGGATGATAGTAATGAATGCAGAGTTGTAATCAATATAATGCATCCAGGTGTATGCACCTTTTGTCATGGTCCAGTCTGTGAAGTCCATATTCCGGTTCACGGTCCGGTCCGTGGACTCAGGACTCCGGGTCTTCCAGCTGTCCCTTGTTTGATTGAGTTAAGCATAGGCACCTGATCTCCATCTTTGGACTTGGAATATAAGTAGCCTTGGGATTGAGTGTGGGCTGCTGGCTTGTCTTATTAGTCTCCCTTGGGGCAACTTGCTGATGGAATGATAGTGAAATCATTTGTGATCTCTAGGCCTGGTTGGAGGACAACTGCTTTATGGAGCCTTGTTGCCACTTGTTGGAGTAGTCTTTGTGGTATGGATTTGGCTGTTTCCTGGGCCAGCTGAGTGGCCATCAGTCACTTTGAGCTAGGTAGGGATCTGGTTGTTTCTGTAGCCAGTGGAGATTGCTGGCTGTAACTGTGACTTGTAGCAACCCTGATACAGAGATGGAACTGTCTGTTGTTCTTTGGTGTTTGTCTCTTCTTGTCCTTGCCTCTGTGGGGTAAGTCAGGTAGTTCTGCTGTTGTCCTATGTGGGGGGGGGGGGTCATGTCTCATCTTGTTCTGTCTAGTCCTCACCTTCATAGGGTAAGTCAGGCTGTTTTGCTGTTGCCCTCTGTGGGGACATGTCTTGTCTTTGCCTCTGTTGGGTAAGCCTGGCCATTCTGCTGTTACCCAACAAGTGGACCTGTCCCACCTAGGTGTGGAGAAGTTGAGTCCTGGCTTGTCTAAGTATAAGTCTTGGCTCTATGTCTATGTACTGTCCTGTCTCATGTTGGTGTTGTGTTAATGATGAGCCCTGGCTTTCTGTAGGACAAGTCCTGGCTCTATGTTGATGTTCAGTTCCCAGTTAGTCTCTTAGCTCCAGCCTCTGAGTTATCAGCCTCTGCATTTCAAGATGAAGAGCCCAGGCCTCAAAGATCCTGGTGCCAAGTTCTGGCCTCTAGTCCCCAGCCACGTCCTGTCCTGAAGCCATGTCATGTCCTTGCCTGGTTCTGGGGTCTGAGCCTGAGGCAAAACCTAGGTTCTGGGTCCTTGTCCAGTCTCGGGCTCGAAGTCGAAGGCTTGTCTCCTAGTCCATGGTTTCTAGTCCTGGTCCTGCTTTCCCCAGTCTGTTCTTGGCCCTGCTCCTGGTCTGAATGCTGTCACATCCTTACTCTAGTCAAGTCCTGTTCCTTGTACTTCAGTGTCTGTGTCTCATATTTGAGTCCATTTTCTAGCACCCCATTGTGACATCTTTGCTGTCCAGGTGTACAAGGGTTGAGTGAAGAGCCATTTGCTGTGGACCTGTTGTGCTATTGTAATGTCACAGTACTAGACTTCAGTAGTGAGTGGATTCTGAGTTCATCCATGGTTTCTACTCTGGGAATACCAGGATTGTCCACTTTGGTACACAGTCTATGACATATTTGCTGATAACACCCATGACAGTAGTGATATTCTCATTCAGGCTGGTGCTAAGTTCTGTCACTGTATTGGAGTAGAAACCACAGATAAAGAAAAAAAACTGTACTTGTGCTATTCTTCCAGCTTGATTTTGCCCTTTATATTTTTGAAATGTCTTCTAGACTTATGGTCTTATGAATATTGTGTTACTTCAGATCTTCTCTCCTGTGCTTCCTCTGACATGTTAGACCCTCCCCCCTCTTCTGATGACCACCCACTTTCAATCAGTAACACTATTTTCATACCATCTCCATACCATATTGAGATGATATTTGCATAATATCTCCAAATTTACCAACCATACTGTGCTTGCTACTTCAGTTCAAGATTGCTAATGTATAGAACAAACAAAGGTCTGAGTGCTGATATGTGTGGCACATCACTGAGCATGAGTTTCTAATCCTATAAACAATCACTGCCTTCATCCCTGGCCTTCTATCACCAATACAATTTCAGATCCATTTCCTATTTTATATACTAGTCTGTGACAGCCCCATTTGTCAGCTGCTGTGACCTTTGTTTCCATTAATATTCAGGGCTCTTTTTGTGTTTTGAATGGTTACAATGACTGATCTTCCATGGCCCTCCCAGGATAGAGTTCCAAACATTTACCACACTTTGAATGAAGAAATTGCTCCTCATCTCAGTCCTAGACAACTTAGCTATTATATGGAAGTATGCCCCTCGTCATTGACGACTTAGCCAGAAGGAAAGTCTTATCTCTATCCAGCCTCAGGCACTTTGAGAATTTTGTATGTTCCATTGAGATCTGCACTGATTGGCCTAATTGCAAATAATAATGAGTCAACCTACAGGGAAGAAGTCATCACCCTGACAAAGTGGTGTCAAGAAAACAACCTCTCCCTCTGGAGCTGGTTGTGGACTACAGGAGGAATGGAGACTGGCTAACCCCTATTAATATCAATGGATCTGGGGTTGAGAGGGTGAACAGCTTTAAGTTCCATGGCATACACATCACTGAGGATTTCAAACAGCAGGAATTCTGCAGATGCTGGAAATTCAAGCAACACACATCAAAGTTGCTGGTGAACGCAGCAGGCCAGGCAGCATCTGTAGGAAGAGGTGCAGTTGACGTTTGAGGCCGAGACCCTTCATCAGGGCTAACTGAAGGAAGAGTGAGTAAAGGATTTGAAAGTTGGAGGGGGAAATCCAAAATGATAGGAGAAGACAGGAGGAGGAGGAGGGATAGAGCCAAGAGCTGGACAGGTGATAGGCAAAAGGGGATACGAGAGGATCATGGGACAGGAGGTCCAGGAAGAAAGATGGGGGGGGGGGGGGGGACCCAGAGGATGGGCAAGAGGTATATTCAGAGGAACAGAGGGAGAAAAAGGAGAGTGAGAAAGAATGTGTGCATAAAAATAAGTAACAGATGGGGTATGAGGGGGAGGTGGGGCCTCAACGGAAGTCAGAAGTCGATGTTCACACCATCAGGTTAGAGGCTACCCAGACGGAATATAAGGTGTTGTTCCTCCAACCTGAGTGTGGCTTCATCTTTACAGTAGAGGAGGCCATGGACAGACATGTCAGAATGGAAATGGAATTGACTGAGGATTTCATGTGGTCTGTACATACCAGCTGTGTGGCGAAAAAGGTGCAACAGTGCCTTTCACCTCAGATGGCATAGGCACCCAAATCCTAAGAACTTTTGACAGGGGCACAATTGAGAGCACCCTGACTGGCTGCATCACTGCCTGGTATGGGAACTGTACCTCCCTTAATCACAGGACTCTGCAGAGAGTGGTGCGGACAGCCCAGCACATCTGTAGATGTGAACTTCCCACTATTCAGGACGTTTACAGAGACAGGTGTGTAAAAAGGGCCTGAAGGATCATTGGAGACCCAAGTCGCCCCAACCACAAACTTTTCCTGCTGCTACCATCCGGGAAACAGTACTGCAGCATAAAAGCCAAAACCAGCTGGCTCTGGGACAGCTTCTTCCACCAGGCCATCAGACTGATTAATTCATGCTGATACAATTGTGGAATATTGACTGTCCTGTTGTACATACTATTTATTATTAATTACTATAAATTGCACATTTAGATGGAGACATAACATAAAGATTTTTACTCCTCATGTACATGAAGGATGTAAGTAATAAAGTCAATTCAATTCCTCTCATTCCTCAGAGCACTGTCCCAGCGTACTCCACCTCTGCTCACATTGGCAATGCTATCCACCCTGGAACCTGTCTCATAATTTTTTGCTGCATAACTTTCTTGGGAAAGGGGACTGAAACTGTACCCAATACTGCAAGTGATCTTACCAAGGCTCTGTACGATTGGAATCCAACTTCCTTACTCTTGCATTCAGATCCTCTGGTAATAGAGGCCAACAGGCTGAATTTGCCATCTTAAATACTTAACACACTTGCATGTTAGCCTTAAACAGCCTGTGTACAAGCACATCCAGATATCTTTGAACATCAACAAAGCCTAATCTTTCATTACTTAAACATCTACATGGATTAAGGGAGTAGATAACTTTCCCATTTATATAAGACAAGATAACTTCTATACATAGGATGGCTGGGAGTGACGCTATCACACTCAAGCTGAATTGACTGTGTAATCATTTGACCTGCATGAAAGCAAGACAAGCTTTTCACTGTATGGTACTACACATGACAATAATAAACTAACAACAACTCCTCAGTCTGTTTGATCATCTTCAGGCATTTAAAAGGAAATTCTCTGTATTTTCCAAAATGAACCTGTTTTATTTTACTTTCTCATTAGTCCTGAGGGGCACTTATGATGCTGGATTTACCTGATGGATTTTTTTTGTATCAGAATAGGATGGGATAGATAGGTGGGTATTTTTCTTCCATGTTTTTACATAAATACTGTATGATGCTCCGCTGAGAAGCACAAGAGCAAAAACATGCCCTGCTGACATTAAATGATATACATATCAACTAACCTATGCATGTAACATGGTGGAGGAACTCAGCAGGCCATGCAACACCTCTGGAAAAGAGTACAGTGGGTGTTTCAGGCTGAGACCCTTCAGCAGGACCGGAGACAAAAGGTGAGTAGTCAGGAAAAGAAGGTGGGAGGAGGGGAGGAAGAAACACAAGGTGATAGGTAAAACTGGGAGGGGGAGAGGTGAAATAAAGAGCTGGGAAGTTAATTGGTGAAAGAGATACAGGGGTGGAGAAGGGGGGAGTCTGACAGCAGAGCACTGAGGCCATGGAAGAAAGAAAAGGGGGGAGGAGCACCAGAGGGAGGTGATGGGCAGGTAAGGAGATAAGGTGAGAGAGGGAAAAGGGGAGGGGGAATGGTGAATGGGGGGGGGGAAATTCCCAAAGTTCAAGAAATTGATGTTCATGCCATCAGGTTGGCGGCTACCCAGACAGAATATAAGGTGTTGTTCCTCCATCCTGAGTGTGTCCTCATCGCAACAGTAGAGGAGACCATGGATAGACATATTGGAATGGGAAGTGGGATTAAAATGGATGGCAGATGCAGTGTAGGTGCTCAATGAAGCAGTTTCCCAATCTACGTCGGGTCTCACTGATGTACAGGAGATCACACTGGGAGCACTAGACACAGTATATGACCCCAACAGACACACAGGTGAAGTGTTGCCTCACCTGGAAGGACTGTTTGGACCCCTAAATTGCAGTGAGGGAGGAGGTGTCACAGCAGGTGTAGCACTTGTTCTGCTTGCAAGATTAAGTGCCAGGAGGGACCAGTGAGGAGGGCTGAATGGACAAGGGAGTCAGGTAGGGAGAGATCCCTGCAGAAGGCAGAAAGTGTGAGGGAGAGAAAGCTGTAATTGGTGGGGGGACCCTGAACTTGTAATTGGAGATGGCGATGTTGGACGTAGAGGCCAGTGGGGTGGTAGGTGAGGACAAGAGGAACCCTATCCCTAGTAGGATAGAGGGATGATGGGTTGAGAGCAGATGTGAATGAAATGGAAGAGCTGCATTTGAGGGTAGCATTGATTGGGGGGGGGAAGGGGAAGTGCCTTTCTTTGAAGAAGGGAGACATCTATTTCTTTCTAGAGTGAAAAGCCTCATCCTGAGAGCAGATGCAGCAGAGGCGGAGGTTATTCAGAGAAGGGGATGGTAACTTCTGCCATTTCCAATGGGATCCCACCACCAAGTACATCTTCCCCTCCCCCCTCACTTCTGCTTTCTGCATGGATCACTCCCTTCATGACTCACTTGTCCATTTGTCCCTCCCTACTGATATCCCTCCTGGCACTTACCCTTGCAAGTGGAACAAGTGCTACACCTGCCCCTACCCCTTCTCCTTCACTACCATTCAGGGCCTCAAACAGTCCTTCCAAGTGAGGCGACACTTCACTTGTAGTCTGTTAGAGTCATATACTGTCTCTGGTGCTCCCAGTGTGGCTTCCTGTATATTTTGAGGCCTAAAGTAGATTGGGAGACTATATCACTGAGCACTTACACTCCGTTCACCAGAAAAAGCGGGATCTCAGAGTGGCCACCCATTTTAATTCCACTTCCCATTCCCATTCCAATATGTCTATCCATGGCCTCCTCCACTGTTGCAATGCGGCCACACTCAGGTTGGAAGAACACCACCTTATATTCCGTCTGGGTAGCCTCCAGCCTGATGACATGAATATCAATTTCTCGAACATCCAGTAATGCCGCCCCCTTTACCAGTCTCCATTCCCTTTCCCTCTCTCCCCTTATCTCCTACCTGCCCATCACCTCCCCCCTCCTGTCCTCTCCGATTAGATTCCCTCTTCTCTAGCCCTGTATCTCTTTCACCAATCAGCTTCCCAGCTCTTTACTCCACCCCACCCCCTCCCAGTTTCAGCAGAGGACAGGAGGCCATGGGAGAATGAAAAGGGGGAGGAGGACCAGGGGAAGGTGATAGGCAATTAAGGAGATAAGGTGAGAGAGGGAAATCAGAATGGGGAATGGTGAAGCAGGCGAGGGGAGGCATTACTGGAAGTTTGAGAAATCAATATTCATGCCATTAGGTTGGAGGCTACCCAGACAAAATATAAGGTGTTGCTCCTCCAACCTGAGTGTGGCCTCATTGCAATAGCAGAGGAGGCCATGGATTGACATGATGGAATGGGAATAGAAAGTGGAATTAAAATGGGTGGACACGGAGATCCTACCTTATCTGCCAGACAGAGTATAGGTACTTGGCGAAGCATCTCCCAATCTGTGTCAGGTCTCACCGATATACAGGAGGTCACACTGTGAGCACCAGATACAGTAGATGAAGTGTTACCTCACCTGGGAGGACTGTTTAGGGCCCTGAATGGTAGTATGGGAGGAGGTGTAGGGGCAGGTGTAGCACTTGTTCCACTCACAAGGGTAAGTGCCAGGAGGGAGATCAGCAGGGAGGGACAAATGGATAAGGGAGTCATGTACGGAGTGATCCCTGTGGAAAGCAGAAAGTTGAGGTGGGGGGAGGGAAAGATGCGCTTGGTGCTGGGATCCAGCTGGAGACAGCAGAAGTTGAGGAGAATTATATGCCAGATGCGGAGGCTGGTAGGGTGGTAGGTGAGGACATGGGGAACCTGAACCCTATCCTTGGTGAGGTGAGGGCAGACATGTGTGAAATAGAAGAGATTTGGTTGAAGGCAGCATTGATAGTGGAGGAAGGGAAGCCCCTTTCTTTGAAGAAGGAGGGCACCCTCTTAGTTCTAGAGTGAAATGCCTCATCCTGAGAGCAGATGCAGTGGAGATGGAGGAACTGAGAGAAGGGAATGGTGTTTTTTAGAAGTAACAGTGTGGGAAGAGGTGTAGTCCAGGTGGATGTGAGAGTTAGTAGGTTTATAATAGGCATCAGTAGATAAGCTGTTTCCAGAGACAGAGACAGAGAGATAGGGAAAGGGAAGGGAGGAGTTGGAAATGGACCAGGTAGGTTTGAGGGCAGGGTGGAAGTTGGAGGCAAAGCTGATGAAGTCAATGAGCTCTACATGGGTGCAGGAAGCAGCAGCTATGCAGCGTTGGTGTAGCATAGGAAAAGTTGGGGAGCGATACCATTGTAGGCTTAAAACATAGACTGTTCCATGCAGCTGACAAAAAGGCAGGCACGCTGGGACCCATGCAAATGCCCATGGCTACACCTTTGGTTTGAAGAAAGTCAGAGGAACCGAAGGAGAAATTATTAAGAGTGAGGACAAGTTCCACCAGATGGAGGGATGATGGTGGGCAACTGGTTGGATTGGTGTCCAGAAAGAAACAGAGAGCTTTGCGGCCTTCCTGGTTGGGGTTGGAGGTGTAGAGGGACAGGACATCCATAGTGAAAATAAGACAATGAGGGCCAGGGAACTAGAAATCATTGAAAAGTTCAAAAGCGTGTATCATGGATGTAGTTAGGCAACGATCATTATCTAAAATATTCACTCTAAACACGGTGTAGTGTCTAATGATTGTACAAGTGCATACAACTGATGCTGGTTAGAAGCAACTTGGCAACAGTCTCCTGTTCCAATTAAACGGCACAGTGTCACAAATAAACAAAATGAATCCCAGCTATTTTCTTGATTAGTTTTTGTTCTTTAAGGGTTGCCCCAAAGAAGCAGCTGTTCCAATTAACCAGAGTCCATTGTACATTCCACAGGCTGCTTTGATATTTTCACTAGCAGCAGCATTGAATAGAAACATAGAAAACCTACAGCACAATACAGGCCCTTTGGCCCAGAAAGCTGTGCTGAACATGTCCTTAGCTTAGAATTTTCCTAGCATTACCCATAGCACTCTATTTTTCTGAACTCCATGTACCTGTCCAGGAGTCTCTAAAAAGACCCTACTGTATCCACCTCCACCACCATCACTGGCAGCCCATTCCACGCACTCAGCATTCTCTGTGTTAAAAAAAAAACAAACTTATCCCTGACATCTCTTCTGTACCTACTTCCAAGCACCTTAAAACTGTGCCCTCTTGTGTTAGCCATTTCAGCTCTGGGAAAAACCCTCTGACTATCCACACAATCAATGCCTCTCATCATCTTATACACCTCTATCAGGTCATTTCTCTTCCTCCGTCACTCCAAGGAAAAAAGCCTGAGTTCACTCAACCTATCCTCATAAGGCATGCTTCCCAATTCAGGCAACATCCTTGTAAATCTGCTCTGCACTCTTTCTATTGTTTGCACATCCTTCCTGTAGTGAGGTGACCAGAACTGAGTAGAGTACTCCAAGTGGGGTTTGACCAGGGTGGAATGTGGACTGAATGTAGGTAATGTCCATAAGACATAGGAGCAGAATTAGACTATTTGGCTTATCGAGTCTGTTCTATCATTTGATCATGGTTGATTTCTTTTCCCTTTAACTCCCTTCTCCTGCTCTCTCGCCTGCCCTTTGACACCCTTAATAATTAAGAACCTGTCAACCTCCACTTCAAATATAGCCAATGACTTGGCCGTCACAGCCATCTGTGCCAATGAATTCCAGATTCACCACCCTTTGGCTAAAGAAATTCCTCCTCACCTCTGTTCTAAGGAGACATTTTTCAATTCTGAGGCTGTGACTTCTGATCCTTGAATCTCCTACTATTTTCACTCCAGGGTGTTTCTGACATTGCCAAGCTTGAATGCTTGAAACCACAGTGAGCAAAACAGTCCTGAATCGTCTTGCTTCTCACCAACTATCAGTGACAAAAATCATTGCTCTTTGAAAACAAACACACATAACTAATGCTCTTCTAAAATCCTTTGCTTTAAGCACAGTGTATGTCTAAGTGCTGAAGAAACATCCTCTCTACTTCCATGATCTAGACCTTACAATACTCAGCAGGATTCAATAAGATGCCCCCTCATCCTCCTAAACTTCAGTGGGTATAGACCCAGAACCATCTAACGCTCCTCATCCAATAGCCCTTTCATTTCCAGGATTATTTTCATAAACATTCTTTGGACTCTCTCCAATGCAACACAACCTTTCTTAGATATGGGGCCCAAAACTGTTCAAAATACTTTACACTGGTTTTATCAATGCTTTATAAAGTCTCAGTATTACATCCTCGCTCTTATATTCTAGCACTTCGGAAATGAAAGCTAACATTGCATGTGCCCTCCTTACTATAGACTCAACCTGTAAGCTAACCATTAGGGAATCCTGCGTCCCTTTGCATGTACAATTTCTGAATTCGCTCCACGTTCTGCTTACAAGACCATTATCCCTTCTACCAAAGTGCATGACCATATACTTCCCTACACTTTATCCTATCTGCAACCTATTCTTTACATTTTCTCCCAATCTAAGTTTTTTTGCAGACTCCCTGCTTTCTTCACACTACCTGTCTCTCCCCTGTCTTTGTATCATCCCCAAACCTGGCCTCAGAGCCATTAATTTCATCATCCAAATCATTGACATATAACATAAGAAGAAACAGTCCCAACAACAGCCCTTGCAGAAAGCCACTCATCAACAACAGGCAACGAGGAGAGATCCCCTTTATTGCCACTCCTTGCCTTCTGCCAGCCAGCTAATCTTCTGTCCATGCTAGTATCCTTCTTGTAATACAATCTTAATTCTTATCCCTATTCCCATTCTGTCATGTCAATCCATGGTTTCCTCTTTTGCCATGACGGGGCCGCTGTCAGAGTGAAGGGCCAACACCTCATATTCTACCTAGGTACCTTCTAATCTGATGGCATGAATATCAGTTTCTCCTTCTGCTGAAATTTTTTTCCTGCCCCTTACCTCTTCTTCGATTCCCCACTCTGGCCTCTTACCTCTTCTCCTCACCTGCCTATCACCTCATCCTGATGCCCCTTCTTCATCCCTTTCTCCCAGTGTCCTCTCTCCTCTTCTATCAGAATCCTTCTTCTCCAGCCCTTTACCTTTCACAACTATTTTAACTTCATCTACCACCTTCCTGTTAGTAATCCTTCCCCTCCACCACCTCTTTATTCTGGCATCTGTTCTTCCCCTTTTATTCATCTTCCTTTCCAGTCCTGAAGAAGAGCCTCGGCCCAAAATATCAACTGATTCTTCATTTCCATAGATGCCGCCTGACCTGCTGAGTTCCTCCAGCATTTTGTGTGTGTCACTCTGGATTTGAAGCATCTGCAGAATTTCTTGTGTTTAATATGGGCTCTTACCTTCTTTAGCAGCCTCATGTGTGACACCTCGTCAAAGGCCCTCTGAAAATCCAAGTAAACAACATTTACTGACTCTCCTTTGTCTATACTGCCTGTTATTTCCTCAAGAATTAATTCAAATTGAATTCTCAGGCTAGACTTCCCCTCAAGAAAACCATGCTGACTTCAGCCTATTTTAGTACGTGCCTCCAAGTACCCCAAAATCTAATCCTTAACAATGGATTCTAACATTTTGTCATCCACTAAAGTCAGGTGAAATGGGCTGTAATTTCTGCCTTTTGCCTCCTTCTTAAGGAGTGGAGCGACATTTGCAATATCCCAGTCCTCCTGGAAAGCTGCATATGGCTGTTAAATTTCCATCTGCTGTTGCCAGACAGGGCCTCCAACAGATTAGCAGATCGTGATTGTTACGTACCCCGTAACTGGGTTGCCAAACCAGCAGAAATGGATCACTCAGTTGGAGTCTGGATTACTAGAATTAAGAAAGTTTTATTAAAGGAACAAACAACACAGTACTCTAATCAAAAGGATAATAAATGCAACAGTTCAGCAATGATAAACACACATGTACACAGAATTTACATAACAGGATCAATCAAGCTCTATCGTTGTCTAGGGGTAAATGACCAGTTTCAAAGTGACACAAAGTTCAGTTCAATTTAGTTCAGTTCAGTTCTCAGTAATCGCTGTCGTGGGAGATGGACAATGTGGGGGGAAGGAGAGAGAGAGCAAAACGAATGAATATTCAAACGGCTTCCACACAGACCTTCGCAGTCAGCTTTTGGGCGAGCCCTTTTGTGATGTCATCTGAGGTCACCGACCGTGACCCCTCCGTTTCCAAATATGATCGTTTCTCTGCGGTGAACCTGGCACCCAGGCAAGGGTGGACACACACCAGGTTCCCGCCGATCGTGCCTTTCCACCCTGTGCGTCTATGGCTTGTCCCGCGACCAGCCATCCAAAACTTCCCACCGACTTGTGGGAGACGCACCGCTTCCAGGGTCTCGTTACCTCGGGGTGTCGTGTGTGTCTTGCCTTAGCGAACCTGTCCCTTTTTATCCCCCTGCTGGGGTATCGCCTGTCCATCACTTCAAACAGTTCAGGGTTCAAAGGGGGAGCCGATCTTGACAGCTCTCCTTCCGTTAAACTCTCCCATCCCTTCGTTAACATCTTCAAATGCTGCTCCATTGTTTTCCTTATCTCTCTTTCTCCTGAAGACAGGTGGCAGACCAACTGCTGATCCCACTGGTGCCAGCCCAGGCCAGCTAACATCTTAATTTATGTGTATTCGCGTCACATGATTTATTTGCACTTCCATTCAGAGCTGTTTGAATTTGCACTTACATTTTTGACACATAGTGGCAATGCTGAATGCTGCTGCAATTATTTTTTTATATGTTGCTACCATTCCTCTCCAAAGCAATGCTGTTGTCAATTGGCTTACAGTTAATGGAAAGGCAAGTTGTCTTTATACCAAATCAGTTCAGCTGGGCCATTCACTTTGGTCAGTTGTCAGTAGTAATGCTTACTTTAGGTACCATGTGCAATCTGTTCTTCTTCAGGCCACCTCTGTTGCAACACAGCACATCTCATTATATTACTGATTGTAGATGCCCACAAATTTAATATTGCTTTCTTATAGGAATGACAAACAGCTGCCAATATAATTTTTTTTAGAATTCCTCTGGGCTAAGTAAATTAATTCCAATATTAATTTTAGAGTTGGTATGCCCATTCAATTCAACTGTGTTTGTATGGTTCAGTGGGAGTAATGTGAAGGACAGAATGTTCCATGGCCAAGGTTATTCACAAGGCACACAGGGTTCATAGTTTGTGTGCTTACTCTCTTAAAAGCTAACAAGCTGTGGAAAACAGCCCCGAAGTGAATAGGAACTATCATGGCAATGCTTGACACAAAAAGGAAGTTTATATTTTATAACACAGAATTTATTTTTATCCTTTTTAATTAGTTCATTTAGTTAAAATGGGTCTGCTGTTTGCATGAGTAATTCTAGTCACCCAGAATAATACTGGCCTGACTGCATTCCTTCGGTCAACAAGCAGGTCTATCCAGTGACTAATTAAGCATTATAGATTTTGGCCCATTCAAGGTTAGGGTAGGAGAAAGAAACAGGAGTACCTATGACTTTCCTCAGTTTGCCTGAAGGAGGGCAATACCAAGCATTTTAATCAGTACCTTGAGGTAGCTATTCCGGAGCATGTTGAAAAACAGGGATCACTGCCATTAAGTTAGACTGGCAACATAATGGTTTACCTCTCTCCATCCAGTTGATAGGAAAGAGGGATGCAGCACTTGAGATAAAAACAAGCCACACTTGGTGATTCTTGATGTTTCTGCCAAAATAACTTTAGATTGTGTCTAGATTGCATATACAGCAAATGTAAAATGAAAAAGTACAATATTTGGTAGGGACACAAAAGACTGCAGATGCTGGAATCTGGAGCAATACTCAAGAAGCTGAGGAAATCAGCATGTCAGGCAACATCAATGAAGGGAAGTGACACTCCAGTTCAGATGAAGACTTATCCACCTAAAACTTTGACTGTCTAGATCTGTTCACTGAATAGATGCTGCTCAACCTGTTGAGTTCCCCCAGCTGGTTGTGCGTTTTCCACTTGATCAAGTTATCATTTTATATCTTTACAATATAATACTGAAGTATTGAAGGCTTCACAAAGAAGGCCCGAGGATTGTGATTTTTCCATTGCATTGAATACTACGGAGTTTTATGCCTATGAAATATGCTATAGGTAATCTAGGTGCAGAAAATGAGTGATGCTTTTTCTCTTAATGCTAAATCCAATGACAGAAGAACACCATGAATTTGGGAATCCTTACTTTAAGAAATTATTACCATGATTCACTCTCCTTTAAGAGTCTCAGATTTCACAGACAGCATGTAGTTGCCATGGAGATGAAGGAGAACTGATGAAAACTCTGAGGGTAGGGTAGGTCAGGCGACATGCAGATAGAGAAAGGTGAAAACCACCAATGAGTTTCCTGAAATATACAACACTTGACAATGATGCCCTATGTTTAACAAAGTGTCTCATTAAACATCCTAAGTTGTCCTTGGTGGGTGGTGAAAAATAAATGATGTCAAAGTTCAAAGCTCAAAGTAAATTTATTATTAAAGTACATATATGTCACTATATACTAATATAAGATTCATTTTCTTGCAGGCATTCACAGTAAGACAAAGAAATACAATAGAATTAGTGAAAAATACACACAAAGACTGACAAGCAATTAACGTGCAAATGAAAACAAGTCGTGCAAGTACAAAAAAAATTCAATACATAACTAAATAAATAAAACTGAGAACATGAGTTGTAGAGACTTTGAAAGTGGGTCGATAGATGGTGGAGTCAGTTCAGTGAATCAATGCTAATTTGGGAGTCTGATGGTTGAAGGGTAATATCTGCTCCTGATCCTGCATCTTCTTCCAAATGGCAGCATTAAGAAGAGATCATACCCTGGATGACAGGGGTCATTGATGATGGATGCTGCTTTCTTGCGGCAGTGCTTTTGGTAGATGGCATTTGCCAGGCTATTCAAGAGTCAACCTTATAAGACAGGAGCCACATGAAGGTCGGACCAGGTAAGGATGGTGGATTTCCATCAATTCACCATTATGCACTGATTGTGGAATCCATCTAATGGACAAACGTTTCATGAGCACTGCCTCACTGGTTTGCTCACTTTTTACACTCTTCATTGGTTTTCTATTCCTTATTATAACTTACAGCATTTCTTTCTGTTTTGCATGGTACTGCTGCACGAAACAACAAATGTCACGACTTCATGTCAGTGATAATGAACCTGATTCTGGTTCCTCCCCTCTCTCAAAGTGCGTCAGTGAACCGGATATGTTTTTGAGCAAATCCTGTAAGGTTTGTGGTCAACAGAACCAAGTCTAATACAGTAATTACGCTTTTTTTTCCAGATTCCAGGTTGTTAACTGAACTTAGATTCTACAGATGGTCTGGGATTTGAACCCCTATTTCTGTATTTTTGGCCTAAGAATTTGGATCATTCCTTTATCTTAACCACTGTGCCACTACTCTGATGGGTCCAGCCTGCACTCAGCAGCAGTCTGAAGTTTCACAGCTCAAAGAATGTGTTCATTTTTAAATTACACAAATAAAAAAGTTGATTAGACATAAACATGGTATCTCAGGCAGAGACCAAGTACATCTTAAATCATTAGAATAATAGTTAATTATGAAGGTCAATAGTTGGGAGTTTTTCTGATTTCTGTGCTAAATAATTAAAATGAAACTGTCATGTTAATGACATCAGAGCTAACGGGAAATCTGATGTACAAGTGAAACCTGCATTTGGAAGTGCCTGGCTCAGTTCCCTGATGATCAGTTCTTCAACAGGAAGTGGATGTAAACACATTGGAATCTCACAGATTTTTCTTTTTCTCAAAGCAAATGTACAGCATCAATCAAATTTCTCACAGGAGATATTATTAGCTCAAACATAATTTTGGGTATCAACTTGCACAGGTAAGTTTGAACGAGCTGGAACATTTCAATACGCCCACAACATTATAAGCAAAAGACTGACGTGAATGAAGGCCTTCACAATATTAAATTAGGCTGGGAAAATAAAGGCATCTGAAGCTACACACACAAAATGCTGGAGGAACTCAGCAGTTCCTGAAAGGAATGGAATTGACATTTCGGGCCGAGACTTTTCATCAATACCCAAACATCTGGAGCTTATGTTTTGTCAGGAGTGCTGAATGGAATATGTTGATATAGCATAAGCTGAAAAATATTGATCTATATGAAATACATTCTTACACCAAGGAGACTAAAGATTATGTATGGCTTTCAGATTTATGATGCAATTGAAGCCAGGTCTTGGGGTGTACTTAAAAGCATCAGAATTTCATTCCATTTGCAACAGAGCAAAATGGGAAGCAGGTAGAAGAATCACTGGACTCCTAATCGATCAAATAGAAGTGATGGGAGGATCATGACAGGCTGGGAACATCCTTCAGAAGTCTTGCTGGTTTGCATAAATCACATTTCATCCATCTCTACATGAGTCATAAAGAGGAAAATCAAAATTTCATATTACAGTGAATTCCAGTTAATTGGGAGACATTGGGGCCATTTCATTATGTCCCAATTAAGTAGCTGCCCAAATTAGCCAAAGTTTCATGAAAATAGTTAAAAAGGGATAAAAAAGACAACCTAACTGAGTAACAAATTATGCAGTTAAATAGAAAACAGTGCAAATTAGAACAATACCAATACTACTGCAGTACTATAAAACTATGTATTTGTTCCTAATAGTTATTGATAGAGGAATTCATCCAGTGTACATTGCCATGTTCTTTTGATTGACTATAAATGAATAAAATCAGCATAGACACCTAGTGCAAATAACTGATTGCCTTCGTACAATGCTTTGGATGATTGCCTCCTCTAAATCTTCATTTTCATTGTAATATTCAGGATGATAGTCAATACCTGCAAATCCTTTGCAGTTCATGATTTGTTAAAGTAGTGAAATTGTCTCATTTTCACTCCCAGTCATTTCTGGCACCTCCAAGCCTCAATACTTGAAATGGCAGTGAGCAAAACAGCTCTGAATTGTCTTACCAACTATGAGTGACAAATCTGCCTACTTTTGAACAGAAACACATGCAACTGATGCTATTTAAAAAATGTTCACTCTAAGCACTGTGTACTGCCTTACAGCTTGACTGACATGACACTAGTTAGAAACTGTTCGGCAACAATCTCCATCCTAATTAAATGGCATTGAGTCCCAAATATACAAAGGAAATCCAGCTATCTTTCAATTAGTTTTTCTTCTTTAAGGATTGTCCCAAAGAAGTGGCTTCCCTGATTAACTGATGGCCCAGTTAACTGGAATCCACTGTATTCAATATTCCCAACTGATACCTCAGCTGTGACTAAGCACTGCAGAATTTTATTTTGTGTTCTGCTGTGTTGATTTGTGCATACTCTCCACTTGACAGGATCTGATGAATTGCCTTTCAGCAGTGAAAGCAAAATACTTCCTGCTTTTCCTTCACCAAGTCTGATATTAGTGTTCATAATGGATACCGGAGGTCAAATGAGAGCGTAGTGGAGAGGGGATGATGGAGGACGCAATGTAATGCTACACTGAGCATTCACCTGAACTGCTCCTCAGATATTTCTGGAGGCCTGGTCACAGAAACCATCTATGGATAAAATAAAGGAACACTGTGTGCTGCTGAAGAAAGGGTGCCAGACATTTCTTTGGCAGAACAATCACTTCAAACATCCGGATGAAAGTCACCACAAAGCTGATTTTTTTTTGTTTGATAAGAACAGTTTGGCAGCAATTGGACAGCTCAAATGTCAAATCATAAATGCTCTTCTCAATGTCACTGAATAAATTAGTCTTCATAAGTTACCGCAGAAATGATGCCAAAAGGTGTTGATTTTCTACTGCATATCAAATTCTCTAGAGTCAAAAAAAACCTGTAAGTTGCAGTGTAAGCCCACCTTGACACTTGACATAGTCTTGGACAATTTCAATCATATAGGGTTTAGTCTCCTTTAATGTTCAGGTAATCAGCACCAAATTCTCACAGTTAGAGTTTCTGAACTATATACAGTAACAGTTTCTTCAATGTTTGATTTTAATATCTGTATAATCTGTATTATTTTGATTTAACTGGTTTCTGACTTAGTGTAGTAAAAATTTGTTCTGCACTGCACTGCACTGCTGTCATTCCTTGTTTAAAATAATGGGTAAAGCTTTCCAAGAACTCATATTAAATGCTGTTGAACCAGGGGTTCACATCTGTGATTATTTACGCACATCCATATGACAGCAGAGGCAGCCTTGACATTAGCAGGATATGTGTAATGAATAAATAGATTCTAATGTCTCCAAATCAAAGAGCCAGTTTGAGGTTGTTGTCCCCTAGACCACAAGGGGCACAATATCACTGAAAGTGACAATTGCTGTCAGTTGTTTTGGCTTCAGAATCTGAGTCAGCAGACGTTCAGCACTGCCATGTTGGCACTTCTGTCCTCTGGAGACCTTCATCTCACAGCAGGCTACACGTCACCAGCAAAAGCTTGCAAATGTAAAAATATTCTTAAACTACCTGACGATGTGGAATAAAGGGGGCCTTTTCTGCCTGGTAGCCGGTGCTCAGTAGGAGGGGACTGCTTCTTTTCACGTTATACGTTAATGATTTGAATGACAGAGGTGACAGCTTTGTGGCCAAATCTGAGGATGATACAAAGATAAGTGGAGGGAGAGGTAGTGTTGAGGAAGCAGGGATTCTGCCGAGGGACCTAGACAGATTGAGGTGAGTGGCAAGAAGGCACAGATCGAATAAAGTGTCGGGAAGTGAACGGTCATGCACTTTGGCAGAAGGAATAAAGGTGTGGACTATTTTCTAAATGGGGAGAAAATTCAAAAATCTGAGGTACAAAGTGATTTGGGACTCCTCATGCAGGATTCCTTAAAGGTTAACTTACAGGTTGAGTTGATGGTGAGGAAAGCAAATGCAATATACGCATTTATTTCCAGAGGACTAGAATATCAGAACAAGGATGTGATGCGGAGGCTTTATAACACATTAGTCAGACCACATTTGGAGTATTGTGAGCAGCTTTGGGCCCCATATCTAAGAAAAGATGTGCTGGCATTGGAGAGTGTCAGAGGAGGTTCATGAGAGGAATTCCAGGAGTGATGGATGATGCCTTTTTGAAGCATCGCCTTTTGAAGATGTCCTTGATGCTGGGGAGGCGTGCCTGTGATGGAGCTAGTTTAGTTTGCCACTTTCTGCAGCTTTTTCTGATCCTGTGCTGTCGCCACCCCCCACCTTACCAGGTGGTGATGCAACCAGCTAGAATGTTCTCCATGGTACATTGGTGGAAAGTTGCAAGTCTTCAATGTCATACCAAGTCTCTTCAAACTCCAAATGAAATAGAGCTATGGCCATGCTTTCTTTGTAACTGCATCAATATGATAGATCTTCAGAGATGTTGACAGCCAGGAACATGAAACTGCTCACCTTTTCCACCACTGATCACTCAATGAGGACTGGTTCCCTCAACTTCCCCTTCCCAAAATCCACAATTAATTCCTTGATTCCACTGATATCTAGTGCAAGGTTGTTGTTGCGACACGACTCAATCAGCTGATCTATCTCAATCCTGTACACTTTTTCATCACCATCTGAAATTCTGGCAACAATAGTTGTGTCATTGTCAAATTTATAGATGGTGTTTGAGCTGTGCCCAGTCCCACAGTCGTGGGTGTAGAGGGTGTAGAGCAGTGGGCTAAGCACACATCCCCGAAGTGTCCCAGTGCTGTTTGTGAGTGAGGAGGAGGTGTTATTTCCATCTGCGCTGACTGTGGTCTCTGAATGAGAAAGTCAAGAATCCAGTTGCAGAGGGAGATACAGAGGCCCAGGTTTTGGAGCCTGTTGATTAGTACTGAGGGTAGGACTGTGTTGTATGCTAAGCTGCAATCCACAAACAGCAGCCTGACATAGGCATTGCTATTGTCCCGGTGATCCAAGGTCGAGTGGACAGACTGTGTAATTGCATCCACTGTACAGCTATTGTGGCAATAGGCAAATTCCAGTGGGTCAAGGTCTTTGCTAAGGCAAGAGTTCATTCTCAAAGCACTTCATCTTAGTAGAAGTGAATGCAACTGGGTCACAGTCAGTGAGTCAGCTCATCCTGTGAGACTTGGATACGGGTATGATTGTTGCCCTTTTGAAACAAGTGGGTACCTTTGCCTGCAGTAGTGAGAGCTTGAAGATGTCCAGCTGGTTGGCACAGGTATTCAGTGCCCTACCAGGGGTAGCAAGGGTTCACCTTGCAAGGGAGCGCTCTCTCTCAAAAGACGTCCTGACATCGGCCTCTCAGAGATCACAGGGTCACCCAATGCTACAGGGATTCACACAGGTGTAGTTTTATTCTCCCTTTCAAAGCGTGCATAAAAGGCATTGATCTCACCTGGCAGTGAAGCATCACAGCCTTTCATGACGTTAAATTTCACCTTGTAGGAAATAATGGCCAGTAAGCCCTGCAGAGTTGGCGTGTATCCAATTTTGTCTATAACATCAACCGGAATTGTTTTCTCGCTCTTAAAATAGCCTTCCTTAGATCGTACCTGGACTCTTGTATAGTTCTGTATCACCGGTCTTGAATGCCACAGATCTAGTCCTCAACAGGCTACAAATCTCCTGGTCAATCCACAGCTTTTGGTTTGGGTATGTTTGATATGTTTTCAAAGGTACACACTATGAACCGTTGAACCATAGAAACTACAGCACAGAAACAGGCCTTTTGGCCCTGCTTGGCTGTGCTGAACCATTTTCTGCCTAGTCCCACTGACCTGCACACAGACCATATCCCTCCATACACCTCCCATCCATGTATCTGTCCAATTTATTCTTAAATGTTAAAAAAGAACCTGCATTTACCACCTCTTCTGGCAGCTCATTCCATACTCCCACCACTCTCTGTGTGAAGAAGCCCCCTTTAATGTTCCCTTTAAACTTTTCCCCCCTCACCCTTAAACCATGTCCTCTGGTTTTTTTCTCCCCTTGCCTCAGTGGAAAAAGCCTGCTTGCATTCACTCTATCTATACCCATCATAATTTTACATACCTCTATCAAATCTCCCCTTATTCTTCCACGCTCCAGGGAATAAAGTCCTAACCTATTCAACCTTTCTCTGTAACTGAGTTTCTGAAGTCCCGGCAACATCCTTGTAAACCTTCTCTGCACTCTTTCAACCTTATTTATATCCTTCCTGTAATTTGGTGACCAAAACTGAACACAATACTCCAGATTCGGTCTCACCAATGCCTTATACAACCTCATTGTAACATTTCAGCTCTTATACTCAATACTTTGATTAATAAAGGCCAACGTACCAAAAGCTCTCATTACGACCCTATCTACCTGTGACGCCACTTTTAGGGAATTTTGTATCTGTATTCCCAGATCCCTCTGTTCTACTGCACTCCTCAGTGCCTTACCATTTACCCTGTATGTTCTACATTGGTTTGTCCTTCCAACGTGCAATACCTCACACTTGTCTGTATTAAACTCCATCTGCCATTTTTCAGCCCATTTTTCCAGTTGGTCCAAGTCCCTCTGCAGGCTCTGAAAACCTTCCTCACTGTCTACTACACATCCAATCTTTGTATCATCAGCAAATTTGCAGATCCAATTTACCACATTATCATCCAGATCATTGATATAGATGACAAATAACAATGGACCCAGCACTGATCCCTGTGGCACACCACCAGTCACAGGCCTCCACTCGGAGAAGCAATTCTCTACTACCACTCTTTGGCTTCTTCCATTGAGCCAATGTCTAATCCAATTTACCACCTCTCCATGTATACCTAGCGACTGAATTTTCCTAACTAACCTCCCATGCGGGACCTTGTCAAAGGCCTTACTGAAGTCCATGTAGACAATATCCACTGCCTTCCCTTAATTCACATTCCTGGTAACCTCCTCGAAGAACTCCAACAGATTGGTCAAACATGACCTACCATGCACAAAGCCATGTTGACGCTCCCTAATAAGTCTCTGTCTATCCAAATGCTTGTAGATTCTGTTTCTTAGTACTCCCTCCAATAACTTACCTGCTACCGATGTTAAACTTACTGGCCTATAATTTCCCGGATTACTTTTCGATCCTTTTTTAAACAACAGAACAACATGAGCCACTCTCCAATCCTTCAGCACCTCACCTGTAGGCAGTGACATTTTAAATATTTCTGCCAGGGCCCCTGCAATTTCAACACAAGTCTCCTTCAAGGTCCGAGGGAACACCCTGTCAGGTCCCAGGGATTTATCCACTTTAACTTTCCTCAAGACAGCAAGCACCTCCTCCTTTTCGATCTGTACGGTTTCCATGATCTCACTGTTTGTTTCCCTTAATTCCATAGACTTCATGCCAATTTCCTCAGTAAATACAGACGCAGAAAACCTATTTAAGATCTCTCCCATTTCCTTTGGTTCCGCACATAGCCGACCACTCTGATCTTCAAGAAGACCAATTTTATCCCTTACAATCCCTTTGCTCTTAATATACCTGTAAAAGCTCTTTGGATTATCCTTCACTTTGACTGCCAAGGCAACCTCATGTCTTCTTTTAGCCCTCCTGATTTCTTTCTTAAGTATTTTCTTGCACTTCTTATACTCCTCAAGCACCTTATTTACTCCCTGCTTCCTATACATGTCATACAACTCCCTCTTCTTCTTTATCAGAGTTGCAATATCCCTTGAGAACCAAGATTCCTTATTCCTATTCACTTTGCCTTTAATCCCGACAGGAACATACAAATTCTGCACTCTCAAAATTTCTCCTTTGAAGGCTTCCCGCCTACCAATCGCATCCTTGCCAGAGAACAACCTGTCCCAATCCACGCTTTTTAGATCCTTTCTCATTTCTTCAAATTTGGCCTTCTTCCAGTTAAGAACCTCAACCCTAGGACCAGATCTATCCTTGTCCATGATCAAATTGAAACTAATGGTGTTATGATCACTGGAACCAAAGTGCTCCCCTACACAGACTTCTGTCACTTGTCCTAACTCGTTTCCTAACAGGAGATCCAATATTGCATCCCCTCTAGTTGGTCCCTCTATATATTGATTTAGAAAACTTTCCTGAACACATTTTACAAACTCTAAACCATCTAGACCCCTAACAGTATGGGAGTTCCAATCAATGTATGGAAAATTAAAATCCCCTACCATCACAACTTTATGTTTCCTGCAGTTGCCTGCTATCTCTCTGCAGATTTGCTCTTCCAATTCTCTTTGACTATTGGGTGGTCTATAATACAACCCCACAAATGTGGCCATACCTTTCCTTTTTCTCAGCTCCACCCATAAGGACTCAGTAGACAAGCCCTCTAATCTGTCCTGCCTGAGCACTGCTGTAACATTTTCCCTAAGCAATGCTACTCCCCCACCTTTCATTCCTCTGCCTCGATCACATCTGAAACATCGGAACCCTGGAATATTAAGCTGCCAGTCCTGCCCCTCCTGTAGCCAAGTTTCACTAATTGCTATAACATCATAATTCCATGTGTCAATCCATGCCCTCAACTCATCCGCCTTCCCTGTAATACTCCTAGCACTGAAATATATACACCTCAGAAGATTTTTACCACCACTCACAACCTTTCTATTAGTAGATTTGCTTGAACTTTTAACATCATTTATTTTCACCCCAGCCACACTGTCAGCTCTGGCACTCTGGTTCCCATCCCCCTGAAAATCTAGTTTAAAGTCTCCCCAATAGCACTAACAATCCTCCCTGAAATGATATTGGTCCCCCTGTAGTTCAAGTGTAACCCATCTCTCTTGTACAGGTCCCACCTGCCCCAGAAGAGGTCCCAATTATCCTGAAATCTGAAACCCTACCCCCTACACCAGTTCCTCAGCCACTTGTTCATCCTCCAGAGCATCCTATTCCTACCCTCACTGGCATGTAGCACAGGTAGCAATCCTGAGATTACCACCCTCGAGGTCCTGCTTTTCAATTTCCTACCAAGCTCTCTATACTCACTCTCCAGGACCTCCTCACTCTTCCTTGCTATGTCATTGGTACCGATGTGCACCACGATATCTGGCTGATCACCCTCCCACTTCAGAATGTCATGCAATCGATCAGAGACATCCTTGACCCTAGCACCCGGGAGGCAACAACCCATCCTGCATCCTCTGTCACGACCACAGAACCTCCTATCTGCACCTCTAACTATCGAGTCCCCTATCACTACCACTCTCCTCTTTTTCCACCCTCCCTTCTGCACTGCAGAACCAGACTCAGTGCCAGAGATCTGGCTACTGCAGCTTGTCCCAGGTAAGTCATCCCCTCCAACAGTATCCAATGCGGTATACTTGTTGTTGAGGGAATGGCCACGGGGAACCCTGCTCTGCCTGCCCTTTCCTCTTCCCTCGCCTGACAGTGACCCAATTTCCTGTCCTCTGCTCCTTAGGCGTAACTACCTCCCTGTAGCTACGATCTATAATCTCCTCATTCTCCCGAATGATCCGCAGGTCATCCAGCTCCTACTCCAGTTCCCTAACGCGGTTTGTTAGGAGCTGCAGCTGGATGCATTTCTTGCAGGTGTCGTTGTCAGGGACACCGGAGGGCTCCCTGACTTCCCACATCCTGCAAGAGGAGCATTCCAACATCCTGCCTGGCATTCTCTCTACTCTAAACAATCTGAACAAAAAACTTACCGGAACCTAACTGGCCTCTGCCTGTTCTCACTGAAGCCTGTTGAGCCAAAGCCGTCCCATTCTGACTCAGTCCACTCCGACGATGGCCGCTTTATATGCTGGTCTGCTTTTAAACCTTGGCGCGCTACGTCACGCGCCTGTGCAGTGCAGACCCTTCTCCCCGAGCAGTGTTTAAAAAAAAAAATGACTTTTTCCACTTTTGCACACAGGTCTTGATGAAATTAGTTGCAACTGTAGAGTATTCATTCAGATTAGGAGATGAATCACTGAATAATGTTCATTCCACCAAGTGCTCTTGCATCTCCCTTGACCATACCTTCTTCGTCTTCACCACTACTGCTGCAGTCTTTAGTCTTTACCTGTGTGCCAGGAGTAGAAGTACACCCAGGTGAATGGACTTTCCAAAGTGTGGGCACGGAATGGCACAATAAGCATTCATGATGGTGCTATAACAGAGATCAATTGTGTTGGCTCCTCTGGTTCCACGGTTGATATGTTGGTAGTAGTTGTTCAGAGACTTCTCCATTCTAGCCTGGTTGATATCTCCCACAATAATAGGCAAGGTATCAGGGTGTGTTGTTTCATATCTGCTGATCAGCATGATAGCAGAAAACTCCCTTGGCAGATAAAATGAATGACACCCGCCACAAATGCAGAAGTCCTCCGTTTCCTGTAGACTAATAAACTGCATTGAATTTCAGAAGTATTGTCAATTTTAAGGTATGAGGGAAAGTGTATCTGGCTGTATCATTAATGATATATTCATACTTAGGTCATCCAATATTTAGAGTATAAATCCACCAAGAATCAACGTAAACACACAAAAACCTGAAAATATTGCAGCTGTTGTTGCACATGCAGGCAAGGTATTAATTTTGGATGAGTTCTCCTACAACTGGATTGCTCTTATCACAGTATAATTTGCTGCATAAATTTCCTGGCAGTAACTGCTTTTCAGTACAAGTTTGCTATTATATACTAATCACCATGAGATATTTGTCCCTTTAGAACTGAATCAACAATGAAGAGCACTGAAGGGCAGTATCTCTGGAATGAATGGGACAACGACTTGTTCTGCACAATGTCGAAATATCTTACCTAACACAAGTATTCTTGTAAACTTTTCCACTGTTTCTAGCCATGGTTCTCCAGTGTAAAACCATGTGGTAATTCTGTATCAAATACATTGTTGTGGTGATTCTGAATTTTTTTTATTATTGAGATACAGCATGGAACATGCCCTACCAGACCTTCGAGCTGCGCTGCCCAGCCAACCCCAATTTAACTCCAGCCTAATCACAGGACAATTTACAGTGACCAATTAACTTATGAATTGGTACGGCTTTGGACTGTGGCAGGAAGCTGGAGCACCTGGAGGAAATTTGTGCAGTCACGGCGGGAATTGAACACGGGTCACTGGTACTGTAAAGCATTGCGCTAGCCACTTCGCTACCATGACTGAAATTAATCATGATTGTAATTGCTACCTTAAATCCCAAAGTGAAGGAGGTTTAAAGATGTGGTCATAGTGAGGAAAGGGGTCTGGAATAATTTAAGCTAACTGATCCTGTAAGACATGTGAAAATGCACAATGAAGAGGAGAAAGGATTTGATATTTGTATACTGATTCCCTCAGTGATAGCTGAATCACCACTGGTGGCTGGTTCTGAGGACTCTCAACCACTGTTTTCTTCTTGCATTTTGTGGACACAGAGGACTCCTCTCCTCCCAACTATTCCAGCATCTGTCCAACCATTACCTCCCACTATCTGTTGGTGCACGCTCCTGTTATGTGCAGTACCCTCCTATATGAAGGTCATTAATACGATCGTGTTTGATATGCCTGTCACTGCTGATCTGCCGTGAGTGTGTGTTACATGTGAGATCAATGTGTGAGTGTTCGATTAGTGGATGAGTATGCCGTTAACATCTCTTAATCAACACACAGAAAAAGCTGGAGGAGCTCAGCAGGTCAGGCAACATCGATGGGGGAAATGAACAGTCGACATTAATTTTTTTTATTGTCTCCACCGTCCTTGCATGTGTGAGGTCATTTAATTTCCTGTGTTGCTAGGACCAAGTCCTCTGGGCATGATTAGAGGCAATGACACTTTTGACCACTAGCATGTTCTTTCTTTCTTATCGATTTCCTGGAGCTTGGACATGCATGATTTCTTTCATATTGTCTGCATTTTAAACCAACATTTCCAGGTCCACTCTATACCTATGCTGCTTTAGCATCTATGATTGTTCCCTGAGCAGAACCACAAACTCCAGCAGTGATTCACTCCCCTACAAGGGAGGTTTAATCCGAAAGCAGAGCAGCGGAGACAATTTAGAGGTGAGAAATAACTTTAACAATAAGCTGCAAAATAATAAGACACAAAGAGTCATGAAACAAGGGAGAACATGTGCTAAACCAGGTCTTAAGGCAAGGAGAAACTGGTTGAGGCTGGCTGGTTTGATGAGTGAACAAGGGCTGTAGATGTGATCTGGGTTTAAATAGGCTGTGTGTGACAATGATTATCAGATGATTCCTGTTAGCTAGCTTGAAACTGGGAGGCGCCTGCCTTTGCAGGTCTGACAGGACCCCCTTATGGCCAGCACCCAATTGCCCAGGGCAATCTGAGTGGGTCTGGTGGAACTCCCCAAAGAGCAATATATCCAAAATGAAATCCAGAGCCCTGAAGGATAGGACCTCCACAGTTGGCTCCTCCATGGGAAAAATGGGGGTTGGTGACATACCCATGGCAGAGGAAGTGTGTAAGTTGTTGGCCAATTCAGCCTAGAGCAGATAATTATTTTTCTATATGGAAGGCTTAGAGGCAGTGAAGCATCACAGAAACGTCTCCATTTGCTGATTGGCTCTTTCTGATGCCAATTGGATGATAGTCGGGGAGTGGGGGACTCACTGAGGTATGAAGGAGTAAGCAGAAGATTCACCAGAAGTGGGAGGCAAATTGTGGACCCTGGTCCAACATAATGTCCTGAGAGAAGCCTCTGGAGGCAAGCTACGTGTTGGAGAACCAGGTGCATCATCTCAGTGGCTGATGGAAGTTTGGGGAGGGCAGTGAAGTGGGCCACCTTGGAAAACTGATCCACCACTGTCATGACCATCGTAGCCCCTTTGGAAGGTGACAAACCTGTCATGAAATCCTTGGTGATGTGGCCAACGATCTGGTAGGTACTGTAAAGGTCCAGAGGATTATTGATTGGAGGCACTGGACTGAGCACACAGGGCAGATAGCAACAAACTGATGTATATTTACAATCATGGAGGTCCACCAGAACCAGTGTCACAGAAAATCCAGAGTCCATCGTGTACCTAGATGGGCAGTGGACCCACTGGAGTGTCTCAGAGAGCACGATGCCAACACATACTCATGATTGTCTGGGGTGTCGGCTGGAGCAGGCAGGTGCTGTAGGTTCTGCTGGATCTGGTTCTCAGGGTCCCAGGTGATTGAGGAGAGGATTGAATAGGATGAAGTGATGGGCTGAGGTTCAATTTTCTGTTTCAGCTGGGTTGAGCAGTCATGACACGGCTTCTGCCTTAGTGTTCTTGGAGCCTGGTTGGTAGGATATGGTGAAGATGAATTGCTTGAAGAAGAAGGCACAGTAAGCAGGATTGAGTTGGCAGATCTGTTGAAAAGATATAAGGTACTTGTGATTAGTCCAGATCAGGAAGGGCTTGGAGTTTCCCCATCAGTCAATACCTTCCATCCTGCCAGGCCCATTTAATGGCGAGTAGGTCCCTGTTTTCTACTGAATAATGGCACTGTGTAGAGTTGAAATTGTGCAAGAAGAAGGCACAAGGGTGTGTCTTCCCATCCAATCCTCGCTGCTAAAAGGCAGCTGACACCAGCCTCAAATGTGTCAACCTCAAAAGTCTGGAGGGGTTCGGTAGTGAAGCATCTCTTGAGCTCCTTGAAAGCATGGTCTGTGGCAGCTGACCAAGTTATCCATGAGGTACAGTAGGTGACTTGGTGAGGGAGATGAGATGAGTGGTATTTGGGCTCTAATTCTGGATGAACCTAGGAGTTGGAGAAGCCCAAGAAGCGCCGTAGCTGTTTGAGGGAGCACAGTTGGGGTATTCAATGACGGCACACACTTTCTCTAGGTCCATGGTCATGCTTTGGAGAGAAAGGACATAACGCAGGAAGGAAATGACTGGGGTTGGGAATGGTATTTTTCTAATTTGCAATGCAGCTGGTTTTTGAGGAGACACTGAAGGACTGAACAGACTTGGCAGACATGTTCTTGGGGGTCCCTGGAGAAGATGAGGAAGTTGCCCAGGTAGATGAACACATATCAATGTGGCATGCCTCAGAGGATTTCATTAATGAAGATTTGGAAAAATGGCAGGATTGTTGGAAAGTTCAAATGGCATCGCCAAGTATTCGTAGTGACCAGTAGGTCACTGGGAATCCTCTCTTCCTCTCATCACCCTTGCAGATGTGAACCAGATTGTTTACAGTTTGTTGATCCAGTTTGGTGAAGATCTGAGCCCTACCCAGTGTTTCAAATGCACAGTCCATCAAGGGAGAGGAAGGATCTTGCACCAGCAAGGGATCAGGATGGTTGAATGAAGCCATACTGAAGAGCTTTGGTGATGTAGTCATTCATGGCTTGGGTCTCATGAGGGGAGAGGGAGAACAGATGACCTCAGGGAGGGGTGTGTGCCCAGGAGGAGGTCGAGTGAGCAGTCATGTGGTCAATGAGGTGGCAGGATGCTGTCTTTCCTCTCTGAAGGCAATGGTGAGGTTGTGGTATTCCTGTGAGAATTTGGCCTGGTTGATGGTTTCCTTTGTCTCCACAGATTTACAGGGCGAGGTCAACTGACGTTGCAGGCAGGTGGTCCAACAGGTGGGTCCCCAACTCAGCAGTGAACAGGATGACCAGGCAAAGTGAAGGTCGTGTGTGGAGAGACAGGGAGTAACCCAAGATGAGAGGAGTGTTGGGGAGGGGTTGATAAGGATTGGATGCTCATGTGCACAGGCCATGTGTACACAGTCACCGTTCCAGACCCCAAGGAACATTCATCAATGGCCGTGATGCAGAAGGGATGAGAGATAGGTTCAGTAGGAAGTCCGAGTTGCACACAAAGCTGCCTGCTGAGCCATCCGGGTGTGGAAAAGGATAGAGAGAGTGAGTTTGGTTATGGTGCTGGAACGAGGGGGTTGGGGGAAGGTTAACAGATAGAAGGCCTCTCTTCCCTACCTCGTGGTGCTGTTTCTTAGACACAGTGGACATTTGATGTGTTGATGGTCCACTGCTCCACAAAAGGCGCACAGATTGTGTCTCCATTGTCATTCGTGCCCTTGGGGCAAGTTGGGAGCTCTGCCTAGTTGCCTGGGTTCTGGTGGCATTGCTGAGGAGGGCCCTGCAGCCTGAAATGGTTCTGGGGACAGAGCTGGGTGTCTGGCTGACAATCTGGAAGGTTGTTCCATATGACGCTTTTCAATACGGAGGGCCAGAGTGATGAGGCTTTCGAAATTTGTGGGTAGACAGCTCATCTTTCAAGTGCTCTGAGAGGCCATAATGGTAATGGGTCATCAGTGCTTCCACATTCCTTCTCCACCCCACCATGAGTGTCCTAAAGGGAAAAGAGGAATATCTCTCACTATTGTCTTCTTTCTGGTCTGAAATTCCTTTAGCTACGTTGTGCCCTGTTTATTCTTTGGTGTGGGAGCTGTCACTGTATTACAGTAACATTGGCAGCTCCCACAGGTTTGGATATGTAAAGGAGGCAATGTAAAGATTCCAGATCCTTCTTTGTCAGGGATCCGGAGATAATGGCCATTTTAGTAAGTCACTGCTGACTGATTGAAAATCAAAGAGCTGCAGACACAACGAGAGACAATATTAGAAACACTCAGGAGGTCAGGCAGTATTTGTGGAAAGATAGTGACAAAGAAGTACCTTTGATCTAAAGCATTATCCATTCCTCTTCCCACAGATGCTGCCTGACCTGTTCATGTTTCCAGCATTTTCCGTCTGCTGACTGATCCTTCACTATAACAGCAGTTATTTTCATCACTCCTTTGACACTGTTTATATGGAGAGAATGAGAAGAAGAGCTACTAAAAGTGTCATGTGTTATCAAAGGCATGCTGACAGACTCAATCCTGTGTCTTTGATTATACCAAATGGTGCTTGTAACAGGCACTTTCACAATTAAACAGTGCTGTCTGCATATGTACTGTACATAAAGCTTGATACTATCATAGTCCAGACCATGAAGTTCACGTTCCGGTTCACGGTCCAGTCCGTGGACTCCAGACTCCGGGTCTTCCGATTGTCCCTTCTTTCAGTTGGGCATAATCATAGGCACCTGATGCTCCTTTTGGGGCTGGGAATATAAATGGCCCTGGGTTCGAGTATGGGTGCTGGTTTGTCTTGTCAGTATTCCCTTGGAGCAACCTGCAGGTGGAAGACTAGAGCAGCCCTTCATGATCTCTAGGCCTGGTTGGAGGACCACCATTTCATGGAGCCTTATTGTCTCTAGTCGGAGCAGTCATCGTGGTATGGATTCAGCTGTTTCTGGGGCCAGCTGAGTGGCTGTCAGCCACTCTGAGCTAAATATGGATTTGGCTGTTTCTGTGGCCAGCCAAGGTTGCTGGCTGCCCCGAGACTTGGAGCCACCCGGATTGAGTTCCCTTCCTGTCCTTGTCTCTGTGGTCTAAGTCAGGCCATCCTTGCCATTACCCTGCAGTTGGATCTGTCCCTTCCTGTCCTCGCTTCTGTTGGGTAAGTCAGGCCGTCTTTGTTGATACCCTATGGTGGGATCTGTCCCTTCCTGTCCTTGCCTCTGTGGGGTAAGCCAGGTCATCTTTGCTGTTACCCTGAAGCTGGTCTGTTCCCTCCCCCTTTCCATCTGAATCCCTGATGGTTTCCTCGGTGGTTTACCTTGGCATTCATCCCGGCCCGGCATCCTAGGAAGGGGCCCAGTCCTGCAAAAGCATCCTGGCCCTGCATTCCAAGAAGGCGTTCCTCATCCTACCCAGCCGTTCCTTGTCCTGTCCAGGGAGGCCTTGAAGAATCGAAGCCTCATCCAGTCCTATAGCCACATCATGTCTTTGCCTAGTTGTGGGGTCTGAGCCTGAGTCAAGACCCAGGTTCTAGGTCCTTGTCCAGTCTCTGGCTCAGAGTCCTGTAGCCCAGCCTCGAGGAACCCAAGCCATGTCCAGTTCTGTAGCCACGAAATGTCCTCGCCTAGTTCCAGAGTCCGAGCCCCAGTCAAGACCCAAGTTCTGGGTCCTTGTCCAGTCTCTGGCTCGGAGTCCGAACCCAGTCTCCTAGCTCCCAGTTCTTTGTCCTGGTCCCGCCTTTCCTAGCCCAAGTCTATGTTCCTGTCCCAGCTCCTAGCCTGTGTCCAGTCCAGTTCCCAGTACTTCAGTGTCTGTGTCTTGCATTTAGGTCCGCCATCAACGCTCACCTTATGACAGGTACAGAATCAGATAATGACTGGTGCACATTGATCTGTAGAATTGAACATACTGCTTGCTGTTCAGATGACAAAGGTGCTTACTTTTTATATTTGATAATTAACTCTTCTGATCTCAGCAGGTTCTGCTACTTTTCTGTCTGCAGGTGTATCATAGAAACCACAGAAACCACAGAAAAACTACAGCACAGAAACAGGCCTTTTGGCCCTGCTTGGCTGTGTTGAACCATCTTCTGCCCAGTCCCACTGACCTGCACACGATCCACATCCCTCCATACACCTTCCATCCATGTATCTGTCCAATTTATTCTTAAATGTTAAAAAAGAACTCGCATTTACCACCTCGTCTGGCAGCTCATTCCACACTCCCACCACTCTCTGTGTGAAGAAGCCCCCCCCAATGTTCCCTCTAAACTTTTCCCCCCTCACCCTTAACCCATGTCCTCTGTTTTTTTTCTCCCCTTGCCTCAGTGGAAAAAGCCTGCTTGCATTCACTCTATCTATACCCATCATAATTTTATATACCTCTATCAAATCTCCCCTCATTCTTCTACGCTCCAGGGAATAAAGTCGTAACCTATTCAACCTTTCTCTGTAACTGAGTTTTTCAAGTCCCGGCAACATCCTTGTAAACCTTCTCTGCACTCTTTCAACTTATTAATATCCTTCCTGTAATTTGGTGACCAAAACTGAACACAATACTCCAGATTCGGCCTTACCAATGCCTTATACAAACTCATCATAACATTCCAGCTCTTATACTCAATACTTTGATTAATAAAGGCCAACGTACCAAAAGCTCTCTTTACGACTTCATCTACCTGTGACGCCATTTTCAGGGAATTTTGTATCTGTATTCCCAGATCCCTCTGTTCTACTGCACTCCTCAGTGCCTTACCATTTACCCTGTATGTTCTACCTTGGTTAATCCTTCCAAAGTGCAATATCTCACACTTGTCTGTATTAACCTCCATCTGCCATTTTTCAGCCCATCTTTCCAGCTGGTCCAAATCCCTCTGCAAGCTTTGAAAACCTTCCTCACTGTCTACTACACCTCCAATCTTTGTATCATCAGCAAATTTGCAGATCCAATTTACCACATTATCATCCAGATCATTGATATAGATGACAAATAACAATGGACCCAGCACTGATCCCTGTGGCACACCACTAGTCACAGGCCTCCACTCGGAGAAGCAATTCTCTACTACCACTCTTTGGCTTCTTCCATTGAGCCAATGTCTAATCCAATTTACCACCTCTCCATTTATACCTAGCCACTGAATTTTCCTAACTAACCTCCCATGCGGGACCTTGTCAAAGGCCTTACTGAAGTCCATGTAGACAACATCCACTGCCTTCCCTTCATCCACTTTCCTGGTAACCTCCTCGAAAAACTCCAATAGATTGGTCAAACATGACCTACCACGCACAAAGCCATGTTGACTCTCCCTAATAAGTCTCTGTCTATCCAAATGCTTGTAGATTCTGTCACTTAGTACTCCCTCCAATAACTTACCCACTACCGACGTCAAATTTACCAGCCTATAATTTCCCAGATTACTTTTCGATCCTTTCTTAAACAACAGGACAACATGAGCCATTCTCCAATCCTCCAGCACCTCACCCGCAGACACCAACATTTCAAATATATCTGCCAGGGCCCCTGCAATTTCAACACTAATCTCCTTCAAGGTCCAAGGGAATACCCTGTCAGGTCCTGGGGATTTATCCATTTTAATTTGCCTCAAGATAGCAAGCACCTCCTCCTTTTCAATCTGTACAGTTTCCATGATCCCACTACTTGTTTCCCTTAATTTCATAAACTTCATGCCAGTTTCCTTAGTAAATACAGGTGCAAACAACCTATTTAAGATCTCCCCCATTTCTTTTGGTTCCACACATTGCCGATCACTCTGATCTTCAAGAGGACCAATTTTATCCCTTACAATCCCTTTGCTCTTAATATACCTGTAAAAACTCTTTGAATTATCCTTCACTTTGACTGCCAAGGCAACCTCATGTCTTCTTTTAGCCCTCCTGATTTCCTTTTTAAGTATTTTCTTGCACTTTTTATACTCCTCAAGCACCTTATTTACTCCCTGTTTCCTATACATGTCATACAACTCTCTCTTCTTCTTTATCAGAGTTGCAATATCCCTTGAGAACCAAGGTTCCTTATTCCTATTCACTTTGCCTTTAATCCTGACAGGAACATACAAGCTCTGCACTCTCAAAATTTCTCCTTTGAAGGCTTCCCACTTACCAATCACATCCTTGCCAGAGAACAACCTGTCCCAATCCACGCTTTTTAGATCCTTTCTCATTTCTTCAAATTTGGCCTTCTTCCAGTTTAGAACCTCAACCTTAGGATCTGATCTATCTTTATACATGATCAAGTTGAAACTAATGGTGTTATGATCACTGGAACCAAAGTGCTTCCCTACACACTCTTCCGTCACTTGTCCTAAGTCGTTTCCTAATAGGAGATCTAATATCTCATCCCCTCTAGTTGGTACCTCTATATATTGATTTAGAAAACTTTCCTGAACACATTTTACAAACTCTAACCCATCTGGACCCCTAACAGTATGGGAGTCCCAATCAATATGTGGAAAATTAAAATCCCCTACCACCACAACTTTATGTTTCCTGCAGTTGCCTGCTATCTCTCTGCAGATTTTAATCAATCGGGTACATATCTTCATCTTTTCCTCGTAAACAACAGACCGGCCTACTTTCACTTGATCTTCTCCTCCATTCTCACTTCCCCTTTAAGTAAGTCTGTCACGGAAGATTAGAATTATATAACCAAATACCAAATAACTAAATTTAACCCCAGACACAGCCTCAAAATACAGGGGTGTTCTTTTAGAACAGAGATGAGGAAGTATTTCTTTAGACAGAGGTTGGTAAATTTGTGCAAGTCTTTGCCACAGGCAGCTGTGGAGACCAAGTCTTTATGTATATTTAAGGCAGAGATTGATAGATTCTTGATTGGTCAGAACATGAAGGGATACGAGGAGAAAGCAGGAGATTGGGGCTGAGAGGAAAATTGGATCGGCCATGATGAGATGGTGGAGAGACTTGATGGGCCAAATGGCCTAGTTCTACTCCTATACCTTATGGTCTTATAGTTAAATGAAACAACATTCCTCTGGACCATGGTGCACCCACAAAACATTTATCATACATAGCACTTTAAACAAAATATTACCACAAATAAGTAAATAAAATATGTTAATAATTCAAAGGCAGACTACAGGTAAACAGTAAACAACTGCAAAATCTATGGATTGTGGAAACTCCAAGGGTATGAGCATTGATTAGAACTCAGATTAGAGCTATACACAATCTACAGTTGAAGTCAGAAGTTTACATACACCTTAGCCAAATACAATTAAACTCAGTTTTTCACAATCTCTGACATTTAATCCTAGAAAATATTCCCTGTTTTAGGTCAGTTAGGATCACTACTTTATGTTAAGAATGTGAAATGTCAGGATAATAGTAGAGAGAATGATTTATTTCAGCTTTTATTTCTTTCATCACTTTCCCAGTGGGTCAGAAGTTTACATACACTTTGTCAGTATTTGGTAGCATTGCCTTTAAATTGTTTAACTTGGGTCAAACGTTTTGGGTTGCCTTCCACAACCTTCTCACAGTAAATTGCTGGAATTTTGTTCCATTCCTCCAGACATAACTGGTGTAACTGAGTCAGGGTTTGTAGGCCAGTTCCATCATGAGCACAACTCTCCCTGCCATAAACCACATCTTCAAGAGGTGGTGCTTCAGGACATTCAGGACATGATTCTTTGGATTACTACCATTGCAGAGGAGAGACAGGAGCCTGATGATCCACACTCAGCATTTTAAGAACAGCTCCTCCCCCTCTGACTGTTTCAAAAACCCATTATTTGTATTTTGTACTATTTATTTATTTTGTAATTCATAATAATTTTTGTATTGTACTGTACAGCTACCACAAAACAACAGATTTCATGACATGTATAGTGCCTGTAAAAAAAATATTCACCTCTTCCTCATCACCACCCCCCCCCCAGAAGTTTTCATGTTTTCTTGTTCTACAAGATTGAATCATAGTGGATTTAACCTGGCTTTTTGACATTGATCAACAAAAAATGACTCTTTTGTGTCAAAGTGAAAACAGATCTCTACAAAGTGATCTAAATTACCTTTTTGCCATGCTCAGCTTTCTAACATAATAGCTGACACTTCTAAATACCAAAGATATGATTTTGAGTAAATTAAACCTCCAACTAGTATACTTTGTTCAGCTTTTTGTAAACGGGGGCCAGTCTTTAGTTTTTCATGTAAATGGCAAGCAGTAATCAGTCTGAAGTTAAGGGGACTGCTTTGCAAACAGACAGCACTGTCTATAGAGCACAGATTACTGGGCCACAGCATGAGGCTGATTGCAGTGTCAGACAATGGAAAATTGTTAATTGGGCTTGTATAAAACCAGAAAACAGTGGCTGAGTTATTTAGCTCGAGGAAGTTTACAGACCAGATGGGTGCCATCACTTAGAACATCAAATAACTGATCTATCAATAGTTGGAAGATTTGTGTACTCAGAGAGTCAGGCTTCACAACATTAATTGTGGGTGTATGGGATATCTGTCGTCAGAAGCTTTTAGACGATCTGTGTGAAAAGTTATCTGAAAAAATATTATTAGTGTGTGAAGTCACCCTAGTACTAAAAAGCTGTATAAATGTAAGCTAGCAGCTAGGCTTGTTAGGAATGGTTAAGGAACATCAAGAAAAATGACAGAAAGACTGGTGAACTATTGTACAATCCATTCCTCTGCCTTTGATTTCTGCAATGGATGATTTGATCATCTGAAACGTGGTATGTCATTTTAGATTATAGGAAGTGTACCTGTGTTTTGAAAATCTTTCATGTTTTAGAAATCATTTGTAATTTGGAAATCTTTCATAAGATGGAAAACTTCTAAGTTTCAAATGCATTCTAATGACTTTATTTAACTTGAAGCATGTATCACTAAAAAACAAATGAACTCTGCTAAAACAACTCCGTTAGCTGAAAGAATCTCCTCCTTGGTAGGGAGGCTGGACCCACTGTTCAAATGTTGGCTACTGACAGCAAAGTTCACTATGGAGTTTAAACAGGAAGTGATCTAGCCTTTGAAGAGTAGGCGGCTACAGTATAACCCCCCCCCCCCTTTAATGAGAAGACCCATAGCTATTTATATCAGATAGGGCTTAAGGTCTTTGTCAGAGCTTAAAACTTTGCAGACAGCAAACCCTATACTATCACAATTCTACAATTTATTCTTGGCATGAGGGCTTTGATCATAATCCAATATTTAGCATCAGGCTGTAGTTATGTTGAAAAGGTGATTGGGTAATTTATTCTTGATCTGTGTAGTGAGTCCTGTCTTGAAAGTTTACAATGGTGAGAAAAATGACAATGTTTGACTCAGTTAAGAGGGTAAGAGACTTAGAGAGAAGTTTGAAGTTGGTGGTGTTCACTGGTCTGTTGGCCCTTCCCATTCAGTTAATGCAGTTTAATTGAATGGTATCTGCTGACAAAGGAGTGTAGGCAAAGATACTGCAGTGTGTTTCATAGTAGACACTCCAATTGACTCTAAAGGGAATGGATATTTGGAACGGTGAATGAGATGCTGATGATCAACCAAAAGCAGCATTGTCCATTAACCAGAATCTGTTTGCAATGATTACTGATTATGTAAAACTAAAGTCAGTGTTAAACAGCACAGAAATGGCTCATCATATCCATGCCAACCTTTTTGCCCATTTATTCTAATCTTGTATGCCTGCATATGGTCTACATGAGCCTTGCTTATGTAAATGCCTGTCAAATACAATGGGAAGATGGCGGTGCATTTGAACACAGCGGCCTCTTGGGGACCAACCAAAGGTGCATTTTTCTCTTTGAAAAGTGGCCAGTGAGTGAGTGGGCCAGTGAAGGAGTGGAGCTTTGAGGCTTTGACGAGAAGAGGCAGAGGATGAGAATGTTCCCAGTTAGTCTTTACAATGCCTGCTGAGACAGTGATGTGCCTCTCATGTGAGATGTGGCAGTCTTGGGGGAACACCCCTCTCCTGCAGAGTCACATCTGCCAGAAGTGCATACAGCTGGGCAATCTGGAAGACAATGTAAGGAATCTGGAGCAGAAGCTGGATGACCTTTGACTCATAAGGGAGAATGAGGCAGTCACAGATGAGAGCTACAGGGAGGTAGTCACACCTAGGCTGCTGGAAGCAGGTCGTTGGGTGACAGTCAGAGGGGGGAAAGCGAAGGTGAGCAGACAGGTAGTGCAGAGCACCCCTGTAGTCATTCCCCTGAATAATAAGTTTACCATCCTGGATACTGTTGGCGGGGACGAGCGACCAGGTGTGAGCCACGGTGGCAGGGCCTCCGGCACTGAGTCTGACCCCGTGGTGCAGAAGGTTGGGACGGAGAAGAGGAGGGCTGTCGTCATTGGAGACTCTATAGTCAGGGGAGCAGACAGGAGATTTTGTGGACCTGAGAAGGACACCCGCATGGTTTGTTGCCTCCCAGGTGCCAGGGTCCGGGATATCTCTGACCGGGTGCACGACATCCTGATACGAGAGGGAAAGCAGCCAGAAGTCGTGATACATGTTGGTACCAATGACATAGGCAGGAAGAAGGATGAAGTCCTGAAGTGTGAGTTTCAGGAACTAGGCAGAAGACTGAAGAACAGGACCTCAAGGGTGACGTTTTCAGGATTGCTGCCAGTGCTACGTGACAGTGATGGTAAGAATTGGAGGAGATGGCAGCTGAATGCGTGGCTGAGGAGTTGGTGCAGGGAGCAGGGTTTTAGATTTTTGGATCATTGGGATCTCTTCTGGGGAAGGTGGGACCTGTACAGATTGGATGGGTTGCACCTGAACTTGAGGGGGAGCAATATCGTTGCAGGTAATTTTGCTAGCATGGTTCGGGAGGGTTTAAACTAATTTGCAAGGGGGATGGGACCCGGAGCGATAGAGCAGTGAAAGAAGTGCATGGAGTAAAGCCAGATCTAACATATAGAGAGTCTTTGAGGAAAGCGAAGCAGAATAAACGGTGTAAAGGTAGTAAGGCAGAAGGGCTGAAGTGTGTGTATCTCAATGCAAGAAGCATCAGGAACAAAGGTTAAGAACTGAGATCTTGGATACATACATGGAATTATGGTGTAGTGGCTATTACAGAGAATTGGCTGGCACCAGGGCAGGAATGGATTCTCAATATTCCCGGATTTCAGTGCTTTAAAAGGGATAGAGAGGGGGTGAAAGGGAGGAGGGCTGGCATTACTGATCAGGGATACTATTACAGCTACAGAAAGGGTGGGTAATGTAGCAGGATCCTCTTTTGAGTCAGTATGGGTGGAAGTCAGGAACAGGAAGGGAGCAGTTACTCTATTGGGGGTATTCTATAGGCCCCCTGATAGCAGCAGAGATACAGAGGAGCAGATTGGGAGGCAGATTTTGGAAAGGAGCAAAAATAACAGTGTTGTTATCATGAGTGACTTTAACTTCCCTAATATTGATTGGCACCTGATTAGTTCCAAGGGTTTAGATGGGGCAGAGTCTGTTAAGTGTGTCCAGGACGGATTCCTGGCACAGTATGTGGACAGGCCGACCAGGGGAATGCCATACTAGATCTAGTACTAGGTAATGAACCGGGTCAGGTCACAGATCTCTCAGTGGGTGAGCATCTGGGGGACAGTGACCACCGCTCCCTGGCCTTTAGCATTATCATGGAAAAGGATAGAATCAGAGAGGACAGGAAAATTTTTAATTGGGGAAGGGCAAATTATGAGGCTATAAGGCTAGAACTTGCAGGTGTGAATTGGGATGATGTTTTTGCAGGGAAATGTACTATGGACATGTGGTCGATGTTTAGCGATCTCTTGCAGGATATTAGGGATAAATTTGTCCCAGTGAGGAAGATAAAGAATGGTAGGATGAATGAACCATGGGTGACAAGTGAGGTGGAAAATCTAGTCAGGTGGAAGAAGGCAGCATACGTGAGGTTTAGGAAGCAAGGATCAGATGGGTCTATTGAGGAATATAGGGAAGCAAGAAAGGAGCTTAAGAAGGGGCTGAGAAGAGCAAGAAGGGGGCATGAGAAGGCCTTGGCGAGTAGGGTAAGGGAATACCCCAAGGCATTCTTCAATCATGTGAAGAACAAAAGGATGACAGGAGTGAAGGTAGGACCAATTAGGGATAAAGGTGGGAAGATGTGCCTGGAGGCTGTGGAAGTGAGCGAGGTCCTCAATGAATACTTCTCTTCGGTATTCACCAATGAGAGGGAACTTGATGGTGAAGACAATATGAGTGAGGTTGATGTTCTGGAGCATGTTGATATTAAGGGAGAGGAGGTGTTGGAGTTGTTAAAATACATTAGGATGGATAAGTCCCCGGGACCTGATGGAATATTCCCCAGGCTGCTCCACGAGGTGAGGGAAGACATTGCTGAGCCTCTGGTTAGGATCTTTATGTCCTCGTTGTCCACGGGCATGGTACCGGAGGATTGGAGGGAGGCAAATGTTGTCCCCTTGTTCAAAAAAGGTAGTAGGGATAGTCCGGGTAATTATAGACCAGTGAGACTTACGTCTGTGGTGGGAAAGCTGTTGGAAAAGATTCCTAGAGATAGGATCTATGGGCATTTAGAGAATCATGGTCTGATCAGGGACAGTCAGCACGGCTTTGTGAAGGGCAGATCGTGTCTAACAAGCCTGATAGAGTTCTTTTAGGAGGTGAGGCATATAGATGAGGGTAGTGCAGTGGATGTGATCTATATGGATTTTAGTAAGGCATTTGACAAGGTTCCACATGGTAGGCTTATTCAGAAAGTCAGAAGGCATGGGATCCAGGGAAGTTTGGACAGATGGATTCAGAATTGACTTGCCTGCTGAAGGCAGAGGGTCGTGGTGGAGGGAGTACATTCAGTTTGGAGGATTGTGATGAGTGGTGTCCCACAAGGATCTGTTCTGAGACCTCTACTTTTCTTGGTTTTTATTAACGACCTGTATGTGGGGGTAGAGGGGTGGTTTGGCAAGTTTACAGATGATACAAAGGTTGGTGGTGTTGTAGATAGTGTAGTGGATTGTCGAAGATTGCAGAGAGACATTGATAGGTTGCAGAAGTGGGCTGAGAAGTGGCAGATGGGGTTCACCCCGGAGAAGTGTGAGGTGGTACACTTTGGAAGGACAAACTCCAAGGCAGAGTACAAAGTAAATGGCAGGATACTTGGTAGTGTGGAGCAGCAGAGGGATCTGGGGGTAACGTATCTATAGATCCCTGAAAGTTGCCTCACAGGTGGATAGGGTAGTTAAGAAAGGTTATGGGGTGTTAGCTTTCATCAGTTCAGGGATAGAGTTTAAGAGTTGCGATGTAATGATGCAGCTCTTTAAATCTCCGGTTAAGCCACAATTGGAGTACTGTGTCCATTTCTGGTCGCTTCACTATAGGAAGGATGTGGAAGCATTGGAAAGGGTACAGAGGAGGATTTACCAGGATGCTGCCTGGTTTAGAGAGTATGCATTACGATCAGAGATTAAGGGAGCTAGGGCTTTACTCTTTGGAGAGGAAAAGGATGAGAGGAGACATGATAGAGGTGTACAAGATATTAAGAGGAATAGATAGAGTGGATAGCCAGCGCCTCTTCCCCAGGGCACCACTGCTCAATACAAGAGGATATGGCTTTAAGGTAAGGGTAGGAAGTTCAGGGAGGATATTAGAGGAAGGTTTTTTACTCAGAGAGTGGTTGGTGCGTGGAATGCACTGCCTGAATCAGTGGTAGAGGCAGATACACTCATGAAGTTTAAGAGACGACTAGACAGGTATATGGAGGAATTTAAGTTGGGGGGTTATATGGGAGACAGGGTTTGAGGGTAGGCACAACATTGTGGGTTGAAGGGCCTGTACTGTGCTGTACTGTTCTATGTTCTATGTTTTATGTTAAAATTGCACTCCAAGAACAATGGGTACTGCAGATCTACCACCTCAGTGATCTGTTGTTTGGAGCTGCTGGCCAGGGTGCTGAAGGAGCCAGCAGACAAGTCGGAGAAGGAGAAGCTGGTGCTTGACTGGGAGAAAGAGAAGCCAGTGCTCAGCCAGGAGAAGGAGAATCTGGCATTTGCCCAGGAGGAGACCCCAGAGGACAGCTGTGAGCAGGAGAAGCTAGCACTTAGCTGGAAGAAGGAGAAGCTGGCAGATAGCAAGGAGGAGGAGAAGCTGGCAGATGGGCTGGAGATGGTGAAGCCAGTGCTTGGCCTGGAGAAGGGGAAGCCGATGGACGGGCTGGAGAAGGTTTGGAGGAGCTGACCTGGGTGCAGACCATGTTGCTGCGGGCTACTCAAAGACATTGAAGTTGGTGCATGATAGCTGCATGCAGTGTAACCGTGAGTGACTGTCTTGGAAGTTTCTCTTGCGATTGCAAAGCTCTGTTGGACATTGTCAATGTAAGATACCGCAGACTTGTTTCCATTGTTTAGTGGTGAGACAGGTGGCAAGGCAGCAACATGGCATCAGTTGTAGCAAGGACAAGGCAACCAGGCTTGCCTGATGCTGCAGTCAGGTGAGATGACGCTGGAGGTGGTATAGCATGGAGTCTGTGCTCAGTTGGCAGCTGACATCTTTCATCAGTGCTGCCATCCAGTGTTCAATATGAAGAAAAACAGGCCAGTCTGCTGGGAGCTGTACCATCTATTCACATGTCATTCAGAGACTTGGACTATACGTGTGTTTTCTTGCATAATGATGTGTGTGCATGTTTTTTTTTCTCTCTCTCTCGCTACTTTCAATGTATGTTGTGCACCTCAGCCCCAGAGGAATGCTGTCTTGTTCGACTGTGTCCATGTATAGTCTGAATAATAATTAAACTTGATTCGATTGGATTGTATCTGACTCCATCACTACTTCTGGCAGTGAGTTCCAGGTGTCAACCACAGATGTGTAAAACAACCTTCCCCTCAAAACTGCTTTAAACCCCTATTTCCTCACCTTAGTCTTATGCCTTCTTATTTTTCATAAAATTACCCTTTACTTTCAGGAAGATTTTAACCTCCATGAGGTATCTAGGTTTCTATTTTTTAATAGTTATGAAAAATAATAACTCCTTTATTTATGAATCCTTGTAACTATAGGAATATCTTCTGCTAGTTATATTATTTGTAAAATATTGCTATTAACAATTATACAGAGAATTGTAGTGATTTGAGGGGCTATATATCAAAAGTTGTGCCAAAAATGAGAACACTGCATTTTATCTTTACTGTACGGATTGTGTAATGTTAAAACTACATACAGGTGGCCAAGTGCTGGACCTACACCAAGGCAATGCCAAAAGAATTCAGACAATATTTCATTCTATGGAAAGACAAAAGCATATGATTGGAAGTTGACCTTTTTGACATCCCAATAAAAGTAGCACTTCAATTTATATTGTATCATTCAGGACTTCAGGATGCTTCAAAGCACTTTGCAGTAAATAAAATTATTTTGGAAGTTTAGTCTCTGTCGTAATGTAAAAATCATTGGATAAAATGAAAGATTTGATTCAAGAAAAATACATTGCTCATATCATAGCATAATAAACATAGCATTTTGAAGTGTAATCCCAGATGTGGCACAGTCAGTGCCAAAGTTTGATCTGATCCAATCAGAATAGGAAATCAGAGGCCAAAGTTCTGTTGATATCTGAATCCTTTCAAATGTACCATTGGCAGACTGAATCTAGAGGAATCCTTTCAATCTGTGCCACATCACCTAACCAAAACGAAACGAGTAAAGTAATTTATTATAGTTTGAATTCCAGAGTCATTTAAGATTTGGGTTAGAAGTGATCCCAATGGTCTGGAACATCTGTTCACGATTGTTTTCTTTACTTCTGTGGTCTGCATTTTTTATCAAAGATCACAACAGGCAGCTGCTCACTGAACATGGCACTCGCATGGCATGTTTCAAGATTTTTTATTGTTGAAATTCCATTCTCAAATTAAATATTTCAAACACTGCAGGCAGGATTTTGATCTTTAGAAAAGAAAGTGAAGTTTTGATCTTCAAACCAGAAATATTTCAAAAACATTTTTGAGTGACTCTACAAGGACACTTCTATTTATATTTATGGATTATAATATAAATTTGCACAGCATACAACAGGAGCAGGCCATTAAGAAATATAGTTTAACAGTTTCCTTGTCAGCAAATTCTAATATCTGTTTCTGTGTCTCATGTATTCCCACTCATAGATGTGATAAAAATATTTTAAGTGATCTACAAAAGGATTTTTTTTAATGAAAGGTTTTATGGTGCCAGCAGGCACCCCTTTACAATGGCTTTCTTCCAACCAGACCACCTTTGATATTTTGCAAGACACTCATTTTTCACAGTCTCTAAAGGGTGACAGCATTAAAGCAATATTTTTTTGGACTATCACTGGTATCACAAATCAAAAGGGGAAATCAGTCATCGAAATAGCAGTCCAGTTTCTAACTGCTTTCCTTAATCACAATGTCATTAAGCTACTGAGAATGATGAACTTCCTTCCAGATCTATTTGTAATTGGTCACAGTTCTCCAAGGGTCGGTGACATTCCTGCCCTGTAGAGTTAGTGCTGAGTCCCCTGAGATCAGTGTATTTGCTTCAACAAAACAAATCTCTTCGGTGATCTTCCAGAAACTGTACTTTTTCATTTAAGACCTAAGGGAAAATTCTCTTCCATCGTGACTTTGTATAATCTGGACTGTGAGGTATGTCAATATGACCTGCTCTTCATTGTGTTTCCAATTTCTTGCTGCGGCGGGACTTGGCACTGAATTTGTAGAAGGGAACCTGTTCTTTGGCTGTCTTTCCATGTTTGCCTGCACCTCCTGGCCCTTCTAGCAATTTATCTGCTGTTGCGAGTAAAGATTTTTTTTTAATTTGTCTGCTCATGGAGGCTTGCATTTCTGATCCAGATGAAAAAGAACCTCTCAAACTTTCACTCAGATTCTGTTTGGGACCTGATGAGAAGGCTGTGTTTCATTTGACTGATTCTTTTCTAAAGGTCTTTAGACTCATATTTTTTGAACGCAGTCATTGATCTGCCCCATTTATCCTTGATCAGCCTCTCTGTGTCAGGACTAAATGAGAATGACAGCCCACTCCATGTTCTTCTTTCACAATTCGAGAACAATTACTTTTTCCTCTATAGATCAAATCACCTGTAACCAATTCAGGCTCTGAGAATAGATTCAACCTCATACCATGTCTCTTACTGTACAGCCTGAATCACTCAACAAACACTGGATTATTACACCACCCTTTGTTATCAATCTCTTGCACCAATTACTAAGAGATCAAAATACTTATCACCATGTTGAATGTTTAAAGTTCAGGACCCTTGACAACCCATGATCTTGAAGTCATTTTGCCAATACATGTTGGCTACTTTTCTATGCTGAGACTACACCATATCTTTATGAGGTATATACCTACAAACTTCATATTACTCCATGGAGGGCCTGATAGCAATATCCTTGTGCACATAAATGGTTTTCCCACAGAAATTTATCCAGCCCAGAGATCTCAACAAATTGCAGCTTCTTTATTCATGGGTAAATAGTCCCCAAGTCTGTCAGGGCTTCACATTTTCACCCTCCTGATGAAATCTTCATGGCTGAGCTACTCGTCAGGATTAGAAAGAAGTCTGATCCTGCAAGCACCAAGCAGTAAAGGAGAGGCTAAGCCCATTGGATATTACCACTGTATAATGCCTTCCAAGGTTCAGAACAATCTGAGCAAGTTCCTAACTGAGATGCGAGCCATTCAGGCAGCAATGAAGGAGGAGATCATTGGTGCTAGTCGGATACTCGTGAGGAAGTGCTGAAGTGAATGAAGAAGGCAAGCACAACATCGCAGAGGCTTGTGAATTTGTGTAAGATCACTGATTAAACAAGGGAGCTGACATTACATGCAAATGCCTCAACAACAAGTTTTGAAATTATGCACAACGATTTCCTTTACCATGACCTTAACTTTCGTTTAATCAGTTTTGGCTGCATTGTCCTGCTCTGTTAATCAGGGCCGACTGTTGATCACTACCTATTTCACTATTTATCCTAATATAAAGACCAATATGTCATTTGCTGTGGGTCTTTACCTTCATGTTCACTGTCCACCCTCTGCTGAAATTTCACTGGTGCAGCGTTGCTTTCAAATATCCTTCTCCAATAATATCTATGAATGATGTGATGAAATATGTTACGTAAATTCTCCTCCAGCTCTACATGCCAGAACCCATTCCTTTCCATCAAGTATAATGAAAAGTTTTACTCTACTTGGGGTTAACAAGATATTATCTATTTTCTTAATAGTGTAGTAGTTCCTCCTTAGAGCTTCAATGAGACAGTATGGATAGGTAGTTTCAGTTAAAGATACCTAACTCATGGTGAACTAAAATTTCTTTATATTTGGTATTTTGTAAATCAGGTTTTACTAGAGAATAGCTAAGTTATAGTTTGGTTATCCTCTGCTACTTAATTTACTTGTTAGCTATGTTCCTTATGCCTTACTGTTCCAAATCTCTGGATCAGTGATTTCATCCAGAAGAAAACATTGAACAGAACACATTCTTCAAGTTAGTCTCTGCCACATTCTCCATGGCTCCACAGCTGATTTTAAAAGCAAATCTTCTGGCTGCAGCTTAGCTTGGCTTGTGGAATGCATGGCTCCCTGCCACCTGCTCCTATGTATGCAAAAAATGACCTAACCCCAAATTGCCTCATCGTCTATTGTCCTACAGACTACTATATTTTGGCTGCAATTTATCGTTCACAATATGATTTCCAGCTGCTCTGCTGGTATTATTGAATATATTATTAGCCCCAGTGTGGCTTTGATGCATCCAGACAACACTGATTTTAAGACTTTTGGTCTAACTATGTGCCTCCTGGCTTGCTATGTTTTAGCTCAGTCTAGTTTTTCATTGTCCTTGTGTCACCCAAGGTTTCTGCACTCTACTGCAGTCTGGTTGGAAACTTTCTCAGCTGCCTGCACATAAGTGTTCCATGTTCAGCCATGATGACATCACTTTCTCCTCCGAACGAAAACTATATCTTAGTTTACAACTGTCAGGTCAAGATATCATCATTAGTTATGATACCTAGTTATGATCATCATTTAATTTGTATATTTTCTGACAAGTTTTGATTCATAAAACTTAAATTTAGTGAATGCATATATGTATATAAATCAATTGAAGAAAGGCAAGCAAATTAAATGACCATTAGTTTTTATTTATTGGTAAGACCTCATGTTGGCAAGTTCATTTCATCCAAATTATCATTAGTGGTGCAGTGGACAACCTATAAGTAATAGATCAGATATTCCGTGAGTGCTTTTCTTACTTCCCACAAGGGTGCTGTGATATTTTCCTATCTTTAAATCCTGACAATTTATCAGTAATGATCATAAACCTGCTATTTTAGGGATTATTTTGCCAGTTGAACAAAGCAAATCTTTTACCTAATCCCTGAAATACCTTGCATCCATCAACAACTGAGGATATGACTACTGATAAGCAAGATGAATAATGAGATCAAAAACCAAACTGCTGGAGGAGCTCAGCAGGTCAGGCAGCATCTGTAAGGAAATGTTTCCAGTTAAGACCCTTCATCTCAGTTCCAGCACCTGTAATCTCTTATGTCTCTCAATAATGAAATCCCTTGTTTGCTTTCTTCCCTGTCTTGGTGATCAACTGCATATTGAACTAGATAATAGCGCCAATGCAGTTTCCATTATCTATTTCCACTGACAGGAGAGAGATATAGGTGAAACAAAATCCTCTGCAGGCCCTCTAAATCAGGATTGATGTGAAGTACTTATCACAAGCAATCTTTAATGATTTGCTGGGTCATTGTTTCTAGCAGCACTTTAATTCCTTTGCCAGGGTGGTGTTTTGTGTGTAGCACAAAACCTAAACCCGCTCAAAGGCTTTTCACAGCAAAAAAATCACCAATTTTATGTTTACCTTTTATATGTTAGAGAAGGCCTGTTACCAACTTTGCTGATATCAGTGTGTGATTGCACAGAAACAGTGACAGGAGGGTAGAGTCACCTTCAGAGGACGTGGATCGACAAGTGTTAAAGGACTTGTCACTCTGTGAATATTTTTCACTACAGTTCGATGAATCCCTGGGTGTAATGCCAACAGCTCAGCTTGTTGTATTTGTCAGAATGGCTTTCCAGGATTTTACAACAAAGGAGGACTTCCTCACTTTTTTGCACTTATAGGAGAGAACTGTGCCGTAATGGCCCTGATTTTCCTGACTTCCTGGATTATCACTGTGTGGTTCATCAGCAGGCCTTGGCTGGGAAGGTCATGGACTTCTCTCATGTAATGACACTGGTGGTCAAACTGATAAACTTGATTCGAGCAAAAGCGCTTCAGCACCGCTTATTCAAGGTGTTATTGGATGAGCTCGATGCTGCTTACGGAGACATAATTCTTCATGCTGATGTTCGGTGGTTGAGTCGCGGCAAAGTGCTGCAACGATTTCTTGACTTGCTGCCTGAGATGAAGACTTCTCTGTCGATAAGAAATGAGGAGCACGAGGAACTGTCAGATGACGCATGGCTACTGGATTTAGGGTTTCTGACAGACCTAATGGCTAAATTAACCACACTTAACAACGAGCTCATGGAAAAAGACCGACACTGCCCCACATGATAAGCGCAGTAAATGCATTTAAGGCCAAGCTCGGTGTTTGGATTTGAAATTTAAAGAATGGGAGGCTGACACACTTTCCCAACTTGGAAAAAATGTTACAGGCCATCAAGGAAAAAAAATGCTTTTCGCCCTGAGCAGTACTGTGCTTACCTAGATAAACTGGCAATAGAGTTTGATCGGCAGTTTGGGGAGTTAAACGTCATGAAAGATATTGCTGCATTTATTTCGTACCCATTTCTGCCGATCGATATAGAACAGATAGCAGCCAAATTCCAACAAGTACTTGGTGTGCCAAGTGATATTGAAATGGAAATAATTGATTTACAAAATGACATTGAGCTTAAAGCAAGATCAAGGAACGGTGATTTTTGGGGGCTTGTCAGCAGGGAGAAGTTTCCTCACCTCACCACATGTGCACTAAAAGTCAGTGCCTACTTCAGGTCAACTTATCTGTGTGAAATTGCATTTTCACAGATGAAAATTATTAAATCTAAGTACAGGAGCTGTCTTACCGACAGACACCTCACAGACTGTCTCAGACTGGCTGTCTGTAGTCATGAGCCAAATTTCAGGGAACTAGCAGAAATTATTCAGCCCCAGTCATCACACTGAGTGCAACAGTCAATTTTTATTCATTTATTTTTCGTGTTGACATAAAATTAAACAATGAAACTTAGAATTAAAGGTGAGAAGTATTGTAATATTCTTAAAAAAAGACAGCTATGGCCTGTTTGATATGCTAGTTACAGTGTTTTCTTGGCTGAATTAATTTGAAAGTTTAACAAAAGCATTTTATGTAATTCAAATACAATTAGCCAAGAGGTATTGTTACAGCTTTATAGGGACCAGGTCAGATCCCACTTGGAGTACTGTGCTCAATTCTGGTCACCTCACTACAGGAAGAATGTGGAAACCATAGAAAGGGTGCAGAGGAGATTTACAAGGATGTTGCCTGGATTGGGGAGCATTCCTTATGAGAATAGGTTGAATGAAATTGGTCTTTTTCCCTTGGAGCGATGGAGGATGAGAGGTGACCTGACAGAGGTGTCTAAGATGATGAGAGGCATTGATTGTGTGGATAGTCAGAGGCTTTTTCCCAGGGCTGAAATGGATAACATGAGAGGGCACAGTTTAATGTGCTTGGAAGCAGGTACAGAGTACATGTCAGGGATAAGTTTTTTATGCAGAGAGTGGTGAGTGCATGGAATGGGCTGCTGGTGACAGTGGTGGAGGCGGATACAATAGGGTCTTTTAAGAGACTCTTGGATAGGTACATGGAGCTTAGAAAAATAGAGGGCTATGGGTAACCCTAGATAATTTCTAAAGTAAGTACATGTTCAGCACAGCATTGTGGGCCAAAGGGCCTGTATTCTGCTGTAGGTTTTCTATGTTTCTAATAGTCTGCACTATTGTTCCTTTTACCAAAATGCATTATTGACACTGTATTCCATCTGCCTCTTTTTTGCCCATACTTCCAATTTGTCTAAGTCATGCTGCAATTGTACTGCTTCCTCAGCACTACCTACCCCTCCAGCTATCATCTTTTGCAGCCTTGTGATCCTGAGCATTGAAGGCTTGCTACCAGGCTGTGATACAACTTACTTACATCCATGAAAGTTGTGTTTTTGGGGTGACATGCCAACATCTCTTCAAACTCCTAACAGGGTTTGAGGGCAACTGGTATGCCTTCCTCATGATTACATCAATGTGTTGGGCTCAGGAAAGATCCATCAAAATATTGACACCCAAGAACTCAAAGCTGCTCACTCTTTCCACCTCTGATCCCTCAATGAGGTTTGGTGTGTATTGTCCTGGCAATCTTGTTCAGTATCCAACGCTCACAGCAGAGTAGCATATCATGGTATGCTACAATGCACCAATGTGCCATGGTAGCATATTGGTTTCGCAGTGCTGTTACAACTCAGCATGTTCCAGAACTCAGAGTTCAATTCTGGCGCTGTCAGTAAGGAGTTGGTATGCTCACCCTAAGGGTACATGGGTTTCCTTCAGATGGTCTGGTTTCCTCCCATAACCCAAAGGCATAGCGATTAGATTCACTGATCATTGTAAATTGTCCTATAACTAGGCTGTGCTAAATAAGTGGGTTGTTGGGCAGTGTGGAATGTTGGGCCAAAAGGACAAGTTCCTTGCTTTATCTCTAAATAAAACTAAAATGAATAAAAGTGTTTGATCTTAAGAGGAAGCTGAGAGAGATCACACAATTGTCAGTTCTTACTGATTCTAATGCTTTAACTCAGTCTTCAGCATTCACTTCATTGTAGATGGGGTTGTTCTTCAAACGTTCGCCTGCGGTTTAATTTTCCAAACGTTCTTTAATTAGATGTTGTAGATCTGTTGAATGATGCTTTACTTGATCAGTTATTTGGGTCACAGCTTTCAAATCTCTACAGGGATCTCTTTTTCATGTGAACGAATAAGTTCAATTAAATTCTCCTGTCCACATGACAAACATTAATGTTCCTCTTTTTCACTATATAATTCCCTTTTCAAAGAAATTATGGGTTTTGATTTAACTAGAGTTTGTGACAGAATTCTTTCTCACCATTTACTATGTGTCAAATGTTTCTCCAGTCTCTTAACTCTTTATGGACATCTTAAATATGGGTATTTCATTATTTTTCACAGACAAATGGAAACCATTTGAAACTGCTTACTTAGCACAGTGAGAGAGAACGTTAAGAAGTTGTTTTCTTTATTCAAGTGGCTAATTCAGTATTATACAATAACGTTCTTCTCTTATGGTCACTGGTATATTTTGTACCGCTGTTTTTTTCTGAGTCAGTTGTTTCTGAGTTAATGCAGTTTCCTTTTGCCTTTTCAATTAAAACAGAAAAAGTGAACTTCATGTAGAAAGCCTGCTAATTGCCAGGCTGGCAAAGAATTACTGCTTCACTAAAAGTGAAACAATAAATATCCAATAAATAATATTCATTAAAGGTTTTGTTTCACACCTAATTTATTTCCCAATAAAGACTGCATAAACTCTTATCCTCAGCTCTTTAGGTTCACAGTTAACATTCAGATGTATCTCAATTCATCAAGTTAATTTAGAGTACAGAAATGAATATTAGCATTTTTTTGTTTCCCCTTTTTACCTACGAGGTAGTCTGGCTTATACATGACCCACAGTAGTAGCGTTCTTATTAATTTTTAAAACAAATTGTGGAATTTTCATCATGAATCTTTAAAAGGCAAGATAAAAAATAAAGCAGAAATCTAAATAAAGTATAAGAAAAATGAAATGTGTTCATCTGCATTAGGAAGAGCTAGATTCATATTTAAATTCCTTGTGAAAATCCCAGAGAGAGTTCTCACCAAAAATCATAAACTTACTGTATCTGCAGTGAAAAATCTCATTTACAACAACACAGGCAAAATGGAAACACCTATAATAATTACTCCCAGTAAGAGCTTTGGAGTTTGACACCCAGATGAATTCAGTGCTGGCATAAGCATGAAGGGAGCCTCTTAGATAAAACATAAAAGGGATTCTTTCAACAGGAAAAAACAAGACCAAAAACTTACCATATCTTTGATAAACAATGCCTTGTTGTTGGTCTGATGATCTGAACTTGACAGGTTATTCTGCTAAAGAGATATAATCACTTGTAAGGAGAGTTGATTGTGTTTTCAGAGCAATACAAGGATATCTGTAGATTTGGTTTGGGGTGTGATGGGGGGTGTGATGGGGGGTGTGATGGGGGGTGTGATGTGGGGTGTGATGTGGGGTGTGATGTGGGGTGTGATGTGGGGTGTGATGTGGGGTTTGATGTGGGGTTTGATGTGGGGTTTGATGTGGGGTGTGATGTGGGGTGTGATGTGGGGTGTGATGTGGGGTGTGATGTGGGGTGTGATGTGGGGTGTGATGTGGGGTGTGATGGGGGGTGTGATGTGGGGTGTGATGTGGGGTGTGATGTGGGGTTTGATGTGTGGTGCGATGTGTGGTGCGATGTGTGGTGCGATGTGTGGTGCGATGTGTGGTGCGATGTGTGGTGCGATGTGTGGTGCGATTTGGGGTGCGATGTGGGGTGCGATGTGGGGTGCGATGTGGGGTGCGATGTGTGGTGCGATGTGTGGTGCGATGTGTGGTGCGATGTGTGGTGCGATGTGTGGTGCGATTTGGGGTGCGATGTGGGGTGCGATGTGGGGTGCGATGTGGGGTGCGATGTGGGGTGCGATGTGGGGTGCGATGTGGGGTTTGATGTGGGGTGTGATGTGGGGTGTGATGTGGGGTGTGATGTGGGGTGTGATGTGGGGTGTGATGTGTTGTGTGATGTGTTGTGTGATGTGTTGTGTGATGTGTTGTGTGACGTGGGGTGTGACGTGGGGTGTGACGTGGGGTGTGACGTGGGGTGTGACGGGGGGTGCGACGGGGGTGCGACGGGGGGTGCGACGGGGGTGCGACGTGGGGTGCGACGTGGGGTGCGACGGGGGTGCGACGTGGGGTGCGACGTGGGGTGCGACGGGGGGTGCGACGTGGGTTGCGACGTGGGGTGCGATGTGGGGTGTGACGGGGGGTGCGACGGGGGTGCGACGTGGGGTGCGAGGGGGGGTGCGACAGGGGGTGCGACGTGGGTTGCGACGTGGGTTGCGACGTGGGTTGCGACGTGGGGTGCGACGTGGGGTGCGATGTGTTGTGTGACGGGGGTGTGACGGGGGGTGTGATGGGGGGTGTGATTTGGGGTGTGATGTGGGGTGTGATTTGGGGTGTCGGGCAGATAAGCAAAATGCGAGTAAAGGCGCCGAATTCACCTTTCAGTGCTTGCATCATAACTTGATCTCAGTAGCTTTTTGACATTATATTCCTTAGAATATTGAAGAGTGCAGCAGAAGAACAGGCCCTTAGGCCCAGAACCTTGTGCCAAGCCTGTAGTCAAGTGCACAACTAGATGAATCCCATATGCTTACAGAATGTACTAACCTAAAAGCCCCTTGACCACTTCTGATGTGTTGGCCTCCATCATCACTCCAGGCAGTGCATCCAAGGCATCCATCACTCTTAAAATAACTTGCACATCTCCTTTGAGCTTACCTCTTCTCACCTCCAATGCACGCCATCTGGTATTTAACATTTCAACTCCAGGAAGATACTGGCTGCCTTCTCTATTCCCCTTGTAATTTTATAAACCTCAATCAGGTCTCCCCTCAGCTTTCGCCATCCCAGACCCAAAATTCTCACTTCATTCCCACATTTTTCTTTCATCCATGTGCCTATCCGAGGGGCTGTTAAATATATTTAATGTATCTGCCTCTGTCATCCCTGGCAGCATGCTCCACACAGCCACCACTGTGTATAAACCGATCTCTGATGACCTGCATATACTTTCCTCCAAACACCTTACAATTATCTTCCATTCAATGGGAGAGGGGAGCCGAGACAATTTCCAGGTGAATGGGGTCTTTGATTATGCTGCCTACTTTACTGAGGCAGTGAGAAATATAGACAGAAACCATAGAGAGGAAGCCGATTTCCATGACGTGTTGACCAGTCCAATCCATCCATCACAGGAAAGTCCTCCCCACAACTGAGGAAATTGACAAGGAGCGCTGCCGCAAGAAAGCAGCGTCCATCACCAAGGACCCCAACCATCCAGGCCATGCTCTCTTCTCACTGCTAACATCAAGGAGGAGGTACACAAGCCTTGGATCCCACACCACGAAGTTCAAGAACAGTTATTACCCTTCAACCGTCAGGCTCCTGAACCAGCATGGATAACTTACTCACCACAACCCTGAACCAATTGCACAACCGATGAATACAGTTTCAAGGGCAACTCATTTTCTCAGTATTATTCATTTATTTCTTTAGCATTCATGCAGCCTGTCTTCTTTTGTACATTGGTTGTTTGTCAGTTTTTGCATGTAGTGTTTCATTTATGCTATTGCACCTGCTGTTCTGTTCTATTGTGAATGCCTGTCGATGAATCTGAATGCCTGAGACAAAGAATCTCAGGGTTCTATATGATGATGTATATATACTGTACTTTGATAATAAATTTACTTTGAACTTTGAGCTATGTCAACAACTCAAGGGATAAGTGCTGCCGATCAAGATGGTCCATGCGTACAGTGCTCCTTCAGTCGACATCTTCTGGATAGATCATGAAACTATATATTTCACATCTTTTATGTCTTTTACGTTTGTTTTTCATCTTGAATGTGATTCTGGAACTGTTAGAGCCTGTGATTTGCAGTTTGGAGATTGTTTGGGTGTTTCAGCACTCTACAGTCTCCGAGGGAATTCCGGGAGGCAGAGGCAGCGTACAGGAACCTTGTGGCGAGAAGACTGTGTCCCAATGTTCGACTCCAATTCGCCAATTAAAGCTTCCATTGTTTGTCAATTACAGTGATGAGGGAGATTGAAACACTGGATATCTACCTTTTAATCACCGTGGGATCACTCTGCTGCTGGAGAGGGGAGACTATCTTTTAATCACTGAGGGATTACTCTGCTGCTGGAGAAGAGAGACTCTTTTAATCACCATGGGATCACTCTGCTGCTGGAGAGGGGAGACTGTCTTTTAATCACTGGGGGATCACTCTGCTGCTGGAGAGGGGAGACTCTTTCAATCACCGTGGGATCACTCTGCTGCTGCAGAGGGGAGACTGTCTTTTAATCACCGTGGGATCACTCTGCTGCTGCAGAGGGGAGACTGTCTTTTAATCACCGTGGGATCACTCTGCTGCTGTAGAGGGGAGACTGTCTTTTAATCACTGTGGGATCACTCTGCTGCTGCAGAGGGGAGACTGTCTTTTAATCACCGTGGGATCACTCTGCTGCTGTAGAGGGGAGACTGTCTTTTAATCACTGTGGGATCACTCTGCTGCTGCAGAGGGGAGACTGTCTTTTAATCACCGTGGGATCACTCTGCTGCTGCAGAGGGGAGACTGTCTTTTAATCACCGTGGGATCACTCTGCTGCTGGAGAGGAGAGACCCTTTCAATCACCGTGGGATCACTCTGCTGCTGGAGAGGGGGGACTGTCTTTTAATCACCGTGGGATCACTCTGCTGCTGGAGAGGAGAGACCCTTTCAATCACCGTGGGATCACTCTGCTGCTGGAGAGGGGGGACTGTCTTTTAATCACTGTGGGATCACTCTGCTGCTGTAGAGGGGAGACTCTTTTCATCACTGGGGGATCACTCTGCTGCTGGAGAGGGGAGGCTGTCTTTTAATCACCGTGGTATCACTCTGCTGCTGGAGAGGGGAGACTCTTTTCATCACTGGGGGATCATTCTGCTGCTGGAGAGGGGAGACTGTCTTTTAATCACCGTGGGATCATTCTGCTGCTGGAGAGGGGAGACTCTTTTCATCACTGGGGGATCACTCTGCTGCTGGAGAGGGGAGACTCTTTCAGTCACCGTGGGATCACTCTGCTGCTGGAGAGGGGGGACTGTCTTTTAATCACTGTGGGATCACTCTGCTGCTGGAGAGGGGGGACTGTCTTTTAATCACTGTGGGATCACTCTGCTGCTGGAGAGGGGAGACTGTCTTTTAATCACTGTGGGATCACTCTGCTGCTGGAGAGGGGAGACTGTCTTTTAATCACCGTGGGATCACTCTGCTGCTGGAGAGGGGGGACTGTCTTTTAATCACTGTGGGATCACTCTGCTGCTGCAGAGGGGAGACTGTCTTTTAATCACCGTGGGATCACTCTGCTGCTGCAGAGGGGAGACTGTCTTTTAATCACCGTGGGATCACTCTGCTGCTGTAGAGGGGAGACTGTCTTTTAATCACTGTGGGATCACTCTGCTGCTGTAGAGGGGAGACTGTCTTTTAATCACCGTGGGATCACTCTGCTGCTGTAGAGGGGAGACTGTCTTTTAATCACCGTGGGATCACTCTGCTGCTGGAGAGGAGAGACCCTTTCAATCACCGTGGGATCACTCTGCTGCTGGAGAGGGGGGACTGTCTTTTAATCACCGTGGGATCACTCTGCTGCTGGAGAGGAGAGACCCTTTCAATCACCGTGGGATCACTCTGCTGCTGGAGAGGGGGGACTGTCTTTTAATCACTGTGGGATCACTCTGCTGCTGTAGAGGGGAGACTCTTTTCATCACTGGGGGATCACTTTGCTGCTGGAGAGGGGAGGCTGTCTTTTAATCACCGTGGTATCACTCTGCTGCTGGAGAGGGGAGACTCTTTTCATCACTGGGGGATCATTCTGCTGCTGGAGAGGGGAGACTGTCTTTTAATCACCGTGGGATCATTCTGCTGCTGGAGAGGGGAGACTCTTTTCATCACTGGGGGATCACTCTGCTGCTGGAGAGGGGAGACTCTTTCAGTCACCGTGGGATCACTCTGCTGCTGGAGAGGGGGGACTGTCTTTTAATCACTGTGGGATCACTCTGCTGCTGGAGAGGGGAGACTGTCTTTTAATCACCGTGGGATCACTCTGCTGCTGGAGAGGGGGGACTGTCTTTTAATCACTGTGGGATCACTCTGCTGCTGCAGAGGGGAGACTGTCTTTTAATCACCGTGGGATCACTCTGCTGCTGCAGAGGGGAGACTGTCTTTTAATCACCGTGGGATCACTCTGCTGCTGTAGAGGGGAGACTGTCTTTTAATCACTGTGGGATCACTGCTGCTGTAGAGGGGAGACTGTCTTTTAATCACCATGGGATCACTCTGCTGCTGTAGAGGGGAGACTGTCTTTTAATCACCGTGGGATCACTCTGCTGCTGGAGAGGAGAGACCCTTTCAATCACCGTGGGATCAATCTGCTGCTGGAGAGGGGGGACTGTCTTTTAATCACCGTGGGATCACTCTGCTGCTGGAGAGGAGAGACCCTTTCAATCACCGTGGGATCACTCTGCTGCTGGAGAGGGGGGACTGTCTTTTAATCACTGTGGGATCACTCTGCTGCTGGAGAGGGGAGACTCTTTTCATCACTGGGGGATCACTCTGCTGCTGGAGAGGGGAGACTCTTTCAGTCACCGTGGGATCACTGCTGCTGGAGAGGGGGGACTGTCTTTTAATCACTGTGGGATCACTCTGCTGCTGGAGAGGGGGGACTGTCTTTTAATCACTGTGGGATCACTCTGCTGCTGGAGAGGGGAGACTCTTTTAATCACCGTGGGATCACTCTGTTGCTGGAGAGGAGAGACAGTCTTTTAATCACTGTGGGATCACTCTGCTGCTGGAGAGGGGAGACTCTTAATCATCATGGGATCACTCTGCTGCTGGAGAGGGGAGACTGTCTTTAATCACCGTGGGAATACTCTGCTGCTGTAGAGGGGAGTCGGTCTTTTAATCACTGGGGGATCACTCTGCTGCTGGAGAGGAGAGACTCTTTTAATCACCATGGGATCACTCTGCTGCTGGAGAGGAGAGACTGTTTTTTTAATCACCGTGGGATCATTCTGCTGCTGGAGAGGGGAGACTGACTTTCAATCGCCATGGGATCACTCTGCACAGAGAGAGCTTATCGCTGGTAAGATTGATCTGCCTTTTTATCACTGGTGAGATCGCTCTGCTATGGAGAGGGAGAATGCTGCCCAGGTTTTCAGCATTTTGGACACTGGACTTTTTTCAGTTATGGTTGTTTTTGTATTCTGAGTTTTTCACTGGATCTTTCTCATTTTTTTATGTGCAGGAGAGGGGGATTTGGGGTTTGATGTGCCTGTTCCTTTTTTGTTTGTTTCTTTCTGCACTGTCACGCCTCACTATTGACCTCTGACCTTATCCAGTGCCGGGAGAGTCTTTCAGGTGCTGGTATCTCCTTCGGTGATCCTCCAGCTGGCAAAGACCACCCCCGGGACCTCAGTCCATTAGTCTCTGGTGATATGTTGAATTTTGCCAGGAGCACCTCCTTCAGGTCAGGGTAATAGTTGTACCTTTCCTCATCCATGGCTGAGTAGGTTTCGAATGCTCTACCAGTCAGGAGAGGGATATCAACACACCCACTCCTCCAGGGGTCACCCCCATGTCTTGGCCAGCTGTTCGAACCACAGAAGATAATTCTAGATATCTTCTCCCCCTTGGAGGCTGACATCTTGGGTTCTGACTGGTAGGCAAAGTCTCCACATCTCGGCTCAGGTGCAGGCACCAGTTGCTGGGGTGGTGGGGGGGACACCTCTAGTGGCTGTGAGGGATGGTCCTGCGCATTTGGAGGCTTAGATAACAGATAGAGCCGGGGTGCTGGTTGTGGAAACCACATTCTTGGGCTTTGTTCTCCGAGGGAACTGGAGATGTTATGAATCTTGAAGTCCCTGATACAATGGGTGTTCCCGGGTCAACATTTGTCTCTGGTGGTGGAGTTCAGCTTAGGCTCATGGCTCTCGGAGCTTCTGCAGAAGTATTTCTTCCTGGACCTGCTGCATGGAGATAAACTAACCAAGTAGAGCAACCAGCTCCAACATCCCCTAAGACTTCCCCGGCTCCTCAGAAGGACACCCACTTGTCTTGAGCCATGCACCTTTGGCCACGTACTCTTCCTCAGACTCCATCATGTCCCACTGTCCATCCTCGTGAGACTCCACCCTGGAGCATCTGGCTTAACTCCTGACTTTTGTGAGCGCAGCCCCGTTCTTTTCGACATGCAGGGAGGAGGGATTTGGGGGTTGATGACCATGCTGCCTTTCTTTCCTTTCTTGGTTACATGGCATTCTGGAGCAGAAAAAACTCTGAGCTGTACACTTTGATAATAAATGAACCTTCGAACCTTTGAAATCTGTGCAGTTTCTTGCAGTCACATGCAGAGCAGTTGCCGTACCAAGTCGTTATGCATCCTGATAGAATGTTTTCTGTAGTGCATCAATAAAATTTGGCTAGAGTTGAAAGGGACAAATTGTAAAACCTCTTAAGCTTCTTGAGGAAGTAGAGGCATTGATGGACTTCCTTGGCCATAGTGTCTGTGTGATTGGACCAGAACTGGCTATTGGTGATGTCAATGCAAAGGAAATTGAAGCTCTCAACCCTAGCACTATTAATGCAGACAGGAGCGTGTGCAACACCACCCCCTTTCTAAAATCAATGACCGGCTCTTTTATTTTGCTAACATTGAGGGAAAGGCTGTTGTCATGACACAATATCACAAAGCTCTCTATCTCCTTTCTGTAGTCGACTCATCACTATTTAATTTACAGTCCATTACAGTGGCATCATCTACAACTTGTAGATGGAGTTAGAGCAGAATCCTCCCCACCCAGTCGGGAGTGTACAGTGGAGCACCGGTGTGGTTGCCTATCCTTAATAACTGTGGCTGTGAGGCACGTGGCCAAGTAGTTAAGGCATTGGACTAGCGACCTGAAGGTTGTGAGTTCGGGGCAACGTGTGTTGTGTCCTTGAGCAAGGCACTTAATCACACATTTCTCTGCGACAACACTGGTGCCAAGCTGTATGGGTCCTAGTGCCCTCCCCTTGGACAACATTGGTGTCGTGGAGAGGGGAGACTTGCAGCATGGGCAACTGCTGGTCTTCCATACCACCTGGCCCAGGCCTGCGCCCTGGAGAATGAAGACTTTCCGGGCGCAGCTCCATGGTCTCGCAAGACTAAGGGATGCCTTTACTTTTTTACTGGTTAAGAAGTTGAGGATCCAATTGCAGACGGAGGCATTGACTCCCAGGTCTTGGAATTTGGTAATGAGTTTGCCTGGCATTATAGTATTGAAGGCAGAACTGTAGTCAATGAACAAATGCCTGACATAGGTGTCTTTACTGTCCAAACGCACCAAAGATGAATGTTGGGCCAGGGAGATTGCAACCGCCATAGACCTGGTTCATCAGTAAGCAAGTTGCAGTGGATCAAGGTTGATGCAGGCCATGAAAAGCCTCCCAAAGCACTTCATAATGGCAGATTTCAGAGCCACTGTGAATAAGTCATCAAGGCATGTTAACCTGTCTTTCTTCAGTACCAATATGAGAGTGGACTTCTTAAAAGAGATGGGAACCACAGAATGAAGAAGGGAGAATTTAAGAATGTCTGTAAATAGCCCTGCCAGCTAATCCACACAGGATCCAAGGACACAGCCAGGAACTCTATCCGGGCCTAATGCTTTCTCTGACTGATCTTACATCACAGAGGCTGTAAATTTTGATGCACAGGAGACTTTTGAGGTTGATGGCATCATACCCATTCTCTTCTGTCTACCATGCGTAGAAAGTGTTAAACTCATTGGGAAGGGATGTGCTGTTTTTGATGATGTGCCTTGTTATGGCCTTACCATTTCCCTTCGCATTTGAACTCCCAAAGTGCAACATTTCATATTTGCCCATGTTAATATCCATCTGTCATTCCTCTGCCCATATCTGCAACCGCTTTATATCTCCATGTGTAACCCTGCTTTACCTAGCGGCATGATCGCGGGGTGATAACCCCCTGCCCGGCCAAACCTTAGAATTTCCGTTTGGGTGGATGCTGTGCGATGTGTCCCTGTTTCAAATCAGTACCCCAAAATGACAAGCCGTACACCAGGGTTCCCCAATTAGTTTTCCACAAGAGACAAATTATGTCAAGCATGCCAAGCCAAGGGCCAAAACGTCCAGGGTTTTTTCTTCATGGCGCCAGAAAGTTGTTTTATGGGCAGATGTTGTTGTTGCTGCTATTACCATTACTATTATTACTAGGATTATTATTATTAGTAGTAGTAATAGTAGTAGTAGTAGTGTTAGTAGTAATAATTTAGGCCTGGGATTCTCAAAGCCTGTGTTGTGGGTCACACAAGAAAAAAAAATGCACTCTTGAAACAAAATAAGTCCAAAACCAACCATTTAATTATGACTCTAGCTATCACAACTGTCAGCTGTCACATTGAGAACTCATCTGGACTTAAAATATACACACACACACACACACACACACACACACACACACACACACACACACACAGCAAACATGGTAGTCTTCATCACTTCTCTTCCACACAAAGAGTTTTAGTAGAACTGCCTTTTTCACTATTTCTGTTCTCTCATTTAATCTATTTGTTCTTTTTAATTAAGCTACGTAGCATTTGAAGTATGAGGTGTAGCTATAAATGAAATTATCAATATTATTGTTGTTGTGATATTATTATACCACAATAAGATTGACAAATGGACACAAATAAATTGATTCACTCACCAATCAGTGAGAGAAGTGACAGCAACGGGATGAAGCAATCCTCCTGATGTCGGGCCTGTATTCTGTTGTGGCAATAGCTGACAATGGCACCATCTTTAATAGCTCCACAACTGTTTTCTTGGTTTTCTCATCATGACTTAAAACTTCGCCAACCATATCAATTGCACACATTTTAATCAACTCGGCTTCAGCGAATGGCTTCTTAGCTTTAGCAAGATTCCATGACACATTCAATGATGCAGCTGTTGTGCTGTCTTGTGCAGATGTTGATTTACAGATAGTAGAAATGGAGTGCTTGTATGATGTTATCATACTTGTAATTTTTTTGTTTGCGTTGATCTGATTTTGCAAGGTAGTTGGCATTAAAACCGGCAGCATGCATAGTGTTGAAGTGCCTCTTCAGATTTTCTGATTTGCAGACAGCTACGGACTGCATGCATATTAAGCATGTTGGTTTAGCATTGGCATAGTCTGGTAAAGTAAAACAAAATTGATCAGTCCAGTCAGATTTGAACTGATGCTTTTCCTGTTTGACTTTGCACTTTTTCACGCAGGCCATGTTGCTCTTGGTTTAGGGTCCATGACTTACTGCTGGTAACAATTCGCTTAGATGACAGATTCGCTTTTAGACGACAGATTGCTTCTTAGATGACAAGCGGGCAGCTGGTGCATGCCGCTGTCAAGTCGAGGACCGTAGAGAGCGCGCAGTAGGTCGCGCACTCTACGGGGGCTTAGGTCAAGTGTACGGTGTGGGATGAGGTTAAAAAAATTAGAGCGGTGTGCGCTTTATTTACATGTTATGACAGGTGCGTTCATGTAAGTGCCAATGGGTCGGCGCGGTCCAGACATTTGGTTCTCGTGGTCTGTGCCCGGCCCGCAGTCTGCATATTGGGGTTGTCTGCCGCACGCAGTATGCAGTTAAACAATTAAGATTTTATAACTCTTATTTGAACTATAGAATTAGTAGAAAACCAAAATACAAACTAAAAGGTGCCAAGAATAATAATTAAGCACTTTGTGCACAATGTTGGAGCTCGCGCAATATCCTCGGACCACCATTCGATTTCCTCTGAACTCCGGCAGGTCCCGAGCCCCCACTTGGGGTCCACTCCACTTGCCAGCTCACAGCATCTCTCCGTATCTCTCCGTGTGCGTCTTCTCTCTTCATCCCCATGGTGCAATCTCCCCAAATCCTGCGCAAACAACAGCTTACAGACACACAAGAAAGAATAACATCTATCCCATTGGTTAGTAAATGAATACAAGTCCCATTATCACCAATTATAATCCAAGCATGCTACTATAGAGATCCCCTTACCTCAGCAGTTAACATTACAAAGAAGCCATTTTATTATAACACTACAGAGAAACCATTTTATTAGTCTTAGCAAGTAATATGAAAGAAGAAACCCCTTACACATGTAACTTTTGCCAGTCTTCTATGCTATCCATGCCACCAATCTTTGTATCATCTGCAAAACTACTAACAGTAAATTTAGTAAATAGCTAAATTTATTAACATCTGCATTTTCATCCAGTCACATATATAGGTCACAAACAGCAAAGATCCCTGCAGAACACCACTAGCCACAGACCTCCCCTGTCTTATGTGGACAAGCCAATTCTGAGTTCAAACATGAGTCTCTTGAGGGACCATGTCAAACACCTTACTAAAACCCGTGTAGACATCTGCAAGATGTATAAGATCTGCAGCTCTACATTCACCAATCATTTTCAGCACAGCTTTGAAAATCTCAATCAAGTTACTAAGGCACAACTTGCTCCTCATTAACGCAACACACATGAAAAATGCTGGTGTACGCAGCAGGCCAGGCAGCATCTCTAGGAAGAGGTACAGTCGACGTTTCGGGCCGAGACCCTTCGTCAAGACTAACTGAAAGAAGAGCTAGTAAGAGATTTGAGAGGGGGAGGGGGAGATCCAAAATGATAGGAGAAGACAGGAGGGGGAGGGATGGAGCTAAGAGCTGGAAAGTTGATTGGTAAAAGGGATACGAGGCTGGAGAAGGGAGAGGATCATGGGACGGGAGGCCTAGGGAGAAAGAAGGGGGGGGGGGAGCCCAGAGGATGGGCAAGGAGTTACAGTGAGAGGGACAGGGGGAGAAAAAAAGAGAGAAAAAAATAATAATAATAAATAAATAAGATAAATAAGGGATGGGGTACGAAAGGGAGGTGGGGCATTAACGGAAGCTAGAGAAGTCAATGTTCATGCCATCAGATTGGAGGTTTCCCCTTCGAACCCCATCCCTTATTTATTTATTGTTTTTTTTCTTTTCCCATTTTTTTCCAGCATCTGCAGATTTCCTCGTGTTTGCTCCTCATTAAGCCAAGCTGTCTGCCTCTAATTAGGCTGCAGTTTTCCAAATGTTCATAGATCCTATCCCTAAGCATAATTTCTAGCATCTTCCCCACCATTGACATGAGACTCACCACCCTATAGTTTCCAAGATTATCCCTATGTAACATCTGATTGATGGAACAACATTAGCTGCTTGCTAGTCTCTCAGGAGACTGCTAATGGCTAGAGTGGGCACAAAGGTATTGGACGAGACCTCAGCAACCTCCTAACATGCCCCTATCAATAACCTGATGTATATCCCATCAGGCCCCGGACTTTGTCCACATTAATGTTCTTTAAGACAAGAAACACCACTCCCCCAGCAAATTAGCACACTCCACACTGATCTCCCTATCCTCTACATCCTTATCCTTGGTAAATTCTGATGCAAAGTATTCATTTAGAACCTCACACTCATCCTCTGCCTCCAACTACATGCTCGCTCCTTTATCTTACTTGCTGAGATTACATGACCCCTCTTCTGCTTTTCTAACCCCCTTCCTGAGTTCAGTGGCTTATTTATAATAGCCAATACTCCGTTGATTTTAGCTTCCTAAATCCAGTTGATCCTGAGTACATCGATCCTCAGCTCTGGTTCTTTGACTCATTATTTCAGGAGCTGCACCAGGGTGCACTTTCCACAGATGTATCAGGGAGACCATGATGTTCCCTCATTTCCCATAACTTGTGGGAGAAGCATTCCATTGCCCTACCATCTTGCCTACACTGATTCAAGGACTGAGGATGAACAACAAAATAAATCCTTACCTCTGCTTTCTCACTGAAGGCTTTTTTTAATGCTGCTCTCACTCCCCACTTACTCCACCTCTGCACACCAAGGATTCAGCTCTTCATCTTGACCCACTCCATAATGGCCGCTCTGTTTGACCCTAGTTTCATTTTACTGACAGCTATCAATTAGCCAATCAGCCCATCAGCTATTAAATAACAATTCTCAAATGTTCTAGTTTTAAAGCCCTGTGAAGGAAACTCACCAGCAAGTCCCAAGATTTACCTTCATTAAATTTCCGCACGTCTCCTATCTCCTATAGTATTTGAGCTTTTTTTTCTGCAGTTTGAGATCCTTTAATGATTAGTAAATGATCCATAATTATGAATACAATTTTGAATTCCAAGCTCCCATGGGTCCATTTTATCTCCCAAGGTAGTTTTCTGCCATTATTCTGGTAGGGGTGCATATTCCACATCTGGCCAACGTCAGGCAGACCTTGAGGAGCTGAGCATCTTGATCAGCAGTCATGAAACAGTGCTCTCCGATGTCTTCCTTATCATCGCAGGGGATTTCAACTGGGCCAGCTTATAGGAGTCTCTGAACAACTACTACCAACATATCACCTGTGGAATCGGAGGAGCCAACACAATTGACCACTGTTATAGCACCATCAAGAATGCTTATCGTGCCATTCCGTGCCCACACTTTGGAAAGTCCATTCAAATGGGTGTACTTCTACTCCTGGCATACAGGTAGAGACTAAAGACTGCAGCAGTAGTGGTGAGGACCAAGAACGTATGGTCAAGAGTGGGAGAGGAGCACTTACAGGACTGCTTTGAGTCAGTGGACTGGACAGCATTCAGGGATTCATCTTCAAACCTGAATGTATACACCACAGTTGTCACCGACCTTATCAAGACATGTGTGGATGAATATGTGCCTTTGAGAACATAGCAGACATACCCAAACTCAAAGCCATGGATGAACCAAGAGATTAATAGTCTGCCAATGGCAAGATCTGTGGCATTCAAACCAGAGATCCAGAACTATACAAGAAGACGATAAGATATTGGAGCAGAGTTAGCCCATTTAGTTCATCAAGTCTGCTCCACCATTTCACCATGGCCAAACCATTTTTTCTCAGTCCCAATCACCTGCCTTGTCCCGTATCCCTTCATGCCCTAACCAATCAAGGATCTATCAACCTTTGCCTTAAATAGACGTTAAGACTTGGCCCCCACCACTACCTGTGGCAAAGAATTCCACAGATTCACCACTCTCTGGCTAAAAGAATTCCTCCTCATCTCCATTCTAAAAGGACACCCCTGTATTCTGAGGCTATGTCCTCTGGTCTTAGACTCTCCCACCATAGGAAACATCCTCTCTACATCCACTCTATCAAGGCCTTTCAACATTCAATAGGTTTCAATTGGGTCACCACTCATTCCTCTGAATTCTAGTGAATACAGGCCCAGAACCATCAAACACTCTTCATATGACAAGCTATTCAATCCTGGAATCATCTTGTGAAACTCCTTTGAACACTCTCAGTTTCAGCACATCTTTTCTAAGATGACAAGTCCAGGTGCAAACTTCAGAAGGTTATTTTAAGAGCAAAGGAACTTCTGACTGAATCTAGATACAGAATTGTATATACGTCAGCTCTGGCAGGGTGTGCTGGCCTTTATTTCCCACTAGTTAAATCTTAACATGATGAATAGTTGTGATGCTTCATATTTATGCACCCTTTGAAAGGGAGAATAAATCTACACTTGTGCGAATCCCTGCAGCATCTGGTGACTCTCTGATCTCTGTCCCAGAGGCTGATGTTAGAACGTCATTCAAAAGAGTGAACCCTCACAAGGATTCAGGCCCTGATGGTATATCTGATAGGACACTGAAAACCTGTGCCAACAAACTGGCATGAGTGTTCAGGACATCTTCAATCTCTCACCGCTGTGATCAGCGTTTCCCACCTGCTTTAAAAGGACGACAATCATACCAGTGCCCAAGAAGGGTAGGGTGAGCTGCCTCAGTGAATTTCATCCAGTTTCACTCTCATTAACTGTGATGTAGGGCTTTGAAAGGCTGGTTATAGTCAGAATTAACTCCTACCTAAGCAAGGAAGTGTACCTGCTTCAATTTGGCTATTGCCACCATAGGTCTACAGTGCAATCTCACAGGCTTTCCATTTGGCCTTGTATCACCAGCACAGTAGCAATACTTACGTCAGGCTGTTTTTTATTGTATACAGCTCATCACTCAACAGAATAACACCCTCAGTTCTAAGCAACAAGCTTTAAACTTTGGACCTTTGGACCTCCCTCTGCAACTGGATTCTTGACTTCCTCACTGGGAGATGATAGTTAGTGTAGATTGAAAAGAACTTCACCTCCTCCCTGGCATTCAACATTGGTGCACCTCAAGCATGCATGCTTAGCCCACTGCTCTACATTCTCTACACCCACGACTGCATGGCTGGACACAGCTTAAATACCATGTTCAAATGTGCCGCTGACACAACTATTGGCAGAATTTCAGATAGTGACAACGAGGCGTACAGGGGTGAGACAGGTCAGCAGGTTGAGTGGTGTTGCAGCAGCCTTGCGCTCAAAGTCAGTAAGATGACGAAATTGGTTGTGAACTTCAGGAAAGGGAAGTTGAGGGAACACACCCAAGTCCTCATCAAGTAATCAGCAGCGGAAAGAGTGAGCAGTTTCAAGTTCCTGGGTGTCAACATCTCTGAAGATCTATCCTGGGCCCAACATACTGATGCAATTACAATGAAAGCATGACAGCAGCTAAATTTCATTAGGAGTTGAGGAAACTTGGTATGTCACCAAAAGCTCACACAAACTTCTACAGTTGATACATGGGGGGAACATTCAAACTGTTGTATCACCATCTGGTAGGAGGGGCCACTGCACAGGATCGAAGAAAGCTGAATAAAGCTGTATACTCAGCCAGTTCTATCACGGGCAGAAGCCACGCAACATAGAGGACACTTTCAAAGGGCATTGCCTCAAATAGGCGGCATCCATCATTAAGGACCACCATCACCTATGACTTGCCCTCTTCTCATTGCTACCATCAATGAGGAGAAATAGGTGGTCCAGGAACTGATCAAAAGAAAAACCTAGGGGCTCGGGAGAACATGTAATTAGCTTTGCCTTTGACATTGGCAGTTGCATACTGACATATGTCATTCATGTACTTTTACATATAACCCATAATGAATTATGTAAACAACAAAGAATGCTTAATCAAACAATACATTTACAATATTACTCAAATATTATTGAAATATTGAATACACTACACTTCTCCCTGCTTAGCTATGAATTCTAACTCAGTATAACATGCATCAGTATACTATACAATATAATTACTACTTAGATATCCATAGCATAGTAAATCTTAAATTGTCCCATTCAGCTAGAGGATTTCTTTCTCTTGTGGGGTAACGTTTTTCCTGACTGGGGGGGGGCACTCTGCAGCCAAGTGAGACTTGTGGCTGTAAGATAATCTCAGGTTCTAGGGCCTCCTCTGTGGTGGCAGTAAGAGTTGACTCTGGGACTGCAGGAAGAGGCTCTGACAAGCTCTTGGTACCTTTCTTCTCTAACAATTGTCTTTGCTCTCTTCAACTGATCAAAGTATCTTCTCCCGATGACATCAGATGCAATCTTCACTGAGTAGGAGAGTGGTCTAGTTACAGCGTTAATCATCTCTGTCATCACTCACCAGGATTGCTTGTCCAGGAGTGAACCATCAAACTCTTAGTTTGAGGAGCCCTCATTTTGCCTCAGCTGTTTATACTGCATAGTGCTTCTGAGGGTCTCAGGAGATCCAAACTTGAATGCCAGTGGCAATTCAGAAATAGCATAGCTGGTGAGATGTTGGCTATGTAGTGTGGAAATTGGTGAGCTTCTGATTCAGTTTTAGTACAGTGTTCAGCAGACTTTGCTTGCAGTGTATTCTTTAGACTCTGGACAAACCTTTCCACCAAGCCATTTGTAGCTTTGTGGTATGGTGCAGATGTAAAATGCCTTTTTCCATTCAGTTTCAGGAATGACTAAAATGATCTGTCACAAACTGCGGTCTATTGTCACTGACTAAGTGTTCTGGAACACCAGTCCTTAAAAAAAGGCCTCTCAACACATCAACAGTGTGCGAGGCTATTAGGAACACTTCTGGCCACTTTGTAGCTGCATCCACAACTACCAAGAAAATTGTTCCCATGAATGGTCTGGCAAAATCCACGTGAATCCTCTGCCAAAGCAATGCAGGCCATTCCCAGGGATAGAGAGACACTGCTCTTGGCATCTTCTGGACATGTTAACATCCATAACAGTTCATGGCAAACAGATCTATCTGTGATTTATTCTAGGCCACCAGACAAAGCTTTGAGCCAATGCATTCATTTCAACAATGCCTAGATGACCAGCATGTATATCTTCCAACACTTCAACTCTCAGCTCAGATGCTACAGCTCTCAATCCCATATGAGGCAACCTCCATCATCCCAGCGCTGGTAGAAAATGGAGGAACTGTAATTTTTGCTGCACAGTCCAGCCATTTTGGATGGCCATGTAGAGCTGAGACAGTATGGGGCCATTTCTGGATTCCTTTCGTATCATTTCTGCCATAAGGGGGAGACATTCATTTCCATTATGGAGAATACATCAAGGGTAGTGTCCTCTTTTGTAAATTTTTAAGATATTTCCTTTTCCTAGGCTAAATAGGACTTCCATGATTAGTTGTCCTCTTGAATTTGATCTTGTACTGCCCGAGAAACAGAGGCAAACGCTGTATTCATGATGTTGTTGTTAGTGGAACACTCTTCTGTGGATTGAAAATGGACACTAGTGTTTGATAATCAGTAATGAGGGTTTACTCTCTCCCATGCAAGTACTGGTTGAAACATTTTACACCCCACACCAGACTCAAGGCCCTTCTGTCAATCTGTGTGTAATTTTTCTCTGCAGCAATAAGGGAACATGATGCAAAGACTATGGGGTGTTATCTTCCTTCACTCATGGCATGTGACATGATGGTTCCTACACCATAAGGCAAGCTTCACTGGGTGATGTGGATCATAACATGTGAGTACAGCGTCTGACACCATGATTTCCTTTACCTTTTTAAAAGCCATCTCATACTGCTTTGTCCATTGCCATTTCTTTCCAATCTGTAGTAATGAGTTCAAGGAGTGGAGCACAGTGGCTGGGTTTGGCGGGAACCTGTTATAATAATTGACAACACCTAAAAAAGATCACAACTGTGATACGTCCTTTGCTCTTGGTGCATCCACCACTGCTTGAAATTTCTTAGCACACTTGTATAATCCTTCTGTGTTGATGGTGTGAGCACAGGAAGTGATGCTTGGTTTAAAGCAGTGGTCCCCAACCTCCGGGCCACAGACAGATACCGAACCGTGAAGCATGCAGGGGTGCAGCAGTAGCCGGAGCGCACCCAGCACATCTTTAAGAAAAAAGCTGAAATAAACAAGCTAATTAATTAGGTGCCACCCAGAAGCCAGTCTTCATTAGAGGAACTGAGGTGGAGAGGGTCAATAACTTCAAATTCTTCGGCATTAAGGATCATCGTTTCTCTCTCTGAAAAGTGTCAGAGGATCTGTCCTGGGACCAGCACATCACTGTCATTACAAAGAAAGCACGGCAGCACCTATACTTTATTAGAAGTTTGTGTAGATTCAACATGTCACCTCGATCCTAACAGCCCTGTCTTTACAGCCTGTCTGGGCTGGCGTTTAAATTAACCAAACAATGGAACAGTTAAAGGCTTCAGCGCTCTGGAAAGAGGAGTGAACATCATGTAGAGCAAGTGAAATCGGCAATCGCCTCTGATCCGGGCTGACATTTATGTGCCAGGCGGCACCTAATTAATTAGCTTGTTTATTTCAGCTTTTTTCTTAAAGATGTGCTGGGTGCATCCCGGCTACCACTGCACCCCTGCATGCTTCATGGCCCGGTATCGGTCCATGGCTCAGAGGTTGGGGACCACTGGTTTAAAGAATTCTCACTTATTATGCCGTGCTCTGAGCACATTATCTTCTAATCTTTTTAACACTGTCTTGAGATTTTGGAGATGTTCCTTGCCACCCTTAACGATAACAATGATGTCATCCAGGTAAGATTGAGTGCCTGGCCAGCGTTGTAGCACTTAGTGCATAGCTTTCTGCCAGAGTTAAGGAAAAGATGCTACTCCAAAAATAAGCCTATTGAAGCGATGAAGGCCTTTGTGAGGTTTTGTGGTGAGAAGCACTTTGGACTTAACTTCCATCTCCAACAGTAGGTAAACCTCAGCTAAGTTCACTTTGCTGAAGTGTTTCCCTCCAGAATAGTTGGAAAAGATAATTTCAAAGTCAAAGTCAAAGTATATATATAAAACCATAGACAACCTTGAGGCTTATTTTCTTGTGGGCATCCACAATAGAAAAATCTAACCCTAACCCTAACCATAACAGAATCAATGAACAGCCATACCAACTTGAGCACTCAATCAGTGCACAAAAGTCAACCAACTTTGCAAATCCAAAAAGAAAGAAATAACAATAATAAATAAATAAACTATAAATATCAAGAACATAAGATGAACAGTCCTTAAAAGTAAGTCCATAGGTTGTGGGAACATTTCATTGATGGAGCAAACGAAGTTATCATATTTGGTTGAGAGGTTCCTGAACCTGGTGATCTGAGTCCTGAGGCTCCTGTATCTTCTTCCCGATGAAAGCCGTGAGAAGAGAGCATGACCTGGGTGCTGTGGGCTCCCCATGATGGATGGTGCTTTCCTGAAACAATGCTTAGTGTAGGTGTGCTCAATGGTGGAGGGGGTTGTTACCTGTGATGGACTGGGACATATACACCACTTTCTGTAGCATTTTCCATTCAAAAGCACTGGATTTTCCATACCAGGCAGTGATACAACCAGTCAATACAATCTCTAACACATATCTATGGAAGTACGTCAAAGTTTTAGGTGTCATACTGAACCTTCACAGCATCTAAGGAAGTAGAGGCAATGCCATACTTTCTTCATAATTGCACTCACGTGCTGGGCCCAGTACAAGTCCTCTGAAATGATAACTCCGAGGAAGTTAAAGTTGCTGATCCTCTCCACCTCTGATCCCCGATGCGGTCTGGCTTGTGGACCTCTGGTTTCCTCATTCTGAAGTCAGTTCTCATTCCCATGGGCTTGCTGACATTGTGTAAGAGTTTGTTATTGTGGCACCACGCAGCCAGATTTTCAATTTCCCTCCTATATGCTGATTTGTTACCATCTTTGATTCAGCCTGCAACAGTGGTATAATCATCAAACTTGATTAAGGTATTGGAGTTGTGCTTAGCCACACAGTCATAAATGTAAAGTGAGTAGAGCAGGGAGCTAAACACACACCTGTACTGATGGAGATGTTGTTGCCCATCGAACTGACTGGGTGCTCTAAGCGAGGAAATTGAGGATCCAGTTGTCAAGGATGTATTGTGACCAAGTTCTTGAAGCTTATTGATTAGTTTTGAGTGGATGATGGTATTAAATGCTGTAATCGATAAAGAGCATCCTGACGTATGCGCCCTTGCAGTGCAGATGTTCCAAGGTTTAGTGAAGAGCCAATAATATGGTATCTGTTGTGGACTTGTTGCTCTGGTAGGCAAATTGGAGTGGACCCAAGTTGCTTCTCAGACAGGAGTTGACATGTTTCATCACCAATATCTCAAAAAACTTCATCACTGTGGATATTAGCATGACTGGACGATAGTCATTGAGACACATTACCACATTCTTCTTTGGCACCGGAAAAGAGCAGTCTGCTTGAAGCAGGTGGGTACCTTAGACCGCCGAAGTGAGAGGTTAAAGATCTCAGGAACACTCCAGCCAGTTGATCAGCACAGGTCTTTAGTACTTGGCCAGGTACCCTGTACGGGCCAGATAATTTTCATGGGTTTGCGTGAGTAGCCTTTAGGAGACTGAAATCACAGGATCATCAGGGGTTGTGGGAGTTCATTATGGTTCTCCCATGCTTTGACAGTCAATGTGAGCATAGAAGACATTGAGTTCCTCTTGAAGGAAAGTTCTGTTGTCACCTATGTTGCTTGATTTTAATTTATACGAGGTGATAGTAATCAAACCCTGTCACAGCTGTCATGCATCCTTCGTTGTTTCACATTTAGTCCAGAATTGCCACTTTGCTCATGAGATGGCTTTCCGGAGGTCATACCTGGACCTCTTGTAACTTTCTAGGTCACCCGTCTTGAATGCCCTGATCTGGCTCTCATCAGATTGTGGACCTCATGGTTCATCTGGTGCTTCTGGCTGGGGGAGACTCTGCATGATTTTGTGGGGAGATACTTGTCTACAACTGTTTTAAGGAAGCCCATGACAGCCATTCATTCAGATCCACAATTAACTCCTTGAACTTGGCTCAGTCTACTGACTCGAAGCAATCCCATAGCAGCTCCACTGCCTCCCACGACCGCCTCTTTGTCATCCTAATCTCTGGAGCTTTGCTCTTTAGCCTCTGCCTATATGCAGGCAGAAGGACAAGTCTAGTGCTATTTTTGAATCTTCAACCTGGCTTCTTATCTTTTTCTCTTCCCTGTGCAGTCCATTGATTTTTGTCCGTCTGACAAGCCCTTTGTATGTGCCCTATCTTGTTGCATTTACTGCAAGTTTCACCTTTAAGCCTGTATGTGAGCTCCTGCTACAACAGTAATACATTTTGTTCGGCCAGGCAGGTTTCTGTTAGACATAGAAATTTTGATTCCTGACTGCAACCCAATTGCATCTCTGGCTGCGATTTGCATTGATACAATAAACTTTTCTTTAAAATGTGTGTTGTGCTTCAGTTAGGAGCCATTTTTGAACATTTTCTTGTAATATTCTACAAGCTAAACAATCTCTCAGTATATCATTAAGCCCAACACTGAATTGGCAATGCTCAGAAAATCTCTTCAATTCAGCCACATAACCTGAGAAGAAGTCCCCTGCCTTTTGATTCTGCTTATGAAACCTAATGCATTCCGCAATCAACAGTGGTTTTGCTTCTAAGTGTTCCTTCATTACTCTCATGATAGCAGTAAATCTCATTCTGGATGATTTGGTTGGAACAGTCCCCACCTTCTAAGCAAACTGCATGCTTTTCCATCTATTACACTCAGCAAAACTGGCATGTGCTTTTCATTGGTTGTTCTGTTGGCTTTAAAATACCTGCTGAATTTGTTCAGCATACATGATCTATTTATCTGTTGTGTAACTACACACTTCCAGCTTTCCAATATAGCCAGCCATTTCTGCTTTTTAAAATTTATTATTATTATCGTCCTGTATTCACTGTTTATGAACTCACGAATTTCATTTTCTGCCTGTTTTTTTAAATCGACCATCTTTCTCTCCCCATTCTGAAGAAAAAAAACAAACTGCACTTTTTTTAAACTCGAATGTCTCTTCCTCCCCTTTAAAAAAATGTGCTGTGCTTTTTTTTAAACTCCAACGTCTTGCTGCACTTCAATAGGTAGCTAGTCATCTCAGGTTCACTTTTAAACTTACGGATGTTATTTACCCCGTAACTGGGTTGCCAAACCAGCAGAAATAGATCACTCAGTTGGAGTCTGGATTACTGGAACTAAGAAAGTTTTAGTAAAGAAATAAGCAACACAGTACTCTAATCAAAAGGATAATAAATACAACAGTTCAGCAATGATAAACACACATGTACACAGAACTAGGATAATAGGATCAATCAAGCTCTATCGCAGTCTAGGGGTAAATGACCAGTTTCAAAGTGACGCAAAGTTCAGTTCAATTGAGTTCAGTTCAGTTCACAGTAATCACTGCCGTGCCGGTGGGGGGGGGGGGGGGGGGGGGAGAGGGAGAGAGGGGGGGGGAGAGGGAGGGAGGGAGGGAGAGAGAGAGAGAGAGAGAGAGAGAGAGAGAGAGAGAGAGAGAGAGAGAGAGAAAAAAAAAATGAAAAAATATTCAAAATCGGATTCCAGACAGACCTTCGATATTCCTCACAGTCGGCTTTCGGGCGAGCCCTTTGTAATGTCTTCTGAGGTCACTGACCGTGACCCCTCCGTTTCAGATACGATCGTTCCTCTGCAGTGAACCTGGTACCCAGGCAAGGGCGGACACACACCAGGTTTCCGCCGATCGTACCTTTCCACCCTGTGCGTCTCTGGCTTGGTCCCTCGACCAGCCCTCCAAAAACTCCCACCGACTTGTGGGAGGCGCACCGCTTCCAGGGTCTCGTTACCTCGTGGTGTCGTGTGTGTCGCCTTAGCGAACCTGTCCCTTTTTATCCCCCTGCTGGGGTATCACCTGTCCATCACACTTCAAACAGTTCAGGGTTCAAAACGGAGCCGATCTTGACAGCTCTCAGACCGTGTCTCCTTCCGTTAAACTCTCCCGTCTCTTCATTAACATTTCCAAATGCTGCTCCATTGTCTTCCTTATCTCTCTTTCTCCTGAAGACAGGTGGCAGATCAACTGTTGATCCCACTGGTGCCAGCACAGGACAGTTAACATCTTAATCTATGTGTACTCTTTGTAACCCTGTTTTGTCACACCCTTCACCTTTAAGGATTTTTACCGGGGTAAAAATTACAAACATGAATACATTATTAGATACACACAAATACAGATCTTCAGCTATTTGGCTAATACAGAGAATTTTAAGTTGTCAACACCTGACAGACAGTCAGCAATCACATTTTCTGTTCCTTTTATATGTGTTATTAATAATAATCCCCTAAACCAGGCTCCAACTTAGCAACTTCATAGTGGCCAAAAACACTGATGAATTGCGACCAGTGTAACCTCTCACTGGGTCTCGTCCCGGACCACGATAACAAGGGTCGTCCCACCCCGACTTAGTTTTCTTTCGCAAGGGCTTAGTGGGGGGGGAGGGGTAGTACCCACAAAGTTATTGCAAAACTTCCTACAGTACCCCACCATCTCCAAGAGCCTTCTGAGGGCCCTCTTGTCTGTCGGGGTTGGGATGTCAGAGATAGCCCGCACCTTAGCTTGCATCGCTGCCAGCTGCCCCTGTGATACCACAATGCCCAGATAAGTGACCTTCGTGTGGCCGAACTCATTTTTTTCAAGGTTCACTATCAATTTGGCTTCAGACAGCCGTATTACATCGCCAATATACACTTCTGTGTTCGTTAGCCCTTTCGTCACTGAATTATTCATTCTATAGGGCTGTTGCTCACTAGGCTGACCTAGCGTAACAAACACCACCCAACGTCCCAGTTCTTTGCATCGCCTTGGGACAATCAAACACACGTGTGCGAACCCTTTAATTACTTCTCCTAAAGAGTCGCTTTGTTCGGGGATTAAGGGAGAGACCTTATCAGCAGAGCTGGCCAAAACAATAGCCTTCTCCCAACTGGTCGATACCATACTCATCTTTTCAAAATGGTTTTTTTTCTTATCGGGGGACCCTAGCTTCATTGATTTCCGCGCTAACACCGACTAGGTTCGTTAGCATATCAAAAGCCTGTGACCGTCTCAGTTCGCATCTGCAATAATCAATAACATCCTTCCTCCTGTGCAGCCAGTGAACTTCTTTCATGATTCCGCCGACTGTTTCCTTCAGCACCTCAAAATGTCCACCGAGGGGTACCTTGTGGGCCAGGTTAAAAATCTCATCCCCAGAGATTTTTGGAACCATCCCCCATTCCTCATCTGCGGTACTTGGTCTCCCTTTCTTCCTTAGCAGCTCCCCCTTCACACCATAGCCTACTGGCTCTCTTTTTAATCCTGCTTCAGAGACAGCTGTTTCCTCGTCTCGCTCCTGTACCTGTATGAAGTCGTTCTTTTCTACTGATAAATCTACCTTAATTTCTCCACTTCCTCCTGTTTCATTACATTCCTTCTTTTCATTTTCTACCCCCTCCTCGTACAAGGCTGGCAGAAACTTCTCAGCTAACTTTATATCAGCCTCTGCAGCCCTCCTCGACATCCACCAAGTTACTGCGCAAATGGGATAAACCCGCGAGCCCATGGGCGGGGCCTCAATGCTGGCAGGCTGACCTGTCAATCTCACGGCTGGGAACACGATTCCCCTGGCAAGGTCATTACCGAGCAAGACTTCCACGCCTTTCATTGATAATTCGGGCCTCACCCCGATCGTGACTAGTCCAGAGACCAAGTTGCTTTGTAGGTGTATCTGGTGCAAGGGGACTGCCTCTGTCCCTTCCCTAATACCTTTGACCTTGACCTCCCCAGTCTGGGTCTCTGAACCAAACTCTAATACACTCTTCAATATCAATGACTGACACGCTCCCGTGTCTCTCCAGATCCGCACTGGAACTGGTTTTAACCCCTCCTTCACTGACACCAATCCGGCCGAGATAAACCTCTCGCGCCCTTCCTGAACTTTGGCAGACCTTTCCTCTCCTAGTGGTTCGTTTACCAGCTCAATACAGCCAGTCAAAATCGCCATTTTTCCTTTTCCCGTCTCCTTCTTTGGGGCAAAGCACCTGGACGCAAAGTGTCCGACTTTCCCACAGTTATAACAGACGACCCCAGGAGACTTCCTACCAGACTGCTCCCGGTCTACCTTATCCTTCTCACTAGTCCCCGGCTTATTTTCTGACTTTTCCGGCGGACTCTCCCCGCCGTCCTGACTACCCTTCTGGTAGCCTTTACTCGGGACAAACTTCATTCTATGCATCAACGCATACTCATCCGCTAACTTAGCAGTTGCGGCTAACATGGCTGCCTCTTTCTCATCTAGGTAGGGTCTCATACCCTCAGGGACACAACCTTTAAACTGCTCAATCAGGATCAGCTGTAGCAGTCTGTCATACTCCCCATTTACCCCCTTCGAGGCGCACCAATGCTCACAATATGTCTGCATCTCACGGGCAAACTCTAAATACGTGCGGTCCCACTGCTTCCTCGCATTTCGGAACCTCTGCCGGTATGCCTCCGGGACCAACTCATAAATCCTGAGGATGGCCCCTTTCACCACCTCATACCTCTGGGCATCTTCCGCGGACAAAGCTGAGTAAGCTTGTTGGGCTTTCCCTTTTAGTACACTCTGAAGCAAAACAGCCCACTTATCCCTCGGCCAGTCCTGACTTGTAGCAACTTTTTCGAAATGGAGAAAGTACCGATCCACATTGGTATCGTCAAATAGGGGAAACAGCCTAACCTCCTGGGTCGCCCTGAACCCTCCACCTTGGTTCGGCATGGGCCCCTGCGCTGCCATCATCTTTAACTTCTCCAGCTCAAATTCTCTTTCCCTCTGCCTCTCTTCTCGCTCCAACTGCCTGTCCCTCTCTTTCTCTTTCACCTGCCATTCTAACTGCTTCTCTTTCTCTTCGTGTTCTAGCTGCCATACCCGGAACTCATGCTCCAGTCTCAGTTTTTCAAGCTGCACCTGTACCACGTCTCCACCAGGTTTTCCAATAGATATCACCTCCAGCTCCCCTTGGGGAAACACACCTTTAGATACATAGTGCTCTACGATAGCTCTGAGTATCTCCTCTCTCCTCATTGTCGACTTCCCCTTAACAAGATTCAACCGTTTGGCCACAGCTGCCAATTCCGCTTTCCTGGCATCCTCTAATGCCTCCAAGGTCGGCGCCTTTAGAAATTCTTCAATCTCCATTCCTGCTGTTTGCCTTTTCTTTCTTTCGGGAATTTTAACCCAATCAATTTACCCCGTCCCAAATTTAGCGTTCAAAATCCCAAACGAGCCCCCACTTATGTTACGTACCCCGTAACTGGGTTGCCAAACCAGCAGAAACGGATCACTCAGTTGGAGTCTGGATTACTGGAACTAAGAAAGTTTTACTAAAGAAGTAAGCAACACAGTACTCTGATCGAAAGTATAATAAATACAACAGTTCAGTAATGATAAACATACATGTACACAGAACTAGGATAATAGGATCAATCAAACTCTATCGTCCTCTAGGGGTAAATGACCAGTTTCAAAGTGACGCAGGGTTCAGTTCAATTGAGTTCAGTTCAGTTCACAGTAGTCACAGTAATCACTGCCGTGCCGGGGGGGGGGGGGGGGGGGGAGAGAGAGAGAGAGAGAGAGAGAGAATGAATATTCAAAATCGGATTCCAGACAGACCTTCGATATTCCTCACAGTTGGCTTTCGGGCGAGCCCTTTGTAATGTCTTCTGAGGTCACTGACCGTGACCCCTCCGTTTCAGATGCGATCGTTCCTCTGCAGTGAACCTGGCACCCAGGCAAGGGCGGACACACACCAGGTTCCCGCCGATCGTACCTTTCCACCCTGTGCGTCTCTGGCTTGGTCCCTCGACCAGCCCTCCAAAAACTCCCACCGACTTGTGGGAGGCGCACCGCTTCCAGGGTCTCGTTACCTCGTGGTGTCGTGTGTGTCGCCTTAGCGAACCTGTCCCTTTTTATCCCCCTGCTGGGGTATCGCCTGTCCATCACACTTCAAACAGTTCAGGGTTCAAAAAGGAGCCGATCTTGACAGCTCTCAGACCGTGTCTCCTTCCGTTAAACTCTCCCGTCTCTTCATTAACATTTCCAAATGCTGCTCCATTGTCTTCCTTATCTCTCTTTCTCCTGAAGACAGGTGGCAGATCAACTGTTGATCCCACTGGTGCCAGCACAGGACAGTTAACATCTTAATCTATGTGTACTCTTTGTAACCCTGTTTCGTCACACGGGTCACCACTGTTATGTTTTGTAACTTCAGAAACTAATTGAAAGAAAAATACAAGGGCCCAGGAGAATGCGTACTGAATTTTTGAGTGAGGTCTGCACTAATGACGTGGTGGCATAATGACATTTACCATTCACATACTTTTACGTATAACCAATAATAAATTATGAAAAAAACAAAGAATGTTTAATCAAACAATTTATTTACAATGTTACTCAAATATTCTAGAAACGTTACATACACAACACAGGAGCCTGAAGATACATACTCATTGTTTCAGGAACAGCATCTTCCCGTCCACTATCAGATTTCTGAATAAACAATATACCTATGTACACTACTTCACTATTTTTGGCACCCCTTTTGCACTACTCATTCAATTTAAATTTTATATATCGTTCATATTGTAATTTGTAGTTTTTCTATTACATATTGTAATATACTGCTGCTGCAAAACAATAGATTTCCCAACATATGCCAGTGATACTAAACCTGATTCTGATTCTAATTCTGATTCTGGGGTGTTAATATTATTCACAAGCTCAACCTTGGTTAATAAAATAATTGAGGACTGCAGTGCAGTATTCTCTATCTTTCTCTCTCTACCTCTCTGTTGCCCATTATGTCAAAATTAATTAGAAACTGTGTGTGTGTATTTGAATGAAAATCAAGCTAGTAATATTTCAACACAGATTTCAACTTTTAATTGAATCAATTTATTGATGAACAAAAGAACATGTGGGTTTTGCTGTAGGCTGGGTTTAAATGCAATGAAATTGTGAAGGCAGCTTTGACAAGTTCGCTGCTGCAGTTTGTTCTAAGCTGTTTCAATGCAAAATTAAACCCCCTTCGGAATAGTAGGTGCTATTTAATAAGTATTAAATAGAGTGCTGTTAACATAGGATTTTAAATTTTAATTCAGATCCATAGACTTCCAACCTATCTAGAACTCAACTAAACACAAAGCACAAGTACTTGAAATCTCGAGCAGTTGTGGCAATGGGGGTTTAGTACATGGCTTTTTTCTTACCTGTTTGAGGAAAATGTTTTATTTTCTCAATACTTGTACAAGAGATTACATAACTTGGAGATGTTATCCGCACATTGTAAGTGTCTTCCATAGCTTTGAAGTACTTTTTTTTTAAGGTAGCTCTGCCTTTAGTTCATTTGGGTGCCTGACACACACTTTGAAGCAGGGATTATAATAGCATCAGCCTGAATTAAAACATTGACTGAGGACATGGCCAAGCACTAATAACCTAAGCAGCAATGTCTACAGCAGTAAATACGACAGGCTGTTAATGACTGACATGCTGTCCCACAAGGGTGAGAGGAACAACAGAGAGAAAGTTCCAATAAACTGCCCAAAAGGCTCTACAGGGAGAGAAACAGCTCCCTTCAGATGAGTACCATTCATCCGAGGAGGAGAGTGGCCAGTGGTCACAGACAGCTGCAAGCTGCTGGAACCAGATCCTGTGCTAACTAGATCTAGTAACTATGACAATCGATGATCAATGACTGCCAAAACTACTTTCAGTCTCAGCTATCTTAGCCCTTCCAGAGGCATTGGTAAGCTCCCAAAGCAGATGGCATCCAAAAGAATGAAACAGATGGCTGAAGATATCTTCTACCAGGGCCAGCAACATTGCTGGCAATGACCATATTTGAAGAGAAGGGATTCCTGGGTTAATGGCTCTGTCTGAATTCCCAGAGCTGTGCAGAACATTTAACATAAAATATATATGTAGCAATACATAGCCGCAAGAGCTTCTTCTCCATCAATGTGCAACAGCTGTGCAGCCACCCAGCAATCTTGTACAGGTTTTCAAAAGGTTTAAAAGGCTTTCGAACACCTGCACAGGCAGAGAATTGAGTGATTGACCATATTGATGGATGTTGCAGGCAGATGTACAGTTAGATTTGCATTATGGACAGCTCAGGCATTGTGGGCCTAAGTGTCTGGTCCTGTGCTGCACTTTTCTATGTTCTTTGTAAGGTTGTAAGTGGTTGAAAGATGTCATCTTGAGGAAGTCCAGCCATTCAGACTTATTTGGATCTGGAAGCTAATCCTAAGCAGTCTGTTTCACAGATAAGAGACATCCACATGAGGTACTGCCAAAGGTATCACACAAAAGCTTGACAGTCAACTGCTACAAAAATGCTTTGTATAATCAAATAAATATTGCTTGCAGAAGGTGGTTGGCCATTGGAACTGAAGGTTGTATGTTGGATACTCATTAAGCTTGAGTAGGGATGATGGAAGAGTTAAGGATGTTAACGGTGAGGCACTCTACACCACTACCTAACAATAATCTCTAATATGGTCAAAAATTGTTGAGCAATTATTTGCAAGCTAACTTAATGGGGCTTTGAGAAGATACCAATAGACCTTTTTAAAATGATGAGTTAGAGCATGAAGTCACTGGTCTGCAGCAGAAAGTGTGACTACTGCATTTTATGCTTCAGAAGTGGCTAATCTTTTTATGAGAAGCCTGAGATATTATGTCACCAATGCTTGCTTCCTTACTTAACTACTGTAGATCCCCTGCAGTAAACGTCAACAGAATTTTTTCTACCAAATTCCCTGTTGAACCTACACAAAAATGTTCTCCGCTACATAGACACTGAAAACCCTCTGATTTAAGACCGTAAGGCATAGAAGCAGAATTAGGCCCTTTGGACCATCGAGTCTGCTCCGCCATTCAATCATGGCTGATCCTTTTTTTACCCCTACTCAACCCCACTCCCCAGCATTCTCCTTGTAACCTTTGAGGCCATGTCCAATCAAGAACATATCAAGCTCTGCCTTAAATACACCCAACAACCTGGTCCCCACAGCGGCATGTGGCAACAAATTCCACAAATTCCACACTGTTTGGCTAAAGAAATTTCTCTGCATCTCTGTTTTGAAAGGCTGCCCCTCTATCCCGAGGCTGTGCCTCTCTTGTCCTAGACTCTCCTACCCTGGGAAACATCCTATTCTGTCTAGCCTTTTCAACATTCAAAAGGTTTCAATGATATCCCCCCTCATCCTTCTGAATTCCAGGAAGTACATACCTAGAGCCATTGAACATTCCTCGTATGATAACCCTTTCATTCCTGGAATGTAGTGCAGGGAATCCATGACGTATATATAGACCATCAGGCATAGGAGCAGAATTAGGCTATTTGGCCCATCGAATCTGTTCCACCACTCAATCATATTTTCTTCTCCTCAGCCCCACTGCCCGGCCTTCTACCCGTAACATAGAAACATAGAAAATAGGTGCAGGAGTAGGCCATTCGGCCCTTTGAGCCTGCACCGCCATTTATTATGATCATGGCTGATCATCCAACTCAGAACCCTGCACCAGCCTTCCCTCCATACCCCTTGATCCCCGTAACCACAAGGGCCATATCTAACTCCTTCTTAAATATAGCCAATGAACTGGCCCCAACTGTTTCCTGTGGCAGAGAATTCCACAGATTCACCACTCACTGTGTGAAGAAGTTTTTCCTAATCTCGGTCCTAAAAGATTTCCCCTTTATCCTCAAACTGTGACCCCTCGTTCTGGTCTTCCCCAACATTGGGAACAATCTTCCTGCATCTAGCCTGTCCAATTCCTTTAGGATTTTATACGTTTCAATCAGATCCCCCCTCAATCTTCTAAATTCCAACAAGTACAAGCCCAGTTCATCCAGTCTTTCTTCATATGAAAGTCCTGCCATCCCAGGAATCAATCTGGTGAACCTTCTTTGTACTCCCTCCATGGCAAGGATGTCTTTCCTCAGATTAGGGGACCAAAACTGCACACAATACTCCAGGTGTGGTCTCACCAAGGCCTTGTACAACTGCAGTAGTACCTCCCTGCTCCTGTACTCGAATCCTCTCGCTATAAATGCCAGCATACCATTCGCCTTTTTCACCACCTGCTGTACCTGCATGCCCACTTTCAATGACTGGTGTATAATGACACCCAGGTCTCGTGCACCTCCCCTTTTCCTAATCGGCCACCATTCAGATAATAATCTGTTTTCCTATTTTTGCCACCAAAGTGGATAACTTCACATTTATCCACATTAAATTGCATCTGCCATGAATTTGCCCACTCACCCAACCTATCCAAGTCACCCTGCATCCTCTTAGCATCCTCCTCACAGCTAACACTGCCGCCCAGCTTCGTGTCATCCGCAAACTTGGAGATGTTGCATTTAATTCCCTCATCCAAGTCATTAATATATATTGTAAACAACTGGGGTCCCAGCACCGAGCCTTGCGGTACCCCACTAGTCACCGCCTGCCATTCTGAAAAGGTCCCGTTTATTCCCACTCTTTGCTTCCTGTCTGCTAACCAATTCTCTATCCACATCAATACCTTACCCCCAATACCGTGTGCTTTAAGTTTGCACACTAATCTCCTGTGTGGGACCTTGTCAAAAGCCTTTTGAAAATCCAAATATACCATAACCTTTGATGCTGTGTCCAATCAAGAACCTATAAAGCTCTGCCTTAAATACACCAAATGACGTAACCTCCATAGCTGCCTGTGGTAATAAATTCCACAAATTCACCATCCTACACACACACACGATCACTCTCAACTGAACACCACTCCACTCCCTTTGCAATTTTTGTTCATTTCTTTCTCAATTCCTGCTAAAGCATTGTTTACATTTACATTTACATCATTTATTATTATATTGTAATTTGTACTTTACTGTGCCTATTGTCTTGTTTATTAAATATTTTACTGTCTTGCACTGTTTTGTGCACCTTATGTAGTCCTGTGTAAGCCTGAAGTCTAATGTAGTTTTGTGTTGTTTCACGTAGTTTAGTGCAGTTTTGTGTTGTTTCAGGTAGTCTAGTGTAGTTTCGTGTTGTTTCATGTAGCACCATGGTCTTGGAGGATCATTGTTTCGTTTTTACTGTGTACTGTACCAGCAGTTATGGTTGAAATGACAATAAAAGCGACTTGACTTGATCCTCTAGCTAAAGAAATTTCACTCTAGCTAAAGAAATTTCTCTCTATCTCAGTTTTAAATGGACACGCCTCTGTCCTGAAGCTATGCCCTCTTGTCCTAGACTCCCCCACCATGGGAAACATCGTTTCCACATCTACTCTGTCTAGGGCTTTCAACATTCGAAAGGCTTCAATGAGCTCCCCCCACACCCCCATCCTTCTAAATTCCAGTGAGTACAGACCCACAGCAATCAAACGTTCCACATATAATAACCCTTTCATTCCCGTAATCATCGTTGTGAACTGCCTCTGAACCTTTCCAATGCCAGCACATCTTTTCTTAGATGAGGAACACAAAACTGTTCACAATACTCAAGGTGAGGCCTTGCTAGTGCCTTATAAAGCCTCAGCATCACATCTCTGCTCTTATATTCTGGACCTCTTGAAATGAATGTTAACATTGCATTTGTCTTCCTCACCACTGGCTCAACCTGCAAATTCACCTTTAGGGTGTTTTGCATAAGGACTCCCAAGTCCCTTTGCAACTCAGATTATTTTCTCCCCATTCAAAAAATAGTCTGCACATTTATTTCTACTACCAAAGTGCATGACCATGCATTTTCCAACATTGTATTTCATTTGGCACTTTCTTGCTCATTCTCCTAATCTGTCTAGCCCTTCTGCAGCCTACCTGGTTCCTCAACACTACCCGCCCCTCCACCAATCTTCAAATCATCTTCAAAATTGGCAAGAAAACCATCTATTCTATCCTCTAAATCATTGATATACAGCATAAAAAGAAGCGGTTCCAACATCAACCCCTGCGGAACACCACTAGTCAATGGCAGCCAACCAGACAAGGATCCTTTTATTCCCACTTGCTGCCTCCTACCAATCAGCCAATGCTCTAACCATGCCAGTAACTTTCCTGTAATACCATGGGCTCTTAAGTTGGTAAGCAGCCTCATGTATGGCACCTTGTCAAAGCCTTCCGATTTGCTAAATTCCTACCATTCAAAAAGAAATGGTTCCCCGTTTTTCCTGCCACGTTCAATGAATCATACTTCCATACACAGTACTTCCTCTGCCATCTTCTTGTCAATTCATTCAACCTGTCGATATGCCCTGCTGGATCTTTGCATTCCTCTCACAGCTCGCTTTGCTGTATAGTTTAGTATCACCAACCATCTTGGCTATGTTTCACTGTAGCCTTTTGAATGTAAATAGCTAAGAAGGTGGTACCACAGCTTGACATGTTGCACGAGCACCAGTCCATCAACCTAATCTATTTATTCTCATCAATCTGTTTATTCCTAATCTGTTTTCTGTCTTTAGCCAGTTTCTGATCATGTTATTATATTAGCACCAGCCCATTAGCCTTTAATTTATGTAGCAATCTGTAATATGATGTGTTACTGAATGCTTTTGAAACTGCAGTTAATGCAGTTTCAATTACCACCCTCGATTATTGATCACATGACAACAATTCATTTTGATTTTCATAAATAGGGGAATGGAGGACATATTAAGGCGGATCTTTCTAAATCTTTCTAAAACGTTATTTGGGTCATAATTTGAGCACTGCACCCATTTCTGGTCATTCTACTTTGGGAAGGATGAGATAACACAGAACAGAGTTATTAAGCTGAAATTAGGTACTTCAGCTACATGGTGAAAGTAAAGGAGGGGTTGTTGTCCAGGCTTGGTTCAGGTGATTGACAGAGTTTTCCAAGGTGATGCTCTGTTTAGTTAGGATAAATGAAAGAAAGCTGCCCATTGGTGGATGGTTCAAGAATTTCATTTAAAATCAAGGCTAAAATATATAGGTTAAGGTGAGGATTTTCTTTCCTATGCAGAGAATGCTGAAACTCTGGAACTGCTCATAAGGATGTGGACACAGAGTTAGTTAGGATGTCCAAAAGAGAACTCATGGTTCCCACAAACGAGAGGATCAATTCCTACACCCTGTCTTTCTGTGACTTAAAATCCAGTTGCAGAACTATTATTGAAAAATCATACTTACTCAGCCTAAATTTTTCCTCAGTAACAAATCCAATTGGTGAACTAGCTGTAAGTATTATATTGCTACTTAATACTTCACTTTGCCTATTATTTATTGAAAAGTGGTTATATATGTACTACAATTGAAACATGATATTCAACATTATGATTTTATTCTTGAGCATAAACTCTAAAGGTCATTGTGAAGAATTGAATATATGAGATGAATTGCAGAGTTGCTGAGTATTGTTGGCTCTTAAAATCCCGAGGGGATTGTGGTTGAACTTATTGGCAAAAAACTTAAAATATGAAATTAAAGCCTTTTTCTTACTCTGCGTTCCTTTTAAGTTATCTTTCTGCAAGATAACCGTGAGCCAGGTTCAATCAATACATTTTCCAGATTATTCATGCAAAGATTTACCAGTAAGGTTGGTTATTTCAGGGAGAAAGACATTCCTGTAGATAAAACAATAGCCCAGAATTTGCACTCTGTCCTGCGTCTCCCATACTTAATGCTAACATCAAACGTAAGACATAATCTTACTTTTTGTGATCAAGACAGTAACACAATCTTTCACAATATAATGATATCCTAGAGGTGAGAACTAGAGGGGCGGAATACTAAAATAGTGAAAAACAAGTCTATGCAGCCAATTAAGACAAGGGTGCCAAATACTTCTACATTAAAATATTTGGCACACTTGACATACAGTGCCAAAAAAAAGTATTCTCTCCTCTTGGAAGTTTTCATGTTCTATTGTTTTACAACATTGAATCACAGTGGATTTAATTTGGCTTTTTTTGACACTGACCAACAGAAAAAGACTCTTTTGTGTCAAAGTGAAAAAAGATCTCCACTAAGTGATCTAAGTTAATTACAAATATAAAACACAAAATAATTGATTGCGTAAGTATTCACCCCCTTCAAGTCAGTATATAGTAGATGCACCTTCTGGCAGCAATTACACTCTTGAATCTGTGTGAAACATAGAAAACCCTCGGCACAATACAGGCCCTGTGGCCCACAATGCAGTGCCGAACATGTCCTTACCTCAGAACTACCTAGGCTTACCCATAGCCCTCTATTTTTCTAAGCTCCATGTATCCATCCAGGAGTCTCTTAAAAGACCCTATCGTTTCCATCTCCATCACCATCAGCGGCAGCCCATTCCACACACTTACCGCTCTCTGCGTAAAAAACTTACCCCTGACATGTAGTAGTGAGGTCGGAGATGGTATTAAACAGGAAATTAGAAAAGTGTGCAATAAAGGAACAGCAGTTATAATGGGTGACTTCAATCTACATGTAGATTGGGTGAACCAAATTGGTAAAGGTGCTGAGGAAGAGGATTTCTTGGAATGTATGCGGGATGGTTTTTTGAACCAACATGTCGAGGAGCCAACTAGAGAGCAGGCTATTCTGGACTGGGTTTTGAGCAATGAGGAAGGGTTAATTAGCAATCTTGTCGTGAGAGGCCCCTTGGGTAAGAGTGACCATAATATGGTGGAATTCTTCATTAAGATGGAGAGTGACATAGTTAATTCAGAAACAAAGGTTCTGAACTTAAAGAGGGGTAACTTTGAAGGTATGAGACGTGAATTAGCTAAGATAGACTGGCAAATGACACTTAAAGGATTGACAGTGGATATGCAATGGCAAGCATTTAAAGGTTGCATGGATGAACTACAACAATTGTTCATCCCAGTTTGGCAAAAGAATAAATCAAGGAAGGTAGTGCACCCGTGGCTGACAAGAGAAATTAGGGATAGTATCAATTCCAAGGAGGAAGCATACAAATTAGCCAGAGAAAGTGGCTCACCTGAGGACTGGGAGAAATTCAGAGTTCAGCAGAGGAGGACAAAGGGCTTAATTAGAAAGGGGAAAAAAGATTATGAGAGAAAACTGGCAGGAAACATAAAAACGGACTGTAAAAGCTTTTATAGATATGTAAAAAGGAAAAGACTGGTAAAGACAAATGTAGGTCCCCTGCAGACAGAAACGGGTGAATTGATTATGGGGAGCAAGGACATGGCAGACCAATTGAATAATTACTTTGGTTCTGTCTTCACTAAGGAGGACATAAATAATCTTCCAGAAATAGTAAGGGACAGAGGGTCCAGTGAGATGGAGGAACTGAGCGAAATACATGTTAGTAGGGAAGTGGTGTTAGGTAAATTGAAGGAATTGAAGGCAGATAAATCCCCAGGGCCAGATGGTCTGCATCCTAGAGTGCTTAAGGAAGTAGCCCGAGAAATAGTGGATGCATTAGTGGTAATTTTTCAAAACTCGTTAGATTCTGGACTAGTTCCTGAGGATTGGAGGGTGGCTAATGTAACTCCACTTTTTAAAAAAGGAGGGAGAGAGAAACCGGGGAATTATAGACCGGTTAGCCTAACGTCAGTGGTGGGGAAACTGCTGGAGTCAGTTATCAAGGATGTGATAACAGCACATTTGGAAAGCAGTGAAATGATCGGACAATGTCAGCATGGATTTGTGAAAGGAAAATCATGTCTGACAAATCTCATAGAATTTTTTGAGGATGTAACTAGTAGGGTGGATAGGGGAGAACCAGTGGATGTGGTATATTTGGATTTTCCAAACGCTTTTGACAAGGTCCCACACAGGAGATTAGTGTGCAAACTTAAAGCACACGGTATTGGGGGTAAGGTATTGGTGTGGGTGGAGAATTGGTTAGCAGACAGGAAGCAAAGAGTGGGAATAAACGGGACCCTTTCAGAATGGCAGGCGGTGACTAGTGGGGTACCGCAAGGCTCAGTGCTGGGACCCCAGTTGTTTACAATATATATTAATGACTTGGATGAGGGAATTAAATGCAGCATCTCCAAGCTTGCGGATGACACGAAGCTGGGTGGCAGTGTTAACTGTGAGGAGGATGCTAAGAGGATGCAGGGTGACTTGGATAGGTTGGGTGAGTGGGCAGATTCATGGCAGATGCAATTTAATGTGGATAAATGTGAAGTTATCCACTTTGGTGGCAAAAATAGGAAAACAGATTATTATCTGAATGGTGGCCGATTAGGAAAAGGGGAGGTGCAACGAGACCTGGGTGTCATTATACACCAGTCATTGAAAGTGGCCATGCAGGTACAGCAGGTGGTGAAAAAGGCGAATGGTATGCTGGCATTTATAGCGAGAGGATTCGAGTACAGGAGCAGGGAGGTACTACTGCAGTTGTACAAGGCCTTGGTGAGACCACACCTGGAGTATTGTGTGCAGTTTTGGTCCCCTAATCTGAGGAAAGACATCCTTCCCATAGAGGGAGTACAAAGAAGGTTCACCAGATTGATTCCTGGGATGGCAGGACTTTCATATGAAGAGAGACTGGATGAACTGGGCTTGTACTTGTTGGAATTTAGAAGATTGAGGGGGGATCTGATTGAAACGTATAAGATCCTAAAGGGATTGGACAGGCTAGATGCAGGAAGATTATTCCCGATGTTGGGGAAGTCCAGAACGAGGGGCCACAGTTTGAGGATAGAGGGGAAGCCTTTTAGGACCGAGATTAGGAAAAACTTCTTCACACAGAGAGTGGTGAATCTGTGGAATTCTCTGCCACAGGAAACAGTTGAGGCCAGTTCATTGGCTATATTTAAGAGGGAGTTAGATATGGCCCTTGTGGCTACGGGGGTCAGGGGGTATGGAGGGAAGGCTGGGGCGGGGTTCTGAGTTGGATGATCAGCCATGATCATAATGAATGGCGGTGCAGGCTCGAAGGGCCGAATGGCCTACTCCTGCACCTGTTTTCTATGTTTCTATGTTTCTATCTCCTGTACCTACTTCCAAGCACCTTAAAACTATGCCCTCTCATGCTATCCATTTCAGTCCTGGCGAAAAGCCTCTGACTATCCACACGATCAATGCCTCTCATTTTCTTATACACCTCTATCAGGTGGATAGGTGTATATCAGCTTTGCACATCTGGACACCGCAATTTTTCCCCATTCTTCTTTACAAAACTGTTCAAGCTCTGTCAGTTTGCATGGGGATCGTAAGTGCACAGCCCCTTTCCAATCCAGCCACAAATTCTCAATTGGATTGAGGTCTGGACTCTGACTTGGCCACTGCAGGACATTAACTTTGTTGTTTTAAAGCTATTCCTGTGTAGCTTTGGCCTAAAGCTTGGAGTCATTATCTTGCTTGAAAACAAATATTCACCCAGGTCACAGTTCATTTGCAAACTGCAGCAGGTTTTCCTTCAGGATTTCCCTATATTTTGCTGCATTCTTTTTATCCTCTACAATCACAAGCCTTCTAGGACCTGCTGCAGTGAAGCATCCCCACAGCATGATGCAGCTACCACCATGGTGGTAGGGATGATGTGTTTTTGATGATGTGTGGTATTTGGCTTACGCTAAACATAGCATTTAGTCTAATAGCCAAAAAGCTCAATTTTGGTTTCATCAGATCATAGAACCTTCCAGCTGACTTCAGAGTTTCCCACGTGCCTTCTGGCAAACTTGAGCCAAGATTTCACGTGAGCTTTTTTTTCAGCAGTGGCTTTCTCTTTGCTACTCTCCCATAAAACTGTGACTAGTGAAACACCCAGAGAACAGATGTGATATATGTGGTCTTTCCCATCTCAGCCACTGAAGCTTGTAACTCCTCCAGAGTTGTCATAGGTCTCTTGGTGGCCTCCCTCACTAGTCCCTTTCTTGCACGGTCACTCAGTTTTTGAGGACAGCCTGCTCTAGGCAGATTTACAGCTGTGCCATATTCTTTCGATTTCTTGATGATTGACTTAACTGCACTCCAAGGGATATTCAGTGACTTGGAAATTTTCTTGTATTCATCTCCTGATTTGTGCTTTTCAATAATGTTTTTGCGGAGTTACTTGGAGTGTTCACAATGTAGTTTTTGCCAGGATACTGACTCACAAGCAGTTGGACCTTCCAGATACAGGTGTATTTTTAATAAAATTAATTGAAACACCTTTGGTGCACACAAGTCTCCAAAACCAGATCTCCATTTAACTAATTATGTGACTTTGAAAATTTGCTGCACCAGTGATGATTTGGTGTGTCTTATTAAAGGGGGATGAATACTTATGCAATCAATTATTTTGTGTTTTATATTTGTAATTAATTTGGATTACTTTGTAGAGATCTGTTTTAACTTTGACACGAAAGAGTCTTTTCCTGTTGATCAGTGTCAAAAAAGCCAAATTAAATCCATTGTGATTCAATGCTGTAAAACAATAAAACATGAAAACTTCCGGGGGGCAGGGGGGTGAATATTTTTTAAAGGTACTGTATTTCTTTAAATTTTTAAAACCTTTTTTAAGCCTGAACAATTTAAAAACATGAAATTTAGCATAGAAATTAAATATTTAACTTGTGCTTAATTTAGTCTATTGTCGCTGTGCTTTCCATTCAAATCTATGGTGAAGCAAAATCTAGAAGCAGACCCAAAAGTGAGTAAAATGTTTGTGCAGATTCCCCAACACAGATGGCAGGTACTTCAAAGATACAGTGAAAAGCTTCTCTTGCATACTGTTCTTATAGATCAAATCATTACACTGAGGTAGAACAAGGTAAATCAACAAGAATGCTGAATAAAACATAACAGCCCCAGAGAAAGTGCACTGCAGGTACACATTAAGGTTCAAGTACATAACGAGGTCAGCAATGAGTTTAACAGTCTACTATATTGTGCTAGGAAACCATTTAGTAGTCTTATTATAGCAGGATAGAAGCGATCCTTGGTGGCACGTGCTTTCAGGTTTCTGTATCTCTGCACATTGAGAGAGGGGAGAAGAAAGAACGTCTGGGGTGAGTGAGATCTTTGATAATGCCGGTTGATTTCTGCAGCAGTGAGAATTATAAGCTGAGTCCTCAGAGGGAGGCTTGCTTCCATGATGTGCTGAGCCACGTCCACAACTCTCCGCAGTTGCCTGCAGTCACATGCGGAGCATCTGCCGTACCAAGCCATTATGCATCTACATAGAATGCTTTCTATGGTGCATCAATAAAAGTTGGTAAGGATCAATGGGGAAATGCCAGATAGCAAAAACAATGTTCTATACAGCATAAAGGTTTATATATTTGCATGGAAATTCAAAGGTCATTCAGTGTTATATGGGAAAATGTTGACAGAAACCAAAGGAAATTCCAAGCAAGTGGCCTGCATGTGCTATATGCATAAAACAATAGATGAATTAATCCACCAAGTACTGATAAGATCAGGATCAGGCACCATGGCAGATTACATTTTTTTTCATTTTCTTGTGAATACATTGCTGGGGTGATACATCGGGTCAAATTAAGAGATACAGCAGAGATATTACTACTGCAATTTATTTTAGGTTTCAAGTAGCTGCAGATGATTTATTTAAAATTCATTTGCTGTAATGTTCTGATTGTTTTGGTGCTCAGGAAGTTTAATGGTCTGAGGGTGGATAAATCTCCTGGACCTGATGGAAAGCACCCTCGGGTTCTGAAGGAAGTAGCTGGAGAGTTTGCAGAGTCATTAACAATAATCTTTCAAGAATCGATAGATTCTGGCATTGTGCCAGATGACTGGAAAATTGCAAATGTTACTCCATTATTTAAGAAGGGTGGGAGGCAGCAGAAAAGAAACTATAGACCTGTTAGCCTGACATCCGTGGTTGGAAAGTTGTTGGAATCGATTGTTAGGGAGAGGTTACGGAATACCTGGAGGCACATGACAAGATAGGCCAAAGCTATCATGGTTTCTTGAAAGAAAAATCCTACCTGACAAACCTACTCCAATTCTTTGAGGAAATTACAAGCAGGGCAGACAAAGGAAATGTAGTAGACATGGTGTATTTGGACTTTCAGAAGGCCTTTGACAAGGTGCCGCACATGAGGCTGCTTAGCAAGTTAAGAGCCCATGGAATTACAGGGATGTTACTAGCATGGGTGGAGCATTGGTTGGTTGGCAGAAAACAGAGAGTGGGAATAAAGAGATCCTATTCTGCCGATTACCAGTGGAGTTCCACAGGGGTCAGTGTTGGGACCACTGCTTTTTATGATATATGTCCATGATTTGGACTACGGTATTAATGGATTTGTGGCTAAATTTACCGATGATACAAAGATAAGTGGCAGAGCGGGTAGTGTTGAGGAAACAGAAAGCTTGCAGAGAGACTTAGATAATTTAGGAAAATGGGCAAAGAAGTGACAAATGAAATACAATGTTGGAAAGTGTATGGTCATGCACTTTGGTGGAAGAAATAAATGGGCAGACTATTATTTAGATGGGGAGAGAATTCAAAATGCAGAGATGCAAAGGGACTTGGGAGTCCTTGCACAAGATAACATAAAGGTTAACCTCCAGGCTGAGTCAGTTGTGAAGAAGGTGAATGCAATGTTAGCATTCATTTCTAGAGGTATAGAATATAAGAGCAGGAACGTGATGTTGAGGTTCTATAAGGCAGTCATGAGACCACACTGAGTATTGTGTGCAGTTTTGGGCTCCTTATTTTTGAAAGGATATACTGACTTTGGAGAGGGTTCAGAGAAGATTCATAAGAATGATTCCAGGAATGAAAGGGTTACCATATCAGGAATGTCTGGCAGCTCTTGGGCTGTATTCCCTGGAGTTCAGGAGAATGAGGGGGGATCTCATAGAAACATTCCCAATGTTAAAAGGCCTGAAAAGATTAGATATGGCAAAATTATTTCCCATGGTAGGGGAATTCTAGGACAATAGGGCACATCTTCAGGATTGAAGGACGTCCATTTAGAACTGAGATGCGGAGAAATTACTTTAGTCAGAGGGTGGTAAATCTGTGAAATTGTCGCCACGATCGGCTGTGGAGGCCAAGTCATTGGGTGTATTTAAGACAAAGATAGATAGGTTCTAGATTACCCAGGGCATCAAGGCAATGGGGAGAAGGCAGGGAGTGGTGATGACTGGGAGAATTGGATCAGCATATGATTGAATGGTGGAGCAGACTCAATGGGCCGAATGGCCTACTTCTGCTCCTATATCTTATGGTCTTATAATTATATCTTCCTGTCGTTCACATGATCATGGACATGTGCCACATGTCCCTTCAGATAAGGATCACAAGAAAAGATCCTGTGGTGAGGAATTTGAGAATTAAGGCAATTTTAACCTCCATGGAGAGAGCAGGCTAGGTCTGAAAGAGTGGCCAAAGGTTTTTCCTACAGTTGTCGCATGTCATATTTCTTGGAAAGCTCGATACAGTAAAGTAACAATCTTTCCTAACACTAACAATGTGAATATAGCTTTTCGGAAATGATTGGCTAGGCTCTTTACTGATGAGCATGGCTTTCCCACTGCCTGGAAGCCCTTGATCACCCAGACTTCCCAGCCACAGCCATAGTCACACCTCCAGTTATGGGTGCTGCTGGCTACATCACTCACATTGAGACACCCACAGGGTGAGTATCTATGCAGCTGAATACTGAAAAGGCACTCCGTCTTCCTTGAAGACTAAGTGGAATTTAGAAGGCACTTGAATAGCTTACAGTCATGACTCATTCCGTTCTCCAATGCCAGCAGAATGTCCCTGCAAAAAAAAACCAAAAGAAGTAACACAAAATGCTCATCAATCTCCTGAGACTGTTCCACAATGGCCATTGCGTGCAGTAGTCTGTTCAAGTTTATGTCACCATAGGTGAAAAGATGGATCACACATAAGATGATGTCATTTAGAGTGTAGTTTGTAGGAAAATGGCAGATGCTTTTTCACCCATAAATGGTTTCCACTCTGAGTTAAATTGAAATTAGATTGCATTGTGCCCAAAAAACAATATTACAAGATTAATTTTCTAACTTTATAAAGGAAAGGGATATTATAAAGTGACTAGATAGGATATAATCAAATTCAAAACGAATACAGGTGACACATTGGAGAAAGACAGGCAATCAGAAGAAATGAAGTTTTTTTTATTTAATTGTGTTTCAAGGATTAACTTTAACATTGCAGAACAGAGCTATTGTAGAAATAGATTTTAATTGCAGTTTTATTATTTGGTTCCATGTCACATGCCAGGGTAATCATCCAGAAAAGTTGGTTATTAGCCTGGAGCTACTGGTATTCTAAAAATATTTAAACACTGAGGTTAAGTATGAAATGACATTTCAAATGTTTATAACTACAACTAATTTATGAACTTAGATAACTGGTATAGTAAAACATTTACGTGGGTCACAATTAAGTATACCTTTAAAGAGAATTAATTAAAAGTAGATTTCTGATACAGTCTATTACAGTGATGTTTCACATGAATAATTGTGCAATTTCCTTTCCTTTCAAATAAACATAGGGTCAAAGAAGGAGGAAATGTTGCCCAGCTGTTTGTTTTGTAAAGCCACAAGTGGGAAAATCAGATTGGACCAGATGAAAAATTAATTTTTTAACTGAAAGGAAACATAGATTAAGTTTATTTCTTGATTAGAATAGGGGCTACAGCAGTACTCGACAAGGAGCAGTCCTTGGAATCTCACCATCTGTTAGTGGCCCTCTCATATCACTCACCAGGTAAGATCCTTACAGATACCCACAGAAAAATCAGTGACTTTGATGGCAGGACATTGGAAGAAGCTGTTAAGAATTAAAGGTCAAAATCAGGAATCTGGACAAAATGAATACTGGGGAAGAGTTGATAGACAGTAGAGTCAAGGAAAAAGGACAGAAATATACAAGGCTACAATTATTTCATTGCCTTTCACATATCAATGCAGAGAAAGGTACCTCTGTGTTGAGGTACACCTTGTTCAAAGTGGTCATTTACATATAGCAAGATTACCCCATGGGCATTGTCATTTGCTGTCATTGGATAACTTGATTACATTATGCACCATCTCTTGCAAGTAAGGCAGTACATCACAAGACATAATTAAGTAGTGAATCCAAAACCAAGCATATTGAGTATTCAAGGTCAGTTTGACATGGAGGTGCATTATTCCACCCATACCCCCAGGTCATTCGCTCTTCCACCTCCCCCTATCAGGTAGAAGATAAACCAGTATGTATCACCAGGCTCAAGGGCAACTTCTATCCCATTACAGAATTACTGAGTGATTCCCCGGTACAATAAGGTGGACTTCTGAACTCACAATTTACCCGCACTACACTTGCCCAGTACTGTAACACTTCATTCTGCAGCATTGTTTTACTTTTACAACTTCAATCCACTGTTGTAATGAATTGATCCAAATGGACAATATGCAAGACGTTTTTCACTGTATCACAGCACGTGACGATAATAAGCCAATTTATCAACTTACAATTCCAGTTAATGCAGCTATGCTTTTTTTAATCTCAAAAGAAAACAGTAAGATTCCAAAACTAGAAGCTGACATTTTCTAGACAAATGACCTGCCTATTACAACTCGTTCAGCTAACTGCAATCCCTGCAGCACCAATTAATACAAGAATTAATCAGTGCTTAATAGGTTTGAATAAGGGGAAGAAATAATTAGCCCACAGTTTAATGAAAGTGCCTGACTGCCATAACATAGATGATTCCATACAGAATTAACAAGATCTATTTACATTTAATAGGCAGCAGCTAAATAGCAAACACCACTAGGAGCCAAGATCTTGCCTTGTTCTATTTGATTATCTTTTAATTACTTTAAAAAATGAAAATAATATAGTTTTTAAAATAAACTTGAAATGAAATTAAACATGCTTTGCTTTAATAGCAATAGGAACACTTCGTAAAAGTTTACAAGAGTGCTTTTATTTTCAGGCAGTCTAGAAGTAATTGCAGTCACTGGAATCCACAAGGATGCTCTGATTAAATTGGATTTTGTAATTGATTAAGCACTTACCAGCACTCTCCTTCATCACCTTTTCATTCAAGCAATAACAGCCAAAGGCTTTGCCAGTAAGGACTCTGTTGAAGCTATGCCAAGTATTAGTTCATATAAAGTTATAAAATACCATTTGAGATTAACAGTTCAGTCTTTTCTGTTCCATCTTTCTCCTTTCCTAACTTATAGTGATGTTTCTAGCTTCTTAGCAAATAAAACTTTGCAGTTTAAATTTGCATTGCCATTATTCGAGAGCACAAAAATTTAACCAGGAGGTAAGAGTAAAAGGAAAATTATGACCGCAATCCCTTTGCTTGATGCACCTCAAGGCTTCATGCTTAGCCCCCTGCTCTACTTCCTGTAGAAATATGATGTGCGGCTAATTACAGCAACAGAACAATGCAATGACGACACCACAATTATTGAATGAATCAGAGGTGGTGATATGACAGCGGACAGGAGTAATATAGGATTTCTGGTAAAGTGGTGCCGCAACAACAACCTCTTGCTCACCATCAGTGAATCTAAAGAACTGACTGTTGACTTCAGAAAGGAGGAGGGTGATCGAGTACCAGTCTGTGTGGGTAGATCAGCAGCTTTAAATTCCTGGCTATTAACATACCGGATTACTTATTCTGGGCCCACCACATAGATGCAATCACAAGGAAGGCTTGTCAAATCCTTTACTCTCTTAAAAAGTTAAGGAGGTTTGGCATGTCGCAAAAGCCTCCAGCAAACTTCCATAGATGTACTAACGTTGAGAGTATCATGACTGGTGCATGAGGTCTAGTACTGCAATTTGAATGTGTATGAATGTAAGATGTGGCAGAAAGTAATGAACTCAGCCCAAAACTTCTCAGAAATATCCTTCCTTGCTATTGAAAATATCTACATGAGGCACTGCCTTACGAAGACAACACATATCATCAAAAAGCCCCACCATCAGGGCCATGCTATTTTCTCACAGCTACCCACAGGCAGAAGGTCCAGAAGTCTGAAATCCCACACCACCCAGTTCAAGAACAGCTACTTCCTGTCAACCATTCAATTCTCAAACAACCCACACCATCACTTTCAGTATTGCAACACTATGACCACTTTGACTACCTTGTATACAATGAAGATTTTTTTATTCTAACTGTGTTCTTTCTTGCATAATTTTGTATAATTTATGTTTTTCTTGTGACTGCCTTTACTGCTACATATATGACTGTGATTCTGCTGCAGATTTTCCAATGTATCTGTGTGTACATGTACTTGAGCACACAACAATAAACTTGACCTTGACGGATATGCTTGCACAAACATTATAATTAAAACAAAGTTTTGAAAAATACTTGATCAAGGATAGATAAAGATTGAACTGTTTCTTATACTTTAAATTTTTGTTTCCATTTGTCAAAATTTCACCCAGTAGCCTAGTCAGTTCCATTGAAATGTGGGGGTAAACTGGGTGATTTGGGCCTCATTCTTCATTAAAGTTTGAAATATATTATAAATTGTACATGTGGTTTATAATATTGCATTTATACTTCCAAGTAAAACAAGTAGAAATTCCAGAAAAAACTTAATTTTGAATGATTTAATATAAATGTACTTCCCTTTGTGAAGTGAATACCAACTTTCCAGTAAAGACACCAGAGTTTGTTTTCAACGTAGCTGGCCTGGTCTCATTGAATCCACTATTGTTATGAACACAAGTTATATTAAGTCACATTCAACAGGACGTTAAACCTAATTGATGAAAGATGAAAAAGAGAAACAATTTCATAGTAGCAGGATGTTCAATGCAAGTGAGAAGTTTCATAGTAGAAAGTAGAACTTGCTATTTCTTCTATGAGATCTTTGCTGAAGGACTGTCCCTTGCAGTATTTGCTAAAGCGCATGAAAACAACAATTTGTATTTATATTTCACCTTGCTTAGTGGCAACTCACAAACACTTCACAGGCCTGTTGGCAAACACAGTTTGGCAAAATGAAGGGAGATATTAAGGCAAATGAGTAAGTCCTGGATAAAAAGACAAGTTATCAAGGATCATAGAATTGTTATAGCATAATATGGCACCATTTGACCCACTGGTAGAGCCATTTCCTCAGTTCCACTTCCTCACTCTTTCCTAAAGATCTGTAAAGTCTTCTTTCTTGTACCAATCCTCATAGAGGGATCAGAAGTGGAGAGAGTAAGCACTTTCAAGATACTGAGTGTCAAGATCTCTGAGGACCTAACCTGGTCCCAACATATCGATGCAGTTATAAAGAAGGCAAGACAGTGGCTATACCTTATTAGGAGTTTGAAGAGATTTGGTATGTCAACAAATACACTCAAAAACTTTTATAGATGTACCATGGAGATCATTCTGACAGGCTACATCACTGTCTGGTATTTGTGGGGGGGCGGGGGGTGGAGGAAGGGGCTACTGCACAGGACCGAAAGAAGCTGCAGAGGGTTGTAAATTTAGTCAGCTCCATCTTGAGTACAAGCCTACAAAGCACCCAGGACATCTTCAAGAAGCCGTGTCTCAGAAAGACAGCATCCTCCAGCACCCAGGGCATGCCCTTTTCTCACTGTTACCATCAGGTAGGAGATACAGAAGCCTGAAGGCACACACTCAGTGATTCAGGAACAGCTTCTTCCCCTCTGCCACCCGATTTCTAAATGGACATTGAACCCTTGAACCCTACCTCATCGTTTTAATATATATTATTTCTGTTTCTTCATGATTTTAAAATCTATTCAATATAAGTATACTATAATTCATATACTTATTCATTTATTATTATTTTTTGTCGTCTTCTATATTATGTATTGCATTGAACTGCTGCAGAGTTAACAAATTTCACGATACATACCGGTGATAATAAACCTGATTCTGATTCTGATTAATCTGTGATGCCTTGATTAATCAATAACCTATCAACCTCTGCTTTAAACATACACAATGACTTGGTCTCCACAGCAGTCTGTCGAAATGAATTCCATAGAATCACCACCCTTAAGAAATTCTTCCTCATCTCTGTTATAATTAGATATCCTTTTATTCTGAGGCTGTGCCCTATAGTCCTAAACTCACCCACAATAGGAAGTATCCTCTCCACATCCACTGTATCTAGGTCTTTCAATTTGATCGGTGTGGTAAACCATGTATATATGCTGTAACTGGGTTAACTGTCTGGACACGCCCCTCTGCTGACTGCCCCTGTGGCTCCTCCCACAGTTCCTGTATAAAGGTATTTTGCCTTGTCCCTCCCCCTCAGTCCGGGGGCAGACACTCACCGTGGAGGCTGTATTGTACGGCGAATAAAAGCCTTTCGGTATTTTACCTAACCTCAGTCTTTGGAGTTATTGAAGGTGCCTCAATTTTATTCGCTGTACGTTTTAAAGCATGGAACATGCACTGCGACCAGACAAATTAGACCTCGATCTGCAAACACCTGAAGCTGGAAACGCTTTTGAACTCTGGCTGGCTTGCTTCGAAGCATACCTAGAGGAGATTAAAGTGACTGACCCCATAGTGAAGCACAGAGTTGTACTCTCCAGGGTCAGTCCACGGGTCTATTCGCTGATCAGAGACCAGCCGAGCTATGATGGTGCGATGAGCGCCCTCAAAAGACAATACCTGCGGCTGATAAACAGCGTCTATGCGCGGCACCGATTAGCGACTCGGCACCAGCAGCCTGGGGAATAGAGTGCTGAGTTCGTCCAGACACTACAGACGCTCGTACGGGCCTGCAATTGCCAAGAACTGACAGCAGTACAGCATGCAGAGCTCCTAGTGAGAGACGCCTTCATCACGGGGACCAGGTCAGTGTATGTGCGCCAGCGGCTGTTGGAAAAAGCCGATCTTACCTTAAGTTCGGCGATCGAGCTGGCCGACATGCTGGAGGCCGCTCTGCACAACTCCTAGGCTCTCCAGGCACGCGATCCCCCGATGGCCTCGTGGGCGCCGCAGACCCCGCAACCCGCCGGCGAATCAACCTCGGCTTCCGCCAGTCGCGAGTCCGTGAAGTGCTATTTCTGCAGACTGGAGAAGCACTCCCGGAAACACTGCACAGCCCGACAAGCTACCTGCTCTGGCTGCGGAAAGAAGGGCCACTTCACGAAGGTCTGTAAGTCAAAACCGCGTTCGGGATCGAGCAGCGCCACGTGCGAAACATGGGGGTCGCCATCTTACTTCCCGTCATCTTCACTGCACGCCGCAACCACGTGCGAGACATGGGGGAAGCCATCTTGGTCGGCGCTACCTCCCACCGGCTACGACCAATGGGTGCTCACAGGGCACACCACCGCGCTGGACCAAGACAGCGACCCAATCCTGGCTTCAGTGACCCTCGACCAAAGTGCTCCCTACCAGCTCGCAAGGTCAATGATGGACATCCTGGTGGAGGGGCGCAGGACAAGCTGCCTGTTTGACACAGGCAACACGGAGAGTTTTATCCACCCTGACACGCTGCAGCATTGCAGACTCATGATACGGCCTGTAAGTCAGAGGGTCACCATGGCTTCCCGGTCACATACAACAGACATCCAGCGGGGTTGTGTAGCGACACTAGTGGTGCAGGGCACAGAATATCGAGACTTTACGTTACTGGTCATGCCTCAACTGTGTGCCCCTGTGCTATTGGGGCTCGACTTCCAGAGCCACCTGAAAAGCGTGACAATGGAGTATGATGGGCCCCTCCCATCAATTACTGTTGTAAATCCCCAGTTTTGTAGAGATATGTCACGTACCCCGCTACTGACCACCCCCACACACCGACCTGCACATCCCACCCAACACCATGCCAACATCTGCACTACGGACACCACTTGTGGCCTCTCCACCCTTAAGATCCCTCCCCCACTGCTGTTCGCCAACCTGATCCCCGACTGTAAACCTGTGGCAACTAAAAGCAAGAGGTACAGCGCGGGGGACAGAGCCTTCATTAAGTCGGAGGTTCAGCGGCTGCTCAGGGAGGGGGTCATTGAGGCAAGCACAAGTCCTTGGAGGGTGCAGGTGGTCGTTGTTCGGAACAGGGAGAAGAATAGGATGGACGTGGACTATAGCCAGACCATCAATAGGTTCACGCAGCTCGACGCGTACCCTCTACCCCGCATCGCGGATATGGTCAATCAGATAGCACAGTACAAGGTGTACTCAACCATAGACCTAAAATCCGCTTACCATCAGCTCCCCATCCGATGGGAGGACTGCCCTTACACCGCCTTCGAGGCGGACAGCAGGTTTTATCAATTCCTGTGCGTCCCCTTCGGTGTTACGAATGGTGTATCTGTCTTCCAGAGGACAATGGACTGGATGGTGGACCAGTGCCAACTGAAGGCCACGTTTCCATACCTGGATAACATCACCATCGGCGGTCACGACCGGCAGGATCACGACAACAACCTCCAAAAATTTTTCCAAGCGGCCAAAGCTTTCAACCTCACCTATAACAAGGACAAGTGTGTATTAGGGACCACCCGACTTGCTAACCTTGGGTGTGTCGTGGAGGATGGAGTCATTGGCCCTGACCCCGACTGTATGCGCCCCCTGTTGGAACTCCCTCTTCCCAACACCCTCAGAGCCCTCAAAAGGTGCCTGGGCTTCTTTTCATATTACACCCAATGGGTCTCTAACTAGGCAGACAAGGCCCGCCCCCTGGTCAAGTCCAGCACATTTCCCCTCTCTGCCGAGGCCCGCGCGGCCTTCAGCCGCATAAAAGGGGACATTGCCAAAGCAGCAATGCATGCGGTGGATGAGGCCATTCCCTTCCAAGTGGAGAGTGATGTCTCCAACTTCGCGCTGGCTGCTACCCTTAACTAGGCAGGAAGACCGGTGGTGTTCTTCTCCCGCACCCTTCAAGGCCCTGAAATTCGGCACTCTGCGATGGAGAAAGAGGCCCAGGCCATAGTGGAAGCTATTAGGCACTGGAAGCACTATCTCGCCGGCAAAAGGTTCACCCTGTTAACTGACCGGCGCTCAGTCGCATTCATGTTTAGTAACCAACAGCGGGGCAAAATCAAAAATGATAAAATTCTGAGATGGAGAATCGAACTCTCCACCTACAACTATGACATCGTGTACAGGCCTGGGAAGCTCAACGAGCCCTCCGATGCCCTATTCCGGGGAGTGTGCACCAGCGCGCAGATCGACCGGCTATACGCCCTACATGCAGATCTTTGCCACCCGGGAGTCACCCGGCTTTTCCACTTCGTGAAAGCCCAGAACCTGCCTTACTCCCTTGAGAAAATCAGGACGATGGCCAGGGACTGCCAAGTCTGCGCAGAGTGAAAACCGCACTTCTACCGACCCGAAAAGGCACAACTCATCAAGGCAACCCGCCCCTTTGAGCGACTGGGTGTTGACTTTAAGGGCCCCCTTCCCTCCACCGACCACAATATGTACTTTCTTAATGTTATCGATGAGGACTCGTGGTTCCCCTTTGCCATCCCCTGCCCCGACACCACTACCACGTCAGTTATAAAAGCCCTGTGCAAGCTCTTCACTCTGTTCGGATACCCATGCTCTTTCCACAGTGACAGGGGGTCCTCGTTTATGAGTGACGAGCTGCGCCAATATCTACTGGCTAGGGGAATTGCAACCAGTAGGACCACGAGCTATAATCCCCGGGAGAATGGACAGGTAGAGAAGGAGAATGGCACAGTGTGGAAAGTCACACTCTTAGCCCTCAGGTCAAGGGATCTGCCAGTCTCTCGCTGGCAGGAGGTCCTTCCCCAGGCACTCCACTCCATCCGCTCCCTGTTATGCACGGCCACCAATCCCACCCCTCATGAGCGGCTTTTTTCATTTCCCAGAAAGTCGACCACTGGAACCACCCTACCAACTTGGCTGACATCCCTGGGGCCAGTGCTGCTCCGGAAACATGTGAGAAGCAATAAGTACTCCCCAATGGTCGAGAGGGTTCACTTACTTCATGCGAACCCTCAGTATGCCTATGTGGTTTTACCTGATGGGCGGGAGGACACGGTCTCCATCCGCGACCTGGCATCCGCAGGAGCACCGGGCCTCTACCCTGAACACTCCGTGGTGACTATTAACCCCGTACCCACCAATGTATGTACCCACAAGACACCGTGCACTCCAATCCCTACACAGACACCACACGACACTCCCATACCGGGCGCGACGCACACGCACGAGGGATTAACAACGCCTAACGTGTTGGCACCTCAAGTCAGGCCGGAGCCAGCACAATCGCCGTCGCCGATGCAATCACCACTGGTGCTACGTAGATCACAGCGACGGACTCGACCACCTGATAGACTTAACCTGTAAATATACTTGTTTTAAATATTGTCAGTCACTTCACCCTGCGGGACTCTTTTTTAAAAAAAGGAGGGGTGAATGTGGTAAACCATATATATATGTTGTAACTCGGTTACCTGTCTGGACACACCCCTCTGCTGACTGCCCCTGTGGCTCCTCCCACAGAGTCCAGTATAAAGGTGTTTGCCTTGCCCCTCCCCCTCAGTCCGGGGCAGACACTCACCGTGGAGGTCGTATTGTACAGCGAATAAAAGCCTTTCAGTATTTTACCTAACCTCAGTCTTTTGGAGTTATTGAAGCTGCTTCAATCGGTTTCATTCTTCCCAGCAAGTACAGGCCCAAAGCCATCAAACACTCGTTTTACATTAACCCTTCCATTCCTGAAATCATTCTTGTGAACCTCCTCTGTATCCTGGACCCTCAGTTACTGATAGAGGTAAATGGTCCATTGCATAAAAGAGGTTGGGAACCCCAGCTATAGAGCATTGCCATCTTCATTCTGCCCCTCCACTCCCTTGTTTATCTGGAGCATAGCAGCTCTTCCTTATTTATTTTCATTGCGACCTCCCCTTTGCTGAGAACCTTAAATGCAACAGAGTAGTAGAGAACTTGAGACAGGGAACTACAGAGCTTGAGTCACAGCTATAGTGATAGAGCCATAAAATTTGGGGGTGACCAAGAGGCTGAAATTGGAGAGCACAATGATCTCCAAGCATTATGGATGGAGAAAGTTGAAATCAAGGATAAAAATTTAAAAATTAAGACATTACATAACAATAAGCCAGTGTAGATCAAATAAGCAAATCCTAACAACCAGAACACAGAGAAAACCCACAGATTCATTGGAAAACTTTTCAATCTCCACACAGATAGCATTCGGGTTATTGAGACTAGCCCTGCCGATTGCACCTGGGTACAACTGAGAATGAGCATCTCACATATCCATAATGAGTCTAGAAAAGCCTGATCTGGCAAACATATTGTTCATCAAATAGGGATCAGAAGGAGGTGGCATCTCTGGTCACTGAGGGCATTGTCATTTCACTGTTGGGATGAGGTCCCTGAGGTCTGTGACCTATTCTCCCATTCTTTTCAGTAATAGATTACTGTCGTTGCTGTTACCACTGTGACATCCATTGAATGAGTATCCCAGCAACTGAATATTCAATAAAAGCTGTCACAGTGAACTTTGAAAGGTACTTGGTAGATCTATAGTCCTTCTGAAGCTATCCAGTCAGAAAGTCAATTTAAATAAACATAAATGCAACAAGTGCACAGTCTACTGCTGGCTTTACAGTGATTGCGCAAAAAAATGTATGTCTCATCCTAAAGCTCCAAGTTATGTTGATAACTGAGGCAGCATGCTGAAACACGTCTCCCATATGCCTAGTCATCATATTTAAGTGTACAAGTGATTAAAGGAAACAATCAAAGAGAATTGCAGTCATTAGTGCCCTGTTAAAATCATGCCATTCTACCCAAAATCCCATGTGTCCAAATAAATTCATACCAGTATGCTGCCCCAACCCCGTATGTCCAATTAAATCCCTGCAGGTATACTAACCAAAATCCTATATGCCCAGAAATCTATTCCATACACTACCCCCAAAACCATATGCTAACCTTTCCTTTGATACCCTATCAAAGACCTTCTGAAAGTTTTTTTAGGTACCTATTGAGGCTTCTACAGTCTGTCTTTACGTTTCTCACTACTTACTCTCCTGTTCTGACTTCCTTTTCTTATCAAGTTCTTTACACTCCTTTGTTCAGTCCTTGGGCTATATTAGATTATGAGGACACTCAGTCCTTGTTTATTGTCATTTAGAAATGCATACATTAAAAAATGATAAAACGTTCCTCCAGAATGACATCACAAGAAAACACAGGACAAACCAAGACTAAAACTGACAAAACCACATAATTATAACATATAGTTACAACAGTGCAAAGGAGTACCACAATTTGATAAAGAGCAGATCATGGGCACAGTAAAAAAATGTCTCAAAGTCCCGATAGCCTCATCATCTCATGCAGGCGGCAGAAGGGAGAAACTCTCCCTGCCGTGAACCTCTAAGTGCCGCAAACTTGCCGATGCAGCACCATTGGAAGCACCCGACCGCAGCGGACTCTGAGACCACCCGAAAACTTCGAGCCTCCGACACAGCCTCTCCAAGCACTTCGACCCCGCCCCAGCCGCCAAGCAACAAGCGAATCCGAGGACTCGGGACCTTTCCCTCCGGAGATTCTGGACCACACAGTAGCAGCAGCAGCGAAGCAGGCATTTCAGAAGTTTCACCAGATGTTCCTCCGTGTTCTCACATCTGTCTCCATCAAATCAGGATTGTGCACGGCACCCTACTTGACAAATAACAGACATCACCACCGGAGTGGCTGCTGCGAGCTGCGTCGCGCTGCCATCTTCTCCTCCCTCCCTTACTGATCCCTTCGACATTATAAACCTTTTCCTTTGACTTACTACTATGTTAACTTTTCTTTTGAGTACTGTTTCCTCTAAGCTGTGCAGGTGAATGGCCATGCAGTAACTGAAATGCTCCCACGCACATAGCCTTTGTTACCACACAGTTGCGATTTTCTTTTATATAATGCTTTATTAAAGTGCCACACATCTTTCAGGCTGTGTAGAAGATTCCTGCTCAGAGTAATGGTTGATCAGCACAACTGCAAAAAAAAATTAGGGGGAACATTGCTTGTGAGTTACAGTTGACCTGCTTTCTTTCCTGTTGGATCTTTGAGCTTTAAAGATATATAAATCACATCAGTTTTATGCCTGGAAATCAATTTTAAAAATCATTTTTATAAAACCCAAAATGCTTTTAACCTGGCTTATAGCTTTACTCACACAAGATACTTCATCAAAAAGCATGTAGATGACTCCTCACTTTCATGGTTTTCAAAGTTTCACTTTCCAAGTTCTATTTTTAATAAAGCTTAATTGCCCTTCTCATTCCATACTATTGTCTATTGTAATTGCTCAGTCTCCTTGGCTTTTGAGTTATTCGTACATTGTCATGTCCAAATTCATTTAAATGGCAATGGCAAAGGGATTAAAGCAGCTCATTTTCAATCACTGATTATTACTGTCTGTTGTTGACATGACAGGAGAACTACTTCTGGTTTTCATACTCATTATAGTGAAGGCTGTTCATGGCTTGTCCTTCACCATCATTAAAAAGATTCACTTCAAAGTGCTGACCTTTCAAGGCAGAAGCTTGTAGCAAATCTATGTGAATATACAAGATAACAAAAACAACTCGCCAAATAGACTAATTTGGAAATGTCAGTCCTATTGACTTCACTGCTCTGTAGCAGCCACATTTCTATTGTTTTCACAAGTGTTGGTGTCATTTAGGTATCAATTTGTTGAAAAGCATGTAGACAGCTAATGATATGACATTGTAAAGGTGATGAAAAATGAGTGGGTACATATTCAATTGTGATCTTAACAAGCCAACAAATCCTTGAACATAAATACAATTAGACTCTGAAATGAGAAATTACAGCATCTTTTGCCCTTGTCAAACTGAAGCATGACAGAGCCAAACTTCTGTCCATTTACAATACCTCTTTTGAAGCTTTTTGAAGTGTGTGCTTTAGCATTGGCTTTGTGATGGAATAATGGGATGAAGGAGATCATGACCTGCATCTGCAGCCTTATAGAAGGAGTATGTCTGGAGGGGCAAAGGCATGAATATAGAACCACTGTTCTATGTAGAACCAACTGTGCAGATGGAATTCTATGAACAGCTGCAGCATACAAAGGGGTGTCACTGTCAGCGTTTGCAAAATCCAGGTGGCCAATGGTGATATTCACTTGTTGTTTGATACTTTGTTGGCTGTCCTGGTGGTTTTTGCATGAACTTCTTTCTTAGCAACTGACTTGATCACACCAACAGCCATCATCTGTTTCATATCACAGACAGCAAAATTAGTAAGACATGAAAATTCAGAAAAGTTCTTGACACGCACCTGACATTTTAAGGAAATTTTCCTTACAAGGAAACCATTCAGCCATTGAACTCTATCTGAAGAGATCTTCAGTTCGTCCAGTTTCCCTGCTCTGTCTCCATTCTACTTTAATTTTCAAATATTTATCCACTTACATTTTAAATCGTTTTCTGGGATCCACTTCTGTCACTGTTTCTGAGAGACCGTTTTATGTTAACAAACTTTTACTTAAAAACTTGGCCTTAATCTTTGCCTTCATTTAAATGTCAGCCCCAGCAAGACAAAGTACAATTATCTTCTATTGAATCCATCAAGTTCCCTACATGAACATTTGGGGTTCATCACTGACCAAATAATTGACAGGACGAGGCATATAACGACCATAATTATAGGATGCTTGAGGGCTGCATATGATCTGCAGAATATACTACTTCCCGAAATCGCCAAACTTTTCTACTAACTGTACAATGCTTTTCATTTGCTTGGATGGGTTCAGCTCCAACAAATCCAGAAGCCGAATGCCATCCAGGACAAAGCAGTTCACATCCCATCCATTACCCTAAACATCCGTTCCATTTAACACAAGTACATTGTGGTTGCTGTGCGAACTGTTTCAAATATGCACTGAAAGCAACTCATCAAGGCTTTTTTGACTGTGTCAAAAATATGCTGATCAGGACAATGGGTATTACTCTTTCCATATTTTCTCCAAATTACATACTGATTTGCAAATATGTAATTGTTCTTCATCATTATCTTAGAACTCCTTACCTAAAATGTAGTGTTTGAGTTCCTTCGCCACACTGACTGGCTTGATTCCAATTTAAGCCGTAAATAATGTTCTTGCCAGTAATGCCCAGATCTTGTGAATTAGTTTCAAAACATAATACATCAAAATGGACAATCAAACAGTTCTGAAAGAACTTTAAATTCAAATGGCAGTGCACTGGAAAACTCATCAGAAGAACCAGATATCCTGTGTTCTGCATTGGTTCCAGTTTTTAAAAGGGTCAATATTATACCCTAATAAATGTTTCAATGTTCAGATCAAAACTGAGATCCTTTGTGGTTTAAAACCAGCTTCACAAAATCCAGTCAGACTTGCCCAAGCAACACTACACTCCACAAGTAACACCACCAAGATCAGATTTGCTGCTCCTTTGTCTGTCTGTAGGGAGTGTTAGTGCACTACAAAACCGCCGCATTATACGTGAAGTCCATGAAGATATTTTGACATAATAAAGTGTTTGATAAATGGAAGGATTATTTTAAAAGGAGGATTATTGAAATGGAACAATTCTATTGGTGCTGAATGTGAAATTCCTGTAGACTTACGTTGCTAGTCTTCAGAAAATTTTGAAATAACTGAGCTCCACTACACTATATTCTGCATTCCATCAATTCTATGCAGCTTTCTCTTGCTTCAGGGGAATCATTTTCAAGCTGTTATTCCTGTGGACCTCCCTCTTTTTTTGAGTATGAAGCTTTATAAGCTTCTTTCCTTAAAGGTTCCATCATATGTTATATACTTTGCCATGGGCAATGCAAGGACTCACCATGACATGATGAGGGAGCATGACAACCAAATTTCATGGATTTTGCAGACCACAATAGGAAAATGTATTTCACTATACATGATATTCATAGTTGCACATGGATTTTCTGCAAGATTTTCAGTGACAAATAATGGTCCAGAGAGAATTTATAATGTGGCATCTGTGAAAGGAGATCAGTGATTATCAGAGTACCAATAATTAATTAGATTGAACAATCATGTGGCTATGTAAGGTTTTTTTTAAGAGATATTGTGATTGTGTCATTCATTAATTTTCCCTAGTGGTTTGGTAATGTTATAAATAATGTCAAGTTTCACATTGGAAGCTCATGATGAAAGTCACTGAACTGCCAATCTTGTTTTAATTCATTTCTTACATACCCTAAATCAGCCTTTCTCAAGCTTTTTACCCGGGAGGAACCCCTGAAATAATTTTCAGGTCTCAGCGAATCCCTGCGTAAAAATTATTATATCTGCAGCTCACAGTACATTAGTATGATCAGTAAGTTGTAGATATGATAATCCAGAAATAATTGTCAATGGTTTTTGAGTAAGGAATGAATCTTTAGCCAATCTTTCTTGAAAAAAAACAGGTAGTTAAGCTTAGCTTACTTTTCTTGAAATTAATCTCTTTCTTTCTCTTTCATAAATTTTAAAAACTCATTAGGCAAACATAATAAATTTCTATTAAATTACTGACTTAAGCCAAAATGGGATTTATTTTTTCTGAAGCTAGGCTCAGTAGATTTAATTTAAATAAGGATTGTAAATTGTTTTTAATTAATGCTATCTACAACATGAAAATTTATTGACAATATTGAATAGTAAAATTATTAAAAACCATAAGCCAAAGCAATATGAATAAAAATATAGCCTAAGACACAATTTTATACAAGACTTTGGAAAAACATTTTCTTACTAAATGACATGATCAGGCTCAAATATAGGCTTAGAATGTGAAACCTGTGCTTGTTTTTTGCTGCACAAATATTCGATTCTGGGTTGAACTTGAGATAAGCACACATGGATTTCACCTTCAACTGAAATGAAACAATTTCCATCCTTGTTCTTGATGCTTGTTAAACAAGAAAAAGCTTGCTTACCTATGTAAGAAGTTGAAAACTGCAGCAAAATGTTCATTGCTTTTCTTTGAATGGCAGGATACTCTTCTTTCACAGAAATCTAGAACTTGTCCTGGGACAGATCAGTAAATCTCATCTTGAGTGCACAATCAGACTACATCTCACAAAGTTCTTCCTCTTCTCTCAAAGTCAAGTTCTCAGGCTGAGCAGAAGATTCAGAGAAAGGGTCTCTCACCCAGTCATACACTTGTGTTAAAAGGGAGGAAACATTCTGTTCAAATTTGTTCTGCAGTTCTTGCAGGTGGTTTTCAATAAGACTTGAGACTTTCTGATATCCTTCCTCATTCTCAAGCCCAAGCAGCAGTGGAAACATTTCACAATCCAAAGATTCTGTTTCCTTTTAAATCCAAGAACCCTGTCACTTTGAAGTCAAGATATTTTCTCCAGGGCTTTGCAGAGACTTGTTCAATTAGTTTCTATGAAGAAAAATGTCATCATAAGACATCACAGACCAAGATGGGTGAGTCCATTCAATGAATGGAAAATGCACTTCGCATTCCTCATCAACCTACCATCCTCCCCTCTGTGCAATACAGTTGCTCACCAGTTATCAACAGCCTCCCCTATCTCACTTCAAAAACTGAGAATGGACTCAACCAATTAAACACAGTCCTACTGCACACCGCCATACTGGTTCAGAAACCTCTAATGAGATTGCTAATGGGGCTGCTTGATCACTGCCCCCCACTGCGAGTGGTAGCATTGCGCATTGCACAAAGTTCAAAACAAAATGTTTATTTTTTTAATCAAAATCTCTTGCGGAACCCCTAGCAACCTCTCACAGAACCCTCGTTGAGAAACCCTGCCCTAAATGTTGCTGTTATAATAGATCCTTACTGTACACTGATCTGGAATAAACAGGGATGAGTTGTGTAACTTGGAAAAAAAATAGAATTATGAACATGAAACTTTGGTCTCTCTATCATTCACACTGCACTTCGCATTATGCAGTTGTCCTTTACAGGAAACACATTTGCAAGTCAGCCTCATTGACAGGATTGGTTTCCATATGACTGAACAGAACTCTGGGTGAGGTCACGTGAACAGGTAGGCCTTATCCTGATGGGAAGGCCAGGATTCCACTCTTGTAGGATTCAAAAGTGAAGAAAAAGGATTTATGTGAGTGTGTGCATGTGGGTTGATGGCAGAGGGAAAGTGAGTGAGACAGATAGAAGATGAACAATGAAAACATTTAAAAAGTTACTTTGTTTAAATGCCAGCAATGAATGAGAAATAAGGCCATACTTGTAATTGAGAATTTTCACAGAGATTTTTGTTTGGCAGCTCTATAGATTGCAGAAAATAGTGTCTAACTTGTTTTTTTAAAAATTATTCTTTGAGTGTGGATGTTACTGCCAATTCCAACATTTGTTGTTGATGCTCTAAACTGAGGAGATGATTAGGGCGCAACGACTTTTGTGGGTCTGAAGTTACACTCAGTCTGTTTTGTTGAACAGGTCAATTCTGTTATACATCCGCCACCAGGTTCTACTCCTGAGGATCCAAAAGTGAAATAATGTAGTCCAGTCTCCTGAAACAAGCACTTTGCTCCAAACTTTGTCACTGCAACGTTCTGTTTGTCCAAAGATCCTGAAGGAACCCAACCATTCTCAGGCATCATATTTAACATAGCTGTGCTTTAATTCACCAAAAAGTTTGTGAATCACCTCTTGGATTCTTGCTCTTGGTTAATCCTTGCCATTACGCAGAATCACAGCCTGTCACCTCTTCTAATTTTACCTTCAATTAGGCGATGGGCTCCTTGCCACTTTAGCCTTCTATTATTCTCATTTGCTCTAGGTAACTTGAAGTCCGCACTGTGTCACTGCTGAACATCTGAGCCGTGCGTAACCTGTGGATCCTGTCAATTATGTCATATGCAGTCGGACAAAGCCAACTCATCAGTCAGTGGAGTTCAAAACTTCAAAGAACTCTTGGTGCATCAAGGTTTGTCAAATTAACAAATACTATTACAATCCATTTCTGAGAGGGGATGAAACTTAACAGTTGGTACAGATATGTTCATATATGACTGTTAATATCATCACACAAGCTCTTACAGTCGTCAAGCTGTTAAGAACTACCATAACTGGTCTTCATTATTTTTATTTATTTCTCATTGGAGTTAACCAGTGTACATCTAACAATGCTAACACTTGTTTTTTTCTTGGTATTATACTGCATACATGGCTCTAATCTCTGTTCATCCTACTGTAGAAATCGTCAACCAGCTGTTTTAATTGATTCAGTGTATTTCTTACACTGACTGTCTAATAAGAAAATGTATTGGCCAGACTGGGCAATGATGACAGCTTTCCTTACTTGGAGTTTGTAACTGAGCCAAATGAGCTTCTGAGACAATCTAATAGTTTCATGGTTAGTATTACTGTGATTGGCTTTAAAAAATTCCACTTAGTTCTTAAATATTTTGAATTCCACAACGACCATGCTGAAGTTCAAACTCATGCCTCTTGGTTAGTGGTCTATGCACTTTACTACAATAACTTTAGTGGTGAGAGTTCAACTCTCATTCTTCATGAATAATCCAGGTTATAGTCCTGTTAACAGGAATTTGGCCTTATAATTATGTATTGATTTTGATGGAAGGATAAATATTGTTCAGAATACAATAGCTCATTTTCGGATAGTGCCATAAAAAGTTATTGTGCCAGCCTTGAATATGTGCTGCGGGATCAAGAAGAAAGCATACTTTAAAACCTCATGAAGCTTTCAACATATTTCACAGTTAATCTTGTATATATTATTAAACCATTATATTTCACAATGCATTCAAAGATAGCCATTCACAATACAAGATGCTGGATAATTTTTTTTTGTGAAATGCCTATGGATGCAACAGCTTTGAATTGCAGTGAGTGAAACTGCAAATAACTTTATACCATTGTTACACTTTAATTGCAAGCAGACTTTTATTCAAAGGTACTCACTCTTTTAAATATCATACTGATTATTAATCTATCAGGAATTTCTCTGATGCTAAATTTCTCCCAAGATTTTCTTGTATGCTTTATTCTGGATCCATAGCATTAAAATAACTAAGAGTGGTAGACATTCCTCTGATTAGGTAGCCATTTGCTAAGTGATGGTGCTTGGTATTGACCTTAACAATCTGCCATTTTTGTACGATGGGCTTCCCCTGTTGCACTGTGGGTTATTGTCAGACATTGATGCCAGAAGATGCCATTGAGCATGGTGAACAGACAAGAATATCACAAAATTCCCATCAACTGCAAACCAAGAAATAAAAGCACTATTTTTTATAATTTTTGATCATTTTTTTAAGTGGAGTACAAAGATTAGGATAATAATTCAAGACAAAGGTTAATTACCCAGTTGAGTCTGTGGTCACGGCTGCAAGTGTGAAGTTAGCTTTCATTTCAAGAGGACTAGAATATAGAAGCAAGGATGTAATGTTCAGACTTCATAAAGCACTGGTGTGGCCTCAGTTGGAATACTGTGAGCCAGTTTGGGACCCTTATCTTAGAAAGGATGCACTAAAACTGGAGATGGTTTACGAAAATAATTCTATGTTTGAACGGCTTGTCATATAAAGAGTGTTTGAGGGCTCTGGACCTGTATCACTGGAATTCAGAAGAATGAGGGGTGACCTCATTGAAACTTATCGAATGATGAAAGGCCTTAAAGAGTGTATGTGGGCAAGTTGTTTCCTATGGTGGGAGAGTCTAAGACCAGAGGACACAGTCTCAGAATAGAGTGGCGTCTTTTTAGAACGGAGATGAGGAGGAATTTCTTTAGCCAGAGAGTGGCGAATTTGTGCAATTCATTACCACAGGCAGTTGTGGAGGCCAAGTCTGTGTGTATATATAAGGCAGTGGTTGATAGATTCTTGATTGGTCAGGGCATGAAGGAATACTCACCTATTCATTGATTTGTGAGGATTGTGGTGGAGCTGGCTCTGAGATCATGAACACGGCGCAGCACATTGCACAAACCAATCTTCCGTCCTTGGACTCACTTTACACCGCACGCTGTCAGAGCAGTGCTGCCAGGATAATCAAGGACACGACCCACCCAGCCAACAGACTTTTCGTCCCTCTTCACTCCGGGAGAAGGCTCAGGAGCTTGAGGACTCGTACGGCCAGATTTGGGAACAGCTTCTTTCCAACTGTGATAAGACTGCTGAATGGATCCTGACCCGGATCTGGGCCATACCCTCCAAATATCCGGACCCGCCTCTCGTTTTTTTTGCACTACCTTACTTTCCCTTTTTTATTTATGATTTATAATTTAAATTTTTAATATTTACTATCAATTTGTAATCCAGGGAGCAGGAAGCGCAGAATCAAATATCGCTATGATGATTGTACATTCGAGTATCAATTGTTTGGCAACAATAAAGTAGACAGTATAAGTGTAAATTGTGCAGCCTCAGTGCACTCATTGACTGTAACCTCTGGATTTCCAGGGTGAACTTTGTACTTGCTCATTTCCGACATTGCTGCTGGTTTTCCTGCATTATATTAGTGAGCATCAATATTCTCATCACAACTTCTGGGCATTTATTTCACAATAAAGTCAGTGCCATGTATTCATTGACATCAATAAGGTTAGTGATAACAGATATAACTAAAGTTCATCTCTAAAAAACATTATGAATTATAACCTCGTGAGAATATTCTTCCATATTCTCTGAATACAGTTTTTTATCTTTATAAAGCATCTATTAAGTTAAACAGTACCTTCAAAGAGAGAGAGAAATAGATGGCAAGTATGCTTTACATTGTTCGATGAGAACATTGAGAATTTGAAGGGTATATTAGTGGCAGACAAAAGGAGGCCCTTTTCTGTTTGGTTGCCAGTGTTTCACGGAGATCAGCATAGGATCTGATACTTTTCACATTATCTATTAATGACCTTATTAATGGAATTGATGGCTTTGTGGACAAGTTTACAGAAGTTACAAAGCTAAGTGGAGGGATACATAGTGCTCAGTAAGCAGAGAGTTTGCAGAAAGACTTGGGCAGATTAGGAGAATGGGAAAGAAATGGCAGATGCAATATAGTGTAGGGAAGGTATGGTCATGCAGCTTGGTAGAAGGATAAACCCTTACACTACTTTCTAAATGGGGAGGGAATTCAGATATCAGAGGTGAAAAAGGACTTGGGAGTCCTGGGTGCAAGATTCCCCAAAAGTTATCTCTCAGGTTGAGTCAGAAGGAAGGAAAGTGCAATGTTTGCATTTATTTCCAGAAGACCTGAATATTAAAGCAAGAATGTAATGCCGAGGCTCTAAAAGGCATTGGTCAGATGTCAATTGGAATATTGTGAATAGTTTTGGTCCCTACATCTAGGCTGGCATTGAATGGAGTCCAGAGGAGATTTACAAGAATGATCTTTGGGAATGACAGGGAGAGTTTGATGGCTCTAGGCCTGTGCTTGCTACAGTCTAGAAGAATGTGAAGGGTTCTCATTGAAACCTACCAAATATTGAAAGGCCTAAATAGAGTCATATGGAGAGGATATTTCCAATAGTGAGAGCGTCTATAACCAGAGGACACAGCCTCGGAATAGAAGAACATCCCTTTGGAACAGAGATGAGGAGGAATTTCTTTAACTGAAGAGTGGAAAAGGTAGGAGAAAGCAGTTGAGAGGAGAAATGAACCAGCCATGATTGAATGTCAGAGCAAACTCAATGGGCTGAATGGCCTAATTCTGCTCCTATGTCTTATAGTCTTTTGGACAAACACTTGTTTTGCCACTGAATGCACATGACACATATAAAGCAGTATCTGAGAGTAACCACAAGAGTCATATCTAATGTAGTTAAAACTCCATGTATCATCTTAACGTCTTCAAAAGTATAAAAATTACAGGATCAATAACTTTCCATAGCATATGTAGGGAGTCAACAAAGGCATATATTCCACCTCAACAATAACCATTAAAGGATGTACATTTAAGTATTGAAGTATGTAAAGTGCAGAAAATGATCCTTCATAAGTGAACAAATCCCTGTCCAAATTTCTCCATATATTTGATTCTCACACGCAAAAACATCTCAAAAAGCTATTTTTTATACTGAGGAAATTGGTATCTCAGTGATTTATAGCACTTATTCCAACTACACTATCCAAATTAGAGAAATGTCGAAATGTGGTTGGATTAAAGTTTGTTTTAAAAAGGTTGTTTCATGATGATGAAGTGTTGGATTGTGAATCAGAAGTCAGATGAACGGTGGTTAATGTGACTGTGCAGGAAGTTATTTCTCCTGAATACTGAACAATAAGCAATCATTGACATATTCTTATTGCACAGTGTTGGAAAACCCTCTGATATCTCACTAGCAAAAAAGCTACTAGAAATCACTGCACAAACTTCAAAAGAGCAATCAAGCAACCAAGTACCATGAGAGATAAAAGGACAAGAAACTCCATGGAAAGAAATTCTACCATGGGTTGTGAAATAAAGCACAGAGGGTCTTTCTGTTGATTTAAGTAGGTGACCACTAAAGTGTAAAAAGGTTATTTCTCCTGTGTTATTCCAAAATCTTAAGCACTGATTGAACATAGTGCCCCTGGTTTTAGGCACCGCCTGAACATTTTGTCTTATGGTGAATTAAGCATTTGCAATTTGAATGCCACTCACATTGATCTGGTGTCAACTCACTATGTAAATAGTGAAACTGATGATGTACATTTTCAAAAGATGTGGAGAATTGGTCTAGATCACAAGGAACATTCAATGGTACACTACAAGATACAAATACATGTATGGCAATAAAGCTGAACGCCTATAGAACGAAAACATCCATACTGCTTACAGGCTTACCCGTTAAGCTAAATGGCCTACAAAAACCAATTACCTAAACTATATGATACATTCTTTTTCCAATTTCTGTATGTATATTCTGCTGCTTGACAACTGCTCCTTGGGAACATCCACATTACTTTTCGCTAGAGTCATAAATCTCTTTTCTCTTTCTACTAATAACATCCCTTTTTCCTGCTTTTGTCTCATTTCTCCCCTTCCATCATTAAAGTGGTTCAATCACCTCTGCTTCCATTTTCCTCCATTTTTTGTAAAGGAGCATATCTCAATCCTGAACTAGCTATTCATTCAGTTTGTTACCTATATTTTATATGCTAATATAAAGGATGCATTTACATCAACTTTTCATCTGCTCTGAAGTTCATTTGTCAGTCCTAGCTAGATTACTTTCTACTCTTCAGTTTACCTTGAGGTGCTTGTGATTGAAATGTTATCTCTGAATAATTAGGTTGTTCTCTTCCTAAATCATTTGATTCTCTTCCTGATTTCTCCCACTCATTTTCTGGTTTAAAATATTTATGGTCGTTCTTCCAGAATAGTGGTCCCAAGTAGTGGATTAGTAGGAGCATAGCCAAGAAATACAGTTCCCACTTGTCCATGAAGTAATGCCATCATTGTATCAATGGAATCCCTCCATTCTTCACACTATTCCTTCAGACAGGACTTCAAAGCCCTAGTCTTCTCTTTCCTTATACTACTTTGCATGAGGCTTGAGCAATAATTCACAGGTTTCATATACAGTGTAATGCTTCAGATCTTGGTAAAAGTTAGGAGGGGGGATAGGCTGTACAACCCCTTATGTTTGTTCCCCCATTTGAAAACACCATGGCTGATTGGATTGTAACTTCATCTCTATTGTCTTCTCCACCCAGAGTAAACTTTCACCCCTTGCCCAGCAAGTGTCTACTTGCTTCTCTCAAAAAAGACTGCTTCTACCAATCTTTGAGTATTTGAAAGTTTCATTAAAACCTCAGCTTTGTCTTAAAAGAACATTCCTTTGTTCTTAAATGACTACTAGTCATAGATTCCCCCAGAAGAGAAGACATAATTCATTTTGAATTAAATGTAAAACTAAATGAAATGCTTACATCATGACACTACCATGGGATATGTGCGCATCTCACTTAACGTAAACATGAACTAAGACTCGCATCACTCAGCTCTCTTGATTTCCTCTTAATTAGTCTAACATTTTAGAGTTACAAAACATACAGTGTCAATGAAGAATTTTTAAAGTGAACCCAGCATGGCTACCTGTCTGTGGAAGCGCAGCGAGATGTTCGAGTGAAACAAAAAGCAGCGCGGCACTTAATCTTCGGAAGGGAAAACAGGGTTGGGTAGAAAAAAGACAGACAACAGAAGAATTCACAGCTTCATAAAGAATGGTCATGGGAGGCAGAGGAATGATTTACAGGATTGCCTTGAATTAGTGGACTGGCCGTGTTCAAGCACTCATCTGGAGATCTGTTTGAATACACCAAGGTTGTAACAGACTTTATTCAAACAACTGTAGATGAGTGTGTCCCTACTAAGTCGTTCAGAATGTTCACAAATCAGAAGCCCTGGATGAGCCATGAGATCTGAAATTTGCTCAGGGCGGAATCAGAGACATTCAAGTCTGGTGACAAAGAATCTACAAAAGGTGCAGGTATAACCTCCAGAGAGCAATCTCACATGTGAAGCGGAGTTTCCAGACCAAACTGGAATCAATAAGGGATGCTCGGCCGCTGTGGCAGGGTTCGAATGCTGTAACTTCTGACAATGTTAAAATCAAGCGAGCTGGGGGTCAGCAGGGCTTCGCATCCAGATGAGCTCAACGTATTCAAGCCTTGCTTTGACCATCAGAACATGGAGGAGCCATTGCAAACTCCCACAAGATGCTGGGTGGAGGAGGACACATCCCTCTGCTTTTCAGCCTGGCTTGGATCTCCCCCTCTCCTGTCACGCTTTCAGCATGTACGACAGAACCACCACGTTGGAGCACCATGGAAGAATTTATCATGAAGCACAACCCTCCCTTCTTTTGTCTCCTCTGAATCAGCCGTTTGTTCCACCCTGTGTATCGAGAAGCCCTCAGGTCCTATCAAAATATTGGGATTGTCCGGATTAAGTAAAAAGAGCAATACCCCACATAGTACTCCGGATGTATCCTCGTCAATGGCCTCTATAACTAAGGTATAATCTCCTTCTAAACAATGGTCCCTCTTGTGCAAATATCTTGTGCTGTGCAAATTTTTGCCCAGTGACAAAAACATGCACAGTGAATTTTATATGTAAAAGTATTCATTTTAACAGCTAGCAAAACTGTCAATAAGAACTTCGTGCTTTTGCATACCATCCCTACGTGATCTGCTTGCTAAATGATGCTTTAAGAAGTTAAGTTTCCAAATATCACTCCATTTGTTCCCACTTGCAAATTCTCCAGCAACTTTTGCATCGTGACAATACATACAGATAACACCAGCTTCTGTATTGTACATAAACATTTCACGTAGCAGCACGGTCCTGATCTCATGAGATTTTGGTGTAGCAGTTTCTACTGTTTCAGTAAGCCATGCTTCTTTAAATGAACAAGCATTAATTTGTGTTTCACGCCCTTTGCTTCTTTGGAATTTGAAATAATGAATCAGACTCAGTATAAATAAGCTAGTTCTAAAATCGGCAGACAAACTATCGTAAACTCCACATTGTCAACACAGGCCACATCAGAAACCGAAAAAAGAAATGTGATTATATGTGACTGTGAAGTACAGTTAACATGCCAATGAAGTAGAGGGTGACAAACTTTTGTGCACAGTTTAAATTCCTTTGTGCGCTAGGAGTAAAAGATGCGTGCGTGTGCACACATTTATACACCTCAGAGGAAACATTGCTTACAAATATATTCATTCCCTCTCATAATAAACAATAACTTCTTGTTTGTCTTCTTAACTACCTGCCTTATCTCATTACATCTTCATGACAAATTATGCATGAGGGCACCACGGTAGCATAGCAGTTAGCGCCAGGACATTCTGGAGCTCAGAGTTCAATGTAGTGAGACTATATTTTCACATCTTTATAAGACTGAGAGATGTCATACAAATATAAGAGGAAGAAGTACCTCATGGTTGAGAAATCTAGGATGGGGCACAGATTCAGAATAAGGAATAGGCTGTCTAGCATTAAGTTGAGGAGAAATTTTTTCAGATGGTGGAGAGCTTTTGAAATTTTCTACCCCAGAGTTCTGTGAAGACTAGGTCATGGTGTTAATTTAGCAAATAGCTAAATTTAAAAAAATTAAGGGTTCTGAGCATAGTGCTAAAATATAGCTGAGAGGAGGAAGATCAGCCATGATTAGAATGAAAGATGGAGCAGACTCAAAAAGCATATGGTCTGTTCCTGGTCTCCTGCACAGTACAGCACTGACCCATGTGCTCTGTAAATGTCTTGTTCTTATCCCTCAGCAACCTCTTACAATTAGATAATGTATTTTTTTTCTCTGCAAAAATAGACATCATATAATCCACAAATTATACACTATTGTAGAATCTTTACCCACTCGCTTAACCTATTAATATACCTTTGCAGCCTTTATGTTTCCTTGACACCATTTAACCTCCTGCCTATTTTTGTGTCATCAAGAAATTTAACAACCATGCCTTGCATTCATTCAGGTATTTGTATAAATTATTAAAAGCTAAAGCCACATGGCACAACACTCGTGCATTTGGGCAACCAGTAAAATGCTCGCACGTCTGCTCTATGTTCACTGTTAGCCACCTTTACACATCAATATTTTACCTCCTATACCATGATTTTCTATTTTCTGCTTTAATTTCTTATAAAACCTCTAAACAAATTTCTCCTGGAAATCTAAATATATTCCATCTACTGGTATCCTTTTAATTAACAGTATATCTTGTTCCTTTTGCTGAAAGAAAAAATTAAGTTGATCAAACATGGTTTCACCTTCACAAAACTATTTTGGCTTTGCTTGAATATATTGATTTTTTCTAAATTTTCAATAGGACAGGTGCTGAGCAAACTAGCATGTAGTTTACTGCTTCAGTAGAATTCACAAAACTCACACTCCTCTTTACCATTGGAAACTGTTCTGCCCTTTGGGAAATGGTTTTGTTTTTAACTATGCAATTAAGTACATTCAGTTTTATTTTAATGACAAGTTTCAGATCTATATTGGGTCATTTCCTGTGCAGACAGAAAGTAATAAGTAGGTAAGCACATTGGCTGGCAGAGGACCAGAGGTTTATGTTAGGAGCAAAAAGAGTTTCTATCCAAAGCTATCCTATTCTTTCCCCTGTAGAAGCGTTGCTTGTAAGTTGTTGTTATATTGCTTAGAAGTTAAACTAAATGTATCAATTAGATTTTGCTGAAATACAATGTTATTTTTGAGTTTATTAGACTCTAACCTAGGTGCTAATGGTTTACAGATACTACTTACCTGTAGTATTTGCATCTGGGAATCTTATAATATTTGCCTGTAAGAAACTTAATTATGTTCTTACTTACCTGTGCATATTTACTTGTGTGAATAGAACAATGTGATTATTGCACCATATGTCCTGAAGAAGGGTCTTGGCCTGAAACATTGACTGTTTACTCTTTTCCATAGATGCTGCCTGGCCTGCTGAGTTCCTCAAGCATTTTGTGTGTGTTGCTTTGGATTTCCATCATCTGCGGATGGTTTTGTGTTTGCATTGTATTTTGTTGATTTTCTGTTTCACTCCTTAGTAACTACGTCATGCCATTGAGTCTGCAAGCAGCTAGGATGCTGTACCCTGACTTTCATGACATTTTTCAGTGGAGTTTGGCTGACCGTCTAATTGATGTTATGGTACCTCAATGAGGACAGTACAGAAACTGAGCAGTTTCAAACTCCTAGGAAGGCACAACTCACGCGACCTTTCATGATACCCGAAGACATTCTACACAATCAAGAAAGCTCACCAATGAATACACTTTCTGAGCAGGCTGAACAGAGCTGGACTTTACACATCCATACTCACTTCATTCCACAGACATGTCTTAGACAGACCTAACAAGCTGTTTCACAGAACCAGCACTGTGTCAGACAAGGAGGCTCTGCACCAGGTAATCAAAACTGCCCAATGCATCAGCAGCACCAGACTACCCACCCACCCTGCTGATGGACTGTTTGCACCACTCCCATCAGGAAGGAGATACACAGCATCCACACTAGGAGCACCAGACTCAAAAACAGTTGCTTTCCCCAAGCACGAGGGTTGATCAACACCTCTACCCACTAAACCACTCTTCCACACCGCTATCATTTCCTGTCAGTCACCTTACGTACAGACACTCCTGTGCCTAACACCACTTTATGAACATACAATCAGTCTAGGTATATAAGCTATCTTACGTATTTATGTTTATCGTGCTCTTTATCATATTGTGTTTCTTTTTGTGATGCACTGGATCTGGAGTGACAATGATTTCATTCCCCTTTACACCTGTGTACTGGAAATGACATTAAACAATCTTAAATCCTTCCATCTGAACCCCTTTCTAGGTGAAAAGGGCCTTACACCTTCTCCAAAACGGACCACAATAACAAGACTGCTTTTTTTTCAAGATTTTGCCAATTTGGTCTGAGCTGTCCCTGAAAGAGCCATGTTTTCAAGATCTGTACTCCTTTGAAGGGCAGGCTATATGCTTAGCATGCACGATGGATAGTGTATGAAGTAAGAAGAACCAAGTGACATGGAGAACATTCTTCATATTACTTGGGTTCCCTTCTATACCCAACCATACACTTCAACTCCAGTATAAGCCCTGGAGCAAATTAATGAGTTATCCACCCCCACCCTTCCCTTTCATGTCAGAGAGTTTAAAACGTATATTGCAGTGCAGTGATTCAGAACAAAAGCTATCGAACATGAAGCTATCTGCTGATGAAGTATGCAGTAAGGGCACTTGGTGTCAATCTCCAAACACCATCTGGTGTGTGTCTCTGCACAGTATTACATTGAGCCGCGTGCTCTGTAAGTGTCCATGTACAACGAGCTCCTCTGTGGCCAGTTCACTGAGGCAGCCGTTGCCATAATGAATTTGTTTCAGTCGTCTCTCATCAAGAAGAAATAAAGTCAGCCGGAGTTCTGACTTCAGATTGCTATACAGTGACCTCTGCTGGAAATCATTTTTGCAGGATGGCATCTGAGAACAAGGTCACAAGCACCAGCAAACAACAATGCATTTAATGGGAAAGAGATTTCTTGATGTATGTCAGTGATTCTGATTCTGATTCTAAGTGAGGGAGGCTATATTAAAAAAGATTAGAAGATTGTGAATCAACACCGGCAATGGCAAGTAAGACCAAGCAGCTTAGTCCAGTGCTATGAACACTATGTAATTCTGAGTAATCCTCACTAGTATATTGGACTTGTCAAAACATAATGTGAAATATTCACCACCTTCAAGATTCATATTTAATATCAAGTTCCTGGGGACTACCATTACCAATACATTGAAGTGAGGCAAGCACGTTACTCTCATCACTAGGAAAGCCCAGCAGATATTGTTCTTCCTATGCCAGCTTAGGAAACAGTACTTCTCAGGTGTATCCTGGTGAATTTTTCCTCAGCCAACATTGAGTGTTGTGACCACCTCTGTTGCCACTGGGTTCCCTGCCGCCTCCTCCCCCTCTAACCCAGGTTGCAGCAAGTGGTCTGCTCAGCGGAGAAGATCATTAGCTGTCAGCTACCAACGTTAAAGGACCTGCTCACAGCTAGAGCGAGACAAAGAGATGAAAATTTTCTGCCCATCCTAGCAGTCACTTATTCACCAAATTGGCTTCAGAGAGGCACTACAAGTCCAGCACCACCAGGAGGACTACGTGTCATCGCCAAAGCTTCTTTCACGTAGCTATGCAGTTAGTCAACAGAACTCACTCAGGTGTAATACCATAACTGACCCTGCACAACATCTGTTAAATGGTCATTCCGCTCTCCTTGTTCTGTTGATAATTAATGAGTCTGTTCATATGTTTACATTTATTTAAATTAGATTATTGGTGCTTGCTCATGTGACCATTCGGCTCATGGTTAGTTGCTCAAGGCTGTTTGTACTATTATCTTGTAAATTGTTGGTTGCTATTGTCTTGTTTGTATGGTATTGTCCTGTGCTTCTGATTCTGATCTGTCAGCCCTCATCGATGCTAGTTGTGGTTATTTAGGGTGTGCTTTTGTATTGTATTAAAATGTTTGATGTTTGAAACTTATAAAACAATGGTAATGAAAAGTAAGTCATCCAGAAATTCTGAAGTCATTTCGAAGTTTATAAAACAAAATTCATTATAGCTCTCTCAGTACATTTCTGGTCACTACATTACCAGAAGGATGTAAGGGCTTTGGAGAAGCAATTCATCAGAAAGTTGCTGCCTGGATTAGAAAGGATTAAATATGAGAAGAAGTTGGGCTGTTTTCTCTATCAGATGCTGAAGGGTGAACTGAAAGAAATATATAAAATTATGAGAGGCATAGATATGTTAGTTGGTCGAAGTTGAGAAATAAGAGACTCTGTGATCTGGAGCAAAGACCAAATTGCAGAGGCAAAGAGATGGACATTTTCAGCCGAGATTGGGTATCCTGACTGAGAGTGTAGACAGGAGATAGCCTGTATAAAGAGGTGAGAGGGAGGAGGTGAGGCAGCTGACAAGTGAAGTGAAATCAGGTGAGAAGGGAACCAGATTCCAGAGGGATGATGGTGGGGAAGAGAATAGGTGACCCGGTAGATTGTGTGTGGGTGATAGGAAAATTTGACAATGCTCCTGTCACCCATTCCCTTGTAAGGATGCCATTTTTTACTCTCAGCATCACTGCCTTCACTACATCTTGGTTCACAGTAAATGTCAGTAGATAGTTTGTGTTTTGAGCTGGACTGGACTAGCTAGGGCCCATGTGATTGAAGCAAACTGGGAGGTGGGAGGTGCTTGATAGGAGCTGTAATCGGTTGATCATGCATTTTGTTCCACGCTCATTTCACTTCTACTCCAGACTTGCGCACATTAAGACTGGTTCAGATGATCAAACTCAATCAATAACCTGTTTGGAGTTGGCAGAGATTGTGTAGGTGTTCAGCCTGCCTGAGAAAACATCTGTTTGGTGTGTAGGGTAATGTACACTAAGGGCTGGAAGCATATGTATAGTTCCCAATCACCAACATAGAGCTGGTGTTCACTTTAAGATGCTGGTCTGACGTATCGATGTAATGACATGAAGTTTTTACCACGCTTTATGTTCTGTATTTTGTTGACAGTAAAGTGAGTTGTTATGGTTTTCCTTAATCTTAAAATGCCTCTGCCATTTCATTTACAAAAACCTAAACTAGTGACTCCGCTGCTCTAGAATGATTCCAGAGTTATTGAAAATGTCAGCCAATGCAGTCACTTTGAAACTGCCTGTTTTGGGAGTAAGATGGCGTCGCGTGGTTTGTACAAGCCAAGACCCAATTTGCTCTGCGAGATATTGCCATGAACAGCACCGAATATGACTATGTAGTAACATTGCTCAGTAGTTCCACAGCAGTGGGAGTGGTGAGTTTGCTTGAATACCGCTCCCCCCCCCGATAGAGAAAAATACTGATCGCTGGGGACTCACCTTTTACAGACATTTGGACTATCGGAGTCTGAGTGCACCAAACAATTGATCTCCTTGCCTGGCCTGGGAGATGCTAGGCCTTCTGAGCTAATGGACCACATGCTGCCTTTCCTTGGGTAATCACCATCCTTGTTTCTTTTTAAAGATCTCTTTATGCAGCCAATGCCTAATCAAGTTCATACAGCCCTCAGCAATGCACCCTTTATGGACTATAGGGGGCTTGCTAAGATGGCTGAGAGTCTACACTAAGCTTGGCAGTGATGCATAATTCCTTCTCCTTTCCCTGCGTCAATAAGCCCGTCAGCAAGGCCAGCAACACATACAGTCCTGTGGCTGCGAAATAGACAATGCCGGGTCTGGCTTTTACTCTCGCTTTGGTACAAATGTAAGGAAGTGCAACCGCCTTGCAGCTTCAAAAGTGCCAGTGCATTGGGACATCAGGGGTCTGTGAACACCATGGGTTCCAGCTGCCAGGATTGTCTACTGTAGATTACAGACACCCTTTCAGGGTGACGTTTCTTGTGAGCTCAAGTGAGTGTGCTGCCAGCATCGCCTACTGATCAGAAGGCAAAGAGTGACGAAACCTCACCAGAGGCCACCAGTGGCAGCAGGATCCAGACTTACAGGATACAACAGGTGATGCTCTGCTTCAGTCGGTGACATTGCATGTGGGACTTTGTCATGGCTAAAGTAGCTGGACCTCTGCTCAGTGCAGATCTCCTGTGTGCCCAAGGACTATTAGTCAATTTTAAGAACTGCGAGCTTGCAGATGTCAGTGACTCTTGATCGTTACCCTGCTCCCCCAGTAAATTTCCCACAACGACTCTGTCAGCGCATGCACCGCCGCATGTGAGTTCACTTGATTGCTGGGCAAATTCCCAAACCTCACCAAGCCCACATTCTCAAAACATGGGGTTGAGCATCATATTCCCACAAATGGCCTGCTGGTCCAATGCTCATGTAGACTGAACCCAGAAAAACTGGCCAACGTGGAAAAACTTGGCATTGTACACAGGTTGAATTGACCTGGGCTTCGTCCCTCCACTTGGTCCCTAAGCCCAGTGGTGGTTGCCACCCATGTGCTGATTACCGATGCTGTAACAAGGTCACCGCCCCCGATTATTACCTGGTCCCACACGTCCATGACATTTCGGCAGGTTTAGCCGAAAAGGTAATACTTTCTAAAGTTGACTTAGTTAGGGGCTACCATCAGGTGCCTGTGTACTCGGAGGCCATTTCCAAAATAGCTGTGATAACCCCGTTTGGCCTCTTTGAGACTCTGCGCATGCTGAAGACTTAGATTTTCTTTTTGTTTACTAGATATCATACTTACCACTAGTGCATCCAAATCCGAACACATATCACATCTCCTCACATTTTTCAAGTGCTTGAACTGACACGAGTTGATTACTAATCCTGCTAAATGCCAGTTTGGTTTGACAACCATTGGCTTTTTCAGCCATTGCAGAAAGTGTGAAACCCCTCCCATCAAAAGTACTGCTATTATGGATTTCCCACAGCCCGCACTACTGAAAAACTACAGGAGATTTTTAGGCATGGTGAGTTTCCATCGCCGCTTCATTCTGCTAGCTGTTGAATTTATGCTTTCCTTGTATAGTGCCATTAGAGGCAATGCCCCAATCACGAGCTTGACTCATCAGCGGACATGTTCAGAGCATTTTATGACTGAAAACAAGCTTCTTCCAAGCCGGCAGCTCTGTCTCTTCAAAAGGAAGTACAGAACATTTGACCGTGCGTTTTTCGGTCTCTATCTGGCTGTCTGCCATTTTCATTTTCTACTAGAGGGCCACAATTTCACGGCGTTCATTGACTACAAGCTCCTCATGCATGCGATTGCCCTTGATGTGCACGGCAGCCATGCCACCTGGCCTACATGTCAGAGTTCATGACTGGCATACAATACATCAATGGGTTAAATAATGCTGTGGCTGATTGCGTCTCATGGCCAGCCATTGAGGCCATATCCATAAGGGTTGACTATGCTGGCATAACAGCTGACCAAGCTACCGACCCAGAGGTCCAAGCTTACCGAACAGCAGTCACGGGCCTGCGGTTGGTTGACATTAAGTTCAGAGAAACTGGGGTTTCTCTCCTGTGCATTGTCTCAATCATTGCCCTAACCCATAGTGCCTACAAACTGGAGGCATACTGTTTTACTCCATTCATGACCTTTCACCTCTGGGTCAGAGGGCCTCACAGAAAGTGCTTGTATGGCACGGCCTTCAGAAGGATGTGTAACATTGAATTGCAGTCTGTGTTGAGTGCCAACGGCCGAAGTTAACTGTCATATTTTGGCACTATTGGCACCTTTTGAGATGCCTGAGTCATGGTTTGACCATGTCAACATGGGACCTGGTTAGCCCTCTTCCCCCCCCCACCCCCGTGATTTCCCGCACCTCCTTCCCATGGTGGACCGTACCACCAGGTGGCCAGAGGTCGTTGATAATGATCATTGATCATCGATGATGGCACAAGACATGACTCAGGTGTTCATCAGTTTGACACCCCATCTAACATCTCCTCTGACCGTGGTCTCCAACTCACATCAGACCTCTGGGCTGCGATGGCCCAGAACCTTGGCATTAGACTATGTCACACCACAGCTTATCCCCTGCAGTCCAATGGCCTGTGCGAGCGGCTTCACTGTTTCTTAAAGGCTGCTGTGAGATCTTCCCTGACTGTCGAGTGTTGGCGTGATCATTGCCTATGGGTTCTGCTGGGGCTCAGAGTGTCTCCAAAAGAGGACCTGCAGTCGTCTGCGGCTGAGTTGGTATACAGGCAGCTGTTACGAGTACCAGTTGGTTTTTTTCCTGATGCCATGACACCTGCTTGGCTTCTCAACAGTGCTCTGCCCTCCTCGGTAAATTCAATTCCTTTCCACCTATTTCTACCTCCCATCATGGTGTACTGCACCCTTAGGTTCCTGTTGACCACATTCTGCTTCATTCATTTCCGTCTGCCATGATGCGCACCAACATCTCCTTAAGCCTCCTCTGCATTTTGGAATGGAGAAAAAAGACTTTTATCATAGATAGGAGGAGTAAACCTGAATGTATTTCAGTAGATCACTTTAAACTGGCTCACCAAGATTTGGAGAACTCCGCTACCATCTCATCTGAGCTTTGGGCAGACTCACAATGCCAATTTTGGTGAATTCTCGAATTCTCGTGGGGAGGTGTTAAGTAGGGTAATGTAAAGGGTGAAAATATATGCATAGTTAACAACCTTCGACATTGATTTGAGCTTCACTTTCAGAGGCTATCCTGACAAGATGACATATGATGTGAAGTTTTTACCACGCTTTATATTCTGCGTTTTGTTGACAATAAGGGGAGTTGCTACGGTATCCCTTAAGCTTAAAATGCCTCTGCTGATTTGGTTATGAAAACCTACAGGTGTCTATAGGCCATCAGGTTATTCAAATGCTGTTACAAATATTAAGCACACTTTAATTTCTCTCTGTAAGGTGTGTGAGGTAGTACAATGTGTTAATGTGAATTAAATATGAAGGCCGAAGAATTTAATTAAAACACAAATCCGTCAATTGTTTTGGTCTATTTTCTACTATTGATGGCTTCAGACTATTTTCAGCCATTGCTATAATACAATATAAGATTATATGGCACCTAAAGAAGGAGAATGGATAGTTTAGTGAACTTTAAGATGGATGAAACCCCAAGGCTTGAAGAGAGATATCCCAGTCTGCTTCGAAGGAGCAAGGAAGAAGACTCCTAGAGTCCTGACAAACTTTTAAATTCTTGGTGGCCACAGCAGAGTTGTCAGTGACTGTAGAACAGCAAATATGGTACCCTTATTCAAGAAGGGCAGCATAGATAAGGCAGAAAATACAGTAAACTGGTAATTGGTTTATTATTGTCACATGTACCAAGTTAAAAACGAACAACTTTGTTTCGCATGCCGTCTGTACAAATCAGTTCAAGTACATCAAGCGCATTAAGGTACAAAATGAAAAGCAGAACAGAATGTAGACCATAGTGTTACAGTAACAGTACAGAGAAAGTGCAGTGCATGTAGGCAGTGCAAAGGTCATGACCAGGTAGATTGTGGGGTCAAGAGTTCATCTTTATTAGACTAGAGGTCTATTCAAAAGTCTTGAAACAGTGGGATAGAAGCTGTCCTCGAGCTTTCTGGTGCATGTTTTCAAGTCTTTGAATCTTCTGCCTGATGGAGAGAGAGCGTCCAAGGTGGGAGGTACCTTTGATTATGTTGGCTGCTTTCCTGAGGCAGAGTAAATTATTTATCATGGAGGAAAAATGAGTTTTTGTGATAAACTGACTGTTTTCACAATTCTGTAATTTCTTGTTGACTAGGGCAGAGTAATTGCCATACCAAACTGTAATGTAACTGAATAAAGTGGTTTCTATGGTGAATCTATAAAAAATGGTGAAAATCTATAGGGCCATGCCAAATTTTGTTGGCCTTCTGAGGAATTAAAGGTGTTGGTGAGCTTTCTTGGCTTTAAGTCCATGTGGTTGGAACAGGATGAATCACTGGTGATGTTTACACCTATGCATTTTGAAGCACTCAATAATCTCCACCAGGTTTGTGAGTTTAGCTTCAGTGGTAGGGAGGAGTTTGAAACAATTCTGAGGAACAGGATTAATTAACCTGCACTTGGAAATACAATAATTAATCAAAGAGTGTAATTTTGTCAGGGTGAGGTACTGTTTGACTAAGTTGGTTGCATATCTTAAAAAGGTAACAAAAAGTACTGATGAGGGCAGTGCTGTTTATGTACTCTAAATGGACTTCAGGGGGGCCTCTGATAAGATCCACATGGGAAACTGGTCCCAAAAGTCCATGGGTTCCAGAGAAATTTGGCTTACTGAACCCAAAATTGGCCTGGTAATTCAAGGCAGATGGTGATGGTGGAAGGCAGTTTTTGGGATTGGAAAGCTATATATCTCATGTATTAATAACAAGATTCTTATTGTTTGTTGTACACATTAATGATTTGGATATGAGTATAGGAAATGTGACTAGTAAGTTTGTAGATGACATAAAAGTCGTCGATTTTGTTGATATTGTGAGGACATGAGAAGAAGAAGAAGAAGAAGAAAGCCCTTAACTCCAAGTGGAGTCACCAGGATGCCGTCATGATGGCGTGTTTTAGCAGGCTTTCTTATTTTTTACGAGGCCGAGTTGCTAGCTAGACGCTCAACCCAGCACAGATGGAAAGCGTGCAAGGGAGCCAGCTGGATTCGAACTCGGGAGCCTTCGCTCCGAAGTCCGGCGCTGATGCCATTACGCCACCAGCTGTGAGGACATAATATCCAATAAATGGTAGATGCCTAGGGAGTATCACGAAACAAAGGGACCTTGGTGTATACTTCCAAAGATCCCTGAAACTAGCAGCATTGGTAGATTAGGTACTGAAGAAGACATATGAGTTACTCAGCGTAATAGAGCTTAACAGCATGGAAAATAGATCCCTTGCTCCAACTTGTACTGGTCAACCAAGTTGCTGGAGTGAGCGAATCCCATTGGGGTCTACATTTGGCCCATATCCCTTTTAACAAGAATATTTTAAAGTTCATTCTCTGTTCCTTTTTGATTCACCGGTAAGAGGTATCCACAAACAAAGGAGACACTGTACACATATTCAAAGTTATTACTTTATTAGAGTTATATAAAGAATAAAATATAGAATAAAGTAGTAAAAGAGACAAACTAATACTTATCAACCAATCACTAAACCGTGGCACACAATGTGCTGCTGGAGGGAGCTGAAAGTGTCCAACAGGTTCTCTCTCTCTCTCTCTCTCTCCATCCCCCCCCCTCTCTATTTCTATCTCTATCTCTATCTCTATCTTAGTAATAGTCATAACACAGCCTAAGGGAAGGTTCCATTCGTTTTTTACCCTCAAAATCTAACATAACTTTTACCCCAGTACTTTCCCAGACAAACATGTTTTTTACCATTATGTACTCTCAAGGCTGCAGACTGGTACTCACTCTGTTCAAAACACTAATGTCGGCTCATTCCCTTGTACTTTCTCAAAACATTCCCACATCCTAGACTAACACCATTTTGTCTTACACATCTTAGCATACATCTAGGAGGAATCCAATTTAACTCTTTCTTTTCACACTCTAAACATTTCCTATCCATGAACTTGTCCAAATGTCTTTTAAATGTTGTAATTGTGCAGTACCTTCCTCCACCTCTTCCTCATTTTATAGGTGCACCATCCTCAGATGACCTTCAGATAACCCTTACTTTTCCCCTCTCATTTTAAACCTATACATTCCAGTTTTGGACTCCTCTAGCCTGGGCAAAAGACACCTTATCAATATACCTTATGATGCTATAAGGTTACCCCTCAGCCTCCTATGTTTTAGCTCATCCAGCTTCTCCTTACAACTCAAACAATTTAGTCCTGGCCACATCCAGGTAAAACTTTTCCACATTGTTTCCAGTGTAATGTCATTCTTCCGATAGAATGACCAGAACAGTACACAATGCCCTAAATGTGAACTTGCCTATACCTCACATAGCTGTAATATCGAACATAGAACAGTACGGACCCTTCAGTCCATAATGATGTGCCAAACTTTTAACCTATTCCAAGATCAACCTAACTCTTCCCTTCCACATAGCTCCACATTTTTCTTTCATCTATGTGCCTATCTATCAGTCTCTTAAATGTCCCTAATATATTTGTCTCCTCCACCACCCCTAGCAGTGCATTCCATACACCCACTCTCTGTGTGTAACAAAACAACCACCTCCGACATCCCCACATACTTTCTCCTAATCATCTTAAAATTACGCCTTCTTGTATTTGCCATTTCAACTCTGGGAAAAAGTCGCTGGCTATCCATTCAATCTATGGCTCCTATTATCCTGTACATCTCTATCGTCACCTCTCATCCTCTTCATTCCAAAGAGAAAAGCTCTAGCTCAGTCAAACTACCCTCACAAGACATGCTCTCTAATCTAGGCAACATCCTGGTAAATCTCATCTGCACCCTCTCTAAAGCTTCCACATCCTTCCTATAATGAGGTGACCAAAACCGAACACAATATTTCAAGCACAAGAAGATCTACAGATGCTGAAAATCCAAGTAACACACACAAAATGTTGGAGGAGCTCAGCAGGCCAGCCAGCATCTATGGAAAAGTGTAAACGGTTAACATTTCAGGCCAAAACCCTTCATCAGTATCTTATTCCAAGTTTAATCTAAGCAGAGATTTGTAGATCTACAACATTACCTTGTGGCTTTTGAACCCAGTCCCGCAACTAACGAAGGTCAGCACCTTCTTAACCAGCCTATCAACCTGCACAGCAACTCTGAGTGATCTATAGACAGGGACTATCCAATGTAATCACTGCTTTCAAGGAACTATGTACCTGCATCCCTGGGTCTCTCTGTTTTACAACATTCTCTAGGGCCCTATCATTTACTATGTGAGTCTGTCTTACTTTATCTTACCAAAATGCAACACCTTGAATTAATCTTCATCTGCCATTCATCAGTTCACTGGCTCAGTTAATCAAGATCTCAGTGTAATCTTACATGGCCATCTTTACTGTCCACTATACCATCGATTGTGGCGATTTCCACAAACTTACTAACCATGCACATAGATTCTTATCCAATTTGTTAAAATAATTGACAATAGATTGTATACCACCCAATCCTGTGGCACAATGATGGCCACAGGTCTCAAGTATGAAAAGTAATCCTGTATCGATACCCTTGATCTCCCACCATCAATCCCATTTTGTATTGATTTAGCTAACTCGCCCGTATCCCATATAAACCAACCTTAATTCACCTGGGTATAGATTAAATGGAGAATCAAGTTTATGGAATAATTTTATAAACCTTGATTAGAGTACTGGTGGAACAATGAAAACAAGAACACAAAACTTCAGGAGAAAGAGTAGGCCATCAGGAACCTCAAACCTACCTTGCCATTCAACATGATTCAGAATTCAAGATTGTTTAATGTCACTTCCTGTACACAAGTATAAGGAGAATGAAATAATTGTTACTCTAGATCCAATGCAGCACAAAAAAACCCACAAATGATAAACAACAAATAATAGTAATAAACACAAAATAAATTTAAATACTTAAGATAGCTTCTATACATAGATTGATTGCATGTCCATAAAGTGACACAATCTGTACATAAGGTAACTGATGGGAAATAATAAAGTAGTGGTGGAGTTAGTGGGTGGAGGTGTTGATCAGCCTCACTGCCTGGGGGAAATAACTTGTTTTTGAGTCTGATGGTCCTGACGTGGAAGCTACATAGCCACTTTTCTGATGGGAGTGGGACAAACAGCCCATCAGCAGGATGGGTGGTATCCTTCATGATGACACTAGCCCTTTTCCAGCATCTTTCTGTATATATGTCCTTGATGGTTGGTAGGCTGGTTCCAGAGATACCTTAGAAAGTTTAGACTACCTGTTGTTGATCTTTCTTGTCTGCCATGGTGCAGTTTCCATACAAGCAGTGATGCAGCATGTTGGGATGCTCTCTACTGTGCAGATGTGGAATGACATGAGGATAGATGTGCAAACTCCAGCTCTCTTCAGCCTCCTCAGAAAGAGGCATTTGTGAGCTTTCTTAACTGTGTCGCATGTGTTCTTGGACGTAAGAGATTATGTGTAAAGTACACCCCCAGGAGTTTGAAACTGCTTGCAGTTTCCACTGCTGTGCTGCTGGTGTAAAGCGGGGAGTGAGTGCTACGAGTACTCCTGGAGTCAATAACCATCTCCTTTGTTGTGCTAACATTAAGGAAGAGGTTTTTTTTTTTGCCTGGAATCAATCCTTGAGCTTGTCCAACTTCTCTGTGTAGTCCGTCTCCTCATTGTTGGTGATGACAGTACAGTGTCATCAGCAAACTTGACGAGGCGACTGCTCAGGTGTTCGGCTGTGCAATCCTGCGTGCACAGCAAAGGGCTCAGCACACAGCCCCTGGAGGTCACCCGTGTTGAGAACAATGGGGAGTAAGGAGTGGTCATGCATCCTGGACTATCTGAGTTTTATGGGTGATCTATACTGGCTTCAACTCCTCTTCTATGCCAGTTCCCCATAGTCCTTGATTATTTAACATTTATGATATTGAGATACATCCTAGGATGCACTGGGACACAGCAGCAGTGATGTAACCTGAGGTCATCAGGTGTATCGGGTCTTTCAACATTAGACACTCTTGCTCAGGCGACCCAGCCACGGATGATCAGGCACTGGCTTGTGTCCCAGCACCGTTGGTCCACGGGTCACACCTCTTCATCCACAGCCATCTGAAGGCTCGCTCAGCAGCCTCTGTGATGGTCCTGATGGCTCCTTTCTTTGCAGCCCCCATCATGTCAAGGAGAGAGTAGGTTCTGCACAGTGGGCAGCCAGCAGAACCCCTACACCCCACACCTTTTGGCTTGCATTGTGCCCTCCACACCTGTCTCCGGCACTGCTCTACCAGCTCCTGGTATTTGGCTTTGAAGTATTTATCCCGCTTCACTATAAATTTGTCCAATAATCTGGCCTCCAGATTACAAATTACTTGGGGATGTGCCTGGATAAGATTGGGCGAAGGGCTTGTCTCCATGCTGTATGTCGCTGACTACAAGATTTTTTCCCTATTAACAGAGAGGCCAACAATTCAAAGTAATTGGTAAAAGGCCCAGATAGGAGCTGAAGGGAATTTTTATACCCATTGGCTGGCAGGAACCCACTATTTAAAAGGATAGTTGAGGCAGAAATCCCCCAAACATTCATCGTAATACTTAGACTTGATGTTATATCCAAGAGGGCAACCAAGATCTGGTTGGCTTTTTATTGACCAGCAAGGACCTAGGCTGAACGGTCACCTCGTGTTCCAGAGATTTCTTTCCTTTGGCAATTCACTTGCTTACCTTCATTTCTTTCTTGGCTAAGAAACAGTGTTTTTCCACTGGTTTGGAGTCAAGTCTCCCTCTCTCACCACATGCATAGGGATTTAAAGGATGTGTCAGATAAACATTACACACCGGGCAAGAATGTGAGCTATTACAAAACAATGTGTTATTTCACAGGGTGGAAGTCTGAAAAATAAACTTTACCAGCCCAGATTGCAAGGATAGATGTGAAATCCCCACAGAACCCATGCAAAATTGTGGGCTCTGACCGACTCTGAAATTCCTATGGCAAATGTCACAGGATGTCAACTGCCTTCTTATGTAAAACGATGGACAGTAAGTCATTACTCATGCGTCAGGCGTTGTACTTTTAACAGCTGGCTGCTGTATGCCCTTGCACACAGTCACTTCTCATTCTGATAAGCTGTTTGACAAAAGGTGTTTAGGTGTCCTGATGAGCCTGCTGCTAAGGTAAAACAAAGATCTCCCAAACTTTTTTTTTTAATTTTGAAGTCTTTTGGCGCAAAGGAATTAACCAAAACATATTGTTAATATTGTTGAGTTCAAGAGCTATGAGGTAATGCCGCAGCCCTACAAAACCGTGTTCCGACCAAATTTGGAGTATTGTGTCCAGTTTAGATTATGAGAACACTCAGTCCTCCTTTATTATCATTTAGAAATGCATACATGCATTAAGAAATGATACAATGTTTCTCCAGAGTGATATCACAGAAACCAGGACAAACCAAAGACTAACACTGACAGAACCATATAATTATAACATATAGTTACAGCAGTGCAAAGCAATACCATAATTTGATGAAGAACAAACCATGGGCACGGTAAATAAAATCTCAAAAGTCCCCGAGTTGATCGACTCCTGAGTCCCCGATAGCAGGCGGCAAAAGAGAGAAACTCCCTGCCATAAACCTCCAGGCACCGTCAACTTGCCGATGCCTTGAAAGCAGCCAACCACAGCCAACACTGAGTCCATCCATTTTTTTTTCTCAACGGTTGATCGGGACAGGACTGCGCAAGCGTGTGCAAGTCAGTCGGTGAGGCAGCGAGAGTATTTAAAAGAGAGCTGTTTGTGGAAGCCGGCCATTTTTCTCGGTGGTTGATCAGGACAGGACTGCACAAGCAATGCAAGTCAGTCCATGAGGCAGCGGGAGTATTTAAAAGAGAGCAGTTTGACGGAGCGGGCGTCGGAGAAAAAGGAGAACAGTCTGCAGCGGTATTTTATTTGAAGCAAGGAAGGCGGTGAGGCTGTAGCGTATTGGGTAGGTCATGACAACTGAGATCAGCCCCGTGGTTTGTTCCTCCTGCAGCATGTGGGAAATCAGGGATACTTCCAGTGTCCCTGACGAATACGTGTGCAGGAAATGTGTCCAGCTGCAGCTTCTGGCAGACCACATTGAGCGGCTGGAGCTGCGATTGGATTCATACTGGAGCATCCGCGATGCTGAGATAGTCGTGAATAGCACGTCCGGTGAGTGACCACACCTCAGGTAAAGGCTACACAGGCAGAAGGGGAATGGGTGGCCACTAAACAGCGTAGCAGTAAACAGGTAGTGCAGGAGTCCCCTGAGGTCATCTCCCTCCTAAACAGATATACTGTTTTGGATACTGTTGGGGGAGATATCTCATCAGGGGAAGGCAACAGCAGCCAAGTTCACGGCGCCATGGGTGGCTCTGCGGCACAGGAGGGAAGGAAAAGGGGTGGGAGAGCTATAGTGATAGGGGATTCGATTATAAGGCGTTTCTGCAGCCGCAAACGAGACTCCAGGAGGGTATGTTGCCTCCCTGGTGCAAAGGTCAAGGATATCTCTGAGCGGCTGCAGGACATTCTGGAGTGGGAGAGTGAACAGCCAGTGATTGTGGTGCACATAGGTACCAACGATATAGGAAAAAACGGGATGAAGTCCTACAAGGTGAATTTAGGGAATTAGGAGATAAACTAAAAAGTAGGACCACAAAGGTAATAATCTCTGGATTACTACCAGTGCCACATGCTAGTCAGAGTAGAAATATGAAGATATTTCAGATGAATACGTGGCTTGAAAACTGGTGCAAGGGGGAGGGATTCAAATTTCTGGGACATTGGAACCAGTTCTGGAGGAGGTGGGACCGGTACAAGCAGGACGGTCTGCACCTGGGCTGGACTGGAACCAATGTCCTAGGGGGAGCATTTGCTACTGTTGTTCAGGAGGATGTAAACTAATGTGGCAGGGGGATGGGAACAAGTGCAGAGAGACAGAGGGGTGTAAAAAGAGGGTAGAAGCAAAAAGTAGTAAGGTGAAAAGTAAAAGTGGCAGACCGGCAAATCCAGGGCAAAAATCAAAAAGTGCCACTTTTCAACATAATTGTATAAGGGCTAAGAGCGTTGTAAAAGCAAGCCTGAAGGCTTTGTGTGTCAATGCAAGGAGCACGTTCATAATAAGGTGGATGAATTGAATGTGCAGATAGTTATTAATGAATATGATATAGTTGGGATCACAGAGACATGGCTCCAGGGTGACCAAGGATGGGAGCTCAACATTCAGGGATATTCAATATTCAGGAGGGATAGGCATGAAAGAAAAGGAGGTGGGGTGGCATTGCTGGTTAGAGAGGAGATTAACACAATAGAAAGGAAGGACATTAGCTGGGAATATGTGGAATCAATACGGGTAGAGCTGCATAACACTAAGGGGCAGAAAACGCTAGTGGGAGTTGTGTACAGGCCACCTAACAGTAGTAGTGAGGTAGGGGATGGCATTAAACAGGAAATTAGAAATGTGTGCAATAAAGGAACAGCAATTATAATGGGTGACTTCAATCTACATACAGATTGAGTGAACCAAATTGGTAAAGGTGCTGAGGAAGAGGATTTCTTGGAATGTATGCGGGATGGTTTTCTGAACCAACATGTCGAAGAACCAACTAGAGAGCAGGCTATTCTAGACTGGGTATTGAGCAATGAGGAAAGGTTAGTTAGCAATCTTGTCGTGCGAGGCCCCTTGGGTAAGAGTGACCATAATATGGTGGAATTCTTCATTAAGAAGGAGAGTGATATAGTTAATTCAGAAACAAAGGTTCTGAACTTAAAGAAGGGTAACTTTGAAGGTATGAGACGTGAATTAGCTAAGATAGACTGGCAAATGATACTTAAAGGGTTAACGGTAGGTATGCAATGGCAAGCATTTAAAGATCACATGGATGAACTACAACAATTGTTCATCCCAGTTTGGCAAAAGAATAAACCAGGGAAGGTAGTGCACCCGTGGCTGACAAGGAAAATTAGGGATAGTATCAATTCCAAAGAAGAAACATACAAATTAGCCAGGAAAAGCAGCACACCTGAGGACTGGGAGAATTTCAGATTCCAGCAGAGGAGAACAAAGGGCTTAATTAGGAAAGGGGAAAAAGATTATGAGAGAAAGCTGGCAGGGAACATAAAAACTGACTGTAAAAGCTTTTATAGATATGTGAAAAGAAAAAGATTGGTTAAGACAAATGTAGGTCCCTTACAGTCAGAAACAGGTGAATTGATCATGGGGAACAAGGACATGGCAGACCAATTGAATAACTACTTTGGCTCTGTCTTCACTCAGGAGGACATAAATAATCTTCCAGAAATAGTAGGGGACAGAGGGTCCAGTGAGATGGAGGAACTGAGGGAAATACATGTTAGTAGGGAAGTGGTTTTAGGTAAATTGAAGGAATTAAAGGCAGATAAATCCCCAGAGCCAGATGGTCTGCATCCCAAAGTGCTTAAGGAAGTGGCCCAAGAAATAGTGGATGCATTAGTGATAATTTTTCAAAACTCTTTAGATTCTGGATCAGTTCCTGAGGATTGGAGGGTGGCTAATGTAACCCCGCTATTTAAAGAAGGAGGGAGAGAGAAACCGGGAAATTATAGACCGGTAAGCCTGACATCGGTAGTGGGGAAAATGCTAGAGTCAGTTATCAAAGACGTGATAACAGCACATTTGGAAAGCAGTGAAATCATCGGACAAAGTCAGCATGGATTTGTGAAAGGAAAATCATGTCTGACAAATCTCATAGAATTTTTTGAGGATATAACTAGTAGAGTGGATAAGGGAGAACCAGTGGATGTGGTATATTTGGATTTTCAAAAGGCTTTTGACAAGGTCCCACACAGGAGATTAGTGTGCAAATTTAAAGCGCACGGTATTGGGGGTATGGTATTGATGTGGATAGAGAATTGGTTGGCAGACAGGAAGCAAAGAGTGGGAATAAACGGGACCTTTTCAGAATGGCAGGCAGTGACTAGTGGGGTACCGCAAGGCTCAGGGCTGGGACCCCAGTTGTTTACAATATATATTAATGACTTAGACAAGGGAATTAAATGCAGCATCTCCAAGTTTGCAGATGACACGAAGCTATGCGGCAGTGTTAGCTGTGAGGAGGATGCTAAGAGGATGCAGGGTGATTTGGATAGGTTAGGTAGGTGGGCAAATCCATGGCAGATGCAATTTAATGTGGATAAATGTGAGGTTATCCACTTTGGTGGCAAGAACAGGAAAACAGATTATTATCTGAATGGTGGCCGATTAGGAAAAGGAGAGGTGCAACGAGACCTGGGTGTCATTGTACACCAGTCATTGAAAGTGGGCATGCAGGTACAGCAGGCGGTGAAAAAGGCGAATGGTATGCTGGCATTCATAGCAAAAGGATTCAAGTACAGGAACAGGGAGGTACTACTGCAGTTGTACAAGGCCTTGGTGAGACCACACCTGGAGTATTGTGTGCAATTTTGGTACCCTAATCTGAGGAAAGACATTCTTGCCATACAGGGAGTACAAAGAAGGTTCACCAGATTGATTCCTGGGATGGCAGGACTTTCATATGATGAAAGATTCAATCAACTGGGCTTGTAGTCTCTGGAATTTAGAAGATTGAGGGGAGATCTGATTGAAACGTATAGAATTCTAAAGGGATTGGACAGGCTAGATGCAGGAAGATTGTTCCCGATGTTGGGGAAGTCCAAAATGAGGGGTCACAGTTTGGGGATAAAGGAGAAGCCTTTTAGGACCGAGATGAGGAAAAATTTCTTCACACAGAGAGTGGTGAATCTGTGGAATTCTCTGCCACAGGAAACAGTTGAGGCCAGTTCATTGGCTATATTTAAGAGGGAGTTAGACATGGCCCTTGTGGCTAAAGGGATCAGGGGGTATGGAGAGAAGGCAGGTACAGGGTTCTGAGTTAGATGATCAGCCATGATCGTACTGAATGGCGGTGCAGGCTCGAAGGGCCGAATGGCCTACTCCTGCACCTATTTTCTATGTTTCTATTTCCGAAAACTTCGAGCTTCCGACCAGACTCTCCGATACAGCCTCCCAAGCGCCATCCTCTGCCAAGCTCCTTCGATCTCGCCCCGGCCACTGAAACATGAAAAGCCGCGGATTTCGGGGCCTTCTGCTCCAGAGATTCTGGTTACCACACAGTAGCAGCAGCAGCGAAGCGGGCACTTTAGAAGTTTTCCAGATGTTCCTCTGTACTCTCACATCCGTCTCCATCAAATCAGAATTGTGCATGGTCCCCTACTTGACAGATAACAGACATCACCACTGAAGTGGCCACGCGTGCTGCCGTCGCGCCGCCATCTTCTCCTTTAGGTTGCCTCATTATAGGAAGGATATACAAGCTTTAAGGAGAGTGCAGAGGAGATTTATCAATATCCTGCCTAGATTAGAGAGCTTGTCTTATGAAGATATGTTGAGCAAGCTAGTCTGTTCCTCTTCGGAGCAAAGGAGGATGAGAAGTGACTTGATAGAAGTGTACAAGATGATAAGAGGCACAGATCGAGTGGATAGTCAGAGACTTGTTTGATAGACAATAAGACCATAAGACATAGGAGCAGAATTAGGCTATTTGGCTCATTAAGTTTGCTCCACCATCCAATCATGACTGATCTTTCTTTCCCCTCCTCAGCCCCATTCCCTGGCCTTCTCCCGTAACCTTTGATAAGACCCTAAGACATAAGAGCAGAATTAGGCCATTCTTCCCAGGGTGGAAATGCGTAATACCTTGGGTATAACTTTATTGTGATTGGAGGAAGGTATAGTGGTATATCAGAGATAAATTCTTTGCGTAGAGGTTGGTGGGTGCATTTGAAACTCTGCCAGGGGTTATGGAAGTGGTAGATACATTAGAAACGTTTAATAAACTCTGAGATAAGCACCTGGAAGATGGATAAATGGAGGGCTATGTAGAGTGAAGGGTTAGATTGATCTTAGGGTAGGTTAAAATGTTGGCACATCATTATGGGCTGAAAGGCTTGTAATGGGCTGTAGTTTTCTATGTTCTATGTTAAATTTTCATAGCTATTGCTATTTCTACACACTGGTATGTCAAACTGGCACTGAGCTGTGATGTCCATTGGCACTGAGGTTCAGAGTTGTCTCTTTTAGGTTCATAGGGTTGGTTTTGGGGACAACGAGGGGAGTTAGAAGTCATGCAACACACATCAAAGTTGCTGGTGAACGCAGCAGGCCAGGCAGCATCTCTAGGAAGATGCTCTTCCTAGAGATGCTGCCTGGCCTGCTGCGTTCACCAGCAACTTTGATGTGTGTTGGTTGAATTTCCAGCATCTGCAGAATTCCTGGTGTTTGAGTTAGAAGTCATGTTAGGGATGGCAATGAGGGCAATGAGGGGAATGAAGAGCCAGGGCAGGAGAGTCAGGGCTAGGAGCTAGTGTTTAGAGTCAAGCCCATCATTGGCGAGTCCTGCTGTTAATACACAGAGGTCAGCGAAATCAGGAGGGCAAAGCCAATAGTCGAAGCCCAGAGCTCATCGAGTCCAGAGGTAGAAAGTCTGAATTTCAAAGAGTGAAGTCAGCAGGAAGAGGCCTGAAATTCATGCTTGCAAGTCTGAGCCAACAAACAGAGGTTAGTAGCCCGATGTCTGTGTGTTTGAGAGTTCAGGACCAAGGACTGCGGATGTGGAGATTGTGTGTGTGTGTGTGTCAGAGAGAGAGAGAGAGAGAGAGAGAGAGAGAGAGAGGGGAGGGTTGAGTGGAAAAGGGTTTGTTTTGCTGTTGTTTTGTTCTGGTTGTTGTTTGTGCTGTTCAGCTGAATGTTGTGGGTGTGCTATGTTGGCGGCGGAATGTGTGGCCACACTTGCAAGCTGCCCATTCAGCCAAGGGTGGGTGTGTTGGTTGTTAATGCAAAGAACATGTTTCACTGCATGTTTCCATGTACATGTGATCAATAAATCTGAATCTGAATCTGAATTAGAATGTAGATTACAGATTTGGTATTGATTTCAAGAACTGCAACTTAAATTGTATAACTCGATAATAGAAGCTATAAAATAGACATAAGATCTTTAGTCTTAAAGATTTAAAAGGAAACATTTTAAAAATAATCTCTTTGTGTTATATAAAATATATTAGGCTGCACATGTAAGGCAAATTTTAATTAATTTAAACCAAGTCACCGGGAAGGGGCAAAGGGAACATTATCCAAAACGATTATTTCAGGAGTTATCACAACAGATGAATGCAATGGCAACATAGACAAGGCAGCGGCTGATCTACTCCTTCAACACTGTTGGACATTCTGGAGGACAAAGCAGACTCCAGGAGAGAGGTTCTCCGTGCCTAGGGACCGATAAAGCACTCAAGAACTGAAAAGTAGCAGAAGAAAGGGGGATCAATGCACGTAGCCGCATCCCAAGCACATGATCCCAGTAGAGTGATTTTACTCTGGAAATGAAGACCAGCGTAAGCAGCGACAAAGATTGCTAAATGGAAAATTCTGCTCGCACATTGTACTATGCACCAAATACCCTTCACTCCCTCAGCAACAGAATCTAGATTCAGCAATGAAAGTGTATTATAAACACACTTTCTGCAGATTCTGCAGATGCTGGAAATACAGACTAACACACTCAAAATGCTGGAGGATCTCAGCAGGTAAGGCAGCCTCCATGGAAATAAATAAACAGTGACATTTCAGGCCAAGACCCTTTTTCAGGACCAGAATAAAAAGGTGAGGGAGGGTAAGGAGGACTAACTAGAAGGTCACAGGTGAAGCCAGGTTGGAGGGAAAGGTAGAGGGCTGGAGAAGAAGGAATCCAATAGAAGAGAAGAGTGGACCATGGGATAAAGGGAAGCTGAAGGGGCTCCAGGGAAAGGTAATAGGCAGGTGAGGTGACAAGGTAAGAGGCCAGTGTGGGGAATAGAAGAAGAAGAAAAATATTACTAGAAAGAGAAATCAATATTCATGCCATCATGTTGAAAGCTACCTAGACGGAATATGAGGTGTTGTTCCTCCACGCTGAGAGTGGCCACGTCATAGCAAAAGAGGAGGTCATGGACCGACATGTCGGAATGGCAATGGGGATAAAAACTAAAATGGTTGTTCATTGGGAAATCTGATTTTAGCAGATAGAGCGTAAGTGCTCAGTAAGGCATTCGCCAACTTACACAGGGTCTCACCAATGTCGAGGAGGCCGTATCAAAAGCACTAGATAGAATAGGTGACCCCAACAGATGTGCAAGTGGTAGGTGAGGACAAGAGAATTTCTATCCCTGAAAAGGTGGGGTGAGTGCAGATGTCCAGAAAATGGAGGAGATGCGGCTGAGGGCAGCATTAATGGTGGAAGAAGTGAAACCCTGTTCTTTGAAGAAGAAAAAGTATATTGACAGCTTGAGTTGGCTTTAGAACATATCACAAACCATCTGCACTTTCAAAGTGTTATAGATTCCACTGTTCATGAAGAATTCATGGTTGAAATATGGAGCTCTTGATGCTACACGTGTGTATTACATTTTGAAGATTCAGGGGGTCTTCATGCTGCTTTCCTGTAGAAGGAGATGAATTATCTTCTCTTTGAGGAGAGAACCTCCATCATAATACAAATCAGCAATGTGTTGCAAACTGCATAAAGCTTTATGTTCATTCCTCCCACTGGGAATGATTCAGAGATAAGATCAGGGCTACAGCCAACTTTCTGGTTAATTCACTAACTGTGTTTTGTTACATGTATGTGCCCCATTTTGAGAGAGTCATGTCAAATGTGTGTTGGACAGCAAGGCACCTCATTCTAAAGTGCCTTGCACTGTACAGTTAGTAGCCACTTTATTAGGTATACCTGTACACCTGCTCATTAATGCATATACTGTATCTAATCAGCCAATCATGTGGCAGCAACTCAAAGAATAAGAACATGCAGACAAGAGGTTCAGCTGTTGTTCAGACAAACATCAGAATGGGGAAGAAATGTGATCTAAGTGACCATGACCGTGGAATAATTGTTGGTGCGAGACGAGATGGTTCGTGTATCTCAGAAACTGCTGATCTCCTGGGATTTTCATGCACAATAGTCTCTGGAGTTTACACGGAATGGTGTGAAAAATGAAAAACATGCAGTGAGTGGCAGTTCTGTGTGTGAAAATGCCTTGTTAATGAGAGAGGTCAGAGGAGAATAGTCAAACTGGTTCAGACTGACAGTAACTCAAATAACCACCAATTACAACAGTGGAGCATCTCTAATTGCACACATTGAACCTTGAAGTGGATGGGTTACAGCTGCCGAAGAGCTTGAACATACATGCAGTGGCCACTTTGTTAGGTATAGGAGGTACCTAATAAAATGGCCACTGAGTGTTATCTGATGTGCATGTTCCTGGATCCATGCAATTGACTTTTTCAATTTGCCTACAGTGCCCAATAATGAAGTGATGATGACTTAGCAAACCATGCATTTAAGGGAACAGGGTCATGCATTTAAGGGAACAGGGACATGTATTAAGGTCACAAAGGAAGGGACTGCAGAGATAGTGGATCCGTTAGTGGTAAACTGTGTGAGGAAATGAATTGTTGTCATTTTGGATCGTAACCTGTTCAGTACTAGGAGTGGAGAGGCAAGCTGATCAATACAAAGAGCCGGGAATCCTCGCCTCCTCTACCTGGCACAAACTTCCTGTCATCTAACACCCCTCGGCAGTGCACCAATCACCTTGGACTCCTGTCTCATCATTGCCCTCCTCCACTTTATACTGGCGATCACGTCTCTCCACTCTCAGTCCTGAGAGCACAGTCTTGAAACAAAATGGCAGCAGCTCCATAGATGCTGCTTGACTCACTGTTCCTGCAGCAGATTGGGTTTTTTTTTTGCTTTAGATTCCAGTATCTATAATCTTTTGTACCTCCATACCTGTGAAAGTGTATGATGTGCTAAATGAAAAAAATAACTTAGCTGGTGTCTCGTTTGATGTAGTGCAATTAACATGCCCCATTAGCTGATGCATACAAGAATATCTCATGGTCACATCAGTTTACAAATCGTATCTCCTGAGCAGCCAGCTTCCTGGTGTGGGCCAGTAGCCTGTGCTATGTAGACAGTGCACTATGTTTACATAGCTACCTTTTTAATTTTGAAACTGATACTGCTTTTATGTTACATTTCAACATATTTTTTGAAGACTAGCTCTCATTTGTATTACTACCTCCATAACTGTTGTGTCCATCAATCTCACCCAAGGCAAGATTGACAGACATTTGAATTACAAGTGGGTCACTTGGCATGAGAAGAGAATGGAAAAATGGTGATGAGACTAAACCCGGACCAGCCATGATCTCGCTGAATGGCCAGGCTTGAAGGGGCAGTTGGCTCTCGTCTCCTATGTCTTTATGATAGCACATTAAATGCATAATTCCAGGAATCGCATGAATAGTTGCACTTTTGCGTGGGGCAGAGATATCTAAGCATTATTTTGAATGTCACAGAGGCAGGAAAAACAAGAAGGATATTCAGCACATTATGAACCTTCAAAGTAAAATCAGCTGATGCCTGACTTTCCTCAGAAAATAATATGGATTTGCCAGAGCTCTCCAACAGGATCTAGACAATGTGTCGGTGCAGATCTCTACTTGATTCCACGTGAGAGCTTGCCTGCCTATCCTACTAAAATAATTCTTCTGAAAATTATGTCTTTAAAGTCACTTTCTTCATTAAGCCGTGGTTTATTATTTAAAGCTGACGCCCTTCTCCCTTTGAGAAGAGTAACTCATAACAGTGTGGAACAAAGACAGTCAGCTGCAGAATTACAGCAACAAGTCATCTCTGCAAATGTGAATGCTGGAGTGTTCTCTGTGTGGTATCAACATCTGCAAGGTGCAATGGGAGAACAGCTCTACATGCTTTGTTACTAATGTTAGAAGATCGGCAGCGCCTATTCATTAACCTACAAAATCATTTTAAACGATCCCTTCATAGAGCTTGGCTCACAGATTAAAGTCTGGTTGCTGGCCAGCATCCCAGCTTGCCCTCCATATGTGACTGAATCCAGGGCTGGCAAATAACAGGTTCTGCCAGTGGTAAGAAGTTATACTCTGTTTCTCTGTAAAAGACCATATGTCTTCTTTCACAGGAATCACGGGTGGCTAAATTAGGATGCAGCAGCAGGCCAATAGAACTGGGGCAGGCAAACTGCTATCACATTTAGCTCAGAAGTTTGCACTTGGAGACGTGACTATTGGAAGAAAACATCGAAGAAGCTTAAGCATAAATGTGACAAACGTAATTATTCTCAACCCCAATTTACTTATTCTTTACAGAACCAAAATGCTGTTGCAAAATTCTGATGAAAGATAATTGAACTGTAACATTAACTTACCCTCTGTGTATGCTACCAGACTGTTCCAATATTTCCAGCATTTTCCAATTTATTCTCCAATATTGAATAGAATCTACTGATTCCTAAAACCTAATGTAAATCAACTTATTAATTTCCTGCAATTTCACATTTTTAAAACTTCTATTAAATTAAATCTTGCATTTTTTTCTGCAAGTCATGATTTAAATGCAATTAATAGATTTAGCCTCTTTAAATGGTACTGACCTTTCCCCATGTCTTTCCACATGGAAATGAGCACAATAAAATTAAATAAATTGCAAATGCTATGCCAAGTATTCATATAGATGTTTTGAGACATAAAGAAGAGTCTCTTTATTCATACACCATCTATCACATAATTTCTACATTCCTTGGTAGGATAATACACTTTGAGTACAAGTTGACAACAGCAGAATGGATCAATGCTCAGCTTTAATTTTGGGTTGAAGCTCCTGAACATATCTTTACTGGAAAACCAGTCCCTTGATGGCAAGTCTCATACTGAGGAGGAAGTGTTGTGATTTATTAACATACTTATTTAAAAATATTCCTGTTCGTAGTTTTCAGCACGTTAAACAGAGCTGTGTTTGTGGATTAACCTAAAACAATGAGGAGACCCAGCCAATTTGTGGAGATATCTTTGCAAGAATTCCCCAGGAAGGAAATGCCACTGTAAGAATGTTCACTGCAAATTGAGCAGGACACAAGAGGTTGGCCAATGGGATAAGATCAATTAATTCAATTTGGCAGTGGGATTTAGAGTTCTTGAGATTCAGAATTCCTGGCAGGAGAAAGGAAACATATCTTCCTCCTATTTTAAGTTTGTTTGCTTTGCTTCTTCTCCTTACAGAAATACAGCAATGAGTCAATTTCATGAGTGGGAAAGCAGAAAATGAAGTGTCTCCCCTGCACCTTTCAGTGACCCTTATACCACATCACCCACTACGAACATAATACCTATATTATTACTACAGGTTTTAAATACAGTTATTTAAGTTGATAAAAAGAAAATACATATCTAGTCATTGCCATCTTATCTCAGTATTTTCCTAATTATATCACTAAAAATGGACTTAGAGTAACGTATTCTTCATTTTTTTAGCTGAATAAAATACATGGGATGGTGAAGGAGTCCAAGAGGGTTAGTTTAGCACTTGGACCATGTTACAGAGCCCAAGTATGGAACACTCCCTAACTTTTGCAGTCTCAATTTTGTTTTAGGTGCAACTTGGGCATTATGATTTCTAAAGTTTATGTTAAAAGTCAGTATTGGGTGTGTTTTTATAAATATAAATCAATTTTCTGCTTCTATTTCCGATAGAGAAGTTACTGGAGTAGAGTCTAAGGAGGTTAGCCTAGCACTTTACCATATTGCTCTTTGTTACGTAGTGCCAGACACAGTAGTCCGCTGTTTACCAGATGCCAGATGACCAGCAGCCCAGTGCAGTGGAGTGCAGCTTGGGGATTCTCCTGGCATTAGGGCCAGGCGCACTACCAGAAGACCTTGGGCAGCTGCTGAGGTGCCACCAAACTTCATTCAGTATTTTCTGTACTCATCATTGAAACTGAAACTTTTGGCATTCACAGCTACTCAAAAAGAGCTAGGAACTATCTAAAACTAAAATAAAATCAATATATTAAAGCAAATGTAAAACATTTAAATGCATTAAATGTACTCTATGAGCAGGTGTTCCCTCTCGTTAATTTCAATGGTACTGTCCCAGATTCAGCAGATGGATATTTCCTATGCTGCGGGAAATGAAGTTTGCCTAAGTCTATGCTGCCCCACCGCATTGCAGCTTATGCTTGTACCCAGATGTCCGGGCAATGTAGCACAGGTATATGTGTCATTCCAAGGACAGGAATCATAGACTTCTGCAAAATAATATGGAAACTCTGAATCATCATGATTTGCATCAACTTTTCATTGCATACAGGTCAGCTATCAGACTTGAGCCACGATCTTGCCCCATCCAGATTTTGGACCTGTTTTGAATTTAACTAAAGGTGCTAATTCCTCACTAGTTTTCCCTTACAGTACAATTCACTATTTCTCTCCCTCACATGCCTTGCTGTCAAAATCCTATTAGAATGAGTTATAATGCCTTGGGATCTATGTGTTAGAGCAATGCTAAATGTAATAGCTGGCCTGGTGCTCTAAAACGCACAATTAGATGCTAGGTTTATGAACTATGTTTAAGGTATTCCCATTTGACAGATAGTGAGAAGCACAGCTGTGTGAAGGCCAGAGATCTGACCTGGAGGTTATAACATGCTCTGCAATAAACAAACCTGTTTCCAGGTCTTCAGCAAGCTGAAACCAACTCATCAGAATGATTAATATTCCATGAGAATAATTATAGAAGAACATTTTATGGAATATAATTGACTGGTAAAACAAGTAAAATAAAATTATGCTGAACTTTACAGAGTAGCCTATTTGTTATGGAGAGGTTAGCAATGTCAGAGAGCTTTGGGAATAATGTGAAGATAAAATATTATTATTCAGGGTTGTTACAACTGAACAGCTTTCTAAAATGGTGGATTTCTTTAAATATTTCCACTTCTTCTATGTTTAGAAAACTAATTTGCTTCAGCATTAAGAAAATTTCCAACTCTATGGAATGGATCAGGATTTTTTTGTGTACCATGGTGGTGGAGAATGTATGTGCTTTTATTATTAAAGTACCGGAGTGAACAACAAAAAAAAAAGAAATCTGTTGAAGGGACTGGTCCATGGTGGGAGACAGCAAAGCAGCTGCAGCTGGTCACAGTGTGAAACAGAAGAGGGTGTACCTGCAGGAACTGATAAATAACAAGTTGCTTACCAATTGAGATATTGTGATGACATTGTATGAATTCTAAGGAAAGAGTCTCAGGAAACACAAAGATCGCTGAAAAAATTGCCTTACCCTCCGTATCAAAACATTAAAGACTTTCAACAGCTCTATCACATATCATGCTGAAAATATTATTGTTCTATAAACCTCCTCACTGGCATAGTTAGGCCAAATGGACTGTAGCTGCCAGGGTTTTCCTCCCCCTCTTCTCTAAATAGAACTTAGTTATTCCTTTCGTCCACTGATGTCACTGCAATATCCAAAGAGAAAATGGCAGATTACAGCCAGAGATGCCTCATTGTCCACCCTTCCTTCACTTAAAGACCTCCTATCTGGGCAAATTGACATGTACAGTTTATTTCATATCCTCCACAGTACTATCCTCCTTTACAGCATGCTTTTATGTCTGAAGAAGATTGATGCAACTGCAGCCCCCCTGGCCACCCTCAGGGTCGCTCGGCTCGCTGTCGTCTAGGGAAACAGCCTCGGCCCCGCCAAACTGGGTAATTCGTTTGTGTGGATGCTGTGTGAGGTACCCCACCCCGCCCAAATAACAGACAATACACCAGATGCAATTAAATGATTTACAGTTTATAGATATTACTGGAACTATATAATTAAAAGAGAATAAAATATAAAAGGAAAATAAAAGGCGCCACACTTATCAAAGTTCAATCTCTTCGTGCACAAAAACCGTTGGAGCTCAAGGACCTTCTTCTTCACCCTGTGACCCCTCGGACCACCTCGACCGGCCGCCTGGGACCAACAACGGTGGTCGACCAGACGCTCCACACGAGTCCGTCTCCGTCTCCTCGCCGAACGTCCCGCTCAGGGTCCGACCCCGTTAGCGGACTCACAGCACCTGGTCCATCCTCTGTCTCGCTCTCCCGCCTTCTGCCCCAAAACCCCGCGCATACAGTATCTTCAAATACACCAAAACCATAACAACTATCCCAATTGGTTAATAGCACCCTCTTATCACCCTCTAAACCACAATAAGCTGCTAGCGCAAACTTTCTCAGTGTTAAAGCACTACAAAGCCGCATTCCCCAGATTAACATAACAAAAACGCCATTTTAATTAGCCTTCGCAGTAACATAAAAATCGAAACCCCCTTACACTCTCCCCGCACCAAATAAAGTCATGTCCTCATGACTTCTAAATAACTCGCCACCCAGTCCTACAGACACACAACACACACATACACAGATACACACAGTGACAGTGCTCCCCAAACAGTGGACCTTACTCCCGTCCCACGGACGCTAAATAGGCCAACCTATCTGGGAGCTTCTTAACCCTCTGAGACCTCCGTACCCCCTCACCTAAACCCACAAGGCTCAGACACTACTAGGGATACCTCGGGCCTGCTTGCCAACTCCTCTCTCACTCAGGCCACCACTACAGCTCGGAGCTCCCTGTCCCGTGGCCGGGGGCCCGCCTCTCCTCCTTCCTGATCCTGCCGTAACTCAGACTGCCCACAGCTAGCCCTCCCCACTACACCTGACTCAGTGGGAGAAGGGCCAAAGGTCTCTTCCTCAATCACGGGGAAGTTAGCGAAAGGCAACATGTACCACATGTGCAGCACATCATCCTTCGAATCCGTATCCTTCCTCATTCCCTCAATCGGTAGCTGCTGTTTGAGTTTCTCCAAACTGAAACATTTAGCTGGGGCTACCCCTTCAGCCTCCTGCAGTCGAGACGTCAGCTTCTTCGGGGACTCCTTCAACTCTCGCCACAGCCTCAGCAGTTCTGACTCAGGGTTCCTGGCCATCTCAATCTGGGACGCAGTTACCCCACCAGCTTCTTCCACCCTGACCTGAAAAGCAGCAGTTAAAGGATGTTCAGCCTCCGGTTGTTTCTTTCTGAGGGTGTCTTCCAGGTCAACTTTCAGTTTTTCCACTTCATTTAAACTCACGATAGTCACCTTCAGGTTCCTTTCAAGCGTCCGCCTCCCTTTTCTGAGATCTGTCCTCCATTTCTTTACCTCCTCGGGAGTGTAGTCAAACTCCCCTCCCTGGGCTCTCGGTTTTCTGTTGACCTTAGTCAGAACACTTCCTTGATCTTCCCCAACTTGTAAATCTTCCAATCTGTTCTGAATGGACGTCTTGAGTTTCTGCTGATCCCTTCGAAGGTGGGTCATTGTTTCTTCTCGCTGGATTAATTCGTCAGTATATGACCGCAGTGCGGTACAAATCCCCTCTCTTCCCTGTGTCTCATTCAGATTGACGACCTGGGTTTCCATCCCCCGGTCCACCATCGTCTGTCCCAACACCAGGAAGTTCAACTGGTATGTCGGGTCATTTTCCTCACATTGCACCAAACTCCTCCGGCCAAAAAACTCCTCCACATTTGACACTTCGCTTCGGTCGCCCGGGCTAAGCCACTCGCCTCGCCTCATAGTCCCCCAAGGCGAATCCAAGCTCTAGGCGGTCATCCACATACGTCAAAACTCCACACACCTTTACTTCCCCCACGGTTTTCCTCATGCCCCGTGGGAAGGATGCAGGGGCTCCGGATATGCCCTTGGGCATCTTTTCAGATCGGAAGAATCCTAGGGAACTAATAAAGGCCATCTTCGGCTCAACAGCCGCACTCCTCAGGATCTGGCAACATCCACTCCTCAGATGCAGCACATTAAACCACGTCGCATCATCCACACACACGCTGCCTTCATCTTCCACGCCGCCAGGGTCCAGTTGCCGCGACCTCTCTCTCACTGAGGTGTCTTCAGCGGTCAACTCCCCTCCCTCGTGGTGGTTCGGAACATCTACTAAGAGGGTCTCACCCTCAGCTACTTTCCTCAAGCCGTACCACCACTGGGTCTCATTTAAATTCGGTACTGGCTCAAGGCTGCTACACACGTCCTCAGAAGCAACTCGACACGCTGGGTGCCCAGAAAATGCCTCCATGAACTCCAGGGTCATTAACCAATCATCGTCTTCTGGATAATTACCGGCACTGGTACCCAAAGTCTCCGGTGCCCTTGTGGTTGTCAAGGATAAATGCTTCAGACACCGGTTGTAAAACGAACTGTACAACAACTTGATCTGTGCGCCGGGGTCGAGGATAGTTTTAGCATCGCTTCCCTCTATCCATAACGACACCCTGGGGCGTGGCCCCTCTAAGCCTTCAGGAATAGGGTCTTTTCCTTGCAGAAGTTCAGTGGTACATTGCTAGGAACGTGCTTCCCCAGAGACCACAGGCCGTACCCCCACTGGGCCTCCACTAAGTTTCCCGACACCTCTCTGATCAGCTGAACAACTGATCCCCTGAAATGATCCCCCTGGCACTATGAGCAATTTAGCCGCCCTCCTCGCCAGAGAAGACACACTGAAAACTTTCCCCCCTCTTTCAAATAACTGACAGCTGTCACTACGGTGTAAGTGAACCTGACAGCTTTAACACCATCACCAGCCCGCCTACTCAAACTTTCAACCAATCCCTGTCTCTCTCCCACAACCAAGCACTGCCACTCATCTAACAACTGAGAGATCCGCTCCGCCCACGTCTCGCACGCCTCCGCCCCTCCTGGGGTGGACACTATCCCCAGTGCCAGGCGGAGCCTGCCAGAGCTAGAACATTTATTCGCAGACTCTACCTCCAAATCAGACCACTCTTTCCTCTCTCTCCCAACTGCATGGACAGTCCCGAGTGCCACCTCTAACTCGTCAATGCTAGTCTGAACTCGAACAAAGACCGCACCCACAACGCATACAGCAATCAACAGCAAATAACCCACAGAGACACACATTACAGATTTAATCAGGGCACCCACACAGCATACCAACAGACTCAAGCATCCCGGACGAGCCCCCACAATGCAGCCCCCCTGGCCACCCTCAGGGTTGCTCAGCTCGCTGTCGTCTAGGGAAACAGCCTCGGCCCCGCCAAACTGGGTAATTCGTTTGTATGGATGCTGTGTGAGGTACCCCACCCCGCCCAAATAACAGACATTACACCAGATGCAATTAAATGATTTACAGTTTATAGATATTACTGGAACTACATAATTAAAAGAGAATAAAATATAAAAGGAAAATAAAAGGCGCCACACTTATCAAAGTTCAATCTCTTCGTGCACAAAAACCGTTGGAGCTCAAGGACCTTCTTCTTCACCCTGTGACCCCTCGGACCACCTCGACCGGCCGCCTGGGACCAACAACGGTTGTCGACCAGACGCTCCACACGAGTCCGTCTCCGTCTCCTCGTCGAACGTCCCGCTCGGGGTCCGACCCCATTAGCGGACTCACAGCACCTGGTCCATCCTCTGTCTCGCTCTCCCGCCTTCTGCCCCAAAACCCCGCGCATACAGTATCTTCAAATACACCAAAACCATAACAACTATCCCAATTGGTTAATAGCACCCTCTTATCACCCTCTAAACCACAATAAGCTGCTAGCGCAAACTTTCTCAGTGTTAAAGCACTACAAAGCCGCATTCCCCAGATTAACATAACAAAAACGCCATTTTAATTAGCCTCCACAGTAACATAAAAATCGAAACCCCCTTACACAACTAACTCATTTGGTATCTTACCAAAACTCTCTGCCTCCATAAGAATATTTCTATTCTATAGAACTCTTCCTGTAACTCACCTATTATTAATATATCTTTATAAAAGTCTTTTGAGTTCTTTTTTGTTCTACTTTTATACAATTTCATTGTTCATCATTGTATTTCTCAGATCTCTTATTTTGGAGAATTTTATGCAAGGTGTAAGTCAGCTTGGAGTCACGGCATGAAAGTGGAAACCGACTACCTGAAGATGACAGCTCTGACATCAAAGCTGATAAGATAACTGGAAGTTCTTGCCGTCGCAAGCGATGATCAGTGAGATGACACCCCAAACTCAGAAACTACTAAAGCTGACATCTTGGACTCTGGCGGGATATGCAGGCACCACTATGTGCTTACATATCAGTGTTACAGCTGACTGTTGAAATGTGGCTTAGATTTAAAGTCACCCAGCTTCTGTGATTGCCAACTTAAGGAAAGTTAAGTTGGTAAAAATAAATCAAAGCCACCAAAGAATAAAAAAAAATCTAATCTTAACAAATGATGACTTGTTCTTGCCGAACTCGTCAGCACAAATTGCAGATGTGGTTAGCCAATATTCAACATACAGCACATGCAGAAAGAAAGGTGGCACAGAACATTACAAATCAAAAACAACTATTTTTCTGTGTAAAAGTGGTAAACTACAGCAGCCAATTAAAAATAGAGGAAGAAAAAGCCATTATGGTGTACTGGTTTGTACTACTGACCTACTGACTGAGCAGATCATTGACCTTAACCAAATTTCTCAGAAAATGACCTTGAATCTCATCATGGCAAAAAGTATGTAAATTCAGTTCAAAAAGAAAGCTAGAAATAAAAGCTTGACATCAATCAGTAGTTTAAAACAGCATGGTTTCACTATTGTCAATTAGTGAATGAAAGCTGTTGTCCTCAGTCAGCTTGGCTTAGATGTGACTTGATTCCTATTGATTCACTCCCAACTGTCTCCTGACATGAGCCACAGCCAAACCAAGCAAACTCATAACTAGAGACTTGAACAGAGACAGTGATGTAACCGGATTTCCAAACAAACATGCATTGATTTGTAAAGCATGATCATAGCTGGTGTGGATGGAGTCACCTTGTTGACAACATTGTCCTCCAGATTGTTAATATAGATGACCAACACAACATCAACAAATTTCTAGTACATGTAAATGTATTTGGCGAATAAAGTCAATCCTTGAACTTGATCCAAATTGCAGTGCACACAGCACCAATCCCTGTGGCAACCACTAGTCACAGGCCTCCAACATGAATAACTACCACCCACTGTCTCCTTCCATCAAGCCTGACTTCACATGCTGTCTGTGTGAAGTCTGTACCTTTCTTCCTGAGATTGCATGTGTCTATCTGCGTGCTCTGTTTTTCTCCGCCATATCCCAAAGACATACTGGTAAATTAATTGGCTTCTGTACCTACTGCTTAGTGTAAGATAGTGGCAAAGGGAGCTAAGGGTATTTGGTAGACATGAGAGGAAGAAGAAGGTGGAGTTCAATGGCAGTATGGGATTGCTCCATTGACAGCCAGTATGGATTTGATGGACTAAATAGCCCCCTTTGTCACAGTGAATAAGTAAACTCTGCTGCAGAAGCCATGAAAGATGCACACAGATGCTGGAGGACCAAAGCAGCTGGGTGATGTCTATGAACCCGAAGTGTGTATTCAATTGAATAATGCTGAAATCAACAGTTTTATGCATTAAATTTATAAATATTTGACTTTCCAATGAAACCATTTCTTACTGAAATCTCTTACTTTTCTTGTGTGTTCTATCAAGTCTCATTTTTACTTATTATTTTACATATTGCCTAAATGGAATTAAAGGGGAAGAATCAAAGCTAAAGAGAGTCTGCTGAAAATACAAATTCGAAATAACAATGTAGATTATAACTGTTGGAGAATGACTCATAACAAAGCTATTATGCAAGCAAGGACAATCAGATATTAAAAACCCTAACGACATTCTTTAATATGTCCTACCAATGGATTTTAGGCCATGATCAAAAGAGACTTGAAGCGATTGGTGTGCCAGTTTATCATCTGGTATATGGCATATGTCGCAGCAGTTAAAATGCCTTTTGGGGGAGTCAGTAGATTAATGCATTATCATTTATATTCATGTGTTGAAAACCAGTAGCTGTACAGATGGTTTTATGAGAGTAACCCTTGTAATCAAAGTTAGCATTTAGGTATAATTATACCACTTCACATGTGTAAATAATCGGTCATTCTATTATCTTCTCCATCATCTATTAGATTGTTGCTGCTTGTTTACTTCCATCTCCACACACCATGTTGTGCATTTTAAACCTGATTGAGTCATTTCTTGTGTTGCCTTATTAGTTTTTATTTATGTCTGTTAACCCAATAGAGCTCAATTCAATTAATATCAGAAACTGTTTTTTTTTTAATTTTTCTTGGGCACTTCAATAGGTTAAGAATGATTTAATTCCACTCCTGTTCATCAAATTTTGAAGTGGTTGATGAAACCAATATGGGGCCCACAAATTCTGCCTTAGACTCCTGATGGAATGTATTCTATAATGATGGTAAAGGAAAGGCATTGCTTCTTATTATGCAACTTGAAACCTGGCTCTGTGATTTCATTTAAATTCTATCTGATAGTTAATTAAGCATCATGGCAAAATAAATGCAACTTGATGAAACAAAGTCAAAAAATTTCATAATTTGGTACATGAGCAAATGAATTGTTATAAACTCATTCTGTTTTCTCCTGTGTTTCTCATGAACAATATCGAGAGATTATAAAGTGTGTTTTCTGACAGACAGTTTTAAGGTTAACTTTATTCAGATTAGTTTGCAAGATTTGATGGTATGGCCAGAAGTTACAACAACCAGTGTTACCATTCCAATAGAAACTCTAATCATTTGATTTATTTATATATGAGTCAGAGTATAAATATTGTGGTGTTTGAAGCCCTACATTGGCAGGGGCCAACCATAGAAGTTGTGTCCCAGCTGTCAAAGTAATATGCAAGTCAGTACGCAAGGCAGGACAGTATGATATGAAGAGCAAGTTGTTTTTTATGTATCAGACTCCCCCTCTCCACGCAGCTGATGAATCCAAAGAAAAAGCAGAGACCAATAGTTTGGCAGGAGTTGCCTGTCAGCATTGAACTCAATGTAGGACTGCCTTACGGACTCCAGCTCAGTGTTTATCCCAAAGCCTTCCACAGGAATAGGTATAGCCGCAAAGGAGCGAAGGTTTGAGATCAGAGTTTTCCTTCTCCTAGATAAACTGCCAACCACAGCTGGTGAGCCCCATATGCCTGAAGTGACTGGTTTTAAGGAGCCAGTAATCCACCTTGCCCATTCTCCTGTCAGTAGAAATGGTTCCTCCAGGCTTAATAGCTAAGCTACACCTGAAGGCCAGGAGTTGGACTTGGCTATCAGAGGGTAATTGAGACACACAGTATTGGGAGCATTTAATAGGTGGTGGGAGCTTATCCCCACTACCACTCCCCGGCTATAGCAACCTTAAGGAACCCATTATGGTCTAGGTCAGGGGTCCGCAAGCTTTTTTATGCCATGGACACCTACTATTAACCGAGGAGTCCACGGACCCCAGATTGCGGACTCCTGGTCTAGAAGGTAAATATACTAAGGAGCACAGAATTAAAAGGCACCACTTCAGTTGATATTGCAAAATATTTGCCAAAGTTTTCTTATTTAAACCTGTCATAGCACAAACAAAATAAGCAAATGTGGCCCAATGAAGTCTTAATTTGATTCAAGCCTTACCAGTCACCAACATTTAAACCTCATCCTTTCCATCATGGTATTCCCCAAATTATTTTCTTTGGGAAATCTTAACTCTACAATTCTAATTTAATTCTAAACCAAAGTTAATTAAAATATTGTATCCAAGATACACTTAACTCGACAAAATCAACTTTTGCTTTAAATGTCTTCTAATTTTAGACCAAAGTCAAGCTTTTTGTAAAAAGTAATATTTGAGTAATGTACTAAAATCCAAATAACTCTGCTCTTTGAAGGTCACCAATTAATCAAACCTCAACCTTTGAAAATAGTCATCTGTCAATCAGTGTAGAAACTGGTCAAAGCTTGATGTGTTTTCCACTATTAAAGATGAGGAAAATATTCTCATTCTCTCTCATTCTCTCTCTCTCTCTCTCTCTCTCTCTCTCTCTCTCTCTCTCTCTCTCTCTCTCTCTCCCTCCATCTGCACAGAACACCAGTTCTGTCAATTTACTAGAAAAAAAAACTGCTGGAGCAACTCAACAGGTTGAACAGCATCTATGGTGGGAAAGGAATTGTCAACACTTTCAATCAGGGCCCCAGAATCGGTGCTAATTGATCCAGGTTCCAACAACTGCAGTTTCCTGTGTCTCTTGAAACAAACTGTGGCTCATCTACAACTAAATGACAAATAAACAGGAAAAGAGGGGAAGGTCAAAGGGTGGAGATGAGGGGGCAGAACAGAAAACAAGTGTCATCATTGTATACTTGGATACCAACCTTGCCTTCCAATATTGGAACAAATAACGGGTAAGAAAAAGTAGGATGCCAAAGATTGATCTGAGGAAGATGCCATCAGTAACTGTACAGAGAGAATATGGCAGCACGGTGGTTAATTTCCTGGACTATAACCCAAAGACCAGGACTGCTAATCCAAATATGTGAATTTGACCTTGTTGGACTGGGGTGTAGAATTGTTATTTTCCTAGCATTAACTTTCCTAACTCATGACTTTTTTTTTCATTTTCCTTATAGAGTCATAGAGTCAAAGAAAGCTACAGCACAGAAACGAGCCCTTCAGCCCGTCTAGTCCATATTGAAGTACTATCTTTTAACTTAATTTTGCACTAACAACTATGTTACCATGGCACCTACTATTAATCTGCCTAGTTCCATCGACCTACACCCAGACCATAACCCTCCATACCCTTACAATCCATGTACCTATCCAAATTTCATTTAAGTATTAAAAACAAACTTTTATCCACCACTTCTGCTGGCAGCTCATTCCACACTCTCACCACACTCTGAATTCACCCTCATGTTCCCCTTAAATATTTCATTTTTCACTTTTAACCCATGACCTCTAGTTCTAATCTCACCTAACTGCAATGGAGGATGCCTATTTGTGTTTACCCTATCTATACCCCTCATAATTTGGTATACTTTTATTCAATTTCCCCTTGTATTTCTACCCTCTAGGGAATACATTGCTAACCTATAACTTCCCTAAACTCAGGTCCTCAAGTCCTGGCAACATCCTTATAAATTTTCAGTCTTCAATATATTGACATCTTTCCTGTAGGCAAATGACCAAAACTCCAAATTAGGCCTCACCAATGTCTTATAGAACTCCAACATAGCATCCCAACTCCTGTACTCAATACATTGATTTATGAAGGCCGAGGTGCCAAAAGCTTTCTTTTCGACCCGATGTACATATGACGCCTCATTCAAAGTTAAACGTTCAAAATAAATTTATTATCAAAGTACATATATGTCACCATATACAGCCCTGAGATTCATTTACTTGCGTGCATCCACAGTAAGTATAAGAAATACAATAGAATCAATGAAAGACCGCCCCCACTAGGATGGATTAACAACTGTGCAAATACAAAAGGAAAAAAAGAATTGATAATAGTAACAATAAATAATTAAGCAATAGATATCAAGAAGACAAGATGAAGTGTTTTTGAAAGAGAATGTATAAGTTGTGGGAACAGTTCCGTGATGGGGTGAGTGAAGCTGAGTGAGGGTATCCTCTCTAGTGCAAGAATCTGATGGTTGAGGGGTAATAACTGTTGCAGACTTGGTAGTTTAGGTCCTGAAACTCTTGTACCTTCTTCGTCATGGCAGCAGAGAGAAGAGGGCATGACCTGGATGATGGATGCTGCTTTTTCGCAATAGGGCTCTGTGTGGATGTGCTCAATTGTGGGGAGGGCTTCACCCGTGGTGGACTAGGCCGCATCCACTACTTTCTGTAGGATTTTTCCATTCAAGGGCATTGGTGTTTCTGTACCAGGCTATGACGCAACCAGTCAATGTACTCTCCTCCACACATCCATAGAAGTTTGTCAAAGTTTTAGGTGACATGCTGAATTTTCGCAAACATCTAAGAATGTAACAGTGCTGCTGTGCTTGCTTCACAATGGCATTTATATGTTGGACAGAGAACAAATTCTCTGAAATGATAACACCGAGGAATTTAAAGTTGCTGACCTTTTCCACCTCTGATCTCCTGAAGAGAACTGGCTCACAGATCTCTGGTTTCCATCCTCCTGAAGTCAATAATCAGTTCCTTGGTCTTGCTGACATTGAGTGAGAGGTTGTTCTTGTCAGCTAGATTTTCAATCTCCCTCTTTCACGCTGATTCATCACCACCTTTGATTCGGCTAACAATAGTGGTGACATTAGCAAATATAAATATGGCACTGGAGATGTGCTTAGCCTCACAGTCATTAGTGTAAAGCGAGTAGGGCAGGGAGCTAAGCACACAGCCTTGTGGCGGACCTGTGCTGATGGAGATTGTGGAGGAGATGTTGCTGCCAAATGGGGTCTGCAAGTGAGGAAATTGAGGATCCAGTTGCACAAGGAGGTATTGACACCAAGGTCTAGTAAGGACATATTCAGCACTGCTTTGTGGATGAAGGGCCTGTATTGTGCTGTAGGTTTTCGATGTTTTATGTCTAGAAGCTTCTTGTTGTTGAGTGCCGTTGAGTCACCGTTGACTTGTGGTGACCCTATAGATAGCGTAGTTGTCCATAAGGTTTTTGTGGCAAGGTATGGAGGCAGATTGCCAGGCCTTTCTTCTGCGCACATACTGTCTGCTGCCCTTGTTGAGATCCAACAAGATTCGAACTCAGGACCATTGCCCTGAAGCTCAGTGCTGATGTCACTACACCACCGGCTGTCCCAATTCATTAATTATTAATTAGTTTTGAAGGGATGATAGTATTGGATGCTGAGATGTAGTCAATAAAGAGCATCCTGATATATGCATTTTTGTTGTCCAGATATTCCAGGGTTGAGTGAAGAGCCACTGAAAAATCATCTGCTGTTGATCTGTTGTGATGGTAGGTACATTTGGAAAAGATCCAAATTGCTTCTCAGGCTGGAGCTGATGTGTTTCTTCACCAACCTCTCGAAGAACTTCATCACGGTGGATATAAGTGCTACTGGACAATAGTCATTGAGAGAGGTTATCACATTCTTCTTAGGCACTGATATAATTGAAGCCTGCTTGAAGCAGGTGGGTACATCAAACTGCCGAAGGGAAAGGTGAACGATTCAGTGAACACTCCAGCCAGTTGATCAGCACAGGTCTTTAAAACTTGGGCAGGTATCCCATCTGGGCCGAATGCTTTTGTCATGAAGGATGTTCTCACATCGGCTTCAGAGACTGAAATCTTAAGGTCATCAGGGGTTATTTGAGTTTCTTATGGTGACTTCATGTTTTTTACGGTCAAAGTGAGCATAAAGGCTTTGAGCTCATCTGGGAGTGAAGCCTTGTTTTCACCCATGTTGCTTGGTAACACTTTGTGGGGGGTGATAGCATTCAAGCCCTGTCACAGCAATTGAGCATCCTTCAGTGATTCAAGTTTGGTCCGTAATTGTAACTTCGCACATGAAATGGCATTCTGAAGATCAATCGTGGACCTTTTGTATTTTACTTGGTCTCCGGACCTAATAGAGCTAAGTGCCATTGATTTGGCCCTCAGCAGATTGCACGACCTATGGTTCATGCAGGGCTTCTGGTTGGAGAAGACTCTGAATGATATTGTGGGAACACACTCATTTACAACTGTTTTACATGACTACTGTCATGTATTTGCTCAGATCTCTGAAAAGTCCTTGAACACGGCCCAGTCCACCAACTCATAGCAATTCCATAGCTCAAGGAATTATGGATCTGTATTCCCAGATCCCTCTGTTCTACCACCCTTCTCAGTGCCCTACAGTTCACTGTGTAAGTCCTACCCCGTTTTGCCCTCCCAACCTGCAATATCTCTCACTCGTCTGCATTAAATACCATCTACTATTTTTTTGCCCCACTTTTCCAACTGGTCCACATCCAGCTTCAAGCTTTGATAGTCTTCTTCACTGTCCACAACACCCCCAATTTTGGTGTCATCTGCAAATTTGCTGATCCAGTTTACTGCATTATCATCCAGATCATTGATATAAATGATAAACAACAACAGATCCAGCACCAATCCCTGCGGTACACCACTAATCCCAGGCCTCCAGTCAGAGAAGCAATCATCTACTACCACTCTCTGGCTTCTCCCACAAAGCCAATGTCCAATCTAATTTACTACCTCATCCTGATTGCCAAGCAACTGAACCTTCTTGACCAGCTGCCCATGCAGGACCTCATCAAAAGCTCAGGCTAAAGTCCATGTAGCCAACATCCACTGACCTGCCTTCGTCAACATTCCTGGTAACTTCCTTGAAAAACTCGAAGATTGATTAGACACTGCCTACTACACACAAAGCCGTGTTGACTATCCCTAATTAGTCCCCATCTATCCATGTACTTATATATCCAGTCCCTTAGGATGTCTTCTAATATCTTACCCACTACTAATGCCAGGCTCACTAGCCTATAATTTCCCGACTTAATCTTAGAGCATTTCTTAAACAACAGAACAACTTTGTTCTCGCAGCTCCCTCTTGTTCATTTTCCATTCTTATAAAGTTTAATAAAATGACCATAAACAATAAGTTTCATGCTTCATCCTTGACTTCTGAAGAAATTTTGGAACCCAAAAAGCATCAGGTTCTAAAAAACCCCCATGACAGAAACTGGACAATTTAAATTCAAGTGACTTCATAGATCAAGGGTATAGATATGGTTGAAGTAACAGTGCTCATAAATCATTTAGATTGCCTTAAAACCCTACCACCTTTATGAGCATTCTTTGAAGAAGGAAATGTGTGGTTGCTAACACAGCATGGTGAGTACATGATTCCAGAATTGTTCTATGAAACATTCATTGCTCGGGGGATTCAGGGAGAAGGATGGAATGTTCACTTTCCAGCTCAGGGTGCCTGTATTCCTTGAATCAATCTATTAAAAAAACAACTATTTCTAGAGCCACTCTATCTATAATTAAAATGATCTAAGAGAAGCCAGATGTACTCAATTGGAAATAAAGCAAAAGTCATAGCAGAGAATAGTGTGGTCAACCAATGCAGGAAGGCTGTGGTATATAGAGAGTGAAGATACATCACATTCACAGAAAATACTGTAAGTGTAAATGTTGTGCTGTGATGAATGAAACCCCATCTGAAGGGATTCCAAAAGATTGCCGCAGCAAAGATGGGGTTGGATTTGAGAAGCAACTGCAGTATATTTCCAGATATTTTGTGGAAGAAGAGCTGGGGGGGGGGGAGGTGTGGAGGTGTGGGGAGCAGGCCTGTGAGGATGGAGGCACTTAGGCTTGGGATGATGTTGGCAGTTCAGGGAATAAAGGCGCAGCCTGATGAAAGAGGAATATTTTCTGTGTCAGGAAGAGGAAATATATTTTACGAATAAGCTGACATCAGAAAAGGCTTGGAGATAAATATGACAGAAACAGAGAAAGATAGAAGTTCAGGTCAAATATCTGAAGGTAAATTGTTATTAGTGGGAGTTAAAAAAAAACTGAAAGAGCTGAACAGAATAGCTGACTTGTATTTTAGGTTTGAAGTTAGGGTGAAGAGAGGCTTAAGAAGAAATTGTAGTCTTTGCTGGCTGGAATAGTTAAGTGTTATGTAGGAGTGATTTTGACAAATTAAAATAAGGGCTTTTGGGGCCTTGAAGGGTTAACTCAGTTAATAAGCATTGGTGTGTGAACCAAGTTTCTGCTACCTATGGTAAGGAGAATAAATGGAAAGGGAGTTGAGGTTTGGTTGAAGGAAGAGCATTAAGTAGAGGTGAATGAATAATGGCAAAAGCTAAGTGGTTTGGAACTAATGAAGAGAAAGCATTAAGGAGTTGGTATTTAAATCAGGAAGTTAGGAAAACAAGAAATGAAGGAAGTTAATCTTATCAGTGATAGGATCAATGGAAGTGAAGTAGAAAAAGCAAGATCAAGGATTACACAACATGAGAAATGCAGGGAAGATAAAAAGAGTCATTCTCAAAGTTTCAAGTCTTGTCCCAAAACTTCAACTGTTTGTTCATCTCCATAGATGCTGCCTAACCTGCTGAGCTCCTTCAGTATTTAAGTTCAAAGAAAAGAAAGAAGGTTGCAAGGAAGAATTAAATCATCAAGCAGTTGTGTAGAGACTGAAGAAAAATAGAAAAGATACATGAGAGGGAAATGAACAACAGGAATTCTGCAGATGCTGGAAATTCAAGCAACACACATCAAAGTTGCTGGTGAACGCAGCAGGCCAGGCAGCATCTATAGGAAGAGGTACAGTCGACGCTTTTCATTCTAGGACGAGGGAGATGTCTTCCTTTTTTAAAGAAAGGGGCTTCCCTTCCTCCACTATCAACTCTGCTCTCAAACGCATCTTCCCCATTTCACGTACATCTGCTCTCACTCCATCCTCCCGCCACCCCACTAGGAATAGGGTTCCCCTGGTCCTCACCTACCACCCCACCAGCCTCCGGGTCCAACATATTACTCTCCGTAACTTCCACCACCTCCAACAGGATCCCACCACTAAGCACATCTTTCCCTCCCCGCCTCTCTCTGCATTCCGCAGGGATGGCTCCCTACACAACTCCCTTGTCCATTCGTCCCCCCCATCCCTCCCCACTGATCTCCCTCCTGGCACTTATCCGTGTAAGCGGAACAAGTGCTACACATGCCCTTACACTTCCTCCCTTACCACCATTCAGGGCCCCAAACAGTCCTTCCAGGTGAGGCAACACTTCACCTGTGAGTCAGCTGGGGTGATATACTGCGTCCGGTGCTCCCGATGTGGCCTTCTATATATTGGCGAGACCCGACGCAGACTGGGAGACCGCTTTGCTGAACATCTACGCTCTGTCCGCCAGAGAAAGCAGGATCTCCCAGTGGCCACACATTTTAATTCCACATCCCATTCCCATTCTGACATGTCTATCCATGGCCTCCTCTACTGTAAAGATGAAGCCACACTCAGGTTGGAGGAACAACACCTTATATTCCGTCTGGGTAGCCTCCAACCTGATGGCATGAACATCGACTTCTCTAACTTCCGCTAGGCCCTACCTCCCCCTTGTACCCCATCTGTTACTTATTTTTATGCACACATTCTTTCTCTCACTCTCCTTTTTCTCCCTCTGTCCCTCTGAATATACCCCTTGCCCATCCTCTGGGTCCCCCCTCTCCTTGTGTTTCTTCCCAGACCTCCTGTCCCATGATCCTCTCGTATCCCTTTTGCCAATCACCTGTCCAGCTCTTGGCTCCATCCCTCCCCCTCCCGTCTTCTCCTATCATTTTGGATCTCCCCCTCCCCCTCCCCCTCCAACTTTCAAATCCCTTACTCACTCTTCCTTCAGTTAGTCCTGACGAAGGGTCTCAGCCTGAAACATCGACTGTACCTCTTCCTAGAGATGCTGCCTGGCCTGCTGCGTTCACCAGCAACTTTGATGTGTGTTGCTTGAGAAGGAAATGAAGTTGATTTGGCTCTGGCAAGTAAAATAGCAGCACCCTGGATTTTGTTACATTTTCATAGCAGCTCTTGTAAGTTCAAACATGGAAGCTCTGTTCTTACTGGCTCTGATAGTGAGTTCCCAATGAACTCCTTGGGAAGCCAAATGGCCGAGCAGCAGCTTGCTAAGATCCCCCAGCAAGTAACCCTTGGGTTCTGCAGCAGGATTATCATTGGAGGGAGACTGTAGGACTGTGGGAAGAAAAGATTCATGCAATTTTTGTATGATTTATCATTTTAGTTACTTAAAAATAAGAACATAGTATATAAGAAATGGGAGCAGGAGTAGGTAATTTGGCTGCTAAAGCCTGTTATGCTGTTTATTAAGTTCACTACCTCAATGCCATTTTTCTGCACTATTTTTCCTTTTCCAACTTTTTTTTCCTGCTTGTCATATTAAGAATGAAAGGTGTTGACCAACAGCAAAACTTGGAGCAGGATTTTGCTCAGTGTCAGTGGGTGGGACTAGTTCTGATCAGCACTTGTCACCTGACAGCATTATCAAAGCACTTTCAGTGCTCACAGGCTCATTGATTAACTCCGGGACTACCTGAGCCACTAGCATTCGCCTTCAAGATCCAAGGCGGGAAGCATGGGGCAAGCAGCAAAGATACGCTCCGATAATGAGCCACATTCAGGAAAATACAAGCCATTTTCTTTGATGATGAGAAAAAGAAAGCCAAAATTTCATTTGATAAGCGCCAAAATAGGATTTGTTGTATGTATGCAGAATAGTACGTCCTTATGAGTTTCCCCAGTAAGGGTAAGTTGCTGAGGCTTTTCAGCTAAATTTCTGATAATAGAAGAGTGAAGATGATAGTATCTTTGTTCACACGTCAGCAGACATCCTGAAGGAAAATGCAAAAAGATGTTAATTGTTGATTGTCCCGCAGATTCCCAAGTGGGCAATAATGAGTGAAGTAGGTGGAATGAAAGAGAATGAGAATGTCAAGAGAGACATTGAAGCTAGCTGTACATTTGGCCAAAGAACACTCAGGAGTGTTGGAAGACGAGGGAATCATGATGGATTGGGATCAGGATTAGAGAAGGAAAGCATCTGATATTGAGGGAGTTATAGATGCATGGCTGGCTGATTGGAACAGGAGAACAGATGAGAGAAGTGACCAAGTAGAAGAGGAATGGTTAGCACGTAGTGATTATAGATTACTTGACAGCATTCACTTTTGGAGTACACTAGAATGGTGTATACTTGCTCACAGTGCTTATAATGATATCAACGGAAAACATAGCTTTCATTATTTGAGGTGAAATGGAGAAGAGATCAGTGTGCTTTTACCCATTATCATTTTTCATTGTACAACTGAATTTATACATTGACGGATTTGTTTTGGAAAGCAATTCCTGATCTGCCTTTCCATTTGGTGGTTAGGCAAGCCATTAATCTGCAATGGTCATAGTTTAAAACATCTGTCCATGTTTATAGCCAACTTTCCAATGTGGATAACCATAATTGTCTCCTTTATTTAGCTCCAGACTGTTTTTATTTCCAGTGTCCATATGTTTCTTCTAATGGTTTATTCTAATTATAGCATTCCTCAGAAAGTAACCACTGATAGTTGAACTTCTTCAGAGTGAGACGAAAATCTATGATCCACTCCTACAAGATTCAGTAATCCTTATTTATATATATTAACAATGAAGAGTTAAAGAGAAAAATGCACTTAACCACCATTTAAGTCTGAGGCCTCTGTGTATAATGCTCAGCAGAATAAACAGTAATTAATTGAAGATTTGTATGGTTAGACATTGTGGAAAAGTGATTAAAGTGGAGCTTCCCCCCCACCCCCATAATAGCCACTCCTTAATCTATCTCTGCTGACCTGCTGAGTTCCTTCAGCATTTTGTATGTTGCTCTATCTCTACTAAAATTAGGTCAGGACTGAACATAAGAACATAAGAAAAAGGAGCAGGAGTAGGCCATCTGGCCCGTCGAGCTTACTCACCATTCAATAAGATCATGGCTGATATGGCCATGGACTTATCTCCACCTACCTGCATTTTTCCCATAACCCTTAATTCCCCTACTCTTCTCCATGGATTGTCATCTTGTTGTGGTGGAGAAGCTTATGTGGTCCTGTGATCCCGAGAGCAGTGCTGTCTGGAGCTATGCTCCTGGTAGGGTCACCCATGGCGGTAAGGTCGAGGGTGAAGTCCCTGACAAAGAACAATCCAACCAAGACCTCAACGGTGGAACAGGCGGACAAAGTTACTTCGAACTCAATGGCTGTGAAGGCGGATGAAGGCTGGAACAAATCCATCAGCTCCAATCGTCATGGTTTCCATGCCACTGGAATCACTTGGTTGATTTGTGAAGTATCCTGTGCTTCTTGGAGTGCAACATCAAGTACACGTTAAACAAATACACGCACAGGTGTCTTCACTCTGTGGGCCACTTCTTCCGAACGGAGACCATCATCCTTGACCTCGAGGGATAGCCACGACGAATTCCCCTACTATGCAAAAATCTATCCAACCTTGTCTTAAATATATTTACTGAGGTAGTCTCCACTACTTCATTGGGCAAAGAATTCCACAGATTTACCACTTTCTGGAAAAAGCAGTTCCTCCTCATAGAAACCACAGAAAAACTACAGCACAGAAACAGGCCTTTTGGCCCTTCTTGGCTGTGCCGAACCATTCTCTGCCTAGTCTCACTGACCTGCGCACGGACCATATCCCTCCATACACCTCCCATCCATGTATCTGTCCAATGTATTCTTAAATGTTGAAAAAGAACCCACATTTACCACCTCATCTGGCAGCTCATTCCACACTCCCACCACTCTCTGTGTGAAGAAGCCCCACCTAATGTTCCCTTTAAACTTTTCCCCCCTCAACCTTAACCCATGTCCTCTGGTTTTTTCCTCCCCTTGCCTCAGTGGAAAAAGCCTGCTTGCATTCACTCTATCTATACCCATCATAATTTTACATACCTCTATCAAATCTCCCCTCATTCTTCTACGCTCCAGGGAATAAAGTCCTAACCTATTCAACCTTTCTCTGTAACTGAGTTTCTCAAGTCCCGGCAACATTCTTGTAAACCTTCTCTGCACTCTTTCAATCTTATTAATATCCTTCCAGTAATTTGGTGACCAAAACTGAACACAATACTCCAGATTCGGCCTCACCAATGCCTTATACAACCTCATCATAACATTCCAGCTCTTATACTCAATACTTTGATTAATAAAGGCCAACGTACCAAAAGCTCTCATTACGACCCTATCTACCTGTGACGCCACTTTTAGGGAATTTTGTATCTGTATTCCCAGATGCCTCTGTTCTACTGCACTCCTCAGTGCCTTACCATTTACCCTGTATGCTCTACATTGGTTTGTCCTTCCAACGTGCAATACCTCACACTTGTCTGTATTAAACTCCATCTGCCATTTTTCAGCCCATTTTTCCAGTTGGTCCAAGTCCCTCTGCAGGCTCTGAAAACCTTCCTCACTGTCTACTACACATCCAATCTTTGTATCATCAGCAAATTTGCAGATCCAATTTACCACATTATCATCCAGATCATTGATATAGATGACAAATAACAATGGACCCAGCACTGATCCCTGTGGCACACCACTAGTCACAGGCCTCCACTCGGAGAAGCAATTCTCTACTACCACTCTTTGGCTTCTTCCATTGAGCCAATGCCTAATCCAATTTACCACCTCTCCATGTATACCTAGCGACTGAATCTTCCTAACTAACCTCCTATGCGGGACCTTGTCAAAGGCCTTACTGAAGTCCATGTAGACAATATCCACTGCCTTCCCTTCATCTACTTTCCTGGTAACCTCCTCGAAAAAGTCCAATAGATCGGTCAAATATAACCTACCACGCACAAAGCTATGTTGACTCCCTCTAATAAGTCCATGTCTATCCAAATGCTTGTAGATTCAGTCTCTTAGTACTCCCTCCAATAACTTACCCACTACCGATGTCAAACTTACCGGCCTATAGTTTCCCGGATTACTTTTCGATCCTTTTTTAAACAGCAGGACAACATGAGCCATTCTCCAATCCTCCGGCACCTCACCCGTAGACACCGACATTTTAAATATTTCTGCCAGGGCCCCTGAAATTTCAACACTAGTCTCCTTCAAGGTTTGAGGGAATACCCTGTCAGGTCCTGGGGATTTATCCACTTTAATTTGCCTCAAGATAGCAATCACCTCCTCCTTTTCAATCTGTACAGTTTCCATGATCCCACTACTTGTTTCCCTTAATTCCAAAGACTTCATGCCAGTTTCCTTAGTAAATACAGACAGAAAAAACCCATTTAAGATCTCCCCCATTTCTTTTGGTTCCGCACATAGCCGACCACTCTGATCTTCAAGAGGACCAATTTTATCCCCTACAATCCTTTTACTCCTAATATACCTGTAAAAGCTCTTTGGATTATCCTTCACTTTGACTGCCAAGGCAACCTCATGTTTTCTTTCAGCCCTCCTGATTTCCTTCTTAGTATTTTCTTGCACTTTTTATACTCCTCAAGCACATTATTTACTCCCTGTTTCCTATACATGTCATACAACTCCCTCTTCTTCTTTATCAGAGTTGCAATATCCCTTGAGGACCAAGGTTCTTTATTCCTATTCACTTTGCCTTTAATCCTGACAGGAACATACAAGCTCTGCACTCTCAAAATTTCTCCTTTGAAAGCTTCCCACTTACCGATCACATCCTTGCCAGAGAACAACCTGTCCCAATCCACACTTTTTAGATGCTTTCTCATTTCTTCAAATTTGGCCTTCTTCCAGTTCAGAACCTCAACCCTAGGACCAGATCTATCCTTGTCCATGATCAAGTTGAAACTAATGGTGTTACGATCACTGGAACCAATGTGCTCCCCTACACACACTTCCATCACTTGTCCTAACTCGTTTCCTTACAGGAGATCCAATAATGCATCCCCTCTAGTTGGTACCTCTATATATTGATTTAGAAAACTTTCCTGAACACATTTTACAAACTCTAAACCATCTAGACCCCTAACAGTATGGGAGTCGCAATCTATATGTGGAAAATTAAAATCCCCTACCATCACAACTTTATGTTTCCTGCAGTTGCCTGCTATCTCTCTGCAGACTTGCTCCTCCAATTCTCCATCATAAATCTACTCCCTCGAATCTTGAGGCTATGTCCCCTAGCTCTAGTCTCATCTACCAGTGGAAACAACTTTCCTGCCTCTATCTTAACTACCCCTTTCATAATTTTATATGTTTCTATAAGATCTCCTCTCATTCTTCTGAATTTCAGCAAGTACAGTCCCAGGCCACTCAATCTCTCCTCATAGTCTAAACTCTTCATCTCTGGAATCAACCTGAGCAGGTTACTGTTGGGACCAGAACTTGCAAATACCTGGTTTCATGGATATTAGTCAAGAGAAAAGAAAATGAGGACTAACTATTATCTTTACCATACATATATATCTGGACTTTTATGAGGTAGATTTTAAATTATGTGCCACATACAGTATAAACTATGTGCAGACAATTCCTGAGCTGATCCCATGGATTACTGAGGTGCAAAGATGACAGTCTCAGGTTTTTCATTTATCTGTACTGGTAGAGTAAGCGAGGTAAGTCATAGCTCTGTGTCCAGGATGAAATATCCAAAAGAGCCAGATCCTGCTCATTATCCCAATCTTGTGACCACCAACTGCTGCTGAAAGGTCCATCAGAAAGCATAGAATTAAGTTCAGTCACAGAGCATTTTGCAAACTATTATCAAGTAACCCATTAAAAGGCTCAATCTGGAAATAGATTGTGAATTAGACATCTAAGGATGGGCTTACAGACTGAATGAATTACGTGATATATAAAAATTATATGGACAAAAAATAGGCGCAAGAAAGACTGCAGAAGCTGGAAATCTGGAGCAACTCAGCAGATCTGGCAGCATCAATAGAGGGAAGTGAACTTTTATTCTAGCTTCTGCCCTCTTCATTTTGAGTCCTTGGTAAAAACATTCTGTGGCCATGTAAAAGTCACCATGTTTTTGTGGTGCCGTTTGGGTTCTAGGGTCAAAGACATCTCAGAGTAGCTGCAGAATATTCTCAGCAGGGGAGTCATGATACACATTGGCAGCAATGGCATGGGTATAAAGTGGGAGGAAGTCCTGCTCATTGAGAATAGAAATTTAGGAAAGAGTCAGAAAAGCAGGATCACAGTATTATTTCCCATTAGAAATCCCAATGCCATGTGTCAGACAGGGCAGGAGAAGAAACACAGAACAGATTAATGAGTGAATGAGGAACTGTTTCAGGGATCAAGTTTTCAGGTTCTGGATCTTTGGAACCTCTTCTGGGGCAGGGGATAGACCTGAACAAAAGGGACAGCTTTCACTTTAACTGGAGAGGAACCAATATCCTGGCCTGGAGGTTCACTAGTGCTACTTGAAAGGGTTTGGCAGGGTGATGGGAACCAGATCACCAGTTGATAAAGCAGAGGGATTGAGAGGAAGGTAGATGTCGTGAGCAGATAAAGCAGACAGGAGCAAGGTTATAGACACAATGGAGAGATGACCTGAAATGTGTGCATTTCAATGCTGGGGTATGGTAAGGCTGATGAATTTAGCTCCCTGTACTGATCCATGATCTGTGATGTTGTGGCTGTAATAGGGACTTGGTTAGAAAGAGACAGGAATGGATGTTGCAGGTACAGGTGGAAAAATGGCAGATGGAGTTTAAGTGGCTACACAGAGTGGTAAAGCAAATAGAATGCTTGGCTTTATTAGTTGGAACAGAGTTCAAGAGTCAGGAAGTTATGATGCAACTTTATAAAACTCTGGTTAGGCTGCATCTGAGGTATTGCTCATTATAGGAAAGATGTTGAGACTTCGGAGAGGATGCAGAAGAGGTTTACCAGGATGCTATCTGGAGTAAAGGGCACATACTATCATAAGAAGTTGGACAAACTTGGTCGTTTGTCCTGGAGTGATGGAGGCTGATAGAGGTTTATAAGATTATGAGAGGCACAGATGGAGGAGACAGTCACGTCTTTTTTCCCAGGTCAAAATGCCTAGAAGCAGAGGATGCATTTAAGGCGGGAGGAGCTATGTGAGGAAAGTTTTTTTCTGACAGAGTGATGAGTGCCTGAAAGGCACTGCCAGGGGTAATGTTAGAGGCAAATACGATAGAGGCATTCAAGGCATTCTTAGACAGGCACATGAATGTACCAGAAATTGAAAAATATGGACTTTGTGTCAGGCAGAAAGGATTAGTTTAGTTGGCCAGTTGATTACTAACTTAGTTAGATTTGGCACATCATTGTGGGCCAAAGGGCTTGATCCTGTGCTCTTCTGTTGTCATTTCTTTTTACAGAGTGGTCGGGGCTAGAGATAGGTGATGGAAGCAAATATGACAGTAACATTTCAGAGACATTTAGACATGTACTGAACATGCATATAATAAAGGAGTGTGGATCATGTGTAAGTAGATGGGATTAGTTTAATTTAGCATCGTGGTTACTAAAGGGCCTGTTTCTTGGCTGTACAGTTTTATGATGCAATAAGAGAATGGAAAACATTTCAGTCGATGGATAGTTAAATCATTTGTCCAGACAGCATATTGGCAGCAAAAATTATACAGCTCATCTAATTTTAATTTCAGCCTGAAGATGAAAATATACCTCTCAGTTTTGATAAGAGATAAACAACAACGTTGTAAATCCACCTTTAGTTTTGCAAGCACTGACTGAGCAAATTTGAGTAAATTCTTTGGTAGTCCAAGGTAACAGATTTCCCAAAGAGAAACAAAGATTCAATGTACAAAAGAATCTGACTGTGGTTCAGTGGGAAAGGACTTTGTGATGGGGAAATATGGGGAGGTAAATGTGATGTCTTTCTTCAACTGAGAAGACAAGAATCTGCTTTGACATTAGGTGCTGACTGGGTTAGCAAGATCCACAAAACCCACAGCCACCACTATCTGCTCCTACAGTCTAGGTGCATTTCCAAATTAGTAAATTACCTCTGGCACTATGTATAGCTTGCAAAAATTAATCCCGTTAATTATCAAAAAACAAGTGCAACTCAAAATACAGTTATCTAATTACAAAATCAATTGATTCTGCAGATGCTGGTAATCCTAAAGAACACACACAAAAATGCAGGTGGAACTCAGAATGTCAGACAGCATCTATGGCAGTGAACAAACAGTTGACTTTTGGAGTCAAGACCCTTCATCATGACTATCTAATTACAAAGGCAATTTCAATAAATGACCAATGGTGGGTGCAGAAAAAAAAGTAGAAAAAATGGAGAGGTTTGGGTCAGGAAACTCTTATCAAAAGAGGAACTGTTTCATTTAATGTTTCAAGTTAGGCCCTTTATCAGAACTAAGGAGCAGGTAGGATTTGAAGAGAGGGTGAGTGATTGTTTGCATTGTATGCCCCTTCCATTGTTTGCATCTGATTTCCGTCTATCCTCAAATAGTTCAGTGCCTTCTCGGATGTTTCTCACCTCTGTTGAGAGGTCTTGGGGCAGGGATTCCAAAGAGTTGGTGAGCACTACAGATAATCTAGTTTAATAAGAAACACAGAACTCAGTCAGAAGCCTGGGATTTGCAAATGACCTCGTGTTTATTTTATTTTAAGTAATATATATCTTAAGCTGAATGGATGGGAAATACTTAAATGTTTGATCTTTACTGATAAAGGAAAGAGACGACAAAGGATGGGGTCAATAAGTCCTTTGAGACAATGGCACAAGCATGTAGTTTTCAAATTCAATAACAATTGCACAACAACCCTGAAGTGAAACCTTGGTTACTAACAATGCTATAGCCAGTTCCATTCTATTAAAAATAATAGAATAAATGTGTGACTTACTGGAACATACATAGTTAGTTTATGACTAATCAAATACCACACCATCAAATATAGAAACAAAACATGCTGGAAGCACTCAGCAAGTCAGACAAAATCCTACTTGACCTCCTGAATATTTCCACCATTCTGTTTTTATTTCAGATTTCCAGCCTGTGCGTGATTTTTTTAATTTTTGGTATCTTAACTATCGGTGCTTCAAACTTTAAGTCTCCTTATTACAGACTGATGCAAAATAACATTATCACAGTCCAATATACACATTAATAATTCAATGTGAGCCTCTGGAAACTGTGATGCATATCTGTGTTATGATTAATCAACATTAGGAAACATTAATTTAATTTTACTGAACATCAGCACTACTGGTTGAAATTCACAATGCATGAAATCATGTAATATTTTAAGCAGCTAGTTATGAGTTTACTTATAATTATTACTCACAGGACCAGAGAAAAATTTCCAATTTTAACTTTGACAGCAGCTGTTCTGCAAATTTCATCCAATACCCTTCAATCAAGAAACCTATACTAAATAAAAGCACAATTTTATAAAATACTGGTTAAAGTTCTAACTATGAAAATTTACCAGAACAATGAATGAAATGCATCTCAAATCGCCTCACTTTAAGAAATAACTTTCTGTGTGACTTCGCAAGCTTTTATATTTTTATTGATATATAAACTTTACATTTCACTCGTCTGGATAGTAGAACCCTCATTCTCACAATCCTTTAAACCATTTGTCATTAAGAAACAATGCATTATAGGCAGAACTCAGCATGGATTCCTTAAAGGAAAATCCTGCCTGACAAACCTATTACAATTTTTTGAGGAAATTACAAGTAGGCTAGACAAGGGAGATGCAGTGGATGTTGTATATTTGGATTTTCAGAAGGCCTTTGACAAGGTGCCACACATGAGGCTGCTTAACAAGATAAGAGCCCATGGAATTACAGTAAAGTTACATATGTGGATAGAGCATTGGCTGATTGGCAGGAAACAGAAAGTGGGAATAAAGGGATCCTATTCTGGTTGGCTGCCGGTTACCAGTGGTGTTCCGCAGGGATCATTGTTGGGGCCGCTTCTTTTTACATTGTGCATCAACGATTTAGATTATGGAATAGATGGCTTTGTGGCTGACGATACGAAGATAGGTGGAGGGGCCGGTAGTGCTGAGGAAATGGAGAGTCTGCAGAGAGACTTGGATAGATTGGAAGAATGGGCAGAAAAGTGGCAAATGAAGTACAATGTTGGAAAGTGTGTGGTTATGCACTTTGGCAGAAAAAATAAATGGGCAGACTATTATCTAAATGGGGAAAGAATTCAAAGTTCTGAGATGCAACGGGACTTGGGAGTCCTCGTACAGGATTCCCTTAAAGTTAACCTCCAGGTTGAGTCGGTAGTGAAGAAGGCGAATGCAATGTTGGCATTCATTTCTAAAGGAATAGGGTATAGGAGCAGGGATGTGATGTTGAGGCTCTATAAAGCGCTGGTGAGACCTCACTTGGAGTACTGTGGGCAGTTTTAGTCTCCTTATTTAAGGAAGGATGTGCTGACTTTGGAGAGGGTACAGAGAAGATTCACTAGAATGATTCCGGGAAGGAGAGGGTTAACATATGAGGAACGTTTGTCCGTTCTTGGACTGTATTCCTTGGAGTTTAGAAGAATGAGGGGAGACCTCATAGAAACATTTCGAATTAAAAGGCATGGACAGAATGGATGTGGCAAAGTTGTTTCCCATGATGGGGGAGTCTAGTACGAGAGGGCATGACTTCATGATTGAAGGGCACCCTTTCAGAACAGAAATGCGAAAAAATTTTTTTAGTCAGAGGGTGGTGAATCTATGGAATTTGTTGCCACGGGCAGCAGTGGAGGCCAAGTCATTGGGTGTATTTAAGGCAGAGATTGATAGGTATCTGAGTAGCCAGGGCATCAAAGGTTATGGTGAGAAGGCGGGGCAGTGGGACTAAATGGGAGAATGGATCAGCTCATGATAAAATGGCAGAGCAGACTTGATGGGCCAAATGGCCTACTTCTGCTCCTTTGTCTTATGGTCTTATTATGCTGCTTCACTGCTCCCCAGATCATCTGCACTCCCAAATAGAGTGTTTAATCCTGCCAGTAAATTGAATAAAGCTCAATCACAGCCAAACAAGTTTCAAATAGACATTGCTGGAAATAACCAATATGTTAGAGTGCATCTCTATGAAGAGAAACAGTCAACATTTCAGTTTGGAGACCCTTCTTCAGAACTGGTAAGGAAACAAAACAAGCTTATTAAACTGCAGAGAGGGTGGTGAATGTCTCTAACCAACAGGATAAACTGGAAACAAGTGATTGGGAGCAGCTAATGAGGGAGGACATAGATAACAGAAAATGGACAAAAGAACTTGTGAAATACAGAGCAGGAAGGCATGCCTGGCAAGATCCGAGTTTCATTCATTAAAGAACTGCCTACTTATCTTTCTTTCCTCTTTGAAAACATACAAGGTGCTGCCTTATTGCTGAAGCTGCCTACCCCAGTATCTGCTCAGGTTACTGAATGAGTTGCTGCTTGATCTGGATATTCTGACAAGATGGATTCATGAGTTCTATTTCATGCAGACAAATACACCAGAATGAGATTAGTGTTTGGAAGGCACAGCCTGAGAGGGGAACCTGGCCAGTTCTGATGGATGGTCTCCAACAATATAATACTGCAATAGGAAAGGTATCCAGATGTCAAAATAGAGAGACAGAGGGATCAAGCATTAATCCTCTGAAGTGGTGTTAACATATCTGCAGAAGGCTCACTTATGGTCACAGCTGAAGAATATACAAAGCTCATTGCTGCATTGCAGTCAAGACATCCAGGCATTAAAAGCAGCAGTGAAAAAGCAACCAAACTGATACCCAGTTTAAGGGATTTAAAGAAGGCAGAGGAGTTTTTTTTAAAAAATCTACTGTTTACTTTGGAGCTGAAAGCTCAAGGGAGATGCTATTCAAATAATCAAGATCACTAAAGCAATAACACATTCATCATTGCCACAAACCAGAGGATATGGGGCAGGAGGTCAGGTGCGTAAACAGTTTCTATTTAATTACTACATGGAGCAGGTGGTGAAAATGAGGAACACACTGTCTCGAGAGATGATGAAAGCAGAGCGTGGAAAATGTAAGGGGACGTTAAATATGCATTTGTGGGAATAGATGATGAGGAATCTGATAGATGTCTGGTTGAGTCTTTTTTTGGCTTTGAATTTTATTTGAAACGCTACTGAGTTAATTTGCTGGGTATCTGAATGGAAACAGAAAATACTCAGTAGGTTAAATGCCATCAGAAATAGAAGAGCACTCTGAAGTGACAGAGAGAACATTTTAACAGAAACGGTTATTCACTTGGCAGTCAAAAGTTAAATTCTAAGATTTGTATAGAATTCTGTGTATGGATCCCTCCTGAAAATACTAGAATCTACTTCATAAATTCATGAAATGTATAAGCAATCCACTTATGATTTAGAAGGGAAAACAACAAAATAACTTGGTAGTATAGTGGTTAGTGTATTGTTATCATGCACCAGCAACCCGGGTTCAATTTTGCCACTGTCTGGAAGGAGTATGTAAGCTCACATACCCTCGCCATGCCTATGGTCACGTGGGTTTCCTCCCACGTCCCAAAGATGTATGTGTTAGTAGCTTCATTGATCACATGGGTGTAACTGGCAGCACAGGTTTGTCAGCTGGAAGGGCCTGTTACTGAACGGTATCTCTAAATAAAGTAAGATAAATAATATAATGGGCTGCGTCCATTTTAATTGTTAGGTGGTAATGGCCAATTTCAATGCAATGTACATCGTTATATGGTTTAGAATTAGGATTTGTCCAAGACCTGAAAGATTTGATTTAAGTGTCTTGGACCAGAAAAGTTAGTGTGTTCATCCTTCCTAAGATTCTGCCCGAACTGCTGACTGTCCCCGGTATTTTCTATTTTTACATTGGACATAGAACAATACAGCCCACAACGTTATGCGGAACCAAATTAATTAGCGTTATCTAAATCACTAACCTTTAACAGCGTTATCTAAATCACTAACCTTTCCCAGAACATAGACTAAGGTAAGCAGGCAGGGTTGTCATCACTGTGCTACAATCAAGACTTGACAAGACTGAAACAACAGGAAGAGAGTTAAGTACAATTACAGAGAAAGCTGAACTGGCTGGAATGTGAGCATACTCACATGCATGATCGCTGCCTTCTTTCAGCTGCCCGCCTGCGAGAGAGCCCAGACTCCACGTCAATGTCCATGGTTGTGACAGGAACCCCCCCCCCCCCCCCCGACGCAGTCACAGCTCTCGAGATGTCAGAGGTCTGCCCCTGCTGGAAGTCCCAGATGAGAGATTTGTCCATGATGTCTCATTGACTTGAGCTGGGAAACATGAAACGCTGAGTGAATCTTCATTGATGATAGTAGACACAACCTATAACAGACTCTGTTGATAGCCTTCCCCACTATTAATGGGCTCACATAGCCTGGGGCCAAATTGTGGCCTCTACTTTCAATGGAGGATCTCATAGATGCCAGTCAGACTTTTTCCTCTGACTTAAGAGACCTTTCCTGTTGGTGGAGCCGATCAGCCTGCCGGGTATATCGTTTCTGAGCTGCACAGCAGAAGCCCAAGCCCATATACACATGTGCTTAAATGTCGGAGCAACTGTTCAGCAGCAGGTACTCCCATGTCAATCATTTCATCAGGGAAGAGTGGTGGTTGGAATCTCTTTTGGCATTCAAAGGGTTGGAAGAGACAAGGCAATGCAGGGCTGTCTCCAGCTCCTGATTCACTCTCTCAGTCTATCCATTAGACTGGGGGTGGTAACCTGATGAGAGGCTGGCTGTGGCTCCCAAAAGAAAACAGAAAGCCTGCCAAAAATAGGACGTGAACCGTGCTCCTTGATCAGACTCTATGTCATGAGGGAAGCCATGCAGGCTGAACATGTGCTGAACCATGCGGGTGGCAGTCTCACAAGCTGAGAGGAGCTCGCAGAGACTAATAAAGTGAACTTCTTTAGAGAACCGGTCTACAACTATCAGAATGATAGTGTTCCCATCTGACTGAGGCAAACCAATGACGAAATCCACTGAGAGGTGGGACCAGACAGTGAGGGACAGGCATCAGGCAGAGCAAGCCGGCAGGGAGCTGGCATGACATCGTGTTCTGGGCACAAGTGGGAGAGGCAGAGACAAAGTCATGGACATCCTGGGACATAGACTGCCACCAAAATCATCTCTTTATAAATACCAGGGTCTGTTTAATCCCTCTGTGGCCAACCCAAAAGGAAGAGTGACCCTACTCCTCCAATACTCAGTAGCACACAGTGGCAGGTACAAAGAAGTGGTTGGGAGGTCCTCCACCTGGACTGTTGGGTAGCCTTCACCCAATCACCAGATGGGTTCTGGATTGGCATTGTCCTCAGAATTGTCAAAATGATGGGAGGGAGCACTGGCCTTGGTATTCTTGCTGCCAGCATTGTAGGTGAGGGTGAAGTTAAACTGGGTGAAAAAAAGCCGAAGGGACTTAACAGGAGTTGAGTCTCTTGGGGTCATGATTATAGGAGAGGTTTTTGTAACCTGTTGTTACCAGAAAGGGTGCTCCAGCCTGTGTCGCCATGCCTTCAGGACCTTCTTGACAGCCAGAAGTTCTCACTTACTGACATCATAGTTACTCCCTGCAGGAATCAAGTGAAGAGAAAGAAAAGTATAGGGGTGTGCCTATTATCTGCTAAAGAGCACTGGAATGCTGACATCTAATGCATCAACCTCAACGATGAATGGATGGGATGGGTCTGGATGGTGTAAAGTGGTGAAGCATCACTTTAACCCCGAGAATGCTTGGTCTGCTTCACTCCTCCATTGCAACCCTACAGAGGTCTTCTTGGTGAGGGCACTTATGGGGGCCGCAATAGAACTGAAATTCCTGATGAAATGATGATAAAAGTTTGCCAAACCCATGAAGTGCCTCACCTGTTTGATCACTGATGGGCCGTGCCACTTTGTGATTACCTAACCCTTACATGGGTCCACTGGAAGTGGTGAAGATGTAATCCAAGGATGACAACTGCCCTTGGTGGAACTTGCACTTCTTTGGCTTGGCATAGAGGTTGTTCTTGAGGAGCCATCTGAGAACCCCCTGGACTTGCTGGATGTGTTCCTGGCGAGAATGGAAATAGATCAGGATGTCATCCAAATACACAAACACAAACTGATTCAAAATGTCCTGAAGCAGATCATTGACCAGGGCCTAAAAAATAGTAGGGGCATTGGCCAAACCAAATGGCATCACGAGGTACTCACAGTGGCCAGAGGCGGTGTGCAATGCTGTCTTCCATTAGACCCTTCTCAGATGTGAATCTGGTGGTAAACATTGTGCAGAACTATCTTAGAGAAAATGGTTGCTCCCTGGAGATGTTCAAATGCTGAGGTGAACAGGCGAAGGGGGCAGCGGTTCTTCACCATGATGTTGTTGAGGGGCCGATGCAGGTATGAAGCTTGCCATTCTTGCTCACAAAATAGAAGCCCATCACTGCTGGCAAGGTTGATAGTTAGATAGTTCCGAAGGTCAATGCCTCCTTGATGTATTCTTCCATGGCTACAATTTCAGGATGAAAGAGGGAGGATGAGAATTGTTAAGAGGTATGGATAGTGTAGAGGCTGGGAAGTGGTCTTCTTAGATAGATCCAAACAAGTTCACACCAACAGTTGGCTCAAGAGGGGATACGCAGACAGGGGCTTGACCTGGACCCAGACAAGCGGACAAGCATGCTGGTCACCATACTTGGAATGCCTTTTAGGCCATTAGACCATAAGACAAAGGAACAGAAGTCAGCCATTCGGCCCATCGAGTCTGCTCGGCTATTTTATCATGAGCTGATCCATTCTCCCATTTAGTCCCACTCCCCTGCCTTCTCACCATAACCCTTGATGCCTTGGCTATTCAGATATCTATCAATTTCTGCCTTAAATACACCCAATGACTTGGCCTCCACCGCCACCTGTGGCAACGAATTCCACAGATTCACCACCCTCTGGCTAAAAAAATTTCTTTGCATCTCTATTCTGAATGGGCGCCCTTCAATCCTGAAGTCATGCCCTCTCTCGTACTAGACTCCCCCATCATGGGAAACAACTTTGCCACATCCACTCTGTCCATGCCTTTCAACATTCAAAATGTTTCTATGAGGTCCTCCCTCATTCTGCTAATCTCTAAGGAATACAGTCCAAGAGCGGACAAACGTTCCACATATGTTAACCCTCTCATTCCTGGAATCATTCAAGTGAATCTTCTCTGCACCCTCTCCAAAGTCAGCACATCCTTTCTTAAATAAGGAGACCAAAACTACCCACAGTACTCCAAGTGAGGTCTCACCAGCGCCTTATAGAGCCTCAACATCACATCCCTGCTCCTATACTTTATTCTTCTAGAAATGAATGCCAACATTGCATTCACCTTCTTCACCACCAACTCAACCTGGAGGCTAACCTTAAGGGTATCCTGTACGAGGACTCCCAAGTCCCACTGCATCTCAGAACTTTGAATTCTCTCCCCATTTAAATAATAGTCTGCCCATTTATTTCTCCTGCCAAAGTGCATAACCACACACTTTCCAACATTGTATTTCATTTGCCACTTCTTTGCCTATTCTTCCAATCTATCCAAGTCTCTTTGCAGACTCTCTGTTTCCTCAGCACTACTGGCCCCTCCACCTATCTTCATATCGTCAGCAAACTTATCCACAAAGCCATCAATTCCATAATCCAAATCGTTGATGTACAATGTAAAAAGAAGCGGCCCCAACACGGACCCCTGTGGAACACCACTGGTAACCGGCAGCCAACCAGAATAGGATCCCTTTATTCCCACTCTCTGTTTCCTGCCAATCAGCCAATGCTCTATCCACGTATGTAACTTTCCCGTAATTCCATGGGCTCTTATCTTGTTAAGTAGCCTCATGTGTGGCACCTTGTCAAAGGCCTTCTGAAAATCCAAATATACAACATCCACTGCATCTCCCTTGTCTAGCCTACTTGTAATTTCCTCAAAAAATTGTAATAGGTTGGTCAGGCAGGATTTTCCTTTAAGGGATCCATGCTGAGTTCTGCCTATCTTGTCATATGCCTCCAGGTACTCCGTAACCTCATCCCTGACAATCGACTCCAACAACTTCCCAACCACCGATGTCAAGCTAGCAGGTCCATAATTCCGTTTTTGCTTCCTTGCCCCCTTCTTAAATAGTGGAGTGACATTTGCAATCTTCCAGTCCTCCGGAACCATGCCAGAATCTATCAACATTTGAAAGATCATCGCTAATGCCTCCGCAGTCTCCACAGCTACTTCCTTCAGAACACGAGGATGCATTCCATCTGGTCCGGGAGATTTATCTACCTTTAGACTATTCAGCTTCCTGAGTACTTTTTCTGTCGTAATTGTGACTGCGCACACTTCTCTTCCCTGCTACCCTTGAGTGTCCGGTATACTGCTGATGTCTTCCTCAGTGAAGACTGATGCAAAATACTTGTTCAGTTCCTCCGCCATCTCCTTATCTCCCATTACAATTTCTCCAGCATCATTTTCTATCGGTCCTATATCTACTCTCACCTGTCTTTTACTCTTTATATACTTGAAAAAGCTTTTAGTATCCTCTTTGATATTATTTGCTAGCTTCCTTTCATAATTAATCTTTTCTCTCTTAATGACCTTCTTAGTTTCCTTTTGTAAGCTTTTAAAAACTTCCCAATCCTCTGTCTTCCCACTAATTTTTGCTTCCTTGTATGCCCTCTCCTTTGCTTTAACTTTGGCTTTGACTTCTCTTGTCAGCCACGGTTGCATCCTTTTTCCGTTCGAAAATTTCTTCTTTTTTGGAATATACCTGTCTTGCACCTTCCTCACTTCTTGCATAAACTCCAGCCACTGCTGCTCTGCCGTCCTTCCCACCAGTGTCCCTTTCCAGTCAACTTTGGCCAGTTCCTCTCTCATGCCACTATAATTTCCTTTACTCCACTGAAATACCGACACATCAGATTTCGGCTTCTCTTTTCCAAATTTCACAGTGAACTCGATCATGTTATGATCACTGCCTCCTCAGGGTTCCTTCACCTCAATCTCTCTAATCACCTCCGGTTCATTACACAACACCCAATCCAGTATAACCAATCCCCTAGTGGGCACAGCAACAAGCTGTTCTAAAAAGCCATCTCGCAGACATTCTACAAATTCTCTCTCTTGAGATCCAGTGCCGACCTGATTTTCCCAATCCACTCACATGTTAAAATCCCCCACAATTATCATTACACTGCCTTTCTGACAAGCCTGTTCTATTTCCTGTTGTAATTTGTAGTCCACATCACTGCAGCTGTTTGGAGGCCTGTATATAACTGCCATCAGGGTCCTTTTACTCCTGCGATTTCTTAGCTCAGCCCATTGATTTGGGACCAATCAATCCATGAGTTAGGTCGAGAGAGCCAGGGAAGGCCAAGCAGCACCAGTGACAGTTCAGCTGAATCAACAAAACAGGAGAACTGTTCCTATTGTTGCCTTATAGCACAAGTTGGAGAGGTACTGTGGAAAGGTGGATCTTGCTGGTGCCCAGAGACCAACCATCTACAGCCTTGATATCAATGTTCTCTCTCAATTGTTGAGTGGAAAGACTCTCCACCTTTGAGACTAAGCGATATCAATGAGGTTCCTGGCTGCCTCGGAGTCTGGGCTGAGAAGTGGCAGATGGAGTTCAGCCCAGATAAGTGTGAGGTGGTTCATATTGGTAGGTCAAATATGATGGCAGAACATAGTATTAATGTTAAGACTCTTGCCAGTGTGGAGGATCAGAGGAATCTTGGGGTCCAAGTCCATAGGGTACTCAAAGCTGCTATGCAGGTTGACTCTGTGGTTAAGAAGGCATACGGTGCATTGGCCTTCATCAATCGTGGGATTGAGTTCAAGAGCCGAGAAGTAATGTTGCAGCTATATAGGACCCTGGTCAGACCCCACTTGGAGTACTGTGCTCAGTTCTGGTCACCAGGAAGAACGTGGAAACCATTGAAAGGGTGCATAGGAGATTTACAAGGATGTTGCCTGGATGGGGGAGCATACCTTATGAGAATAGGTTGAGTGACCTTGGCCTTTCCTCCTTGGAGCAGCGGAGGATGAGAGGTGACCGGATAGAGGTGAATAAGATAATGAGAAGCATTGATCGTGTGGATAGTCAGAGGCTTTTTCCCAGGGCTGGAATTGCGAGCACAAGAGGGCATAGTTTTAACGTGCTTGGAAGTAGGTATAGAGGAGATGTCAGGGGTAAGTTTTTTACGCAGAGTGGTGAGTGCGTGGAATGGGCTGCCGGCAGCAGTGGTGGAGGTGGAAATGATGGGGTCTTTTAAGAGACTCCTGGATAGGTACATGGAGCTTAGAAAAATAGAGGGCTATGGGTAAGCCTAGGTAGTTCTAAGGTAAGGCACAGCTTTGTGGGCCGAAGGGTCTGTATTGTGCTATGGGTTTTCTACGAAAGCCAGCTGGACTTAGTCCTTAAACTGCTGGAGAACAGTGCAGAAAGAACCGGTGCTGCTTTTAGTTCCAAGTGCTCCTGCCATGTTGTGTCACTCTGTAACCTTATCCTTCAATCTCTTTGAATTATGGAGGACAGCATGTGTATAAATGTCTCTGTCCAGCAGACTTCATCATGATCATCATGACTCCAGTATTTCTACTATTTTTTTAATTGTACATAGATTTTTTTGTGTTCTATCACTGAGCAGCAGTGAACCAACTGACTGGCCTATCAGAGTTCTCTTTGGGGACTAGTTGACTTGATCAGCATTTCTGATCTGGCTATTGTTCACGATTGCACTCAATAAAAAAAAAAGCTCATGGGTTTTTGACCCTCCCCCCCACCCCCACACACACACAACAAGGAAGCTGGGAGCATTACTCAATTATGGTAAGATGCAGGGAGAATCCACCCACCAGAATTCCCCTTCTTACTGATGGGTCTCCTCTTTTACTGGGCACTAGGGTACATGAGGCCCAGAAGTGTCCTGGAGAGCCATAGTAGAGGCAGCAACCCGTCCTTCTGCACTAATTCTCTTTCATCCTGATATAGATGTAGGCCCTCCAACTTGCATGAACTTCTCCGCAAACTGCAAACTGGGTGATGAGAGATGGAGTGAAGACAGGCAGTGACCTGCTGAGTAGGAGACTAGGGACATTCTCTCTCTGCACCACTCTGCTGTCCGGTTGTCGATTGAATGGCCAGATTTATCAGGTGCTGTTCATTACTCATGCGGTCTCATGCCGAACCTCTATGCCTAGCCCTCACTGGAAACAGTGATGAGAGATCTTTTGTTCCACCCCAACTCAACCACAAGATTGTGGAACTTTACTGCATAGACTCTCACTGACCCTTTCCCTTGGTGCAGGTCCAGGAGTTAGTGGGCAGCCTCCTGACCCCATACTGGATGGTCAAACACTCTCTTGAACTCAACTACAAGTTGCTGGAAAGACTGGGCTGCTGGGGAACCTTGTTCTCACAGGGCGTGGAATAGGCTAAAAGGGGTCTTTCTAAGATTCAGCATGTACGCCAGTTTACGTGCATCATCACTGAACCAACCTGGCTGGGCTTGGCAAGTCAGCTCCCACTGGGTGATAAAGTTCCTGCAGCTGTCCGGGTCACCAGAGTATCTGCCTGCTGGAGGAATGCTCAGTTCCGGTCCAGAAGCTGCCAAGAGAGTCGGGGCATTCGTAGTGGAGGCCAATCAGACTGCAATTGGGAAGGATAGGGGGGTGGAGGGAGGGGTACTGATGCTGGAAGTGGGACTGTCCTGGCAGAGAGCTGCTGAATAGCAGCATTGAGAGCAGTAATGGCTGCCTCCTGATTCTTACTGTCTTTGTGAGTTGCTGAACTGCCATTGGGAGTGCTGACACTGGTTCTTCCAGCTTGGACAGGGCTTGCTGCTCTGAGAGTAGGAGTCGCATTGTGGGAGTCATTTCTGCCAACCAAGCCTCCACTGACCTTAACTTTTCTCCCATCTGACCAATGAAATTCAAGGCTGATTTCAGCCAGCCTCTCTCTGCTGGGTCCACTTTGATGGTCAAGTCTTGCTGACAGGAATTCAGTGATGGCCCAAATGCAGAAGGTGAGACACGGATTGGGAACGAAAAGTTCACTCCATTTTAATATGAACTGTTCAGAGCACAGGAAAATAACAAACAATAGGCCAGCAGAGCCACTAACTAAAAACTCTCAACCTAAAAACTAACACCGTCACTGTGGCTCAAAAGAAGTAACCTAGAACTAAATTAAGATGGCTCCTTTAACAGCATCTATCTATATCACTAATCTTCTTTGCCAGGACATGAACTAAGGTGAGCAGAGAGTGTTGTCATCACTGTGCTGCAACAAGACTGAACCAACAGGAAGAGAGTTGAAACAATTAGAAAGAAACCCTAAGTGTCTGGAATGTGTACGTTCTCACCTGTGTGCTTGCCATCTTCTTTCAACTGCTTGTCTCTGTGAGTTCCCAGACTCCATGGCAATGTCCTCAGCTGTGACACCTTATGCCTACACAATGTCCACATCCCTCCACTTTCCTCACATTCGCGTGCCTATCTGAAAGTCTCTTAAAAGTCCCTTATATATCTGCCTCTACCATCTCCCCAGGCACACACTGCTGTCTGTGAAAACACTTGCCTGTTACATCTACTTTGAAACTATCCCCTTTCACCTTAAATGCAGGTCCTCTGGTATCAGACTTTTCATCCCTGAGATTTCAGAATTTATTTCAGGTTTCCAGAATCTGCAGGTTTTTATTCATCTTCCATTTACATGCCTGCATTAATTCTAGGATTTAGCCAGGTTTCCCAGCTGAAGTCTCGGCTTCCAGCACAAGTCTGGCCTGAAGTCATTGATAACGTCACCCTGCTTGATTCCAAGCTGCTGGTTGACCCCACATTACACTCCTCCACTGGGGTAGCATGAAATTCAGCACCTAAGCTGTGTCTCCTACCTACTGAGCCTAAACCAGGCTAAAGCAGCTGTAAGATTCTCAACTTCCATTCAGATGACTGACTGCTGGGCTGATGCTAAGTGGAGTTTATTTTATTAGTTAATTAAGTTTATTTCAATGTTTTAATTGTTTCTAAGTGTGCTCATTTTTTTACTGTTTGAAATGAGTAAGACTAGCTCACCAGTGGCAGAGCCATTCTGGGAATGAAGCAGTTTGCCTGTAGTGAGACAAACACCACACTACACTTAACCAGAGAGCTGATAGCCTGAAGAATGGAAGAAAATATTATGACCCATGGACAGGCAGCCATTTTGGGACAACAGAAAATTTTTGGTGACAATTTCCCCCTGATTCTATGAACGCTCTTTAAATCATTTAATATGAGAAATTGCTTTCTTTGTTTCCTTCTGTTAAATAACATGGTATGCCACAGAGAAGGCCAGTATTTAGAACATAGAAGTCCACAGCACATTACAGGCCCTTCGGCCCACAATGTTCTGCCAATCATGTAACCTACTCTAGAAACTGCCTAGAATTACCCTGCCGCATAGCCCTCTATTTTTCTAAGCTCCATATACCTATCTAAGAGTCTCTTAAAAGGCCCTATTGTATCCGCCTCCACCACTGTTGCCGGCAGTGTGTTCCATGCATGCACCACTCGGTGTGTGAAAGACCCCTGTCATCCCCTCTGTACCTACTTTATTGCCCATTCCTGTTTGCAGTAGAGAAAATGGGACCATGGTGCCTCTTGAACTGCTGCAGAGTCTGGTGTTCCTATTGTGTTTAGTTTTATAGGCTACTGATCCAACCACAGTGACAAAATAGCAATGCATTTCCAAGTGAAGATACAGTGCAATCGAGGGAAACTTTCAGGGGAGAGGTGTCAATAGAGCAGTCTGGCTAGTACTGAATGGTGTTGACTTCTTGGATGTTATTACAGCTGCACTCATAGAGTACCCTGCTGCTGGTGGAAAAGCTCTGGGGTTAGAAGATGACTCACTCACTCAGTCACAAAAAGTCCAGCTTCTGTGCTCTTGTAAGCTGTAGAATTAATGCGGTTTGTCTAGATCATTTCTGGGCATTAGTGACTCCAAGGATGTTGACACTAAAGGCTAATAAATAGTAACGTCATTGAATGTTAATTTTGGAAAATTATGTCACAAAGGTAGACACTGGCCTGTCAAATCCACTCTAGAGAAACAGATGAGTCCATCTTATTTTTCAGTTCTTTATTGATAGTCTTACAGGTCACAGATTTTAAAAGTTCATCTGAGTATCTTAATATTTTCTGCTTCTACCACTGTGGTGGGTAGTAATTTGCTGATCTGGGTAAAATGAATTCTTCTCAATTCCTCGTTAAAACTTCCGTCAATTATTTAAAATCATATTAGCAACCGCACAGCTAATGGAGACGCTTTCTTCGCATGCACACCAACCACCCTTCCCCTTAACAATTTTAAGTAACAGATATGAGAGTATTACCTGCAAAGTCACTACTTGTTGCCCATTTTCCAGTTCTTAAGAAGCTGCTAGTGAGTTGCCTTCAACCTTGGCAGTCCGTGTGGCAAAAATGCTCTCACAGCAATGTGAGGGAGAGAAGGCCAGGTAGACACCATCTTTCTATTCACCATCATTGGCTGGACGTCCTGTAGTGTGGTTACTTGCAGCCCAAGAAAAACTGGTAAGTTTTTGCAGATGGACACTTTGTGCTTCATTACCTGAGGAGTTGTGAACGGAACTGACATCCCTGAGCTCATGGAAGGAATATCATCAAATATTGTTACATCCAGGGTTTTGCGTGAAGGACATTGCATTGATATAGGCTGGACTGGCCTCCTACAGCTGCGGCCAATATGTGTTGTGTTGGCCAGGACGCCAGCTAGTCGAATCTTTTCCAGTAATTCCCAAAGGGTTTAGTTTTGTTTGGGCTCTTTGGTGTTCTTCTTAATGAATGACTGCCAGTGCAGTCACTTTTACTTTCCCTTTGGAACTGGATTCCATTGTGCACGTCTGGAGCTTTGTGCTCCTGACAAATGAAGCATTGGTGAGTAAACTATTGGAGAGAGAGGAGTGCTTGATAGCACTATCAATGATGCTTTCAATCACTTTGCTCATCAGAAACACGTTTATTATCGCTGACATATGTTATGAAATTTGTTGTTTTGGGGCAGCAGTACAGTGCAATGCATAATAATTCCTTTAAATTACAGTAAGAATATTTAAAAATAAATAAATAGTATAAAATAGAGAGCAACATAATAATACAGTAGTGTTCATGGGTTCATGCACCATTCAGAATTCTGATGGCTGAGGGGGAAGAATCATTGAATGTACACCTTCATGCTCTTGTATCTCCTCCTTGGTGGGAGTATTGAGAAGAAGGCAATGTCCTTTATGTTGAAGGCGCTCTTTCTTGCGGTATCACCTTTTGAAGATTCCCTCAATGGTGGAGATGCTAGTGCCCATGATGGAGCTGGCTAAGTGTCCAACCCTCTTCAGATTTTCCCATCCCTGGACATTGGCGTGCCCCCGCCCCATACCAGACAGTGGATCACTGTTAGTCTCAGGGTTGAACTTCTGAAACATTGACACCCAGGAACTAGAAGCTCCTCACCAATGAGATCTGTTGTGTATTGTACAATTTCCTTTTCCTGAAGTCCATACTCAATTCCTTGGGTCTTACTGACATTTAGTGCCAGGTTGTTGTTGCAACACCACTCAACAAGCTGATCTATCTCATTCTCAAACAACAATTGTGTCATCGTTAAATTTATAGGTAGCTGATAGCTTGGTAATTAGCTTCATTGGCCTGTTCCTGATTTTTTTTGTGAACAACATTTGCCTGAGAGATTTTTCACCTTGTTAGCTGGATGCCATTTGGCATTTGTGTTTAAACAGCTTGGCCAGAGGTACAGCTGGTTTCATGGTACTACAGACTGGAAACATCTGGGCTTGTAAACATCTGAGTTTTGTGCTATCAGACATTTCTTGTATCACATGGAGAGAACTAGATTGTGAAGATTGATTTCTCTAATTGATAATAGAGAGATCAGAAGAAAGGATCACTCCTGGCTGAAGGTGATGCAACTATTTTGACATTTCTTCTTTGATCTTCACCATTATTGAAACCCTTAACTTTCCAGCTCTGTTCAAGACTGGATTGGAAGGATTGCAAAACTTTGAACTGATCAATTGGAATTGATCAGGAGTTGTAAAAGAATTCAAATGCATCCCTGGATTACTCGTCCTGACCTCTGGACTTCTAGTGTTATTGGGAAAGCTACAAGAATGCTGATCTCTGATCCTCCCCTCTAATACCTTCATTCCAGCCAGGAACCCTGTGAAGCAGAGATATCTTTGCAGAATTGAGGGTTCTGTATTGATAAAACATCACACCAAATTCAACATAATGCTAAGACTGATGTTTAGTTTTATTGTTCTCAGTTATATTAAGTTACTTAGACTGTTGGAAATTATTTGCCAGCTTTAGAATGCCAATTGTTTATCAGAAACTTCCAAAGCAGATTCTTACCTATTTGCTAGTGTGAACTATTTGCCAAGTTAAATAAGACAATCAGACTAGCATTTATGGTTACTATCAATATTTGTAGGGCTACTTATGAACAATCTTAGGTGTTGGACCGCGTGTAAAGGAGGAAGCTGGACCACACAATCAAATGTTTATAATATAACAGGTTCATTATTGTAGCGGCATATGTTGTTCCCTCAATACCACAGCTTGAATGAAGTGCCCATTCTGCAAATGTTGCATAATGTCTTGTCTGTGAATATTACTCTCCACATCATGGAATAGTTTTATGTATCCACAGATGTCTGAAATACAAACAAAATACTTCCTGACAACCGTATAAATAACTTGGTGAATTTTAAAGTTTTAGGCTTGAAACAAACTCTTAGCCTTTGATAAACAACAGCTGAAAATAAATTCTTTTTTTCTACCTCCTAATCGTCAATCATAGCTTTGCTTTCTGTGCTTGCAAAGAATGAAATTATTACGCATCCTTAGAATTTCCTGAATTTTCTAATTGATTGTGAATTATTTTTGGTATTGTTTGTAATGGAGGAAATAAGGCAGCCTACTTGTGTACTGCAAATCCCATGAACAACATTGAGATGGTAAGTAGATAATTTATTTTTACCTTCCTTTCTAAAAATAACAAAGATCATGCATTTTGACATTCAAGTTCAGATAGAGGGTAGAATATGAATAATGTGAGCAGTGATGTTTATAACATTTCCAAAAAGTTCCAGTGAAATTCCCCACCATTTTGGTATCTTTATTGCCCTAGTTGTATCTTGGTTTGCTAGGTTGCCCTCCTTAAATTCACTGAAAGAAATTAAACAAGATACATATTAGATTATGGAAAATTGAATATTTCATCTGCAAATCCACCACAGTTTGGGAGAAGTGAGTTTGGATCGTCTCCTCATCTTGGCTCCATAAACCTTTTCACTGAATTATTTTAAAGACAGTGTTTAAAAGTAAAAGAAAATTCTAAAACTGCCAATTTTCTGGCAATCTCTTTTATCTGAGTTTGGATATTCAGGGATCAAAAACTTGCGCAAATTCCATATGTCAGTTGTCACAATACTCTCTTTTCAAGCAGCCTTTTGTACACCATGGTGTGGTTTTGATTTATTATCTAAAGTTATTTCTCAGTCTCCAAGTTTTAATTTAGGCTTATGTTTTGAGTTTAATCTGAGCAGTTGAAGTGACATTAAAGACACAGCACCTCCCATGTCCACCACTGCAGTTGTCACCTCACAAAATCAACTGGATTAGTCAAACTGGAACTACATTTAATTGAACTGAGACATAATTCTTAGGATCTCACATACTCCAAACATTACAATATTAAAGCCAAGAATCATTCCCTTTTATAACTGTAAGCCAATAACAAAAGGAACTCTGTAAAGCACAGAAAACCACAGTTAGTTTATTTTAAGGTAAGTAAATAATCCAGACAAGTTCTCAAAACATTATCAAACACAATTTGATACTTAGCAACTCAAGGAAATAAGAGGCAAGATGTACAAACGTGCCCTGTTAACTGCTATGAAGCATATTATTCGTACTGCCGACATCTGTGGGTCTATAAAACTATTCATGATTTGGAGAGTAATGTTTACAGTTATCAAGTAACATCTGCAAAATGAACACTAAATTTAAGTTGTGGCACTGTGGGAATATGGAATACCACCAGGATGAAAACATCTGAATGCATAGACCATCTTCATCCTTTCCACAGAACTCAGAGCTGGAGATTGTTCATAAAGCAATGTGCTTTAATGGTTGCCTTTAAAGTAATTCAAAGGAGTTTTAGAGTGAATACCTTTGCCTTGAATACTGGTAGCTGACTGTATGGTTATTAATGGTACAGTGATTAGATTACTGGACAATCAGGAACCAGAATTGAACGATGCTGGAAATCCGAAAGAAAAGCACAAAATGCAAGGAGGGTAGCAGAGAGAAATTTAATGTTTCAGGTCAATGGCTTCTTATTAGAACTTGCAAAATAAACTGAAATGTGATAGTAGCTTATTGAGAGATGGATATATAAATGGCAGATCTATGAGGAGACCAACTTTTCTTCTGAGACTTGGAAGGAAGTTGATACTTGTTTATCTCCAACCGTATTTAATGTATCCTGCCATCTTGAACTTTGAATATCAATTGTATGACCTGTCTTCCAATTAAGAACATCATCTTAATGGGTAAAGAATTTAATAATGGATCAAGCTCAGAAATGACATCACCTTGGCTGCACTGGTGTAGCCCATAATGAAGTAAATCTAGCAAAAGGATTCTAAAACATGTACACCAAACAATATTTAATTTGAAAACAATGAATATGTGGAATGACTAGAAATAAAAACCTGCTTAAGAAAGAACTTTTAGGTATTGTAATTATTCTCTAAACCATATAATGTTTAATAGAATATTTTATTGCTTCTCTGGGCATTGGTTTACCTTAAATCATTTTCTTAAAGTCATGGTAGTATGGTAGTGTAGCAGTTAGCATGATGCTATTGCAGCTCAAGGTGTCAGAGTTCAGAGGTCAATCCCAGCATCCTCTATAAGGAGTCTGTAAGTACTCCACGTGTAATGTCTGGGTTTTCTCCGGGTGCTCCACATGTCTCCCACAGTCCAAAGGCCTATCAGTTAGTAAGTTAAATAGTCATTATAACTTGTCCGGTGATTAGGTTAGAGTTAAGTTAGGGGTTATTGAAGACTTTGAGCAGTGTAGCTCAAAGGGCCGGAAAGGCCTATTTGGTGCTGTATCTCTAAGTAAAATAAAATCAATTAATTAATTAACTTTGTTCATGGTTTAAGTGGCTAGTTATGTAACACGTCATACCTCAAAATCCTAATGGAAATCATTCTCGAATAACAATAAAGAATTTGCTCTATAGTTGCTAAAATGCTTATGTAACAACATCATCCCTTAAAGCAAAACCCCAACTCAATGTTGGTGGTTGGGAATTGTGTACATTTCTCCCAGTTACGCTACCCTACACAGGCCCACCCGAAATTCACTAAAACCAACATTGTGAACCTCTCTGGAGCTTGGACGAGCCACCTGGCACAGGTCCTGTGTTCCATGGGTGGTGTCTCTGGCTCGTCCAGAGGTGAGTTGACGTGCTCATGGGTCATTTTGTGATGCCAGAGTCACGGCAGTGGGCTACTCCAAATTTTGGTGGGCCGGTTTAAGACGATCTACTGAAATACGTTCAGGTTTATTCCTCTTATTTATGACAAAAGTCTTTTCTCCCTGTTCCAAAATGAGGAACAGGCCATCGTAAGGGGGCCTAAGGGGATGTTGGTGTGCATCATGGCATACGAAAACAAACGAGGCAGAAAGTAGGTCAACAGGAACCCAAGAGTGCTGTACGCCATCATAGGAGGTAGAAATAGGTAGAAAGGAATTGAATTTACTGAGGAGGGTAGAACGCTGTTGAGAGGCTGACCAGGCGGTTGTGACATCAGGAATAAAATCACTTGGCAGTCATTACAGCCACCTGTACACCTCTCAGCCACGGATGACTGCAGGTCCTCTTTTGGAGCAGTTCTAATCACTGGCAGGGCCCACAGGGGACGATCGGGCCAACACTCATCGGTCAGGGCAGTCTTTAAGGAGCAGTGAAATGCCCGCATAGGCCATTGGACTGCCGGTGATACGTTGTGTTGTGATGTAGCCTAACACCGAGGTTCTGGCCATCGTAGCCCAGAGGTCTGAAATTAATTTGTGACTGCAGTCTGATGGGGTGCCAAACCAGGTGCTGATGAACCCTCGAGCCATATCTGCGGCCATTGTCAAGACCAGAGGGATGAACTCTGTCCACCTGCTGGTACAGTCCACCGGGGTAAGGAGATGCATGAAACCGCAGGAGGGGTGAAAAGGACCAACAAGGTCCACATTGATATGGTCAAGCTGTTGCTCAGGGACCTCAAAAGGTGCCAATGGCAACCTGAACGTGACGATTAATTTTTGCCTGCTGGCACTCCACACAAGCTGCAGTCCAATCACACACGTCCTTGCTGAGGCCATGTCAAAGAAACATTACTGCAACCAGTTACTGTGAGACATTGTACTGGAGAGAAACCCCAGTTTCCCTGAACTTAATGTCAACCAACTGCAGGCCCGTGACTACTCTTTGGTAAGCCCGGACCTCTGGGTCAGTAACTTGGTCAGCTGCCATGCCGGCATAGTCAACCCCTTTGTATATGGCCTCAATGGTTGGCCATGAGAGGCAATCAGCTATGGCATTATTTCCCCCTTGACATGTTCTATATCAGTTGTGAACTCTGATACGTAGGCCATGTGGTGTTGCTGCCGTGCAGACCAAGGGTCTGATATTTTGGCCACCTTGTGCATGAGGGGTTTGTGGTCAATGAATGTTGTGAAATAGCAGCCTTCTAGAAGAAGTTGAAAATGGCGGACAGCCAGGAAGAGACTGAGAAGCTCATTGTCAGACGTGCTGTACCAGCTTTCAGAGAGACGGAGCTGCCGGCTGAAGAAGGTGAGCAGCTGCCGCACGCCTCCGACCAACTCGTGCACAGCACCCATAGCATAGTCTGAGGCATCAGTAGTAATGGCTATGGGTGTGTTGGGGAGTAGGGTCGCATTAGAAAGAGCTCGTTTGATATCAGCAAGTGCCCTGGTCATGTCTACTGATCAGTCAAGTTTGTAATGAGGGGTATTGCCTTTAAGTGAACTATACAGGGGGAGCATCAGTTCAGCAGCTCGCAGAATGAAACAGTGTTAGAAATTCACCATGCCTAAAAACTCCTGTAGTTTTTTAGTAGTGTGGAGCTGTGGAAAATACAAAATAGCAGCTACCTTTGATGGGAGGGCTTCCGCACCTTCTGCGGAGATGCAATGGCTGAGAAAGTCAATGGCTGACAAACCAAACTGGCATTTAGCAGGGTTAATTATCAACTTAGCAAGGCTTAAGGGCTTGTAAAGTGTGCAGAGATGAGACATGTGTTCAGATTTGGACACATCAGTGACAAGTATGTCATCCAGATAAACAAAAAGAATATCTAAGACTTTTATACAAAGTCCATCAGCAGTAGGAAAGTCTGTGCTGCATTTTTCAGTCCAAACAGCATGCGCAGAAACTCAAAAAGGTTAAACAGGGTTATCACAGCTGTTTTGGGATTGTCCTCCGAGCACACAGCAACCAGATGGTAGCTCTTAACTAGATCAACTGAAAAAAAATAACTCCCAGCTAAACGAGTTGAGAAGTCTTGGATGTGTGGGATTGAGGTGGTGGTTTCATTAAGGCACCAATAACCGCAACAAAGGCAGCAACCATCATAGGACTTAGGGACCATATGGAGGGGTGAGCCCAGGGGCTTTTCAACCAGTGTACAAGTCTTTCCATTTTGGCAAACTCAGCCTTCACAGTGGCCACCTTTTCTGGGTCCAGTCCACGTACACGGGCATGGACAGGCAGTCCAGTTGTGGGAATGTAGTGCTGAACCCCATGTTTTGTGACTGCAGTGGAGAATATGAGCTTGGTGAGGTTTGAAGTCCCACGTACAATGTCACCCTCTGAAGCAGAGCATCACATGTCATGTCCAGTAAGTCTGGATCTTGCAGCCTTTGGGAGCCTTCTCATCAATAAGCAATACCAGCAGCACACTCACTTGAGCACCGGTGCGGTGTCACACAGGAAATGTTGCCCCAAAAAGGTGTCCGTAGTGAATAGTAGATGACCCTGTCAGCTGGAAACCATGGTGTTTACAGACCTCTAAAGTCCTCATGCACTGGCACTGTCGAGCTGCAAGGCGGCCAGCACTCCCTAGTGTTCTTACCAAAGTGAGCTTGGTAAAAACACAGACCCGGCATTGTCTGTTTCACAGCCACAGTCATCCTTACGTAGAGGGCCTTACTGACCGGGCTTATTGAGATCAAGAAAGGAGGAGGAATGATGCATCGCTGCCTGGCTGAGTGTAGACTATCGGCCACTTTAGCAAGCTCCCTATAGTCCATCATGAGTGCATTAGTGAGGGCTACGCAAACTCCACGGGCATTTACTGCATAAAGAGTTCTTTAAAAATAAAACAAGGATGGTGATTTCCCAGGACAGACTGCACGTGTTGCATTAGCTCCAAAGGCCTAGATCGCCAAGGTTAGGTAAGGAGAGCAACTGTTTGGCGCGCTCAGACTCTGATAGTCCAAAAGTCTATAAAAGATGAGTTTTTAGCGATCGGTATTTATTGTGTTCAGGCAGGTATTCAAGCAAACTCACCACTCTCACCGCAGTGGAACAGCTGAGCAACGCTACCACGTAGCAGAATTTGGTGTCATTGGCAGAGGTTTCTCACAGCTTGTACGAACCCAGCAACGGCATTTTGCTCTCAAAACCCCAGCAGTTGCAAAACAACTGTGTTGGTTGGCATGTTCAAAATCTCTGGGATCATCCTGTAGTATCAGGGGTCCCAATGTAGATTTTTGCAAATAAAATGAAGTAAGGCATTTTATGTTTAATGAAACCCATTTTATTGAACTCCAAAAACTAAACAAAAAAGCGTCTTAAAAATCCTTACGTAAGTCATAAAGCCAGAAACCAGCCTCTTAAAATGAAACCCCAACTCAATGTCAGTGGTTATGAATTATGTACATTTCTCCCTACAATCCCTCCTTTCTTCCATCTCACTTTCTTTTCCCACTACCCTGTCCCACTCCACATTTTCCCATTAAGCAAAACACTGCAGACTCTAGATTCAGAATTGAGGTTATTATCACTGGCTTCTATGATGTAAGATTTGTTGTTTTGCAGCAGCAGTACAGTGCAAAGACAAAACTACTATAAATTTCAAAATAAAGCAGTGCAAAAAAAGGAATAATAAGATAGTGCTCATGGGTTCATGGACCATTTAGTAATCTGTTCCTAAAATATTGAGTGTGAATCTTCAGGCTCTTCCCTGATAATAGTAATGGGTAGAGGGAATCTTCCGAATGGGTCATCCTTGAGGCATTTGAAGTCCTTGAATGGGATGAAGGGGAGCTTGTGCTCCTGATGGAGCTGATGGAACTTAAAATTTTAGAAACAATAGACAGGTCATGCAGCATCTCCAGAATTCTTGACCTGCTGAGTACTGCCAGTTTTTTCAATATATAATCCTTTGTCCCTCTCCTCCACTCCCTCCACTCTTCAATTTCACCTACCCACGCTTCGTTTCCACCCTTACCTTTCCTGCTTTCTTTCTTTCATTTCATCTTTCCTATGCAGCCCTTTACTCATCTTCCTCTTTCTTCTCCTTCCTTTCATTGATGCCTCATATTTACTCCCTTGCCCTCATCCAGTCCCTCCTCCTTTGCTCCTCCTACAGGGTCATAGATCCATAAGGACGTACGGCACAGCAAAGCCGTCTCCCAGCCCATCCCATTCATATCAAAATTTTGCTCCTCTACACAAATCCCATTTACCCACATTGTCTTCTATGTCTTCAGTGCCCGTCAAAATGTATCTTACCGTGATTGCACCTGATTCCACCACCTCCTCTAGCAGCAAATTCCAGATGTCAACTACTCTGTGTATAATAAAAAAAAATTCCCCTTAAATTCATTTTAAAGTTCCTTCCTCTCCCTTTAAATCAAGGTTGCCTTGTTTTTGATACTCATTCCATGGGAAAGAAGAGTCTGACTACTTACCCTATCTCGGCTTCTTATGATTTTAATTATTTCTATCAAGTCAAACTTCAGACTTCATTGTTCCAGAGGAAACAAACCCAGCCTCTTCAATAACTAATGTCCTCCAAGATTGGTAATTGGTGAATCTGGTGCATCTCCTCTGTTCTCTTTCCAGAGCAACTATATTCTTTCTATAGTAAGGCAACCAGAGCTACATACAATAGTCCATGTTGGACAGAACATCCTAACATATTTACTCTCTGTCCCAAGCTATAAACACAGCCGTGTCATGTGCATTCTTCACTATCCTATTGACCTGTGTTGCCACTTTCAGAGTGTTATGGACTTGAACCCCAGTCCCCTTCTGTTCATTAACATTCTTTAGCAACCTACCATTTACTATATATGTCTTACCCCTAAATGACTTCGCAAAATGCATTGTGTCACACTCGCTGAGATTAAATTCTATCTTCACCCAACTTTCCATTTGATGTATATCCTGCTATATCCTTAAACCACCTTCTTTACTATCCACAATATCAGTGTGTACCTCACTGGGAAGAATTCCCCTCAGCAATTCCCAAAAGTTCCAGCTGAAAGGAGCAAGATTGGACAAATTAAAATTTTGATGACCAAGGATCATTTGCAAATTCTTGGCCAGGAATCTATAGAGGAGTTCCAAAGGAAATTGTTCAATTCTAACCTCATGGGATGGTCAATTTTCCCTTTAACTGTGGAAGTTCTTAGACAACATGTGAATTGACTGACCCAGCAAAGATGTTTGAATTTTCAGAGCTGTCTTGTCCATTATGATGAGTTCTCATTTACATATGAAATTCAGTGGGACTATTTGTCTGCACTCAAAATGCTGTTATTTTTGTTCTTGAGGGTATCAAGCTTTAATGTACTTTGAGTGCAGGGAGATTCTGCTGAGTTTCTCCCTGGAGAGAGTTTTCCACTAGGTCTCCTCCTGAATGTCTAGCTTGTGTTGAACAAAGACTTCTTGCATCTACAGTTCTGGTCTTTGTATTGATTACTAATCACAACATCCCTCTTCTGCATCAATTCCCTGTAGCCCTTAACTATTTGATCTCTCCAACTTTTTAAATACCCCTAGTGATCTGACCTCCACAACCCTCTGAGGCACAGAATTCCAGAGATTCACCATCCTCCCTGAGAGTTAGTTCCCACGTGCCGTGGTTTTAAATGACCACCCTAATCTTGAAATTATAGAGTTGGGAGTTAGGTAGGTAATGCTGAGAAATGGTTTCCAGCTGTCATTAATCCAAACTTCCTTTATAAGTCCAGTTTGTCTGTATTCCACAGAGATGTCTTACACTATTCCATCTGTAACACCAATAAGTACCACTGGTCACAACAGTGCGTCATTCCAAATGCAACTGAAATAACATTGACTTACTAAATAACTGGACCATAATTTGCATGTGTGCGTGAGATTTCTGCGTAAATCATACAGGCATATCTGCTTCCCAAGGAAAGGGCCTTCAGATTAATTGTGGGCTGGGAAGTAAGTGAGAAGTGTACCATTATATTTTAACTACTGTTCTGTCTAGTTCAAAGTTCAAAGCACATTTATGATCAAAGTATGTATACTATGTACAATCTTGAGATTTGTCTCCTTACAGGCATAATTGATTAAATCCCTCCTCATAATTGATGAAGGATTTAAAACGTCCATTTTAAATTTAAGTTCTCAATGTTTATCTCAAACAAGTGGCTATTATATGATGGTGCTCTTTCTTACTCCAGTTTAAGTTCAGTTATGTAGTTATTTACTGTGAAATACATCATGATAAAGAAGCATAGCATCCTGATGGTACACTGCTGCAAATGCGTAATGAACAATAAATTAATTTTATTCCATTTAAGCTGACCAAAACACAATACCTAATCTTAAAATATAAACATTTTTCTTCTGATTTATAGCATCTGCAGAATTATTTGTGTTTATTAACATATTTCATGTTACTTCTCAAATAATAATTTATAAATGACAACTTAATTGTCTCTTGAATAGTTTTAGAAAGGAAGATATTTTCTGGAATGTGGCAGATTTAATGCTCAATTTATTCTTAGCTGTAAACTTTGGACATGTTATTTAAGCAACACACTTAGCCTGACATAATGGCACACACATAGTTAGCTTTGCAATTAAATACAAATGCAATGCATAAACAAATAAAGATTGTTTGTTAAAATGTAAGAGGCTACTAATCGCATTAGTTCTGGTGTTTTGCATTTAAAATGAAACTCAATGGCACATTGCCTTGTGGTTATGCTACTTGCTATTAGGATTTTTTTAAATGCATAGTGAATTTCATTTGCTATCATGATCGCAATTGAAAGGTGTACAGAAAGCTGCTAATTGACTTTTAGGTGAATGCTTGTTGATTGGCCAATATGCTTGTTTAATTTGTCTGCAGTTCTCTCTAATATTATAACAGGTGGAGAAATTTGAGCAGTTTTGGCTTAGTGTCAAACTCACATTGGCTTAAAAGCTTATTGTAAGGTTTGCTGGATTTCTACCAAGTAATAAAGCCAGCATTATCTGTTCTTCAAAGTTCTTTTCTCTATATAACATAAAAGCCATTCAGTTAGCTAAACTAACTTGCTATGACCTGTATTCATCTGTAAGGTGGAACTGCTACAAATTATGTCATAAATAACCATATAGAATTTAGCTCTGTGAAGTGGCCCTTTGCTGGAAGAATCCAAAGCTAATTCGATTGGTTTACTTACTTGTTACACAACATCTTTGCATGCTCCATTTGTTTCAAATATTCATCCAATGTTTTCTTCAGAGAAGAAATATCTGCAGTTTCAACCATTCCTTGTCTTAAAGCATTAAGTAAAGCATACTCAATGTTCTATTCTAGAATAATTTATCAACCTTGTATTCTTAAACTCACTAATGAAAGCTCCTCATCAGTGACTCGAGTGGAAACACGCATTCACTAAATATTCTATTAAATCACTTTGTTGTCTAAAAAACATCCAGTACTGTAAACCAATCTATGAAAAATATCCAATGTGCCTCCAATTCTGGTACCTAGTACCAGCTTGGTAAATTTTCATCATACACTTGCTATGAGTTTAATGGTTTAAAGTTTTGATGAAGGGTTTCCAGGCCACCTGCCACTTCTTTGCAGTAAATTTTGAAAACCCCCTCCTCTGTCCCTCTTAGAACATAGAACAATGCAGCACAGTATGGACCCATTGTTCTATATTGTTGTGCCGACCTAAATAAACCTAGTCCATGATCAATCTGACCCTTCCTTCCTACTTGGCACACAATCCTCCATTTTTTACATCCATGTGCCTATGCAAGAGTCTCCTTAATGTCCCTTTTGAGTCAGACTCCAGCTGTGGGAGTGCAATTCAGGCACCCACCACACTCTGTGTAAAAAAAAATCTTTAACATCTCCATTACACTTCCCTCCACTCACCTTTCTGGTTTTGGCAAAGTATTCTAGCCTTATATTCTTCCTAAAAATAGAGCTCAAGAGGACAAGCCCACGTTGCTCTATAGATAAATGTCCTTAAAACGTAATTAACTTTTTGCCCTTGTACTTTATGCACCTCTGTTTAAACCCGTGGCTCTATTTGCTTTTTTATTGTGCAACCCTATATACAACTGTATCTTCAGTATCGATGCAGTTCACTGCTTCAGTGTGCACTTATCCAAAATTATCAACAGCAACCCTAGGGAATTTTCAATATCAACCCCTTCAGCAAATCAGGATAAACAATTTAGAAATGGTGAAAAGTAGCTATGAAGATGAGCTAAGGAGAGCATTCTGACAAGCTGCATCGCTGTCTGGTTTAGCGGGGGGGGAGGGCGCGGGAGGCTACTGCCCAGGACCGCAAGAAGTTGCAGAGGGTTGTAAATTTACTAGCCTACAAAGTACCCAGGACATCTTTAGGGAGCGGTGTCTCAGAAAGGCAGCGTCCATTATTAAGGACCCCCAGCACCCAGGGCATGCCCTTTTCTCACTGTTACCATCAGGTAGGATGCACAGAAGCCTGAAGGCACACACTCAGCGATTCAGGAGCAGCTTCTTCCTCTCTGTTATCCGATTCCTAAATGGACATTGAACCCGTGAACACTACCTCAATATTTTAATATATATTATTTCAGCTTTTTGCATGATTTTTTATCTATTCAATATACATTTACTGTAATTGATTTACTTATTTATTTATTTATTTTCTCTTCTTCTATATTATGTATTGCATTGAACTGCTGCTGCTAAGTTAACAAATTTCACGACACATGCCGGTGAAAATCAACCTGATTCTGATTCTGATTCCGATTCTGAATGAAACTGGAAATTTCGTTTTCCAGCAATTTTCTACCATGGCAACGTCAGAAGATAATTTGGGATCGCCTGTGAAAATTCTGCTTACCTACTGAACATTTCCAATAGCACAGGACTGTGATACTTGCTTGCCCATTCTATCCTATGGATGATCATTCAATTCTTTCTTTCTAATTGAAACTATTCTGACTGGCATAAGTCCAAATCCAGGAGCCATATAGTATAAGATAATCACTAATAGACCCAAAGGCTTTAGGACAGGGGTTCCCAACCTTTTTTATGCCATGGACCAATACCATTAAGCAAGAAGTCCATGGACCCCAGGTTGGACACCCCTGCTTTAGGAGGAAACCCTTCATTGTCGATATTGAGGATATTGAACTTGTTACTGAGGTTACATCGAGCCTTTAAAATGAAAGCTGTAAGACTTAGTAGCCTAAAATATTACTATGGAGGAAAAGCTGAATTCAACTAAACTAAGATTTTATAACTGATTTCATATGTTTACCTCTTAAAGGGTTGATTTATTAATTGTTTTAGAACAGATTTTATAATATAAAATTAATCAAAAACCCTTTAAATGTATCAGTAATATGTGTTGCACGCTGCCGCACTCTGCAAAATTAGGGGCAAAATCAGTTTGCGTAACACTACTACAGCACCAGCAACTGGGGTTCAATTCCCTTGCTGTCTATAAGGAGTTTGTCTGTTCTCCCCTTGACTGCGTGGATTTCCTCTGGGTGCTCCAGTTTCCTCCCACATTCAAAAGACATACAGATTAGCAGGTTAATTGGTCATATGAGTGTAATTGGACAGTGCAGGCTCCTTGGGTCAGAAGGTCCTGTTACTCTGCTGTATCACTAAATAAAAAGAATTAAAAATAAAAATCTGTAAAATGTAAATGCCAGTGATAGTAAACGTGATTCTGACTCTGATTGCTTAATAGCCCAAACAACTTTGTCAGCAAAAAGGTGCATATGGGCAATGGTTTTATCTGTAATGGTAAAGAAAAGACTATTCAACACCTTAAATAGACATGTGTAATTTAGATCATTGTTGCTGAATTCAGGATAATGGATGTGTAAATTATTCTGCACTGGTGATTTGAGAATACTGTATCCCCATAGTACTTCAAACTCCAAAATTAATCTATCATCCTGTCGATATTATAAACCATCACCTCAATGATGTGTGAATTTTTCATTGTTTCTTTGTACCATGTAACCTTTGTTGTAGCTGTGCATTCATGTATTCCACCATGATTACAATACACACATCATTAAATGTGATTAAGAAGAGTATTTCTGTTGCCAGACATGGATGAGAAAGGTCAAACCCTCTTATATAGAACTGAAGCCTCATTTCAGCTTGACGGAATTTCCTGTGCAAGGGCATACTAGGTATCACCTTGAGACAAGAATAATTAACGGTGACACCAGGGAAATTGGTGGTCTTATGCGTATAATAGGACTTGTTGCAACGAGAAAGTTACATCGAACAGGGTATTAAAGGGATTCATGAGGACAACACTTAATTTATTTCACTGAATCAGGACCACAGTTATTTTATTTCACTAGTAATCGCATAGTGTGATTTCAGTTCATAATGACAGTCTGAAAACTGAATTCTGTTTAAAATATTTATGCATCTTTTATAAATAGTTATAACTCCAAAAGTCCAACTGTTTCATTAACGCCTTTCAGAGAAAGTAATCTGACATTGATAACTCATCTGCCTGATGAACTAATAATGATGCACTTGCCAGCACTTCCCATCTCCTCAAAATGAATGAAAAAAATGATGATCAAATCCTTAAAAGGTGATGAAAAATAATGTTTCCTGCTTCTAGCATGTCCAATCCCTTAATAATCTTATATGTTTCAATCAGACCCCCTCTCATCCTTCTAAATTCCAGTGTATACAACCTCAGTCGCTCCAATCTTTCAACATTTTACAGTCCCGCCATCCCAGGAATTAACCTCGTGAACCTACACTGCACTCCCTCAATAGCTAGAATGTCCTTCCTAAAATTTGGAGACCAAAATTTGATGGTGATGATGATGGTGAAGACAATATGAGTGAGGTTGATGTTCTGGAGCATGCTGATATTAAGGGAGAGGAGGTGTTGGAGTTGTTAAAATACATTAGGACAGACAAGTCCCCAGGGCCTGATGGAGTATTCCCCAGGCTGCTCCACGAGGCGAGAGAAGAGATTGCTGAGCCTCTGGCTAGGATCTTTATGTCCTCGTTGTCCACGGGAATGGTACCGGAGGACTGGAGGGAGGCGAATGTTGCTCCCTTGTTCAAAAAAGGTAGTAGGGATAGTCTGGGTAATTATAGACCAGTGAGCCTTACGTCTGTGGTGGGAAAGCTGTTGGAAAAGATTCTTAGAGATAGGATCTATAGGCATTTAGGGAATCACGGTCTGATCAGGAACAGTCAGCATGGCTTTGTGAAGGGCAGATCGTGTCTAACAAGCCTGATAGAGTTCTTTGAGGAGGTGACCAGGCATATAGATGAGGGTAGTGCAGTGGATGTGATCTATATGGATTTTAGTAAGGCATTTGACAAGGTTCCACACGGTAGGCTTATTCAGAAAGTTAGAAGCATGGGATCCAGGGAAGTTTGGCCAGGTGGATTCAGAATTGGCTTGCCTGCAGAAGGCAGAGGGTGGTGGTGGAGGGAGTACATTCAGATTGGAGGATTGTGACTAGTGGTGTCCCACAAGGATCCGTTCTGGGACCTCTACTTTTCATGATTTTTATTAACGACCTGGATGTCGGGGTAGAAGGGTGGGTTGGCAAGTTTGCAGATGACACAAAGGTTGGTGGTGTTGTAGATAGTGTAGAGGATTGTCAAAGATTGCAGAGAGACATTGATAGGATGCAGGAGTGGGCTGAGAAGTGGCAGATGGAGTTCAACCCGGAGAAGTGTGAGGTTGTACACTTTGGAAGGACAAACTCCAAGGCAGAGTACAAAGTAAGTGGCAGGATACTTGGTAGTGTGGAGGAGCAGAGGGATTTCGGGGTACATGTCCACAGATCCCTGAAAGTTGCCCCACAGGTGGATAGGGTAGTTAAGAAAGCTTATGGGGTGTTAGCATTCATAAGTCGAGGGATAGAGTTTAAGAGTCGCGATGTAATGATGCAGCTCTATAAAACTCTGGTTAGGCCACACTTGGAGTATTGTGTCCAGTTCTGGTCACCTCACTATAGGAAGGATGTGGAAGCATTGGAAAGGGTACAGAGGAGATTTACCAGGATGCTGCCTGGTTTAGAAAGTATGCATTATGATCAGAGATTAAGGGAGCTAGGGCTTTACTCTTTGGAGAGAAGGAGGATGAGAGGAGACATGATAGAGGTGTACAAGATAATAAGAGGAATAGATAGAGTGGATAGCCATCACCTCTTCCCCAGGGCACCACTGCTCAATACAAGAGGACATGGCTTTAAGGTAAGGGGTGGGAAGTTCAAGGGGGATATTAGAGGAATGTTTTTTACTCAGAGAGTGGTTGGTGCGTGGAATGCACTGCCTGAGTCAGTGGTGGAGGTAGATACACTAGTGAAGTTTAAGAGACTACTAGACAGATATATGGAGGAATCTAAGGTGGGGGCTTATATGGGAGGCAGGGTTTGAGGGTCGGCACAACATTGTGGGCCGAAGGGCCTATACTGTGCTGTACTATTCTATAAAAACTGTACACAATTCTCCAGGTGTGGTCTCACCAGGGCCCTGTATAACGGCATGCTCCTTGATGGAGTAAAGTTCAGTTGGGCACTAGGCTTGAGAGACTTCCAGTTCTGTAGAACAGATTTTGCATGTTCCAAAGTCAAAGATGCTTTTATTGCTTCCTCAGGGCAAGTGTGGTAAACAGTTCTTCATTTATGTTTAGGTTTTTTGTCACGTGAACTGAGATACAGTGAAAAGCTGGTCTTGCGTACTGTTGATACAGATCAATCCATTACACATTGTATTGAGGTAGCACGAGGTAAGACAATAACAGAATGCAGAATAAAGTGTAACATCCACAGAAAAAGTGCATTGCAGATAGACAATAAAGTGAAAGGTCAAACCAAGGTAAATTGTGAGATTAAGAGTCCATCATATCATATTAGGGAAATATTCAATTGCCTTAAACAGTGGCGTAGAAGCTGTCCTTCAGCCCTGTAGTACAAACTTTTAGGCTTTTCCATTTCCTCCCAATAGAAAGGGAGGAAAAGAGAATGGCCAGGGTCGATGTGGACTTTGATTATGTTGGCTGCTTTACTGAGGCAACAAGAAGTGTAGACAAGTCCGTGGAGGGCAGGCTAGTTTTTGTGATGTACTGAGCTGTGTCCACAGTCTCTGCAGTTCCTTGCAGTCATGCATTCAGATAGGATGCCTTCTGCGGGACATCAATAAAATCTGGTAAGGGTGGACAGGCACATACCAAATCCTCCTGAGGAAGTAGTGGTCTCAGTGAACTTCCTTGACCATGGTATCTATATGGCTGGAACAGCACAGGCTATTGGCAATGGTCACTCCCAGAAACTTGGAGCTCTTAACCCTCCTGACCTCAGGAGTGTTGATGCAAACAGGAGCATGTGCCCCCCCTTCCTGAGGTCAGTGGCCAACTCTTTTGTTGTCCTGACATGATGGGAAAGATTGTTATAAAAATATCCTGTTAATAAACTCCCTATCTCCTTCCTGTACTGCATCATTTATTAACACACCATCATTTAAGTTGTGGCCGGCCCATTACAGCGGTTTAATCTGCAGACTTGTAGAATGGGGTTAGATGGTACTTACCGGTCAAGAAGTAGCGATATCTGAAGGCATTGGTCAGTCGTGGTATGTGTCACGTCTAGGGTTACATCATGTTATTGGTGAGGAGAAGTTCAAAGGGTCATTATCAGGAGCTTTAAGATCAGGTCAAATTGAAAGCGCGGTGATTATGATCAGGAGGGGAAGATGTTGGGGCTTGCGGAAGTGCAAGTCCACTCTCACCAGCTTTTATTGATGTCCCACAGAAGGCACCCTATCTGAATGCATGAGGCTGTTATAAATTCACACCTATCTAAATGCAAATCCTAGCGCTATTCTCCACAGCTGAAACCTACTTGAAGAGCTCCCTCTAAATCAAATCAAAGCAGTCTCATGTAGTCTTGGCTTGGGCTATATGAGTTTCACCAATGAGCCAGAGAAACTTACGCATGCCTTTGTATGTCACAATGCATGTCCTCCATACGTCATGAGCAAAGAGCATTCGAAAGGAACATGGCTGTCTTAGTAGGAAGCATTAAGTACCAACTGCAATATGATTTCTAAACAAATTCATCACATTGTTAATATAAGTTTTACAATAGCCATCTTACCTTTGGGTGTGATTGTGTGTGAAAATGTAGGTTACATGAATCATAAATGAAGTAAAATATATAATTTAGTATTTTACAGCAACAGCTAACTTCAAATGTATTTTGTGGCTGAGATATCCTGTTGTGATAGAAGGAGCAACATAAAGGCAAGTTCTCTTGAGTGGCCCAAACTACAATATAATCAGCACAAGGCAGCATATTGTTGAGAATTCAATGATCTGATCCCAAGGTTCAGCTGGCAGCTGATTGACAAATTCACCAGGAGACATGAGGGAGTGCAGACGATGGAATCCAGAGTGGCACCCAAAATCCCAGAGGAACTCAGCAGGTCAGGCAGCAGCAATGGAGGGAAATGGAGAGACGATGTTTTGTGTCCAGATTCTCAAATGGACCGAAAGGTAGAGGGTAAATAGCCATTATAAAAAGGCAGAAGTGGAGTAGCCAGTACAAAAAGTGGGAGTAAAAAAGGATCTTGCTGGCCTGTTGAGTTCCTCCAGTGTTGTGGCGGTTCACTACACATTGGTACTGGCTGGATTAGTGCAGTCTAATCAGGGAAATCTGGTTTGAAATCAGTATGAGAATTGACAGCACCAACTACCTCCTATGCATTGACCCAATACACGCAAACCACCTCTGTACTACCATGCTACACAATTTGCCAAATCCTGCAGGATTTGCTAAAATTGTACATTCAAATTTCATTCGGCAAACTGGAAACTAATTGGTACCTGTACTGAAAACACCAATGCTATGGAAGCCTAACTTTGCAGCCCTTTTCCCCACTGAAATATAAAGTGAGCCACACAATGCATTTCCACTGTACAGAACTAGAATTGAATGTGCACTCCACCATGATCACTCACTGGCTTTGAACCATTAACTAGTTAATATGCATAAAATAAAGAAGAAACAATATAGGTTTAACACAATGAGGACATTTATTTCTCTACTTGAAATAATAACATTACATTGTTTTCTCTCTGCACAGATACTCTACCCTAACTAATAAAAACTAAGCTCCTTCAATTTTTGACAGATGGCCCTAATTTTGTTGGCACCTACTTATCTAATATTGCCAAATTATAATTGCATACTTCAGTTCCAGTGGAAATTCAAAATAGGGGAAGTGCAGATTCCCTAAACTAGTCTCCTGTATTCCTCTTTCGATTTGTGTGAACTTCACTGTTTTTTGTGCCTGCAACTCACTATCATTTTGCAATATTCTGTGCAGTAAGCAATATTGATTCTCACTACTAATTTAGTTAAAGTTGATGAGAATTAATAAATATACCTTTTGCAGCATTTTTTTTATTCCATGCTTAATCCTGATGTACTGTGGGCAATGCAAGGTGGTGAATTTTCTCACAACATTCAGGGTACCTCTATAGGTGGTTTGGAATAATACGGATAGTGAGCATTGTATAGTGGAACACTGTATTCTGCTTTGGGTCACCACACTTTAGGAAAGAAGCGATTCAGCTGGAGAAGGTGCAGAGAAGGTTCACAAAAATGTTGCCTGGAGATTGGAGAGAATGGACAGGATGGAACTGTTTTCAGGGGAGCAAGGGAGGCTGAGAGGTGGCATGATGGAAATATATAAAATTATGAGAGACATAAATAGGATAAATAATCACAGCCCATTTGCCATAGTAGGGTTGCCTAAAACAAAAGGATACACAGTACTATGCAAAAGTCTTAGGCACATATATATATACATAGATAGATAGGGTGCCTAAAATCTTTGCACAGTACCGCATTTGTCAATGCGGAGTGGCGAGCAAGTTCATAAATCTGACAGGAGCAAAGATGCTGGGAGTGGCGAGGTGGAGCACCGCGGGAGGGGTGGGGGACAGGTGGCAGAGAAGGACACTCGGTGGCGGGGGGTGGTGTAGATGCAGACACACACAGACCTGAGACACCAAGCAAGTCCATTTGATTCCAAACAATTGGTTTATTGGTCATTACAGAATGTCTCTCTGGTGCTTCTTGCTCATTGTCCTTTCCATTCCTCTCTTCCCAACCAAGATTCCCCTCTTCCTGCCCCCTTCCTACTTTCAGTCCATAATAGAGACTCATATCAAAATCAGAATTATCATCACTCACATGTATCATGAAATTTGTTTTTTTTTTTGCAGCAGTACAGTGCAATATAAAAGATTACTACATTACTGTGCAAAAACCTTAGGTGCCTAGCTATGTGCCTAAGCTTTTGCATGGCACTGTAGGTAAAAGGTGAAGAGGCAAAGACTTAAAAGGGATATGATAGGTAAATCAGATTGGTATTTAAAATGAGCTGTAAGATTGTATCTTTGTATTATCTCTTAAAACATTGTATCATTTCTTAATGCATGTATGCATTTCTAAATGACAATAAAAGAGGACTGAGTGTTCTCATAATCTAAAAAAAAAGAGATGGTGAGATTAGGAACTGTAACAATATTAAAAAGGCATCTTGACACAGTTTAATGAGCAAGGAATGGAGAGATATGGAATTCATGCAAACAAGTGTATTTAGTACAGAAAGACAGGATGATGGTGTCAATGCAGTAGGTGAAATGTAGATGGATGGCTTGCTCAGCTCCAGGTAAATACTGTTGTTTACATTTAAAAGCGAGAGAAGGGATAGGCTTCAGTGTTCATAAACTTCTTTCAATAACGTTTACAGTGCTGCTAGAAAGTTTGTGAATCTTGTACAGTTGTCTCTATTTCTGCATAAATATGACCTAAAGTGTGATCAGATTTTCATGTAAATCCTAAATCTGGATAAAGAGAACCCAATTAAATAAATAACACAAAAACATTATACTTGTTCATTTATTTATTAAGAAAACGATTCAATATTACATGTATTTGTTGGAAAAAGTATGTGTACCTCTGGAATAATGCGTTCTACGAAAGCTATTTGGAGTCAGGCGTTCCAATCGATGAGATGAGATTGGAGGTGTGAGTTGTAGAGGTGCACTGTCCTATAAAAAAGATACACAAAGTCAGGTTACTGACAGGCCGTGCTCTTCTCAAGAAAGATCTGTTTACATGCACCATGCCTCAATCAAAACAACTTTCAAGGACCTTAGAAGAAGAATTATAGACATGCAAAAGGCTACAAAAGCATTTCTAAAGACATGAGTGTACATCAGTACACAGTAAGAGAAATTGTCCACATATGGAGGAAACTCAATATTGTTACTACTCTCCCTAGGAGTGGACATCCTGCAAAGATCACACCAAGAGCACAATGTGCAATGCTGAAGGAGATGTAAAAGGACCCAAGGGTAACAGCAAAAGACCTGCAGAAGTCTCTAGAACTTGATAAATTCTCTGTGCATGTGTCCACTATAAGAAAAACACTGAACAAGAATGGTGTTGATGGAAAGACACCACGGAGGAAACATTTTACAGAAGAGTATCAGGGTAGCAGTCTGTCACCTAGAGCGTTATAGAAGTTGGATAATGCAACAAGATAAAGATTCAAAAGACAAGCAAATCAACAACAGAACATTTCAAAGAAAGGAAAATTCATGTTTTGGAATGGCAAAGTCAAAGTCTTGACCTTAATCCTATAGAAATGTTGTGGAAGGACCTGAGGCAAGCCGTTCGTGCAAGGAACCCCACCAATATCCTAAGTAGAAACAGTATTGCAAGGAGCAATGGCCTAAAATTCCTCCAAGTCGATGTATAGGACTGGTCGACAGTTAACTGAAACATTTGATTGAAGTTATTGCTGTACAAGAAGGGTCACAGCAGTTACTGAAAGCGAAGGTTCACATACTTTGTCCAATAAATACATGTAATATTGGATCACTTTTCTCAGTAAATCAATGCACAAGTATAATTTTTTTTGTTATTTATTTAATTGGGTTCTCTTTATCTAGTTTTAGAACCAACATGAAGATATGATCACATTTTAGGTCATACTTATGCAGAAATAGAGACAATTCTACAGGATTCACAAACTTTCTAGCAGCACTGTAAGTTCACAGCAGTTGAAAAAATGAGCTTTTGTGGGCTTTCCTTGGAATTATTTTTTCTCCTCAACAGAAGTATCTAAACACACATACAGTACTGGAGAATTATTTATTACTCAACATTCCTGGCTACTGGATTTGGAAACGAGATGGTGCAGCCAAATTCCAGAGCTGAGCTAAGAGTGATTAATTGTTTGTCTCCAAGTGTCCATCAAGGAGCATTAGTAAGGTTCATATCAAAGGGATCAGTGATTAAATTTGTGCTCAATACAACAGAAGCCAGCTACAGTTGTTGAAGCAACAGGCACAAAATGCTGAAGGAACACAACAGGTTAGGCAGCATCTATAGAAAAGAGTAAACAGTCGATGTTTCGGGCCGAGACCCAGGAGTAAAAAGATGAGAAGTAAATACAAGAAGATGGGGGGGAGGGGAGGAAGAAGTACAAGGTGGCAGGTGATAGGTGAAACCGGGAGAGGGGGAAGGGTGAAATAAAGAGCTGGGAAGTTGATTGGTGAAAGATCAAGAGCTAGAGAAGGGGGGATTTGATAGGAGAGCACAGAAGTCCATGGAAGAAAGGGAAGGAGGGAGCAGCCCCAGAGGGGGGTGACGGGCAGGTAAGGAGATAAGCTGAGTGAGGGAAATGTGAATGGGGAATGGTGAAGGGGGTGGGGGCATTGCTGGAAGTTTGAGAAATTGATGTTCATACCATCAGGTTGGAGGCTACCCAAATGGAATATAAGATGGTGCTCCTTCAACCTGAGTGTGGCTCATCACAGCAGAAGAGGAGGCCATGGACTGACATGTCGGAATGGGAATGAGGAGTGGAATTAAAATGGGTGGTCACTGGAAGATCCCACTTTTTCTAGCGGACGGAGCATAGGTACTCAGCAAAGTGGTCTCCCAATTTACATCGAGTCTCATCAATATACAGGAGGCCACACCGGGAACACTGCAACAGTATATGACCCCAATAGACTCACAGGTGAAGTGTCACCTCACCTGCAAGGACTGTTTGGGGCACTGAATGGTAGTGAGGGAGGAGGTGTAGGGGCAGGTGTAGACTTGTTCTGCTTGCAAGGATGAGTGCTAGGAGTGAGATCAGTGGGGAGGGACAAATGACAATGGAGTCGCATAAGGAGCGATCGCTGTGGAAAGCAGAAAGTTGGGGGGGGGAAGATGTGCTTGGGAGTGGTATTCCATGGAGATGGTGGAAGTTACAGAGAATTATGTGCTGGTTGAAGAGGCTGGTGGGGTGATAGGTGAGGACAAGAAGAACCCTATCCCTGGTAGGGTGGCAGAGGATGGGGTGAGGGCAGACATGCATGAAATGAGGACAGCAGTTGATAGTGGAGGAAGGGAGGCCCCTTTCTTTGAAGAAGAAGGGCATCTCCATAGTTCTGGAATGAAAAGCCTCATCCTGAGAGCAGATGCAGCGGAGACAGAGGAATTGAGAGAAGGGTTTGGCATTTTTACAAGTAACAGGGTGGGAAGAGTATAGTCCAGATAGGTGTGAGAATCAGTGGGTTTATAAAAGGTATCATTAGATAAATTGTCTCCAGAGATAGAGACAGAGAGATCGAGAAAGGGGAGAGAGGTGTCGAAAATGGACCAGGTAAATTTGAGGGCAGAGTGGAAGCTAGAGGCAAAGTTGATGAAGTCGACTAGCTCTGCACGGGTGCAGGAAGCAGCACCAATGCAGTCATTGATGTAACGGATAAAAGGTTAGGGAGTGTTACCAGTGTAGGCTTGGAACATAGACTGTTCCACGTAACTGACGAAAAGGCAGTCACAGCTGGGACCCATGTAAGTGCCCATGGCTACACCTTTTGTTTGAAGTAAATAGGAGTAGCCAAAGGAAAAATTATTGAGAGTCAAGACCAGTTCCACCAGTTGGAGCAGAGTTGTGGTGGAGGAGAAATTGGTTCGATCTGGTGTCCAGAAAGAAGCAGGGAGTTGTGAGACCTTCCAGATGGAGGATAGAGGTGTATAGGGACTGGACATCATAGTGAAAATAAGATGATCGGGGCCAGGGAACCTGAAATCATTGAAAAGATCAAGAGCATGTGAAGTGTCACAGATGTAGGTAGTAAGAGATTGAACCGGGGGGATAAAACAGAGTCAAGGTATGCAGATATAAGCTCGGTGGGGTAGGGACAAATAGAAACAATGGGTCTACCTGGACAGGCAGGTTTATGGATCTTGGGTAGGAGGTAGAAATGGGAGGTGTGAGGTGAAGGAACCATGATATTGGTGGTAATGGTTGCAAGAACCTCAGAGTTAATGTCAGTGATGGTATGGGAGACAATGACCTGGTGTTCCTTAGTGGGGTCCTGTTCAAGGGGTAAGTAAGAGGGGGTGTCTGACAGTTGTTGCCTGGTCTAGCTAGGTAAAGGTCAGTCCACCAGACTACTACAGCACCCCCCTTAACTCTGGGTTTGATGGTGAGGTTAGGATTAGCGCAGAGAGAGTGGAGAGCAGTGCGTTAAGAAGAAGTGAGGATGGAATTGGAGAGAAGATTGGTGAAGTTGAGACGGTTTATATCTTATCGGTAATTAACAATTAAAAGATCCAGAGCAGGCAGAAGACCAAAGCGGGGTACCCAGGAAGAGGAGGAGGGCTGAAGATGGCAGAAGAGGTCATCACTGTGGGGTGGAGAGTCCTTGCCAAAGAAGTAGGCACAGAGCCAGAGGCAGCAGAAGAAGAGCTCACCATCATGGCGGGCATGGAACTCACTGAGGTGTGGGAGCAATGGGACAAAGGTGAGGCCCTTATGGAGGATAGAATGTTTTGCCTCAGAGAGGGGAAGGACAGAGGGAATTGTGAAGACCCGGTATGGCTGAGGGCTGGGATCAGAGGGAGGAAGAGGGTTAGTAGTGTTTGAGGAGAGGGGAAGGTTGGGGTGTTCAGGGAAGGTGGAGTGAGAGGAAGATGGAGACTCAGAGGACCCAAGAGCTGGCGGTGGGATACACAGGACTGCAGAGTGGTGGTGGGGGAAGGGGAGACTGCGGTTCCAGAGGCAGCGCGTAAAATCCAGACCTGAAGGTGCTGCCGGTCAAGGTCCAGGCTGGAGTTGGCATTGGAGGTTGTGCAATCGGCACTTTGAAGGTGCCTGAAGTTGTTGGAATGAGCATAATTGAAGGCAAAATCATTTTCATTTACTTTATAGTGAGATTCTCTTCATTAAATATTTGTAGGTGGGGTATTCGTTGCAGTGTTTAATTTCAATTTAAACACCTCAGATAATGAAGAAGTTTGTGCTAGATGCCATATAACATTCACACTATACAACTGCTTGACAATTACCATCTCCAATACTCTAACCACATCCCCTAGGTGTTCAATGCCACAACAACAACAAAATTACTCAGCATCGATAACTTGGCTGTTACCCATTGACTAGAACCTATGTTATGGTCACAACAATGTTATGACAGCCAAGGCAGAGTAAAGGCTGGGCATTCTGTACTTGTAAATATTCACAAACTTCCCATCAGCTTGAAGGTGCAAGTCAGCAGTATAAGGGTCTACTGTCCATTTACCAGCACAAGTACAGCTCTAACAACACTGATGAAACTCAGCATTATCAAGGACAAAATACCCCATTGGAATGACTTCCCCATCTATCAGTTTAAAATTATTGGCACACAACAGTGAGAGAGCATAACAGCCGGCAGGTTGCAATTCAGAACTAGAGAGGCATAAATATGATAGGTGACCCATATCTTTTCCCCAGATTCGAAATGTCTAATACGAGAGGGCATGCATTTGAGGAGGAAGGGGGAAAGTTCAAAGGAGATGCGTGGAGCAAGTTTTTTTACACAGAGTGGTGGGTGCCTGGAATGGGGTGCCAAGTTTGGTGGTGGATAAGAAGTTCTTAGATTGGTACATGAATACACAGAGAATGGAGAGATATGGACCGTGTACAGGCAGATGGGATTAATGTAATTAGGAATTATTAGTTGAATTGGTCTGGTGAAACATTGTAGCCTGACGAGCTTGTTCTGTGTTCCATATAACTATCTACTTTGGTAGCCAATCACATGGATCCCACCTACTTTGTTGCTAGAATAAACAAGAAGTGTTTGGGGGTGCCTGTTGTGGGGGAAGAAGGGGACGAGAGTAATTGTATAGTGAGCTGGCATGGAGAGTCATTTCCTGGAGAAGTAATGTGCATAGCTGTGGTGATAAGAATGGCTCCTATCTGAGACTATTTTGCTCCACCGGTACCGCCAGCTATACGTATATACTGTGTAGTCTTGCAGGCTGGTTCTTACCTTGTTAGCAGTGAAGGTAAAGCCCCTGCTGCCCCACTGCATGGCATGTTTCAAGGCTCACAAAATCTCTGGGCAGCCTTGGTTGAACTATTTCTCCACTTCAGTTGTTGCACAGGGAGCTCCAGCCTCCGTCAAAATGTCATGTTTTCATGTCTCCTTAACTAGTGGAGCTGAAATTGAGTTATGTATGTTGCCATCATGCTCACCCAAGATAATTCACCAAGACATCTGGAAATAATATGTCAGCACTGTGGCTTGATTCAAAAGGGCATGAATGTACTGCAGAAACACTGTGCCCTCTGAAACAATGGAAATTATCCCTTCCTGAGCATAAATTTTACTGGCTTTGCTGATATAGTTTCAGGGGTACAGGGGTACAGGAGTACAATTAAATTCTTTATTAACTTGTTTTTTGTAATTTATAGTAATTATATCGTTGTGGTACTGCTGCAACAGACAACAAATTTCATAACATATAAGCTAGTAATAATAAACCTGATTCTAGTTATGTAACTTTTTATTGTGATCGCTACCGGGATCATAACATCACTATTTTTTTTGGCTCTCTTTTTGCTCTACTTATTTAGTTTAATCTATATATACATACATTTCTTATTGTAATTTAAAAACCACAAATTTCACAGCATAAGTTAGTTCATAACATATATTAAACCTGATTCTGATGACATTGATTGTTCTTAAAACAAACAATGTAAAAGTTGCAGTTGAAATATCAATGAAGAAAAGAGACATATTTATTTGGTGCCTTCTAAATCTTCAGCAGACCCAAAAAGCCATTCAAGCATTTTTGAAGAATATTGCCTGTAGTTCTTCTTAAGCATTCCTTTGACAGTAAGGATATGTTACATCTACTCCAGAGTGGGAGGTTGTGATGTGTCTGATGAGACTAACGCAGGGACTGGAGACTCCTCCTCAGATGGGCAGAAGAGTAACTTGTGAACTAGTGAACTCATCGTTTGTTGCAGATTAAGGACAACAGCCAATTTGAATACATTATTCATAATTGAAAAGAATTGGGTGCTAAACAGATTAGCAGTTAGCACGACGCTATTACTGTTTGGGGTGTCGGAGTTTGGAGTTTAATCCCAGCATCCCCTGTAAGGAGTTTGTACTCCAGGATTTTCTCCAGGTGCTCTAGTTTCCTCCCACAGTCCAAAGACATACCAGTTAGTAGATTAATTGGTCATTGTAAATTGCCCCATGATTAGGTTAAGGTTAAATCGGGGGTTGCTGGGCAGTGCAGCTCAAAGAGCCGGAAGGGCCTATTCTGTACTGCATATCTATCAATAAATAAACTAAATAACATAAACGCGGGAGTTCCAATTTTAATTTATAAACCATGTTTTTAATACACTGTGAGATGGGTATTGAATTATTCTCAGAGGAATTACTCTCTTTGCAACAATAGTCATGAGGAAAATGGCACATTAATTCTGAAATTCACATTTCAACCACCAGCAAAATATATTAATTAAAAATGTTTAAATTAAGTTAACCATAAAATATATAATTTATCACAACATTTAAAATCCAACTTATTTTTCATTAAGATCTATCATGACAAGGTACTTATTTTTATGAAAGGTATGCAATTATAGATGCTTTCTGGTACATCAGCAAAATGGTCCTGCGATTGCCAAATGTTGCTACTTCCATCTATTTCATCTCTTATTGTGACTTTCAGATAAATGTGCTTTAATAATTTATAGATTACATTTAATTTCTGCCCTATAGTGTGCTGATATATTCTCAAAGACACCTATTCATAAGTTCTATTTAATATTTTAATAGCATTTTATGAATTCTAAAAGATTTCTGTGCAGCAGTGCTTAATAGATGGGAACCACTATAACCTTTAATAAATACACTTACTTGGAGTATCTGATTGAATTCTATATGCATGGTGACCAGAATTGGATTCACTGAGACCAGAATATGGTAAAGAATTCTTGCTTTGGATGAGTTGTCCAAAAGATAAGTCTAGTATTTAATCCCCATCGCTGGTTACCCTTTGGAAGGTGGTCATGAGTGACCTTTTTGAATCCTTCTTGAAACGTTCATGTGGAGGGACTTCCAAGATCTTTGACAGAGGAGAGCTCAAGAAAGCTAACTCAATGAGGCAACAAATAGATTGATATATGATTTGGAGGGGAATCTGGACCTGATGTGCCCCATGTACCAATTTCCTCAACCTTCCAGGCTTGGGGGGGGCTCTTCTCTAGAATGCTTGGCAATTTGCTCCTTTGCTTCTAGGGCAAACTCATACCCATGTTGGGTTTGTTATAGAGGGACGAGATAAATAAGCCAGTTCAATAGTTTCATTTAATATCAGTGAAATATATACAATATACAACCTAAAATTCTTGTTCTTCGCAGATATCCATAAGAACAGAGGAGTGCCCCAAAGAATGAGTGACAGTAAAAATGTTAGAACCCCAAAGCCCCAGCAGCAGCAGCATAGCAATAACTCTCCCCTCCCCTACTTACTTCAGCAAAAAAAAAGCATCTGTACCCTCCCCCCACCAAGCAAGCAATGGCGAAGTCCCCAAGTAAGACAATGACCTGTGGTAAAGAAAAACTAACCATTCACCCCGACAATCTGACATACCACAGACTCACTCTCTCTCTCTCCCCCAAATAAAGGGACAGAGAAGTGTCACCCTTTCACTGCGAGAGGGGAAGCATAATGAAACAACTCATAGATTTGCAGTGACAAAGTCTGCCAAGTCGCTTTTTGTTCCGCCAAGTTCTCTGACTCGAGAATCGGCAACAAACTCTCTCCCAGCAATGACAGAGAGAGAGAGAGAGAGAGCATGCAATTCACCGAGTACAGAGCCACTGGCAGCTGATCAGTTCTTCCCGATGTTCCGTTTTCTCCCGTGACACTTTAGTTGGCGGTAGTGGCATAGCGTTAGCTCATCCATAGGGCCACAGAGCCTCGGAACCCATAGATATAGGAGCAGAAGTAGGCCATTTGGCCCATCGACTCTGCTCAACCATTCAATCATGTGCTGATCTAATTCTTCCAGTCATCCCCACTCCCCTGCCTTCTCCCTATATCCTTTGATGCCCTGGCTGATCAAGAACCTATCTATCTCTGTCTTAAATACAGTACACTCAATGACTTGGCCTCCACAGCCACTCGTGGCAACAAATACCACAGATTTACCACCCTCTGACTAAAGTAATTTCTCTGCATCTCTGTTCTAAATGGATGTCCTTCAATCTTGAAGTCATGCCCTCTTGTCCTAGACTCCCCAACCATGGGAAATAACTCTGCCATGTCTAATTTGTTCAAGGCTGTTAACATTCAGAATGTTTCTAAGAGATACCCCCTCATTCTCCTGAACTCAAGGAAATACAGCACAAGAGCTGCCAGATGTTCCTCATACAGTAATCCTTTCATTCCTGGAATCATTCTTGTGAAAATGTGAACTTCAAGCTCCGAAGGTGCGCTCATCTTCTAGGCCACACCCTTGGGATATCCCACCACCGCAAAGCACCAAAGTCTGAGTGTAGCTCGAGCTCACGATCTCCAATTGAACCCTATCCACCGTGAAAAGGAAAAAGAGAGACATTAAAGGTACGAGTGAAGCTGTTTCCACAGATAAACATGAAGGAGTCACTGTTCAGGACCATTGTAGCTCCATCCCTCCCCAGTTGATAACATATTAAACAGGAGGACTGCTTCCTTCGGGATATGGACAGGCTTCTTGACTGTTGTGGAAGCTGCACCCACTCAAACAAGTACAGCACATTCCATTCTGTTGCAATCTTGAGGAGAGTGGGTAGTAGAGAAATTCTGATGAGTCAGAAGGCAAATCTTGCTCTACAGAGCAGCCAAACAGTGAACTCCACCAGTAAGTTACATTTTCTGGCTGATCTACTTCACTGTCTAGTATACTGATGAAAGATTTGGTAATCAAGTTGTCATTAGATATGAGGCAGTTATATTTTCTCGGTTGTTGTCTGACCATTGGGTATATGAGCTAATTGCCACACCAATCCAAATCAGATGATGTCCAATCTTGCTACACATGGGACCAGATGACTTCATTATTTCAGAATTATTGCAAAATATTCCATCCATCACATTCATCCATGAAAAATGGAATGTTATGGGTGAAGAAGATGAAGTGTTTCTGGACATTGCCCTAAAAGACATCTGCAGCAGTATCCTAGAACTGAGCATATCTATGTATCTCCAATAGTTCAGTGAGGTCCTGTTCCACTGATATCATCTTTTTGGTGAGAAGTTTATACTACAGTTCAAAGTTTAAAGTCAATTTATTATCAATGTATATATATGTCACCATATACAACACAGATTCATTTTCTTGTGGGCATAGTCAATAGAATAATAATCATAATAGAATCAATGAAAGACCACATCAACTTGGGCAGTCAATCAGTGTGCAAAAGACAACAAACTTCAAAATAAAAATGAAAGAAACAATAATAATAATAAATAAATAAACAGTAGATATTGAGAACATGAGATGATGAGTCATTGAAGCTGAGTCCATAGGATATGGGAACAGTTGAATGATGGAGTAAGTGAAGTTGAATGAAGTTATCTCCTTTGGTTCAAGAGCCAGACGGTTGAAGGGTAATAACTGTTCCTGAACCTGGTGGTGTGAGTCCTGAGGTACCTTCTTCCTGATGGCAGCAGCGAGAAGTGAGAAGAGGGCCTGTACTGAGTGGTGGAGGTCCCTGATAACAACGCTATGACATTCCCTGCTACAACGCTTCATGTAAATGCGCCCGATGGTGGGTGGGGGGGAGATGCTTCACCCATGATGGATTGGGCCATATCCTCTACTTCTTGTAGGACTTTACATTCAAGGGCACTGGTGTTTCCATACCAGGCTGCAATGCACCCAGTCAATACACTCTCCACTACACATATATAGAAGTTTGTCAAAGTTTCAAATGTCATGTAGAATCTTTGCAAACTCCCAAGGAAGTAGAGGGACTGCTGTGCTGTTTTCATAATTGCACTTATGTTCTGGGCCCAGGGCAGGTCCTTTGAAATAACACCAAGGAATTAAAGTTGCTGACCTTCTCCACCTCTGATCCTCCGATGAGGACTGGCTTACAGACCTCTGGTTTCCTTCTCCTGAAGTCCATATTCAGCTCCTTGGTTTTGCTGATGTTGAGTAAGAGGTGATTGTTATGGCTCCACTCGGCCAGATTTTCAATCTATCTGCTGATTCATCACCACCTTTGATTCGGCCTATGACGGTGAACTTGAATATGACATTGGACCTATGTTTAACCACACAGTCATAAGTATAAAGCGAGTAGAGCAGGGGGATAAGCACGCAGACTCGTTGTGCACCTGAGGTGATGGAGGTGTTGTTGCCAATTAAAACTGACTAGAATCTGCATGTGAAGAAGTCGAGGATCCAATTGCACAAGGAGGTATTAAGGTCAAAGTCTTGAAGCTTATCAATTAGCTCTGAGGAGATGATGGTATTGAATGCTGGGCTGTAATCGATAAAGAGCATCCTGATGTGTGCATCTTTGCTGTCCAGATGTTCCAGTGTTGAGTGAAGAGCTAATGAGGTGGCATCTGCTGTGGACCTGTTGCTCCAGTAGGAAATTGGAGTAGATCCAAGTTGCTTCTCAGGCAGGGGTTGATGTTTTTCATCACCAACCTCTCAAAACACCTCATTGCTATGAATCTAACTTCTGCTGGAAGACTCACTGAGGCAGGAAACCATGTTTTTCTTTGGCACTGGTACAGGTGAAGCACGCCGAAGTGAGAGGTGAAAGATCTCAGTGAACACTCCAGCCAGTTGATCAGCACAGGCCTTTAGTACATGGCCAGGTACCTCGTCTGAGCCGAGTGCTTTCTATGGGTTTACCATCCTGAAGGGTACTCGCACATTGGCCTCAGAGATATAAATCACAGGATCATTGGCCATGTCAAATTTGGCTGCCTGCAGAAAAATTGAAAGTAATACTCCTATTCTCATGTTTCTCACAGCATAGGAGCCCATTTGGCCCACTGAGTCTATGCCAGCTCTTTGAACAAATCAATCAACTCCATCTCTCAGTTATTTTCCTGTCACTTATTCTGCTCACATGCACATGAACTCCACCCTGATTCTCCTGCTAGCTACGGTAATGGGGGAAATAGGCTTATAGCAGCCAACTAATCAGTGCATTGTTGAAAAGTGAAGGGAAATACATGTGGTGTGAGGGAGAATCTATAACCTCTGCACAGTCAGCAAGAGATGTCAGGATTGAATCTGGATCACTAGAGCAGGAAGACAGCAACTGTATCTGCTGGGTCACTGCCACGACTCTAATTGTCCCTCTCAAATGATGACATTTTGAAGTTGTTAACACATAAATAAACCCTTCGACCTACCACATTTATGCTGACTGTCAGGCCTATCTATACTAATCCCACTGGTCTGCAATAATTCATTATTGTCTTAAATGTTGCTAATGTTCCTTCTTCCACCACCTTGTCTGGTAGCTTGTTCAAAATACCAACTACTATGTGAAAAGTTACCCTTCAAGTTCCTTACATCTCTTCTCTCTCACCTTAAACCTTTGTTTTAGACTGTAACATCTACCCCATCAAAGCCTCCTCTAAAGCCAAATAATTTTAAAAATTCAGATATTGAATTCTAAATTCACTATTTGATTCTAATCTGTAGATGTGTGAAATGTTAGGGAGGTAGGCATACAATATTATTGCAATTATAATTTTTATTCTAAAGTGTCTAGGACCAGAAATGTTAACTATCCCATCTCCAGTTTTCATAGAGAATTTTAAAGCCACTCAGTAGTCCTCAATCAAGTCTTCTGGATGTGGGATAAAGCATATTAAGTCTGATTTTCTAAGCATGCAACTTTAAATGAAAGGGCAAAGATATTTATCAAAAGGTCACCCACATGAAGCGTTATTTGCTGTGGCCTAAGTGATGTTAACATAATGTCAAAATAATTGCAAATAAAAATTCTCTGCCTTGCTAATATTACATTAGTCATAAAAAATGGAAGGTTTTCCTGAAATATATCTATGGAATAATAAAAATAGCCCCTAGTTCATTCTGGGGTATTTACTCTCTCTGTGGATAAGAGAAGCAGGTATTGGTTATGCTAAGTGAATAACCAATAAAGCTAGATTACTTCTGTCATCAAAAATGAAAATTTATCAAGTCAAGTCCAAAACATCAGGGATAATTTTAGTTGGTCTCTCTCTGCAAATGTCTGAGCAAGAACACTCTTCAACGTGTACAGATGTAGCAAGGTCTTTTACTGTCAAAGTTTATTACTCTTTCCTTCAGGTAGTATTGTCAATCATTACAACTCCAATGGTCCATTCGAGGAGAAAAGACCATGTATTTGATCAGGTACTGGAAAATAATGATGCGGCTATATAAAGAAGGCAAGGTAGTGGTTACACTTCATTAGGAGTTTGAGGAGATTTGGTTTGTCAACTAAAATACTCAGAAACTTCTACAAATGTATCATGGAGAGCATTCTAACTGGCTGCATCATTGTCTGGTATGGTGGGGGGGTGCTGGACAGGATCAAAATAAGTTACAAAAACTCGTAAAATGAGTCAGCTCTATGGGTACCAGCCTCCGTAGTTTCCAAGATATCTTGAAGGAGCAGTACCTAAGCTTGCGGCATCCATCATTGAGGATCCCCACCACCCAGGACATGCCCTCTCATATTGTTACCGGCAGGAAGGAGGTACAGAAGCCTGAGGGTTCACACTCAGCGATTCAGGAACAGCTGCTTCCCTTCTTCCCCTCTGCCATCCGATTTCCAAATGGACATTAAACTCATGAACACTACCTCACTACTTCTTTTATTTATTTTATTTTGCAATAATTATTTTAATTTAACCGTTTAATAGATATATGTGTGTGTGTGTGTGTGTGTGTGTGTGTGTGTGTGTGTGTGTGTGTGTGTGTGTGTGTGTGTGTGTTGGCACGTGGCCAAGTGGTTAAGGCATTCGTCTAGTGATCTGAAGGTAGCTAGTTTGAGCCTTGGATGAGGCAGCATGTTGTGTCCTTGATCAAGGCACTTAACCACACATTGCTCTGCGACGACACTGGTGCCAAGTTGTATGGGTCCTAATGCCCTTCCCTCGGACAACATCGGTGGCATGGAGAGGGGAGACTTGCAGCATGGGCCAACTGCTGGTCTTCCATATAACCTTGCCCAGGCCTGCGCCCTGGAAACCTTCCAAGGCGCAAATCCATGGTCTCATGAGACTAACGGATGCCTACATATATATATATATATACATACACATACACTTAATGTAGCTCAGTTTTTTTCCCTATATTTATTTATCATGTAATTCATTGTACTGCTGCCATAAAGTTAACATATTTTACGAGATATGCTGGTGATATTAGATCCGATATTAAATGTTAAATCACTTGCACTTTCCCAGATCCAAATAGTTAACTTTGTTTAGCCACATGGAAGGATATTTACCACATCACATAACATTCTAAACCTGTCTGGATCATACAGAACTGACTTAAGTCTTTACTAATACATCCCAATGTATTTGTACATTTTTATATGATCTACAGTTTCATGCATGGTCCTTTGCTAGCTCATCCATATCATAAACAAAGTGAATTAGCATCATCGCAGAGTCCTACAAGTTTCTACAAATGGCTGTGCTCCATGCAGAGTGCGCCCCATTAAAGATTTTTAGCATTATGAAGAGGTTCCCAAAGTCCAAAATTAGAGATCAGAGGGTTATTATACTGTTGAAATAAGTGAAGATTGAACTCATGCATAAACACACTAACTTACCGTGAAATGAGGTGAGCACATCAATGGTTTATTATTGTCACATGTACTAAGATACAGTAAAATACTTGTCTTGCATACTGTTCATACGGATCAAATCATTACACAGGGCATTGAGCTAGAATAAGATAAAACAATAACAATGCAAAACAAAGTGCAACAGCTACCAAAAAAAAGGTGCAATGCAGGTAAATGATAACGTGTAAGATCATGGCAAGGTAAATTGTGGGACCAAGAGTCCATTTTGTGGTACAAGAGGTCCATTCAAGACTCAGATAACAGTGGAATAGAAGCTGTTTTTCAGCCTAGTGGTTTATGCTTTAAAGCTTTTGTGTCTTTGGCATGATGGCAGAGAGCAGAGAGAATATCCAGGATGGGTGAGGTCTTTAATTTTGCTGGCTGCTTTACTGAAGCAGTGAGAAATATATAGAGAGTCCATGGAGGGTAGGCTGGTTCCTGTGATGTGTTGAACTATGTCCACAACTCTTTGCAGTTTCCTGCGGTCACTTGCAGAGCAGTTGCCATACCAAGCTGCCATGCATCCAGATGATGCATTGATAAAAATTGGTAAGAGTCAATGAGGGAGTGCTGATTTTATTTAGCCTCCCGAGGAAGTAGTGTCATTGGTGAGCTTTAATGACCGTGAAATCACCAGGGTTGGACGAAGACAGGCAACTGATGATGTTCACAACAGGAGCCTCAAGCTCTCCACTATCACAACCTCAACACCTTTGATATAGACAGGAGATTGAGCACTGCCTTCTTTCTGAAGTGAATAACCAGCTCTTGTTTTGTTGATATTCAGGGAAAGGTTGCTGTCATGATTCCTGAAGCACCTTCAATAACTCCAAAAGACTGAGGTTTGGTAAAATACTGAAAGGCTTTTATTCGCTGTACAATACGACCTCCACGGTGAGTGTCTGCCCCTGGACTGAGGGGGAGGGGCAAGGCAAACACCTTTATACTGGACTCTGTGGGAGGAGCCATAGGGGCAGTCAGCAGAGGGGCGTGTCCAGACAGTTAACCCAGTTAAAACATATATGGTTTACCACATTCACCCCTCCTTTTTTAAAAAAGAGTCCCGCGGGGTGAAGTGACTGACAATATTTACAACGAGTATATTTACAGGTTAAGTCTATCAGGCGGTCGAGTCCGTCGCTGTGATCTACGTAGCACCAGTGGTGATTGCATCGGCGACGGCGATTGTGCTGGCTCCGGCCTGACTTGAGGTGCCAGCACGTTAGGCGTTGTTAATCCCTCGTGCGTGTGCGTCGCGCCCGGTATGGGAGTGTCGTGTGGTGTCTGTGTAGGGATTGGAGTGCACGGTGTCTTGTGGGTACATACATCGGTGGGTATGGGGTCAATAGTCACCACGGAGTGTTTAGGGTAGGGGCCCGGTGCTCCTGCGGGCGCCAGGTCGCGGATGGAGACCGTGTCCTCCCGCCCATCAGGTAAAACCACGTAGGCATACTGAGGGTTCGCATGAAGTAAGTGAACCCTCTCGACCATCGGGGAGTATTTATTGCTCCTCGCATGTTTCCGGAGCAACACTGGCCCCAGGGACATTAGCCAAATTGGTAGAGTGGTCCCAGTGGTCCACTTTCTGGGAAAAGAAAAGAGCCGCTCATGAGGGGTGGGATTGGTGGCTGTACATAACAGGAAGCGGATGGAGTGGAGTGCCTCGGGAAGGACCTCCTACCAGTGAGAGACTGGCGGATCCTTTGACCTGAGGGCTAAGAGTGTGGCTTTCCACACTGTGGCATCCTCCTTCTCCACCTGTCCATTCTCCCGGGGATTATAGCTCATGGTCCTACTAGTTGCAACTCCCCTAGCCAGTAGATATTGGTGCAGCTCGTCTCTCATAAATGAGGACCCCCTGTTACTGTGGATATAGCATGGGTATCCGAACAGAGTGAAGAGCTTGCGCAGGGCTTTTATAACTGACGTGGTAGTGGTGTCGGGGCAGGGGATGGCAAAGGGGAACCGCGAGTACTCGTCAATAACATTAAGAAAGTACACATTGCGGTCGGTGGAGAGAAGGGGGCCCCTAAAGTCAACACTCAGTCGCTCAAAGGGGCGGGTGGCCTTGATGAGTTGTGCCTTTTCGGGTCGGTAGAAGTGCGGTTTGCACTCTGCGCAGACTTGGCAGTCCCTGGCCATCGTCCTGATTTCCTCAAGGGAGTAAGGCAGGTTCCGGGCTTTCACGAAGTGGAAAAGCCGGGTGACCCCCGGGTGGCAAAGGTCTACATGCAGGGCGTATAGCCGGTTGATCTGCGCGCTGGCGCATGTTCCCCGGGATAGGGCATCGGAGGGCTCGTTGAGCTTCCCAGGCCTGTACATGATGTCATAGTTGTAGGTGGAGAGTTCGATTCTCCACCTCAGAATTTTATCATTTTTGATTTTGCTCCGCTGTTGATTATTAAACATGAATGCGACTGAGCGCTGGTCAGTTAGCAGGGTGAACCTTTTGCCAGCAAAATAGTACCTCCAGTGCCTAATAGCTTCCACTATGGCCTGGGCCTCTTTCTCCACCGCGGAGTGCCGAATTTCAGGGCCTTGAAGGGTACAGGAGAAGAACGCCACTGGTCTTCCTGCCTGGTTGAGGGTAGCAGCCAGCACAAAGTCGGAGGCGTCACTCTCTACTTGGAAGGGAATGGCCTCATCCACCGCATGCTTTGCTGCTTTGGCAATGTCGCCTTTTATGCGGCTGAAGGCCGTGCGGGCCTCGGCAGAGAGGGGAAATGTGCTGGACTTGACCCGGGGGCGGGCCTTGTCTGCATAGTTAGAGACCCATTGGGTGTAATATGAAAAGAAGCCCAGGCACCTTTTGAGGGCTCTGAGGGTGTTGGGAAGAGGGAGTTCCAAAAGGGGGCGCTTACGATCGGGGTCAGGGCCAATGACTCCATCCTCCACGACACACCCAAGGATAGCAAGTTGGGTGGTCCCGAATACACACTTGTCCTTGTTATAGGTGAGGTTGAAAGCTTTGGCCGCTTGGAGAAAATTTGGAGGTTGTTGTCGTGATCCTGCCGGTCGTGACCGCAGATGGTGATGTTATCCAGATATGGGAACGTGGCCTTCAGTTGGCACTGGTCCACAATCCGGTCGATTTCCCTCTGGAAGACAGATACACCATTCATGACACCGAAGGGGATGCGCAGGAATTGATAAAGCCTGCCGTCCGCCTCGAAGGCGGTGTAAAGGCAGTCCTCCCGGTGGATGGGGAGCTGATGGTAAGCGGATTTTAGGTCTATGGTCGAGTACACCTTGTACTGTGCTATCTGATTGACCATATCCGCGATGTGGGGTAGAGGGTACGCGTCGAGCTGCGTGAACCTATTGATGGTCTGGCTATAGTCCACGACCATCCTATTCTTCTCCCCGTTCCGAACAACGAACACCTGCGCCCTCCAAGGACTTGTGCTTGCATCAATGACCCCCTCCCTGAGCAGCCGCTGCACCTCCGACTTAATGAAAGCTCTGTCCCCCGCGCTGTACCTCCTGCTTTTAGTTGCCACAAGTTTACAGTTGGGGGTCAGGTTGGCGAACAGTGGTGGGGGAGGGATCCTGAGGGTGGAGAGGTCGCAAGTGGTGTCGGTAGTGCGGCAGTTGGCGTGGTGTTGGGTGGGATGTGGGGGTCGGTGTGTGGGGGTGGTCAGTAGCGGGGTACGTGACATATCTCTACAAAACTGAGGATTTCCGACAGTGATTGGTGGGAGGGGCCCGTCATACTCCATTGTCACGCTTTTCAGGTGGCTCTGGAAGTCGAGCCCCAATAGCACAGGGGCACACAGTTGAGGCATGAGCAGTAACGTAAAGTCTCGATATTCTGTGCCCTGCACCACTAGTGTCGCTACACAACCCCCTGGATGTCTGTTGTATGCCATGGTGACCCTCTGACTTACCGGCTGTATCACGAGTCCGCAGTGCTGCACCGTGTCCGGGTGGATAAAACTCTCCACGCTGCCTGTGTCAAACAGGCAGCTTGTCCTGCGCCCCTCCGTCAGGATGTCCATCATTGACCTTGCGAGCTGGTGGGGAGCGCTTTGGTGGAGGGTCATGGAAGCCAGGGTTGGGTCGCTGTCTTGGTTCGACGCGGTGGGGTGTCCCGTGAGCACCCATTGGTCGTAGGCGGTGGGGGGGGGGGGTGGCGCTGACCAAGATGGCCGCCCCCTCATCTCGCACATGGTGGCGTCGTGCAGGGAAGATGGCGGCAGGCAAGACGGTGACCCCCACGTCTTGCACGCGGCACTGCTCGATCCTGCTCGCAGTTTGGACTTACAGACCTTGGCGAAGTGGCCCTTCTTTCCGCAGCTGGAGCAGGTAGCTTCTTGGGCCGGGCAGCGTTTCCGGGGGTGCTTCTCGAGTCCGCAGAAGTAGCACTTCGTGGACTCACAACTGACAGCAGCTGAGGTCGATTTGCTGGCGGGTTGCGGGGTCTGCAGCGCCCACGAGGCCATCGGGGGATCGCGTGCCTGGAGAGTCTCAGAGTTGTGCAGAGCGGCCTCCAGCATATTGGCCAGTTCAATCGCCGAACTTAAGATAAGATCGGCTTTTTCCAGCAGCCACTGGCGCACATACACTGACCTGGTCCCCGTGACGAAGGCGTCTCTCACTAGAAGCTCTGCATGCTGCGCCGCCGTCAGCTCCTGGCAATTGCAGGCCCGCACGAGCGTCCGTAGGGCCTGGACGAACTCAGCACTCGATTCCCCGGGGCGTTGTTTCCGAGTCGTTAAGCGGTGCCGAGCATAGACGCTGTTTATCGGCCACAGGTATTGTCCTTTGAGGGCACTCATCGTGCCGTCGTAGTTCAGCTGGTCTCTGATCAGCGAATAGATCCGTGGACTGACCCTGGAGAGTAGAACCCTGCGCTTCGCTACGGGGTCAGTCGCTTTAATCTCCTCTAGGTATGCTTCGAAGCAAGCCAGCCAGAGTTCAAAAGCGTTTCCAGCTTCAGGTGTTTGCGGATCAAGGTCTAATTTGTCTGGTCTCAGTGTATGATCCATGCTTTAAAAAGTACAGCGAATAAAATTGAAGCACCTTCAATAACTCCAAAAGACTGAGGTTTGGTAAAATACTGAAAGACTTCTATTCGCTGTACAGTACGACCTCCACAGTGAGTGTCTGCCTCCGGACTGAGGGGGAAGGGCAAGGCAAAACACCTTTATACAGTAATCTGTGGGAGGAGCCACAGGGGCAGTCAGTAGAGGGGTGTGTCCAGACAGTTAACCCAGTTACAATACACATATATATATATATATATATATATATGGTTTACCACAATACCATGTCACTAATCTCTCTCCCTCATTTCTGTACTCTGACTCATTGTTACTTAAGATGCAATCCACTACATGGTATCCTCTGCAATCTAATGGATGGAGATGGGGCAGAATCTGGTTACAGAGTCATGAATATACAGAGAGAATAGTTGGGGGCTGAGAATGCAAACGTGTGGAGTACTAGTGTTTAGAATAATGGTGGCAGAGGTGTTCATCCTATCCTTACTGATTGTAGCTTGTTAGGCAAAAGGTCAAGGATCCAGTCACAGAGGACGGCATTAACTCCAGGGTCCAGAGTTTGATGATGAGTTTGCTTGTAGGAAAAGTAAAAGTATTACATAATGCAATTTTTAATTCATGGTACAAAATGATAAATCCATGAATATTATATATCCATATATTTTTGTTACAGGTGCATAGGAAGTCAAGTCAAGTCGCTTTTATTGTCATTTCAACCATAACTGCTGCTACAGTACACAGTAAAAATGAAATAACGATCCTTCAGGACAATGGTGCTACATGAAACAACATAAAACTACACTAGACTACCTGAAACAACACAAAACTACACTAGACTTCAGGCCTACACAGGACTACATAAAGTGCACAAAACAGTGCAAGACAGTAAAATATTTAATAAATAAGACAATAGGCATAGTAAAGGACAAATTACAATATAATAATAAATGATGTAGATGTAAATATAATTGTAAACAATGTTTTTGCAGGAATTGAGAAAGAAATGAGCAAAAATTGCAAAGGGAGTTCTCTGTCTCTCTGTCTGTCTCTCTTTCTCTCTCTCTCTCTCTCTCTCTCTGTCTCTCTCTCTCTCTCATATGGAACCTTGACACGGAGCATTGACCTACAGCCCTGACACGAAGCCTTCATGCAGAGTCTTGACTCAGAGAAACAGAGTCTCATAGGTAAACCGTGAAACGGGAGTTAGACTTAGAACAAATGGTTCTAAGCGGCAGGGGAACATAGTGATCTCACAGGAAAAAAGACCAACTAACTGGCGGCTAGTGGTTTTGACGCTGGAGTTCTTATACTGCAGTTCTTGATAGAGACCAGGTGTACTGTTGTCAAAGCAAATTAGCAGTAAATGGAAAATTAACAATTGGAAGCAAGGCATAATCAAAGGAAATTAGAAGCAAGATAGGGGATTAACAATCGGGACCATGACAATTTTATTGTGTATGCCTAAATCCATAATTTCCCACAATGAAATCAATGAATAACTTATTAACGCTAGGAACCACTGGTTGTCATTGTGATTTTTTTGCTTCACATCTGGCACCACGTGGTCCTAGAAATAAATATAAAGGTCGCATTTACTTCCTTTAACTCCCACACATTTGTTTAAAACTATTCCAATGAATAACCATATCCTGGATGTGTTTTAGACAGGAAAGTCTAAGTATTTCCACTTATCCAAAAGTAGAATTAGTAGACTTGGCATTGCTAATAAATTGTCTAAGAAACAAGTTGTGGCTGAAGCATTTTGGCTCTGTTGCATCTGTAGAAATCTTTTATTTTACATTGGGCAACAAATCATATGACTCTAAGTTATAGTTAAGCACGTGTACATATTGAGGAAAAGCCACTTGAACGGCATAATTCTTAATTCTAATGTGTTTACCCAGACTTGTGCAAAATGCTGTATAGCACCACAGAGCAATGACTTGAAACACCAGCTGTCTAGTTTTCCTATATTAGTCTTCATTAAACTCTTTCAGTGGAGAAACAAAAAATACAAACTAAAGTGATGAATCTTTGTTTTTTTACATACTACAATTAGTTTCCAACCTTTATTCATACATTAACTTCACAAACATTCTTTACTATGTAATAATTCCTTAACTCCAACATTATAACCATATAACCATATAACAATTACAGCACGGACACAAGCCATCTCAGCCCTTCTAGTCCGTGCCGAACTCTTACTCTCACCTAGTCCCACTGACCCGCACTCAGCCCATAACCTTCCATTCCTTTCCTGTCCATATATCTATCCAATTTAATTTTAAATGACAACATCGAACCCGCCTCAACCACTTCTGCTGGAAACTCATTCCACACAGCTACCACTCTCTGAGTAAGGCTGTCTACAAGAAGGGTCAGAGCCGTCTCTATTTCCTGAGGAGACTGAGGTCCTTTAACATCTGCCAGACGATGCTGAGGATGCTCTACGAGTCTGTGGTGGCCAGTGCTATCATGTTTGCTGTTGTGTGCTGGGGCAGCAGGCTGAGGGTAGCAGACACCAACAGAATCAACAAACTCATTCGTAAGGCCAGTGATGTTGTGGGGATGGAACTGGACTCTCTCACGGTGGTGTCTGAAAAGAGGCTGCTGTCTAAGTTGCATGCCATCTTGGTCAATGTCTCCCATCCACTACATAATGTACTGGGTGGGCACAGGAGTACATTCAGCCAGAGACTCATTCCACCGAGATGCAGCACTGAGCGTCATAGGAAGTCATTCCTGCCTGTGGCCATCAAACTTTACAACTCCTCCCTTGGAGGGTCAGACACCATGAGCCAATAGGCTGGTGCTGGACTTATTTCATAATTTACTGGCATAATTTACATACTACTATTTAATTATATATGGTTCTATTACTATTTATTATTTATGGAGCAACTGTAACGAAAACCAATTTCCCCCCGGGATCAATAAAGTATGACTATGACTATGACTATGTAAAGAAGTTCCCCCTCATGTCACCCCTAAACTTTTTCCCTATAACTCTCAACTCATGTCCTCTTGTTTGAATCTCCCCCACTCTCAATGGAAAAAGCCTGTCTATGTCAACCCTATCTATCCCCCTCATAATTTTAAATACCTCTATCAAGTCTCCCCACAACCTTCTACGCTCCAAAGAATAAAGACCTAACTTGTTCAACCTTTCTCTGTAACTTAGGAGATGAAACCCAGGCAACATTTCAGTAAATCTCCTCTGTACTCTCTCAATTTTATTGACATCTTTCCTATAATTCAGTGACCAGAACGGTACAATACTCCAAATTTGGCCTTACCAATGCCTTATACAATTTTAACATTACATCCCAACTCCTATACTCAATGCTCTGATTTATAAAGGCCAGCATACCAAAAGCTTTCTTCACTACCTATCCACATGAGATTCCACCTTCAGGGAACTATGCACCATTATTCCTAGATCCCTCTGTTCTACTGCATTCTTCAATGCCCTACCATTTACCATGTATGTCCTATTTTGATTAGTCCTACCAAAATGTAGCACCTCACATTTATCAGCATTCAACTCCATCTGCCTTCTTTCAGCCCACTCTTCTAACTGGCCTAAATCTCTCTGCAAGCTTTGAAAACCTACTTCATTATCCACAACTCCACCTATCTTAGTATCATCTGCACACTTACTCATCCAACTTACCACCCCATCATCCAGATGATTAATATATATGACTATGCACTGACTGAAAGCAAATTATAAGTTGTTACAGACATACAGTACTCTGCAAAAGTCTTAGGCAAATGTAAAAAAAATCTGTAAAGCAAAAAAGCCTTCAAAAATAATGAAAGGAAAAGTTTCTAAATATCAAACAATTTACTATGAACAGCAGTAAACAGTAACAAACTAAATCAAATCAGTATTTCGTGTGACTGCCCTTCGCCGTTAAAACTACATTAATTCGCTTAGGTACGCTGTCATGCAGATTTGTAGGAAAATCAGCTGATAGGTTGTTCCAAGCATCTTGGAGAACTTGCCACAGTTATTCTGCAGACTTTGGCTGTCTAGCTTGCTTCTGTCTCTCCAGGTAATGTCAGACAGTCTCACTGATCTTGAGATGTAGGCTTTGTGGAGGCCATACATTCTGAAACCATATAAAAAAACTTGAGTGCCTAAGACTCTACCCTCTTCCTTATCATTTACGTGTTACATAAGCATCACTAAAGAACGGTTAGAGAACCTCAACAGTGTTTCCCCATTTACCAATACTTTCACATTCAAGGCCAAATTTTGTTAATACAAAGTTAACTAATTAGCACTTGAATGTAATAATATATTTGCATAAAACCACTTTAAACCATTCATATGCTAATATTACCACATAATTTTACTGAACATCAACTACTTAATGGACCTTTGGTTTTTTTAACTACACTCTGTATTCTAAAGATAAGTAGTGTGAACACACCACTTGAAAGATCATTCATGTGATAACATAATGAATAGAAAAGTAAGAGAATTGAATAGTAGAGGCAAAAACCAACTAATAGTAACCAACCAGACAACTAAAGATTTTTTTCTCTATGAGGTGTAATGGAGAGTTTAGTAATGTTGCATTAATACTAGTGAGGTGATTTGTTGCATCAAGCCAAATGGCATAGACAATACAATGTATATTTTAAATCACCAGTATTTGCCTCAGTTGTCATTGCAAATACCTTGAATTATAGGATGTGCACCTGCAAAGGCCCTCTGGTGCATAAAGCAAGAATCAGATCCTGCAGTTTACATATCTACTCTGCAAATGGTCCTTGAGGGATGCAGCTGGTGGTTGTTTTGTTCTCTCTGATGGTTATACTTGTTATGCTCTGAAATAAAACAGCAGTCTTGACTCTCAGGAGGATCTGCTTACTGAACCACTTTCTTGCATTTTTGGGGGATGCACGAGGCCTATTTTGAACACGCTCGATTGAACATAAATTTCCTCACTATTCTTTCCTGGAAACTTTTGGTCCAGATTTCTGTTGCTGATACAGTACCAACAGTTCTGGTGCTTAGCTGTTTAAATGACAGCAGGCCCCAAACTTACACACACGTGGCATCGAGCACCAAATTTCAAGACTTTGTGATAAATTTAGAATGCTAAATCCTCTCAGTTTGTTTCCCTACTGGATCCTCTTAGGTGCTGTGAAGCTCTAGACTGGGAAACAAGATATAGCCAATCCAAACCTCAAGGAGTAGGCTATATTAGGTGAAGTAATGAGCAATGAGTCAAATTAGTAAACAGCTAAGTGATACATGAACATTATGTAACTGCATTTAAAATATATAATCATATTTTAGAGGGAGAACCACAAAACTGCCTCCAAGATTCTAGATTTATTTAAGACTGATACATGCAATGAGGCAGGTACTGTTCACAGTAAAGAAGACAAAATAATAGAATAGAATGGATTTAAAACAGAATTTCTATGATACCACACCAATTTATATATGTAGAAGGTTAACGCTCTAATTCTTCCATGCACTTCTCATCTCCCACCACCCTGTCAACTTTAGATAACTGCAATGTTATAGACAATTTTAGAGGCATTCAAAAAGAACAAAAGCCAGCACTGATCCTAGTAACTGATTTGCTTGAGTTCTACCTGGACTTCAGACATCATTACATTTTATTACATTTTATAACTATCCTAGTAGAATTAAATAACTTTAAAAAGTTATTAAAATATTAAATACCTTGAAGTATGAGCAATTAATTATACAGTAATTTGTAAATTGCTTATCTATATTTACCTTTTCACCAAGGCTCTTCTGCCCTCCCTTTTTGCTCCACTCACTTATCTCATACAGTCTCCCTCACCCTCATCCCACCCCTGGAATCTGGCTCTTTCTGTTATTGTTGGCCCACAGATGATCCAGGATACTTGGCTGAGGGCTAGGTCTGTGGCATTCAAGACCAGTGAACCAGAACACTACTAGAAGTCCAGGTCCTACCTATGGAAGGGCAAAAAAAAGCAATTTCCTATTAAGGTTAGGGATGGAATTGGATGCACGTCAGCACTGACAGGGTTTGCAGGCCATTACTTCCTATAAAGCAAAATCTAACATTCATGAATGGCTGTGATGTTTCACTCCAAGATGCACGCTTTGAAAGGGAGAATAAAACTGCACCTGCGCGACTTGCTGCAGCGTCTGATGGGTGACCCCGTGATCTCTGTCTTGGAGGCCGACATCGGAACATCTTTCAAGAAGGTGAACCCTCGCAAGGCATCAGGCCTTGATGGTGTATATGGTAGGGCTCTGAAAACCTGTGTCAACCAGTTGGCTGGAGTGTTCAAGGACATCTTCAATTTCTCACTGCTGCAGTCGGGGGTTCTCACCTACTTCAAAAGAGCGACAAACATACCAGTGCCCAAGAAGATCAGGGTGAGCTGCTTCAATGACTATTGCACAGTGGCACCTACACCTACTGTGAAGAAGTGCTTTGACTGGTTGGTCATCAGTAGAATCAACTCCTGCATGAGCAAGGACCAGAACCCACTGCAATTTCCTATCACCACAATAGCTCTCCACTTGGCCTTGGATCACCTGGACAACAGCAATACCTACATCATGCTGCTGTTTATTGATTACAGCTCAGTGTTCAATACAACAATACTCAAACGTTCAAAGGTTCATTTGTTATTAAAGCAAGTACCCATATACAGCTCTGAAGTTGGTCTTCTTCAGATAGCCAAGAAAAGAAAGAAAGAACATGAAAATTGTTCCAAAAGAAATATTAAGCCAACCACCCCCTCGCACAAAAAAGAACAGCATCTCAATAATCAAACCTCCCCAAAAGGAGCCCTTCATCCACACAAAAACTAACACAACACAACAGTACATCAACCCTCAAACACCACCCCCTCGCACAACAAAATGGAAAAGGAACGGGCAATAAAAAAGCCATGAGATCATAAGACACAGGAACAAAATTAGGCCTTTTGGTCCAACGAGTCTGCTCCGCCTTTCAATCATGGCTGATCCTTTTTTCCCCTCCTCAGCTCCATTACCCAGCCTTCTCCCCGTAACCTTTGATCCTTTGATGCCGCATCCAATTAAGAACCTATCAATCTCTGCCTTAAATACACCCAAAGACCTGGCCTCCACAGCTGTCTGTGGTAACAAATTCTGCATTTGACTGATGTCTCAGTCTTCCTTGATGCTTTAATTGGCGATTAATGGACACTTTAACCAGTGAAATGGAGTTGAGCGTCGGCTCACACCCCATCTCAATGTATCTTCGCATTAGGGCCGTCCGAGTACGTGCTCGCTTCCCAGAATTTTCACAGAGACAGCAAACCGCTGAATCACTCAAATGATCTCTAAACATTAAAAACAGGTCCTTACAGTCCTAGAAATCATATTTAAGGTGCAAAACAGGTGTAAGAGAAGTAAAAAAGGTACTTTTGTAAGTTACCTGAAAAATGTTAACCAAGGAAGTGTTGTACGCTGACACTGTCTTGACAAGTTCTCATCAACAAGCTCTAAAACCTGGTCCTCTGTTCCTCCCTCGGCAACTGAATTGTTGATTTCCTCACTAGGAGACCACAGACTGTGTGGATCAGAAATAACATCCTCCTCACTGACAATTAACAATAGAGCACTTCAAGGATGCGTGCTCAGCTCACTGCTCTAATTTCTGTACACCAGCATTTGTGTGGCTAGACACAGCTCAAACACCATCTATAACTTTGCTGATGACACAACTATTGTTTGCAAAACTTCAAGTGGTGATGAGAAGGCGTACAGGAGCCAAGATAGATCAGCCGGTTCAGTTGGGTCGCAACAACAACCTTGCACTCAATGTCAGTAAGACCAAGGAATTGATGTGGACTTCAGGAAGAGGAAGTCGAGGAAACACACACGGTGCTCATTGAGGGATCAGCAGTGGAAAAGGTGAGCATTTTCAAGTTCTTTGCATTAACATCTGATGATCTGGGTCCAACATATTGATGCAATTACAAAGAAGGCACGATAGCAGCTATATTTTATTAGGAGTTTGAGAAGAATTGGTACGTCACCTAAGATACCCACAAATTTCCACAGATGTACCATTGAGAGGATTCTAATTGGACTGGTATGGAGGGGCAATTGCACAGGATCGGAAAAAGCTGCAGAAAGTTGTAAACTCAGCCAACTCCATCATTGCTTCCAGCCTCTCCAGCATCCAGGATACCTTCAAAAGGTGATGCCTAAAAAACCGAGCATCCATCATCAAGGACCCACATCATCTAAAACATACCCTCTTCTCATTGCTACCATCAAAGAGGAGGTACCGAACCCTGACAACACACATTCAATATTTTAGGAATAGTTTCTTCCCCTCCATTTCCGAATGGACAATCAATCTATGAAAACTACTTCTGTATTTTTTTCCTCTCCTATTGCACTACTTATTTAACTAAATTTTCTTTTTTATAGATATACAACTAATGTGACGACAAACCAAGTTATCAGAAAACACACATCAAAGTTGCTGGTGAACGCAGCAGGCCAAGCAGCATCTCTAGGAAGAGGTACAGTCGACGTTTCAGGCCAAGACCCTTTGTCAGGACTAACTGAAAGAAGAGCTAGTAAGAAATGTGAAAGTGGGAGGGGGAGGGGGAGATCCAAAATGATAGGAGAAGACAAGAGGGGGAGGGATGGAGCCAAGAGCTAGACAGGTGATTGGCAAAGGGGATATGAGAAGATCATGGGACAGGAGGTCCGGGGAGAAAGACAAGGTGGGGAGGGAACACAGAGGATCGGCAAGGGGTATAGTGAGAGGGACAGAGGGAGAAAAAGGAGAGAGAGAGAAAGAATGTGTGTATATAAATAAATAACGGATGGGGTACGAGGGGGAGGTGGGGCATTAGTGGAAGTTAGAGAAGTCGATGTTCATGCCATCAGGTTGGAGGCTACCCAGACGGAATATAAGGTGTTGTTCCTCCAACCTGAGTGTGGCTTCATCTTTACAGTAGAGGAGGCTGTGAATAGACATGTCTGAATGGGAATGGGATGTGGAATTAAAATGTGTAGCCACTGGGAGATCCTGCTTTTTCTGGCAGACAGAGTGTAGGTGTTCAGCAAAGCGGTCTCCCAGTCTGCGTCGGGTCTCGCCAATATATAGAAGACCACATCGGGAGCACCGGACGCAGTATATCACCCCAGCTGACTCACAGGTGAAGTGTTGCCTCACCTGGAAGGACTGTCTGAGGCCCTGAATGGTGGTAAGGGAGGAAGTGTAAGGGCACGTGTAGCACTTGTTCCGCTTACACGGATAAGTGCCAGGAGGGAGATCAGTGGGGAGGGATGGGGTGGACGAATGGACAAGGGAGTCACGTAGGGAGCGATCCCTGCGGAAAGCGGGGGGGGGGAGGGAAAGATGTGCTTAGTGGTGGGGTCCCGTTGGAGGTGGCGGAAGTTACGGAGAATAATATGTTGGACCCGGAGCCTGGTGGGGTGGTAGGTGAGGACCAGGGGAACCCTATTCCTAGTGGGGTGGCGGGAGGATGGAGTGAGAGCAGATGTGCGTGAAATGGGGGAGATGCGTTTGAGAGCAGAGTTGATGGTGGAGGAAGGGAAGCCCCTTTCTTAAAAAAAGAGGACATCTCCCTCGTCCTGGAATGAAAAGCCTCATCCTGAGAGCAGATGCAGTGGAGACAGAGGAATTGCGAGAAGGGGATGGCATTTTTGCAAGAGACAGGGTGAAAAGAGGAATAGTCCAGATAGCTGTGAGAGTCAGTAGGATTATAGTAGACATCAGTGGATAAGCTGTCTCCAGAGATGGAGACAGAAAGATCTAGAAAGGGGAGGGAGGTGTCAGAAATGGACCAGGTAAACTTGAGGGCAGGGTGAAAGTTGGAGGCAAAGTTAATAAAGTCAACGAGCTCAGCATGCGTGCAGGAAGCAGCACCAATGCAGTCGTCGATGTAGCGAAGGAAAAGTGGGGGACAGATACCAGAACAGGTACGGAATATAGATTGTTCCACAAAGCCACAGCTATCTGGACTATTCCTCTTCTCACCCTGTCTCTTGCAAAAATGCCATCCCCTTCTCGCAATTCCTCCGTCTCCACCGCATCTGCTCTCAGGATGAGGCTTTTCATTCCAGGACGAGGGAGATGTCCTCCTTTTTTAAAGAAAGAGGCTTCCCTTCCTCCACCATCAACTCTGCTCTCAAACGCATCTCCCCCATTTCACGCACATCCACTCTCACTCCATCCTCCCACCACCCCACTAGAAATAGGGTTCCCCTGGTCCTCACCTACCAACCCACCAGCCTCCGGGTCCAACATATTATTCTCCGTAACTTCCGCCACCTCCAACGGGACCCCACCACTAAGCACATCTTTCCCTCACCCCCCCCCCGCTTTCCGCAGGGATCGCTCCCTACGTGACTCCCTTGTCCATTTGTCCCCCCCATCCCTCCCCACTGATCTCCCTCCTGGCACTTATCCTTGTAAGTGGAACAAGTGCTACACATGCCCTTACACTTCCTCCCTTACCACCATTCAGGGCCCCAGACAGTCCTTCCAGGTGAGGCAACACTTCACCTGTGAGTCAGCTGGGGTGATATACTGCGTCCGGTGCTCCCGATGTGGCCTTCTATATATTGGCGAGACCCGACGCAGACTGGGAGACCGCTTTGCTGAACACCTACGCTCTTCCTGCCAGAGAAAGCAGGATCTCCCAGTGGCCACACATTTTAATTCCACATCCCATTCCCATTCAGACATGTCTATCCACAGCCTCCTCTACTGTAAAGATGAAGCCACACTCAGGTTGGAGGAACAACACCTTATATTCCGTCTGGGTAGCCTCCAACCTGATGGCATGAACATTGACTTCTCTAACTTCCACTAATGCCCCACCTCCCCCTCGTACCCCATCCGTTACTTATTTATATACACACATTCTTTCTCTCACTCTCTTTTTTCTCCCTCTGTCCCTCTGACTATACCCCTTGCCCATCCTCTGGGTTTCCCCCCCCACCTTGTCTTTCTCCCCGGACCTCCTGTCCCATGATCTTCTCATATCCCCTTTGCCAATCACCTGTCCAGCTCTTGGCTCCATCCCTCCAGCTCCTGTCTTCTCCTATCATTTTGGTTCCCCCCCCCCCACCACTTTCAAATCTCTTACTAACTCTTCCTTCAGTTAGTCCTGACAAAGGGTCTTGGCCTGAAACGTCGACTGTACTTCTTCCTAGAGATGCTGCTTGGCCTGCTGCATTCACCAGCAACTTTGATGTGTGTTGCTTGAATTTCCAGCATCTGCAGAATTCCTGTTGTTCAAGTTATCAGAAGATTGATGCTAATGAGAAAGAGATAAGGGAGACAATGGAGGAACATTCAAAATGTTAATGAGAGAGAAGAGAGAGATAACGGAAAAGAAACACAGTTCAGAATATTGACAGACCAGTTGCTTTGAACCTAAACTGTTTGAAATTTCATGGACAGGCGATACCCCAGCAGGGGGATAAAAAGAACAGGTTCGCTAAGGCACGACACACACCACGAGATCACGAGATAACGAGACCCTGGAAGAGCAGTGTGCCCCCACAAGTTGGTGGGAGTTGGAGGTCTGGTTCGAGGGAACCAACCATAGCCTGACAGGGTGAAATGGGACGATCGGCGGGAACCTGGTGTGTGTGTCCGCCCTTGCCTGGGTGCCGGGTTCACCACGGAAGAACGGTCGTATCCGGAACGGAGGGGTCACAGTCGGTGACCACAGAAGATGTAAAAGGGTTCGCCTGAAAGCTAACTACGAAGAACATCAAAGGTCTGTTTGAATCAAAATTTGCATTCTCTCTCTCTCTCCAACAGCACAACAGCAATGACTGCGAACTGTACTAAGCTGAGCTGAACTCTGAGTCACTTGAGACTGATCATTTTACCCCTAGACTGCGATAGAGCTTGGTTGATTCCTGTTACCCTAGTTCTGTGTACACGTGTGTATTAATATTGCGAACCTGTTGCATTTACATCCTTACGATTAGAGTACTGTGTTACTTATTTCCTTAATAAAACTTTATTAGTTTCTATTAAACCAGACTCCAACTAAGTGGTCCATTTCTGCTGGTTTGGCAACCCAGTTACGGGGTATGTAACACTAATTGTAATTCATAATTTTCATTATTATGTATTGCAATGTACTGCTGTAGCAAAACAACAATTTTCATGACATATGCTGGTGATATTAAACCTGATTCTGATGATTGAGGGCTGTCTTAGCATTTGCAAACCTGTGACCAATGATGTATTAATAAGATCAGTACATGGAAATTAGTCTGTAAACAAGTGAGGTGATACATTTTGGAAGGACTGATATGATAGACACAATGAATGGAAACAACCCAGGAAGTAGTGAAGAACAAAGGGAACTTGGTAGACACGTCCTAAAAGCAGCAACACAGGTAGATACTTCAGAAAGACACACCTTTATAATACTTATCTTTATTAGACAGGACATAGTACATCAGAGCAGGGAGGCTCAACTGTACATTTGTTAGACAGCAGCTTTAAGTACTGTGAGCAATTTCGGTCACTACACCATAGGAAGGATGGGATTGCTCTTGTCAGGGTACAGTGAAATTGACCAGGATATTGCTTGGGATGGAATGTTTCAGAGACTAGATAAGCTGAATTTGCTTTATTTGAAGTTGAAAATCATAGGAAATACTATTTGTTGTGCAATTGATTATGAGGGATATAGACAGTTTATTCGGCGAGGCAAGTCTCCACTAAGAAATCATGTTTATGCCCCAAAGCACAGGTTTAAAGTAAGGGGTGAAGATTCAGAGGGAATTTGAGGAAGAAAGAGGGAGGTTGAAATCTGAAACCGCCTGAGTGGATGGTAGAATTGGATACTTGCTCAACAAGTGAGAAATATTTATTTAGACAATGACTTGAGTAGAATAAAAGGCTGGTATAGATTGGTAGCTCACAGTCAGCACAGCTATAGTGGGTTAAAGGGCCTGTTCCACACTGTATGATCACCTTTAAGCATTTTTAAAATAATCAAAATAAACAATACATTACAAAATTTTAATAAGTATAAACAACAATCAAAACAGATTATCTTTACATGAATAAACTTTCTAGAAGTTTTGCACAATAATACAAATAGCACCTCTTTTTACTTGGCACTGAGTACATCAGCATGAAACATGCACTTTGTGCCCAAGTCTCCACTGCCATGATGAACTCCATTAATAACCCAACTGCTCCATGGTGATCTACTGACAGCAGCTTCTAATTTCCACATTGGCAGAGCTGAAGTGCAGACATTTGCCAGTGAAAGCTGGGCCCTTGTTCCATTGTGAATTCACCAGGCCAGGCTGAAGACAAGATTCAAGATTGTTTAATGTCATTTCCAGCAAACAAGTGTAAGGAGAACAAATTAATTGCTACTCCGGATTCAATGTAGCACAAAAGAAACACAAAATGATAAAGAGCACAATAATAAAAAACACTATAAATATTAATGCACAAGATATCTTATATACATAGATTGCTTGAATGTCCATAAAGTGGTGTTAGGCCCAGGAGTGTCTGTACATAAGGTACAATTCATAGTAAAAAGATAAATAAACTAATGCCTGCAGATAAGCATATCAGAAAATGAGAAAAATCTGTGGTGGATGCCAAGGTATCACAACATTATACTGTATACAGGCCAAATACTGAACAACACCAAAGACAAAGGGCTTCATTTCATTTTATTTTGATTCGCAATCTGATTTTGGAAAACATTATGGGGAACAATCTTTAAGTTAATTCAAATGGATGGATAACTTGTAGAAAAATATATCGCTTTTGTGTGAATAGAATGTTCTTGGAAATTGCGTTCAGTTCTAGAAGTTTTTTTTTACAGGACAACATTGGGAATTATACTTTTTATCCATTTGGGTTAAGCTAAACATAACAATCTGTGTAACGTAGTATTGAAGTGGAGCAGGTGCCTCACTTGTCTTTAATTAATAATTTAATTTGAACCATTTCCCTAAAGACTATTTAAATGACATTAAATAATCTGCTTTGTTTGGCTGAGTATTAGATACACATTGAATATTCCATTTGTTAATCAAATAGCCTAGATTTAACAGAATAATGAAAGCAGAAGTATCAGAGATTATAATCACCTTGCAAATCTTGACCATAACTTTATGATTTTAGTGCAAATATGAGGAAGCATGGAAATCTGGAAGTTGCTTTCAGTGACTCATTCCAAGCTAGCAGGCTACTCTCCAGTTCTGGAGCCCACATGGAATTCAGCAAGGGAGGGGAGACTTAGGCCACTTGCCCAGCATTTATAAAACAAACTCAACACAGAGTTCTCGCCAAGCCCTAGGACCTGTGAGCAGTAATCTCCTGTTCATTTTATTGGAAGGAAATAGCTGTGAATAATTCAGGTAAGAGTCCGTTACTTAATTTGTCTAAAAATACACTCTTAAATTTTTCCTACTTTTAAAAAATATTAATTGCTTACTAATTAAGGTTCTGTAAATGTTTAACTAAAAAAAAAATAAGTGATTAGAAGTGAATTATAGAATGTTACAGAACAGGAGGACAGTCAGACTACCTTGTCTCCATTAGCTCTCTACCAAAGAAATTCTCCAGTTCCATCCAATGGTCTTTTCTCTACAGCCTTATATTATTTTTTTAATTAACCAGTTTAGTTATTCCAATTCCCCCAAAAGCCATCATAAAACCTACATACATATCTGTAGCCATTTTATAAACCTTTGTAAAGTCTTCCCTCAGACTTCTTTTCTAGGGAAAGTTGCCTCAACTTGTCTTCTCTATCTTTGTAATGCTCATTCCTCCTCCCGTGATCCATTCGCATAAATATTTTCAAGCCCCTGTCTAATGACTTCACATCTTTCCAATAATGTGATGACCAAACTTGAACGTGATACCCTGCCTGACACCAGATCTGTGCCGATAAAGATTCAACATAACTCTGCAGTTCTATAATCTGTGTCTTTATTCGCAAAGCCCAGAAACAGTTATGCCGTAACCACTGTCTCAACCTACTTTCAAAGATTTGTCTACTCATCTCCAGGTCCTTCTGCTACTGAACCTCCTACAGAATAGTGTCCTTTACTTTGTATTGCCTCTCCTAATTCTTCCCACCAAAATTCATCACTTCACATTTCTCGATATTAAACTTCATCGTTCAGGTGCCTGACTATTCCACTGATCTTGCAATGGCTTATCACTATCCTTTTTGCTATTCACAATACCGCTAAGTATTGCATGAACTGCAAACTTAGAAATTGTGGCTTAGACCCCGAAGTCTAAGCTGTAAACATAATTCAAGAAGTAACCAATAAACCCTGTGCAGCACCATTGATTCTTCCCAGTTTGATAAACAGTCATGGTAAAGGCAGATGCAAAGTGTGCCCAGAGCAAGCACGTGCAGGTGCATTTTTCTGGCCCCAACAATCCTCTTACCATCCTTTCCCTACTTACACTGTTGACAGTTCAACTTCTTCATGTGTTCTCTTTGCCTCTCCGATTATTTTGTTCTCAGTAGCATGTACAATTCATGTTCTGGTCATTAACTAGTTTTGTTTTGCTTATCCATCCTGGACATGTCTTTTGCCAAACAAGAAGCTCTAGATTTCTCTATTCTTCTTTGCCCCTCGTAGGAATGTGCCACATCTTCCTTAAAAGCAGCCTATTGTTCTATTATCGTTTGGTCTTTTTTTATTCAAATTTTACTTGGGTCACATTTCATTGAAATTGGCCTTTCTCCAATTTTTACTTAGAATTGTTCCTTCTCCTTTTCAAATAATTATCCTAAGTATTGTGATATATGAGCATTACCTTTTAAATGATCTCCCAAGTAAATTGAGTACACATGAACTACTCGCCAGATCCAGCAATGCTTCGTTCTGCATGGACTAGAAACATCCTCTAGAAAGTTATCCACAACACTTTTGGAAACTCTGCACCTTTCCTGAACTTAACACAATCATTATCTCTTTTTAATTTGGGATAATTATCGATACTCCACTATATCTACTCCATAGTTTTTGCACTCTGTAATATCTCAGTGTGTTTATTCCTCTCTATCTTGTCCACTCATGGGTGAGTTGTATAATATTTAATACTCTCTCTGCTGTCTTTTTAGCTCTAACCAAACATATTCTGTCTTACACCTTTCTCCCCAGAACTTTAATGTTCTTTTTAATCAACACTGCGACCCTTTCCAATTTCTTTCCTTCTCTGTACTTTCTGAACACGTTTTCTCCAGGAATACTAAGTGCATTATGAGCTTCACATTAGAGCTTCAAAGTACTGCCCTTCAGCCCAAACGAATTAAGCTAGTAATTTAATACCTACTAAACTAGTTTCTTCTGCCTACACAAGTCCATGTCTCTCCATTCTCTACATATTCATATGTCTCTATAAGAGCCTCTGAAATATTTCTATCATATTTGCCTCCACTACTACCCTCAGCAGGCATTCCAGGTACCCAGCACTCTCTGTATAAAGGTGAAAGCTTGTCCCACTCATCTTATTTGAACTCAGCTCCTCTCACCACAAACCCTCCATTATTAGACATTTCAACTCTGGGGGAAAGAAAAAAGATATAATAGGCGAGTCTATCTATACCTTTCATAATCTTATAAACATCTCTCAGGTTCCCCAACATTCAAATTTCAAAGTAAATTTATTATCAAAGTACATATATGTCACCATATACATCCCTAAGATTCATTTTCTTGAGGGCATTCACAGTAACTACAAGGAAACACAATAAAATCAATGAAAGACCACACCCAACAGGATAGACAAACGATGTGCAAAAGACACCAAATGTGCAAATACAAAATTAAGATCAAAAGAAATAATAAATAAATAAATGCATAAATAAATACATACATACATATATACATACGTAAATAAATATGCAATAAATATCAAGAACATGAGATGAAGAGTCCTTGAAAGTGAATTTATAGGTTGTAAGAACAGCCCAGCGATGGGGTGAGTGAAGTTGAGTGAAGTTATCCCCTCAGATTCCAGAGCCTGATGGTGGAGAGATAATAACTATTCCTGAATCTGTTGGTGTGGGGCCTGGGACTCCTGTACCTTCTTCCTAACAACATCAGTGAGAAGAAAGCAAGGCCTGAATGGTGGGGGTACTCGATGATGGATGCTGCTTTCCTGTGACAGCATCCTAAGTAGCTGTGTTCAGTGGTGAGGAGGCTTTACCCATGATGCACTGGGCTGTACCCTCTACTCTTTGTAGGGTTTTCCATTCAAAGGCATTAGTGTTTCCACACCAGGTTGTAATGCAGCCAGCCCACTGCACATTTATAGAACTTTTATGTGACATGCCAAATCTTTGCAAACTTATAAAAAGCAGAGGCGTTGATGTGCTTCCCTCATAATGGCATTTACGTGCTGGACACAGTACAGATGATCTGAAAAAGATAACACCAAGCAATTTCAAGTTCCTGTCCCTCTCCACATCTGATGCCCTGATGAGGACTGACTGGCTCGTGGATCTTTGGTTTGTGCTCCTGAAGTCAATAATCAGCTCTTTGGTCATGTTGACAATGGGTGAGAGGATGTTGTTGCGAAACAACGCAGCCAAATTTTCAGTCTCCCTTCTATATGCTCACCATCGCTACCTTTGATTCAACCTACGGCAGTGGCGTCTTCAGCAAATTTAAATATGGCATTTGTGTTTAGCCTCACAGTTATTAGTACAAAGTGAGTAGACTGGGAGCTAAGCACACAGCCTTGTGGTGCACCTGTAGTGATGGTGATTGTGGAGATGTTGTTGCCATTCCAAACTGATTGAGGTCTACAAGTGAGGAAACCCAGGATCCACTTGCACAAAGTGGTATTGAGGGCAAGGTCTTGAGGTTTATTGATTAGTTCTGAGGAGATGGTAGCATTGGATGCCGAGCTGTAATCAATGAAGAGCATCCTGATGTATACATCTTCACTATCCAGTTGGTCCAGGATTGAATGAACAGCTAATTAAATGGCATCTGCTGTTGACCTGTTGTGATAGTAGAAAATACTTCAAGTTTGTCCAATCTCTCTTCATAATACATGCCCTCTGACACAGGCCACATCCTGGTAAGCTTCTTCAGGACCACTGAATTAGGGAGGAAAAACTATAACTTACCACTGACAAGCTCTAATTTTTTGAAAAGTTATTTGAATCTTGTATGTCTCTTGCTTTGTGAAAAACTAATCAATTATTTTATTCATCAATACAAATTTACATTTAAGGTTAATTACCAACAGTGCACCTATGCTCTTTCTCCAAGGATTAAAAAAACAAGGAACAACCTGTAAATGAAGTGCAATTGTCTTCACTGGGGATTTTGAGTTTGCTAATATTAACAGGAGAATAGGTTCTTATCATCATTGCTATGAGATTACATAATGATTAGAATTGGTATTTAAAGAATAAAACCATAAGACGTGGGGGCAGAATTAGGCCATTCAGCCCATCAAGTCTGCTCTGCTATTCCATCATGGCTGATCCTGTGTCCCACTCAACCTCATACACCTACATTCTCGCCATATCCTTTGATGCCCAGACTGATCAGGAAATGATCAACTTCCACCTTAAATATATCCAAAGGCTTGGCCTCCACTGCAGTCTGTGGCAGAGCATTCCACAGATTCACTATTCTCTGGCTAAAAAACTTCCTCCTTCCCTCTGTTCTAAAAGATTGCCCTCTAGTTCTAGATACCCCCACCATAGGAAAAATCCCCTCCAATCCTACCCCACTTAGTCCTTTCAACATGCAGTAGGTTTCAATGAGATCCCCCCACATGCTTCTAACTTCCAGTGAGTACTGGCCCAAAGCTGCCAAATGCTCCTCATATGTTAACCCATTCATTCCTGGAATCATCCTCATGAGCCTCCACTTTACCAAACCTTATCAAATCACTTCTGAAAATCCAAGATATTGACATCCACTGCCTCTCCTTTGTCCACTCTGCTTGTTATTTCCTCAAAGAACTCTAACAGAAACGTCAGGAAAGATTTCCCTTCACAGAAACCATGCTGACGTTGACTTAATTTATCATTAGTCTCCAAGTACTTCCAAAATCTCATCCTTAATAATAGACTCCAACACTTTCCCAGACACTGAAGTTAGGCTAACTGGCCTATAATTTCCTTTCTTTTGCCTTCCTTCCTTCTTAAAGAATGGTTTGGCATTTGCAATTTTCCAGTCCTGTGGGACCATGCCAGAATCAAGTGATTCTTGAAAGATCCTGATTAATGCATGAGCATGTAGATATTAAGAAAGGGGATGTGCTGGAGCTTTTGGAAAGCATCAAGTTGGATAAGTCACCAGGACCAGACGAGATGTACCCCAGGCTACTGTGGGAGGCCAGGGAGGAGATTGCTGAGCCTCTGGCAATGATCTTTGCATCATCAATGGGGACAGGAGAGGTTCCAGAGGATTGGAGGGTTGTGGATATTGTCCTATTATTCAAGAAAGGGAGTAGAGGAAATTATAGGAAATTATGGAATAGTGAGTCTTACTTCAGTGGTTAGTAAGTTAATGGAGAAAATCCTGACAGGCAGGATATATGAACATTTGGAGAGGCATAGTACGATTAGGAATAGTCAACATGGTTTTGTCAAAGGCAGATCATGCGTTATGAGCCTGACTGATTTTTTTGAGGATGTGACTAAACACATTGTTGAAGGTAGAGCAGTAGATGTAGTGTATATGGATTTCAGCAAGGCATTTGATAAGGTACCCCATGCAAGGCTTATTGAGAATGTAAGAAGGCATGGGATCCAAGGGGACATTGCTTTGTGAATCCAGAAGTGTCTTGCCCACAGAAGGCAAATGGTGGTTGTAGATGGGTCATATTCTACATTATATGGAGGTTAGTGACCAGTAGTGTGCCTCAGCGATTTGTTCTGGAACTCTACTGTTCGTGATTTTTATAAATGATCTGGATGAGGAAGTGGACAGATGGGTTAGTAAATTTGCTGATGACACAAATGTTGGAGGTGTTGTGGATAGTGTGGAGGGCTGTCAGAGGTTACAGCAGAACATTGATAGGATGCAAAACTGGGCTGAGAAGTGGCAGATGGAGTTCAAACCAGATAAAAGTGAGGTGGTTCATTTTAGTGAGTTATATCGGAACCTGGTCAGACCCCACTTGGAGTACTGTGCTCAGTTCTTGTCGCCTCACTGCAGGAAGGGTGTGGAAACCATAGAAAGGGTGCAGAGATTTACAAGGATGTTGCCTGGATTGGGGAGCATGCCTTATGAGAATAGGTTGAGTGAACTCGGCCTTTTCCCGTTGGAGAGACGAAGGATGAGAGGTGACCTGATAGAGGTGTATAAGAGGAGGAGGCATCAATCATGTGGATAGTCAGAAGCTTTTTCCCAGGGCTGAAATGGCTAGCACAAGAGTGTACAGTTTTAAAGTGCTTGGAAGTAGGTACAGAGGAGATGTCCGGGGTATTGTTTTTTACACAAAGAGTGATGGGTGCGTGGAATGCGCTGCCGGTGACAGTGGTGGAGACAGATACGATAGGGTCTTTTAAGAAACTCCTGGATGGATACATGGAGCTCAGAAAAACAGAGGGCTATGGGTAACCCTAGGTAATCTCTAAGGAAAAGACTTGTTTGGCACAGCATTGTGAGCCAAAGGGCCTGTATTGTGCTGTAGGTTTTCTATGTTTCTATGTTTCTAATGCATCTGCTAGGGCCTTCAATAGTGAAGACAGATGCAAAGTACCTATGAAGTTCATCTACCATTTCTTTGTCCCCCATTACTACCTCACCAGCATCATTTTCCAGTGGTCCAATTCAACTCTCACCTCCCTTTTACTCTTTATACAACTGAAAAAAAAAACTTTTGGTATTCTACTTTATATTATTGGCTAGTCTGCCCTCATATTTCATCTTTTCCCTTCTTTTAGTTGTTTAAATTGCCTTTTGTTGGATTTTAAAAGCTTCCCAACCATCCAACTTCACACTCACTTTTGCTAACTTATATGCCCTTTCCTTGGCTCTTATGCAGTTCTTAGCTACCTTTGTCAGCTACAGATGTCTACCCCTGCCATCTGAGAACTTTTTCCTTTGTGGGACATATCTTCCTGCACCTTGTGAACTACTCCCTGAAAATTCAGCCATTTCTGCTATGCCTTCAACCCCGCCAGTATCCTCCTCCAATCCACCTGGGCAAGCTCCTCTCTCATGCCTCTGATTCATAAGGAATTCAAATGCTGGAAGTCCATTTTCAGAGCACCACTACTGTATGAGAATGGGAGAGTAGATGAAGCTTAAATGCACAACACAATATGAGATACTTTTTCCACTCTACTATTTTAAGTCACAATGTAGATGCGAACATAAAACAATTTTAGAGTCATGTATGCTTAGGGAAAGTGGAAAATATACAGGTTCTACTTGCGTACAGTTTTGTGCTAAATATTTCAAGTCGACATATTAAGAAAGGTTGACAGTGTCTAGAATGAAAGATATTCCTTGATGGCATGTGAGGAATTTTGACCCTTATTCCAGCATTTGCTGTTTAGCCTATTTTTATTTTGCCTATAGATTCTCAGTTGTGTTACAAGATTAATTTTAGTAATAATCAACAGTTAAATAGATAAACCTCCTTGTGCTATAAAATAAATGATTATTTTTATTTTCTTTAAAGATTAGAGAGAAATAGAAGTAAGCATCACAGGAACTCAGCTTTTAAAAAAAAACACGGTGGGGACTTTAGAATGGAGTTAACCCCTTCTACAAATCATTTTGCACATTATTTCAACTAAAAATTATAATTTCCCTGGTAATATCCCCCACATTTAGAAATCCTCAGGAAATGTACTGCTTAAATACAATTGTTAATATCAAATTACTTAAAGTTCAAACCCATTCATCAATCCAGGTTCAAAATTTTCTCCAAGCAAAATAAATTAGTAGCTGGTCACCTCTGTATTAATTTGCTTTTATTATTTGTTCATGGCACTGTGATGAAATAAAACATTAAGCACCATTGTTATATTCTTAAGGCAGCATCAAAATTCCAAGTTTTCAGTGAGAGAACTTATAGTCAGAAGTATCCCAAAAATTTAATGTACACTATAAATTCATATAATCCTTGAATTTAATGATTTTTTTGCATTATCGAATATTCCAACATTTCTTGATTATAAAATGGGATGATAATTTCACCCCACTTTGGTAAAAATATTACTCAATACATCAACATTTTATTCATTAATATCTAAAATTACCAAACAATGAATTTATCAGTGGCGTTTGGAAGCATACATCATGCTTATTTCAAAGACTTCTGGTCAGTGACAAATTTTCATTAATTAACACAGCAAAAAGTGATTTACATAAAATCTACAAATTTAGCAACAAAGCAAATGAGTTCATGGGTCATAGAATATCTATAATTATTCACTCACTGAAACAATGAAGCAAGTAGGGCAGCTAAAGAAATGAAACAAGATGGAACAAAAACAATGAAATTAAAGCAGATAAAACACAAAGAAATGTGAAAAGCTGTAAAATTCAGAACTGGAAGCTACTGCTAGTTCATCATCACTATTCATCATCATGGCTTTGTCAAGGGCAGGTCGAGCCTTATGAGCCTGATTGAATTTTTTGAGGATGTGACTAAACACATTAATGAAGATAGAGCCGTAGATGTAGTGTATATGGATTTCAGCAAGGCATTTGATAAGGTACCCCATGCAAGGCTTATTGAGAAGATAAGGAGACATGGGATCCAAGAAGACATTGTTTTGTGGATCCAGAACTGGCTTGCCCACGGAAGGCAAAGAGTGGTTGTAGACGGGTCATATTCTGCATGGAGGTCCGTCACCAGTGATGTGCCTCAGGGCTCTGTTCTGGAACTCTTACTCTTCGTGACTTTTATGAATGACCTGGATGAGGAAGTGGAGGGATGGGTTAGTAAATTTGCTGATGACAGAAAGGTTGGGGGTGTTGTGGATAGTGTGGAGGACTGTTAGGGGTTACAGCAGGACATTGACAGGATGCAAAACTGGGCTGAGAAGTGGCAGATGGAGTTCAAGCCAGATAAGTTCGGCACAGCCAAGAAGGGCCAAAAGGCCTGTTTCTGTGCTGTAGTTTCTATGGTTCTATGGTCCTAAGTGTGAGGTGGTTCATTTTAGTAGGTCAAATATGATGGTAGGATATAGCATTAATGGTAAGACTCTTGGCAGTGTGGAGGATCAGAGGGATCTTGGGTCTGAGTCCATAGGACACTCAAAGCTGCTACACTTCGGCACTGCTAAGCTTGACTCTGTGGTTAAGAAGGTATACAGTGCAATGGCCTCCATCAACCATGGGATTTAGCTTAAGAGCCGAGAGGTAACGTTGCAGCTACATAGGACCCTGGTCAGACCCCACTTGGAGTACTGTGCTCAATTCTGGTCACCTCACTACAGGAAGGATGTGGAAACCATAGAAAGGGTGCAGAAGAGATGTACAAGGATGTTGCCTGAATTGGGGAGCATGCCTTATGAGAATAGGTTGAGTGAACTCAGCCTTTTCTCCTTGGAGTGACGGAGGATGAGAGGTGACCTGATAGAGGTATACAAGATAATGAGAGGCATTGATAGTGTGGATAGTCAGAGGCTTTTTCTCAGGGCTGAAATGGCTAACATGAGAGGGTATATTTTTAAGGTGCTTGGAAGTAGGTACAGAGGACATGTCAGGGGTAAGTTTTTTTATGCAGAGAGTGGTGAGTGCGTGGAATGGGCTGCCGATGACAGTGGTGGAGGCAGAAATGATGGGGTCTTTTAAGAGACTCCTGGATAGGTACATGGAGCTTAGAAAGGTAGAAGGCTACGGGTAAGCCTAGGTAGTTCTAAGGTAAGGACATGCTTGGCACAGCCTTAGTGGGCCAAAGGGCCTGTATTGTGCTGTATGTTTTCTATGTTTCTATTACATTATCCACCTTTCACAGCCCTTTATCTATATTCTCACTATTTAATTATTCAATTTTCCCCCTCCTTATTAACCATCAACCAACTGACCACCACAAACTAACCCCAGCCTCACCAAATCAAAGATCCAAACTCTCCCACCTTCTCTGTCACTTAAAATTAACTAGTTTTCTTACTTTCTTAGTTCTGAAAGGACCCTTAACCTGAAACACAAACTCAGCTTTTCTCCTTCTACAGTTGCTGCCTAACTTGTTGAATATTTGTAAAATTTTCATTTCAGATTTATCTGATATAGATTTTTTTTAATTCTGATTTTTGGCAAGTTTGGTGTGACAATCCTCTAGGTTCTAACAACCATGAAAAACTGCATTTTTAACAAAACTTGCACTGAATCTTTAATTAATGATGATTAATTATCCAATCAAAAAATTGCACCTTTGATAAAAGTGGTGAGGCCAGTTTAACTATTAACATATATTCAATTTGTGCTGAAGCAGTTCCTCATGGGGCGATATAATATGAAATATGTATCTGTGATGCTTAAGTGTGAAATGCCACTAAATAACCCATGAAGCTATAATTTATCCTGGTAGTCAAGTCAAATCATATTAATCAAATCACTAATGAAACCATTTAGAGAATAAGATGTTTACTGGTTATTTTTGACCCTTTTTATAAAAATAAGTTTACTCTCTATCACAGTGGGGTTAACTACCTTTTTCCTCTCATTAGTGTAATATTCTCAAGTCATATGCAATTATTATTTTAGATCATTTCTCAATTCAGTCTTTGTATATCCCTGATGTGATTTATTTATTTGAGAATACTGCTTGAATGGCCAATGATGGAATTAACCATGTTAAAAATATTATCAAACAAATGTGAAGCACACTCTACATGTTGCAGAGTTGCTGTATGTGATGTCCTCATATATACCTGGCCTAGAACGTAGAGGGCCTTGCTTGTAGGCTGAGGCATTACGTAGTCCAGCAGCATGAACTAAATGGCAGCAGGTCTTCCAACAGCATATTGAAGAAGCCCCATCTCTGATACAGTCATGGGGCTTTTGACAGATGTAGCTCCCAAGTTTTGCTGACTGTCAAAGATGTAAGGGGCTTTAAACACCCTGACATCCAGTGACACTTAAAAACTATTAAAGTGAAGTAACTTTATCTTTAAAATAGTGTAAACCATTTATAAGACAGTATATAGCTGTCCTTTGTCTTTTTTAATCAATAGCTCTGCAATTCCTATTGAAATCAACGGGTCCGCAGATCACACAAGAGGTAAATGTTGGGGAACATCAGTGAGATTAAGCACCCACCATTGAAGGCCATGGAAACACCACTGGTGGAACACATTCACATACACTCAGTGGCCACGTTATATGGTACCTCCTGCACCTCATAAAGTGGTCAGTGATTGTATGTTCATGGTCTTCTGCTACAGTAGCCCATCCACTTCAGGGTTCCACATGTTGTACGTTCAGAGATGCTCTTCTGCACACCACTGTATCAAGTGGTTATTGGAGTTACTGTCACCTTCCTGTCAGCTTGCAACAAGTTTGGCCATTTTCCTCTAACCTCTCAAATTAAAAAGGCATTTCACCTATAGAACTACCGTTCACTGGATTTTTTTTTTTTTTTGCACCATTCTCTGAAAACTCTGGAAACTGCTGTGCATGAAAATCCCAGGACATTAGGAGTTCCTGAGATATTCAAACCACCCCGTCTGATATCAACAATCATTCCATGGTCAAAGCTCTTAGATCACATTTTTCCCCACTCTGATATTTGGTTTGAACAACAGCTGAACCTCTTAACCATGTCTGCATGCTTTTACGCATTGAGTTGCTGCCACATGATTGGCTGACTAGGTGTACAGGTGTATCTAATAATATGGCCACTGCGTGTATATGGCCTTATGTTTAAAAGGAAAATGCCATCAGTTCATTTTGGAACTTCAGGTATTGATTTGCAGGACCTTGCCTTTATATTGTTTTTACCAAATGAAGCAAAATCAATAACTATATTACTTTGCTCATAAGAAAATCATGTTTACTAAACTCTGCTTATATTTTTAAAAAATAGATTAAGTTTTTTTTTACCTCAATCATTCATTTAGAAGAGTAGACTAAATATACCTGATCTTTTCTCTTCACCCACATTTCCTGTCATTTGCTCCTCAGGTTTTGATAGAATAGCTTCTGATTTTATTCTTAATAATTTTGATCTGTTTCAGTCTCTGCAACTCCTCCAAATTCACTACCTCCTGAACACTGTCATTTCCTACGTACCGATAGGCAATGTTTCAATCTCATTACATTTTTATCTTTCTATTCCAGTAGACTTTCTATTTCAGCTACATCTGAAAATGTGAGTATCTGTCAAACTTCTTGGCAGCCTATTGTCTTCAAAAGTACACCATCCTGCTTATTCCAAGGAAGAGTACTTCCCTGTTCGCATACACCTACAAAAATAGAAGCACAGAAAATAAAATAAGTCAATTAACCCCTCAATCCTGATCAGCCATTCAAAAAGATCATGACCAATCTCCACCTAAATATCATATTCCTGGTCTCATCCTTTAGCATTCCAATGCTTTTATTGTCTGAAAAACCATCCATCTCCTTCTGTAATATTTTCAGCAACTTCATCGCCACCACCTTCTATGTTCGGTAATTTCAGATGTTTGGTATCTTCTGTGAAGAAATTTCTCCTCCTCTCAGTCCAAAATATCTTACACCATAGCCTGAGGCAGTGATCCATGGATCTAGACCCTGTCACCTCACACCACCACCTTGCCTGGGGAAATATCCACCTCACGTATGGTCTGTCCATTGCAGTTGGAATGTTGATGTTTCCATGGGACCTCTTGTCATACTTCTAGATCCTGGATGACCCAATATTTCCTTCAAGGACAGTCTTGCCATGCCAGGAATCTGTCAGGTGAATCTGCGCTACATTTCTCCTATGGAGAGTATATCTGCACACAATACTTTGGGTCATACCAGGGGCCTAAATAAAAATAGAAAACATTCTTCTTCCTGCAGTTAAAGTCTTTCGCAATGAAGGACACTTACCATTTGACTTCTTAAATGCTCACTGCACCTGCTCATTTGCTTTTAGTGGAGACACAAGAGAATGCAGATCCTGGAATCTGGAGTCTGAAAATCTGCTGAAAGAGCTCAGTGGATGGAACAGTGTCTATGGAGAGGTAAAGAAAGTGTATGCTTCAGGTCAAAGCCCTGCCAGCCTAGCTTATTCATTGTTTGCCGGTGTACAAGTGACTGGTGTACAAAGATAAAAACATTTCCAAATACATCACCGTTTGAATACCAATCAGCCTTCCCACCTACATGGACAAATTCTCATTTATGTATATTATTTTAGTATCTGCCACTTCTTTGTCCACCCACTGAAACTGTTCAAATCACCTTGAAGACTCTTGGTATCCACCTCACAACTCTGAATTCTACCCTGCTTCATGTAGGTGGCAAACTTAAAATATCATGGTTCCCCTATCAAGAGCATTATGAGTAACTGTGCAATAAGCACAAGTCCCTGTGAAACCCACTAGTCATCATCTGCCCATTTCTTCCCACTCTTTGTTTCCTGCCTGTCAACTGATTTTCATCCCACGCCATACATTACTCCAGCTGGTGTGCTTTAATTTTGCGCACTAATTTCTTCCAGGGCTTTTAACAAAACCCCTTCTCTAGATCTCAATACATCACAACCAGAAGTTCTCCCTGATCTATTCTAACAGTCACATCTGAAAAATCTTCAACAGATTTACTAAATACCATTTCACTTCCATAAATCTATGTTGCTCAGTCCTATTGATAATTTAAGATATTCAGTTATCTCATTCCTTATTATGGACACAACTGATATGAGATTAGCCAAGCTGTAATTTTCTGCATTGTGGTCCCTCCATTTTAGAAACACAATGTTATATCAGCTTCCCTCCAGTATGAAGGAACTATTCAATATTCTATAGAATTTTGGAAAATGACAACGGTTTACCTTTGTCCTAGTTGTAACAGACAGAATGGATTTACCCTGAACTTCCAATTGTCTGTAACTTCCCACTCCTCAATGGCACTTTTCTCTGTGGCCCTATGCATCGTTACAAGGCCCAATGAAAGCTTTTACCTGGGTACACTGCAGCCTATAGCACTCAATGTTATTAGTTTATTATTCTTACATGTACTGAAATACAGAAAGAAACCTTATTTTGCATTCAGTCCGTAGAGACTATTCCAAATGTAAGTACAATGAGGAATAAAGAGAAAAGGGAAAGTCAATGACAAAACAATGACTATAGTGTTACAGTTACAGAAAAAGTGAAATGCAGATGCAAAAGCCATAATGAGATAGATCAAAATAAATTGGTTATCAAAGTATATATAAGCCGCCACATACAACCCTGAGATGCATTTCCTTGCAGGCATGTTCAATAAATCCATACACTAACTTTAACAGAATCAACAAAGAACCGTACAAATTGAGCATTCAACCAGTGTGTGAAAGACAACAAACTGTGGAAATACAAAAATTAAGAAATAATAATAATAAATAAATAAGCAATAAATATCAAGAACATGAGATGAAGTGATTGAAAGATCGGGAATGTATCTTTCTTATACAAGAGTTATGTTTCAGTCTTATAACAGTGGGCTGGATGTTGTCCTTGAGCCAGTTGGTGTGTGTTTTAGGTTTTTGTATCCTCTGCCCAGTGAAGGGGAGAGAAGAGAAAACGACTGTGGTGGGAAGGGCCTTAGGTTATTTTGACTGCTTTCTCAAGACAAAACCACTGATGGAGGGAAGGCTGATTTCTATCCTGTTCTGCAACTCTCTCTTCCTATCTGTATCAGAAATAGTTATGTAATCCTCTCACCACTTTGGCTTATTTATTTTTATTCATTTTTCTCTCCTCTGCTCTTTTGGGCGTATCCCATAGACTTGCCATTATCAATTAATTACAGAGACAAATAAAATTATGATCAGTTGACAATTTCCCCCATTAACTCATTGAGACTCAGTCTGTTAGAGATAAACCCTGTCCGTTCTCTTCCACAGAAATCAAAATTATATCTCTTGCTTTTCCAGTTCCAATAAGGGGATCTCAGACCTGAAACTTTAACAGTTTCGCTTTCATCAGCTTCACAATGCCTGCTGTGTGTTTCCAGCATTTTCTGCTTTTATTTCAGATTTCCAGCATCTACAGTAACTTGATTGTCAGCAGGTCCTCTTCAAATCTAGACTATACTCCTCCATGAAATCCTTCTGCACCTTTCCTCTCCCGTCCATTATCCTTTCCAATACACTCTCCGATTTCAGCTTCCTCCCTATTCCCTCTTGCTCCACTGTTTTGTTCAAGTTCCCTCTAATTTCTATTTCACCTAACCTTGCACTGCCATCTTCTCGTTACATGCTTCTCATTTCAGACACTTTCTAATCCTTCTCAGGTCTAACTGCATTCAAACTCCCTGTTCTACAGTCCTGCGTAATTGCGTACAGTACTTGTCCATACAGGGAGAAGTGCATTTCAGTGAGAATAACGGGAACATTTTTTGACACCTAGTCATATGCCAACTCCAGGTCAATCCACAACTGAAGTGCAGCATTTCAAGTAAAATTCATGAGCAGGAGCAGGGAACTATATCTCAGCAATGGAAGAGCTGTCCTAAGATTTCTGTCTCCTCTTTGTAGCTTAGTATCAGATAATGTTACAGGACATTTTCTTTAAAAATTACAAATTGTTATGTCTGAATCTAAATGCTATATTTCCACATATCCTGGCAAACAGAAATAAAATCATACTGTTCTCCAAACACTAAAGATTTGCTTTTTCTTTTAATGTTATCTTAATTTCAGAAGAAATAAATTTAAGCAGTAGGTTATCGGAAAAAAGAACTGGGTGTGTGTTGATGTAATAATTATTGTTTCATGTGGAAATTCTGTGGTTATAATGAAAGCACGAGATGGAAAATTACAGCTGAAAATGTTGGTCTCCTGCTGGAAAAACGATGTCTTTGTAGCATTTTGTCTGGTTCCTCCCCACTCCGCTCAATTGTTGGCAAATAATCTTGATGTTGACCACCATCACATCATCACCATATGGGAAATTTGTCAGACTGGCCCTGCACCATCATCCCAGCAAATAAACAACCCAATGAAATATTAAACCGTATGTCTATTTTTTTTAAAAAATACATAATGGAGAAAAAATAAGAAAAAAACTTTAAACGTTATTACATTCTGAAGCAATATCACAAATCACAAAAAATGTTGAGTCCTTTAACTTCATAAAGGATTTTTTAAAGTGAACACTTCAAACAGATATTTGAACCTAGAAAATAGACTGCACCCTAAAACAGTTGTCCGGTGCTAGGGGTGTGACATATGTTCTCACTGGATGTTTGGTGCTGCTCTTTATTTATGCCAGCTGCGTTCCAATGATCATAACACAAAAATTCAGCCAACAACTCCCACACATAATTTTGGCTGCATGTCTGTTTGGAGGGTCAGTTACCAGCCTTCGCTAATGACAAAAAAGGCCATCAGTTCTTGTCGAGAAAGTGTCGAAAGACACAGACACCAGAGGAAGGCCTTTCAACGCAGTTATGACTGCAGTGAGCACTTTGTGGGTGAGGAGGGGAGGAAGAAGTTTAGAGTTCTAGAAGAGGAAGATCTTATTACACATGGAGGTGAAATCCCTCCAGCAAGGAACTATTTTTAAATGTGGAAAAAGGAGCAGATTAATGAGAGGAATTTAACAGAAAGGATAGCACCTCAATGTTAAAAAAAATCATTCAAAGTCCTCATTTGTATTGTACAATTACAATTATTACTTTCTTAGTCTTTGCAACTCCATCACTTCCTGTCTCAATGCCTGCTGCCAGTTGCCTTCTTTACCAAGGGCCTTACTTCACTTCATTCACTATTACTACAACCTTCACATTGCACCTTTGCTCATTTTACACACTGTGTGTCAGCTACTCTACCAATGATAGGCTGATAAAAATACTTCAGATATGGTAAAATTGGATTGATCATGGCACTGTTACTGGGCAAGTTTGGGAACTGGAAATTTGGGTGCTGGAACAGAAACACTTGTTACAATAACAATAGATCTTCAATTCTGAACAGGTTATTCTTTACAATGACAGCATCTTCATCAATTTTCCAAGGTGCTTCAAAAACAATGTTATAAAAAAGTTAATATTGAGCCACAAGGAAGTGTTAAAGCAATATCCAAAAACGTATTCCTAAAAGATGGGATTAAGTTAACCTCTTTAAATTATAGAAAGACTTTTAAGGAGGGAATTGCAGAGATGAGGGCCCTGGCAATTGAATGCATGGAAGCAAACTACAGAGCAGCTATATTCCAAATGTAAAAAGGCCAAAACCGGAGAAGAAATCAAATAAGGGAAAAGAATATTAGAGACGCGAAATAGTGATCCCAAACTGAGATTTGAAAACTTAATTGATTTGGAAACAACACTTATAATTTTTAAATCGAGCCCTTGTTGAACTGGGAACCACCCCAGGTGATAAATGCCAATGACTAACTCAGTAGATTGGCCAATAGTTCAGAAGAAAACTATAGTCCTGAAGATACATAACACAGCTATGCCAGTGGAAAAGTTAGTGTGGGATAGAAAGATACAATGGAGGTAGAAGGAACTGAGAAGCTTTTTTTTAAAAATGGACTGGAGATCCTTAATGGAGGAGTCATCAAGTCCACATTAAAACTGTAATGGATTGTGATCAAATGCAATATAACTGGAAGGTGAGAACAGTGCATTTAAGAAGCTAGCTGCAAAGTTTCGATCCAGAACACCATGTTCTTTGTGCTCTGACTGTTAAATTGTTTAGAAACTAGCAAATTTGCGACATGGCTCAGGTTACCAGCCACACTGAGAAAGGCAATGCTAGTTATAGGCAGCAGAGGCAGTTAGTGATTTCAGTACTTGTGCCATGCTGTCTCAGCGACCCTATGTGTTAATTTTCATGGACAACCTAATGTTCAGTGGCAGAAAGAAACCTAACAGCAGCCCCCCACCTCCATAACCAGCAGCATTGCTTAAAGGGATCACCAATCTTCTTCTTAGGCACTCCCTCGGGATTAAGGGCAACTTGATTCTACTTCAAGTTTTATACGTTACGAGGTGGCCAATGAGAGGTCCATAGACTTTCCCAGGTCATGCCTGACTGAGCCGCATTGCAGGTGGTATGTGATGTGCTGTGGAGGTGAATTGGGAAGTTGGCGTTTTTCATAAAGGCTTTTGGAGCTATCTTGAATTTTTCCTTCTGACTTCCTGGAAAATGCATTCAGTGATAGATATCATGATAGAATGTAACTTTCAGCAGTCTGATGTCAGGTGTATAACAGCAACTTGGCCTGCCCACTGTTTATAATTAAGACCTCATCGCTGGTTCATTGGTCTGGGAAATGGCTCTGATAGTTTGCTTGCAGTGAATTTGGAGGAATTGGGGGAGACTGAGTGAGGATGGTAGAGGAGGGTCCCAGCGAATCTTACGCTCCTTTGAGAGGATTACAATATAAAAGCCAGGGTGAAATGTTGAGGCTTTACAAGGCACTAGTAAGGACTCACTTCGAGTGTTGTGAGCAGTTTTGGGCCCCTTATCTAAGAAAGAGTGTGCTGACATGGAGTGGGTTCAGAGCTGGTTCAAAGATTGATTCCAGGAATGAAAGGGATACTATATGAGGACTGATTGATAGCTCTGGGCCTGTTCTCACTGGAATTCAGAACAATGAGGGGGGAATCTCATTAAAACCTATCTGTCAAATGTTGAAAGGCCTCATTAGAGTGGATGTGGAGAGGATGTTTCCTGCAGTGGGGGAGTCTAGGACCAGAGGGCGCAGCCTCAGAATAGAGTGACGTCCACTTAGAACGGCCATGTGGAGGAATTTCTTTAACCAGAAAGTGGTGAATCTGTGGAATTCATTGCCACAGTTGGTTGTGGAAGCCAAGTCATTGTGTGTACTTGAGGCAAAGGTTTATAGATTCTTGATTAGGCATGAAGGGATGTGGGGAGAAGGCAGGAAATTGGGACTGAGATGGATCAGCCTTGATGAAATGGCAGACCAGACTCGATGGACCAAATGGCCTAATTCTGCTCCTATATCTTGTAGTCTTATGGTCTTATAATTGCTCAAGTGTTGTTATAACCACATAGCCTCTTTAGAAAGTGATGTTTACAACAAAGACAGCCACAAGGTGACCTTGCTTGAGAGCACCACATTTGGGTGCAGGCAGGTTTCTATCTGTGTTCATAAATGCTGCAACCTAGAATGAGAATTGGAATGGAATTGGATCACTATGGTCAAGGTATAGGGAGAAGCTCATTTGCGTACTGTTCATACAGATCAAATCATTACACAGTGCACTGAAGTAGAACAAGAGAAAGCAACAGCATCATGCAGAGTATAGTTCAACAGCTGCAGAGAAAGTGTGAAGGTATCGTGCTGGTAAACAATAAAGTGCAAGGATATAACAAGCTAGATTGTGAGCGCAAGAGTACATTTTATCATGCTAGGGAACCATTCGATAGACATAACAGTGGAATAGAAGCTGTCCTTGAGCCTAATGGTATGTCCTTCCAGGATTTTGTATCTTTTGCCCAGTGAGGGAGGGGAGAAGAGAGAATGTCCACGATGGGTGGGGACTCTGATCTGGTGGCTGCCTCAGTAAGAAGTGTCAACAGAATCCATGGGGGTGGGGTGGTGGTGGTGTGAGGGGGCTGGTTTCTGTGATGTGCTGAGCTGTGTCTACAACTCTCTGTAGTTTCTTGCAGTCACAGGGAGGGCAGTTTCCATACCAAGCTGTAATGCATCCTATAGTACTTTCTACAGTGCATTAATAAAAATTGGCAAAGGCCAACAGGGACATGCCAAAGCCTTTGATTCTGCCCAGTACAATTGGTGAAGTCCAGGTACTCTGACTTGTCACCACTAGATTTGCTCCAAATCTATTTATCTAACTCTTTATGTAGCTGGGTTTTCAGTACATATGGGATAGGACATAGCTTACATCTGGCTTAATGTGTACATGGACAAAAAGACCTATAACATCTCAATATAGACTTCCTGGGACATTTCTGGTGACTTTCCCAATAACATGTCAAAGTATGATATAGAAGCATCCATGATATCCACCTCATTTCACCCTAGCTTCAACTTTCTGAATCAATCTTTGTCTATGGTGTAATCAGCTACAACTACTGGTAGTTTCGGTAATAAGAAGATAAGAAACAGGAGCAGGAGTAGGCTTGTCCAGCCTGCTCTGCCTTACAATGAAATCATGGCTGATCTGACCATGAACTCAGTCCACCTACCTATCTTTATCCATTAACTCCTAATTCCCCTACTATACAATAATCCTCTACCTGTCCCTTAAATATATTTAATGAGGTAATATCCACCGCTTCCCTGGGCAGAGCTATTTTGATGTCAGTTTATCAATCACCCTAGTTAGCCTATTATCTTTAATACCTTCTCTAAACACTGACTAATTTACTATACCTTCTCCTGATATTCCTCTGCTTTTACCATTGCTACCACTAGAATAAATGCAATGTAAACACAGTTCTCCATTGGTTTCAATATTGTTTAGATTTCAGCTCTGTGTCTTTCTTTTTGCTTTGAAATCACACTATTCTAATGCTTTGCTAACCATATTAACTTTAAATTTGCATGCTGAAGATATCTGCCCTTTTTCATCTAACAATTAAAATATTTTACTGCTTTGAATTGACGTGTGTTAGATGGGATCTATGCATCTGCAGCAACAATTTGTGTGATTCAAACTCACATGCTTTGTAATTTGCTTCAGAACTCAAGCCTTTGCTATTGTACTTTGACCACAAACAGCTGTGCCATTTGCCCTTACACTTTGCATAAAAATCTTTGGCATTCATTTTCATAAAGACTCCAATATTACACATGATATCAGAAGGGTTATTCAGTGTATTTAGTGAATGAGATTGCACTTGTTCATCAAAACAGTTATTTCATTAAAGCAATGTACTCTATGACAGAATTGTCTGATGTCTGATGCTAGTTCTACATGTAAGTTCTCCACATTTTCTGATGGCTTAGGATTGAAATGATCCTGTAACTTCTGTATAATTCACTGAGCAGACTTGCTTTCTTCTGCATTAAAATCTACTAACACTCTGTACTCTACAGAACTCATTTCTATGAAAGAATATCTTACTATCACTCCTAAATGGTATCATTTTGTGTAGGTACTTCCTCACCATTACCATCAAGTTCCACCATGCTATTTGCTCTGAAAAGATGATCACACATGCTAACAAATTCAGCCTGCACCAGCATTTACTTCACCCCATGCTTATGATGTTGTTCTCACTAAAATTCATAAAGTCAGACCAGAGGGCACAACGTTTTCATGTATAATGCCTTTTTAGTTCACTGACCTCAGTAAAATAACTCCTATTTTTCTACCACTAGTCCTTCACTTAGAGCTTTCTTATCCCAGTGCACACACACATATACACATAAAGTCATTTGTCCCTCACACTTTATCTGCCCTGCTCTTCTCCATGAGAGATGCAACTCCCTTTGTTCAATGTCCTTAACCATGTTACTTCTCCTCCTTGCCCAGACAGCTGCTATTCTTTTCTGAGCTCTCACTCATTCACGGGTAGCAGCTGCTTAGCTCCGCAATCAGCCAGTGTTTCACTTTGTTACTGTGATCACCATTCCTACTGCCCTGCAGTTAAATCTTCTTCCTTGTCCAGCTTTAAAATTCTCCACCCTGCTTTCAAATCTCACATCCTTCTGTTTCTGTGATAACCCACAGATCTCTAAAATACAAGGGGTGATTGATAAGTTCATGGCCTAAGGTAGAAGGAGTCAATTTTAGAAAACCTGGCACATTTATTTTTCAACATACTCCCCTCCTACATGTGCACACTTAGTCCAGCGGTCGTGGTGCATACGGATCCCTTCTTTGTAGAAGTGGTCCTCAGAAGGGGTGATAGATAAGTTCGTGGCTGTCATGTTCTGGTCCATGAGGTCCGCATTCTGGTTCACGGTCCGGTCCATTGACCCTTGCTCCAGGTTTTCCTGTCCACCCTGTTTCTGTTCCTGTTGAGCACTAATTGAGGCAGCTGATTCTCGTTGGGGCTGGCTACATTAATACCTCCAGAGACCAGGGTGTGGCTGCTGGATTTTTCTTGTCCTTACTCCTTGTATCCCTTCCCTTGCCTTCTGTTTCCTCGCCTGAAGCCCTGCCTTGTCTTGCCGGTAACTCTTGCCTCACTTCACCTGTAGTCTTGTCTTGGAGCAACCCTGTACCTAGATCCCTTCCTGTCCCTTGCCTCCGCCGGGTAAGTCAGGCTGTCTTGCCGTTACACTGCGGTTGGTTCTGTCCTTTCCTGTCCCTTGCCTCCGTCAGGTAAGCCAGGCCGTTTTGCCGTTAACTACGGTTGGTTCTGTCCCTTCCTATCCCTTGCTTCTGCCAGGTAAGTCAGGCCATCTTGCCGTTACCCTGCAGTTGGTCCTGACCCTTGCCTCCGTCGGGTAAGCCAGGCCGTATTGCCATTACCCTGCAGTGGGTTCTGTCCCTTCCTATCCCTTACCTCCGTCGGGTGGAGATCCGCGCCATGCCCAGGAGTAACGCGCTCTGCCCAGGAGGAGCTTCAAGACCTCAAGTCTCTAGACAAGCCTCGCCTCCAGTCTCCGGTCTCAAGCCTCGCCTCCAGTCTTTGGTTTCAAGCCTCACCTCAAGTCTGAAGACTCCAGCCTCGTCCTGCCTGCCAGCCAAGTCACATCCCTGCCTAGTTCTGGGGTCCGAGCCAGAGGCAAGACCCGGGTTCTGGGTCCTTGTCCAGTCTCTGGCTCAGCGTCCAAGCCCGGGCTCCTAGCTCTCTTGTCCAGTCTTGTTCCGAGTTCCCAGTTTTTGTGTCCATGTCCTAGCCCTCACCCTGTATCCTAGTCCTGTCCCTAGTACTTCAGTGTCTGTGTCTTGCACTTGGGTCTGTTCCCAGCCAGCCCGTATGACAGAACAATCCAGCCAAGCATGGACCCAGCAACACAGACACTGTCGTTTTCCTCTTGCCACCCAGGGTTCCCTTCTGTTAGATACCCTCCCACCCGCCCAGGTCATCCATAGCCTGGATAGCCTGTTTGGTCACCAGGAGGCTCCCGTAGATGGGGGTACTGTCATGGTCCGGTCCATGAGGACCACAATCCGGTTCACAGTCCAGTCCATCGACCCTTGCTCCAGGTTTTCCTGTCTACCGTTTCTGTTCCTGTTGAGCACTAATTGAGGCAGCTGATTCTTGTTGGGGCTGGCTGCATAAATACCTCCAGAGACCAGGGCGTGGCTGCTGGATTGTTCTTGTCCTTACTCCTTTTATCCCTTCCCCTGCCTTCTGTTTCCTCGCCTGAAGCCCTGCCTTGTCTTGCCGGTAACTCTCGCCACTCTTCGCCTGTAGTCTTGTCTTGGAGCCACCCTGTACCTAGCTCCCTTCCGGTCCCTTGCCTCCGTCGGGTAAGCCAGGCTGTCTTGCCATTACCCTGTGGTTTGTTCTGTCCCCTGCTTCTGTCGGGTAAGCCAGGCCATATTGCTGTTACCCTGCAGTGGGTTCTGTCCCTTCCTGTCCCTTGCCTCCATCAGGTGGAGTACCGTGCCCTGCCCAGGAGGAGCTTCAAGACCTCAAGTCTCTAGCCAAGCCTCGCCTCAAGTCTCCGGTCTCCAGCCTCGCCTCCAGTCTCCGGTCTCCAGCCTCGCCTCCAGTCTCCGGTCTCAAGCCACGCCTCCAGTCTCCGGTCTCAAGCTTCGCCTCAAGTCTCTGGTCTCCAGCCTTGTCCTGCCTGCCAGCCAGGTCACGTCCTTGCCTAGTTCTGGGGTCCAAGCCAGAGGCAAGACCCAGGTTCTGGGTCCTTGCCCAGTCTCTGGCTCAGAGTCCAAGCCCGGGCTCCTAGCTCTCTTGTCCAGTCCTGTTCTGGGTTCCTGGTTTTCATGTCCATGTCCTAGCCCTCACCCTGTATCCTAGTCCTGTCCCTAGTACTTCAGTGTCTGTGTCTTGCACTTGGGTCTGTTCCCAGCCAGCCCGTATGACAGAACAATCCAGCCAACCATGGACCCAGCGACACAGACACTGTTGTTTTCCTCTTGCCACCCGGGGTTCCCTTCTGTTAAATACCCTCCCACCCGCTCAGGTTGTCCATAGTGTGGATAGCCTGTTTGGTCACCAGGAGGCTCCCGTGGATGGCGGATACTGTCATGGTCCGGTCCGTGAAGTCCACAATCCAGTTCATGGTCCGGTCCATCGACCCTTGCTCCAGGTTTTCCTGTCTACCCTGTTTCTGTTCCTGTTGAGCACTAATTGAGGCAGCTGATTCCTGTTGGGGCTGGCTGCATAAATACCTCCAGAGACCAGGGTGTGGCTGCTGGATTGTTCTTGTCCCTACTCCTTTTATCCCTTCCTCTGCCTTCTGTTTCCTCGCCTGAAGCCCTGCCTTGTCTTGCCGGTAACTCTCGCCTCTCTTCGCCTGTAGTCTTGCCTTGGAGCCACCCTGTACCCAGCTCCCTTCCTGTCCCTTGCCTCCATCGGGTAAGCCAGGCCGTCTTGCCATTACCTGTGGTTTGTTCTGTCCCTTCCTGTCTCTTGCCTCCGTCGGGTGGAGATCTGCGCCCTGCCCAGGAGGAGCTTGAAGACCTCAGGTCTCTAGACAAGCCTCGCCTCAAGTCTCTGGTCTCAAGCCTCGCCTCCAGTCTCCGGTCTCATGCCTTGCCTCCAATAATCTCTGGTCTCCAGCCTCGCCTCAAGTCTGAAGACTCTAGCCTCGTCCTGCAGTCAGCCAAGTTACGTCCTTGCCTAGTTCTGGGGTCCGAGCCAGGGGCAAGATCCAGGTTCTGGGTCCTTGTCCAGTCTCTGGCTCGGAGTCCAAGCCCGGGCTCCTAGCTCTCTTGTCCAGTCCTGTTCCGGGTTCCTGGTTTTCGTGTCCATGTCCTAGCCCTCACCCTGTATCCTAGTCCTGTCCCTAGTACTGCAGTGTCTGTGTCTTGCACTTGGGTCTGTTCCCAGCCATCCCCTTATGACAGAGGCCTAAGGTAGAAGGAGATGATTATTCACTTCAAACTTTCTACATTATCATTCAAAGAGTTGAACTGCACGTGCATGTAACGACAGCGTCTTGGACCTCCAGGTGGTCCACAGCAGGGGTGATTGATAAGTTCGTGGCCTTGGGTAGAAGGAGATGAGTTATACAGCTCTTGTTACACGCATGTGCGGTTCAACTCTTTGAGTGAAAATGCAGAAAGTTTGAAGTTAATAACATCTCTTTCTACCTTTGGCCACGAAATTATCAATCACCCCTCCTGTGGACTACTTTCTGGAGGTCCAAGACGCCAACTTCTACAAAGACGGGATCCATATGTTCCACGACCGCTGGACTAAGTGTGTAAGTGTACGAAAAATAAATGTGCTAGGTTTTCTAAAATTGACTCCTTCTACCTTGGGTCACGAACTTATCAATCAACCCTCGTATGATCATATTTTTCTATAGGTGCTGCCTGGCCTGCTGAGTTCCTCCAGCATTTTGTGTGTGTTACTCAGATTTCCAGCACCTGCAGATTTTCTTGTTTGCATTTTGTGTGTGTTATTTTGGATTTCCAGTTTCTGCAGAATCTCTTGTGTTCGTATTTAATCAGTCCATCACAGACTTCAGCTACAGAATGCTGGAAATTTTCGCCCAAAACGTATCTATCTCTCTACAGTTCTCCATTAATGTACTCCTTAAAACCTAAGAGTAAATATGAATCTGAATGTGAATCTTCTTTAACTACACCTTTGGTTATCTGCTGAGGTTGGTTCATCACAATTTTCATATCTGAAGCTCCATGCATGTTCTCATTTAAAAACTTATACAGAGATGGAAGCTGCTGCGGCTGCTACCGCTGTTAATGTAGTAAGAAAATGCAGTAAGAATTGTGTAAGAAGAATATATTGTGAGAATTACCAGAAAAGTCAACTTAAGTAAAAAGAAAGCTATCGTGGAGGTCACCAGACTTTGCAGCAAGCAGTGAAGAGGCCCGCCCAAGGCAAGTTCAAGTGTTTGGTAACTGAAGCTGCCAAGTGATAGAGAGTGATGGAAACCATCCCAGTGCCAGTAATATTGAATTGAATTGACCTTAGTACTTACATCCTTCAAATACATGAGGAGTAAAAATCTTTACATTACTTCTCTGTTCAAATGTGCAAAGTGCAATTATAGTAATTTATAATAAATATTATGTACAACAGGATCATCTATATAACATAGAGATACTGTAGTGTCAGCAGGAATTAATCAGTCTGAAGGCCTGGTGGAAGAAGCTGTCCTGGAGCCTGTTGGTCCTGGCTTTTATGCTGCAGTACTATTTTCCAGATAGTAGCAGCTGGAACAGTTTGTGGTTGGGGTGACTCGGGTCTCCAGTGATCCTTTAGGCCCTTTTTACACACCTGTCTTTGTAAATGTCCTGAATAGTGGCAAGTTCACAATTACAGATGTGCTGGGCTGTCCGCACCACTCTCTGCAGAGTCCTGCGATTGAGGGAAGTACAGTTCCCACACCAGGCAGTGATGCAGCCAATCAGGATGTTCTCAATTGCGCCTCTGTATGAAGTTCTATATAAGGAGACCCTCGAACTAATAATCCATACTCTTTTCATTCATTTCATGTTAGAGGATAATTTGACAAAGTTACATTATTTTTCTATTCATTAACATGGAACATAGATTTGCCCCTCCAACCTTTCGAATCATGCTGCCCTGCTAGTCCCAGTTTTTTTTTAGATTATGAGAACACTCAGTCCTCGTTTATTGTCATTTAGAAATGCATGCATGCATTAAGAAATGATACAATGTTACTCCAGAGTGATATCACAGACAAACCAAAGACTAACACTGACAGAACCACATAATTATGACATATAGTTACAGCAGTGCAAAGCAATACCATAATTTGATAAAGAACAGACCATGGGCATGGTTAAAAAAAAATCTCGTGTCCCGATCGACTCCCGAGTCCCTGATAGCAGACAGCAAAAGAGAGAAACTCCCTGCCATAAACCTCCAACATCTGCCGATGCATTGGAAGCACCCAACCACAGCAGACACCGAGTCCGTCCATCCGAAAACTTCGAGCCTCCAACCAGCCCCTCCGATACAGCCTCCCGAGCACCATCCTCTGCCGAGCACCTTCGACCACAGTACGTGTGCTTGCAACAGTGTGTGTCCGACAGAGTGATCAGCAGCAGTGGGGCTCCACAGGGGACTGTCTTGTCTCCCTTTCTCTTCACCGTTTACACCTCGGACTTCAACTACTGCACAGAGTCTTGTCATCTTCAGAAGTTTTCTGATGACTCTGCATAGTTGGATGCATCAGCAAGGGAGATGAGGCTGAGTACAGGGCTACGGTAGGAAACTTTGTCACATGGTGTGAGCAGAATTATCTGCAGCTTAATGTGAAAAAGATGAGGGAGCTGGTGGTAGACCTGAAGAGATCTAAGGTACTGGTGACCCCTGTTTCCATCCAGGGGGTCAGTGTGGACATGGTGAAAGATTACAAATACCTGGGGATACGAATTGGTAATAAACTGGACTGGTCAAAGAACACAGAGGCTGTCTACTAGAAGGGTCAGAACCGTCTCTATTTCCTGAGCAGACTGAGGTCCTTTAACATCTGCCGGACGATGCTGAGGGTGTTCTACGAGTCTGTGGTGGCCAGTGCAATCATGTTTGCTGTTGTGTGCTGGGGCAGCAGGCAGAGGGTAGCAGACACCAACAGAATCAACAAACTCATTCGTAAGGCCAGTGATGTGGTGGGGATGGAACTGGACTCTCTGATGGTGGTGTCTGAAAAGAGGATGCTGTCCAAGTTGCATGCCATCTTGGTTAATGTCTCCCATCCACTACATAATCATAAGATATAGGAGCAGAATTAGGCCATTTGGCCCATTGAGTCCACTCTGCCATTCCATCCTGGCTGATCCAGTTTTCTTCTCATCCCCAATCTTCTGCCTTCTCCCCATATCCCTTCATGTGCTGATCAATCAAGAATCTATCAATGTCTGCATTAAATAAAGACTTGGCCTCCACAGTTGCCTGTGGTAAAGAATTCCACAGATTTACCACGCTCTGACTAAAGAAATTCCTCCTCATCTCCTCATCTAAAAGGATGCCCTCTATTCTGAGACTGTGTCCTCAGGTCTTGGACTCTCCCACCATAGGAAACATCCTCTCCACATCCACTCCATAAAGACCTTTCACCATTCGATAGGTCTCAATGTGATCACCCCTCATTCTTCTGAATTCTAGTGAATTCAGGCCCAGAGCCATTAAACGCTCTTTATATGAGAAGCTATTCAATCCTGGGATCATTTTCGTGAATCTTCTTTGAACCTTCTCCAGTTTCAGAACATCCTTTCTAAAATAAGATGACCAAACTTGCTCTCAATACTCCAAGTGAGGCCTCACCAGTGCTTTATAAATTTTCACTATTACATCCTTGCTTTTATATTCCAGTACTCTTGAAATGAATGCTGACATTACATTTGCCTTCCTCACAACAGACTCAATCTGCAAAAATAACCTTTAGGGAATCCTGCACAAGGACTCCCAAGTCCCTTTGGATCTTAGTTTTTTGTATTTTCTCTTCATTCAGAAAATAGTCAACCCTTTAGTCATAGTCATAGTCATAGTCATACTTTATTGATCCCGGGGGAAATTGGTTTTTGTTACAGTTGCACCATAAATAATAAATAGTAATAGAACCATAAATAGTTAAATAGTAATATGTAAATTATGCCAATAAATTATGAAATAAGTCCAGGACCAGCCTATTGGCTCAGGGTGTCTGACCCTCCAAGGGAGGAGTTGTAAAGTTTGATGGCCACAGGCAGGAATGACTTCCTATGACGCTCTGTGCTGCATCTCGGTGGAATGAGTCTCTGGCTGAATGTACTCCTGTGCCCACCCAGTACATTATGTAGTGGATGGGAGACATTGACCAAGGTGGCATGCAACTTAGACAGCATCCTCTTTTCAGACACCACCATCAGAGAGTCCAATTCCATCCCCACAACATCACTGGCCTTACGAATGAGTTTGTTGATTCTGTTGGTGTCTGCTACCCTCAGCCTGCTGCCCCAGCACACAACAGCAAACATGATTGCACTGGCCACCACAGACTCGTAGAACATCCTCAGCATCGTCCGGCAGATGTTAAAGGACCTCAGTCTCCTCAGGAAATAGAGATGGCTCTGACCCTTCTTGTAGACAGCCTCAGTCTTCTTTGACCAGTCCAGTTTATTATCAATTCGTATCCCCAGGTATTTGTAATCTTTCACCATGTCCACACTGACCCCCTGGATGGAAACAGGGGTCACCGGTAACTTAGCTCTCCTCAGGTCTACCACTAGCTCCCTCGTCTTTTTCACATTAAGCTGCAGATAATTCTGCTCACACCATGTGACAAAGTTTCCTACCCATAGCCCTGTGCTCAGCCTCATCTGCCTTGCTGATGCATCCAACTATGGCAGAGTCATCAGAAAACTTCTGAAGATGACAAGACTCTGTGCAGTAGTTGAAGTCCGAGGTGTAAATGGTGAAGAGAAAGGGAGAAATAGTTTCCTTTCTTCTGCCTGTCTCCCTTCTTGAAAAGCGGAGTGCCATTTGCAATTTTCCAGTCTTCTGGAACCATTCCAGAATCTAGTGATCCCTCAAAGATAATTATTAATATCTTCACAATCTCTTCAGCCACCTTTTTCAGAAGCTGCAGTGTAAATCATGACCTTTCTTTATCTATCTCGACCTTTCAGTTTCCCATGAACCTTCTTTCACACATTTCATGTCCTCTGACACCTGGAACTTCCATCATACTGCTAGTGTCTTCCACAGTGAAGAATGATGCAAAGGGCAACTGGGAATGAGCAATAAATGCTGGCTTAGCTGGCTACACCCACATTCTGTAAATGAATTTAAAAAAACTTAATCAGTTCATCCATTATTTTGTTGTCCCCCATTACTACCTCTCCAGCATCGTTTTCATGTGATTCAATATCCACTCTTGCATCTCATTTACACTTTATGTGTCTGAAGAAACTTTTGGTATCATCTTTAATATTACTGCTAGTTTACTTTCGTTTTCCACTTATTCCTTCTTAATGATTTTTTAGTTGCCTTTTGTTGGTTTTTAAAAGCTTCCCAATCCTCTAACTCCCCAATAATCTTTCCTCTATTATATGCCCTCTCTCTCTTTAGCTTTTATGTTGGCTTTGACTTCTCTTGTTGGCCATTTTTGTGTCATCTTTCCTTTAGAATACTTCTTCTTCTTTGGGATGTACTTATTCTGTACCTCCTGAATTGCTTCCAGAAATTTCGGCCATTGCTGCTCTCCTGTAATCCCTGCCAGGTGTTCTTTTCCAATTAATTCTGCCCAACTCCTCTCTCATGCCTCTGTAATTCCCTTTACTCCACTGTAACACTGATACATCTGACTTTAGCCTCTCATTATCAAATTTCAGGATGAATTCAATCATACTATGGTCGCATTCCCCTAAGGGTTCTTTTACCATAAGCTCTCTCATCAATTCTGGTTCATTGCACAACACCCAATCCAGAATAGCTGATCCTCTGGAGGGCTCAACCATGAGCTGCTCTAAAAAGCCATCTCGAAGGCAGTCTAGAAATTCCTCCTCCTGTAATCCAACACCAACCTGATTTTCCCAATCTATCTGCATATTGAAGTCCCCCCGCCCCCAACTGTTGTAACATTGCCCTTTTGGCATTCATTTTCTATCTTCCATTGTAATTTGTAGGCCACATCCTTACTACCGTTTGGGGGGCCTGTAACACCTTCCAACCCTATGTCACCTCTTTCTAATGATTTGATGTTATTTTTTACCAACAGAGCAACACTGCCCCCTCTGTCTTCCTACCTATCCTTTCGATACAATATGTATCGTTGGAACTTAAGCTCCCAGCTATAATCTTTCAGCCATGATTCTATGATGCCTGCAGCATCATAGGTGCCAATCTACAAACTGTGTTGCAAGTTCTTCTACCTTATTCCATATATTGCGTGCATTCAGATACACTATCAGTCCTTTACGATTTTCTTCACCATGCTCAACCTTCTGATTCCTAACTTTATCTGAGATCTTACCAACATCTGCCTCCACAACCTCTCTTCTAAACATTGTCACTTAGCTTCCTATCCCCTCTGCAACTCTAGTTTAAACTCTGTGCAACATTAGTAAACTACTAGGATTTTAGTCCCCCTCCAGTTCAGGTGCACATTGCCCCTTCTGTACAGGTCCCACATTCCCAATGATCTAAAAATCTTATGCCCTCCCTCCTACACCAACTCCTTAGCCACATATTAAAGAGTATAATCTTCCCAATTCTAGCCTTACTAGCATGTGGCATGGGTAGCAATCCTGAGATCACAACCCTGGAGGTCTTGCCCTTTAACTCAGCACCTTACTCCCTCTTCAGTCATCCTACCCATGTCATTGGTACCTACATGGGCCATGACTTCTGGCTGTTCACCTTCCTACTTAAGAATGCTGAGGACTCGAGCCAAGATATCCGGACCCTGGCACCCAGGAGGCAATATACCATCTGGGAATCTCATTCTCACCTACAGAACCTTCTGTCCGTTCCCCTAACAATTCCTCCATCGCCATAGTGTGCCTCTTCTTCTTCCCCTTCCCGTCCGAGTCACAGAGGCAGACTCAGTGCCAGAGATCCGACCACTGTGACTTTGCTCTGTTAGGTCAACTCCCTTACCCCCAACAGTATCCAAAGTGATATACCTGTTGTTGAGAGGGATGCCACAGGGGTACTTTGTACTGCTCCATATCCCCTTTGCCCTTCCTGACTTCAGCCAGTTTCCTTTGTCCTGTGTCTTGTGTGTAACTACCTCTCTATATGTGCCCTATCTATCACCCCTTCATCTTCCCAAATGATCCGGAGCTCATCCAGTTCCTTAACGCAGTTTGTTAGAAGTTGCGGCTGGATGGCCTTCTCGCAGTTGTAGTGGTCAGGGGCACTGGAGGTCTCCCTGCCTTCCCACATCCTGCAAGAGGAGCATTTCACTGTCCTAGCTGAGGAGATATAAGGAATAGAAGGAATAAAACTCGAGCTTTTCTTTCCCTGACAGAAGCCTCTCTTTGCTGAAGCCTCGAAGAGCTAAAACCTTAAGACCACCCCTGTGATTCAGATAATGGCCGTTGCGCTCGCCGCTGCCTTCCTTTAATTTGCTCTTGTTAATCAATCTCAAACGCCGATTCGCCGCTGTTCTATTACGCTGCCGTTTACCACTCCTGCCTTTCATCCTTGGGTAGTGGACCTGATAGAAGTCCCCTCCTCCCCAAACTTCTGACGTCCAGATTGACCGCTGGTCAAAGCTCCATTACACTGCTGAAAACCGCTCCAGCCTTTCATCCTCAGGCAGTGGACCTGAGAGAATAGAAAGTACTGATCAAAATCTGTAACAAGAAATAAAAGTTTTGTAGATAGATGTAAGATTTTATTTTACATTCAAAGTCATTGGGGTTATTTAAGGACAAAGTAGACACATTTTTGAAAGAATAAGGAACCGAGGGGCCATGAGGAAGTGACACAGAAGATGAGTGGCAGATCAGCTGTGATCATTATTGTATGACAGGACAGGCCTGAGGGGTCACATACCTGACTCCGGCACTTCTTTTCTTATGTTCTTGCGTTCAATATGTATTTTATTTCAGTAAGTATTTTATTAAGTCAGGTGCCTTGATATGGGTGAGTTCTGCATAGACAAAACTTTCGAAGAATAAAGAGGATTCTTTTCTGGAAAAAAGGTTAACCATAGCAAAGTAACAGTTTTGGAGGTCACCACATTGGAGCAGACAGAATAGAGACATACTCAGTATGATGGAGATAGTTGGTGACTGAAGCAGAAAGTGGTAAAAGCTAATGAAAACTTTTCTAACAGTTCAGTTGACTTAATGGTACTGAAACATCCTGAGGAAGTAACTGCACAACGATCAAAGTAAACTCAGCAAACATACTCACATCTTTGAAACCCAATGTCCACTTGTGAGAGACATTGATGCCTTTAGATAAAAGTTTAATGAGCTGTTATAAGAAACAAAAGACAATTAAATGTACGGATACCATTTTTTCATAGAACCCTTTTTGCATTTTTGATAAATACTCAGTTACTTGAGGAAAACTATCAGAGTGAAAATTGTGTCAGTGCTCCTGGTCACAAAAGGGGTATAAATGATTTTGAGCGTATCTTTAAAAGAACTAATCAATAAAGAGCTATTCAACACAGTTTTAACATCCAAATTTTAAAACAAACTTCATTTTATTTAATTTCAGTTTAATATAAAATAAAATAGATATCCATACCTGTGATGTGATACTGCCCAGGCCAATTTCAGTCACTGATTTTGTTCCTATCTTACAGGCAGATATTCAGGTATCACAGCATCTAGAGTACAACCAATTGTGGTCAGAAAGTAATAATGTAGCCATACTAATGTAACCCTCAGGCTCGCCCAGCTCGCGTTCGTCTAGGGGAAACGGCCTTTGGCCCCGCCAAACTGAGAAATCACATTTCTGTGGATGCTGTGTAATGTACCGCCCAGTTACAAACCCACAATGCAAAATATCAGACAGTACACCACATGCAATTAAATGATTGAACTTTATTAATCTTAATCTGAATATATGGTTAGTAATGAAAATTTTAAAAAGGGCCCAATTCAAAGAAAAGTCAAAATTTCACGTTGGAGCTCATACAATAGTCATTCTTCCACCATTCCTCTTCTCCGAGTGTTGCCAACCTTCAGACCCTCAGATCCCAATTCACTCCGTCCAGTGGTCTACCAGCTCTCACCACACGTGTCTTCCCTCTTCATCTCTCCTCAACAAAAGACTGCGAAAAAACATCCTTCCAGATACACAAGACAAAGCAACAATCTCTGATTGGCTAGCATGCATTACCACAGTCCTGTTATCTCCAGCCATAACCCAAACATTGCTGCTACAGAAAAACCGTTACCTCAGCAGTTAACATACAGAGAATCCATTGCATTAGCCTTAGCAGTGAAACATTACAAAGAAGCCATTACATTAGCAGTGAATCCTTACAGCGCGTTACACTAAGGTAGTTATTTCTTGGTGTGAAGCCATGCTTCTGGACCTCATCCCATATCTGAAGACGCAAAATTCAGTGATGCACTTGTTGTTACCTGGTCATTGTCATTTATCCATCAGGATTGTCCAATCCATTAGTGATGGAAAATAATTTTTTTCAATCAGGCCATCTTGTAACTTATTTCAGAAAATGAATTTGGTTTAATATACTGAACATTCAAACTCTTACATTATTATCTGTTTCATAACAAATGTCTGGAGGAAATGTTTAGCATCTAAACCAGCCAACATCTACGAATTTTCATGAATCAGAATATCTTAAATGCTTATTATTGGTTCATTTAGAATGGCTGTTCCTTATTTTTCATTCAGGTACTTGCTGCATAAGGGCACAGTGTAGAAATACAACTTTGTATATTATCTGGTATCTTTTACAATAATAATAAAATAAACCATTTCTTCCTAAAGTATTAAAATATACCCTCTGATTTTAATCTTCCATCTTTAGACTGAGTTGAAACATGGATGATCAAAGCCATTAAGCCTCTAAATTTGATTAGCAAATATTTTTATTGAATATTCTTGGGCTATGTTTCTTTGTACTATGTAGTTAAGCAAATAGCATCCTTGCCAATCAAATTACTTTCCTAACAGTTTCCATAATTTAGTACTTACAAAGTTAGAAGTCAGCATGTTTTACTTTAGTTTGCTGTCTCAAGGGACTTGTCAGAATGTTACAATATAAATAAAAATGCTGAAAATACAAAGCAGGTCCGTAATCAAAAATGGAAAGAAAATTATAAAGCTGTCCAAATGTTATTTTTCTGCAAAATACACTTACTTATGTATTCTTAGCATACTTTTGTCAAGCACTTCCAAAAGCACGCATTTGCTGATTTGTTGGAAACCTATTTGCAATATCCATTTTAGACTTACAGGAATAGTATCCCTTCATAAGTACTTGTTAGCAGATGTATCAATAAAAAAAATCATCTTATCGATAATGTGGGGGCGGAGAGGAGGAGAGAGAGGGAGAGAGAGGGAGAGAGAGAGAAAAAGAGAAAAAACGGGCTATCTTGCCATTGTATTCAGATGTATTTATGTGTCAGAGGAACAATGCTTGAGGAGAATCCATCTTACCTAAGGAGGTTGTCATGGTGTTTTGCTATATGTTGTTGCAGACAGACAGTGGCTAATTAGAGACAAGGACCCATCTGCATAACCCTACACTTCTCAAACCATCTGAGACCTCATACAATATTATGAGAGGTATTATAGTGTCGTTAAAAACAGACAGTAGATAAAGTCATGTTGACATTCAGTATGATGATGGGTGACATTATACCTTGGTGCCACTTTTCTGTGTTAATCCCATATCCTTTGATTTCCTGATCACTGCTCATTTTCAATAGGATTAAGGAAGAAGTGGCATGAAAACCATTGTTTCCCAGCTATGATAGTTTATCTAAACCTTACTGTCTTCATCAACATCCTGTTTGTATATACAACAAATCTCTATTTGCCTAGATGACAGAAGCCGCAGACACTTGATCTTTCTACCACTTTGCTATCTAGAACGAGGAAGGCATATAGCTTTGAGACATCTAGCTCTCTGACATTCTGTCAAGAGTCACCAAGGAAGATGGGAATTTAAATTCATTTGAATCAATACAACTGGAATGAAACAAAAGCTGATATCAGAGATGGCAATACAAATACTGGGTGGTTGAAAAAGCACATCTGGCTTATTAATCATTCAAGTCTGGCCAATTAGTGACTCAGATTCATTGTGTTGTGATTTATCCTCTAATATTGACAGTTAAGGGGAAGCTGCATTTGGCTTCTGCAAAAGAGTAAGATTGGAAAAGATTAGAGGATTTAGCTTTCTGAGGTGGGGATGGTCATCTTTATGAGTGACTAGGTTGATAATAGCTTTGATAAGAAGATGTAACAATAGGTATTTGATACATTGCAGGGATATCCAATTGTTTCCTAACCATCCCTGAGCCCTAATTAAACATTTTGTGCAGTGTAAATGTAGTGGAAATTTAAAGTCTTTGAATAAAATAGATACATTCCAATGTGAAAGGCTATTTGTAACTTCTCTAATATGCAAGGAAATTCCATTTTCTGCAAGCACAATGCAGGCTGCTGGAGGTCTGCCATGCAGGCACCAACAGCTCAGAGGCAGCCAAATGGAGAACATGGTGTCCATTACTGAGTGATTCTTTTAAACAACAATCTCCAATTTTCCTCTTCTTTGATCTCAGTTCTGCTCCTCCAGTGCATTGTTATAGTTCAGCACTTGCCAACATTTCTTTATTCACGTATCACCCAAGTAGTTCTTCTCCAGCTGGGAGCTTGAAGTTGGCACTTCCCCAGTTGGCTATTGACACTGAAAATCTTTCTTTGAAAACAATAAATTTTGACTGTGCATAGAGATCTTAAATTGAAAGGATTTACTCTTTACAGTTGCTGTCCTTTGAAGGAGTTACATATTGGTTCAAAAACTTTCAAAGGATATTAGCATAGTTTTTTTTAGCTGCTGAAGGCATAGTAACTAACTGTTATTTGGGAATACAGCTAAGGTTACTTAGATAAACATTTGGTTATAATATTCCTTATCAAGGCTGATAGTATGTGCTATACACTAAAATACTACACTTTAAAATGAATTCAGTCTCCACTGCCTTAATCCCTGACTTTTCTACTAATTCTGTTGTGTTTGCTGTTTGTATATCCCTTCCGTTTGGGACATACAACTATTGATCTTGAAATAAAGTAATCCACCATTATTCTCAATATTGGTATGAAGTTATTTTATGGGTAAGTGCTTTAAACAAATCACTTTAAGAAATTTCCGCTGCAATTTGCCTATTTCTGCAATAGGTCTACAGCAGATGCAATCTCACTGCTCTCCGCTCAGCCTTGGATCACCTGGACAATAGCAATACCTATACCAGGCTGCGGTTTATTGACCGTAGCTCAGCCTTTGACACAATTGTACCCTCAGTTCTAATCAAAAAGCTCCAAAATCTGGGCCTGTGTACCTCCCTCTGCAACTGGATCCTTGACTTCCTCATTGGGAGACCACAGTCTGTGCAGATCGCAAATAATATCTCCTCCTTGCTGACAGTCAACACTGGTACACCTCAAGGATGTGTTCTTAGCCCACTGCTCTGCTCTCTCTACATGCATGGCTGTATAGATGGGAACACTTCAAATGCCATCTATAAACTTGCCGATGACACAACTATTGTAGGCAGCTGGTGATGAGGAGGCATACAAGAGCAAGATACATCAGCTGGTTGAGCGGGGCCATGGCAACAACCTTGCAATCAATGTCAGAAAGACCGAAGAATTGACTGTGGACTTCAGGAAGGGTAAGTCAAGGGAACATACACCAATCTTCATCAAGGAAACAGAAGTGGAAAGGGCAGGCAGTTTCAAGTTTCTGGCTGTCAACTTCTCTGAAGATCTATCCTGGGCCCAACATATTGATGCAATTAAAAAGAAGGCACGATAGCTGCTAAATTTCATCAGCAGTTTGAGGAGAATTGGTATGTCACCAAAAACACTTGCAAATTTCTACAGATGTACTGTAGAGAGCATTCTAACTCATGGCATTATTGTCTGGTATGGAGGCGCCACAGCACAGGATCGGAATAAGCTGCATAAATTTGTAAACTCGGTTAGCTGCACCATGGTCACTAGCCTCCACAGCATCCAGGATACCTTCAAAAGGTGAAACCTAAAAAAGGCGGGAACTAGCATTAAGGACACCCATCACCCAAGATATTGCTTCTCACTGCTACCATCAAAGAGGAGGTACAGGAGCCTGAAGACACACAGTCAACATTTCAGGAACAGCTTCTCCCCCTCTGTCACAAGATTTCCGAACGAATCCATGAACAATTCCTCAGTATTTTCCCCTCTTGTTTGCATGACTTACTTAATATATTTTTTTGTGTATTCTTCTTACTGTAATTTACAGCTTTTATTACTATGTTTTATAATGCACTCCTGCTGCAAAATAACAAATTTCCTGATATATGCCAGTGATATTAAACCCAATTCTGATTCCGACAATATTCTTTTAAGTAATTATGTTACTTTGAATCTCATCTATGAATTCTGAGCAGTCACTAGTATGAAATGTGCATGTATAAAGATCATTCATGATTTCATCTATATAAATGCTGGGAATTAATTAAAGCACATACAGTATAATAATGTTATTACAAAAATAATGAGTTTAAAATTGGAGACCTGTATTTTCATCTTAGTTTTTGCACTTCTAGTAAAAGATTTAAATTTCCATCTATAGTGCTCTTATTTTTGAACTAGTTTGCTGTAAAAATTTTAAGTTAGACATACTTAATGTCCATAAATACTAATTTTCTTCTATTCCATTGGATACTTCTTCACAGAACTGAATTAAACTAGTCAAGTACAGCCTGATTTTAACAAATCCATGCTGGTTGTTCTTGGATACTTAAAGGATTTCTAAAAGATGTTATTGAAATGTTAGGTCATAATTTTCTGTGATGAAATATCTAACAGCTTCTGAAATTAAGTTTGCTATAGAAGCACAGACCTTATACAATTTTGGGTGGGAAAAATGCTGAAAGTACATGCCAGTAATATGGCAGCAAGGAATAACTGTATGCACATAAAATGGCAATGTGGCTGTACATCTCCTCAACCAAATGGATTGAGGGATTCTGGAAGAAGAGCAAAGCAGTCAAAGTGGGTAAATTCATTGCCGAATTACATACAAAAAAAAGAGAAGGAAATGAGGTAAAATAAATTAAAATTTACTTTTAAAATCACCAACATTAGCACTCATGTTAAACTGCCTGTATTATCGATAGTCAGTATCTTCAGTGTCATTGAAATTCATTTATAGCATTTCACAACTACCATGATATTCAAAAGGTGTCTAGCATGAAATGAACAGGATTTAACTTTCTGGATCTCTTGATGGGTTTGCGTATTGCTGGCAAGCATTCAGTGCCCATCCATAGTTGTCTTTGAGAAGGTGATGGTGAGCCATCTTCTTTAAACACTACAGTCTTTCTAGTGGAGGTACTCCCACAGTGATCGAGTCGGGAGTTCCAGGATCTAAATCCAGTGATAATGATACTGTCTCTAAGTAGATGTAGAGTGATTTGGAGGGGAACCTGCAGTGCTATGCACCTGCTGCCCTTGCTCTTCTCAGTATTAGAGATTGTGGGTTTGGAAAGTGCTGTTTAAGTGGTATAAGTAACGACAGCATATTTTATAGAAGGTTCAGGCTACAGACTCTGTTAACAGGCGACTCCATGCCATGGGGTGGGAGGGGGTTGCTTTCCTAGAAAATGGTCTATATTACAGTTTTCTGTAATACGAAACAGGCAAATATAGTAGGAGATTTACCAGGTTGCTGCCTGGTTTAGAGTGTATGCGTTATGATCAGAGATTAAGGGAGCTAGGGCTTTACTCTTTGGAGAGAAAGAGGGTGAGAGGAGACATGATAGAGGTGTACAAGATATTAAGAGGAATAGATAGAGTGGATAGCCAGCGTCTCTTCCCCAGGGCACCATTGCTCAATACAAGAGGATATGGCTTTAAGGTAAGGGGTAGGAAGTTCAGGGAGGATATTAGAGGAAGATTTTTTACTCAGAGTGGTTGGTGCGTGGAATGCACTGCCTGAGTCAGTGGTACAGGCAGATACACGCGTGAAGTTTAAGAGACTACAAGACAGGTATATGGAGGAATCTAAGGTGGGGGCTTATATGGGAGGCAGGGTTTGAGGGTCGGCACAACATTGTGGGCCGAAGGGCCTGTACTGTGCTGTACTATTTTATGTTCTATGTTCTATGTAATAATTTAATGCACCTAATGCACCATTCAGTATCCAACTAAATGTTGGTTTGTCCTTAATGATATCTAAAAATATGTAATTCAAATGTTATTCACTGGGGCGCAGTCAGCTGGGGAACCTAGGACCAAAAATGTATTAGCAAATTATGAACCCCATTATAATCCTGTCTGTGATCAGTTCACTCTTTACAGGATAACAAATTCATGGCTAATCATGCCATACTGTATATGCACAAGAACTGAAACCAAACTTTAAATTTAAAAGTTGTACTAAGTTAGAGACCATTGAATATCCAAACAAATGAAATTAGGAAATTGCATAGGTTAGATTATAGTTTAAGTTTCCGATAAAGTGTATTTTTAACTAATAAACATAAAAAACCAGCAGAGTCAGGCAGGATAATTATCTTTTTCTTTCATTAAAAGAAATCCATGATGTACATAAACTCAGTGGCTACTTTATTAGGTACACCTGCTCATTAATGCAAATATCTAATCACCCATTCATAGAGCAACAACTCATAAAAGCACGCAGACATGGTCAAGAGTTTCTGTTATTGTTCAGACCAAACATTAGAATGGGGAACAAATGTGATCTAAGTGACCTTGACTATGGAATGATTGTTGGTGCCAGACAGGGTGGTTTGAGTGTCTCAGAAACTGTTGATTTCCTGGAATTATCACGACTTTATGATAAAATGAAGGAAAATCCAGTGAGCAGCAGTTCTGTGGGTGAATATGCCTTGTTAATTGGAGAACTCAGAGGAGAATGGCCAGACTGCTTCAAGCAGAGAGGAAGGTGGCAGTAACTAAGATAACCATCTGATAGAGTGGTGGTGTGCAGCAGAGCATCTCTGAATGCACAGCACATCAAACCTTGAAGTGGATGGGCTGTAGCAGCAGAAGACCATGAAAATACACTCAGTGGCCACTTTATTAGATACAGGAAGCACAGCATAGATTTGTTATTAAAGCTGAAAGTATTTTCTCTCCAAAAATAAGCATTTTAAATTGTTTAGCCATACCTGTAAAAATTCAATTTAAAATCCTTAAGAGTTTTCTTTAAAGAGTACACTAAATATTACAACTAGTGCTGTTGGTGGATAAGTTAAATTTCTTTATATAAAGATACTTTTCATGGGAGTCCACCAGTGCCTCTAATCATAAGAAAGTGAACTCAATTGAAAACCTTTCCTTAACAACCAGAATCTGGGAATATATGACTTGGGGTGTGGTTAGTATTGTGGTCTAGTCACATTATATTATAAGGTTGTGTAAAAAAAAAAACTATAAAACACAAACTTCAGTTATTTTGGCATAACTCACTGTGGTGTAACTTTCCTTGATCTGATGAGTTGACAGGGATTGTGGTGAAGTTATCACTGTAAACAATCAGAAAGCCTTTTACTGTCAATTTAAAGGATGTACTGGTATGAGAATATATGGTTAAGTATTTAAAATAACTATTTGTTTCTGGAGTATTTTGATGCTTTAAATGAAAATTGCCAGTTGGGTAGTAATACCTTCCCTCACTCTAAAGTCTCCTCATTATCTGTCACTTTCCCTGGCCAAATTGCCTTGGTGGCAGTGTAGTCATCATAAAATCACTCTTCTTGTCTCTCTTTAACTTGGTACTTTCTCCTAAGACCTATTTAGACAGTCCCAAGCCCATAGCCACTCATTCATAGTCAATGTTATATATCGTTCTCTGAGCCCTTCTCGTTGAGAGCTCCTCCTTAGGGAAAACAATAGATAGGGAGAAGGCTGTGGTTGAAGTAGAAGCTGTGATGTGATCAAGTTGAACAGAGTAAGGAAGGCATAATGGGTAGATTTCCATCATCTTTCATTCACCTGGTTCTTCACCAACCAGCCCCTGTCTCAACCCTCTCTCCCACTTCTATGTACTATCTTTCATCAGCACTCACAGTTGTTATGCAGAGTCACTGATTCACTGATGCTAAGACTTTGTTTCATGATTATTGAAAACAGCAAAATCAAATGCAGCTTCTTTCTTCCAGTATCAAGTACCTCCTTAAACAACCCTTTCTACCTGATAAAATTTTACTTCTTACAAAAATGGAGCAAAGATCACATGTGTTTTCAGTAACCAAGATTAAGGCTTTAGGTTCATCTTTTGCCTGTTTCATTTGTTTGCAATTTGAATACCAGTACATGATGTTCTTTACTTCGAAACTTATGAAATCCTCAAAACCGACCCTCCACTCCTGATAATTTATCTATCTCTCTCCCTGTTAGTCTACTTATTTAATATTTATTTGTGTTCTAGATTGAGCACAATTTGTAATAGTACATATATCATGGGGCCCATTGTTGTTTTTTTATCAATGGCCCCTCAACCACAATGTCCACCATTGTTAGGTTCTCACTACAATCTATCAACCATTCCCATCAAAATGTTGATCTTCCAATATGGCTTCCTAGTTCCAATATCAACAAATAATTCACTTTGTGCAGAACTATTCACCTTTAGAAGCTGCATTTGATCCATTGTATTTTCAACATTCCTACATTTCTTTCTTGTGCAACTAGGATTCAAAGTACATTTATTGTCAAAGTATATATGCAGTATACAACCCTAAGATTCATCTTCCCCATAGACAGCCACAAAACAAAGAAAACCATGGAACCCACTCAAAAATAAAAATCAACTGCCCCCCCATGCAAAAAAAATTTCGCAAACAACAAAAAAAGAGTGAAAACACTGAATAAAAACATAAAATTGAAAAGCGTCCATATTCAATTACTTAGTTATTGATCCTTTACAAATCTGTTAATGTAATAGGCTCAGGAGTGAAATATACCTAATTAAAACCTTAAATGTCACCCACCATGACGGAGGCCATTTTACCTTCTTGAGTTCTCTACTCCTTTTCCATGGTTGATTCAATTAACCGCCTCTGCTCCCTCCAAGTGCTGCTAGCTCCGCTTTGGTTTTATTCTATCTTTCCTTAATAAGTAAGACTGCAAGCATAGCAAGCCTTCTCGTGTCTGCATAGCTGTCTATATGTTTCCCCCTAGAATTTGACAATAATATTCAAGGATTACAACCAAATCTTTTTCCCTCCAACTGTGAGGTCTAATAATGCTGCTCCAGACTTGTCTGAAAATTTTAGCTAAATAAACCCTGCATCAGACCTGCTCCATCTTTTGCCATTGGAGCAGAAAGCAATCCATCCTGATGGTAGACAAAAAGGAAGAGATTAAAGGCTTTGCTTTGGACAAGGACATTAAAGTGGAGGAGAGAGATTAGCTGAACAGATCAACAGTGAAATATTGCCAGATTTAGAATATAATTGTAAGTTAATTGGAAGGAATACAGTTCAGACAGACTCATGTTTTGATGACAAATCGCTCTTGAATACAATTTCAAAGATGTCTAACTATCAAAGTACAGTATTTGAAGAGATAATTATGATACCATTTACTGTGTACTCCTGAAAAACAAGTATCCCCTCCTAAAAATAGACTGTATGTCATCCAGATGTTAGAGCAATGTCTTTCAGAAGATAATATTAAATTAGTAGCCTTGCTTTTCTAGAAAGGAGTTGCTAAGGATCTAGGTATACGTTTCTGGTATTACAGATAAAAATACTTAATTCCTTCATCAATTTCAATATCATCTACACATCATCTGCTTAGAAATACGTTCCCTTATTGCAATGCACACAAAATGCAGACGGAACTCAGCAGGTCAGGCAGCATCTATGGAAAGGAGAATATAGTCAATATTTTGGGACAAGATCCTTCACTGGAACTGGAACAGAAGGGGTAAGAAGCCAGAAGAAGAAGATGGAGAGAGAGGAAGTTGTATGAGCCGATTGGTGAGAGGGACCAGTGAGATGGATAGGTGAGGGGTAGAAACTGAGAAGCTGAGAGGTGACAGGTAGAAAGGGCAAAGGACTAAAGAAGCAGGAACCTGATAGGAGAGGATAGGGAAGGAGAAGGGGCACAGAGCAAGATGATCAATGGGTAAGGAGAAGGGGTAAGAGGGGAGGGCAGAATGCAGAATGGAAGAGGGAAGGCGTAGTGGGAAGTAATTAGCGGTAGTTGGAGAATTCGATGTTCATGCCATCAGGTTAGAGGCTACTTAGACAGAGTATGAGGTGTTGCTCTTCCAATCTGAGCCTCATCATGCCAGTACAGGAGGCCACGTACTGATGTGTCCAAATGAGGATGGGAAATAGAATTTAAATGGATGGCCACCAGGAAAACCACCTTTTGTGGCAGAGGGGTGAAGATCGTCAACAAAGCAGTTCCCCAGTCTATGTTGGGCCTTACTGATGTAGAGGAGGCCATATCAGGAACACCGGTTACAGTAGACAGACCCCGTACAGATCGACAGGAGAAGTGTCGCCTCATCTGCAAGGACTATTTGGGGTCCGGGACAGCAGTGAGGGAGGAGGTATGGGGGCAGGTGTAGCACTTTTTCAATTATGGGGTGAGTGCCAGAAGAGGGATTAGTTCTCTTACTTGAAGCTGCAAAAAGTTTCATGAAAGCTATCACAAATCTCTTCATTGGTACTAGAGCTTCACACCTTGTCTTATAGCTTCGATTTCTTTCTTACCTGCTGATTTAGCAAACCGACAACGTGCATATATTTTGACCTAAAACTCTTGAATTTGAGGTCAAAATATATTGCACCTAAGAGAAGCAATGATTTCAGAAACTCGTTTCATCCCGATTACAAACCAATGCTATTACAAGGAAGACATGATAGCGGCAATATTTCGTTCAGAGTTTGAGCAGATTTAGCATGTCATCAAGGACACTTGCAAGTTTCTACTGATAATGCAGTGGAGAGCACCCTAACTGGTTGCATCACTGTCTGGTATGGGGGGTGGGGGGGAGGGTCACTGCACAGGATTGAAATTATCTGCAGAGAGTTGGCTCCATCCTGGGCACTGGCCTCCCCAGCATCCAGGACATCTTCAGGGAGCAATATCTCAAAAATTCAGCTTCTACCGTTAAGGAAATCCATCACCCAGGACATGCCCCCTTCTCTTTCCTACCATCAGGGAGGAGGTATAGAAGCCTGAAGGCACACACTCAGCAATTCAGGAATAGCTTCCTCCCCTCTGCCATCTGATTTCTGAATGGACAGTGAACTCATGAACACCACCTCACTACTTTTATTTCTTTTTGCACTACTCGTTTAATTTTATTTTATTTATATGCCATACTTCTTACTGTAATTCACAGTTTTTATTATCATGCATTGCACTGTACTGTTGTCGCATAACAACAAATTTTGCCGCATATGCCAGTGATAGTAAACCTGATTCTGATTCTGAAGATCTGAAGTGAACCAGCAGCAGATTGATTGAGGTGGGATTCTCGGAAATTCATTCCTCGTGGGTTGCACTAAACATGCCATATAACTACATTGTATTTGAAATGTGTTCCAGTGAAGTCAATTGAATTAATTTTTAAGGCAAAGTACAACATGTTGATATTAGAGTAATATTATAAACCAAGGATGAATTTCAAAGCAGAAACTAACCTTCCAGGTCTTTTCATATAATACAGTTACACATGATTCATTTTGAATGTAGAAATAACATTTTGAAATATACTTGTTTAAACACAGACAATGAACTAATCAGTAATGAGAAATTACAAAGCCCATTTGTGTTACAAAATTAATTATTTTTCTCAATTATGTTAAGATTGCTGGAACAGCAAGGTTAATTGACTGTACCTATATGGAAGTTCAATCATCTCACTCGCACAATGAGACTCCAAAGCTCTTTAATGCCAGCACCAATCATAAGTCTAGTATTGCTGACTTCCTCCTTAACTACAAAATGGGACAGGTAGCAAATCATTGGAGACACTGCCTTTATCAGTGAAGATTGATGGTGGATAACTAAGTAACCAAAGGGAAAATATTCCCACCCTCAGGATCTGGAGAATGTAGCAGGGGAGAAACAATAAGAAATATGAAGCTTTTCTGTCTTCAACCAGAAATGAATCAACCCGACCTCCTCCTGAAATTCCTGCTATTGCAGAAGGTTCTTAATGATTTACTCTTTGTGATATCAAGATGCAGCTAACTGCCTTGATAATATCCCTGCTTTGCTGCTGAATGATTGTACTCCTGAAATGAATGAAATCCTCAGAGCAGTGTACTGGGCTCAACCACTCTCAGCCACTTCACGTTATGCTCAGAAATGGAGATGTTTGTCAGTGACTGCACCATATTTAGCTCCATTCACAACTCTTCACATAATAAACCAATCTGTCTCTGCACAACTTGAAGAGCTCTCAGTATGAGTTAATAGTATTGACCAAAACCAGGAGCACACTAGTGCCATGAATGGCCATCTCCAATAAAAGATACCCCAGCCATCTTGTTTTGGTGAGTTTTCCATTATCAATATGCTGGGAGTCATCATTTACAGTACCAGGAATACCACTGGACCATCCACATAAATATACTGTGACTGAAAGAGCAGAACTCTACGATGGATTGTCCCAAACCCAGCTGCAAAAGGAGAAGGGTTGGGCATGGGGCAAGCACCCCCATCCCATAAATATCCAGTGCTAAAGAAATGCCAACAGAATCGCCAGTGGTCTATCATCCCTGGGAGATGAGGGATCATCTATGGGATACACCAGGGGGTAGTTCAAAGGACTGGCCCAGGACAGAGGACACTGCGAGCTGCTGCTAATGGCCTATATCCCAGTAGGGACGAAGGGCTTAATGAGTGAAAATGAAATCGCAAGTCAAAATGTTGGTATGCTGAGATTTTTCAAAGTCAAGGTTAGACTTATTGTACTATACATAAGTACATGTATGCACAGGTACAATAAAAAATTTAATCACTGGAAATGCATGAGGCATGAAATAGGATACCTTTATCTTGCTAAGAACAGAGCATCTCCAAAACTGAAGAAGCTCAACCAAATTCAGAACAAAGCAGTACTCATGTATAGCTTTACATCTGCTTCCGCTGCACAGTTGCTGCAACACATACAATCTATAAGATGAAGTGTAACTACTCACCAAAATTTTAGTCAGCAACACCTCACCATAGTTCAATTCAAATTTGACACAAACTTAAACTTAAAAGTAACTGGAGCTGAAATAACGTACAAGCAATTTCACCCTTAGATTACCACGCAACATACGTTCATGGCAACATCTATATTAATATGGAGTCATATTTTTCCATCATAACAACATTGAGACTAGTGTTGCTGTTAATTTTTTCTAAAATGATATGGAAACTTAAATTAAGAAGATGTCAAAATAAAGCTAGCTGTCCACTGCTCCAGCACTGCTGAGAAACAACTGATTTTTTCCCCTTTCTCAAATGTAAAGTGATAAATATTATAGAGTCAATATATTTGCACACAGGCACATTTTACACTTGCTGCAGTAAGCTAGATCCTTTAAGTCTTTATGCATCTTTTTGATTGGTTATTGAGGTAGTTTTGCATTCCCTGCTCACTCAGATTCCAGCTGCTCTCTTTCTCTTGCTGTCCCATTATTGTCTTGCAGCTCCAGTAAATAGTGAGCCAAAACTGTTCAATCCTAAATATAGGCAAACAAATCTAACTATTGTTTCATGCTACACACTCCAATGCTGCTAAATCTGGCCAAGTGTTTGTGTATATAAAAAGAAGTCTGCATCATACATTCAAATTGACCCATCCACGTATTCAGAACTCAGGTGCAGTTTGGAGTCTGCAGCTTAGAAAGTTTGCCCCATAAGAAAGGTTTTGCATATGCACCTTTTATGCAAGAAAAACTTAATTAATTCTTAATATGTTGAAGCTTCAAGTGCTTTGAAATATAACTCATTTATATTTCATTATATCCCTGTTCTGGGACCCCTAATCTTCGTGATTTTTATGAATGACCTGGATGAGGAAGTGGAGGGATGGGTTAGTAAGTTTGCTGATGACACAAAGGTTGGGGGTATTGTGGATAGTGTGGAGGGCTGTCAGAGGTTACGGCGGGACATTGATAGGATGCAAAACTGGGCTGAGAAGTGGCAGATGGAGTTCAACCCAGATAAGTGTGAGATGGTTCATTTTGGTAGGTCAAATATGATGGCAGTATATAGTATTAATGATAAGACTCTTGCCAGTGTAGAGGATCAGAGGGATCTAGGGGTCCGAGTCCATAGGACACTCAAAGCTGCTGCGCAGGTTGACTCTGTAGTTAAGAAAGCATATGGTGCATTGGCCTTCATCAATTGTGGGACTGAGTTTAGGAGCCAAGAGGTAATTTTGCAGCTATATAGGACCCTGGTCAGACCCCACTTGGAGTACTGTGCTCAGTTCTAGTTGCCTCAATATAGGAAGGATGTGGAAACCATAGAAAGGGCGCAGAGGAGATTTACAAGGATGTTGCCTGGATTGGGGAGCATGCCTTATGAGAATACTTTGAGTGAACTCAGCCTTTTCTCCTTGGAGCGACGGAGGATGAGAGGTGTATAAGACGATGACAGGCATTGATCATGTGGATAATCAGAGGCTTTTCCTCAGGGCTGAATTGGCTAACACAAGAGGGCACAGTTTTAAGGTGCTTGGAAGTAGGTACAGAGGAGATGTCAGGGGTAAGTTTTTTACGCAGAGAGTGGTGAGTGCATGGAATGGGCTGCCAACGATGGTGGTGGAGGTGGATATGATGGGGTCTTTTAAGAAACTCCTGGACAGGTACATGGAGCTGAGAATAATAAAGGGCTATGGGTAACCCTAGGTGATTTCTAACGTAAGGACATGTTCGGTACAGCTTTCTGGGCCAAAGGGCCTGTATTGGGCTGTAGGTTTTCTAAGTTCTATGTTCTATATTACTAAATGTATTTCATGGTACCAGTGACATTCAACAGTACTTGTACAGTTGCTATATGATCACAATTTCTCATTGAATTGAAGATGCCAGATGCTTCAATGGTAAATTGTGATCTCGTCAATCTCATCTCTAATTCCCACAGCTTCCTTCTTAGGTGGGTGAAATTATTGTATTCTGGTCTTTGTAAGTTCAGCACCAATCCCTTTTGGGAAACTCGTCAACAGGGATTACCAAGAGCACATTTATATTCTGTCTGCAGTAATTCACTTGTTTATGATACTTAGACATTGCTTCAAATAGCAATGTAGAACTTAGTTTACTTTCTATCATTGATCCTAAAGGTTAGTCGGCTAACAGCAGTGTTAACTCAGCAATGTGATCTACGTACACATATTGCGTTGACTAATCACAGTATTGACACACAACTGGAAGCACCTTGTTTATACTGCTTGGCAGTGAATCTCACTTTCCTGGCAAGGACAGAGCATTACATATCTGCACTTCTAAACATGCCCAGACTCATTTATCAAACAGCAAAGTTTAAAAGCACTTTAATTTTGTATTTTGATGTGTACCAACTCAACTCATTGTCTGAAAACTTGCCAATAGTTCTACCAGGAGCCACATTTCTATCTGCTCTCAGTAGCAATGCTGATGCTTATCATACTGTGGATTCCAGTGCCCCAACCTCCTTTGCTGAGCCAGTTTATAAATTACAAAATGTTTCTGGAAGACTTGTTAGATTATGTAAGATGCTCAGCTGGAGCTATTCTCTGTACAAACACTAGCATTGCTCATAGTCTCCCAAGCAGATTCTGGCCCATGTATTATACCACAGCTTTTTACTGCGTCACTGTGAAATTAAAATAATGCTGTAGGAATATCAGTAAAATAACTCTGATTATGGCGTATCTAACATCACGGGCTGAAGGGCCTGTAATGTGCTGTACCATTCTAATATTAGGAAGCAATTACAACAAGGTGATACACACAAAGTGCTGGAGGAGCTCAGCAGGCCAGGCAGCATCTGTGGAAAAGCGTACAGCTCAACGTTTCGAGCCAAGACCCTTCGTCAGGTCTGGAGAAAATAAGATGAGGAGTCAGAGTAAGAAGGTGGGAGGGGTGGAGGGGAGGAAGGAAAAAAGAGATACAGGGCTGGAGAAGGAGGAATCTGATGGGAGATGACAGAAGGCCATGGAAGAACGAAGAGGGGGAGGAGCACCAGAGGGAGGTGATGGGCAGGTAAGGAGATAAGATGAGAGAGGGAAAAGGGAATGGGGATTGGTGAAGGGGGGCGGGGGGCATTACTGGAAGTTCAAGAAATCAATGTTCATGCATCAGTTTGGAGGCTACTCAGACAGAATATAAGTCGTTGTTCCTTCAGCCTGAGAGTGGCTCTTCACAATAGTAGAGGAGGCCATAGAACATAGAACATAGAAATCTACAGCACATTACAGGCCCCTCGGACCACAATGTTGTGCCGACCATGTAACCTACACTAGAAGCTGCCTAGAATTTCCCTACCGCATAGCCCTCTATTTTTCTAGCTCCATGTACCTACCCAAGAGTCTCTTAAAAGACCCTATTGTATCTGCCTCCACCACCATCGCTGGCAGTGCATTCCACGCATTCACCACTCCCTGTGTGAAAAACTTACCCGACATCCTCTCTGTACCTACTTCCAAGCACCTTAAAACTATGCCCCCTCACGTTAGCCATTTCAGCCCTGGGGAAAAGCCTCTGGCTATCCACACAATCAATACCTCTCATCACCTTATACACCTCTATCAGGTCACCCTTCATCCTCTGTTGATCCAAGTAGAAAAGGTCAAGTCCACTCAACCTATTTTCATAAGACATCCTCTCCAATCCAGGTAACTGTAAATCTCCTCTGCACTCTCTCTCTATAGTATCCACATCCTTCCTGTAGTGAGGTGACCAGAACTGAACACAGTACTCCAAGTGGTGTCTGACTATAGCTGGAACATGACCATGGACTAACATGTTGGAATGGGAATGGGAAGAGGAATTAAAATGGGTGGCCACTGGGAGATCTAGCTTCTTCTGGCAGAGATGCTGCCTGGCCTGCTGAGTTCCTCTAGCATTTTGTGTGCGTTGCTTGGATTTCCAGCATCTGCAAATTTTCCCTTGTTTGTGATTGGATAACAAGGTGATGCAAAGTTTCAAGGAGTGGGCCAACTACCTGGGGCCACAGGTTTTCTGGCAAAAGCCCAAGAGAGGAAAGAAAGAGAATGATTTCTCAAGTTGGTGGGATCTGTAATGATCTACCTAAAATAATGACCAAATCTAATGATAATTCAAGGATAGGTAATTTAGTATGATAAAAGCTAAGGGTTATGGTCAAAGAACTGTAATGTCTGATGAAGCACAACAGATTTTTTCACATCGATCATTGATGCAAGTTTCTGTGATTCAAATCTGGAGGAATGCAAGATAAATTTCACAATTACTTTCAGAATTCACTGCAAAGAATAAATAAACATGGTTGGATTGTACTGTATCCAACAGGGCTTCAAAACACATCAAAGTTTGAAGAAAATTTTGTAGAAGGCATAGCATTTACTAATATCAGCTTGAAGTTTTGGATTGGTAGAATAAGGTGTTGATGAATTCAGTTCCTTTCTAAATCTAACCGGCTATCCCATATGTTCAATACCAGGTAAGAATGAGAGTGCAGTTGACCACAAATATAAACTTTAAACTACTGCCTAAACATGGTGGGCAATGCAGAATAACTGATCTACTATACTCGAGGCTTTACAAATTGTTGGAGGGACTTGAGAGTTGCATCTTTTCTTAACACTAACTTCATTATCTCATAGAATGCAAAAAAAAACCTCTAGCGCTTTGCCAAGTCTGTGTCATATAAGGACTGTGCACTATGGATGACATTCTCGGCGTCAAACAGAAAGTGCTACGTGTAGACTTTTTTCCCCTTTTAACGTGAAAGCTTCAGCTGTACTTGCAATGCTTTTCCTTTTGTTTACACTGCAAAGTGCTGCTTCCTTAATGCTTTACCCCGCGTATTTCCTCACCAGGACTGTGGGAGCACACGCGCGATCTGCACCGATCACAGCCTCTGCATTCTGAAACCACATCTATTTTAGGGCTGCCAGGGGTAACTTACCGGGATTCTGTTTTTATTGCGTTTTAAACGCTTTGAAGATGCACTCTCTGAAGATGCGATCTCTCCAGGACATAGTTTTTGGGTGAAACTTGGACCGAATTATTCCCGGTTTACTACTCGAAGAATCAACCTGTTACATCTTTTAAGTCTTAGGGTTTATTTTCTGCAGGTCGAGGCACGCAGATCGCTTCCTGCCGCTGCATTAATGATGCAGCAAGACTGTTAAAAAGAGGCACATCAAACTTTCGATAACGTTTTGAAGATTTGAAGGACATCGTCGCCTAAGTGGATTTTATTACTAATTAAGCCGTGGAGCCTAGGAATATAAATCCCAATGTTATTGCTATTCACATTGGCTGTAGTATTTGGTGACTTTCGCCTTCATGGCACCAAAGCTCAAGGTGGTTCTATTAAGGCTTTGCGCTCCTCTACTATCCAGAGAGATGGTAAGTTAATTATTTTGTTTTATTTATTGCATGAAAGTATTTAAAGTTGTAAAAGTAACGTTGTTTTCACTAGCGAGCTGGTGTTGTTTAGCGACTCCTGTTGGACGAAATGCAACGAAGAAAGCACAAAAACTTCCAAAACTTCTCCCCTTCTTTCTCCAAAGTGTATATAGCAATATTTCAACTTCTTGGCAGGACATTTAGTCTTGTCTCCGTGAAACACTCCAACTGCTTTTTTCGCATATTTTGCATTTTTTGTAAGACGTTCATGTGTTCCTGATGTGTGTCATTCCATTTGGCGCTTACCCGTTTCTTACGGTGCAGCACAATATGTATTTTTCACTGGACCGCTGAGGACTTTAAACGGTATTACCAAGCAGCCGGATAGTACGAGAACTAATTGCATTTATGATCATGGAATTAAAATCTAACCAGATGAAATAATTTGCTATAAATTACTTAAAACTAAACTCAGATTTAACAAACGATCCGAGACAATCGAGTCGCCAGCCAGACGTTCACCAGTGCATGTATTAAATTACATTGTTATCTCTCAGTTGATGTCTGTCTGGGTAAAGGACGCACGGTTTCTAAAATTCCTGTCTCTCCCCTCACTATGAACGACTGTTTGTGCTGTGCAATCTCAACAGTGAAACAAACTACAAGCGGCTTGAGCTACTGGCGTAGTTCTTGCTCTGGGCGCTTTACTACTGCGCTGTTATGTTAAAGCAGACAGATGCGCGTTCAAGGTGCAGGGGGCTCTGATTTCAGAGCATGTGGGTGCTGCATTCCAGCTAGAAGAATGCGGGTTTTATTCAAGGCAGCAGGAAACATTACGCGGAGGGAGGGAGAAAGCAGTACTGAATTTGCCTTGACCTTATCAGTGTCGTTTACAATGACCATTACACTGTGAGACATACATCAGTGCTCTGCAATGTGAGATTATGCCCACCCCCCAAAACGATCTCTTTGCACATCAATCACTTGTCACCAGCAAATTCCACCGACGCGGGACTGTAACCGTAAAGGCGAGAGACCTAGAGGTCACCATTTAAAGAAGCTGCATCCCTTTGTGCGGGAAGAAGTCTGCTGCCACCTGACGTCAGCTGTAATAAGGAGTCTGTGACGTCAAAGGAATACAAGTGCGTTATGACGTCACCGCCGTCTGGTTTTTCGTCAGAACGCAGTTTGCAGTTTTGAAAGGAGGAGCCACACAAGTAGGAACTTGTGGTATCGCAAATTCCTTTCCCAGCTTCAGTGACGGAGGAAAACTGATGGACAGCTCGAAGGGAAACATAGTTAAATGCTTCAAATTCAGGATGAAGTTCCATCCTGCAGCAGCCTTGGTTCTTTTTGGTGATAGTGATCAAATATTAGATTGATGGGTAGATTAGACCATTCGAGCGTCATAATCAGTGTCTCAGAGTTACAGTGAATAGTGATTTCCATAGTCAGGTTGATCTCGTTAAATGTTATTATCACAGCTATATAATATTACTTTGTTAAATGCTCCAAACAAAATAGTTTAATGTATTGTCAAAAATGTGCAATTAATTGCAAAGAATATTGTAAAATTATCTTATGCTGATATGTAGTATTCATCAATCTGAAATTAATTTACAACTTTTGTATTTATTTATTTATTTAGAGATGCAGTGTGCAATAGGCCCTTCTGGCCCTTCGAGCTGCACCGCCAGCATTTAACCCCAGTCTAATGACAGGGCAATTTACAATAATCAATTAATCTGGTATGTCTTTGGACTGTGGGAGGAAACCCACATGTTCCACGGGGTGGATGTACAAACTCCTTACAGAGGACGCTGGGAATGAACGCCGAACTCTGACACCCCAAGCTGTAATAGCGTCGCACTAGCCACTGCACTATCATGGCAGCCCTAAATATGCATTTAAAATTGAACTCCAGCATTAAAACATTCCTTATTCAGCTATGAAAACTGAATTATGCCTGGCCTTTTATTTGAAAGCACATCTTACATTTTACCATTTCCTCGTAATTTAACATAGAAACATAGAAAATAGGTGCAGGAGTAGGCCATTCGGCCCTTCGAGCCTGCACTGCCATTTATTATGATCATGGCTGATCATCCAACTCAGAACCCCGCCCCAGCCTTCCCTCCATACCCCCTGACCCCCGTAGCCACAAGGGCCATATCTAACTCCCTGTTAAATATAGCCAATGAACTGGCCTCAACTGTTTCCTGTGGCAGAGAATTCCACAGATTCACCACTCTCTGTGTGAAGAAGTTTTTCCTAATCTCGGTCCTAAAAGGCTTCCCCTTTATCCTCAAACTGTGGCCCCTCGTTCTGGACTTCCCCAACATCGGGAACAATCTTCCTGCATCTCGCCTGTCCAATCCCTTTAGGATTTTATACATTTCAATCAGATCCCCCCTCAATCTTCTAAATTCCAACGAGTACAAGCCCAGTTCATCCAGTCTTTCTTCATATGAAAGTCCTGCCATCCCAGGAATCAGTCTGGTGAACCTTCTTTGTACTCCCTCTATGGGAAGTATGTCTTTCCTCAGATTAGGGGACCAAAACTGCACACAATACTCCAGGTGTGGTCTCACCAAGGCCTTGTACAACTGCAGTAGTACCTCCCTGTTCCTGTACTCGAATCCTCTCGCTATAAATGCCAGCATACCATTCGCCTTTTTCACCGCCTGCTGTACCTGCATGCCCACTTTCAATGACTGGTGTATAATGACACCCAGGTCTCGTTGCACCTCCCCTTTTCCTAATCGGCCACCATTCAGATAATAATCTGTTTTCCTATTTTTGCCACCAAAGTGGATAACTTCACATTTATCCACATTAAATTGCATCTGCCATGAATTTGCCCACTCACCCAACCTATCCAAGTCACCCTGCATCCTCTTAGCACCCTCCTCACAGCTAACGCTGCCACCCAGCTTCGTGTCATCCGCAAACTTGGAGATGCTGCATTTAATTCCCTCATCCAAGTCATTAATATATATTGTAAACAACTGGGGTCCCAGCACTGAGCCTTGCGGTACCCCACTAGTCACCGCCTGCCATTCTGAAAAGGTCCCGTTTATTCCCACTCTTTGCTTCCTGTCTGCTAACCAATTCTCCATCCACATCAATACCTTACCCCCAATACCGTGTGCTTTAAGTTTGCACACTAATCTCCTGTGTGGGACCTTGTCAAAAGCCTTTTGAAAATCTAAATATACCACATCCACTGGTTCTCCCTTATCCACTCTACTAGTTACATCCTCAAAAAATTCTATGAAATTCGTCAGACATGATTTTCCTTTCACAAATCCATGCTGACTTTGTCCGATGATTTCACCGCTTTCCAAATGTGCTATTATCACATCTTTGATAACTGACTCCAGCAGTTTCCCCACCACCGATGTTAGGCTAACCGGTCTATAATTCCCTGGTTTCTCTCTCCCTCCTTTTTTAAAAAGTGGGGTTACATTAGCCACCCTCCAATCCTCAGGAACTAGTCCAGAATCTAACGAGTTTTGAAAAATTATCACTAATGCATCCACTATTTCTTGGGCTACTTCCTTAAGCACTCTAGAATGCAGACCATCTGGCCCTGGGGATTTATCTGCCTTCAATCCCTTCAATTTACCTAACACCACTTCCCTACTAACATGTATTTCGCTCAGTTCCTCCATCTCACTGGACCCTCTGTCCCCTACTATTTCTGGAAGATTATTTATGTCCTCCTTAGTGAAGACAGAACCAAAGTAATTATTCAATTGGTCTGCCATGTCCTTGCTCCCCATAATCAATTCACCTGTTTCTGTCTGTAGGGGACCTACATTTGTCTTTACCAGTCTTTTCCTTTTTACATATCTATAAAAGCTTTTACAGTCAGTTTTTATGTTCCCTGCCAGTTTTCTCTCATAATCTTTTTTCCCCTTCCTAATTAAGCCCTTTGTCCTCCTCTGCTGAACTCTGAATTTCTCCCAGTCCTCAGGTGAGCCACTTTCTCTGTAAATGAGTAGTTTGTCCTTATTTAAATAGTGAACCTTTTAGTTAGATAATTAGGAGTTGCTGGGTAAAGTTATGCTCCAGTTATTGTGGCTTAAAATGCAATTTCACAGTCCAATGAAAATAAATTGCTGATGGATTCACTGTTATTACAACGTTTGAACTTTGGATCTTCGCATTTCAGAAGCTAAGCAATTTTTCAAAGCAGTAGTGAAAGTATTAATATTCAGTGAATAATGATGGTAAACCACAACTAAATGCACATGAAAGTTTAAAATTTAAATTATCCAGGTGGTTACCTGCACAGATTTTATTTCAGCTAATAATTCTGCATTGATAATTTCCTTCCTCAGCCACACATCACCTAAGTTGGTCAAGGCAGCACTAGAATTTTCCCAGTTCCTGTAAAATGCTGCTTTTGGTTAACTGTCAATTGAAATATGAGAGAGCTGCAAGCTACTCATTTCTTTTCCTTTATCAACTTTGTGCTATGACTCCTACACCCAGCCCAACTGTTGAGATTAGGAACACGTGGGGTTGAGAAATTGAATGTTTCTGAAAGGTCTCAGCAACACAATAAAGCAAAACCTGCACATATAAAAAACACTTAACAAATGAAATATTCCAAGGTGTATCACAAGAACAATATTAAACTAAATTTGACGCTAAACTGATGAAAAGGAGCTCGGACCAAAAACTTTGTCATTGAACTGAGCTTTAAAGACTGCCTTGAAGTCAGGGAGAGTGAAATAAGAAATAAAGATTAGGGACTAGAATTTGAGGGCCCATTAAGTTGTGGGGCTGGATCATTTATAGAGAATGGGAGGCCAATGGCTGGAAGGATATGAAAACAAAGATAAGAATTTTTCAAATGGACCATTGCTGAACTGTGAGTCATTGTAGATCACTTTGAACCAAACATTTGGAGTTTGGGGCACCTCTTTTGGAGTTTAAATGCATGTGTTATTTTAAAAACGTCATTTATTAAAATTCTGAAAAAGCCTGCTTTTTGTAAAATGCTTTCTTTACATCTTTACACATACCAGCTACCTTTCAGTAAAAAGTTACTGCATTTCTGTACAATGTAACTATTAGCATGAATGCTCTGTTGTACTTTGATATGATAAGATGTAGAAATGCAATTATTATTAGTTTTATATCAACTTGCCTGTTGAAATACAAGGTATGCCATTCAGCCTTTCAAGAACCTTATCTTTCATGGCTGGTCTATATCTGTGCCATTTTCATTTTCTGGCTTTGATCCATGTCTATTACCTTTACCTACTAAAATTCCAACAGTTTTCGTGTTGAAAATGTCAATTAACCCAACATCTACAACTTTTCATGAGAAATAAAAGTTCAAAACTGTGAAAACTTCCCCTTTTCACAAATTCTTGTGTCTCTCTTGAAGTAGACAAATGAGCAACTTCACCGTTTCAGCAATCAGAAACATTACCTTCATTCCTTCTATCTTAACTCTCAGTCTATTATGTGAAAAGTAACGTGTTTGCAAATTTCTTTGTCCCACATAAAAATATGCAGACAATAGATGAACATCTTGTATTTTCATTGAATTGATGCTCTATAATTTTGCATTGAGGAATCATAAATAGTTGCAACTAAAAGCTGATAAACATTACTGTCATTTATATGATTGGAAATTTAGTACGGGTTGAGTGTCTTATCTAAAATTTCAAAATCCAAAGACCTCCGAAATAAGAAATTTTCTGAGCACTGACATGGCGTCACAAATGAAAATTCCAGTGAAGGTTCCCAGGCAATGTGCAGGTCTCTGCATGCCACACAGTTCTGAGAAGTGACCTCACATATTTAATGAACAGAAGTTATTGACAAATAGAAAAACACTGCATAAAGTGAAAAACGAAGATCTTGAATGTGTATTGAAAGAGTGGATTCATCATTGCCTGAGTGAACATATGCTGATTATGAAACAAACGAAGATCTATCACGACACACTGACAATTGAAGGTAATTGCAAACATTAAATTTTTGAAAATTCATTGATGAGTTTGTGAAGATCATCAATGAAGAAAAGCAGAACAATTCTACAATGTTGATTGCTTTTATATTTTACATAAAAGCTAAAAAAAGAAGTAAAATACAAGTGCAGTGTATTGTAACCTTCTAATCAAAAAATGACATTGCACTTGGAAACTGAAAGCCTGCCATTGTTTGTTATTTGTTCAACAGCTGATTCAGGTATTCATTCTCCTGATGCGGCGGTGCTGCTTTTGTTACCCTGCACACATTAGACTTTAATTATATTAATGGCATGTAATCATTTTTACTCTGAAGCACATATGTGTGATGAACAAGTATAAAACAAAGACTGCTTACCAGTAGCACATAAATTTAGAGTTGGAAATTATGGCCATCCCAGGTTATTTCATTATATATTCCAAAATCTGAAATCCCAAACACTTCTGGTCCCAAGCATTTTGGGTAAGCGGTACTCAACCTATAATAAGATTTTTGTTTTCTGTTTTGTGTGATTGCATTATAGTAGTTCACATGGATGCACATCTTTTTTGAAATGTAGTAACATCTTGAAAATCTGGTATCTCTGGTCATCAGATGGCAAAAACAGAGAAACAGTGGTCTGCAGTATTGCTTTTACTTTTACAGAGTAGAGTGGAAGTTCTAGATATAAGAAGCATACAATATGTTTGGTAATACTAGAAAGACAATAATGCTTGACTCCTATTAATTGCTGTGGAACAGCTTCTATAAGGCATCAAACGAGATTGGAAAATGCTCTAACCAACTGGGCACTTCATTAGTTTGAGAATGATTGCAGAAGATTCTAAGTTGTTTATGTTTTCTGTGCCATGCCTGTTGGCCACTATTGGCTCTAACTGGAGCAATAGAACCATTGCTTAGGTAATAAATATTAAATTGAGCTTGATAAAAGATCCAGTATATAATGGATTCTGGTTAATTGGGATACATGGGGACCAGTAAATTTTCTCCAAATTAGCCAAAGTTTCATGAAAATAGTTAAACAAGTATAAAGAAAGACAAACCACTGTTTATCAATGGAGGAATTAATCAGGATGCAAATTCTTTGTAGTTCCTAACTTGCTGGGGCAGTAAAATCATTTGATTTTTCACTAACAACTGTTTCTGGCATCTCCAAGCCTAAATGCTTGAAACTGCAGTGAGCAAAACGGTTCTGAATTATCTTACTGCTTATTTTTCACTAACTGTGAGTGACAAAAATCACTGCTTTTTCAGAAGAAGCACACACAACTGATGCTATTTAAAAACTGTTTGCTCTAAGCACGTAGGGTCTTTAATGGCAACAAAAGTGCACACGACTGACACTAGTTAGAAACTGTTCAGCGACAGTCTCCTGTTCCAATTAATTGGCACACTATGCCACTTAAACAAAGGGAATGCCAGCTATCTTCTTGATTAGTTTTTGTTCTTTAAGAGTTATCCAAAATAATCAGCTGCCCAGATGAACCCCAACACCCTGTAATTGAATTGATGCACTTAGTTAATTGAAAACATTGAAACTTAACCTCAAATGTTGATTTTAATAATATGGTCAAGATCACGCTGAGCTGTGATGTCTGTTGAGGCTATGACTCAGGCTTGGTCGTTTTCCAGGTTGATAGGAATGGTTTGGGGACAGTGAAGGGAGTTAAGGGTCATGTAAGGGTTTAGGGACAAGGATGATGGGGAGTTAGAGATCAGAGGCAATTAACGAAGAGTCAGGGGCAGGAGCCACTGGTCAGAATCCAAGTCGGAGCACAACACAGTTAAAGCCCAGTGACCCCCGTGGATTGGTGTCAGGTCAGTAGATGCTGAGGAAAAAATCCTCATGGTCAATGATTGATGTCGATGAGCCCTGAGGACAAGGGCTGGTGCACTGGTGAACACTTCCCCCCCCTGCCCCCCACCCGGATGGCAAGTACTGGGGACGGAAGTCCACGTGAGTGTGGAGTTCAAAGCTCCATGATTAGCAAGACCTGGAGGTTAAAGACTGAAGTTGGTGAGTCCAGAGGTCGAGGCCCAATTACCAAAGTCCCTTGGTCAGCAGCATGTCTGGAGTTTGAAGCCACTGTATCTAGGGTTGCCAACTTTCTCACTCCCAAATAAGGGACAAAAGTAGCAGTCAAATACAGGACACTTGTGTTCATCCCGAAAAGACTACGATGACCATGAAGCCTTGTGCGGGCACTTGTGTGCGCATGTGTGACGTTTGCATGCGTGTCGTTCTCATGTGTGTCATTCGCATACGTGACGTGTGCAGGCGTGTACATGCCGATTTTTTTTCTACATATTGGTTTTGGCTTAACCTTCCCGATTCTGGTAAGTGAAACTACGCTGTACATACATTATTTCTACTTTATATAGGCTGTGTATTTATCATATCATTCCTGCTTTTACTATACGTTAGTGTTATTTCAGGTTTTGTGTGTTATTGGTATGATTTAGTAGATTATTTTTTGGGTCTAGGAATGCTCGAAAAGCTTTGCCATATAAATTAATGGTAATTGCTTCTTCACTTTACGCCATTTTGGCTTACGAACGGTTTCATAGGAACGCTCTACCTTGGCGGGGGAAATACGAGACAAGGGCGGTCCTGTATGGGACAGACCAATTTAGCCTAATATATGGGATGTCCCGGCTAATACGGGACAGTTGGCAACTCCACCTGTATCTGTGAGTCATTACATCCACTTACATCATCTGTGATGAAGTGGTTTAAGAAGTTGCTGATGAAACATATCAACTCCTGCCTGAGAAATGACTTCTGCTCCAATTTGTCTACCGTCACACCAGGTCCACCGCAGATACCATTTCATTGGCTCTCCACTCAATCCTGGAAGTAAAGATGCATACATCAGGATGTTCTTAATTGCCTACAGCTTGGCATTCAATACTGTCATCCCCTCAAAACTAATTAATAAGCTTCAAGTCCTGAGCCTCAATGCATTTTTGTGCAAATGGATCCTCGATTTTCTCATTTGCAGACCCCAGTCAGTTCGGATTGGCAACAACATCTCCTCCACAACCTCAGTCAGCACAGGTGCACCACAAGGCTGTGTGCTTAGCCCCTACTCTGCTCACTTCATACTTATCACCGTGGGGCTCATGACAGCTCCAATGCCGTATTTAAGTTTGCTGACAAAACCACTGTCATTGGCCGAATCAAAAGCGGTGACAAACCAACATATAGGAGGGAGATTGAAAATCTGCCTGAGGTGTCACAACAACAACCTCTCACTCAGTGCCAGCAAGACTAAGGAGCTAATTATTGACTCCAGGAGAAGGAAGCCAGAGGTTCATGAGCCAGCCATTATAGGGGGTTCAGAGGTGGAGAGGGCCAACAACGTTAAATTCCCCAGTGTTATCATTTCAGAGGATCTGTCCTGCGCCCAGCATGTAAGTGAGTTCAGTTACGAAAAAAGCACGGCAGTGCCTCTACTTCCTTAGGAGTTTGCGAAAATTTGGCATGACATCTAAAACTTCGACAAACTTCTGTAGATATGTGGTGGAGAGTACATTGACTGGCTGCATCACAGCCTGGTATGGAAACACCAATGCCCTTGAACGGAAAATCCTACTAAAAGTAGTGGATACGGCCCCAGTCTATCACAGGTAAGCCCTCCCACCATTTATTACATCTACACAGAGCGTAGTCACAGGAAAGCAGCATCCATCATCAGGGATCCACACCACCCAGGTCATGCTCTCTTCTCGCTGCTGCCATCATGAAGGAGGTACAGGAGTATCAAGACCCACACCACCAGGTTCAGGAACAGTTATTAACCCTCAACTATCAGACTCTTGAGCCAGAGAGAATAACTTCACTCAACTTCACTTGCCCCATCCCACAATCTATGGGCTCACATTCAAGGGCTCTTCGTCTTGTGTTCTGGACATCTATTACTTTTTAATTTTTTCGTTGTTGTTGTATTTGTACAATTTGTCGTCCTTTGCACATTGTTTGGCCATCTTGTCGGTTGCAGTCTTTCATTGATTCCATTGTGTTTCTTGTATTTACTGTGCATGCCTGCAAGAAAATTAACCACGGGGCTGTACACTGTAACATATGCACTTTGATAATAAATTCACTTTGAACTTTGAACCTCGAGTCTGGACCGGAGACTGTCCTGGGTTTGTTGGTCTGTTTGTGCGTGTGAATGGATGGTTGGGTAGGTGGGTAGGAAGAAAGGGGCTTGAATTGCTGTTGTTATTTTATATTGTTGCTGGTGTTGTCGCTTGTGTTGTTCACCGAACGTTGTGGGCATGCTATGTTGTTGCTGGAATATGTGGCGTTAACTTGTGGGTTGCCCCCAGCATATCCTTAGGTTCGTTGTTAGTGCCTGATATACGTGATAAATAAATTAATCTGGATCTGAATCTGAAAATGCCTCAATAATTAATGGCTGGATGTCAAAAAACGTTCCCTTGGCCTTTATAAGCAAAATCATCCTTCAGCATAAATCATCATTTAATTTACAAGCCATATAAACATAGCATGAAATATTACCATCAGCTGTGATGGCTTTATTACAAATCTTAATCTTTGTGTGTTTAGTTATAAACTGTTAAATAAGTTTTCAGTACTCAATTGCAATAGAAAATACTAAATCATAAAAATATTTTTTCCATCAGAAATATTTGCGTGTATGATTAAGGAAGCCAACTATAAAAGTCGTTTACTGATAAAGTGCCTTCTTGTTTTTGGTTGCTCAGACTTATTGAATATTGCATTATATACAAGTAGAGTGTGTATATGGATTGGGTCAGTTAAGTGACTTCATGCTCACATTAATGAGATGCAAACATTGCTATGGTGAACAGAGCTGACTGTTTAAAATAACACTGAAGAATTTTTTTTACAAACTCCTGAGGTAAATGACAGGTAGGAAGTAGTAAGGTTTCTTTATTTGAAGGCTCTGTCAAAGATGATCTTAGCATCACTGTTGGCTGTTTTGGAAAATATAAATCAAGGTCCATTTCTAAGCAATAGAGAGCAAATGCAACATTCTCACGCTTCAGTGAGAAGTTGAACCAAGGACCTGCTGTTCACTTGAGTGGATATAGTAGATTCCAGGCACAATTTTGATGAAGTGCAGGGAGTTATTCCCAACGTTTTGGTGGCATTATCCCACAATTAAAGTTACTGAAACAGATTATCTGGTAAACTTATAAATATTTTTCTGGAATATTTATGGTACCTTATGAATTGAAAGAATACTGTAATTATGACTTCCAATGTTTTGAACAAGAGCACTTTTTGTTAGCAGAATTTGAAACAAAAATGTGTTGGTGAGAGGTTAGATTTAATTCTCTAAGGCATTGGTAAAACCACATTTGGAATAAACTATACATTTTGTTCTTATTTAAGAAAGGTTTACTAGGGTGGGAAGGTTGTCTTTTGAGGAAAGGTTGTATTGGCTGGCTTGTATCTGAAGGAACAGAAGATTAAGAGGGGATATGCTGGAAACACAAGGGCCTTGATGGGGTGGATATGGGGAGAGTGTAATTTTGTGTTGGAGAAACTGCAGCTAGGGATCACTTTTTTAAACTAAGGTATTGCCTATTTAAACAAAAATACGACTTTTTTCTTAGATGATGAAGTCTTCTTAAAAAGTGGTGGAAACAGAGGCTTTCATTATTTTTACGATGGATGGAGATAAATACAATAAGCAAGGGGGTAGAGCGGGTAGTCAGCAATGCAGTGTGGAGATTACAGTCGGATCAGGCACAATCTTATTAAATAGTGGAGCAGGCCAGAAGAGCTGAGTGGCCTACTTGCTCCAAATTCACATCTTTGTATGTCATACCCTGTTTTTGCTAATATTGCAATATTCAATGTATACATTGTCTCTGTTATTAAAACATATAAATATACTTCCCATGTGCAGAATTTAATTTTGTGTCTGATATTTGAGCCACAATTTTCCACCTCTATCACCTACCTCTTTATAAATTTTTAAGAGCACATCTACAGTGGAAGTAACCTGGATAAATCTCTCTGAACTCACATTATCTTAATGGAGCTAGTTAGCTTCATTTTTGCTTCCTGATCTTTGGACGGAATTGTGGAAAACTTCTCTGTCACAATGAACTCTGTTAACAAATTGTAAGATTTTCTTCTTAAATTATGAACAAAATAAAATAAGAGTGTTGTATAAAATAATAATACTTTTGGAAAAAAGATAAAAATGAGGACTGAATTGTGCCCAGGTCCAGTTTATTTTTAAACTTCAACTTGAAGACTACAGTTGACGCTAACTTGTAGATTTTCAACTCTTTCAGCATAACAATTGTTATGGCAAATTACTCAATTTTTAATTCCCTTATTTTCAGCAGGCAACTTATACAATGGATGCCAGCCAGTATTATATCCAAATAACAAGATGAAAATCTATAATCTTTTTATGTGATACCATTGGAGCATAATTGAATTTTTAATACTCAAGGTTCAAGCTGTTGCTAGATCCAATGTGGACAATGGTCTCTTAAATGAAATAAGTAGTCTTGAAAGAAAATGTTTGGGGACCCATTTGCAGACAGTGGAGGTGGACTGATTGGGGGCAAAGACTGAATAACAGTTGCTCTTATGAGTCCTGGTGGGATGCGATTAAAGGAGGAGATGGAATGTCGGCCTGAATTTCACTATTGCGTCTGCCAGTATCACACCCAATATATCTGTAGGGTGAACTGCTGTGCAGATGCAATGGTGATGGTTCATAATAGCTTCCATATAAAGAGCTCCCTTTTTCAAAGTTTGTTTCTGAAAGTGAAAATATTGCTACTGCTTCAATTTGTTCCAGCATACTGCAGCAAAACCTGATTAGTAGCATTTACGGAATGGTATGATTGGAAAAACTGACTCACAGACCAGCCGAGACTGCACAGTGGCCTGTGGTTATCGTCCCACGGGAATCTTAATTGAGGTAGAAGGGAAACTGAATTGTGGCAACAAACAACATGTTATTCCACCCAAAAAGAGAGAAATAGGTTAACATTTTTAGATTCGTGGTTTACCTGATCTATTTTAATTTCAACATTTTAAGAAAACTTTGAAGCTTTTTTTTGATTGTTTGCTCTTGAATGTGACAACAAAGAAAAAAAGGATTCAATATTCGATGATTAAGTTGTTTGCAAATTTCTATTATTTTATCTTATTTAACAAGATCACATAAAAGAGGAAAATAACATAGTAATTAATGATCTAGAGGTCTTACATCTGACTTCATCCCATTAATACATCATCAAGATATGCTACACTGTGCCAGAACTAATTATGTACCGCATATTTAAAGTGCAATTTTTGCTTTTCTGTGGATAATTGTGTGTGTGTGTGTGTGTGTGTGTGTGTGTTATAAATACCAGTTAACATGGTTGTAGTCTTTCTGCTGCTGGCTTGATTAAACTGTTTCTTCCTGATTCTTTCACTATATTTGAACAGCTTCTGCTTCTCTTTGCTCCACTGTCAAAGGATCTTGTAAATCTCAACTTTCCTAACAGAAGCCCAGATGAGAATCTCAACTGAAAGACTCACTAAATCCATTGGAACAAAATGGAAACAGTTTGACCTCAAAAATTTCCAAAGGAATATTTAGGCAGAATTGAAATTTCCTACTACTTGTTCAAATATAAGATCTCTTTTGCAGGCTCTCCTCTCTCCTTCAGGTCTCTGGGATCAAATGCTTTGGCTCGTAGCTTCAAGGTCTGCAAAATCATGTTCCATTTTCATATAGGCATCTTCTCTAGTTTACACTTCCACCATGCAGAATTAGACAATAGACAATAGGTGTAGAAGTAGACCATTCGGCCCTTCGAGCCTGCACCGCCATTCTGAGATCATGGCTGATCATCTACTATCAATACCCAGTTCCTGCCTTGTCCCCATAACCCTTGATTCCCCTATCCATAAGATACCTACCTAGCTCCTTGTTGAAAGCATCCAGAGAATCGGCCTCCACTGCCTTCTGAGGCAGCGCGTTCCACACCTCCACAACTCTCTGGGAGAAGAAGTTCCTCCTCAACTCAATTCTGGCTAAAGTTGCTGCTGGAGAAATTTAAGTGCTGCAGCAGCACAAGATTTTGCGCTGTTTTAATCCAAAACCCAATGGACCTTCATCAAAACCCTGCCCTTTCCATTTAAATGAATTGATCCCTGAAATAAGGTCAGTGTCAACAGAATACATAAGGATGTGGGCAACATTTCAAAAGTTTGAGTGGAGAACATCTATTGTCTGTTTATAAAATCATGCGGAGCATAGACATGGTGGATGGTCACAATATTTTTCACAGAATAGGCAAATATAAAACGAACTGGTATAGATTGCAGTGGACCTGAGGGGTAAATTTTCATACATATAGTATGTGGGTAAATAAAATGAGCTGCCAGAAGAAGTGATAGAGACACATACAACAAAACACTTAAAAGGATATTTGGACAGTTTCATGGATAGGATAGATTGAGAGAGATATGGGCCAAATGTGGAAAAATGAGACTAATTAAGGAAAGCATCTTGTTGGCATGGATCTGCTGGGCTATGCAGAACGACTCTGTATCTCTGAAGATCAAACAAATGAGAACAGCTGTCAAGTGTTGTTTTTGCTTTTGCTCATTGGCTAGTGAACTACTTAATTTGTCTGCATTAGTCAATGGAGTTTTATGATATTCTGCCTTGAAAACCTGGCTTTATAAATAAAACCAACCTTACTTATATTGTAGGTATTGTTGAAAATTGGTCTGAAAGTTATACTGTGACAACACCATAGATCAAGAAGTTTGAAGGACAAAGATAACCCAATGCTGCAAAATGGATAATTTCCCATGTTACATTGACACCAGACATAGGCTTTATTGGACAGAGGTCTGCATCTGTTTTGAAGTTACAGGTTGTTGCCATGTGTCACAAGTGCTTGCCAAACCACTGAAGGGTCTTCTTCAGCAAATTCAGACACGTTAACACATTCCGCAGAGTCCAGCATGCAACTCATGAAGTAGCCACAAGCCGGGTGGAACATTACAGCCCTGCAAGTATCACTGATGTAACCATATTAGTTTAGATTAGATTAACTTTGATGTGTGTTGCTTGAATTTCCAGCATCTGCAGAATTCCTGTTGTTTAGGTTAGATTATATTATGAGGACACGCAGTCCTCTTTTTATTGTCATTTAGTAATGCATGCATTAAGAAATGATACATTATTCCTTCGGTGTGATATCACAAACCACAGGACAGACAGTAATTTATACAGATGTGAGAAGCAGAGCTTCATCAGTTTTCTGTATCAATGAAGTATTACAGCAGGTACTGATGCATTAAACTGCTAACAAATTTCAGCCAATGATTTGATATTAGAATGTGTTTCAATGCAAAAATGAGTCATCTGAACAGAGTTGCCCATAGTCCTGTAATATTAAGGTTCTGCACATGGATAATTAAGCTCATATATGATTAACTGGCTTCTTTGATATTAGTGATAAATTTTATTGAGCTGAACAGATGACTGAAAATATGAAGGCAATATCTGGATCACTGGAAACACCATTTTAGTATTTAAATTTACAAAGTCATTTTCACATTGAGTTGCATTACAGCAAGTATGAAACCAAAACTGTGTGAAATTATCGCCTTGAGACTTTTGTATGCTGCATCAGGAGCTCTGTAAATAGCTGCTATCATTTCCATTTCCTCTCCTGATTAAAAAAAAAATAATGTAAGTATTTGACCTGAGATGGTAATGTGTTCTTTGTGTTCTATTCTAGTCTCTTCTGTAAGAAATTTCTGATTTTATTATGTGACCTTATGTACGTCTGTTCATGAGAGGGCAAATGATGTCTCATCTTAGAGATCTCTCTGAAGGATGGCACATCTGATATTTGCCATTCTTTGCCCTGTTGGGATTGAGCCTGGTTTTATGTGCTCAAGTCTCTGGACTTGAGAATGAAGTCAAAGACGAGACTCGTTAGCAGCTGGTACCTGAGATCAAGTATGTGGAAGGTGTAGAAATAGAATGCCAGCCAAGAAAGATTTGGAGAAGCTGAAGGTGAGAAAGACATGCAGGTTTTGGGAAAACATGGGCTGAGTTAGATACAGAGACAAATAGGAGCAGGTGGTGTTGAGGTTGGAGGCTATGTAAGGGATAGAATAGGATATTTAGGTTACAAAACTCTAAACTCCAATCTGAATACCAAGAAAGGGATAAGATTAGTGAAATATTTAAAGAATAAAAACAAAATGGGAAATTGTGCATTTTATGTTTTCATGACAGATTTTCAGTAGCTCCAATTTTACTGATTTTCATAAATTTAGAAAGTTTCTGACCTGAAAAAGGGAGACAGAGTAGGAAGGCTTTGGCTCCTGAGGCTTCGGCAAACTGAGGAAGAGCTTCACTCCAAGTGAGGTAAGGCCGGGTAAGTTCTTTTAATTCAGATCACTGGGGAGGCAGAGGCAGAAATAAACAGGAGTTACAGGGAGATAGTCACCCCTAAGAGTCAGGAGACAGGTAACTGGGTGACTGTCAGGAGAGGGAAGGGGAATAGACAGAATGAGCAGAGCACCCCTGTGGCTGTTCCCACCAATAATAAGTACATCATTTTGGATACTGTTGATGGGGATGACCTACCAGGGATGAGTTGCAGTGGTTGCGTCTCTGGCACCGAGACGGGACCCTCAGCTCAGAAGGGAAGGAGGGAAAAGAGGAGAGCAGTAGTGATAGGGGATTCGATAGGGGGACAGATAAGAGGTTCTGTGGAAGAGATTTAGAATTAAGTCTCCAGATCCTGACAGGATATTCCCTAGGGCGTTGAGGGAAATTAGTGTGGAAATTGTACAAGGCATTAGTAAGGCCAAATTTAGAGTATTGTGTACAGTTCTAGTCACCGAATTATAGGAAAGATGTCAACAAAATAGAGTGAATACAGAGAAGATTTACTAGAATGTTACCTGGGTTTCATCACCTAAGTTACAGAGAAAGGTTGAACAAGTTGGGTCTTTATTCTTTGGAGCATAGAAGGTTGAGGGGGGACTTGATAGAGGTATTTAAAATTATGAGGGGGATAGATGGAGTTGACGTGGTTAGGCTTTTTCCATTGAGAGTAGCGGAGATTCAAACAAGAGGACATGAGTTGAGAGTTAAAAGGCAAAAGTTTAGGGGTAACATGAAGGGGAACTTCTTTACTCAGAGAGTGGTAGCTGGTTGAGGCAGGTTCGATGTTGTCATTTAAAGTTAAATTGGATAGCTATATGGACAAGAAAGGAATGGAGGGTTATGGACTGAGTGCAGGTGGATGAGACTAGGTGAGAGTAAGCGTTCGGCATGGACTAGAAGGGCCGAGATGGCCTGTTTCCGTGCTGTAATTGTTATATGGTTATATGGGATGTAGTGCTTCCCTGGCGTTTATGATGAATAAACACCTCTTGGAATTCCAGCCAGGTACAAGGATCCCTGATGAAGATGGAAGAGTTTGTCATTGAAATGGTGGTTAAAATCGATACCTGTAACCGGCTGGGATCCTGAGAAGAGTATATTTTTGACTTGAGTTGAAATTAATTCCTTTGGTCTTACTAGTGTTTTACTAGACAAAATTACAATTTATTTGATGCTAGATAATGAACAAGCAATTTAACACAGAGATAGTAGAAGATTCAATGGAAACAGCAGAGACATTGAGCCAGGTAATGTTAGGTACACGTGAATGCTGACCCTAAATTTGGAATTGATATTGCTGTGTGCAACCAGGCAGGGCTAATTTCAGCAAACTGGATAATAAAGAATATTTCAGCAAACTGGATAATAAAGAATAAAGGATGATGATGTATCAATGGGGTCATAGAGGTCAAGATGGATAAGGAATAGAAATACATCTTGGTCATGATTGTAAATAGTATTATTTCTGATCAGGGTCATTTTGGTGGTAACACAAGACAAATTTAAAACAATTCACATAAAAGTGGCAGCGGAATGGGTTACAGCATATTTTGGACTCCACAAAAACAGAAACACTTTTCCCATGTCTACTTAATAAAATTTGTTTATTACTTTAAAAACCTACAGGAAAAGTCCTGATATTCAGCCTGTTCAGTTGCTATGTGAACATGATTCCAATCGCCATATAATATTGATGGAATCAAGAGGTCAGAGGTTTGTAATGAAAAACAGTAATACAAATGTTCTGCAACTCAAATAGTGACAATATTTCAGGTCACAGACTCTACTTCAGACCTATAGTGTACTTAAAATATCCTATTTGGTATCATCTGCAAATTTTGATCTTTTACTTCTGACTTCTCTGCTGAAATAACTAATAGCCTCAGACATATGTATCGGTTGCCAGCAGGTCAGTGTGGTGTGTTGCAACATGAAAATACAGAATATTGTAGAGGTTGGGTGGTGGGGCATTTCATCTCTTTCTTCTGCCCTTGGATTTGGCACTGAGTCCGTGTGCAGATTTGCAGATGTACTGAAACGAGAGTTTAGATACATATCGTATCTGCTCTTTCCACATTACACTAGCTATAGTTATAATATCTTTGAATGGAGTTGTCGATGTGGATGAAAGTGTTAGATGAAGGCCTAGCATTAAAATTTTGCCTTATTATATTTTACATTTTACATAATGTACATCATTGAAATGTATTTTTAAATAAAGGTATTTTAGCAATTTTTAGAGGTCTCTGATTATCAGGCACATTGAGAAGCTATTGAAACTACCTTTTAGTATTTGCCAAAAGTCCATCATGGAGCCCAGAGCAGTGCCTCGGATTCCACAGCCTGCTACCTATCACTGCTAGGCCAGAGGGTCAATTAAGACATCAGGCTGCAAAACCCACAGTGCTGGTATGGGGTCAAATACAACATGCAGGGAGGCTCATGCAGAATTAGGGTTGCCAACTTTCTCACTCCCAAATAAGGGACAAAAGTAGCAGTCAAATATGGGACACTTGTGCTTACCCTGAGAAAGACTACCATGACCATGAAGCCCTGCGCGGGCACCTGTGTGCTCATGCGTGACATACGCATACATGACGTGCACATGCATGTACGTGCCGATTTTTTTTCTCTACAATTCGGTTTTGGTTTAATCTTCCCATTGTGATACACTGTACATACATTATTTCTACTTTATATAGGCTGTATATTTATCATATTATTCCTGCTTTTACTATATTTTAGTGTTATTTTAGGTTATATGTGTTATTGGTATGATTTGGTAGGTTATTTTTTGGGTCTGGGAACGCTCAAAAATTTTTCCCGTATAAGTAAATGGTAATTGCTTCTGCGCTTTATGCCATTTAGGTTTACAAACGGTTTCATAGGAACAGTCTACCTTAGCGGGGGAAATACGGGACAAGGGTAGTCCCGGATGGGACAAACCAATTTAGCCCAATATACGGGATGTCCTGGCTAATACAGGACAGTTGGCAACCCTATGCAGAATCCAATCCATCATGACAATTCTTCTTATCTTTTCCATTCTGAGTTGTGTCATTAACATCCTACCCTCTATTTAGTAACACTGTTTCGTTTGACTGTATTCCTAGATATTCATCTATTGTTGAATGACAATTAAATTTGAACGTGAACTTGAACTTCCTATTTTGTGGCCAGACTCCTATTCATAGTTAGACAGAAATATCATTAGTAGCATCAGTGTAAGGTTTGATGGTAAATGGACTCCTCACAGTCAATTTCTATATTTCCTAGTTAATTTTTTTGAGGTGCAGAATCAAGACTATTACTGTTAATTGGGCCACCAATCAATCAATCAGAACCATCGCTTACTTGGGACAACTCCTAAAGAGCAAAAACTAATCAAGTAAATAGCTGGGGTTCCCTTCGTTTATTTGGGACACTATGCCACTTTGTTGGGGTAACAGAATGTCACCGAACAGTTTCTAACTGTCATCAGTTGTGTGCACTTGCGTGGCCTCTAGACACTACATCATGCCTGGAATGAAACATTTTTAAATAGCATCAGTTGTGTGTGTATATGCTGAAAAAAGCAATCATTATTGTCATTGATAGTTGGTGAGAAATAAGCAGTAAGACAATTCAGAACTGTTTTGTTCACTGAGGTTTCAACATTTAGTCTTAGAGATGCTAGAAATGGCCAGGAGTGAAAATGAAACAACTTCATTCTTTCGGCAGGTTAGGGCTATGAAGAATTTGAAGGTATCGACAATCATCTTTAATGTTATAATGAAAAGTGAAGATTTGGAGGATGCTTTATTCGAAGGCGGTACATTATCGGCACTAGGCGTCTGTGTTGATTTTATTCATTTACGATCAATCAAAAGAACATGGCAGTGTACACCAGATGAATTCTTCCTCCTCCGTCAATAATTATTAGGAACTAATATATCCAGTTTTATAGTACTGTAGTAGTATTGGTAGTGCTCTAAGTTGTTCTGCCTTTTGTTTAAATACATAATTTGTAATTCACTTAAGTTAAAGTTTGTCTTTCTTATAGCGTTTTAACTATTTCCATGGAACTTCAGCTAATTGGGGCAGTAACTTAACTGGGCCAAAATGTACTGTACCCGATGTGTCCCAATTGACCGAATTCATTCTATTATGGTAGTAATTACCTGGTTACTGTAAAGTTACTGTTGTGCCTGTGCACAACTGCATATCAGTTAAATAAAAGCACGGACACAGGAGATGGCTTTAACTGGTGCATTCACATTGCAATGATAGAGAGGGAGAGCACAATGTGCATGTGTAGACAACAGTGCATGCACAGACAACAGATCAATACGTAGTGCTGGGAGGGGGTCATTGCTCTAAAAGAAATAGATCCATACATTACACTTCCTCCCCCTTTAGAATAATGCAACATAAAACTGTATATGTACATAACATTCAATTTCCCTTTCATGAACCCATATTCCAAAGAAATACGCTTTCACAGTAACAGTCCATAACTAACTCCGCAGTTCTAAAGGTTCAGTCTTTTGGGTGGCGCTCTGCTTCTTTCACGATAGCGCCTCTGGACCTGTAGAATGGCATCAGGTTTGGCAGGTGTCTTGTCAATGTTAACATTCTCGTCATGCCTCTGGATCTGTAGAATGGCGTCAGGCTTGGTAGCTGTCTTGTCTAAGACAATGTTTCCGATTTCCAGTGTCACGTTGCTCTCAGTGATATCATCACTGAGAAGTAAATCTGGTGACTGTAATGTGTCCATCTTGTTGGATGCAGTCAGCTCGGGTGTGTTCTTCGGTTGAGCATCCAGTATCTGGTCCACATGATATCTCCATGTCCAATCTCCAACATCCACTGTGTACATCAGTGGTCCAGTTCTTGTAACTATCCTAACGGATTTCCACATGTCTTCTCGGTAATAACGTGCTCAGACCTCCTGTCTAACTTCAAAGGCCTTGTTGCTTCACTTAGCGACTGGCTGAACTGTTTATTCTGCTCTTCTCTCTGTAGATCTGGTTTCAGGAGGTCTATGTGCGGTCTCAGATTCCTATTCATGAACAGCATTGCAGGCGTTTGATCTGTCATCACATGAACAGAGTTCCAATACACAAAAAGGAAGTTGTCCACTTTGTGCTGTACAGAAATATCCTCTCTGTCCATCGCTTTAATGGACTTCTTGAAGGTTTTGATAAACCCTTCAGCCAACCAATTTGTTGCTGGGTGGTGAGAAGCTGACTAGAAATAACTGATGCCATTTTTCTTCATGAACAGTCAAAATTGTTCTGACATGTATGGTGGCCCAATGTCATTCACAGTTTGTTGTGGTAAGCAATTTTTGGTGAAGATAGTCCTCAGAGCGGAGACAGTATTTGCTGAAGTGGTTGACTTCATTGGTATAATCTCTGGCCACTTGGAATGAGCATCCACAGCAATCAGAAACATGGAGTCCATGAATGGCCCAGCAAAATCAATATATACTCTTCACCATGGTGACATTGGCCACTCCCACGGGTGTTTCAGTGCTTGTAGGGGTGCATTTTGAAATTTTTTTGGTATCCTGAATAGCTTTTGGCCAAGTCTTCAATCTGTTTATCTATTCCCGGCCACCACACATAGCTCCAGGTGAGACTCTTCATCTTGACTGTACCCAGGTGTCCTTCATGCAAGTTCTCTAACACTCTAGTGCAGAGTTCAAAGGGAACCACAACAAGAGATCTACACAACAGGGTTCTTTAACATACAGACCGCTGGTCTGTCTTGCTGAGAACTCTGGAAAGGTAAGGTTATCATGAGCTGGCCATCCTTACATGGTGATTTCATAGACTTATGACATGTCGGGTCATTTCTTGGTTCCCTTTGTATTTCGGAATTTGTGACCAACAACTGGTCCACCGACGCAGTGTGGAACACTTCTGCTGGATCACAGTAGGAAGACTTTTCTTCTTCAGTTGCCAATAGTGGAAGATGTGACAAGCCAACAGTGTTACTGTGTTGTTTGGTACCCTTGAACTCTATGTCATAAGAGTGGGCTCCTAGGAATAGTGCCCAACATTGTAACTGGGTAGCAGTCATCACTGGAATTTCCTTCCTGTTTTTGAAATTGGATAGACGTTCAGATCCATCTTTCGTAACGTGTGACAAAATGGCATCAATGCAATAAGGGGACACATCGCATGCCAGTCTGATGGGCAGAGGTGGGTCATAATGGGTGAGCAGTTCATTGGATGTTATTAGTCTCTTTGTTTCCTTGAATGCTTTTTCACATCTTTCTGACCATTCCCACTTTGTTCCTCTGTGTGACAGTGCATCCAATGGATGCAGCACTCTCGTAATGTTTGGGAGACACTGGTGGTAGTAGTTTACAAGGCCCAAATATGACCTGAGTTGTGACACATTTCCTTGTTTGGGTGCCTGTAGCTCTGCTTCAATCTTCTCTTGTGATTTAAGTAAGCCATGCTTGTCAATGTCATATCCACAATATTAGATTCCATTCTTAAAAACTCTCATTTCTCTCTCTCTTTGTGCTCAGACCATACTCACTCAGTCTGGTAAGCACTTTACCAAGGTTCTGAGGGTGCTTTTCATCATTTTTGCCAGTGATAATGATGTCATCAAGGTAAGATTGTGTTCCTGGGATATCTTGGAGCTCTTGGTCAATTGCTCTTTGCCAAATGGCTGGAGCTGATGTGACACCGAAGACGAGATGATTATACTGGAACCACCTCTCATGAGTGGTGATTGTGAGGAAGTTCCTGCTTGACTTCTCAATCTCCATTTGCAGATGGGCTTGTGACAAGTCAATCTTTGAAAACCTCTCCCTGCCTGCCAAAGATGCAAAAATCTCTAATATGACTTTGTGATCTTCTTCAGTTATACTGTGCAGTTCTGGGCATGACATTTCACCTTTATCAGACTCTATGATGTCTGATACTGTTTTACATTCAGTAACTTTATGCATTTGCTTAGTTTTGTGTTTGAGACTTTTCATTTAGTTGTGCTTTTGTCTGCCTTCCACAATCTGTCTGTGTGACCTTTCTGCAGACTTTTTCCTTTGAGCCAACAGTCATTTGCATCAAGGGAGGATTTGCCACATTGATAACATTGTTGGCTTTTTGCACCAGTCAGGGACATTTTGTGCACTTCACATTCTAACCTCCTTTTCTGTAGTTCTGCTGCAGCTTCTAATAATATTGCAATGGTCAATACCCGTTCTAAGGTTAGGTCTCTTTCTGATAGTAGCCTCATTTGAGTGCTCTGACTACACATACCACATACAAGTCTCTTCCTTAATGCAGTGGTCCCCAAACTCTGGGCCACGGACCGATACATTGCCGTGAAGAATGCAGCGGTGCAGCGGTAGCCGGAATGCACCCAGCACATCTTTAAGAAAAAAGCTGAAATAAACAAGCTAATTAATTAGGTGCTAATTAATTCTTCACGGCAATGTATCGGTCCGTGGCCCGGAGTTTGGGGACCACTGCCTTAATGCATCAAAAAGTCCATCTCTAAAGTCACAGTACTGGGAAAGTTTGCTTTTGACTGGTTGCTTCTGTAAAATCTAAATCTCTCAGCTATTACCAGTGGTTTAGGGCACAAGTGATTTTCTAAAATTGCAACAATTTAATTAAATGTCTTGCTTTGCAGGGGTTACCAAGTTGCGTAAGAAACTGTATGTTCTTGAGCCCGTTAAGCTTAGAAGTGTAGAAGATTTTTTTGCTTCTTCATGTTGTTCACATTACAATACAGTTCCACCCTCTTGATATATGACTCCCGGCCTTCACTAGTACTATCAAATTCATCAACTTTCCCAACTGAAGCCACCACCATGTCATTTTCACTTCAAATTCAGCGCGTCTTTCGCTGTGTACGATGTAGGCAGCTATTCACGCTTCCCTTCGTTAGCATTTGTGATGTCCTTCTCGGTTCTGTTTAACTCGCACTATTTTGTCTCGTAACTGTTGGTGCAGTTCGTGATATTTTCTAACATCCAGGTTTGTACTCATTGGCAATTTGTTGTGTCTGTGCATAACTACATATCAATTAAATAAAAGCATACACACGGGAGATGGCTTTAACTGGTGTATTCGCACATGCATAGACAACAGTGCATGTGCCGGCAACAGATCAATACGTAGTGCTAAGGGGGGAGGGTGGTCATTGCTCTAAAAGAAATAGATCCATACATTACACTTACATATTCACAGAAGGCATGGTATGTGTCAGTATCAGTGACCTCAGGTCTCATTTGTACAACTTTGTAAATCCTGGCAAGTACCTGGTCAACACAACGCAGAGCCTTAACAAATCACTTGACTGGGCATTGTGCTGACTTTCAAAATGGGAAAGACGAGCAGCACTGATATGTACAGCTCAAAGTGCACTTGGGCATTCAGCAACAGGCACACCGTTGCTCTAGGCCACACTGCTGGGAGAGTGAGATCACAGTTATTTAGTTTTACATTTGCACAGGCACCAAAGCAACTGACCTGGCGAATTGGAGAGATCAATGGGATATTGTAAATCCAAAACCATTTCCAGTACTTGGGTTGACAGTAAAAAGATTTATAGATAGTAATTTAGGCTTCCGACTGTTGTGTTGAATGAGAATGTCATGGAATTTGGCTATTCAGCCAATGAATATGTGCTATCTCTTTATCAGAGCAATCTAGTAAGTTCCATTTTTAAACTGCTTCTATTATCCTTTCACTTAGTGAATACCAGATTTTGTCTACTTGCTGCCTGGTAAAGTTTATTTTTAGGTAATCTCTGGATTGTGGCAATCGTCTTCAGTCTGTATCCCAATCACAAACAAGAGAAAATCTGCAGATGCTAGAAATCCAAGCAACACACTCAAAATGCTGGAGAAACTCAGCAGGTCAGGCAGCATCTATGGAAAAGAGTATCGTCAACAATACTCTTTTCCATACAGCACACACAAAATGCTGGTGGAACGCAGCAGGCCAAGCAGCATCTATAGGAAGAAGTACAGTGGACATTTCGGGCCGAGACCTGACGAAGGGTCTTGGACCAAAACGTCGACTTTACTTCTTCCTATAGATGCTGCCTGGCCTGCTGCATTCCACCAGCATTTTGTGTGTGTTGCTTGAATTTTCAGTGTCTGCAGATTTTCTCGTGTTTACTGTTTTCCATAGATGCTGCCTGTCCTGCTGAGTTCCTGCAGTGTTTTGTGTGTGTTGCTCAGTCTGTATCCCCTGGTTTTGGAACATTCTACCAATCCAAACAGCTTCTCTTTGCTGTGTTATCCAGACCTTTGTGGGCTTTGACGTCCTCTATCAAACGTTTACTATAAAAACAGTCCAGCTTTCCCAGTCTGTCTGCAGAAACTGAAATCTAATACCTAATGCTCCATTAAGATCTTATCAGTAGCTTCTCAATGGAAACTATATTTGTATGTTTTGCGACATCTGCACATTTTGAAGTGGTATCCTGTACATCCACATCAAAATCAAGTATGTCAAAAATAGAAGTGGTCCTAATAACGATCTTTAAAGACCCCACTGAAAACTTTCCTCCAATCTGAAAAGCAACTGTTCACCTGTTCTCTTGGACCTATGCCTGAACGAATTTTGCCTCCAGGACTTCTTGTGTAAGTTCTTCTTTCAAATTTAAAGGCAAGCAGGACTTTGCATTGGAATACATCTTGCATTTCTCCACAATAAACAAATATATAATTATGTTAAATTATCACCGTATGGATTTTTTCAGTAATTCTGGAAATTCTTATGCACAGTTGAATCATGGAATATTGTTGCACAAGAACTGGCCATTTAAGTTAGCAATAATTATGAACAGAAGGGATTTGATCTTCAAAGATACTGAAGATCTGATGAGCTCTCTAGGCTGTAGAATCATTGGCTGTCCCTCTCCAGCTAAAGAAGATAGCTAGCCTACAGACTACGGTTAAGATTATGTGTGTTAGTCTCATAATATATCAGCTGAGCATAATTCAAACTGCTGGCATGGTAGTGAGTTGAAACATAATTCCTAACTCTCGATAATGTTGGTATATCTTTTCTGATGAAATGCATCAATACCAGGCCCTATGTAAGCACCTGAAAACAGAGTCAGGACTGTTTCTCTGATTTGGTGCACCCATTGTCTCTAGATAATATTGGCTTGTGAATACTGATTTATAGCTACTTAAAGGAACTAATTTTTAAAATCCCTGCTTTTTAGTAGGATTATCACAATTATTATCAATTATTCTTTATTTCTACGAAAATGGTCACATTCTTAAAAGAAGGTACATATATTTGAAATAAGTGAAGGAATTCTCTATTTTTGATTATTCATCTTTTCATAACAGACTGAAATTTGACATTGGGTATTAGTCTCATCCATTTTACTAAATGACCTTGACTATTGAATAATAAGGTCTATTGCATTCAAAAGCTTCTGCACACTTTGACTGGGTATTTCCTTGCCTTTGATTGCATAATATGATTTGTTTCCAAAGCAATTTCCACAACTATGTTTGGCAGCTTAAAGGTTTTTTAAATAAAAAGACATCAAATTACAACAAATTAAATAAAGTAGTGGTGCAGGATCAGGTGATGTGTTGTGGTGCATGATGTGGGAGCTGGTGTCCCTTTTGCAGTTTCTGGTGTCCATGCCTGCATCAAATCTTGATTGCTCGATGAACTCAGGCTCAAAGGTGATGAATTGGAATCTGAGCTTCAAACACGGTGGTGCATCAGGGAGGGAAAGAGGTACCTGGACACTATGTTTTGGGAGGTAGTCACACCCATTAGAATAACTACAGTACTTCAAATTCGATCAGTAGTGAGGGACAAGGGGGTGTAATTGTGAGTGAGGAAAGTAGGGAGATCCAAATGGTAGAGTTAGAGGAGCCTTAGCCCATTAGCTTGTCCAGCAGCTCTGAGATTCTTGCTGCCTGTGAAGATGGGAGTGGGGACTGCAGGAAGGATGAGCAACTGAACCAGGGCACTGTGGTACAAGATGTAATTCTAGACCAGAGACTCTACTATTGGGGTAGTATAGTCAGGGGAACAGACACGATTCCCAGACACAAGGATCGTGAGTCTCTAAAGCGGCATTCCTTGCCTGATGCCTGGCCTCAGAATAACTCATCTAAACTACCAGGGAATTTGGAGTGAGATTGGACAGATCCAGTTGTGCTCCATGTGGAGCACAATCCTTCCTACCGTCCCCAATCCCAGATGGATAACATTAGCATAGGAAGAACAAGGAAAGAGGTTCTCCTGAGGGAATATGAGCAGCAGAATCAAAAAGGTAATAATCTCTGGGTTGTAACCTGAGCCAGGTGCACATTGGCACAAGGTTAATAAGATCAAAGAATTAAATGCATACTGAAGGATTTGTGTGGGAGAAATGGGCATGAATTTGTGGCACATTCCACAATCTATGGACCAACTCAAGGATTCTACAACTCATTATTTATTTATTTACTTTTTTTTTTATTATTATACTTGTTTTCTCATCTGAAGCTAGTAAAACTTGAGGTTATGACATTGCCAAGCACACTCATTTCTCAATTGCTAGGAACTTTCGGTCTATTCGAGTGGTGTTTAGTATTATGGTTTTCTGGAGATTTACATAAACGTTGTTGTGTAGGCCTAATTGCTAATGCTCAGGTAGCTCCACTGGTCAGGCCACAAGTCTCACATGGACAACTCCAGGAGAACTCTCTCCGGGCAAGGGAGACTGTGGTGCTGCACACAAGAGATACAAAGATCAACTTCAGGCAAATATCAAGGTCAACAAGTGGCAGCGGCTGGCTTGTGACAGAAAGCGCTGAAGAATGCTGATCTATGGAGTATAGAAGGATTTTGAGGAATCTGAAGAGCGACTGCTGAAGAGAAGAGGAGACACAGGAAGGATCCTACTACCCAAGCGCCTGTATACCAGCAGGTCTTGTGTCCCTGCTGCTCCAGAGTCTGCAGATCCAGAACTGGCCTCTACAGTCACCAACGATCAAGCCGTCACTCCTGAAGACTCTACTTCCCTCCTGATCTTCGCAAGCGAAGAACCAGCCATCATCATCATCATTATGTAATGATTTTGAGATGAGACCAGTTGTAGACATTACTGTTGAGACAATGTATACTCTATTCATGTTCCATAGTCTTTCAATTTCCTCCTTTAATTCAGCATATTTCTGGTGTTTTTTATTTATTGATTTCTGTATGTTACATGTGTTTGGAAAGTTATAGCTATTAAGTAAGTTGTTCTTGCTTGTTTATACTGTAATATTAAATCCACACAGTTATTATGGATTGTCCTATCTGTGATAATGGATCAGTTGTAATATGATTTGTAAGATACTGACTCTAAATCTGGATCAGGCTCATATTCATTGTAAGGTGTGGTGTCTTTTTGAGTTTGTATTTTAAAGCAAGATTTTGGTGAATAATGTTTGCAACTTGATTGTGCCTGAGTAAATAATCAGATTGAGTTAGACTGCTGAGGATCCTGTATTTTGTTGAATTGTTTCTGGTTTCTCCTGGTATTTTTAGCATTTATGGCCTTGAATTCGTTAGTCCTTTATTGATACTTCACCGCCACCCCACCAGTGACAGGGTTCCTCTTGCCCTCACCTACCACCCCACTAGCCTTTGCGTCCAGCACATAATTCACTGTAACTATCATCCTCTCCAAGCACGCCTTTCCCTCCCTCCCACCACTTCCCGCTTTCCGCGGGAATTGCTCCCTATATGTCTCTCTTGTCCACTTGTCCCTCCCCACTGATTTCCCTCCTTGCAAGCAGAACAAGTGCCGGACTGCCCCTACACCTCCTCCCTCACTACCATGCAAGGCCCCAAACAGTCCTTCCAGATGAGGCAACGCTTCACCTGTGAGTCTGTTGGGATCATCTACTATATCTGGTGTTGGGATCACCTACTGTATCTGGTGCTTCCAGTGTGACCTCTTGTATATCAGTGAGACCCAACAGAGATTGGGAGACTGCTTTGCTGAGCACTTACACTCTGTCCGCTAGAAAAAGCAGGATCTCCTGGTGGCCACCCATATTAATTCTACTTCCCATTCCCATTTCGACATGTCAGTCTATGGCCTCCTCTACTGCCGCAATGAACACACTCAAGTTGGAGGAGCAACACCTTGTATTCCATCTGGGTAGCCTCCAACCTGATGGCATGAACATCAATTTCTTGAACTTCCAGTAGTTTCACCATCCTCCCCCTCCCCCTGCCGCACTCTCCTTCACCATCACCCATTCTCATTTCCTTCTCTCACCTTATTTGCTTACCTGCCCATCACCTCCCTCTGGTGCTCCTCCCCCTTTCCCTTTCTTCCATGACCTTCTGTCCTCCCTATCAGATTCCCCCTTCCCCAGCCCTTTATCTCTTCCACAAATTAATTTCCCAGCTCTTTACTTCACCCCTCCTGGTTTCACCTATCACCTTATACCTTGCATTTCTTCCACCTCTCCCCCTACCTTCTAACTCTGACCTTTCAGCTTTTTTCTTCTGTCCTGATGAAAGATCTCGGCCCAAAGCATTGATTGTTTGCTCTTTTTCACAGACGCTGCCTGACCTGCTGAGTTCTCTTGTTTGTGGTCTTTTATTATGTATTTTTGATTTTTTTTGTGTTAACCTCCTTGTGCTGTATTGCCACAAAGAACCCCTCTGTTTCTCAGAAGAGTTCTCCAACTCTGAGCCAGGTGTTCGACACTTCCTTGTTGCCATCTAGTATTCATTATTATTTTCATGATTATTGTTATTTGCACAGCTAGTCTTTTTTTTGCACATTGGCTATTTATCAGTCTTTCTTGTCTGTAGTTTTCCATTGACTCTACTATATTTCTTTGTTCTACTGTGAATGCCTGCAAGACAATGAATCTCAAGGCAATATTTGGTGGCATATATGTACGTTGATAGTAAACTTACTTTTAACTTTGAAGGATTAGTGGGAAACTGAGAATTGGAGTGCTTTTAAAACAACCAAAAGGCAACCAAAAAAGCTATAAAAAGAGAAAAGATGAAATATGAATGTAAGCTGGCCAATAATATAAAAGAGGATACCAAAAGCTTTTCCAGATATAGAGAGAGTAAAAGAGAGATGAGACTGAACATTGAGCCACTGGAAATGACGCTGAAGAGGTAGTAATAGGGGAACAAAAAAAATGGCAGGCAATCTTAAGTATTTTGTGTCACTCTTCACTGTGAGTCCTAGTGGTATGCCAGAGATTCTAGTGAGTCGGGCAGAAGAGCGTGTAGCCACCATTACTAAGGAGAAGGTGGCTGGGAAGCTGAAAGATGTGAAGACGGGCCACATGCTAGAGTTCAGAAAGTGGTAGCTATAGAGTCTGGAGATAATAGCAGTAATCTGTCAAGAACCACTACATTCTGGAATCGTTCTGGAGGTCTGGAAATTCCCAACTGTCACTCCATTCTTTCAGAAATGAGGGGGAAAATAGACGAAATTATAGAACAAACATCAGGAAATCTGCAGGTGCTGGAATTTCAAGCAACACACATAAAAGTTGCTGGTGAACGCAGCAGGCCAGGCAGCATCTCTAGGAAGAGGTACAGTTGACGTTTCGGGCCGAGACCCTTCGTCAGGACTAACTGAAGGAAGAGCTAGTAAGAGATTTGAAAGTGGGAGGGGGAGGGGGAGATCCGAAATGATAGGAGAAGACAGGAGGGAGAGGGATGGAGCCAAGAGCTGGACAGTTGATTGGCAAAAGGGATATGAGAGGATCATGGGACAGGAGGCCTAAGGAGAAAGAAAAGGGGGAGAGGGGAAACCCAGAGGATGGGCAAGGGGTATAGTGAGAGGGACAGAGGGAAAAAAAGGAGAGAGAGAAAAAGAATGTTTGTATATAAATAAATAAATAACGGATGGGGTTCGAGGGGAAGGTGGGGCATTAGCGGAAGTTTGAGAAGTCAATGTTCATGCCATCAGGTTGGAGGCTACTCAGACGGAATATAAGGTGTTGTTCCTCCAACCTGAGTGTGGCCCCATCTTTACAGTAGAGGAGGCCGTGGATAGACATATCAGAATGGGAATGGGGCGTGGAATTAAAATGTGTGGTCACTGGGAGATCCTGCTTTCTCTGGCGGACAGAGCATAGATGTTCAGCGAAACGATCCCCCGGTCTGCATCGGGTCTCACCAATATATAAAAGGCCGCATCGGGAGCACCAGACGCAGTATATCACCCCGGCTGACTCACAGGTGAAGTGTTGCCTCACCTGGAAGGACTGTCTGGGGCCCTGAATGGTAGTGAGGGAGGAAGTGTAAGGGCATGTGTAGCACTTGTTCGGCTTACAAGGATACGTGCCAGGAGGGAGATCGGTGGGGACGAATGGACAAGGGAGTCGCGTAGGGAGCGAGCCCTGCGGAAACATCTTATATTCTGTCTGGGTAGCCTCCAACCTGATGGCATGGACATTGACTTCTCAAACTTCCGCTAATGCCCCACCCACCTCCTCATACCCCAGCCGTTATTTATTTATTTATATACAAACATTCTTTTTCTCTCTATCCTTTTTCTCCCTCTGTCCCTCTCACTATACCCCTTACCCATCCTCTGGGCTTCCCCCTTCCCCCTTTTCTTTCTCCCTAGGCCTCCTGTCCCATGATCCTCTCATATCCCTTTTGCCAATCAACTGTCCAGCTCTTGGCTCTATCCCTCCCTCTCCTGTCTTTCCCTATCATTTCGGATCTCCCTCTCCCCCTCCCACTTTCAAATCTCTTACTAGCTCTTCTTTCAGTGAGACCTGACGAAGGGTCCCGGCCCGAAACATCGACTGTACTTCTTCTTAGAGATGCTGCCTGGCCTGCTGCGTTCACCAGAAATTATAGACCGGTTAGCCTAACTTCAGTCATTAGTAAGACGTTAGAATCCATTGATAAGTTTTTGGGTTAATTGAAGGCACATGATTAAATAGTTCAAACTAAGCATGATTTCATTAAGGGAAACTCTTGCCTGACAAAACTGTTGGATTTATTTGAGGAAGTAACAGGCAGGATAGACAAAGGAGAATCAGTAGATGTTGTTTACTTGGATTTTCAGAAGGCATTTGACAAGGTGCCACGCACGAGGCTGATAAACAAGATAGGAGCCCAATTGCAGGAAAGATAGAAGATTGGCTGACTGGCAGAAGGCAAAGCGTGAGAATAAAGAGAAACTTTCCTGGTTGGCTGCCATTGACTAATGATATTCCACAGGGATTGGTGTTGGGTCCACTAGTTTTTATATTATATGGTAATGATCTGGATGACAGAATTGATAGCGTTGCGATCAGATTTGCAGATGATACAAAGATGTATGGGCAGGTGGTGTTGAGGAAGCAGGAAGGTAGCAGAAGGACTTAAAATAGATTAGGATAATGGGCAAAGAGGTGGCAGATGGAACACAATATAGGGAAGTGTATGGTCATGCTCTTAGGTAGAAGGAATAAAGGTATAAACTATTTTTAAATGGAGAGCGAATTCAGAAATCAGAGGTGCAAAGGTTGAGTCAGTAGTAAGAAAGGCAAATGCAATGTTTAGAATTCATTTCAAGATGATTAGAATATAAAAGAAAGGATGTATGGCTGAACTTTATGAGGCATTTGTCAGACCAGATTTGGAGTATTCTGAACAGTTTTGAGCCACATATCAAAGAAAGGACATGCTGGCAATGGTATAGAGTCCAGAGGAGGTTTATGAGAATGATCCTGAGAATGAAAGGCTTACTGTAGGAGGAGCATTTAATAACTCTGGGCCTGTATTCACTAAAGTTTATAAGAATGAGGAGGGATCTCACTAAAACCTACCAAATATTGAAAGGCTTGGATAAAGTGGACTTGGAGAAAATCATTTCAATAGTGGGAGAGTCTTGGATCAGAGGGCACAGCCTCAGAATAGAAGGATGTCTGTTTAGAAAGGAAACAAGGAGGACTTTCTTTGCCAGAGAGTAGTGAATCTGTGGAATTCATTGCTATTTAGTCATTGAATATGCTTAAAGCGGAGGTTAATGCATTCTTGATTAGTAATGGTGGCAAAGTTTAGGAACTGAAGTCAGGAAAATGAGGTTGGGAGGGAAAATAAATCATTCATGATCAAAAAACAAAACACTCAATGGACTGAATAGCCTAACCCTGCTCCTGTGACTTAAAATCTTAAGCCAACATTTGAAAATGAATTACACTCTAGGCCTAGTCCAGTATTTTCAGGGTAGGGTTGTAAGTTGTACTCCTATTTTTTTCCTCCTGTGATCTTGTTGAGAACATGTAACCGTTGAAGTAGTGAGAACAACTAGGAACTTTACTATCAAGTGATGATGCTGCTTATATGTGATCACCAAACTGTGCACTACTAAATTCTGCATCAAAGTATCACCATGCAGAAATAAGCTTAAACTTCCTTCTACTATTTCAAACATTACAGGCTTAGAAGTGTAAAACTACTCCATCTGAGTCAATTTACTTAATTTCTCTTGTCAACAAACCCTTTGAGAGGGCCAGGTCATTAATAATTTGGTGCTAACTAGGAACACAACTTTCTGCCTTTTTCCTGCGTGAAATGATTAAGACAACCCACTGTTTTTTTTTCAACATACACATTAATTAAATTAGAAGGAAAGAATTTGTGACTGTGATATATATTTAAAACTAGATATAATTGTGCATGTTTTGAAGTATTTCTGATCGGAAGTCCTGGAAATTGTACCAGGCACAGTGTTGAAACTCACTCAGGCTCAGGCTACAAATCTTCCACAGCAGTTCTTGCATGTAGTGACATCATCAACATACATGCAGTGACTACACTATTAGTTACACCTGCATATTTGCTCATTAATGCAGCTATCTAATCAACCAATCATATGGCTGCAACTCAATGCATAAAAGCATGCAGGCATAGTCAAGAGGTTCAGTTGTTCAGACCAAACATCAGAATGGGGGAAGAAATATGATCTAATTGACTTCTGACTCTGAAATAGTTGTTGGTGCTAGATGGGAAGAGTTGAGTATCTCAGAAACTGCTGATCTCCTGGGATTTTCACATACAACAGTCTCTAGAGTTTGCAGAGGATGGTGTGAGAAACAAGAAAAAACATCTAATGAATGGCAGTTCTGAGGGCGAAAAGGCCGTGTTAATGCGAGAAGTCAGACGAGAATGGCAGGCTGATTCAAGCTAACATGAAGAGGAGAGTAACTCAAATAACCACGTCTTACAACCGTGGTGTGCAGAAGAGCATCTCTGAATGCACAACACAGGAGAAAATTATGAAGGAAGCTAGGAACTGTAAATGAAAGGCTGTTGCCCCCAGTGCCTCCTCTACACTGTTTTCCATCTACTGTCCTTTTTCAGATTGGTAATCCTGACAAGGAAACAGAATTGTGCGCTAAGGGCTTCACTCCTGTTGACCACCGTGGCAACAATGTGATGGTGGCCCAAGACCCAATTAGAACATCAAACAGCACAGTACAGGAACAGGTCCCTTGGCCCATGATGTCTGCACTGTACATGATGCCGAATTAAACTAAATCACTTCTGCTTGCACACGAACCACATTCCTGCATTCCATGCATATTCAGTTGTCTGACAGCTAGTTAAACCCCACTATCATATCTGCTTCCAGCGCTACTCCTGACAGTCCTTTCCAGTGACCTACCACTCTGTGTATTTAAAAAAAAACTTGCCCTTTAACCTTCCCTTTCCTACCTCAAATGCACGTTCTTCAGTATTATCATCCTCTGAAAAAGATTCTGCCTAGCTACCCTAAGTATAAGGCCAGCTGGTGGCATAGTGGCATCAGCGCTGAACTTTGGGGCGAAGGTTCCCGAGTTCGAATCCAGCCGGCTCCCTTGCACGCTTTCCATCTGTGCTGGGTTGAGCGTCGAGCTAGCAACTTGGCCTCGTAAAAATAAGAATGCCTGCTAAAAAGCACTGTCAAATGACGGCATCCCGATGACTCCACTCGGAGTTAAGGGCCTTCTTCTTCTTCTTCTTCTACCCTAAATATGCCACTCATAATTTTATTAGCTTCCATCAGGTCTCACCTCAGCCTCTGCTGCTCCAGAGAAAACAACCCAAGTCTGTCCATCCTCGCATTATAATGGATACCCTCTAATTCAGGCAGCCCCTGATAAATCTCTTCCACACCTTTTCCAAAGCCTCCACATCCTTTCTGTAAAAGGGTGACCAGAGTTGCCCACAATACTCCAAATGTGACCTACCAAAGTTTTATATAGCTGCAATACAAACTCAGTGCTCCAACCAGTGACAACAAGTATGCTACGCATGTTCTTTTCCACCCTATGTATTTGTGTGGCCACTTGCAGGAAGCTATGAACTTGGAGACCATGATCCCTCTGTATGTTAATGCTGTTGAGGGTACTGCTATTAACTGTATAATTTCCCCTTACGTTTAACCTTTCAGAGTTCCACGCCTCAAACTCCATCAGCTATTTCTCTGTCCATATCTGTAGCTGATCTATATTCTACTGTATCCTTTGACAGCCCTCTACACTGTCCACAACACCACTGATCTTTGTGTCATCTCTAAACTTACTAATCTACCCATCAACATTTTTATCCAAGTTATTTACAGGTACCGCAAACCACAGAGGTCCAGCACCAGTCCCTGTGAAACAGAACTGGTCATGAACTCCAGCCAGAAATGTACCCTTCCACCGTACATTCCCTTCTTTAGGCAAGTCCATTCTGACCCCAAACTACCAAGTCACCATTCATCTTAATCTTCTGAATTAGTCTACCATGAGGGACCTTGACTAAAATCCTTACTGAACTCCATGTGGACAAATCCACTGCCCTGCCCTCATCAATGACTTTCATCACCTCTGCAAAAAACTCAGGCAAGTTGTAAGAAATACCTTGCCCTGCTGAACCACAGCAAGGAGGGAGCACACTCCACTCCACTGTGCGGTTTAGTGCTTCCCTCTCTTCATTTTCTTCCTTTCTTCTCCCTGTGCTTCTTACTACTTTTTTTGCCTTGCTACCACTTTGTCAAATTTTCTCATTTTCATATCAGTCGTGAGGCCATCTTGCAGAATTTAACAGTTTCACCTGCTTCCCTGTACACAGTGTGCATTAAAATGAATTATGATGAAAGTGAAGGTACCACAACTTTGGGATTTTCTAGTTTGGGAAAAGCTGGTAGATCCTCAAGAATAAATATTGCAACACTCATTTTACACCAAACATAGGTGAAGTGCAATTTCTACACTTTGATATTTTTGATCAATTATGATTCTTTGACTAGTAGTAGTTTTCTTTAAAGTGATGTAAAATGTGCTGTTCATTTTAAAGAGTGAGTTTTGGATATTAGGAAAGGACCATTTTAGAGCAAGGAGACATCAGCTGGATCAAGAAGTGCCTATCCAATTTTGTGTCTGTTTCTCAACCTTATCAATTTCAGGTAAAATCTAAAATATCACCTAGTTTTCTGACAAGAAGTTTCTCATGTGGAACATATTATTGCAAAACTATAGGATGGGTAACCTGGGTAGGAGTGCCTGGAAACAAAACAGTTAGCGATATAAAGGAGGGGTCCTCAATATATTTGAATAATTCTTGTCTGCTACTCAGATTCATCAGAATCAAACATCTCATTAATTTTCAGTGATTTATCTTTAGTTGCTCTGAAAGGAAATGACTCAGAGTTTACTTTCACTTGTATTCATCAAATCAGAGCTATCATGATCTATATCTTCTGCAGCATTGTTCAATGCTGTTTTTTTTAATTTTTATTTCATTCTATTTATTTATTCATTTAGGCAAGTAGGCTCTTCCATCCCAGCAAGCCACACCACTCAGCTACCCACCTGCAGTATTTAACCCTAGCCCAGTCATAGGACAAATATCAATGACCAATTAAATTACTGACTAGTAGTACGTGTTTGACCTGTGGGAGGAAACCAGAGCACTCACGCACTCACGGGATGAACATACAAACTTTCTTACAGAGGCCACCAGAATTGAACTCCGATGCTCCAAGCTGTAATAGTGTCACACTGATCACTACCACTGTGCTACTTTTGATTAATACTGAAGTTGCATTCAGGTACAGGTTGCACGTTTTTGATGTCCTACTTGAGGAAATAGTAATCCTGGATTCCATTGAAAGACATCAGCAGATGGCAGCTGTGCTTCATGTCCCTGCACACAAAATCATGGCACCACATTACCTGGTTTTTGGGCCATTGTACGTTCTGCTTGAGGCAATGTTAACACAATAAAATTATTGAATAATTACTGAAGATTAAGTTAACACAAATTTAAAATTTAAAATACAAAATTTTGACTGGGATAGATAAGATAGAAGTAGGAAAGTTGTTTCCATTGGTAGGTGAGACTAGAACTAGGGGACATTGCCTCAAGATTCAGGGGAGAAGATTTAGGACAGAGATGAGGAGAAACTGTTTTTCCCAGAGAGCGGTGAATCTGTGGAATTCTCTGCCTAAGGAAACAGTTGAGGCTTCTTCACTAAATATATTTAAGAAACAGTTAAACAGGTTTTTACATAGTAAGGGAATTAAGGGTTATGGGGAAAAGGCAAGCAAATGAAGCTGAGTTTACGGACAGATCAGCCATGATCTTATTGAATGGCGGGGCAGGCTCGATGGGCCGGATGGCCTACTCCTGCTCCTATTTCTTATGTTCTTATGTAGAACTTTGCTCTTAACTGTTGAAATAGTTAACTAAAATAGTTGGTTTTTAAATACAGAAATAGTGCCAAAAAGATGGCAGAGTTACTATGAAACAACGTGTAATGCTAATGCAGACAGGAGCTTTCCACTCTGTAGAAACCAACTTCCCTGACATGCAGCATCTAACCTCTTAGATCAAGAATGGCTTGGATCGAGTCTATTGCTGAATATTTTCAGATGATAAATTTCAATCTCACTTCAAACAGAAAACATGAGATTTGGAAAGAGTTGGCTCAGTAGGAGAAGGAGGAGGATTTGTGAGTACTTCAGAACTCAGACATCATCAGATTTGGAGTCTAGTCTATCTGTTCTGACGACTTTGACTTGTATGTTTGTAGTACCTTTTAGATTTTCTGTAAAACAGCTCTGAAAGAGCTCTGACGACATTTTTTTTACAGATCTTGGAATCAGACTCAAGAGGGGTTGCAGCGCACAAGTGAGAGAGCTGACTGAGACTGTTTTCTGATGAGATACTATACCAGAGTTTCACTTGCCCTTTCAGAAGGATGTAGAAATATCCTCGGCATTTCCACTGAACTGCTGCCCAACATTTACTTCTCAACCATTTTCATGTAAAAGCAGATAGCCTGTCAATTGTTCTTATGTTGTTTATGGACCCTTGATGTTTGTGCAAATTTAACAAAAATGACTGCATTTCATTCATACTTAATTTACAAAATGGCGATTTTGTGAATAGCAATGGAAATGGATTTTTTTTCTTTAAGGCTGTCGCTGCTTTGAAGATTGTAGATGCTTGTATGAGTTGGCTGAAGTCGCAAACACAATCTGCCTTCTTTCTAGCAACACACATCAAAGTTGCTGGTGAACGCAGCAGGCCAGGCAGCATCTCTAGGAAGAGGTGCTCCACCTCCCCCTCGTACCCCATCCGTTATTTATATACACACATTCATTCTTTCTCTCTCTCTCTCCTTTTTCTCCCTCTGTCCCTCTCACTATACCCCTTGCCCATCCTCTGGGCTCCCCCCCCCTTTTCCTTCTCCCTGGGCCTCCTGTCCCATGATCCTCTCATACTCCTTTTGCCTATCACCTGTCCAGCTCTTGGCTCCGTCCCTCCCCCTCCTGTCTTCTCCTATCATTTTGGATCTTCCCCTCCCCCTCCCACTTTTAAATCTCTTACTAGCTCTTTCTTCAGTTTAGTCCTGACGAAGGGTCTTGGCCTGAAACATCGACTGTACCTCTTCCTAGAGATGCTGCCTGGCCTGCTGCGTTCACCAGCAACTTTGATGTGTATTGCTTGAATTTTCAGCATCTGCAGAATTCCTCGTGTCTGCCTTCTTTCTATTATGTTCCGTTTTTTACCAGAATTTTTATGCTTCATTCACTTTACATTAACCATTCGCATCTTCTCTGACCCAATTTTCAACCTATCCATTTGCCCTATTCCCAACCTGATCAGCATTTAATCTCTCCTCCCTTCCACACAGGAACAGACTCTCTACACAGAGACCAAATGACCTGGAGGCACTTCCTGCATTTTCTGTTTATATGTTTCATTTATTTGGTGTACTTAATGCACAAAATTAACACCATCAAAGAAAATCAAAGTACTACCTGCAAGGATATTGAAATGATTTTCTCCATCCCAGTTAATAGCAATATTACTATACTTTTGTAATCAGCTTTCCAGGAATAAAATATATTTGTACCATGCTGTAGTGCAGCTATACTTTGGCTGGTAGCAAGTTGGTAGATTCATAAAAAGGCATACATCACTTTGAGTTTATACTCGAGCTAAAGAAAGAGCTGTGTGTGTGTGTGACTTTGCATGTCTGTAAAATAAATGCATTTCATGAAAAAATAAATAAAGCCATATTGCAGGGTTGAAAGCCAAATCACACACTAAATGAACATCCTGAATGGAGGCCGGTGTGAGTTACTGTGAGAAATAACCAAACTTGGTTTAAGTTGTATAATTCAGAATTAGCCTCTCCCTTTTACAAAACAAACTGGCAACCTACCCGAACAGAAAAAAATATAACTACTACATATGTACATTACTTGTCTAGTTTAATTATAAAGCACAGTACACAGGGCAGTACAGTACAGCACAGTACAGGCCCTTTAGTCCATCATGTTGTGTCTATCTTTTAAACAAATCCAAGGTCAATCTATGCTGCCCTCCCATTTATCTTTCATCCATTTGCCTAATAAGAGCCTCTTAAATGCCTCTAACGTATCTGCATCCTGAAGAATGTTCCCTGTTGGACCTAATTGGTGATTCTAATTAAAGTTAAATCCATTACAACAAATCTTTGCTTTAAAAATGTTTTACATGATACCATTTCATTCTTACATGCTGATGTGCAGATACAAGCTTCCCATTCCTGTTAGTCTACTGAAATACAGAGTCATTTCATATTAGTATGGACCTATATGATTCCAGTCCTTTTTTATATACAGATTGTGTCTTTTAAGTGAATAGAACTGGGATTCCAAAGTGGTGTTTAGATAGTTCCTTCCCCTTCTACAGTCAGCAAGTATCACATATGATTTTTTAAAAGGATGATACAAGCTAACATGGGAATAACCTATCTGTTATGTATCAGACCTTTTATGAACTCACTTAAGATCCTTACTGGGTCAGGTGCTGTGGCAAGATGGGAATTTGCAGGTAGAACAGGAAGCTGTAATGAGCATCTTTGAGAACAGTTCTCTGCAAAGTATGTGAAGTATTTGGCACAATTGTGGGGCCAAAGAACCCCGTTAGGTCCTTATTGAACTCAGTGCGACACACATAATGCCTCACGTTCACTGATGAGAAGGTTTGCAGAGTGTTCTTTTTCCTATTTAGCGTGTGGTGGGTGAACAGTCACGCCTGGTGGAGATAGATTTATAGACCTGCAGGGCAGTGTTAATTAGAGCACATTTTCAGCTGCACGGTCATGCATAACTGAAAAGAACATTTTTGCTTTTTAAAACTTGGTGTAAGTTTTAGTCCAATGTCATCACATGCTCAATGAGAATGAGGAGAGTGCAGAGAAAGTTCAATTAATCCATGCTGGATTCATAATGACACACTACACATAAGTTCCTTTCCTGAGAAGCTCTTTGTGCAAGGACCTTGAGGCCTTTACCCCAGGCAAGGGAAGATCAATGCTGATACAGTCAGATGACATCATTCAGACCCTGAATGTATTCTAACCAGCTGCACAGAGATCACTGCCTGGTGCCAGCCCTCATCAGGGAATCCAGTGCTAAGAACCAATAAGTTCAGAAAAGGGGTTGCAAACATGTGTTATTTTTACTTATATAAAAGTTCCCAAGGGATCAACAAGAGGAGAACTGCTCTGCAAAGAATCTTTACCCTCCCAAGCCAAAATGCTGGGCTCATTTACTGATTAGTTATCTCTCTGGAAACTGCTCCCATGTTGCCTTGGTGGTGTCTCCTGCCTTGCCAGTCTGATATCTGCCCAGCTACCTAATATAAATGTTCCTTTTATGGCAGAACTTTTGCTAGATCTATGTATTTAAATGAGGCCTAACATTAAATGATTAAATGATCTGGGTCTCACCCCGACAGCTTGTTCTGCCGAATTAAGAATGTGCCTTCAGATGACCTGTGCTTCAACTCAGCCAGCTAGGAGCAATAAAAGGAAAAGTGATTTAAATTGCTCTCTACCAAAATATTTGCTACCCTTCAGTGTAATTAATAGTCTGTGAAGTGCTTTCCAATGTTTCACACTCCATAAGTCTCATGAAAGTTTTCCATTCTTGTGCTTTGATCCACATGGAAGATATAAATTCTTCTGTGGGATAAAATGGACATTAAGATGGCACTGTACCAACTGTGCAAGGTCTCCTAGTTGTGAGATTCTGTTTGCATAAAGCCAAAATGTTGTACTTTGTACATGTCTTCCAAGAACAAACCCAAACATTAGCCTTGACTATCTGCAGAAACTGGGGGGTATGCAAGGAAAACATATGGAGGGGTAGGTCAAAAGGTAGGGCATAGATGTACATGGTGGTTGATGTGATGGAAAGAGATTCTCAGGGTGAGATGACGGGCATGGAAGAGGTGTGGCAAAGGATTAGAAATGGGAAATTGTTGGCAGAAATGTTCATGAGTGTCTGGAAGAAAGTGGGGCCAAGGTAATGATGGAGGGTGCCAGAGGGATGATTGTAGGAAGAATACCTGCCAACATTGAAGGTAGCTACTTGGATTTACTCATAGAGGAGTCAGGCTCCTTAACTACAATAGAAGCAGACCCAGCCCTCTGATGAAGACCTGCTTCAGCACTAGTAAGTTGTGTCGTTATTGGGTCTCAAGAAGGATTTTCATCAAGTGACACAAAAGCAGTATTGTATGATTTTTTTGCCACGCAGAGAGTTAGACTGACAATCTGGAAGTACAGCATGAACTATTGCATTAAATATTACCATATGCAGTAGTATTTCCAGTTCACTGTATTTCTGGGGAAGATAGAAAGGATTAAGAGTAGGAGTGAACTAGACTGATTTTGAAGTATAATTATAGTGTTAAAATATACAAAAACATCTGAGGAGTGTGTATAGCTTTGGTCATCCTGTTACTGGAAAGACCTTGTCAAACTAGAGAGGGTGCAGAAGAGATTTACGGGGATGCTAACTGGACTACAAGACCTGAGTTATGGGAAGGGTTTGGCCATGCTGGATATTTATTCCTTTGGGGATAAAGGAAGGGGAGGAGACCTCAAAACATTGATAAAATCATGAAGGGAATGGTTAAGGTGGATGGCCATATTCATTTCCCACGGTTGGGAGGTCCAAAACTAGAAGGCACCAATAAAAGGTAAGAGCAAAGTGATTTATAAGAGACCTGAATGGTAACTTATTTACACAGAGGGGAGTGAGTATGAGGAATGAGCAGCCAGAGGAAGTGGTCAGGGTGAGTACATTTAGAATATTTAAGAGACATTTGGATAGGTACATGGAAGAGAAGGGCTTACAGAGTTATGGGCTGAACAAAGGCAACTGGAATTTGCTGGAAAGATGCTGTGGTCTTGGCACTGTTGGGATGAAGCACGATTAGAGAGATTTGGCAATATATTTACTGAACCTAACCTTGTCTGTTAAGTTCATGCATTTGGATATCGATTGCTTGTTGGTTCAGTTGTTGTCTGTCCATTGCCATTTCACTGCATGACTGAGTTCTGAGTTCCAGCCAGCCTAAACAATACCAGCCATGAAAAGCCAAGGTGTTCCTGGTGGGTAACACACAAAAAATACATGGTAATGTGATTGCAGAACTGATTTGTGTGCAGTGTTCACTAAATGCACCCTGGTTAATTGTGCATAACAATCTCAGGATCTTTTTTACTTCACATCTCACGGCCTACACACACTAACCACCATTCATTCAGCCGTCACAAGCAAGACACTCAAAGGCAATGTGTGGCTGTCACAGTTCTTGCATGACGAAGCGGTACATGTCTGCACCTTCAACAGAAACCCAATTGAGAAGAGGCATGGGATTTTCCATTCCCAGGGAGGACACTGCCTTCACCATCAGAGTGATCATGCCATCAGAACATAGATGTAGGAGCAGATTTAGGCCATTTAGCCCATCGAGTCTGCTCCACTATTTGATCATGGCTAATTTACTTTCCCTCTCAACCTCATTTTCCTGTTTGCGCCACATAACCTTTGATGACTCTTAGTAATAGAGAATCTATGAACCTCCATTTTAGATTTACCCAATGACAGGCACCTGGGGCAATGAATTCCACAGATTCACCACCATCTGGTTAAAAAAAATTCCTGCTCTTCTCTGTTCTCAAGAGGGTCCTTCTATTTTGAGGCTGCGCCCTCTAGTCGTAGACTCTCTCGTTACTGAAAACATCCTTTTCACGTCCATTCTATCCATAGGATTCAGTAGATCCCATCTCATTCTTTTAAAGATCAGTGAGCACTCCACTGGAGCAAACACTATCCTAGTGCTTCTTAACCTCATATATTATAGATTATAGTATTGTTCTGGTGAGAAATGATAAAGATGTACCGTGTACGGCATTGATGATGACTGGGATAACCACCAACTAATCTGCTCCATTATCTCCTTTAACCTGGCTCCAAAACATCAGTGGAAACAGTAGCACTACTGCAAGGCAATTAAAGTCAAGTGACTGATAAGTCATTCAGCAACCCTCACGGTAATGGTGCTCCTTTCTAATTCAGTTCATTTACAGGATATGCAGGACATGACGCAAATAGAATGTTTTATAAGTCAAGAATGGCGGCTGCTGGAAATGTGAAGTAAAGCACAGAGACCGAGAGATGATGTTTAAGTGTATATCTCTCACCCATGAGAAGGTAGTGCTGTGCTGCTTCTTGAGCCTCGAGACTCCACCCACTGAAAGGTAGAAAGAGAGAATAAATATTTGTAATGGTGAATGAGATGTTGGTCAAGACTGTTTTGCCCTGAGTAATGTTGAGCTTCTTGAGGGCTATTGAAACAATATTCACCAGCATCTAGCCCCGGAGGCATTTCCATCACTTTCGCTACATGCCGCGTGGAATTTTTTTCACCCAATATATTCTTTATTCATATCATTTGCAAATATATCATACAGTACATTCATATATCACTGTCCATAAAAGACATTATGTTAAATTGGTACAGTAGGTGACTCACAAGGGAGCCTCATTTCCATGTACAAGATTAACTTTACATTAGGATTATGTTACTTCCCTGACTTATGCTGCACAGGCTGTAGAGGGCTGCATTTCACAGGTTCCAGTCTCCGAGTATACACTGGCACCGGGGCTGTTGCCCATGGAGCCTTTACAGCTGTTACACTTTTCTCTGCTTCCCTCTGCATCCCTTTTCATATTCATTCAAGGGACGTGGGCTTTGCAGCCTGGGCCAGAATTTAATTGCCCATCACTAGCTGTTCTTGAGAAAGCAGTATTAAGTTGCCGTCATAAAACTCTGTGGTCCTTAGGTCACAAAGCTGTTGGGATTTTAACCCTGCGACGATGAAGGAACAGCGGTATATTTCCAAGTCAGGTTTGTTGTGTGATTTGGAAGGCATCTTCCAGGTGGTGGTGTCTTATGCAGCCCTTCACCTTCTAAATGGAAGAAGTCATGGGTTTGGAGGATGCTGTCTAGAGTGTTACTGAGGCAATTACTACACTGAAGGGGAGGGGGTGAGGTGACAGGCATGTGAGCTGGGAGGGAGATGGAAGATAGTGGCAGGTGAATGATAATTGGAAGCAAACAGCGAGAGAAGTAAATTTAGAAAAAAAATTGGAGCAAGGTGGGTTGAAGGGAGTGTGAAGGTAGGAGACTGTTGCTGGAGGGAGACCTTCCAGCTGGAGCACGGAGGTGTATAAAGACGAGATGTCCATAGTAAATCTGAGGCCGTGCAGGCCAGGGAATCATAAGTTATCTAAATGGTGAAGCGCATGCAAGGTATGCCGTATGTACAGAAAGGAGACTGGACAGGGGGAGTCAGAATGGAATGAGACATGAGGAGATAGGTTCAGTGGCACAAGAACGGTCAGAAACAATGGGCCAACCAGGACAGTCCTGTTTGTGGATCTTGGATAAGAGGTAGAATTGTAAGTGCAGGGTTGGGGTACTATCAGATTGGAGTTGTGGGGTGAAGAATATACTGGTTTTGGAGGCGGAGCAGAGGAGGTTCACCAGGTTAATTCCAGAGATGGGGGGGTTAGACTATGAGGAGAGATTGAGTCGCCTGATACTGTGCTCGTTGGAATTCAGAAGAATGAGAGGAGATCTTATAGAAACCTACAAAATTATGAAAGGGATAGATAAGATAGAGGCAGGAAAGTTGTTTCCACTGGTAAGTGAGACTAGAACTAGGGGACATAGCCTCAAGATTCGGGGGAGTAGATTTAGGACGGAGATGAGGAGGAACTTCTTTTCCCAGAGAGTGGTGAATCTGTGGAATTCCCTGCTCAATGAAGCAGTGGAGGCAATCTCAGTAGATATATTTACGACAAGGTTGAATAGATGTTTGCATAGTAGGGTATTAAAGGTTATGGGGAAAAGGTGGGTAGGTGGAGATGAGTCCATGGCCAACTCAGCCATGATCTTATTGAATGGCGGAATAGGCTCAACAGGCCAGAAGGCCGACTCTTGCTCCTATTTCTTATGTTCTTATGAAGTTCTCCTAACGTAATGACACCTGTGACCATGTTGGAGATGATGGCCTGGTGTTTGTCAGGGGTTGCTACAATGAGAGATCTGAGAGCTGTTGCTTGGCCTTTGCAAGGTAGAGGTCAGTCTGCAAAACTACAGCGGCACTGACCTTGTCTGCAGGTCAATGACATGTTTACAATTGGTGTGAAGTAAATGGAGGTCTATGTATTCATTTGAATTGGGCAAGGCATGTAGGGAGTCAAGGTGATTTATATCATGGTGGTAGTTGGAGATGTAAAGGTCTAGGGAGAGTAAAAGGCCCAAAGGTAGTGCCCCAAGAGGAAGGAGAGTGTTGGAGACATGAGAAGGAATCATTAGTTGGGTGTGATGACTGCTTGCCAAAGGGCAGAGGTGATGGAGGAAGAGTTCCATGTCATGGTTAATAGCTGGATTTTCTCTAAATGGATATCGTCATTGCCTGGCACTTGTGTGGAAAAAAACATTGTTTTCAAAATATATTCCTAGAACTTGAAGTGTGTCAGTGTTCAGTATTTGATTGTGAACAGTTCCTTGCACCAGAAGTCCAGGAATTCTTGGGTAGATCTAAGGTAGTTAAAGATTAAGGGGTCATTGAGTTAATGATATTCCAACCAGAGTTGGCATTTATCCCACTGTGGATACCTATGAACAGAGGATGGTATATATGGTGCTGTGTTACCAGCTGGTGGGATACACTGGAGAAAGACCACTGTAAGTGCACCTGTGTTCCCATTGATATTCAAGCTGTGCTAGTGAGACGTGAAGGGATATGACAGGGATGGCTCTCCTCACCCCAACCAGGCAATATCCTAGACCTTGTTCAGAAATTCTGGTGAGGGGACATTCTACCATATTACTTTGAGAGTCTGTTTGGGGAAACATCTGACAAGTTCTTTTTTTAACAGACTTTGAAGACATTGCATGATTCACTTGATTAACTTATTTTGAATGGTGATAACTTGCATGAACTTTTCCATGAGAGCTTAATGTATAAAGTAGAAGAAAAGATTATACAGTCAAAACTCTGGATAGTACGGCAGACTTTAAATGAATGTATTCTTCTGTGGCGTCTTGGGCGAAGTTCTCTTCAACACCAGGAACAGGTCAAAATGACAGCTGTGCTTGTATTCTCAAGGTCTATATACACTTTAATATAGCTGCATTCAGGATAGCTCTCAGAAAACAGACCACTTTGGGTACCTTATCCTCCTTTATCTAGAAGTTTGTACATTTTATCTCTTCAGATACAATAGAGTTCCAATCTCCAGATAAAGTGGGAAATAGCTTGGCTGATGCTGCAACACTCAGATGAAGAATAGTCTATATCACCTTCAAATGCGGGAACACTGATGACTAAGTTCGTGCCTGTAATTGATAGAGAACTTCATTCTCGACCTCTGATTTGCCTTGGCCGTGTGGTTCACATTGTTCTTGGTAAATTCTCCCAGACTGATTGTGAAGCTGAAGGAATCAAAGGATCAATCAACACAGTGCCAAAGAAGATGGCCTCATTTTTGTTATAATATAATTTGCCTTATAAAAATACTGCAGTTTAGGCGGCTGAATATCCACATCTCAGTAAGAGATAGAGCCGCCTGACTCATTCATCCTCAAGAAAGTGCACGCAGGAGCACACCAGCTCACAAGCTGTCCAGCAAGCTCCTGCTCCATCTAAGAAAGAGTTTGTTGCTCTCAAAATGGGCTCATCAGCCACCACAAAACCAAACTAAAAGCAAGTCAAGCAAAGAAGAAGAAGAAAGCCAGTATGTATCCTGTCCAACACATATTGTTTAACTTGGTTTCAGAAAATGAAGGGTGCCAAGTATAGGAGTAAATAGGAGCCACAACACCATAGGCTTGAAATAAAAATTAGAAGAAATATAGATTCTAAACTCTGACTTAGAAAAATGAATAGGTTAGCAAAACAAAAGAGAATCTGGACCAAATTAACTGTACAGAAAATCGAACAAAACAGTTGACTGATTAGCAGAGGTAAATCGTAAAATATATTATAACTTTAAATGATATATCAAGCATGGAATTGCATCTTAAATACAAATTTTAAACTCAAATCATATCTAGCCTGATAAAATTCAGTTCAATAATAACATCATACAGCAAAATCAACAACATCATTGTCCTTCCATGCTTTCACACTCTTTCCTTTAGATTCTCTGCTATGCTGTCTGCTCAATCTTTTTATCTTTATATTAGCGAGCAACATGCTTGTTTGATGTCACCCCAAAAGCGTTTTGGTGAGACGAAATGAGGAGCTTATGCAAAAAAATGCTGAAGGACGTCAACAAATTAGGCAGCATCTGTGGAGGGGAATAAACATTTGATGTTTCGAGCCGAGACCCTTCATCGGGACTGGGGGGGGGGGTGGTGGTGAAGCCACTATTCTACCTTCATTTTTTGGTTTCTTCCCCCTTCCTTTCCAGTCCTGATGAAGGGTCTTGGCCCAAAACGTCGACTTTTTATTCCCTTCTATAGATGCTGCCTGACCTGCTGAATTGTTCAGCATTTTGTATATTTTGCTCCAGATTTTCAGCATTTGCAGAATCTCTTGTGCTTATTGCAAGCTTAGGTTCCAGTTATAACTGTAGCTTTGGGCAGAAGACAGGAAGGCTGCTTTTAAACAAAAATAACAAAAACAATCCCAGTGAATGCAGTAAGTGTAGTAAGGCGGTGAAGTGCGGAATTGGAGGAATTTGAAAAAAGACTGTTGGATGGTAAGGGAATCATGAATAGTTTTTATGAGGTGAAAAAATGCTCAAAGAGAAGTTTGGACTATGGGATGATTGTGGTTAATCTAATGTTGCAAGATAAATGTTTGGCAGTTTGTTAAGTACATACTTTCCATCACATTTTTGATATAGTAGAAGGGAATTTGAACAATTTAATGAAGATACTTTTGTTCCTAAATAGAAGCAAGTGTTGGCAGGGATTCAGTTTGCGGTTTAGGAAGGCACTCTATGACTGCCCAGGAAGGGGTTTGGGCAACACAGTGAGTTGGTGGAAGAGAAGAAATATGTTACAATTATGTAATGGCTTTTTTCAAATGCCATAAACACCATCTGTCCACTAGGAGCATATAACAATTTAATAATATCGCCATTCACTAATAACATTAGACAGAGCAACAGCGAAGGCAGTTTAAATGTAGCGTGATTCTTCTTTTCAAAGCTGCCATGAAAGGCAGCCCTCAGTATTCAATGACAAGGCTAGCTTTGCAAAAACCATTTCCTTTTGTGCTTCATGTTTAAAAATTAACCCATATGCAATGATTGGTACAATAACACAGTGTGGCAGAGCCCATAAGCTGTCCTGTTGTCCTTGTTTAGGCCACCATGGCAAATTTCACGCAGGTGCGGGAAAGAGGCAGATCAGGAACGAAAGCCACCTCTCTAAAGAAGGTCATTTCCCAGAAAGGTGTGATGTGTGGCATTGGAGAGAGAGAAAGGAAAGAAAAATATTTACTTGACAAGTTACCCCCTGCAGAAAGAAATGTAAGTCCCAACGCTGCGGTTGATATTCTGGACTGTTTCCCAGGCAGTGTTTCAATGCAAGATCAGAGGATGAGAGTGTTTTCAAGTTGGACTTGCTAAAGTATAGGAATTTTAAAAAAGAAAACAGTCAGAAACTCTACGTTCCCTATGGCCAAACACGAGCCAGGGGAATTATTTTTCTGTCTTAGACTATTTACATACATCTTCAGATGTTTCAGTTTGAGTGAGAAAGGCAGTAGATGCCTTTAAATGCCTTTTTTTTTCTTATTATCCTGTGGTTTCTAAAGAAATTAATCAATGTTTTCACTTCTGTTCCACTATAAACATCCCCACCTCCGTAACATTGCCTCCAGCCCTACCGCAACCAACCTGACCTTTGTCACCTACAGACCTGGCTACTTCAGTGTTTTCCCGGACAGCCTCTCTCCCATCTTCCATAACATTCGGTCAAAAATCTGTTGCCTGTTTTCTATCCCTCACCAGGTCCTGCTCACCTGCCATCGCTGACCAAGTGTATTACATTCAGCTGGTGCCCTGAATCCAGCACAGTCTCTGTCCCTGCAAAGCCTATATCATCCTGTGTGGAATTTGCATGTTTTCCCTTTGACCATTTGGGTTTCTTCCAGGTGCTCTAGTTTCCTCCCACCTCCCCAAGATTATTTGGCTTCTGTAAATTGACTATAATGTGTGGGTGGGTGGTAAAATCCAGGGGTGGGAGGAGGGTAGTGATGAGAATTTAGGGAGAACAGAAAAATGGTTTAGTGTAAAATTACGTTAATTGCTGATGATTGATGAGTCAAGAGATTAAAGGCCTGTTTCTGTGCTGTATCTCTGAATGACTCCACATCTACTTCATTGCACTCAGATTGATCTGGTTTTCTAATCGTATTATGGACGCTGTTCCCTATATGCAGGGCTTATCTTCCTTTATTCACCCATGTTGCTATTCATCGTACCCCTTGCATAACATAGAAAGATTCATAGAAGCAATCAGCCCACCGAGTTTCTGCCAGGTCTCAGAGTCCTGTTCCTCCAGTTATTTCCTGTAACCTGTTCTTTTTCACGTGCAACCATTCCTGATTCTCCTGCCTACCCATCAGATGGCATAATTAGAATAGCCAATTAAACTGCCAATCAGCACCTCTTTGGGATATGGGGGAGGAAAACGGGAAAACCCAGAAAATGCGGTAACTCCACGCAAGCAGCAACAGAGCTCAGGCTGGAGGTGTGCGGCAGTAGTTCTACTGGCTGTGGAACTGTGCTCCCTGAGAATACCTAGCCCACTTTTCCTGTGCTTTTCTTATTCTGCATTGGTGCTGTGCTGCCTTTGGTCATCCTGCCACTGCCTGTAAGGAGTTTATACGTTCCCCCTATAACCGCATAGGTTTTCCTCCAGGTGCTCCATTTCTCTCCTACAATTCAGAGACGCGCCGGTGGGCAGGTTAACTAGTCTTTGTAAATTATCTTGTAGTTAGGTTAGGCTAAAACCGGGGGGATTGCAGCGCGGCATGGTTCAAAGGGCCGGAAGGGCCTATTCTGCGCTGTATCTCAATCAGTCAATCAATCAATAAATAAATCATCTTGAGCATGGCTTTAGGTAGTTCCAGAACTTTGCATTTCTCTGTGCACAAACTATTGTTCACGTAGCAAAATCATTCCTCGACATCATAAACAATCCAGTGTCCATTGAATGAGCCCTTCAAATCTGCCAAACTGGAGTAATCTTCGAAAAATCTGAATAAAGGGAACTAATAAAGTCAACTAGTTTATTTCTAGGTGTGTTAAAATGACCATGTCAAATACCTAATTCATGCTTCAGGGTTTCATTCACATTTTCTGTTATCATACAGTTTCCTTCCCTTGAGGTGAGGTATCTTCATTGTAGTGTGTTCTGGTTAAACTTGTGTTTTAGCCAACTCTATATGAAGTGTTCAGCATTATATCTGCTTTCTCTATTATGCAACCCATGACTTAACTGGAAATCCAGCCACTTTGCTACCTTTATTTGTTTCATGGCATATTCCACGTGAACCACACACGTATCATCTTAATGGAGCGGGATCCCACCTGTGGCATTTGATACATCGATATAAGCACAACATTGAAAGGTTTATGTCAACCAATACTCCTGGCACCGTGCTTTAGTTCAATTCTTTTGTGTTCTAATGGATAGCCAGTAAGTTACAGTACCAATACCCTTCTTTAAAAAAGGAACTCTAGAGCAAGAGAGAGTCAGTGTTTTTTGGTTAGAGTGATGTAGCATGAAATCAGGCCCTTCAGCCAAATGTTGACCAAGGTGCCCACCTAAGCCAGTCCTATTTGTCCCTCCAAATCTTTCCTATCTATGTACTTGTTCAAATGTGCTTTCCATCTGTCATTTGCCCAACAGACAATTGATTGCTACTGATCAGGAGATGAGAGGTCAGTGCAGCGAAGTGGTGGCGAGGATAATCTTATTGAATAGTGAAGCAGACTAGAGGGGCTGAATGGCCTCATGCTACTTCTACTCCTTATTTTCTTTAGTTCTTTGGTAGAATTCTTAGAGGGGTACACACTCAACACGATACTATTTGCAGAACAGAGTCGATTCACCTAAAAGAGTGTTCACTCGTTTCTTTTTATATTACAGTGCAGTATTTCACAATGTTTTTTTCCAGTAATAGATGTTCTTGCCACTATTCATGAAGTCATCACAAAAAATAAGTAAAATGACCTGGATAGTTCTTATGTTGGGAATCCACTTATGAAGAAATTCCCTTCTAGTCTCAAGAGGCTCACATTTTGCATTCGTGCACAATACACAAGTGTACTAGTAGCATAATTACTTGCCAACATTGTGCTATGCAACAACAAATCCAACTTTAAGACTGCAACAGCTGGAATTCAGATGAAGGTTCTTAGGCAACCCATATAATGATAATCAATGAAGTCTGCTCAGTCTGAAACAATCTGTGGAATGCCTGGGAAAAGATGGTTATACAGTTCTAGAGAGTGGACGGAGATTTATATGAGCGAGGGGTTTGTAAAGTCTGGCTGATAAATGAAAAGCAATTAGAGGGCAGGTTTCCATTAATTAAATCTGGAAAAGGTACATCATTCATACACATTAACTTATGCGTGATAAGGTTATAGATATTCACTGAATATTATTGCAGATCTGCCAATAATCTATTAAAGTCAGCGATGCCCATTAAAGGAAATAAAAATCGCTGTAGTTTGAATTATGTGGTACAGGAGCAACACACACAAAATTCTGGAGGAACTCAGGAGGTCAGGCTGCATCCTTGAAAATGAATATACAGTCGACATTTCAGGCTGAGACCCTTCATCAGGACTGGAAATGAAGGGGGAGGACACAAGAATAATGTGGTACAGGATTTTTAAATTAGACAATATCTAGTAAAGCACAATTTTTACATGAGAGAGACATTAATTTCTGAACACAGAAATAATGAATATAAGGTAGCAAATGTCAGGCAATAAGTTATAAAGCAAAACTCCAACCAAACCATTTGGATGACGTGAACTACAAGAGTATTGCTTATTACTGTGCGAAATGACTGCTCATTTGATATTCTTCATGGTCCTCATTTATGTGATTCTTTTAAATGTTATATTTTTTTCTTAAGCTCATATATGCCAGCTCTAGTGAGAGGCAGCATGAGGTTAGTGAGAGTTAGTGGGGTGAAGATGATCAAAATGTAGGAAATGAGCAGTCATGATCACAGAAGAAACTATGCATTGGAAAATGTTTCAAATAAAGCAATGCTTCTTGTGCATTTAGAGGAATGTAATGTCTAAAGGGAAAATTGTATGTGTGTGCAGTGGATGTGATTGTGAACTGCATTTTAGGGACATACTGAACACTCCTGACAGCAGCAAGAAAGAATGCTGGACAAAAGGATTAGTTGGAGCACTTTGCAACTACAGAATAAAAAGGAACAGTTTTATTTAGATAAGATCTGTAATTAGTGATCTTACAGAATGGATGTATTTAAAGCATCAGCACTGAAGTGAGATGCTGATCTCCTTAACTGTAAAAAAACATTTGGACACGTAACAAGAAGAGTGAGTGGGGAATTTGAAGACAGCATATGATCTGTAGCAGCTCCTTCCATAAGGAATGGAGTGATTCCACAAATACTGCCTACACAGCTTGATAGCGCACTGGAAGTCCCAAGCTATCCCAAATCATCTGCAGGAAATGGCAACCAGCCACAGTGAATCCAATTTTAATGTTGCTTGCTCATTTCAACATCAACAGGGACTTCTCAGGAATAGACTTTTAATTTTTAAACTCATTACTTTGGATTGATTGCCATTTGGCCAGAATCAGGGAAGTGAGTACAGGTGAAAGGTTAATGGGCCTGGCAGACATATTGCTGCCAGTGACCAACAGGAAAAGTCCCTGGTAAGGTGGGAATCAGCAAAGATTGGGAAAAGGAATTGTCCATGGTCCATGCTTCCACGACCAGGAAAAGTACTCCCTCAAAGATTTATATCTGTGTAAATCACTATCAAGTTCTTCCACTGAGAATCACAGCCTATCAGGTCTCTCTTCACAATTAAAACTTTTCATTCCAGGCAACGTCCTGATGAATCTCATTTACACCCTTTCCAGTGTCATTACACTCTTCCTATAATGCAGTGACCAGACCTGCACTTTGTACTCCAGCCGGGGACAAATTAAAGTTTTATAAGGATGTATTCTGTTTTCCATCTAATGAAGGCAATTATCCTGTTTGCTTTCTTCTCTGTCAAGGTTACCAGATACTTTTATTTTTATTTATTTAGGGATACAACATGAAACAGGCCCTTCGGCCCAACTGGCTGCACCACCCAGAAACCCACCTATTTAACAGTAGCCTAATCACAGGACAATTAACTACAATGACCAATTAATATATTAACCGATACATCTTTGGACTGTGGGAGGAAACTGGAGCAGCCTGGGGAAACCCAGGCCCTCACAGGGAGAACGCACAAACTCCTAACAGACAGTGCTGCAATTGAGCTGCAAGCTCCAAAACACCCAGAGCTGTAATAGTGTCGCTCTAACCGCTATGCTACGGTCAGTACCTCATTTGCAGATTAATTAATCATGTCTCCTGTATTCATATTCAAGTCAAGCGAAACAGTTGTGGTTGCAACACCAGTTATGGCATACCATTGGTCACCAGCTTCCAATCTCAAAAGCAATCATCCGCATCACCCTCTGTCTCCAATTATGAATCCAATTTTCCAACTTGTTTTAGATCTCAATGGCTCTAATTTGGGTTCTAGCCTTCCATTTGGGTTCCTATTTGTCAAAGGCCATACTGAAGTCCATACAGACAAATCAACTGCATTGTATTAATATTATTATTTTTTCACCCTACTCAAACTGTCTAATTCATCAGACAGATTCACCAACAAAGAAAGCCGTGATAACACTTCCCGATCATTCCTCGCCTTTCCAAGTGTAAGTTAATCCTATCACTCAGAATTTTTTACCACTAACTTCCATTTTACATGTAAAACTCACAAGCTGGTAATCATTTCACTGTAAGGCAGTCCTAGATAATGATACCACATTTGCTATTCTTCCTGAATAAAGGTACCTCATTTGCTGTCCTCTAGTATCTCACCTGCAACCAAGAAAGATTTAAAAATCTCCAAGTCCCCAGCAGTTTCTTCCCTTGCCTTCCAGAATACCCTGTGAGCTTATCAGGTCTCAGGTATTAATCCACTTTTATATCTGCTATGATGTCTAGTACATCTTCCTTTATAACGTTAGCATGGTCCTTACATCTTCTCGAAATTTGCAAATAGAATGTCCTTGTCAAATTGCTTAACGTTTCATCTGCAGACCATTATATAAATAATGATAACGGATGATAGTCCTGTTCATTCAAAACTGCAGTGATAAAATACAAAGCAAATCTTTATGTTGGATGTAACCGGAAGCCAAGATTTCCAACTGTGTACCTCTAGCTTCGCTGACTAAGCACTATCCTAATGGGGTGTTTTGCAAGGCTCAAAGCACTTCTTTTCTCTCTGCTCTGGTCACTGTTACAAAATAATGGGCCCAACTTGGCATTGTTGCAGTGGTTTCAGTTTATTTGTGTCATGCCTGAAGTTTATCTTACACTCAGCGACCACTTTGTTAGGTACCTCCTGTATCTAATAAAGTGGCCACTGAGCTTATATTCATGATCTTTTGCTGCTGTTGTCCAGTGGCTTCAAGTTTGACATGTTGTGCATTCAAAGATGCCCTTCTGCACACCATGGTTTAGTGCATGGTTAGTTGAGTTAGCCAGTCTGGCCATTCTCCTCTGAAATCTTTCATTAACAAGGTATTTGTGTCCACAGAACTGCTGCTCACTGGTATTTTTTTGTTTTTCGCCCCATTCTCTGAAAACTCTCGAGAGTGTTGTACATGAAAATCACAAAAGATCTGAGATGTTCAAACCTCCCCGCCTGGGACAAACAACTATTCCACCGTCAAAGTCACTTAGATCACTTTTCTTCCCCATTCTGACATTTGGTCCGATGAACAACCAGACTTCCTAACCATGTCTGCATGCATTGAGTTGCTGCACATGATTGGCTGATTTGATAGTTATTAATGAGCAGGTGTACAGGTATGCCTAATAAAGTAGCCATTGAGTGTGTATTGACTTGAAAGAGAAATGTTCGAGGGGGGTGACTTTTTCCAGTGGATGATTCTTAAAAAAATAAAAACAGGGAATCAGGCCATCTCTCATCTTGAACACACCTAGTTCCCTTATCTTCCTTGACAATACTGAATCCTGTCTGGGAATTGTGCCTCTGGCATCTCTAGTAAATGGCCACACTTCAGGTGAAAGTCTAGGCAGTGAGTGCTGGTCGGCTAACCAACATTGGATGGGATTACAAGTAGCTCTAATTTTTATTTTTATTCTCCCAAGTTCAGGAAACAGTTGTACTGCCCTTCCTGCTACCCAGACTGAGGTCATCTCATCTAACCAGGAAGAAAGCCTAAACTGAAGTATTGCCTCACTTCACAGTGAACTTCTCTTGGGATACTTACAGAAAGTGTTCCGTTGTTTTGGTATCCTAGTTTCCTGGAAACCATGGCTGGTACTCTTGCAAGAACAGTATCATGTGAGCCAAAAGTACTGCACACTGGCAAATTAAATTCTTGGATACGACAAGATTCTATACTTGCTGCTAGACAGTGGGAGGGTGAATTGAGGTGCCGTAGGCTGCATTCTTCATGAAGAACAGACTAGTACAAATTCTTGCCAAAACTGTGCACTTTTTAAACATTACTTTTGCAAGAGGAGCTTTAAAAACAAGTGTGAGCAATTCTTTGTGTTCTAACAAATGGAATGCAAATAGTTGCCAATTATTTCCCAAATATTTTATGAAAAAAATCTCCATGTTCTCTGAAGTTTATCGTAGTACAAACAATAAATGAGAAATGAGGCAATTAAAAAAATATGCTGAGTGTCTGTTCTTGTTTTCTATCACAGACTTAGTGTTTAAAGTAAAGCATCGTGTTTAACTAACACAATCCCAAGACATCCATAATGTACCGGGGCTAAAAATGAGGCAGATAGTCCATGATTTGCCTGTGGATTTTACTGTTTGATCTATAAGATATATCTTCTGCTTTACATGTTTGAAAGTAGGCCCAGAACAGAAGTTATAAGGTACATCATCGCAACAAACTTCACAAAAATTTTATTTTATGTTTCTAATTAACAGATAACTGTGAAAACAACAAATTGCAAATGCTAGAAATCTAAAATAAAAACTGAAAATGCTGGAAACATTCAGCAAAATGGGTAGTATTTGTTAACAGAGGAACAAAGTTAATATATTAGGTTGAAGATCCTTCTTCCAGATCAATGGTGTATCGTAACGTAAAGGCGCTTGGTGTAATTTGAAAAGAAATCACTGCCATGATGTAGTCAAGAATTTGTTTCTTTGCATTGTGCATTGATTTCTCTTAGTGTTTTAGATGGAAGACTCAGTCTTTGCTTTAATTCTACTGTATGCTGAGTAATGACCTAACATGTAATTATGTATTTTAAAATAGTTAAATATGAACAAATTCCTATCAAAATGGATATTTATGTACCTTTTCACACGCTCAAACAATATATCATATTTTAAATAGTTGATGATGTTTTGCGATTTGATTGAACCACATTGTTTAAAGGAATGTGAGCCATCAGCACCCAGTTACACTGCTCACTGGAAATACACTCAAGCTAAGGAAGGCAGAAATCCCAGCACGTAAATGACTGTGAGTGATTGTTTATGCTAAATTATGTGTAAAGTCAACGTGGTGTGAGGCCACCTCCTGGAAATCATTTAAACCTGACAAAAAATATTAAACTTGTATTACTGCAACTGCAAGACAAGACGGGGAGAATTGAGTAGGCCATAAGCTGGGCAGTATGACCTGGTATCATCTGTTTAATGTCTACTTGAAGTTAAAGTCTTCATCATGTGTGACATTGTCTTTTTTTCCCACTCAAATCACTAGCTTATCCTACTTTTCTAGGCTCATTATCAGCCATCACATTGTCTCCTCATGTTCCTTAAAAATCCAGTTGGGGTGCAGAGGAATTCTTTATTCACGTTTTAGGAGTATGAATCCTAAATTCTTCTGAGACCGTCATGGTGGAGCCACTTTGAGCTGCTGTGGTGCTTCAGGAGATGAAAGATTTGCTGCTGCCCTTTCAGTGAATGTATTCTTATAGCGCTGGTAGGAAGGGAGCTGTAGGTGCTAGATCTGGCTATGATGAAGAAGTAGTGATCTATATACAAATCAAGATTACTTACAGCTTGGAATGGAACCGACAGCTGGTTCACTTGTGAACTTGTAGTGCTCTTCTTGGTGATGGTGTAATGCATTTGAGAGCTGTCTGAAAAACGTAGCTGAGAAACATTGTTTAGATGTGTGTAGCATGTTACAGCCAGAGTGCAAGTAATGAACATTGAGGGCAATGCATTGGCTACTTTTTCCTGGTGACGTCAAGTTTCTCAAGTGAGGTTGCCTCTGCACTAATGTAGACAAATGAAGAGCATTTCACTACCTGCCTTGTTGATGGTGACATCACCTCAGGGTGTCAGCAAATGGGAAGTTGAAGACCCCATGACCAAAACTCAATTGTTTTTACACCTTTCCTTAATCTGCCTTCATAGCTGTTCCTCAGTGCCCCAGTGGCTAATGGGGGGGCATGGATTGGTGTTTGTACCACAACCCCATCAGTGTGATTGCACCCTTTCAATTTTTGATTTGTATATAGAATATAGAACATAGAAATCTACAGTGCATTACAGGCCCTTCGGCCCGCAGTGTTGTGCCAACCATGTAACCTACTCTAGAAACTCCCTAAAATTGTCCTACTGCATAGCCCTCAACTTGTCTATGTACCATGTACCTAAGCTCCATGTACCTATCTAAGAATCTCTTAAAAAACCCTGTTATATCCACCTCCACCACCTTCGCAGGCAATGCATTCCACACAACTACTACTCCCTGTGTGAAAATCTTACCCCTGACATCCCCTCGGTACCTACTTCCAAGCACCTTAAAACTGTGCCCCCTCGTGTTAGCCATTTCAGCCCTGGGAAAAAGCCTCTGACTATCCACATGATCAATGCCTCAGTGGACCCATTATGTCCCCTCTCGTCATGGTTCTGTTGGGTTGTTCCCCTTTAACGCTCCTTGCTCCCTGATTATACCCTAATTACAAACATTGGATTTTCAATTACTGCTAGCTTACTCAATTATGGTACACCTGGTTTGCATCAAAGACTGTGAAATAAGTATGATGGCCTCACTACACAGCTTTGCCAGTTTGTTGGTCAACTCTTGTGAGAGTAAACCTTGTTTCCTATTCCTGAGAACTGTTAGTTCTAAGCTTCGCATTGTCTCCTGGATATTGACTCCCCATTCATGGAGGGACTACACCTAATGACTCTGCTTCAGCATCTGCGTCCTGCACTTGGGTTCATCCCCAGCCACGTCCTTGCAACAGAACGAACTGGCCAGCATGAACCCAGCGGACATGAATCCTCTGCAACAAGCCCTCGCCTGCCAGGGCTCCCTATTAGACTTACACGACCGGCTGCTCCGGGAAGTCATGGGCAACCTCTGTTGCCTGTCAATAGACGTAAGAAAGGTCAGTGAACAGGTCGACCGAGTATCCACCCATCTTACCCTGTCGACTCCGGGAACTCTGTCTGACCAGCCCAGACAGTCCGTGGTGGCGACACCCAAGGCGTCAACCACACGTCCGCTAAGGGAGCCGCGCGTCCTGGAACCAGAACCCCACGCCGGAGATCTGGGGAAGTGCCGGGTTTTCCTGCTACGATGTTCCCTAGTGTTCGAGCAACAGCCATCCACGTACGTCACGGACAGATCTAAAATAGCTTACATTATGGGGTTGTTACGAGGAAATGCCTTAGTGTCGGCCACTGTGGTTTGGGATAGTCAGCCAGAGACCTGCTGTTCCTTCCCCACCTTCATCTCAGAAATAAGGAAGGTTTTTGACCATCCTGTCTGCGGTAAAGACGCCCCTAAACAGCTACTCACCCTCTATCAAGGCTCACGTAGTGTTGCAGAATACGCCGTGGAGTTCCGGACGCTAGCGGCTGACTCGGGCTGGAATGATGAGGCACTCCCGGAGGTATTCCGGCAAGGCCTCTGTGACAAGGTAAAGGATGAGTTGGCGGCTAGGGATGATACTAACAGCCTGGATTCATTGATCTCCCTAGCCACCAGGCTGGACAACCAATGCCAAGAACGACAGAGGGAGAAAACCGGTTGTCCTTTGGCCACCCCATGGCATGCTTTACCATCTACTCCCAGCCCTGACCCCTCTCCTCCTCCCACTCCTAGAATAGCATCCAGCCCGGCCGTTTCCACCACCCCAGGAGAGGAACCAATGCAGCTGGGACAGAGCTGTCTTTCTCCCTCTGAACGGCTCTGGAAATTAAGAGCCGGGGAGCACTTCTATTGCGGTCAGTCTGGCCATTTTCATGACACCTGTCCCCTTTGGCCAAAAGGGAGGTCTCACCAGTAGAAAGGGGGACCCTGGTGAGCCAGACCACATTCCCTTCTGTCCCCCAATCCCGGATGCAAGTCCAAGCCACTGTAAGCTACAACCAACAGTCCCTGTCCTTGTCTGCCTTGATAGACTCCGGTGCTGGGGGGAATCTGTTGGATGAAGATATAGCAACCCAGGCCGGAATTCCTCGAGAGCCGTTGACCACCCCTCTGGAAGCTCGGGCACTGGACGGAAGACCTCTGGCCTGAATCACTCACTGTACCCCACCAATGTCTTTGATTCTCTCGGGGAACCATCGGGAACAGGTACAATTTAACTTGATCTCCTCCCCTCAAGCCCCAATAGTTCTGGGGTACCCATGGTTAAGCCGCCACAACCCTAGCATTGATTGGTCCACCGGGAGGATAGCCAGCTGGAGTCTGTTTTGTCACGCCACCTTTCTGCTGTCAGCCCTTTCCCCTGTGAAAACCACCTCGACCTCACCTGCAGTTGAACCCCCTGACTTGTCCAGGGTTCCAGCGGAGTATCACGACCTGGGACACGTGTTTAGTAAACAACGTGCCCTTTCCCTGCCTCCACACCGACCATACGATTGTGCTATCAACCTTCTCCCCGGAGCTCCTCTGCCCACCAGTCGGCTGTATAACTTGTCCCGGCCAGAGAGGGAAGAGGTTACATCAGTGAATCTCTCGCGGCGGGCATCATCCGACCCTCATCCTCCCCGGTTGGCACAGGGTTCTTCTTCATGGGAAAGAAGGATGGTTCCCTACGTCCCTGCATCGACTACCGAGGCCTAAATCATGTAACCATAAAGAACAAGTACCCACTGCCTCTGATAAGTTCTGCGTTCGAACCACTTCACGGAGCCACCATCTTCTCGAAGCTGGACCTATGAAGCGACTACCATCTGGTCCGAATAAGGGAGGGGGACGAGTGGAAGACGGCATTCAATACCCCTTTAGGCCGCTCCGAGTTCTTGGTCATGCCTTTTGGCCTCACCAACGCCTCTGCAGTCTTCCAAGCCTTGATTAACGAGGTACTACGAGACTTTATTAACCGCTTTGTGTTTGTCTATCTGGATGACATCCTAATCTTTTCCAGCAGTCCCCAGCAACACGTTCTTCATGTCCGTCAAGTCCTGCAGAGACTGGGGGAGAATAAGTTATTCGTAGAGGCGGAGAAATGCGAATTCCACGTAACCCTCGGTCAGCTTCCTAGGTTATATCATCAAGAGCGGACAGGTGAGAGCTGATCCCGAGAAGATCCAGGCTGTGACGGAGTGGCCCAAACCCAGGGACCGCAAGCAATTCCAACGGTTCCTGGGGTTTGCGAACTTCTATCGCCGGTTCATCAGAAACTACAGTCAGGTGGCGGCTCCTCTGACCCGACTTACCTCACCTGCCACACCTTTCCTTTGGAACTCCGAGGCGGACTCAGCATTCGCGGAACTAAAGAGGCACTTCACGTCTGCTCCCGTTCTGATTCAACCGGACCCCTCCTGTCAATTCATTGTGGAGGTTAACGCCTCCGACTCCGGGGTGGGAGCAGTACTGTCCCAACGTTCGGGCCTGGATCAGAAACTACATCCCTGTGCTTTCTTCTCTCACCGACTGTCTCCCGCTAAACGAAATTACGACGTGGGGAACCGGGAGCTACTGGCGGTCAAGCTGGCGTTGGAAGAATGGAGACACTGGTTGGAGGGGCTGAACACCCGTTCATCATCTGGACAGACCATAAGAACTTTGAATATATCCAGATCGCCAAACGCCTGAATTCTCGCCAGGCCCGTTGGGCATTATTCTTTGACCGGTTCAGGTTTACCCTCACATACCGTCCAGGATCCAAGAACGGGAAGCCGGACGCACTGTCCCGCCAGCATGACTCCAAGGATGACACCTCTGGTCCTGAGACTATCCACCCACCTTCCTGCGTGGTTGCCACCCTCACTTGGGAGATCGAGGCTAAAGTAAAGGAAGCCCAGTGGGACGACCCTGACCTGGGCAATGGACCTGGCGATCGCCTGTACGTGCCTGCCTCCGTCAGGTCCCAGGTTCTCCAATGGGGGCACACATCCCGGTTCGCCTGCCACCCCGGGAGTGATCGGACCCTGGCTCTCCTGAGGAAGCACTTTTCATGGCCGTCCATGGAGGGGGACACCCGTTCTTGTATCTCAGCTTGTTCCATCTGTGCCCGGGGAAAAGTCTCTCATCGACCTCCTGCGGGGCTACTTCGTCCTCTACCTGTCCCTGGTCGCACCTGGTCACACATCGCCTTAGACTTGGTCACCGGTCTACCCCCTTCCCGCGGAAACACCACAGTCCTCACCGTGGTAGACCGGTTCTCTAAGGCGGTGCACTTTGTAGCCCTCCCTAAACTCCCTTCCGCGCAGGAGACCGCAGGCCTTCTCGTCACCCACGTTTTCCGACTTAACGGAGTCCCTTCGGATATTGTCTCCAATCGGGGACTTCAATTCATTTCACAAGTTTGGAAGTCTTTTTGTCGAGCCCTTGGTGCCTCAGTGAGCCTATCGTCCGGGTTTCACCCACAGACCAACAGGCAGACGGAGTGGGTCAACCAAGAATTGGAGGCGGCGTTACGTTGGTATAACAGCCAACAACCCGTTTACCTGGAGCAACCATCTTGCATGGGTAGAATACGCCCACAACTCTCTGGTTAGCACCGCGACTGGAAAATCTCCTTTTGAATGCTCTCTGGGTTATCAACCCCCACTGTTCCCCGCCCAGGAAGAGGAGATTGCGTTGCCGTCAGTCCAGGCCCACATACACAGGTGTCAGAAAATCTGGGAAGACACACGCACGGCTCTGCTTCGTTCAGCCAACCGTAACCAGAAGATGGCCGACCGCCATCGTACCCATGCTCCTGAGTATCGACCTGGGCAGATGGTGTGGCTCTCATCTAGAGGCATTCCTCTGAGGGACCAGTCCAAGAAGCCCCCCCCCCCCCCCCCCCCCGCCGCCGCTTCCTGGGACCTTTCGAGATTGAGAGCATTATCAACCCCACGGCAGTCCGGCTCAAGCTACCTACGTCCATGTGGATCCATCCTACATTTCACGTCTCCCAGTTAAAAGCAGTTTCTGTCAGTCCCTTGTGCCCTCCGACCGAAACCCCTCGGTGATCATCCAGTGTACACTGTCTAGCGGTTATTGGATGTCCGCCGTCAGGGCAGGGGTCTCCAGTACCTGGTTGACTGGGAGGGGTACGGGCCAGAGGAATGTTCCTGGGTTCCCCACTCCTACATTCTGGACCCTTCTCTCATCTGAGATTTCCATCAGGACCATCCAAACAAGCCTGGGGGATCGCCAGGAGGCTCCCGTTTGGTGGTGGTGGGGGGGGTACTGTCATGGTTCTGTTGGGTTGTTCCCCTTTAACGCTCCTTGCTCCCTGATTATACCCTAATTACAAACATTAGATTTTCAATTGCTGCTAGCTTACTCAATTATGGTACACCTGGTTTGCATCAAAGACTGTGAAATAAGTATGATGGCCTCACTACACAGCTTCGCCAGTTTGTTGGTTGACTCTTGTGAGAGTAAACCTTGTTTCCTATTCCTGAGAACTGTTAGTTCCAGCTTCGCATCGTCTCCTGGATATCGGCTCCCCATTCACGGAGGTGCTACGCCTAACGACTCTGCCTCAGCATCTGCGTCCTGCACTTGGGTTCGTCCCCAGCCACGTCCTTGCAACACCTCTAGGTGCAACTGTGATGTTGTACCTGATTAATAGTGCAAATCCACCCCTCTCTTTTATCTTCCCATCTTTTCTAAAATATCGGAACACTAGGATGTAAAGCACCCATTCCTGTTCCTCTCTAAACCCAGTCTCTGTAATGGCCACAACAACATAGTTCCACATACTGTTCCATGCTCTGAGTTCATCATCATTCCCCATAATACTCCTAGCATTAAAATACGCAACTTCAAAGTATCTGTCACATCACATCTATTACTTTGAGCCTGACTTTTTTTTACCGGCTCTAACATCTACCTTCTCCATCCCTCCACTTTCTGACCCGGTGCTCTGGTTCCCGTCCACCTGCTTAACTAGTTTCAACCCTCCAGAGTAGCACCAGTGAACCTCCTGACCTAGATATTGTTTCCCCTCCAGTTTAGGTGTAACCTGCCCCTCTTGTACAGATCACCCTTGCCCCAGAAGAGGTTCTAATGATCCAAGAGTCTGAATCCCTGCCCCCTGCACCAGTTCCTCAGCCACTCATTCATCTGTACTCTCATTCTTTTCCTGCCTTGACTAGCACATGGCACTAGGAGTAAACCAGAGATTACTGCCTTGGAAGTCTGCTCTTAAGCCTCTTTCCTAACTCCCTATTCTCACAGTGTAGGTCCTCTTCCCCCTTTCTACCCATGTCATTGGTGCCAATGTGCACCATGACCTCTGGCTGCTCACCTTCCTCCTTAAGAATCTTCTGCAGCTGCTGTGAGACATCCTGGACCCTGACTTCTCGGAGGCAACACATCATCCTGGCTTCTCTGCACGGCCATTGAATCTCCTATTCATTCCCCGAACTACTGAATCTCCTATCACTGTCGCTTCACCTGACTTTACTCTTCCCTGCTGAGCCTCAGTACCGCTGGCCTGGCCTGCTGCTGCTGTGCCCTGATGGATCATAACCCCAGCGGTATCCCAGTTTGTTGCTGCGGGGAATGGACACAGGAGAACCCTGCACTGACCGCTAATGTATGTGGCTATTCCTCCTGAATTCTTCATCAGTGGTGACTTTGGATGTTAATGGTGGAAACAGTTTGCTCAGCTGCTGCAAGTCACCTGAAAAGCAGCAACATTGAATCCTTGTCATGTAATGTTCAAAGCTCAAAGTAAATTTATTATCAAAGTACATATTTGTCAACGTATACAACCCTGAGATACAATTTCTTGTGGACACACTCAATAAATCAAGTAACCATAATAGAATCAATGAAAGACCATGCCATCAAGGTGGACAAGCAGTGTGTAAATGCAAGTACAAAAAGAAAGAAAAAATTAATAATAATAAAGAGAAATCAGAAACATTCTAACACATTACAGGATCCTGCAGCAGTTTAACTCAATCTGATTACTCACACAGGCATAATCAAGTAGCAAACATCATTCACCAAAATGCATTATGATGCAAACCCAGAAAAGACACCATACCTTACTATAAGTGTAAACATGACCCAGTTCTAGTCAGAGTCCTGCAAATTATATTACGGCTGATCCATTGTTACACATGGGACAATCCATAATAACCATTCAGATATACGAGGGGTGATGGATAAGTTCATGGCCCAAGGTAGGTGAGTTGTACAGCTCTCGTTACATGCACATGCAGTTCAACTCTTTGAGTGATTATGCAGAAAGTTTGGAGTTAATAACTCATCTCCTTCTACCTTAAGCCACAAACTTATCAATCACCCCTGCTCTGGACCACCTTCTGGAGATCCAAGACACCGATTTCTACAAAGAAGGGATCCGTATGCTCCACGACCGCTGGACTAAGTGTGTGAGTGTAGGAGGGGACTATGTTGAAAAATAAATGTGCTAGGTTTTCTAAAATTGACTCCTTCTGCCTTAGGCCACGAACTTATCAATCACCCCTCATAATATTATAGGATAAACAAGAAAGGACAACTTACTGAATGCATATAGCTATTCCAAAAACATATAATATACAGAAATCTATTAGTGAAAATCACCAGAAATAGCTGAATTAAAAGAGGAAATTGAAAGACTATGGAACATGAACAGGGTATACATTGTTCCAATAGTAATATCTACAACTGGTATCATCCCAAAGTCACTATACAATAGCATTAAACAATTAAGCCTACACAGCAATATTTATGTAAATCTTCAGAAAGCCACAATGCTAAACACCATTAAATTGTCCAAAAGTTCCCAGCAATTGAGAAATGAATGTGCTTGGCTATGCCCATATCTTGGGTTTTACCAACTCGAACAGAGAAAAAATAAAAATAATAATAAATAAGCAAAAATATCAAGAATTTGAGATGTAGGATCTTTGAAAGTGAGTCCATAGTTTGTGGGAACAGTTCTGTTATGGAGCAGGTGAAGTTTAGTGAAGTTATCCCTTCTGGATCTAGAGCCTAATGGTTGAGGGGTAATAACTGTTCCTGAACCTGGTGGTGTAGGTCCTGAGCCTCTTGTGCCTTCTTCCTGCTAGCAGCAGTGAGAAGAGAGCGTGACCTGGGGGTAGGGGTCCATCATAATGGATGCTGCTTTCCTGCAACAGTGCTCCGTGTAGATGTACTCAGTGGGGGGGAGGGCTTTTTCCATGATGGACTGGGCCGTATCAACTATTTTTTGTTGAATTTTCCATTCAAGGGCCTTGCTGTTTCCATACCAGGGTGTGTTGCAGCCAGTCAATATAATCTCCACCACATACCTATGGAAATTTGTCAAAGCTTTAGATGTCACGCTGAATCTTTGCAAACTTCTAAGGAAGTAGAGGAGCTGCCACACTTCATAATTGCACTTCACATGCTGGGCCCAGGGTAAACCCTCTGAAATGATAACACCAAAGAATTTAAAGTTAATGACCTCTCCACCTCTGATCCCTGATAAAGACTGGCTCATAGACACCTGATTTCCTCCTTCTGAGGTCAATAATCAGCTCCTTGTTCTTGCTGACATTGAGTGAGAAGTTGTTGTTATTCAACCACTCAGCCAGATTTTCAATCTCCCTTCCTTGTGCTGATTCTTCACCACCTTTAATTTGGCCTATGACTGTGGTGTGGTCAGCAAATCTGGATATGGCATTGGAGCCGTGCTTAGCCACACAGTCGTAAGTATGAAGGGAGCAGATAAGGGGCTAAACACACAGACCTGTGGTACACCTGTGCTGATGGAGATTGTGGAGGAGATGTTTTTGCCAATCCAAACTGACTGGGGTCTGCAAATGAGAAGTGAGGAAATCAAGGATCCAATTACACAAGGAGGTATTGAGGCCAAGGCCTTGAAGCTTATTGATTAGTCTTGAGGGGATGATAGTATTGAATGCCAAGCTGTAATTGGTAAAGAGCATCCTGATGTACGCATCTTTGCTGTGTAGATGTTCAAGGGTTGAGTGATGAGCCACTGAAATGGCTTCTGCTGTGGACCTGTGTTGATTTGGTTTACATACATCTGTTGGAATAATTCAACAGCACAGGACAATTAATCAGAAAGTTACTTTTATTCACCCACAACCTGTCGCTTCTTTTCCAAATGAAGCTACAGTGGATATAATTGCTCCAGTTGCACTGGTTAATATGCGGTGTATCAAAGCTAAAAACAAACTGCTGGAGGGACTCGGTGGGTGAGGCAGCATTTGTGGAGGTGACCATTTTGGGTCAAGACTGCGCCAGGACTGAGAATCTAGAGGTGAGAAGGAGCGAGATGGAGGGGTGAGACTGGTGCTGACAGGTGATCGGTGGAACCAGGTGAGGAATGGGATGATGGACAGGTGAGATAAAGTGAGAGAGAAGGAGGAAGGTGGGACATAGAACATAGAAACAAAACAGTACAGCAAAGTACAGACCCTTCAGCCCGCAATGTTGTACTGACCTATATAAACCAGCTGAATGATCAATCTAACCCTTCCCTCCAACACAACCCATAACCCTCCATTTTATTTACATCACATGCCTATTTAAGAGTCTCTGTCACATTAGCCCCTACCACCAAACCTAACGGTGCATTCCAGACACATAACACTCTCTGTATAAAAAAAATCTACACTGATATCTTCCTAAACTTACCTTCACTCAACTTAAAAAGACGTCCTGTGGTATTGGCCATTGCTACCCTCGAAAAAGGTGATGAATGTCCACTCTATCTATCCCTCTCATAATCCTATACTCCTCTATCAAGTCTTCTCCCATCCTCCTTTGCTCCAAAGAGAAAAGCCGCAGCTCGTTCAGCGTTTGATCATAAGCCGTGCTCTCTAATCCAGGCAGCATCCTGATAAACGCAAACAACAGGAATTCTGCAGATGCTGGAAATTCAAGCAACACACATAAAAGTTGCTGGTGAACGCAGCAGGGTCCTGACGAAGGGTCTCAGCCTGAAACGTCGACTGCACCTCTTCCTAGAGATGTTGCCTGGCCTGCTGCGTTCACCAGCAACTTTGATGTGTGTTGCTTGAACATCCTGATAAATCTGCCCTGCACCCTCTGTAAAGACTCCACATCCTTCCTATAATGCGGTGACCAGTATTCCAGGTGTGGTCTAACCAGAGCTGCAACATTACCACACAGCTCTTGAACTCAGTCCACTGACTAATGAAGACTAATACAACATAATCACCCAACAAACTTGTGCAGCAAATTTGAGGGATCTGTAGACCCGGACCCCAAGAGTGCTCTGTTCCTCCACACTGCTAAGGACCCTCCCATTAACCTTGTGCTCCACCTTCAAGTTCAGCTTTCGAATGTGTATCAGATCATACTTTTCCAGGTTGAACTCCGGGTTGCCATCTGTCTTCCCAGCTCTGCATCCTGTCTATATCCCATTGGGGTATTGAGGCTCCTTCAATTACTCCAAAAGACTGAAGTAGGGTAAATACTGAAAGGCTTTTATTCACAGTAAAATATGACTTCCAGCATGCTGAGTGTCTGCCCCTGGACTGGGGAGGAGGAGCAGGGCGAAATCGCCTTTATTCAGGGGTCTGTGGGAGGAGCCACAGGGGCAGTCAGCAAAGGGCCGTGTCCAGACAGGTAACCCAGTTACAACATATATATGTGGTTTACCACAGGTATTTAATGGAAATACAATTATAGAATAAACAGGGTTGTTGATCATGGAGTGAAGCGACTAAGAAGTAAGTGCAGGGGATCGAGACTATTATCCAAAACTTCTAATGATTTTACACATGATTGATTTCAGGCAGGAACAAATGGCATTCTCATCATAATTCAGCGGCAACACCAGACAAGTGGACAGTATTGGCGGCATAATAGCTTCCTTTATCACTTAGCCTCCCCTTGCCTGTGCTCCTGTACTGCTGGAGAGTGACAGTGGAATCACAACCAGAGGCGCCGTAGTGGCTCGGAGGAGGTTCCACTTGAGGTGTAACTCTAAATTGGCCCTGCAGTATTCCCTAGGGAGAAGCTCGCAGATTGCTGTAGTCTATATAACCTTAGTCTGTAAAAGCAGTGGGTGCGTTAGAAGATGAAGAGGAGCTGGCTGGTGGTGGGGAAGAGAGACCTCCTTTGAGTCTGCTGCAGTTCTTTTGAGGACATCACTGAGCTACTCTGGGTACAAACAGAGAGAGACCAGCACAGATCCAGCAACACCTCTGTATCAGAATTTTATGTGGAAATTAACATCCTGCTAGAAAAGTGTTTGGCAGGTGGAATTTTCACCATTCATTCACACGCAGCTGTATCCCCCAGCAGTTCCCAAGTGTAGCAATGACCTGGCCTAGTTTGATAACAGACGATGATAAGGGTGACTCATCAGCTAGACACTTGTGAAATTCTTTTGTGTACTGTGGATTCCAGTTAACTGGACCATCAGTTAATTGGGACAGCTGCTTATTTGGGACAGCTCTTAAAGAGCAAAAATTAATTGAGAAAATAGTTGGGATTCATTTATTTGGGATACTATGCCACTTAGTTGGGTCAGAAGACTATTGCCGAACAGTTTCTAATTAGTGACAGTCACGTGCACTTGCGTGATTGTTAGAAACTACAGAGTGAACAGTTTTTAAATGGTGTCAATTGCGTGTGTTGTGTTATATTATCCATTTGGGCCGATGGGCACTGATTCAAAATGTAGTGATTTTTGATACTTTTGTTTTATAATTTGACATCATGCAGAAAGGCAATGAAGATAGTCCGTTGCCTGCACTAGATGTCTGTGATGTTTCTGTTCATGTGCAGTTAATCAAAACAACACCGCAGTGTGTAGTAGATGAAAACCTCTGGCGATAACTATTAGGAACTAATACACAGTCTTATAGTACTGAATAGTGCTGTTAGTGTTCTAATTTGTTCAGTATTTCATTTAATTGCATAATTTGTTACCCAGTTAAAAGGCAAAGACAAACTACCATTTAACAATTTCCATGGAACTGGCTAATTGGGGTAGTCACTTATTTGGGCCAAAATGTACTGATCCCAATGTGTCTAAATTAACTGGAGTCCACTGCAGGCTCTGCAGGCTGAATCAGCATTTAATTACCTATCCCTAGCTGGGTATAGTCATGACATTTGGGGAAGAAAAACAAAAGGACATACAAACAAATAGCTGCTATGAGATTTTTTTAAATGGCTTGTATAAGGGAAGAGGGATGGAATTTGAGAAGTCAGGGTGGATTTGAATTTAGCACCACCCTTAATGATCTCAGCTCCACTGGCTGTGCCAGCCACTGTGGCAGCCAAGTTCATGATCACTACACTCCTTCTTCCAACTGTTCCTGACACAGAAGTTGTTCCCTTCGATCCATGACTATCTTCAGAAATTCTGTTGGACATTGTGTAGGGAATGCCTTATATGATTATTCTTTTAGTAGAAATACTGAACAACTGGGATCCACTCACTCAGTATTCTCTGCTCCACTCCAGTACACTGTGTTGTTGCTCTCCTGTGCAAGGGAGAAGGAAGAGCTTTGTAAGATTGCATCATTGCCTCTGTATAACATGGCTGTGATGTTGAATAGCTGTGTGTGAAGCATGAGATTGTGATTAGCTGTAGTCAACATTGGAAGGTAAGTTATATGCCCGGTGCTCACCTTTAACACGCGTGTAGATTTGCTGGCACAGGCACCGGGTCCTAAGGAGCATCACTCTAGCCACCTTCTCACCTTGTGCCTTACCTCACCTCTTGGAAAACCGTAGACTCCCTAGAGCACAGACCTTCACTACACATAGCCAGCTCCTTCATCAAGAACTCCGGGTCTACATGGCTGAAGGAGGAAACCTGTCCCTGCCATAAACAGCACGACGACTTTCAGCACTGTTTCGTTACAGGTTTACCACTCCTTTGGGAGCTGCTGACATGACCTCAGTCAGGACTGGTCAGCTGTTCATGGAACACACTTGTTTAATGCACATTAAAAACAGAAAAACAAAGTAATCAGTTTGTCCAGCACACAGGCAGACAGTGTTGTCACTGATTAACTCGAGTCTGGAAGCTCAGATTCATTCCACATTCACACTTCATTTACTTGTGCACGAGGTGAACAGCGTGGCCCCAGTCACCACACTGTTCTGAAGTCTGAACAGAGAAATTATGTTTTTATACATAATTGACTAGCAGTTATGGATATTGAGCAACTGGTAACTTTGTGTATGCTCAAGTTCCTTATTTGCGAGATAAGTCACCATTGTCAATACAAGAATTAGAAGTCAATTGAAACTGCAATAGTCATAGTCATACTTTATTGATCCTGGGGGAAATTGATTTTCGTTACAGTTGCACCATAAATAGTTAAATAGTAATATGTAAATTATGCCAGGAAGTAAGTCCAGGAAGTCCATGACCAGCCTATTGGCTCAGGGTGTCTGACCCTCCAAGGGAGGAGTTGTAAAGTTTGATGGCCACAGGCAGGAATGACTTCCTATGACGCTCTGTGTTGCATCTCGGTGGAATGAGTCTCTGGTTGAATGTACTCCTGTGCCCACCCAATACATTATGTAGTGGATGGGAGACATTGTCCAAGATGGCATGCAACTTGGACAGCATCCTCTTTTCAGACACCACCGTCAGAGAGTCCAGTTCCATACCCACAACATCACTGGCCTTACGAATGAGTTTGTTGATTCTGTTGGTGTCTGCTACCCTCAGCCTGTTGGTGTCAAACTACCAACTTAGTAAAGTAATTGTCTCTTAGTTGGTGTGTATGACTTGCATCCTTCTGTTACATCCTTATCCTGTCTCCCTTGGTAAAATGGCTTTAGTCCCTTGTTGTGCAAAGGGAAGCTATGCTCTTCAAGACCTTTTTTGCCTGGACATTATCTTAACACTTGCCTTGCCACAACTTCTGCACCAGCATCAAAGAAGGCAAATGTAATCCTCCCAGGTTGTGACTTTTTAGTCCATAGATTTATGGACTTGCCCTTAAACTAATGCGTAGGTTTTGGAGAATGGGGCCAGAAATGAAACAGCTGAAGGGCTGCTATGTGCTGGGCTAGGACCAATGATGGGGAAGGGGAGAGGCAGCCAGTGCTGACAGGGCAGGGAATGAGTGACATGCTTCCGGGGCTGGCGGTGGGAGATCGACAGCTGAGGCCAGGTCTAACAGGTGGCAAACAGCAGGTGGCAACACCTGAAACTGGGACTGAGCTAAATGGCAGGAAGCCAAGAAAAGGATTGTAATAAACAGGGTAATGAATAATGCAATTCAGTCTCACATCTGCTTGGTTGCTACCGAGCCATCTGTAAAGATCTGCTTCTCGCCTTCTTTCCAGAGACTGAGAGGATCGACAACAGACATGTTTTAAATGATGTAGGTGTGATAATTCATGCTACCATGATTCCTCACTATAGGGGTGTTATGTGCCGCAATCTCCCACACAGAGCGTGTTATTTACATAGCCGTTTCACAGAGAGAGCTATCATATAAAGTAATCTTTCTACAGTACACTGGTGGATAGAGCAGAGTGAGTTAGAAAATCTGCTGTGGCGTTTAGCATTTAAACACCAGCTAATTGCTCACCCTGGCTGTTTTAAACTATCATTTTAGGACAAATCAGCGCAGAGCACTGAGCCCAAGAAAATATCGCCAAGTAATTATTCTTGATTGATAATCTCAGGATGAGATGGAAATAAATTTGGCAGCTGCTAGAAAGCATAATTCGGTTAGAAATGCTCTGTAAATTAATTGGGTAAAGTTGTATTCCTTAATAAGAGACTGACTGCAGGCAGCCAACTTTCAATAGGGCAATGATAGGCAATGATTCATGCCTAGTCTGCAGGACTAAATAATCTTAACTTCATTTGAACTTTAAGTGGAAAATTATTAATACCTTCAAATGGCTTCAGTAATTTATAAATGAAAGGGTAAAACAAAAGACTTTTTGAGTTAAGCTGTGACAGGGGTTATCAGTAACATCAGTCAGCCTGCCCTTTATTTTACAGTATGCAGATAACATCACTTTCCCTGTTCAGTAACAGCAGAATAGGATTTTCAGATGTGTGCAGACTGCAAGAACTCCTCCGTTGCAGAACATCTGCTTTGTTCTGTGACATTCTTATGATGAGATTCTTGCTTTCCTAAATGGCAAAGCTTCCAGTCAGTAAGGTGCAGCTGGTGCCTAGTCCAGCAATTCAGCATGCAGGGCTTTGCCTGCTTTCCTGACAGTGGCCGTGATGCATTTATATTGCGGTCCTATTATTTCCTTAATCTTTGCACCTTAGGCTGTTTACTTCCCAGCCTTCCCAGTTTCTGTTATCTAATGTGGTGATATTGATCTGGAGCTTCTTTGGAAGTCAAGACTGAGGCATCAAATTGGTCATTTAAGCAGTGTTACAAAAAAAGAACAAAGAATTAAAGACAAAGAAAAAGATGTTGTGGCCATCTCATACTCAAATGAGAGAAAAATAATACTTCAGTGATAGCAATAAACTCTTAAATACCCATATTCAAGTAATGTGACAGCTGCTGCTGAAAAACTGAGAAGCTTCTAGAAAATACAGATTGAGCTATACTATAGTTACAAGAAAACTTACTGAACATTTACAGGTTATTATATAAATTATAAGCAAGTATAAGAGAGTTAAACTATAAGGAAAATACTATAAATATAACAATTCTACACTGTAATCCAACACTATCCTCTCCTGAGCTTTCTCTTCCTGGCCCAATGTCAGGTAAATCCCCACAATCCCAGACACTGCCACCTAGGGTTGCCAACTTCCTCACTCCCAAATAAGGGACAAAAGTAGCAGTCAAATACGGGACACTTGTGTTTACCCCAAGAAAGACTACCATGACCATGAAGCCCTGCGCGGGCACCTGTATGCTCATGCATGTACATGCCGAATTTTTTCTACGAATCGATTTTGGCTTAATCTTCCCGATTCTGGTACACTGTACATACATTATATCTACTTTATAAAGGCTGTGTATTTATCATATCATTCCTGCGTTTACTATATATTAGTGTTATTTTAGGTTCTATGTGTTATTTGGTATGATTTGATAGGTTATTTTTTGGGTCTGGGAACGCTCAAAAAACTTTCCCATATAAATTAACAGTAATTGCTTCTTCGCTTTAAGCCATTTCGGCTTACGAACGGTTTCATAGGAACGCTCTACCTTAGCAGGGGAAATACGGGACAAGGGCGGTCCCGTATGCGACAAACCAATTTAGCCCAACATACGGGATGTCCTGGCTAATACGGGACAGTTGGCAACCCTACTGCCACCAGATGATCATGCCAATGATGAGGCCCCAGCTAAGCCTGACCCCATTTTAGGAGAGGTCAGGAATAAAATGCATCAAGTTAGCAATGTGGTCATCAGCATAGAGGAGGGAAAATTAAGAAAGATCCCAGGTTATTAAAATTGCAATCATAATAATAAGAAGAACAATAAAGCTGTGTTATCCTGCCTCTCGCCTGGAGATACATCCTCACTCCACACCCCAGTCACTACTAGATGTGGGACTAAGTGCACTGACACTCCTTGTTGGTGTTTGAGCTGACCTGATCCCAGCCTCTGCCCCTGCTCCACACTGCTTGTAGCATAATTATTTTCCTGTATCAAATTCATAAGGAAACTATTCATTGCTTTTTAGATGTGGGAGGTCTTAACAATACATGGGATTTGGAGATTATGCCATGGACCAAACTCCATCCATGAAATATATGATTTTTTTCATGTCAGCTAAGTTTGCTTAACTGATTGGTCAGTTGTAAAATGAGTTAAGAATTTCATATTTTTCTGACATTCAGAAATAATCAAAAATAATCAATTATGATATTCAAAAGCATTACAAGAAAAGAAACCAATAACAAAAACACTTAAATCACATTGGAACATCGGTATTAAATTAATTTAATACAGAAATGTATGAATTAATTAGGTTTAATAATTGGGTTCTCTCACAGCCATTCTTCTTTCAAATGAATTGCATTGCTTTTCCTACACCAGGTCTAATCTAACAGAGGTTTTCCAAGTGAATTTCCCAATGTAATTGCTGGAGAACTCAAATAGCCTAGTATTCTGTGAACATTTGCATATTAATTTACAGGAATGCAAACCAACTGGTAGTTGCACAGAAATGCAAAAAGCTTCACATAGAATTTCCTTGTAAAAGTCAGGTCCATGTTCCCCTGTAACATAAAGAATTTTTGAGGATATCCAGAATTTTATTAAGAATTCTCAGTGTTTGCAGTGTTTTATTCTTGCATCACTGAATATACAAAGCCTTAACAATAAGCGCTCGTCAGAAAGTTCAATGTCTAATTAATCCATTGAGATTATAGTAAATAATTTTAGTCAATATTTACACCCCCTGCTTCACCTGAATAATTCCATCTTTTCCTATTTTTTTCTGTTGTTAGTCATTTTAGAATATGGGATGTTCCAGGAGCATTCTGCCCAATGTTAGTGCTAGCTCTTTATTATATCTGCCCAGAACTAATTTCAGTGATTCAGCTTTTCACTATCACCTTGTGTCACAGTCCATTTCAGGTATTTGTTGAACTTTCATCTTAATCCAATTTACTGCTGAAGAACAATTTACATGATGTTTAAACTGCATCAGTTTTGAGAACGTGTGAAGTGATGTAGGTTGTAAGGAGGTTCGCATGGAGCAAACAGCAAACTTCAAACAGCTAAAAGGCCTGTGCTCAAACTGTAAACCAGATGTACTTCTCACCACTTGCCAGGAACCAATCTTAAAAGTGGCTTGAGCACATATAAAGTTCAATGTTCAAAGCTCAAGGTTTAAAATAAATTAATTATCAAAGTACATATATGTCACCCTTAGATTCATTTTCTTGCAAGCATTCACAACAGAACAAAGAAATAAATAGAATCAATGAAAAACCACACACAAAGACTAACAAACAACCAATGTGCAAAAGAAAACAAATTGTGCAAAAGGAAAAAAGAACAAATAATAATAAATAAGTAGAGAATACTGAGCAGATGAGGTGTAGAGTCCTTAAAAGTGAGTTTGTAGTTTGTGTTCAGTGATCAGTTCAACGTTGTGATGAATGAAGTTATATACACTAGTTCAGGAGCCTAATGGTTGAAGGGTAATAACTGTTCCTGAACCTGGTGGTCTGGGACCTGAGGCTTCTGTACCTCCTCCCAATGGCAGCAGAGAGAAGAGCACATCGCCCGGATGCTGGGGGAGTTTGATGATGGATGCTGTTTCCGTCTGGCAGCGCTCTTTGTAGATGTGCTCAATGGTTGGGAGGGTGTTTCCTGTGATGAACTGGGCTGTATCCACTATTTTTTGTAGGCTTTTCCATCCTTGGGCTTTAGTGTTTTCTAAACCAAGCTGTGATGCAACCAGTCAGGATATTCGCCATTGTGCATCTGTAGAAGTCTGTCAGAGTTTTAGATGACATGCAGAATCTGCACAAACTTACAAGAAAGTAGAGGTGGTGCTGTGTCTTTGTTGAAAATACACTTATGCTCTCATTTCAGGATGGATCCTCTGATATGATAATGCCCAGGAATTTAAAATTACCAGCCCTCTCAACCTCTGATCCCCTAATGAGAACTCTGGCCTGTTGTTAGCCTGTACATTTTATTTTGCTGCCTCATCTCCATCCCCTTGGTTTTAGTTATTCTCTGTTAGCCACGTACCAGATAATAAAACTGGTAGAACTCTATCAGGCATTGGCTGAACATAAGCAATCTAATACAAAGAATTGATCCATTCTAAGATATGCTGCTTTGATAACTCCAGGACATTTTAAAATGCTTTACAGTCAATTAAATACTTTGACATGCCCTCTTTCAAATAAAACTGGAATTTATATGCCCAATTGAAATTGAAGACAGGGACACTGTCTATTGTTAATTTGAAGGGTGCCTCTTCAGCACCCACACAGAATTTCATAATGGAATTATTCTTGATTATAATTTCAAGTCAAAACACGAATCAAGGAGTTTCTACCTCAGAGGCAAGTGTATAACCATCCAGCAGTGGGTTGCTCACAGTGCTTCAGTTTATTCTACAGGATAATCTTGTTAACTACTTTGCTGCAGTGTGCAGAGTGAGATCTGGTACATTGTCCACCTCCTGAGGATATGCAATATTTCCTGGAGAACCCCCAGGATGTTCTTAGAATGGAGAACCAGATCCCAGAAGCCAATGTGAAGATCATGCACTAAAGTCCATTGAAAATAAAACACAAACACGAGGAAATCTGCAGATGCTAGAAATTATAGGAAGAAGTACAGTCGATGTTTTGGGCCGAGACCCTTTGTCAGGACTAACTGAAAGAAGAGATAGTAAGAGATTTGAAAGTAGGAGGGGGAGGGGGGTATAGGAAGAGGTACAGTCAACGTTTCAGGCCAAGACCCTTCGTCAGGACTAACTGAAAGAAGAGATAGTAAGAGATTTGAAAGTGGGAGGGGAAGGGAAAATAAAACAGTAGGTTTTAATTGTAATGTGAAGGTTTTGTATGCAAATGAAATATGCTTGACTCTTTCCAAATATTATTAGGATGGCGTCAGGAGATGGTCTTGACAGTGTGATTAAAATTCATTCTAGGTTCTGTCAGAGCATTCAAAGGAAAATGAAAGTGATAGAAATAGATCAATTTGGGAAGCGGGTTAATCTTTTGAATGCTATTTTTTTCCTGTTTGGATTCTATTCAAATTGCTCAGAGTGACATTTATGTAATTTTTCTATTCACAGGGCATTTTGCCACTCAGAATCACTTATAAAGGCTTATGCAATAAAGGTGGAAAAATGAGTTGCATTAGTGTGAGGTAGTATCCGTGAAGTTCAGACTTGTAACCTAATCTGCTGGAGTGCCAAGATTAAATTTGAAACACATGATGAACTATAGATAGAAAAAAATCACAATGATTCCCATTTGTACGGGTTTCTGCAGACTAATTCATCTTTTCATAATCTCCTATGGTCCTATGGCAATGCTATATTATTTATACCATGGAGAAAATTCAATGAAAATAAAAGTCAGCAGAGATGTACTGGTTGCCAACATGCAATCATTTATTTTATGATATCGCACAAATTCTAGATATGATTCAGTGAGTTTAATATCCTGGCCAGGCCATCTATTGGAGATGTTGAACACAGATTCCTGCCTCTCACAGAGAGGGTTGTGATAATGGAGAGAGGCAATCTGATGGGTCTCTTAAAGCTGCAAACAAAAAACCTGATCATTATCAGAAACTGATAATCCCTTGGTATGTGTTATAAATTGATTTATTTAAAAAGTGAGGGTAAGGGATGAACTTTAATTGAAAATGTAAATCTCTAAATACATTATCAGTCATAGAATTACAATGTAATGACTGCAAACAAGACTATTGTTTCATTGTGTGTACTTTATAATCAGCAAGTTGTCATTAATAGTTTGTTACAGAACAAAGTATCATTATTAATAAAAATGTTATTTTAATTATATACTACACTAGATATGCAATCTAAAATTTATTTTTACTCTTTAATTACTTGTTAATTCCTTATTTATGTAGATGGTTTTATGAGTTTGCACGTGCAAGTTAGAGACTCGCTGCTGACATGCAATAAAGAAACTCACAGTATAGTTGATGCACTTTGCTGTGCTCGGGTGCTAAGTGTCAAAATGAAATAGAGTTTGTCCCAACAAATTGGCCATGCTTCAGAATTGATTTCAGTTAAATGATTCGGACAATATCATATACGCACTTGCTTGTGTCTACTTCACTGAAACAGAGATTGGAAATTCAAGAGTACTTTTCATATCTGTTTTTAGAACATTCCAAACCTCTTTACAGCTAACAAAAAAACCTTTGAAGTATGATTACCATTCTTCTGTGGGAAATTCAACAGCTCTCACAAAGTACAAAGTGATAATGACCCAAAACTTTATGTTTCTTTGCAGATGTTCTTTGAGCATAATTATTCGTCAGAATGCCAGGAATAACTATACTGCTCTTTGGTCAAACAATCCCATGGCATCTTTCTCATCCATCTGAGATTACAGACAGGGCATTTTAACATCCTGTTCAAAAGAAAACATTTTAAGGGTAAAGCACTCCCTTGGCACTGCACTGGTGTGTCAGCCTGAAATTTTGAGCTATTAGGTGAAACTTGAGTGGAGGCACAATGCTGCCAAGAGCCACAGCTGACACAACACTGTCAATGATGAAGACAACTCCCTAGTCAAAAAAAAACACATTTCATGTCCAAATAATGAAGTGCTTTCTGGATTTATATCCCACTGTTTTAAATATTTACCAATGTATTGATTACATTTTTCAGAAAAGAAAGCTGACCGAAATGTGCATAAACAATATGTACATAAACATGCAAGGGCCTGTTAGGCATCAAAGCACTCATCCACCATCGTGTGAAAACCAAACCGTTCTGGTGTTTATCCCATTAGATTGTCACCTTTCAGAAACTGCAGTCTGGCTGAAACTCTGTGTCCCAAATCCTTTCTCACACAATCTCACTGGCACATACTTGCCCAAATATTCAATTTTGACCTTCAAGGCCAAAGTAGCTCTAGTTTAAAATACTCATTCTTGCATTTTTTCTCATGTCTGTGGTTTATCAAGTGATACAAACAGCATCTATCCTGATTCAGTTCACTAGTTCTATCTTGTCAACCCAAAAATGCTACATCTCTCAATCTAAACCATATAACCATATAACAATTACAGCACGGAAACAGGCCATCTCTTCTAGTCTGTGCTGAACACTTACTCTCACCTAGTCCCATCTACGTGCACTCATCCCATAACACTCCATTCCTTTCCTGTCTACATACCTATCCAATTTTCTTTTAATGACAAAATCGAACCTGCCTCTGCCACTTCTACTGGAAGTTCGTTCCACACAGCTACCACTCTCTGTGTAAAGAAGTTCCCCCTTGTGTTACCCCTAAACTTTTACCTCTTAACTCTCAACTCATGTCCTCTTGTTTGAATCTCCCCTACTTTCAATGGAAAAACCCTATCCACGTCAACTCTATCTATCCCCCTCATAATTTTAAATACCTCTATCAAGTCCCCCCTCAACCTTCTACGCTCCAAAGAATAAAGACCAGTTCCCTTTCCTATTCTACTTTTCTGACTTCCTCTACTAGTTTTGAAAACAAGCTGTTCACCCACCTCTTCTGCTAACTTGGTTATCATTCAACTTAACCCCATCTTTTAGAGCAGTGTGGAATGTATTTTACATTATTTTCAGCACTTTGAGAGCTCAGACTATCACCATTTGGTAAATTTTTACTAATGTGAGAAATAGAAAATAAGTTGAAGTGGAGATCACGACATAATTAACTTCAATTCAAAGTTTATAAAAAGCTAATAAAATAAGCAGACATCACTTTATAAATTAGATCATGACAGAGCTTTCACTGAATGAGCTGGATGGAGAAGTAGCAGATGGAGTTCAATCCAGAAAAGTCTCTGGAAGGTCAAACTTAAAGAGGAGCAGAACTGAACCCCATACTAAGTGTTGTCTAACCAGAACTCTACAAAGCAGCAACATTACCTTGCGGATGTTGAACCCAGTTCCCTGACTAATGAAGGCCAGCACACCATATGAATACAGAGTTAATGACAGGATTCTAGCAGTATGGAAGAACACATAGATCTTGGAGTCCTTGTCCATATATCCCTCAAATTTGCTGTGCAAGTTGATAAGGCAACTAAGAAGGCATATGGTGTGCTAACCTTCATTAGTCAGGGGATTGAGTTCAAGATCCGCAAGGTAATGTTGCAACTCTGTAAAACTCTGGTTAAACCACACTTAAAGTACCGTGTTCAGTTCTGCTCCCCTCATTACAGGAAGGACATGGAAGCTTTAACGAGGATGCAGAGGAGATTTGCCAGGATGCTGCCTGAGTTAGAGAACATGCCTTATGAGCAAAGGTTGAGCAAGCTCGGGCTTGTCTCTTTAGAGGAAAGGAGGATGAGAGGTGGCTTGACAGAGGTTTGAAAGATTATGTGAGGCATGGACAGAGTCAGCAGCCAGCACCATTTTCACAGGGTAGCATAAACCTGTGGGAAAAGTTAACGAGAACGTGGGAAGGATAAATAAAACCCTAGCAAAGAAAGATTAGCATAAGTGGGCTTTTGATGGTCAAGTGAGCCGAAGGGGCTGCTTCCATGTTTCTCTCTATGACAATGGCACTGAGTAAGTATCTGAAGCAGTGAGGAATACTTTACTACAGGAAATATATAAATCTAACACAGTGCTGGCTTAATGGCCTCTTTATTCACTGTGAACTATGTTATTTGAGAAAATAAGAGTAAAACATTCTAATCATACAAAACGTGAGGAATCTTCACATAAAAATATTATTCTGATTATGAATTAATGCAGCAACCTCAGCTATTTTATAGTGTATTTACTTACTTGTAAAGTTAGTTCAGGTCCAGATACAGATTTATTTATCATACATACACGGAAACATACAGTAAAATAACTTCCATTTGCACTAACAAGGTGGATATGCTGGGGGCAGCCTGCAAGTATGGCCACACAGTCCAGCGCCAATATAGCATGCCCCGGTGCTCCACAGAACAACACAAGCAGCAACAGCAACAACAATAAAACAAAGCAAGACAAAAGCAAAACTGGCCTCTTTCCCAGGCCTCCAACCCCAGGACAGGTCATCTCCAGGCGTGCAGTCCTTGTTCCTGGGTTTTCAGACACGCAGACATCGGGCTTCCAACAACCGATTTTACCGATCACAAGACTGGCCTTGAGGCCTTGATTCGCATGGACCTCTGACCCCAGTGACCTGGGCTCTTTTGACACCTTAGGACCTTTGTGGCGCCTTGAAACCTCTGCTTTAATATGTTTCATCTTTGGACTTCTACCTCCAGACAAACTATGTTCTGCACTTTGGTCTTCAACTTTGCTGCCTTTGACCTTCCAGCTGCTGCTTCTAAACTTGCACAGACCTCCGACCACTAACTCTGTTCAATATAAAACTAGACTCCTTGATTCCTTTACCAGCAAAACATGGTTTAGAGACATGATGGACAAAGGCATAATTAAGTGAGTAAATTGATAAAAAAAGGAACAAAAACAATGAAAATTTGCAGCTGCCCTATCAGTCCCTTTACCATGTCAGCTAGAGTTCCTCTACCTTAATCTTCCTTTCAAAAGTTCCTTAAAATTATTTCTTCAAATGGTCTTCTGGCCCTTTATCTAATCCAGTCTGATCAAACTAGCTTTCTATTCTTTAAAAAAGCAAACACAAGGAAATCTGCAGATGCTGGAATTTCAAGCAACACACCTAAAATTTGCTGGTGGACGCAGCTGATGAAGGGTCTCGGCCGGAAACATCAACTGTACCTCTTCCTATAGATGCTGCCTGGCCTGCTGTGTTCACCAACAACTTTTATGTGTGTAGCTTTCTATTCTTGTCTATCTTGTTCTCTTTAATATTACAAGACCTCCTGAAGTATCTTCTCCCACATGAAAACTAATAAATGCCAGTTCTTGTATCTGACCAAGTATTGTTATTAAGGCTGGATGTCTGGCAGATAAAATATTTCACACTCTGATGCTTTGATCACCCACTTTGATTAGTTAAATTAAAAAAAAGACGAGCATATTTTTTATCAATGATTTCTTTTGTAGTTTCTTTAGGGTTAAAGAGTCATTGTGATAATGCAGCACACAAAAACATCATCACATCTCACTCAAAGTGGATTCCTGAACCACAATTTGGGGTGATCGGAGCAGCCAAATATAGACAGAATTTTTGTTTAAAACCCTGCTGATTTACAATCCAGAAACTTAATCTGCACATTTTCCATCTGGATACTTAGTCTGGTTTTACTTTAAATCACTTTTTTTTTAGAACAAGCAATTATATACTAAGTATGGAAACCAAATCAAGTGATAGAAATGTGTATTTCTTGTACTGCTTGGACATATGCTGTCGGAAAGCTGAATCTACCCTGTGTTGCATAACAGCAATCTCATATTTAAGTTGTAAATTGTTTGCATTTTCTAATATTATGTTTTGTATGTGCATTGGTTTGTTGCCACATTTCAGCCTTAGCTGATATATAATAGTCCAGGTGTTAAAATCAGATTGAATCTGATAACATGTTTTACAGTTGCATTTCATCATCTATGTCAATGAAGGACTGATTTATGGCATGTTAGTTGCCGTACTAATTTCATATAAAATTATTAGAAGCATCAGCATTGAAAAATAGGCATTTGTCTTAAAATGCATATGCCCATTCTATCTGTTCAATTAAATTGATCTACTCTCATCCTACTTCCTTGCCCTTACTTTTATATAGCTTCTCTAACGTTTAAGCAATATCCATTTAAATTCAATCTAGTCTTGTGCTACTCTGCAATTTTTAAGTTTATAAAAATATCAATATTCTAAAATGCACACTGCGAATTGCGTAATATCGGTTGTGCTGTAAATCCCTGACATCTAACACGGAAGATTTTAAGCTACATTTATACAATTGCCTTCTACTGACCTCCTAAGTATGGAACAAAATCTATTATGCCACATTTACACATTGTTCTATTTATCTTATATATATTTAATCAGAAATTAACCATGTCTAGTCCCCACTGACTCATGGTGTCTGTATGTTTGTAACTTTGGACCCATCTCTGATGGTGGCAGCTGAGGACTTTACTTCCTATGTATCTCAGCCTAAAAGGCACTGTGGTAATTATTGTCTTGGTTACAAATGGAGTTTCTAAGTTTAACTTTAATTGTCAAAAGTGTTAAATGTTTAAAGATTTTGTCATTCATTCTTATGCATGGTGATTTTTTTTGTATTGTTCTTCAATAATTAAACAACCAACTAATTTGTACAAGTTGTGACTACTAACAGAGAGCAATCACCTCACAGCAATTTATCGGAAAGAGGATACAATCAATGTCGTGAATAATGGATATGTACAGAGCCCTCGATTTCCTCTCAACTATCCAAGGAGCATTCTATTAACATGGAGGTTGCTGTCTCCCGAAAACACAAAGATACAGTTGGTGTTCGATACTCGCTTTGGATTGGAGGAACCAGAAAATGATATTTGCAGGTAAGCAGAAGATTTTTGTTTCTGAGAAACTCTATTCCTATCAGTTTTAAACAGTCTAAAGCAAGGTCTGTGCCATGTGCAATGATTAGGCCATAATGTTAATGCTCCTTGGATAAATATCATGTGATAAGTGTTAATGCAGAGATAGGCTTTGGACGAAAATGTACATGGTTTCTGTATCTGCAATGTACTTACAGCGTAGAATACCCTCAAATGATGGAGGATTATAGAATAAACCATAAAACAATAGAACATTACAGTACAGGACCAGACCCTTTGGCCCATGATGTCCCTACTGACCACAATGCTTCATCTCACTTGTCTGTACATGATCTACAACGTTTGTATATTCCTCCACTGTTCATCCCTGCTTCTTCATGTGTCTGCCTGAAAGCTTCTTAAATTTTGCTATCATATCCATGGCTACTACTTTTCTTGGCATCACATTCCAGTGTAATAAATTTTCTCTCACAGATCTGCTTTAAATTTCCCCCATTTCACATTAAACCTATATCGTCTATTATTTGGCATCTGCACCCTGGAGAAAAAAAACTCTGAATGTGTTTTTATATTGATTCCCATCATAATTTTTATCTACTTCTGTCAGGATAGTCCCCTGATGCTCCAGAGGAAATAAGCTTGTCCAGCCTCTCCTTATAGCCAATGTACTCCGATCTGGGCAATGTCCTGGAGACCCTCTTCTGCACCCTCTCCAAAGCTTCCACATCCTTCCTATAGTGTGGAGACCCAGAAATGCACACAAAACTCCAAATGCAGCCTAACCAAACCTTTATACAGCTGCAAAATGATTTCCCAACTTTTATGCTCAATCCCAAGCATACCTGACAACTTCTTTACATCGATGTCCACTTGTGCTATGATTTTTGGGAAAATATGAATGAGCCCCAAGATCCCCATGTACATCAATGCTCATTTCTGTAGATCCTCCTCTTGTATTTGATCTCTCAAAATGCATCGACTCACACTTGTCCAGATTAAACTCCACCTGCCATTTCTCTGAACACACCTCCAGCTGACCTAGATCCTTGCTGTATCCTTTGAGAAGCTTCGACACCATCCATCATTTCATTAATTTTCAATCAAATCATACAAAAACAGAAATTCCAAACTTATATTGCATGGGACACTCAATATTGATGCACTTTCATAGAGATGCTGGGACATGTGCATCAGATGTACAATTGATCAGTAAACAATAATTGTTCCTTTCATACTGTCGCCCTTTAAGGATTCTTTTGTGTGATTAGCTGCTAGCCGATGCTACACCAGGATTTGATGATAGCTGGTTCGCTTAGTAAGTTGTTTCACGAATAAAGTCACCTTGTTAATAGTTACCTTGTAGCCAATATACTCCAATCTGGGCAGCATCCTGGAGACCCTCTTCTGCACCCTCTCCAAAGCTTCCACATCCTTCCTATAGTGTGGAGACCCAGAAATCCACACAACTCCAAATACAGCCTTGTTAAGACAATTTCTCATATCTCAGTAAGTAAATGAGGTAGATTTAGAGGTAGCTGCCAAAGGGTAGAAAAGAAGAACGCTAGGAAGCAGAGTTTTTTTAGATTAGATTAGATTATGAGGACATGCAGTCCTCTTTTATTGTCATTTAGTAATGCATGCATTAAGAAATGATACAATTTGTTCCTCCAGAATGATATCACAGAAACACAAGAGTTTTTATGTGTATTTCACAATGTGCTGACTGTAAAGAGGCAGAATACTCCATTCCCAGAATCACTATTTCCTGTATTGTTGACAAAAAAATTATGTCCCAGCAGGAAACCCTCAGCAATTCATTGTATCCAAATCAATTAGTTTCATATTTATTTAATTTCTCCCATAAATCACATCTAGTTTCATTTTGGAATCTATTACAAGCGCAGCTTGCCACCATTTATCCAGAAAAAACAATGGATGAACAATGCTTCTAAAATATATTCAGGGAAATTATGGTGCTAATCCTGATACAAGGATCTCATTCCAAATTGATGACCATCCATTTGCCTCCATGTACGATGTCTGACCTGCTGAATTCCTCCAGCAGTTTGCTGTTGTTCCAGACTCCAGCATCTGCAATCTCCAAAGGTATAATCTGTCGAATGGCACATTAGGCATCTTCAGTTGCACGCACAAGATCCTGTAGCACAGGAAGAAGGAGGTTATAAAGTGCATTGAATGATGTTTACTCTTCACTCACTGCTACCAAAGTTATGTCATTATCACAATTCTACCCGTGCAGCTTATGTGACATACAAGATATTAACCACAAGACTACGCTGATGTAACTCCCTCCAGCTGCTCCAGTGACCACGAGCTGATGTTTCAGCTGGGACACTTTTGGAAGGCTAAGATTTGTTCTAAGGACTTGTACTCAAAGAGTTTTTAATAATCTGTCCATGTAGAGAGAATAGCATTAGAGAAAATCTAATATGAATCCCTGATTGGCAGGATAATTTTACAGAGTTTAAGCGCTGACAGCACTCTTCCCAATGCCCTGCTCCCATCTACTAGTCTCTTCCCAATGCCCTGCTCCCATCTACTAGTCTCTTCTCACTCCCCTGCTCCCATCTGCTAGTCTCTTCTCAATCCCCTGCTCCCATCTACTAGTCTCTTCTCAATCCCCTACTCCCATCTACTAGTCTCTTCTCAATGCCTTGCTCCCATCTACTCGTCTCTTCTAAATCCCCTGCTCCCATCTGCTAGTCTCTTCCCAATGCCCTGCTCCCATCTACTAGTCTCTTCTAAATCCCCTGCTCCCATCTGCTAGCCTCTTTCCAATGCCCTGCTCCTGTCTACTAGCCTCTTCCCAATCCCTTATTCCCATCTACTAGTCTCTTCCCAATGCCCTGCTCCCATCTACTAGTCCCTTCGCAATCCCCTGCTCCTATCTACTAGCCTCTTTCCAATGCCCTGCTCCTGTCTACTAGCTTCTTCCCAATCCCTTATTCCCATCTACTAGTCTCTTCTAAATCCCCTGCTCCCATCTACTAGTCCCTTCTCAATCCCCTGCTCCTATCTACTAGCCTCTTTCCAATGCCCTGCTCCTGTCTACTAGCCTCTTCCCAATCCCTTATTCCCATCTACTAGTCTCTTCTCAATCCCCTGCTCCCGTCTACTCGTCTCTTCTCAATCCCCTGCTCCCATCTACTAGTCTCTTCTCGTTAAAGGAAAATCTTGCCTGACAAACCTATTACAATTTTTTGAGGAAATTACCAGTAGGCTAGACAAGGAAGATGACGTGGATGTTGTATATTTGGATTTTCAGAAGGCCTTTGACAAGGTGCCACACATGAAGCTACTTAACAAGATTAAGAGCCCATGGAATTACAGGAAAGTTACATACGTGGATAGAGCGTTGGCTGATGGCAGGAAACAGAGAGTGGGAATAAAGGGATCCTATTCTGGTTGGCTGCCGGTTACCAGTGGTGTTCCGCAGGGATCAGTGTTAGGGCGGCTTCCTTTTACATTGTACATCAACGATTTAGATTATGGAATAGATGGCTTTGTGGCTAAGTTTGCTGACAATACGAAGATAGGTGGAGGGGCCGGTAGTGCTGAGGAAACGGAGAGTCTGCAGAGAGACTTGGATAGATTGGAAGAATGGGCAGAGAAGTAGCAAATGAAGTACAATGTTGGAAAGTGTATGGTTATGCACTTTGGCAGAAAAAATAAACGGGCAGACTATTATTTAAAGGGGAAAGAACTCAAAGTTCTGAGATGCAACGGGACTTGGGAGTCTTCGTACAGGATACCCTTAAAGTTAACCTCCAGGTTGAGTCAGTGGTGAAGAAGGCGAATGCAATGTTGGCATTCATTTCTAGAGGAATAGAGTATAGGAGCAGGGATGTGATGTTGAGGCTCTATAAGGCGCTGGTGAGACCTCACTTGGAGTACTGTGGGCAGTTTTGGTCTCCTTATTTAAGAAAGGATGTGCTGATGTTGGAGAGGGTACAGAGAAGATTCACTAGAATGATTCCAGGAATGAGAAGGTTAACATATGAGGAATGTTTTCCGCTCTTGGACTGTATTCCTTGGAGTCTAGAAGAATGAGGGGAGACCTCATAGAAACATTTCAAATGTTAAAAGGCATGGACAGAGTGGATGTGGCAAAGTTGTTTCCCATGATGGGGGAGTCTAGTACGAGAGGGCATGGCTTAAGGATTGAAGGGCGCCCTTTCAGAACAGAAATGCGAAGAAATTTTTTTAGTCAGAGGGTGGTGAATCTATGGAATTTGTTGCCACAGGCAGTAGTGGAGGCCAAGTCATTGGGTGTATTTAAGGCAGAGATTGTTAGGTATCTGAGTAGCCAGGGCATCAAAGGTTATGGTGAGAAGGCAGGGGAGTGGGACTAAATAGGAGAAAATGGATCCGCTCATCATAAAATGGCGGAGCAGACTCGATGGGCCGAATGGCCTACTTCTGCTCCTTTGTCTTATGGTCTTATGGTCTCAATCCCCTGCTCCCGTCTACTAGTCTCTTCTCAATGCCCTGCTCCCATCTGCTAATCTCTTCTCAATCCCCTGCTCCCGTCTACTAGTCTCTTCTCAATCCCCTGCTCCCATCTGCTAATCTCTTCTCAATCCCCTGCTCCCATCTACTAGTCTCTTCTCAATCCCCTGCTCCTGTCTACTAGTCTCTTAACAATCCCCTGCTCCCATCTGCTAATCTCTTCTCAATCCCCTGCTCCCATCTACTAGTCTCTTCTCAATCCCCTGCTCCCATCTACTAGTCTCTTCTCAATCCCCTGCTCCCGTCTACTAGTCTCTTCTCAATCCCCTGCTCCCGTCTACTAGTCTCTTCACAATCCCCTGCTCCCGTCTACTAGTCTCTTCTCAATCCCCTGCTCCCGTCTACTAGTCTCTTCTCAATCCCCTGCTCCCGTCTACTAGTCTCTTCTCAATCCCCTGCTCCCGTCTACTAGTCTCTTCTCAATCCCCTGCTCCCGTCTACTCGTCTCTTCTCAATGCCTTGCTCCCGTCTACTCGTCTCTTCTCAATCCCCTGCTCCCGTCTACTAGTCTCTTCTCAATCCCCTGCTCCCGTCTACTAGTCTCTTCTCAATCCCCTGCTCCCGTCTACTAGTCTCTTCTCAATCCCCTGCTCCCGTCTACTAGTCTCTTCTCAATCCCCTGCTCCCGTCTACTAGTCTCTTCTCAATCCCCTGCTCCCGTCTACTAGTCTCTTCTCAATCCCCTGCTCCCGTCTACTAGTCTCTTCTCAATCCCCTGCTCCCGTCTACTAGTCTCTTCTCAATCCCCTGCTCCCGTCTACTAGTCTCTTCTCAATCCCCTGCTCCCGTCTACTAGTCTCTTCTCAATCCCCTGCTCCCGTCTACTAGTCTCTTCTCAATCCCCTGCTCCCGTCTACTAGTCTCTTCTCAATCCCCTGCTCCCGTCTACTAGTCTCTTCTCAATCCCCTGCTCCCGTCTACTCGTCTCTTCTCAATCCCCTGCTCCCGTCTACTCGTCTCTACTCAATCCCCTGCTCCCGTCTACTCGTCTCTTCTCAATCCCCTGCTCCCGTCTACTCGTCTCTTCTCAATGCCTTGCTCCCGTCTACTAGTCTCTTCTCAATCCCCTGCTCCTGTCTACTAGTCTCTTCTCAATCCCCTGCTCCCGTCTACTAGTCCCTTCTCGATCCCCTGCTCCCGTCTACTAGTCTCTTCTCGATCTCCTGCGCCCGTCTACTAGTCTCTTCTCAATCCCCTGCTCCCGTCTACTCGTCTCTTCTCAATCCCCTGCTCCCGTCTACTCGTCTCTTCTCAATCCCCTGCTCCCGTCTACTAGTCTCTTCTCAATCCCCTGCTCCCGTCTACTAGTCTCTTCTCAATCCCCTGCTCCCGTCTACTCGTCTCTTCTCAATGCCTTGCTCCCGTCTACTAGTCTCTTCTCAATCCCCTGCTCCCGTCTACTAGTCTCTTCTCAATCCCCTGCTCCCGTCTACTAGTCTCTTCTCAATCCCCTGCTCCCGTCTACTCGTCTCTTCTCAATCCCCTGCTCCCGTCTACTCGTCTCTTCTCAATCCCCTGCTCCCGTCTACTCGTCTCTTCTCGATCCCCTGCTCCCGTCTACTAGTCTCTTCTCGATCCCCTGCTCCCGTCTACTCGTCTCTTCTCAATCCCCTGCTCCCGTCTACTAGTCTCTTCTCGATCCCCTGCTCCCGTCTACTCGTCTCTTCTCGATCCCCTGCGCCCGTCTACTAGTCTCTTCTCAATCCCCTGCTCCCGTCTACTCGTCTCTTCTCAATCCCCTGCTCCCGTCTACTCGTCTCTTCTCAATCCCCTGCTCCCGTCTACTAGTCTCTTCTCAATCCCCTGCTCCCGTCTACTAGTCTCTTCTCAATCCCCTGCTCCCGTCTACTCGTCTCTTCTCAATGCCTTGCTCCCGTCTACTAGTCTCTTCTCAATCCCCTGCTCCCGTCTACTAGTCTCTTCTCAATCCCCTGCTCCCGTCTACTCGTCTCTTCTCAATCCCCTGCTCCCATCTACTAGTCTCTTCTCAATCCCCTGCTCCCGTCTACTCGTCTCTTCTCAATCCCCTGCTCCCGTCTACTCGTCTCTTCTCAATCCCCTGCTCCCGTCTACTCGTCTCTTCTCAATGCCTTGCTCCCGTCTACTAGTCTCTTCTCAATCCCCTGTGCCCATTTACTAGTCTCGTCTCTTCTGTAACCCATGTTTCAAGAAACAGTCCCTGCAACATATCTCTGATTAATTTCATGCTTTATGAGTGGATCACTATAATACTTCTTGGCTAATTATTTAATATGTAATGAAGCTAATTGCGAAATATTCAAAGCTGGTGTCTACTCTCCCATGATTTTCATAGTCGTTCCAATTGACTTTTACAAAAGGGAAAACAGTTGACTAAATTGGCTATGAAGTGCAATTTTGAGTGGCTGTAAATGTGAAGTGAATTATCCTAATTATCATCATGAAAATTATTGCACCTGCTTTTGTTAAGTAGATCCTTCAAATCCAAATGCAGGCAGACTGAGGAGATAATTTTATGTTGCTATCATAACTGATGCCGCCTTTTAACTTTTATTTTGTATTACAATTATGCAATGTGATTCTATTTGCTTTCAGCCATCTTGTCAGTATTATGGCAATATTTTTAGAAGTCACAATACCATCACTGTAGTACGAATAACTGATTAGGATTCCCCCAAATTTAGAAAGTTTAAAAAAAACACTTATCAATGTGAACATACTGATTAGAGACAAATTACTTTACCTGGTATGTGAATTCAAAATAAATTGGATGGGGAAGAGGAGGTTGGTGTGGCAAAAAAGTGGGAGAGTGGGATGAGATGCTGCTCCTCAAACTTGCATTGAGCCATAATAACATAATATATATGAGCAGAATTAGGCCATTCAGCCCATTGAGTCTGCTCCACCATTCCATTATGGCTGACTTATTATCCCTCTTAACTCTATTCTCCTGCCTTCTCTCTTTAACCTTTGATGCCCTTAACAATCAAGAACCTATTAATTTCTGCTTTAAACATACACAATAACCTGGCCTCCAGTCATCTGTGAAATGAATTCCACAGATTCACCATCTCCTCATCTCTATTCTAAAGGGACATTCCTCTATTCTGAGGCTGTACCTTCTGGTCCGAGAGTCCCACACCATAAGAAACATGCTCTCCACATCCACTCTATCTAGGGCTTTCAATATTCAATAAGTTTCAATGAGATCACCCCTCATTCTTCTGAATTCCATCCAAACACTCCTCATTCATAAACCCTTTTCTTCCTGAAATAATTCTTGTGAACATCTCCAATGCCAGCACATCTTTTCTTAGGTAAGGGGCTCAAAATTGTTCACAATACTCCAAGATCAGTTTGACCAATGCCTCAGCATTACATTTTTGCTTTTATATTCTAGTCCTCTCAAAATGAATGCTAACATTTCATTTGTCTTTCTTACCACCGACTCAACCTGCAAGTTAGCCTTTGCACCTACATGAGGACTCCCAATTCCCTTTGCACCTGTGATTTCTAAATTTTTATTCTACACCTTTATTCCTTCTACCAAAGTGCATGACCATGCACTTCACTACACTATATTCCATCTGCCACTTCTTTGCCCATTCTCCTAATCTGTCTAAGTCCTTCTGCATACTCCCTGCTTCCTCAAAACTACCTGCCCTTCAACCTATCTTTGCAAACTTGGTCAAAAGCCATCTACTCTACCATCCAAATCATTGACAAATAATGTGAAAAGGAGTGGTCCCAACATCAACCACCTCATCACTGGGAGCCAACCAGGAAAGTCCCCCTTTATTTCCACTCTTAGCTCTCTGTTAGTCAGCCACTCTGTTTTCCATGCTAGTATCATTCCTGTAATACCATGGGCTCTTGTTTAGCAGCCTCAGGCACAGCACCTTGTCAAAGGCCTTCTGAACATCCAAGTAAACAACACCCATTGACTTACCTTTTGTCTATCCTGCCCGTTAATTCCTCAGAGGATTCCATCAGATTTTACCCCTAAACCTTATTCTTAATAATGGACTCCAACATTTTACCAACCACTGAAGTCAAGCTCACTGGCCTATAATTTCCTTTTTTTTTGCCTCTCTCCCTTCTTAAAGGGTGAAGTCACTTTTGCAATTTTCATGTACTCTAGAATCTAGTAATTCTTGAAAGATCACTACAATCTCTTCAGCTACCTCTTTCAGAACCTTGGGGTGTAGTCTATCTGGCCCGGATGACTTATTTACCTACAGTCCTTTCAGCTTCCCAAGCACCTTCTCCTTAGTAATAACACCTACACTCTGCCCCCGATACTCTCAAATTTCTAGTGTACTGCTGGTGTCTTCCACAGTGAAGACTGATGCAAAAGTTTATCTTAATTGCTTTGTGCCCCCCATTACTATCATTGCAACAGTGCAGAGGACACAGACTATTAGATCCGAATGGGAACGGGATGAAAATTGTAAGCAACAGAATGCCCAGGGTTATCTCTGCAGACTGGACACAGATGTTTCACAAAGTGGTTGCCCAAACTGTTAATTCCCGCATTATGCAGAAGACCATGTTGTGAACACCAAGTGCAGCACACTAGATTGGAGGGAGTGCCAGTGATTTGCTGTTTCACCCGGAGACGCTGTTAGAGTTTCTGGCTAGTGGGAAGTAAAGAAGTAGAAGAATGTGTGTTGCATTGCCTATGGTAGCTAGGAAAAGTACCATCAGAAGAGGGGTAGTTGGTGGAAATGGAACAGTCTCTGTGAAATGTTATGGAGACATGAGGGGAAAGTGTATCACCTGGTGGGATTTCTTTGAAGATGGTAAAAATTGCAGTATCAGTGCACTAGAAATAGCGTTGAAGGAGTGGGCCCAGGTAGGACTGAAATAAAGACTTCCATATTCTAATTGATCAATCCCAGCTGATCTGACTCGATGATATGTAAACATGTAAGCTTGATGAACGAAACCAGGGCAGAGGAAGAACAAAATACTGATGCAGCTGGGAGGTGCAAAACATTGCAGTAACTGGAACTTGGGTCTGTCTTGATCTTCTTGAATGGTTCGACAAGTTCAAGGCCCACTCCAGTGATTCCACTTGCATACTCCCTTCTGCCATCACCCTTTAAATGATCCTCTTCGTTTGATCAGCTACCTGTGAGAAGCTGAGCATTAGCTACCCTGGCAAAGGTATCCTACAAAAGATAGCATGCATTTCTTTAATAGTGATGTGAACCCACTTCTGAACAAAGATGCTATGATAAACATTATCATCATCTGTTGGATGTTTATGATGCTGTCTCACTACAAGCATGTAGTGTGTAGTTTGGACAACTGCCAGAATCACACAGATATTTTGGTGCCTTCACATGAGGTGACAAAGACGTTCCACTGTTGTTCCATCTGTTCCGGTTCACTTGTGACATACAACAACTCAATTACTTCCTCACTGGACCCCTGAAATGTGATTCGCTGACCTTGTACTTGCTGTGTTTGAGTGCTGCAAACGTGCACACACAAGACTGCGTGACCAGTTACAACGATGACTGTCTGGGTCAGTTGCACAACTCTGAAGTTTGGCCTTGCTTTTGCCTCTTACATGATACCTACAGTCACATGGACCTTCCGTGCAAAGCCCCCAAGTTTCTGCTGCGGTTGTTCCATATACAAATTATGAGGAGTATAGATGGGGTAAGTACACATGAGCTTTTACCCCTGAGTTTGGGTGAGATGAGAATTAGAGGTCAGAGGTTTAGGGTGAAAAGTGAAATATTTAAGGGGGAACTATTTCACTAAGAGGGAAGTGTAAAACAAGCTGTCAATGGAAGTGGTAGATGTAGATTCTATTGCAAGATTTAAGAAAAGTTTGGATAGGTACAAGGACGAGAAGGGCGTGGAGGGCTATGGTCCAGATGTAGGTAGATAACGACCATGCAGGAAAACATGCTATCATGGACTAGTTGGGCCAAAAGGCCTGTTTCTGTGTTGTGGTGCTCTATGACTCTGTGAGGCATAGCATTCTGCAACTGTCCGGGCCTCTGACCACTCTGATGAGCTAACCACTCCTGCATCAGATGACCATTCCCCATTGGTCCTGATTGGCTCTATATAAACTTAGAAAAAAAATTGAAAAACATTTACATAATTAAAAAATATAAAAAACACACACTAAAATATAAAAATAAATTGCTATTAAGCCCCATTCAATTTGGATAAAAATTCACTAAAGTAATGTAAATGTAGAAGACTAACAACTTGCCTTTAAATGGAAGTTTGGCTATGCCATTGAAATGAATAGGGTTGTGCTTGGCTCTGGGAATAACTGGCATAAGGCTGAAGGTATGCATTGCATCCAGCCCATCAGCTCCATATGGTATTTCACCACTGCTGACTCAGCACCAAGTCCAACCACAGAGTGGGAAGTCAAATATACACCCCAAGTCATTCCTATGGTGCAAAGGCAGAATTAGCCAGCACTTTGTTGTACAACCACTGACACATCATCAGTTTATCTAGCCCATTGTTTCTCCACATGTTGGGGAGAGGAAGGCCCTGTAGAAGATAAAAGATATGTATTAGAACTTTCAATTTGAAGAATAATGCAGGGCTTCATTGTGCAGTTGTTAGCATGTACTCAATATAGTCCACTGGAGTGAATGATGTGTGCAATATAGATAGATAAAATAGAACTCTATCACTAGATTGACCAAAAACTCCACCTTTATTGTAGCCACACTCAATTGTAGATTTCTGATGTAAATGAATGATATCTATGTGCATTGGGATTGAACTGCCTCTTTAAGTGTAAAATACGGATTTTACCTGACTTAAGGACAAGGGATATATATCGGGGAAACACGGCACAGTTTATTTACATTGATATGATGTAAAATGAATCCAAAATTACTGAAAATGTCATGACAACCTAGAAAATAAATCTTTCCTCAAACAGAATTTTGAGCAACTTCAGTGGGCCTTGTATTCCTGTTTGGAAAGAATCAGCCTGCCTGCTTTGCAGATTACACATTTAAATTATAAACATGGCTAATAAATATGAGACTTCCTGCCGTTTACCCCTGCCTGTGACTATTGCCTAGAGAATCAGGTAATTTAGCATCCTGCGAAGAGCATGACTGGAAATGACTAGCTAAGGAACATTATGAAAAATAAAAAAAATAATGAATGATTGTAAGGGAAGCAAGTGCAATAACATTCCATCACCCTTCGCCTATACCTTTGATGCTTTTATGATTGCTATGTGTTTCTTGTTATAAAAATATGAATCTTACAAATAACATTACATTCGCCACAATTCAGTTCTTTGATATTACAGAAAATATATTTTAAAATAAGGGTCATGACAAAGGTGAAGTTATTCTGCATCTATCAGGACTTTAATAATATACACATGCTTTGATAATTTATGTCTCTGGAGATTAATTTTATGTTTCTGGATACAATATATATGTGTTCTAGCCTTATTATATATTCTGGATGATTATCTGCCATGGTTCAATAAAAAGGACATGATTCTTATTAAAGTTTATATTCTGCAGTGGAAACATGCTTGCAAGCTCTTTTGTCATTTTTCACAAGATGTCAGGCAGCAACTGTGCTGTGACAAATGTGACTTTACAAGCACTTTATTCTTCATTACTGATGGCTTTTTGACCTGTGTGGTCAGCTCACCGTGACGATGTCTTCATGCACAGAGGCAGAGAAAACCTGACCCTACATTAATTGCAATAATTTGTAGATTTCTGTCCATCTTCAAACATTGGGAAAGAAATGTACATACTCGTCCCAAATTAACTTTGACTTTGAGATCACCTTTTCATTCTGTTTTAATCTGCCAGTGTTTTATTCTTAGAAGTTGATGAAAGTCCCTATCCCTTCCAGCGCAGTAGCATTCCAAATGAAACTAAAAGAAAAGAAATTTCAAATAGATGTTTTTTAAATTTCAAAGACAAATTGCTTTCACTGCTTTCTTTGAAGAATATCTAATGTTGCTAGTGAATAAATTTGCATGTGAATATTTTGCACGTACCTGAAGCAGAAAGGTGAAATTCTGCTCAAGCTCAATGATTGCAAATTGCTGGATGTCGTCCTTCATTCTATTTTTTATCAATGTCAATAGTCATTTCATCTCAAGTAAATCTTATGTCAGTCTTTCGTTGTTGTCTGATACAGCTTCATGGTCAATAAAATCAATAAATGCAGTTCGTATTGTAAAAAAAGGACCTTTTTGTCAATGTTTCTCTTGAAGGAAATAATTGCCATTTTTTTGAATAGTCACAATTTTAATCACATTCAAACTGGAAAGTCATGTGATTAGACAATTGCAAAATATTTCTATTTGCATGCGTATAGTAGAAGTGAAATTTATTACGGGAAAGGACAAAAAGAATTACTGCTTAAGTGCCCAAGTTATTCGAAGAAGTGTCACTACTTGATCGCCTAGTAATACGCCTTTCCAATTAAGCATGTAATCAACTTGGTTTTCAAATACACATTATTTGCATTTCCAGGTTATGTTTATTCATGTGCAGAGGCAGGTTAATGTTAGTGCATAATATTATGGCTATGAGCAGGATGGCACAGATAATATGCTTGTTTCTTTCCCTTGCTAATTCTGCATTTGTGAGCTAGAAAATGATAGGAATAGCAGGTAAAGGAATTGAGGGTAACGGTAGTGAACAAGAATCACAGCCTAATCCAACTCTATTTGTTCCCAATAATGATATACATACAGTAACCAGCGAAATCAATGAATAATGTTCAGGCACTATATATGTACTCCTTAACTATAAACTATTGTGTCCTGCTGGTAGTAGTGTAATCCCAGATAAACCGAGGTAACTGCTTGTTCATTGATTTTGTGACCTTCATTCATGCCACCTTCCCTTCATCAGATACATTACACACCACTGCTCCCAAAAGCTTTCATTTAGCCATTAAAGCTCCCAAAGAACAATATTGATTTTAAAAGCAGTTGCAGTGTTTTCAGAAGTAACTACTAAACTTTGCACCCTCCGTCCTTTAGGTATGACTTTGTAGAGGTGGAAGATATATCTGACACAAACCGAGTTATCCGCGGAAGATGGTGCGGAAATACGGAAGTTCCTCCAAGATTAACATCAAAAAGCAACAAACTAAGGATAACCTTTAAGTCAGATGAATATTTTGTGGCCAAACCTGGATTTCGCATTTATTACTCACCAGTAGAAGTGGTAAGTAATAGCCATTAATAAATTAATAACTAAGGACATAGTTTTGATTCATATTTCCGTAAATGGGCTTCATCTGCATGATGCAGCTTGTGTGGATGGGGTGAAGAGATCATTAATCAGGTTAATACTGCAGTCCAGTATGAAAAATGTCATGTCTAAAATATGATGTGGCTTCAAGAGAGAAAAATAACAAGTAAGAACAGCTCAGCTGATGTCAGGAGAGTCATAATGTATTCTCTTTTAACCATCTTAAAAGGTGTTTGGCATCATGATTTTAATTGTAGAGTAGCATTTTGACTTTGGCTGGGAGCTGGAAGTATTTTGTCCAAAATTAATTACAAATCATTTATTTAAGAGAATGAAAAAAACTGTTTGAAGTGATGGAGATTTCCTGTCTTCAAAAAGCAAGAACTTTATCTTAGGAAGGGATTTTCTGAATCGAAGCATTCTAACCTAGTCAGGTGAAAAGATTCTGTTTCAGAAGAAGTAGGAGCCAACACGAAAAATTGGAATGCTGAAAAAGACTGTTGCCTACTTTCTTGCTCACCCAGCAGTTGTAACTGAGGATGCTTTTCTGTTCAAAGGAGTGGTCCAAAGTCTCAAATACCCTTAAAACATAATAGTTGTCATTCTACCCATCTGCACATCAATTCCCACTGTCACTCCCTGTACTAGGGCTAATTATCAGTAACCAACTAACCACATGGTCACAGGGAGAACTTGCATATTGATATTACCTGAAATCAGGATCATACTCAGGCTGCTGGAGCTGTGTGTTTCATCACTAATTGAGGTGCCTCTGTGCTGCCCAGAAACCTCATGTCACGTTAAAGACATTTCTATCTGGCATTTTATAGTAATTACATTAGATGAAAGCAATCCAAAAGGCTCATTCTAAACTTGTAAGTTCCAGCATTTTTACTTCAGGCTAAAAAAGTTATGAATATCGTTGTTGTTATTGGCACTCATTATTGCCATTAAGTATAGGAGATGGGACAGTATGTTGCAGTTGTATAAGTCACAGGTGAGGCTGCACTTTCTAGAAATACCCATAAGGTCCTTTGGAAAATTGCAGAATGTTATTATTTTAACATGGAAGCCATTTCATTAAAATATGAAAGTTAAGCAATCAATTTTTTGACAAAGTAATTACCTCAAAAGATTAATATATGTAATATCATCTGCTTTGGCTGAGCTAAAACAGTAACGAGCAGAGTGAGAATATTTACTATTAGTATTAAATCTTGTCAGCTTGTTTATCTTTACTCCTCTTCTGACAATCAGAACATGCAATCAAAGTGTTGTGATAGCAAGAAATGCCAATGTTTGAATAAAATTCCTTCAAAACCAGTAAAGTGAACTGCTGCTTTTCATCTGTGTAGATGACAATTCAAAGGAGATAATGGAGGAAAAAGATGGACTGAAAAATCTGATAAGGCTTCATGTGAACTCTTACATGCCCTTTCAGATTTTGTTGCCATATGCTGGGGTTGCCCTGGTTAGACATCTTTTCCTTAAGAAACCCAAAGTCAGAGGCGTGCTTTCATAGTGGATGATGTAATTCTACTCATAACCACTTTTAAAAAATAGTTCTCATAGAAAACACTGTCACATGGGAGGACACAGGATATTAACTGAAGAAAAAAAAACATTTTCCATTGAACTCCGCATAATAATCGGGCAAAAGGTCTGATGTCAGGTTTGAAAAGACAACTGTATAAACTTTCTGAGACTTGTCTCCTAAAATGAAACCTATATGAGTGTCATTCAGGGAATTAGGGATGAAGATAATTTTACAGCCATTAGTTATCACTAGGAAATTGTAAGTGCCATGAATATCAATATCCAGGCCTAATTCTTAAACTGTGCTCTATTCCACAACATTCTATAACAATGGACTTTTAAAGTTCACCTTGAACATTAAAAAAAACAGTTTTGAGCAACACACACAAAATGCTGGAGGAACTCTACAGGCCAGGCAGCATCTATGGAAAAAGGTACAGTCGACGTTTCGGGCTGAAACCCTTTGGTAGGACTGGATTTCCAGCATCTGCAGGTTTTGTCTTGTTTGTGGAAAAAAAACGGATAATGGATCAACTTAAATCTCAAGGTAAATTCAAACCACTTTAATGTCAGAGCAAATATAATCTATTTCTCCTCATCCAGCCTGTAACTGATACATATCCTGCTCTGTTTACATTCCAACACACATGACTCACCATTCCCATGGCTGAGAGACTGGGCAGATGATCTGTTCTCAAGTTTACTCCTTTTCTGTGCTGATTCAGTCACGTGGTTGACCATCATCATCTGTTTTCTCTCATTCACCTTATGGGAAATCCTGGCATCAGCTGCAGATGTTTCAATTTAGACTCAAGTTTGACAAATGAGAAATTATTTGAAAAAATACACTGTGGCACTGTAGGAAAAACTAGCAGGTCTCAAGGTCATTTGCTGAACTTACTGGAAATATACTGTAATGTCATTGATTTGCATACAATCTACTATAAATTACTTTGAAAATTTTTGAACAATTCGTATTTTCATATTGTTTGATTATATCAATATTTGGTATCAATTGTATATCAGCTTCCTTTATCATTATATGTTTGCTGTTTTAACATTATCTGTTGACCATTATTTTAAATCCAGTTTACACATATTGTAGGTGTCAGATGGATTGAAGACAGGAACCAAGTTAGGGGAATGTTAGCAAGGATATCTGAATATGAAAAAGCATCGGGGGTGGGGTGGGGGGTAAGGCAGTTAGGGGACTAAAAGAACAGAGATAGCACATTCAACCCTGAGCCTTCTCTCCTTCAATGAACCCGTTCGCCTGCCTGTATTTTATCCAGCATAATATCACAGGTTAACATCTTGATCATCTGAACTGCGCAGGAACCCACAGCCTAATGGTGGAATAAATTGAATCATTTCATTTCCATTCATATAGCAGTATGGATTCCTGATTCCCACCCTTAAATACTTAGCTTTAGAAAGCTCCAGTAAATTCTAGGTTGCAGGGGGGTATCAGTGGATTGGTTAGGCGACTACAATAAAAATCATTCTGCAGAAACAGGACGTTTTGTATTTTAGGAGAATCAGAAAGATGGAGAAACAGAGTATACTAAAAAGTGTACTTTTTAGAGGAGGAGGAAGTTGTTGAAATGCATGTCCGCAAATCCCTGAGGTAGAAAAGGTGGTTAGGCATGCACAGAATGTAAAAGCAGGAGACCAAAGGAGAACAGTAACAGGCCACAGGTAGAGAACAATGTAGAGCTCTGGTCATGATGGCACTGCAGAGGAGATTTACAAGAATGTTGGCATGGCTGTATAATCATAATCAAGAGGAGACACTGGCCAGGAGGGGGGTACATTCTTACAGACGGCAGAGGTTGAAGGAATGTTTATTAATAGTGGAAGAGATACTGTCACATTTAAGGATGGACCCATTTCCCTTTGTAGAAAAAAATAAATATCTAGGAGACCTCAATGATGAGAAGCTTCATCTTATATTCTGTCTGGGTAGCCTCTAACCTGATGGCATGGATATCGAATTTTCCTTCTGATAAACAATTACCCACTCCCACCTTCCTCTATTCCCCACTCTGACCTTTTACCTTTTCTCATCTACCTATTACTTCCCCTGGCTAACCTCCTCCTTCCCTTTCTCCTATGGTCCACTCTCCTTTCCTATCAGATTCCTTCTTCTCCAGCCCCTCCCCTTTCCCACCCACCTGGTTTCACCTGTTACCTTCCAGCTACCCCACTTCCCCTCCCCCCCACCTTTTTATTTTGGCATCTTCCCTCTTCCTTCTCAGTCCCGAAGAAGGGTCTCAGCCTGAAAGGTCAACTGTTTATTCATTAACATAGCTGCTGCCTGACCAGCTGAGTTCCTCCAGCATTTTGTGTGTTGCTTTTGATTTCCAGTATCCATGGATATTTTCATGTTAATAATGACTGTAAATTCAGTTTCTTTCTCCTTAGATGCCTGGCCTGGTGAGTAATTCCAGCATTTCTGCATTTATTTCAGATTTCCAGAATCTGCAGGTTTTCACTTTTCAGTTAAATCTCCATATTATGTTGAAAACTTCGTTCACAACTGGAGTTATACTCACCTTCTCTTGACACTTAAGCAACTTCATTTTCAATACAAATGGCAGGCAAGCACAGTAAAATACCATTTATAAAGCTGAAGCTAGCTATCTCTTTTACAGTCTTAATTAGCCATGAACATCCAAAAGCATACAGCTAGTGACACTGACAACAGGAGTCATTTCAAAATCCATTAGATTCCATTAAAACACTAATTTTATAAAATTGCATACCACTGTAATGAAAAGTTGTTTAACATGAAATACCTTCTTTGGCCGTCCCTCTGGTTGGCAATGAGTTAGTTCCACGCTGGTTTTCTGGGCTCTGAGTTGGGCAGTGAGGTCAACATAGGAACACATACTGTCACGGTCCCAATTCCCCATTTTCTCCTAATTCCCTTTCATGGTGGCACACCAGGTTCTCATCAAAACCTATTATGTTGAAAACCCAGCTTTGTATCCACTTGGTGCCAGATCGTTATTTAGCCAGTGTGGTAATTAACATTCCTGGCCACTTAGGATTCTAAGTTTTATTTCAGTACCGAGGTTTACCTGGGTAACTGTGTCTCTCCGAGTCAAGATAAGGATTCTAAGTTTTACTTCAGTACCGAGCTTTACCTTTGTAACTCCATCTCTCCATGTCAGGAAAAGTATTGTCTACCGCTTGCCTTTCTACGCTCCATGTCAAGATTAGTTTTGCCTGCCACCTATCTCCTGTTGACCGTTCAGTGCCAGCAATGCTCTGTGTCAAGATAAGTTCTGCCTGCCTCCTGCTTTCCTGTTCACCCTCCTGTTTGCCGTTCAGCTCCAGCCACCCTCACACCCTCGTCTGCACCCTAACTAAATCTCCATGCCAGTGTCCTGCGTTTGGGTTCGCCCCGTTCCTTGCAACAGAACGACCTGGCCCAACATAGACCCAGCAGACACAAACACCATCCTACAAGCCCCCACCACTCAGGGTTCCCCACTGGGACAGCACGACCAACTCCTCAGGGAGGTCATGGAGAATCTCCGTTCCCTGTCTGCTCACATCACACAGATCGGTAACCTGGTGGACCGTGTCTCCACTCATGTTGCTCAATCCACTCCTGGAACCCCGCCCAGAGAGCCTCACGTACCAGAGCCGGAGCACTACATGGGAGACCTGGGGAAGTGTCGGGGTTTCATCCTTCACTGCTCCCTGGTGTTTGAGCAGCAGCCATCGACCTACTCCACAGATAAGTCTAAAGTTGCTTATGTCATTGGGTTGCTAAGGGGAAACGCATCAGCATGGGCCACAGCAGTTTGGGCAACCAACCGGATATCTGCTCCTCTTTCACCAGTTTCATTGCGGAGATGAGAAAGGTCTTCGATCACCCAGTCCGGGGTAAAGACGCCGCTAAGCACCTACTCACTCTCTGCCAGGGCTCCCGCAGTGTTGCTGAATATTCAGTGGAGTTCCAGACGTTAGCAGCCGACTCGAGGTGGAACGATGAGTCGCTCCAGGGGGTATTTCAGGGTGAACTTAGCGACCTGGTGAAGGACGAGTTGGCGGCGAGAGACAATTCCGACAGCCTGGATTCCCTGATCCCCCTGGGCACCAGGTTGGACAACCTTTGGGAGCGCCGTGGAGAGAGAACTGGTCGTCCACCACCTTCAGACACCTCTCGGCTCTCCTTACCGCCCCTCGCCAGAACAAGCCTCTCTCCCCCTCCTGCACCCCGAGTAGCTCCCAGCCCTGCAGTTTCCACCGCCCCGGGAAAGGAACCCACGCGGCTGGGACAGAACCGCCGTTTCCACCGCCCCGGGAGAGGAACCCACGCGGCTGGGCCGGGCCCGCCGTTTCCACCGCCCCGGGAGAGGAACCCACGTGGCTGGGCCGGGCCCACCGTTTCCACCGGCCCGGGAGAGGAACCCACGCGGCTGGGCCGGAACCGCCGTTTCCACCGGCCCGGGAGAGGAACCCACGCGGCTGGGACGGAACCGCCGTTTCCACCGCCCCGGGAGAGGAACCCACGCGGCTGGGACGGAACGGCCGTTTCCACCGCCCCGGGAGAGGAACCCACGCGGCTGGGGCGGGCCCGCCATTTCCACCGCCCTGGGAGAGGAACCCACGCGGCTGGGCCGGGCCCGCCGTTTCCACCGCCCCGGGACAGGAACCCACGCGGCTGGGACAGAACCGCCGTTTCCACCGCCCCGGGACAGGAACCCACGCGGCTGGGGCGGAACCGCCGTTTCCACCGCCCCGGGAGAGGAACCCACGCGGCTGGGACGGAACCGCCGTTTCCACCGCCCCGGGAGAGGAACCGATGCAGCTGGGGCGGAACGGCCGTTTCCACCGCCCCGGGAGAGGAACCCACGCGGCTGGGGCGGAACAGCCGTTTCCACCGGCCCGGGAGAGGAACCCACGCGGCTGGGACGGAACCGCCGTTTCCACCGGCCCGGGAGAGGAACCCACGCGGCTGGGGCGGACTGGCCTTTCTCCCGCTGAATGTTTCCAGAGAATGAGAGCGGGCGAGTGTCTATATTGCAGTCAGTCCAGCCACTTCCTTGCCTTCTGTCCCCTTCGGCCAAAAATGGGGGGCTCACCAGTAGCAGTGGGGACCCTGGTGAGCCAGACAACCTTCCCTGTCGTCCCCCGACCCCGGGTGCAGCTTCAAGCCACTCTGTGTCATAATCAACAGTCCTTGCCTCTGCTAGTGCGAGTGGACTCCGGCGCAGAGGGAAACTTCCTGGACGAAAACCTAGCCCTCCAAGCCGGTTTTTCTCGAGAGCCTCTGTGTACCCCCCTGGACGCCAGTGCGCTAGACGGTAAACTCCTGGCCCGTGTCACGCACTGCACGGAACCCCTGCTTCTCCTTCTCCCCGGAAACCATTGGGAACAGATACGGTTTAATCTAGTTTCCTCTCCTCAAGCCCCTTTAGTTCTCGGCCACCCTTGGCTAAGCCGTCACAACCCCCACATTGACTGGTCCACCAGGAAGATAGTCAGCTGGAGCTCGTTCTGCCATTCCTCTTGCCTGCAATCTGACCTTCTCCCCGTTGCCTCATTACCCACCAGTGGGCTGTATAGCCTGTCTCGTCCAGAAAACATGCAAGCACAAGGTGGTGAGAAAGGATCTAAAGAGGGTAATTTTGAAACAACTCAGTCATGTTCTGAGGATAAAGTGCCAGATCTGCGTTGTAATGAGAAATTAGAAGACAAAGAGATCAAGTTGTCAGCTGTTGTATCCAAGCCTCATGAAGACAAATTGGAGGAGAAATCAGTTGTAGTGGATGAACCTGTGGAAAACATACCAGTTCAAACACAAGGGGTGGAAAGTCCAATACAATCGCAAGAACAGACTACAAAGGTTGAAGATAAAGTAAGAAACCTGACCAGTGATATAAGTAGCAAGAATAAACCAACCACTCGGGCAGCTAAGAAAGTATGCAGTCCTGAGCATGTGTCTATAACTGTGCAAGAAAAGCCTTCATTGACTTCCACAAAGAAGAAACCAACAACTGATTTAAAGTCGGGAAAATCTCCAACACCAGTATCAGTTACAAGAGCAAGAAATCAATCATCTCCTGTGATTAAAAAAGGCGTAAAGGAGAAGCGAGTCCAGAACGCAAAAGACGACAACATAAAACTCAAGCTACCCAGATCCATGCGCATTCATCCCACGTTCCATGTTTCCCAACTGAAACCTGTGTCTGTCAGTCCATTGTGCCCCCCCCCCCCGCCGCCGCCGCCGCCGCCGCCGCCGAATCCCCTCCACCCACCCGGGTCACCGACAATCCGGACAAGCCTGGTGGTTCGCCTGGAGACTCCCGTTTGGGGGGAGTGGGTACTGTCACGGTCCCGACCATTAATTCCCTATTTTCTCCTAATTCCCTTTGATGGCGGCACACCTGGTTCTCATCAAGACCTGCAGCATAAAAACCCCAGCTTTGCATCCACTTGTTGGCAGATCGTTGTTTAGCCAGTGTGGTAATTAATGTTCCCTGCCGCTTACGATTGTGTATTCTAAGTTTTACTTCAGTACCGAGGTTTACCTGGGTAACTTTTGTCTCTCCGTGTCAAGATAAGGATTCTAAGTTTTACTTCAGTACCGAAGATTACCTTTGTAACTCTTATCTCTCCATGTCAGGAGATATTGTCTACCACTTGCCTTTCTACGCTCCGTGTCAAGATAAGTTTTGCCTGCCGCCTGTCTCCTGTTTGCCGTTCAGCTCCAGCCACTCTCACACCCTTATCTGCATCCTAACTCAATCTCCGTGCCAGTGCCCTGCATTTGGGTTCGCCCATTCTTTGCAACACATACTTCTCCACAGATGGGGCAGGTGCTGACGGATTTGACAAACGGGGTGAGTAGTTTGTGAGGCGACCTGTCCTTTCCACTGCTTATTCAAGCTTTCTGCGTACTAATGGTATATGGCTTTGAGGTCCTCTATACCATCCTGAAAGCTCCTTTCATGCTGTGGGTGAACATGGGCCAGGGTTTCTCAGTCAATAGGATGCTGCACTTCGGGAAAGCTTCGAACTCATCCTTGAATCTTTGTGTCCACTTTGGTAATCTCCTCCCCTGTTAGAGTCAGAATAGCATATCTGCGCTGGACATGCAAACTAAATGGACAGCCCGATGTAATCAGACCAGGGATATCGATTGCCAATGACACACGAAAATCATTCACCAGCCAGAAAACTTCACATAAAATGCATTAAAATATATTGAAGGAGTATTTTTTCTTTATAAGTCGACTGCATTGCAAGCATTGTTTTTTTATTGTAGCAAAGCAAATGCTGCCACAAAATCACTGGACTACAGGGCCATCTCAAACTGAGCTTAAGGTTATAGAATATATTTGTGCTCTGTGAGTTCTTAATCTCCACCAAAGTCCATCACTGAACGTATATATTAGCACAAGCGGCTAAGGCACAAGAAGCTGAACTAATATTTTCAAGGGATCTTTGCCTTCTAATTTGAAACCTTCATTGCACCCCAGACCAGGATGATCCAGCATCAGACCGGTGTAATGCAGATACCTGGCTTCGTGTTGATTGGGAAGCTGATTAGCAAAGTCCCTCGTGATCTCTATACTTCTGATCTTCTGACCTCTGACCTTTAAAGTGAGTTCCCTCTCCAAACCACTGGCTGCTGAATCTCCCAGTCTGTGCACCTTTCTCTCAGCCATCCTAGTCCCACTATGATTTTTTCGTACAATCTGGTCTACTAAGGGTAGAGACCTCTTGACTGAAGGAGGTCCCAGAAAGGAGTGATCTTGGACTCACTCTGTAAATTGGAGCAGGAGGGTCTGTCTGGAGCAGTGCATCTGGGATCTGAGAGGCATCTGAGGGAGAAGTCTGGTTGGAGCTGGTGGGTTACGTCATCAGTGCTGAGTTTTGGTCACGTGGTTTGTGCAATTAGATGTTTCTGCCTTTTGAGAATGAATAATGCAGGCTGGAACGTGTAATAACTAATCCTCACAAATGATTGACCTCCTCTGCTCTCTCCTTTTTGGGGGGTTCAGGTGTGCATGAGGCCACTCCCTTTCCCTGGAGTGCTGAAATCCAGCAGCACCTTAGCTATTGTTGCCTAGAATCTGAAAAGACATTTTTCAATCTATTCTCAACTCTGTCCCTAGTTTTTTTTTCATACAGCCATGCATTTCAGCTGTTGTGGAAGATTATGTCCTCCATTTCTCCTAGTATACTTAAGGTCCCAGCAGAAAATGTTCTCAGCTTTTGACATGTTCTGTGCTAGTGTCATCTTCCTGAACTTTTGGTTTATTTGCTTCCCCTCCCATGATGGATCTCTGCTGTGTCAACATTTTAAATGTCTTCTTCAATAATCTTTAATTTCTGAAAATTATGTTTATTTCATCACCACTGGAGGTGTGTACACAATTTAAAATAAAGTCTGTGATTGCGCATCATCTACAATGTGGTGTAATTCCCCATTGTGGTCTTCTGTTACATTTGATCCCCTCCATTGGGACACCACTTGACTGCCTCTAACTTGTTTGCTGTACTCTGTTTATTCTTGTATTCAGAGGCAACTGCTTTCCAAAGGATCTGAATGCCCTTGAACTGACACTAATTCCCACTGCAGCATTAGCAGCCCTTCCTACCAGAGCTATTTATTCATGTGCTCACTCTAGTGTCCCAGACCTTTGCTCCTGCCATCAGTTTGTATGCCGCACGCACAATAGCATGCAACCAGATTTCATTGCAGTGAATGGTAGTCACAAACAAACCAAGGAATTGCAACTCATTCAGTCTAATATTTAGCTATTATGTAAAGGGCCACTTGGCTCAAAATGAGAATCATCGCAAGACGGCTCTAAAACAAACTCTGCAGACCATTTACACGCCACTTGAAGACTACATGCCAACTAATTGTGCATCAAACAATGTTCAACCAGCAAAGTGTGTGTGTCTGAAAGAAAAATATTTATAATGTTTTTGGGTTTGATCACTTTTACAAAGCGAGTGATGATAATTTTTCAACAATGCTCCATTTTGTTGCTCGGGGAATTTGTATTTTGTTGTTTCTCTCGGAGTACCTTGGTGCTACTTCCATTCCCTCTTCACCGTGGCAACTATAATGTCTGTCGCTACTGTCTGGCTGCTGTGGGGAGTGTGTCTTTAAGAGATGACTATCTCCACTGAACACTGTACTGCCAAGCAGTGGAAACTGAGTTAAATTGGTTGTATTCAAATCATGATGAAGTGTGTCTCTTTGGATGGAAAACACATTAATATTGTTGTAAAATTGTACGCAGCCAATTTTTCATTTCATTTAGAGGAGCCCGATTTACTGCCATGCTTTAGCTTGCCAAACAAAGGGAGGGCCAATTTCTAGGCATGTATGTTAACAGCAACAACAAAGGCGGTCAGTAGTCCAGATATTTATTTCATTCTGTTTCAGGAAGATTTGCAGCCGCAACCCTCAAAATCAAACTGGGAGGCAGTCACAAGTTCTGTTCCGGTAAGTAATCTCGAGTGCTGATATATGACAAAAGCATTTAACACACTGAGAGTCTTAAGTATCAATAAAGCTACTTAAAGGAATATCAACCTCATTTTCAACAGGTAAATTACATTTACACTGTTTCCTTGCACATTAAACTTTACACTGTTTCCTTCCATTTTAGCTCCAGCCTACGTTTAACCTTTGTGTCTTTGTCTGAAAAGCTGGCTGGCTTTCCCAGTCTGGATTGTTATCCACCGACCACATTGGCTCAGCCTGTTTTTTTTTTATTTGCCATTTCTATTTTTTGTTCTCTCTGAGCATGGATGATATGCTCAGCCTGACCCTGTTGGACTTGACCTTCTGCTCTGGATTTCACAACTCCCACATTCTTTTTTCTGTGTTCTTGCTCTCTAACTGTTCCCATTCACCTCCTGACCAGATAACCTTGTTTACCATGATGATCACAGTTTTACTGTATCCCCCCTCCCCCACCCTCTCCACTGCTTTGCAAATTCTTTTTGTGTCATTTCCAGTTCTAACAAAGGGTCGATTCCCACAGATGCAGCCTGATCTACTGAGTATTTCCAGTATTTTCTGTTTTTTTTAGATTTCCAGCAACTGCGGTTTTGTTTTTGATTTTTGCAGGCCCAGATGATTCTACTCTTCCTGCTGATGTGGAGCACGAGAGTGTTTAACTTTGCCTGGAAATTCACTTGCTTAACTCTGCCTTTCACAGTACTACATAAATGAAAATAAATGATTCTAGAAAGTAGGTTCTTCCTGGATTAAACTGCACCAGGGCATTTACTGTGAATGGATTGTTTTTACATGTGTAAGCCATCTTCCACAGTGGTCCCAGATATAATGATAGCATTCTAAATGTCCTGGCAGAAAATATGTCACGTCTATTCAATGTGCCTGTGGCTGGGCACTCACAACCTCACCAGGTTTCTTTGTGTTGCCTGCTTTGCCATTACAAAAATTTAAAGGGGCGGACTGCACCACGTGGAAGCTGTCGCGGTAAGTCACTTTAACTTGCTGATTTATCAGCTCTCTTTCCCATCTCCCAACTTCCATACATCACAGTGCCAACCCGTACAGCTGCTCAAACTTGCAACCCCAGCTTGACACTGCTTGCCCCTTCACAGCTTCCACTGTTGATCATCCGATCTAAACCCCACCTCCAGGATCTCACCCCTTGACTCGAGCAGCTGTCTGCTAAAGGCCATCGAATGTGGCCCCCCCCCAACCAACTGGTACCTTCATTCTCTACAAGTGACCACTGGACACTTCACTGCAGTCCACAGCAATCATGGGTCTGACCATCACCTATCGACAGGAGCCAGCATTCTCCAAACTCTTCCGACAAATAGGACTACCAACTCCACCTCCCACTCCTTAACCCGCATTGGTGCAGGGTGTGATGGAGAGGCTTTTTTGTGTTAGAAGATCAATGTTGTTACACTTTGGCCCTTAGGCTTCCAGTGGCGATGGCACTAATAAAGCATCATTAGTGCATAATGCACTGCCCAGTTACTTCGCTTCAGCAGGAGCTGGTCATTATCATCAGAAATGGTTTTAAAAGATTTTGTTCCATTTTGTGGCTGGAAATGTCATTAACTACTCAGCGGTCATAAAATGGAAAGAAAAAAAATTACAACACAGACTTAGGCCAGCTCATTGTGCCTGTGCTGATCGCAATGATAGCAGACTGAGGCTCCTGAAATACTGTTTAAATATGACAATGGTTTCTGCTCAAGCACCCTTTTACCCAGTTCCATTACCACATCATGGAAATTAAATATGCTTTTGAGTACAGTTAACAGTGAAATAATGTTGTAGCTATGCGAGTCTACATTAGGCAGATGTACGACATTGTCACATGGTAACAGAACTTAAAGGCTGCAGTGGGATTTAAACATCCTTTAACATATTTGAGAATTTGTTTTGATTACAGATTCCCAAGCACCACATAACTTTCTGGAAAAAGTATCAAATGGAAGCTTCCTGGAATATATGCAATATAGCAGATTAGTTTGGTGCTAGAGACAGCAGTTAAGTAATGCTAGGGAAATGCTGATGCTTTAATTTAACTATGAAGACTTTTAGATTTTATTGAAGAAGACATCAGGATCAATAAGCCTGCAATTAATGACTTGTAATGCGAAAGCTTTTGTAAGCATTTTGCATCTAAGGTTATGTTTGCACCTCGGTAATGGTAGTTCTGACAAGCAAGGTTCAGGTTTGAATTGTTTGCAATTCAATCATTACATGTAGCTGATAATGATCAGTAAGCTCATAAAGGCCATTAACTAATAGTTTCAAGTAGGAATTGGCAAAGAAACAGACAATAAAAACAAAGGCAAGCCTCCGATTATTAATGAAAATAAAAAAACTTCAAAATGTACAAACCTAGTTGCCAATTTCTGTTTGTCCTTTAAGCTCCATGTTACTACCTGGCCATTTTGATTGTTAAAAACACATGGTTTTGTTTTGGTCTGGCTTTTGTAAGAATGCATATATCATCTGCAGCATTTTGCCCTTTTTGCATTGGTAAGATAAATATTCTGAGACCGTACATTTGAATTCCTCAGCACAGCTTCAGCAAGTCCATTGTGTGTAACACACAATTTTCTATTGAAAGATGAGGCATTCCATCCAGAAGGGACCGTGGCTCCTTCCTTCCTCTCAACTTCTGACCTTCTTCATTTGGTCTTCTCCTTCCCTCATTCCACGCGTCTCCCTTTTCCATCCATCTTTCTCACTCTCCATGCTCCCCTAACTACTCTCCCTGTCTGCTCCTTTTGCCCCCTTTCCTTTCCTCCCTTGCTTTCTTCAGCCTCCCTCCCTTCCCACCTCTTCTCCTCCTCCTGCATGAATTCCCGGCACTCAAATGTCAGAGTCTCACTGCGGTGTGTGGGTCAGAGACAGACGCTGACCTGGTCTGTCTCTGACCCGGTTGGAGGGATGTTGCCAGAGACAGGTCTGCGCTCAAGGCTGAATACTCACCTTGCAGGATACCTTAGCAGTTGCCCAGACCCTGGTGAGAGCTTTTCTTTGCAGACAGTGTAGAGCTATAGTTCTCTCCACTGGCTGCAAAACCCTACTACCTCTTTACAATTCTAAACTTGCTCAGTAGTTCAAGCAACACACATAAAAGTTGCTGGTGAACGCAGCAGGCCAGACAGCATCTCTAGGAAGAGGTACAGTTGCCGAGACCCTTCGTCAGGACTAACTGAAGGAAGAGCTAGTAAGAGATTTGAAAGTGGGAGGGGAGGGGGAGATCCAAAATGATAGGAGAAGATAGGAGGGGGAGGGATGGAGCCAGGAGCTGGACAGGTGATTGGCAAAGGGGATATGAGAGGATCATGAGACAGGAGGTCCAGGGAGAAAGACAAGGGGGGGGGGGAACCCAGAGGATGGGCAAGGGGTATAGTCAGAGGGACAGAGGGAGAAAAAGGAGAGAGAGAAAAAGAATGTGTGTACATAAATAAATAACCCCTCGTACCCCATCCATTATTTATTTATGTACACCTCCCCTTCGTATCCCATCCGTTATTTATTTATGTACACACATTCTTTTTCTCTCTCTTTTTTTTCTCCCTCTGTCCCTCTCACTATACCCCTTGCCCATCCTCTGGGCTTTTCTCCCCCTCCCCCTTTTCTTTCTCCCTAGGCCTCCTGTCCCATGATCCTCTCATATCCCTTTTGCCAATCAATTGTCCAACTTTGGGCTCCATCCCTCTCCCTCCTGTCTTCTCCTATCATTTTGGATCTCCTCCTCCCCCTCCCATTTTCAAATCTCTTACTAACTCTTCTTTCAGTTAGTCCTGACGAAGGGTCTCGGCCCGAAACGTCGACTGTACTTCTTCCTAGAGATGCTGCCTGGCCTGCTGCATTCACCAGCAACTTTTATGTGTGTTGCTTGAATTTCCAGTATCTGCAGATTTCCTCGTGTTTGCATTAGTAGTTCAGGTGTTCAGAAAAGGAGTCGTAAGGGAAGTAATGTTCTCCACCAAGAGTTTTTCCTTTGGAACAAGCTGAATTCGTTCCAAAGCAAGACTGTTGGCCAACTTCCCTGTTCATCTGTTGCAAGATTAAGAGTCAATAAAAGTGAAGTAAGGGTGGGAATCTTCACAGGTGAAACACTTTGAACAACTAGTCCATTGTTAAGTTTTTTCGAAATCTTTGATAAGACTTGGAAAAGTATTGAATTTATGGATTACTAATTAGTCATTGCACTTCCTGTTTATGTCAAGAACTTGCATTAGTTAGAATAATTGATAGCTATTTATTAACATTTTGTTTAAACTTGACCAGTCTTTAGGTCAGTTATTGGATTAACATATATTTATCTTTCCGAAGAGGTTAAGAAGTAAGCTTAAGACTGTGAAGTTCCTCTACACTATAACACTATAGATAACAGCAATATCATTTTAAGTCTGTACTTCTTTGTTCATACACTGAATTGCTTCAGGATATGTGGCAGTATCATTGCTCTTCATTTCATCTGCTTTGTAAAGCTCCTTTCTACAAGGCAATTTTATTACATTTATCAGTGATGAATTATCAGTTCAATAGATGTCTGCAGATTATTTTGGTCGTCTATCATTCTAAAATCATTACAACACCGAATGATCTCAGGTTGGGAATATATCTGAAATATCTAGTGGGCCCTCATTCTCGGAACTTTTTGCAAATTAATAATCTTACTTTGAGTTAGTGTATATACATACCTTCACAGCACGTGTATACATACCTTGACAAATTTTTATAAGGTTCGGATTCTAGTTTTTATTACTTCCAAAGCAAAACGGTGGATGATCAATGGTAGCATTGTTATTTTGCCATGTATGAACTTGTATAATTGACTGATTTTCATAAAGAAACAAGTAATCGATAGTAATAACCTCAGCATTTCAAGTATAATCATAAAACTTATTTTCTGCAGACATATGATTTATTTGGGAATAGCAAGTGCAACCACCCCCCAAAAATAAACTTTCAAATTAATTATGCACGTGACCCATCTGCTACCAAATTCACTGATCAAGTCAGTGGCATTATAAACGCAGTCTTCCCTGAATGCTTGAACCATTTTTTTTGCTTTAAATATAAGTACTTGAGTGGATTGTGACCTTTAAGTGAATTTTATATTAGTCTATAATACCTACAGTATTGATTGACCAATGGTTGAACACTGGTGATAATGAGCATAATATACAGTACTGTGTAAAAGTCTTGGGCACATAGATATAGCTAGGGCACTTAAAACTTTTTCACAGTGCAGTATATTGCTTAAAAGAGGAAGGTTGCTGGGAAACAAAAATAAAAGTACTTTGGATTAGTGCAGAAGTATTAAGTGATATTTGGTGCCTAGAAAGACATAAAATATTTTGCAAAAGTCTTAGGCACCCTAAACATGGTATGTTTTGGGGGACCACTTTGTCTAGCACCTCTGCACCATCCACCACAAGTGGGACTTCCTGGTGATTAAATTCTGGTTCCGATTTCTGTTCCAACATGGCCTCCTCTTGTGGAAAGATGAGGCCACCCTCAGGGTGGGGGAGCAACACCTGATATTCCGTCTGGGTACACTCCAACCTGATGATATGAATATCAGTTTCTCCTTCCGGTGCACAAAATTTCACCCTCCCTTTCCCTTATTCCCCATTCTGACCTTTTACTACTTCTCACCTGCCTGTTACTTCCCCCTGGATCCCATCCTCCTACTCCCCACTCTCCACTCCCATCAGATTATTACTTCTCCAGTCTTTGACCTTTCTCACCCACCTGGCTTCACCTATCACTCTCTAGCTAGTTCCTTCCCCTCCCCTCACCTTTTAATTCAGGCACTTGCCTCCTTCCGTCTGAGTCCTGATGAAGGGTCTTGACCCGAAACGTTGACTGTTTACTCTTTTCCATGGGTGCTGCCTGACCTGCTGAGTTCCTCGAGCATTTTGTGTGTGTTGCTTGGGATTTCCAGCATCTGCAAATTTTCTCTTGTTTGTAATTTACTAAGGAGTCTAGCTAGTAAAGACTTTTGCACTTATATTGTTGATGGTTTATATATCTGGCTTGTAGTTTACTGGGAAATTTTGCTGCGGAGCTGTATCAGTGAGTATCAAAGGAATTCACTATGTGAAATACTGGTCTAGATAAAGAAAAAAAAATTTCTAGTGTTTAGAATGATGGAATGAGTTCGAGGTACCTAAATGCCATTTGGTTTATGGTGTTATGCAGGGATCGTCATTACATCAATCAGCCGCTACAGCTTCACCACTGACTGCAGAGTCTTTGGATGAGGTGATTGCTGGATTTGATACAATAGAAGAGCTCCTGAAGCACTTAAATCCAGACTTTTGGGAAGAGGACCTTAATAATATTTTTCAAGAAACACGCCAGTTTCGAGGCAGAATATTCCACGATGGAACATCCCATCGTCACCGGAAGACCAAAGGTAAGAAACTCGTTAATGGTTATTGAATGGAAACATCCAATGTTCAGACCCTCATTTTAAAGATGTCATAACTTACCTGCTTCGTCAGGAGCGGCTACTTCAGTGTTAAACATGCCCTGTAAGGTTAAAAGTTAATGGAGGAACATTAGTTTCATTTTGGCTACGCTGCCCAGGCCACCCACTGACTCTGCTGAAAACTGCACGTTCTCAGTGCATGTGTCACAAAAATCTGTTCAAGAGAATGAAAACAAAGTCACGTTTGCAAAGAATTACATTGAATATATAAACAGGCCACTCAGTCCAGACTATGCCTGTGTTTATGTTCCACACACCTCCTCAGCTAACCCTGAATTAGCTTCTTCTTCTTCACAGAATTCTTGGTCATTACTTTATATTGATGACCACTAATTTTGAACCACACACAAGGAAATATGAGTTCTTTGTCTACTCTATTAAAATTTTCATCCAGAGTGAAGGTAATTAGCTAAATGCCCTGTCAATCATGTTTAGTGTTCACAGACATGACTGATTAATTTTATGCAGTGTATTCATGAATAACTATATTATTTGATTTTTTTTTCCTGAAGGAATAACCCTGATTTTTAAAGTCAGAAGTTACTGTAGTTCCCATTTTCTCAGGCAGATCGGTTGGTGCACAATCGCTGTTTTCCTGTGAGTCACAGGCCCCTCAGTTCACTGGGTGCTTAAGTATTCATATAAATCAATGCTACACTAATTCAGTGTTAAATGGAATCTGATACAGTAAGGTCTGAGAGTAGCAGTCAGGCAAGACCATAATTTAGAGTGAGTAAAATCAGCCCAATTTCCAATTCCAACTCATAAACAAGTAATTTCCACTTAAAGTGATAATGCCAGTAATGGCTGAATTATGTGCAGCTGGGAATACTACACCTCTGTATGTTTGAGTAACTTGTCAGCTCTCACCATCCAAGACCAGACAGGAAGAATCACTGCTCGAGATAAAATAATTATTTATTTCCACTGCTAGCATTTTGTGAAACAGCAACATAAGCTCCTAGAGTATTTTATGTGGCTCTTTTCAACAGTGATAGGAAAAGTGACAGTTAGATTTAATGTCACTGGCACATGGAGTGAAATTTGGTGTTTTGCAGCAGCAGTACAGTGCAATACATAATTTAAAGAACTATAAATTACAACAAGTATGTGTATATATGTGTGTTCATATATACTTTATAGACTGTAATTTATACTTAATTGTAGAAAAGAATATATAAGTACAAAGCATTAATTCCACAGTGATTTATCTTTTTAACATCAGGATGAATTCTGATAGTTTTACCTACAATAAATACAACATATCATATCAGTACAGGGGGAGTATCTGTGCACTGAGGAAGACAAATAGTAAATGAGGGTTGAAAAGAGGAAATGTCTAATTTACAAAAATTAAGATAAAAATCTCTGAGGAAATACCTTAGCAGTAGAGGGTATGGTTGATGTTCTGTTTGTTTCCTTTGAGGAAGATGATTGATGATATGGAGGAAAAGGAAATATTAATGACACTTGCGAACAACAGTACAGTTAAGAGTTTAGAGAAAGAATGTTTATTTTAACATAAAAATGTTTTCATCAAAAAGTAGTTTTTTTCATCATATAAGTGAGGAATGAATTTAAATACAAATCCATTAATCTGTTATGTATAATTTTTAGATAGAGCACAAATGGGTTTTCTGTTAGAAATAATCTTCTGCCTTTACTTTGTGGAAGAAGAGGGGACGGAAGAACAAGACCATAAGACTGTCAGACATAGGAGCAGAATTAGGCTATTCAGCTCATCGAGCCTGCACCGCCATTCCAATCATGGTTGACTGACTGTCCCTCTCAACCCTATTCTCATGCCTTCTCTCCGTAACTTCAGCCCTGACTAATCTAATGGAATACTAGACCATATTTTTTTGAATGGAAATGAATGACATCATGAACAGAGAACCCAGCATCAGAGAATTCCTGCAGGAGCTGTTAGCTCCACTTGCCTGAGGAAAGAAAACAAAAGCATAGCTTGACTGGGTTATGAATGATAACATTTTCCTCACTGCGCTGCACATTTACGCCTCCATGATATGGCAGATATTCCTTTGATTTCCACATCTAACCAGTCCACCATTAAAATGCCATCAACTGAACACATTAAGACCCACATTTATAATATTGAAGAAAGTCATTCCAAACTTTGACAAGAACATCATCTGCACAGCAGCAGAATGTCTGGATAAACCCCAAGTGGAGAGCTATCAATAAAATTTGCCAATCTCTGTGTTGTCAGTTGTGATTGTCATTACAGGGAGGCAAAAAACAAACTCATTTTCACTTCAGTGGATCCTTTCTACTTGGCCGTTGAAGCTTGTAGTGAGAATAGTGCTTGCCAGAAGATAGCCAATACAAATGGTATCATGTGTCGGCATAAGTCAATACTTCTGTTCGAAGAAATATATTATGTTTTAAATTAACAAAAAATGATGAGCTAGCTTTATGGATTTCATGGTTCTCAATTATCGGATACTTTACTGACAATCTGAGAAAGTTGCAACACTGTTTAGTCATTTGAGAATTAACATTTTGTGTCATTGAATGATCGTTTATTCTGAACTCTTTTATGCTTTGATTTTAATTCAAAACTGGGGGTCAGGATAGGTAGCTGCTTTGCTTTGATTGTAATAAGCACTTCAAAGAAAATCTGTTTCTAAAGTGAGAGTGTTCTTTAGGATAACATACGAGGCAGTGATTAGAATGATTCCAAAATCTAGACATCAAACTAGTTCATCCTTTATGACAAAAGTCACCTAAACCCCCTGAGTGCCTGGAGTGAATTAGATTTGTGCAGCATTTATCTATTTCTAGTTGTCACCAAAACTTGGCACTAAATAGCACAAAATGGAAAACATCAGATTGCCCAAAAACTCAATATTCAGAAAAACAGAAGAGTCATACATCAGTAATGGCAGCTTCTCTTCAAAACATTTAGCAAGTGGTCATTCTGCACCAAAGCTGTCAAGCTCTTAAAAAATTACTGTATTCTCCCAAATACGCTTCTTGTCTCCACAATAACTCCACAAAACTTCCAATTTTGATCCTGCTGATTGCTTTGTGAGGCCTTTGTGTTCATGTTGAAGGACTACAATTGGAATGAATTCACTTACAAATTCATTCAGGATCAGAGTGGCCAGAACACTCATATGAACAAATTTAAAACTGCAGCTTCTTACTTTACAAAGTGAAATCTATTTGCGAAGACAAAATAAAATATCAATGATAGAATCAGGAATAAATCTATTGGCATCTGTAAAACAAGAGATTCTGCAGATGCTGGAAATCCAGAGTAACACACCCACAATGCTGGGGGAACTCAGCAGATCAGGCAGCATCTATGGAAAGGAATAAACAGTCAACATTGCGGGCCAAGCCACTTCATCAGGAAAGGGGGAAGAAAAACAGAATATGAAGGGGGGAGGGGAAAGCATACAAGCTAGAAAGGTGAGAGGTGAAGCCAGGTGGCTGGGGGAGGGGAGAATGAAGTAAGAAGCTGGAAGGTGATAAATGGAAAAATTCTGGCTTCTTCTCCCTTCCATTCCAATCTCGATGAAATGCTGACTGTTTATTCCTTTCCATAAATGCTGCCTGACCTGCTGAGTTCTTCCAGCATTTTGTGCGTTCGTATTCTTAATACTTATTTGAAAATAAAACTTTTTTCAATTTTCTTTTTTGTTATTTGCATTAATGATAACCTTTAAATTTACCAGTTCACTACAAATTAGGTATAATTAGGGGGTAAAATCTAATTTTTTGTGAGAATTATCTATTTTTTCCTGAAAATAATTGTTTCCAGCACTTCTGCATTTTATAACAAACATTTTAACATTGTCTGTTCCTCCAATTTCAATAAATTATTGTTAGCAATAGAGACAACAACCTTTCTACTGAATCTTAATAGAAGAAATTTCACTTTCAGATTGCAGAAATTCCTGCTGAGTAGTATTGATCCAAAAAAAAAACAGATTATGTCACTCCTTTAATCATGGGGCATAAATACTGTATCTCTTAGTGTGTAGGTTAAGCTAGTATAGAACTAACTAAAAAAACTTTTTTGGTACTTGCAGTTACTTATAACAAATATTCTTCATTTTCGAAGAACAGGCTAAAGCTAAAAACACTTAAGCAATTAAAAACATTTTGGCCTGAGGGCATTAGCTGATCAAGATGCGCATTCATTAATTTTGTGAAACTGGAATACAGGAGCAATGGATTTCGCGAAAGGTTTATACCTCAGGACTATTCATAGTAGTAATGTGTGTGTGTTTTTTCACAAGTACAAAGTCATAAAAATAACAGCTCAGTGTGTTTGGCACCTTCTTGTTCTATAATACAGTGATAATGAAATGTGTGATTTTTGCCTAACTTTCTTAAGCTGCTTTTGATGTGGCACAATTTTTTTGCACAAAAAGTAACATAAATTAATCCTGAGTATGTAAATCTTAAACAAAATGGATCCGTATAAATTAATGCAATTGTTAAAGAGGCCTGAAAAATAGTTTACTCATAGAAGATGGTGCTTGTCAGGCAGTATCTGTGGGAAAAGCAGCAGAGTTAACATTTCAGATGACTGACCCATCCTCAGAACTGAAAAGGTGGATAGTCAGGTAGCTCAACACCCAGCAGGACATAGCAGCCTGCTTGATAGGCGCCCTCTCCGTAACCAGTCGCTCACTCCACCACAAATGCACAGTGGTAGTGTTTTGTAGTATTGTAACCATCTACAGGATGCATGGCAGAAACTCATCAAGACTCCTTTGACAACACCTTCCAAACCCACAACTTCTACCAAAGGACAGCAAAGGCACGGGAGCACCACCAACTGGCAGTTGCCCTCCAAGCCACACATCATCCAATCTTGGAAATATAGCACGGTTTGTCACAGTGAAAATCCTGGAACTCTGTGCTGAATGGCATTGTGGGTATACATGGACTGCCATGGTTCAAGAAGGGACCTCACCACCACCTTCTCAAGGGCTGCTAGAGAGGAACAATGAAATGCCTGCCCACAATTCCTGAATGAATATATAAAAAAGTAGAGAAAACGGGAACAAAAGGGAGAAATTAAACAATAAAAGGGGTAATTGTGTAAGATGAAATATGGTACTACTGTAATTGGATAATTAAGGGAACAATAATTATTTGGATGAGGTATAAATGTACATTGATTACCTGAAATTATGTAAAAGAATGTTGTCTAACTCTGAAATATAACTAGGTACAAATTTTTGAGGAAATTACAAGTGGGCTAGACAAGGGAGATGCAGTGGATGTTGTGTATTTGGATTTTCAGAAGGCCTTTGACGAGGTGCCACACATGAGGCTGCCAAACAAGATAAGAGCCCATGGAATTACAGGAAAGTTACATACGTGGATAGAGCGTTGGCTGATTGGCAGGAAACAGAGAGTGGGAATAAAGGGATCCCATTCTGGTTGTCTGCCGGTTACCAGTGGTGTTCCAACCAGGGGTCCCCAACCTTTTTTGCACCGCGGACCGATTTAATATTGACAATTTTCTTGCGAACCGGCCAACCGGGGTGGGGGGGGGGGGGTGTTCATGTAGGATTAAACTCACCTCAACATGGCTTTTACAGTTAGGGTTGCCAACTTTCCCACTGCCAAATAAGGGACAAAAGTAGCAGTCAAATCGCGGGACACTTTACCCCAGGAAAGACTACCATGACCATGAAGCCTTGCGCGGGCACCTGTGTGCGCATGCACGTACATGCCGATTTTTTTCCCCACAAATCGGTTTTGCCTTCATCTTCCCCGACTATACTGTACATACATTATTTCTACTTCATATAGGCTGTGTATTTATCATATATGTTTTACTATATGTTAGTGTTATTTATTTTCGGTTTTATGTGTTATTTGGTATGATTTGGTAGGTTATTTTTTAGGTCTGGGAAAGCTCAAAAATTTTTCCCATATAAATTAATGGTAATTGCTTCTTCGCTTCATGAAATTTCAGCACGAATGGTTTCATAGGAACGCCCTACCTTAGCGGGGGAAATACGGGACAAAGGCGGTCCCGTATGGGACAAACCAATTTAACCCAATATACGGGATGTCCCGGCAAATACAGGACAGTTGGCAACCCTATCTTCAAGTTCAACAGTGCGTGACAGGGAATGAGGAAAGGTGCAGCTGACTCATATCGTTTCCTCACAGCCCAGTAGCATATGCTTTGCGGCCCGGTGGTTGGGGACTGCAGACCTTAAGGTTAACCTCCAGGCTGAGTCGGTGGTGAAGAAGGCGAATGCAATGTTGGCATTCATTTCTAGAGGAATAGAAGCAGGGATGTGATGTTGAGGCTCTATAAGGCACTGGTAAGAGCTCAATTGGAGTACTGTGGGCAGTTTTGGGCTCCTTATTTAAGAAAGGATGTGCTGACGTTGGAGAGAGTTCAGAGAAGATTCACTAGAATGATTCTGGGAATGAGAAGGTTAACATTTGAGGAATGTTTGACAACTCTTGAACTGTAATCCTTGGGGTTTAGAAGAATGAGGGGGGACCTCATAGAAACATTTCGAATGTTGAAAGGCATGGACAGAGTGGATGTGGCAAAGTTGTTTCCCATGGTGGGGGAGTCTAGTACGAGAGGGCGCCCATTCAGAATGGAGATGCGAAGAAATTTTTTTAGCCAGAGGGTGGTGAATCTGTGGAATTTGCCACAGGTGGCAGTGGAGGCCAAGTCATTGGGTGTATTTAAGGCAGAGATTGATATGTATCTGAGTAGCCAGGGCATCAAAGGTTATGGTGAGAAAGCGGGGGAGTGGGACTAAATGGGAAAATGGATCAGCTCATGATAAAATGGCGGAGCCGACTCGATGGCCGAATGGCTGACTTCCGCTCCTTTGTCTTATGGTCTACAAATGCTGATTCTCTTCTGTCACTTCCCTTCTCTTGCTCCATTCCACCTAACATAACGTCCATGGTTAGGCTCCCAGTCCGTATCCACTACAAGCCAATAAGGTGTCACACTCTGTTGCTAAGATGGCTACACATTTTTGCACTGCAATTTTTGTAAGAAGTCCATTCCGTCTTTTCCATCTATTACACTTGCCTCATGCCTGAGGTACCTATTTTATTAACATTGCTCTCAATGGGAAGCAGGGCATTATTACTTGCAAAGCAAAATGTTAGTGGTTGAACTTTGAAGAGAAGAGTGAAATTGCCTGATTATTCATTTATAAGAAATATTTTTGAATAAAGTTTCCATGTTATGACCCAGTATATTCAAATAATTATTAAACATGTTCATTTAAAAGAAAATAGCAGAATTGTACTATCATGGTGCATAGTTTAATGGTTGTAGCTAATGGAACTATTGTGACAAATTTCTCAAAGGTCTTGTTTTCCAAATGTAGAAATACTGAAAATGTTAAAAGATGAATATTTTCTGAACCCAGTTACAGGAAATATTTATATTTTTAAGACCAAAGTCTAACTTATTTTCATTAAATCTCTTTTTGTAGCTGACTTGAACAGAATGAATAATGATGTAAAACGCTACAGCTGCACCCCTCGAAACTACTCGGTTAACCTTCGAGAAGAGCTGAAGCAGACAAATGCAGTGTTCTTCCCTCGTTGCCTTCTTGTTCAACGTTGTGGTGGGAACTGTGGCTGTGGTACCGAACACTGGGGATTCTGCAACTGCATGCAAGCCAAAACTGTTAAAAGATATCATGAGGTATCTATAACTAAGTTATATTAACCAACACAATGACATAAATCTAATTGTTCCAGAAAGCCATTGCATTATTTTTTTTTCGGATGCATGGCAACACTAAGAGTATGCAGATAGCAGCGTATACTAGAGTGCATAATGTGTCTGACTGCAGAACCACTGTTCATTGCAGGATTGTCATCTTATAATATCTTTTGGTAACTTCCTGCTACTGACATCCCAAAAATTCATAAGAAGGAATGTATGTACTGAGGTACTCAGGCCATGATTTTGATCGCTTCAATTGATAGGAGAGGAACTTTGATACAGACATTTACGAAGGGATGTCTGTGTTCTTTCACCACTTACCTTGTAGACAGAAATTAAAAATTATTGAGACGCTGTGTGAGTATGCCTGCTAGATTCAAGCATTGGCAGGGTCATTTTAGCTCTAAAATAGCTTTTATAAAATTAATTCATGATACACGGGTGCCACAAGCAAGGCAGATATTTATTAGCCCATTCAGATTTGACGAATGCCGGTAAGCATATCAGCAAGGGGTTCAGTTGGCAATGTTAGCTCGGCAATGCAGCCATGTGCATCTTAAATTCTTTCATCCCTGTGCTTAATCCTATTTGTTGCTGGACTAAGTGACATGTTGGACCATTCCAAAATAACATTTTCTTAGTTCGTAATGTGGGTCTGGACTTACATATTAAACAGGCAGAAAAAAAAATGCAGATTTCTTATCCTGAAGAACAGTGAACTGGATAGTTTCTATGACATTCCAGAGCTTTTGTGGTTACTGTTGTTGATGCATAAAATATATTATTTAATTCTATGTTAATTTGATTGACACATTTCAAATTCCTCTGCTGCCAAAGTGAGACTGAGAAATTTTGTTCTAGATCATTAGTTCAGTCCATGGGTGTAAATCCTACAATTTAACTAGCATGTCTCCAAACCTTGGGGCACTCCTCTAGCTGTGACAAATCTTACCATCATATTTATAGACTTAATCCTTGAAAAATAATCCAGAACCTTCAAGTATTGGACATAAATTGTCACTGATTTAATCACATCAGGATTATATCAAGCTTCTAAAGCTGATTTATATTCATGAACTAATATGCGATGTAAAAGGGAAAATTAAAATTAGAAACTGCTTGTCTTTTGAATTTAACTTCATGCAGAAGTCCAATCACATCTTTTAAATTCTGACATTTTACATCTGAGAATATAAGATTACTGCTGAGGCCAATTATACTGAACTGTGAAACCGCTCAAACAGGGTAAATTAGTTTTATATATAGACAGGGAGCAGTTATTCAGTTGCTTCAGCTGTAGGGTCTTGATCACTCAAAGCCCTTTTTGTGCTATTAAGCTGAAAGCGTTTTTTTACATCACGAAGTTGGAAAGGACTTGGTTGAAAGCTCTTTTTGATATTTCTGATACTCAGTTTGGAAATTGCCATGTTCTGAGTAAATAGAAAGGCTGTAAGATATTTTTCACAAGCAGCTTACGGATCCCAACTTACTTAAGCCTTTCCAATAAAAGTAACCATGAGTAATGTTTCAGTTATTGCAGAAGCTCGGGTAATCAAAGATTAAGTAGTTGAATTACGCCAATCACACTGTTAATAAGGATTCTTTGCTGTGTGAAAGAAAAAGAAGACAATTTTTGAATTGGTCAATTTTAGGATCAAGACTGAAGTATTAACACTTCTGAACATTATACTGATTACCAAAATAATTCACAGTACGCAGGTTGGGATACTGGAAGTTTTCATCCTTTCAGTGACATTAGGTTCCCTAAAACATTATTGACTATAACTTTAGTTTAATGAGCATTTCAGCAATAGAAATATTTGATGCCTTGAATCGTTCAGCTTGTACTTATTAAAAATATGCTTAGAAGCAAACTTTATCCAACTGCACTTTTCATTAGAGAATCATGAAACATTTGGAAGAGTGAGATGACTATCTCAATTAACAACAATGCCCTCAAGTATTTAGCATTCGTTTTATATAGCTGCATCGTCGAGCCAACATTGCCAACTGAACTCCTTGCTTTTATGCTTACCGGCATTCATCAAATCCATGCCGAACACTGTGAATCAAGGGAAAAGAAGTAACAGAATGAAGTGTTACAGAGAAAGTGCAGTGCAGGAAAACAATAGACTGCAAGGACATGACAGGGTAGATTGTGAGGTCAAGAACCCACCTTATTGTACTAGAGATCTATTTGCTAGTTGTACAACAGTACAAGAGTTCCGCTTAACAGTTGGATAAAAGCTGTCCTCGAACCTAGTGGTACATGCTTTCAGGCGTTTGCATAATCTGCCCAGTGGGAGGGGAGAAAAGGTAGAATGTCCAAAGTGGGGGTAGAATTTCTTTGACTGTGTTGGCTGATTTTCTGAGGAAGCAGTAAGTGTAGTCCCTGGAAGGAAGGCTGTTTTTCATGATGTTCTGAGCTCTGGCCAAGACTCTCTGCAGTTTCTTGTAGCTTTGGACATACCAGGAGGCTTTCAATGATACATCTGTAAAAATTGGTGAGGGTCAACAGGACATGCCAAATTTCTTTAGCCTCCATAATAAGTAAATTATGTAATGAACTAGATTTGATTAGGGAGCTTAAGGTAAGGAAACTGTTAGGAGAAGTGATCACAATATGATAGAATATGATAGAATTCACTCTGCAGTTTGAGAGGAAGCTAAAATCAGATATATCAGTATTACAGTGCAGTAAAGGGAATTAGAGAGACATGAGAGAGGATCTGGCCGAAAGGGGGAAGTGGTCCTATGCAGGGAGTACTGGGAGATAGGGAGGAGGCTTATCAGCAAGACCTCCAAGCTAGTATTCTCTGGATTATTCCCAGTATCATGTGCTAGTCAGGGCAGAATAGGATGACAGTACAGATGACTGAGTGGCTGAGGAACTGGGCAGGTTTCCAGATTTCTGGATCATTGGGATCTCTTCTGAGGAAGGTATGATCTTCTCTGACTGGAGGCCTGTGACTAGTGCAGTGCCACAGGGATCGGTGCTGGGCCCACTGTTGTTTGTCATCTATATCAACAATCTGTGTGATAATGCCGTTAACTCGATCAGCAAATTTGCGGATGACACCAAGACTGGGGGTGTAGTGGACAATGAGGAAAACTATGGTGGCTTGCAGCTGGATCCGGATCAGCTGAAAAAAATGGTAGACGGAATTTAATGAAGACAAGTACAAAGTGTTGCACTTGAGGAAGACCAACCAAGGTAGGCCTAAAATAGTGAAATGTAGGGCACTGAGGAGTGTGGTTGAACAAAGGGATCTGAGAATACAGTTGCATAATTCATTGAAGGTGGTGTCCCATGCTGATAGGGTTATAAAGAAAGCTTTTGGCACATTGGCCTTCGTAAATCAAAAGTATTGAGTACAGGAGATGGGATGTTATAATTAAATTGTATAAGATGTTTGTGAGGCTTAATTTGGAGTATTGTGTGCAGTTTTGGTCACCTACCTACAGGAAAGACGTAAATAAGGTTTAAAGAGTAGAGAGAAAATTTACAAGAATGTTGCTGGGTCTGAGAACCTGAGTTATATGGAATGCTTGAATAGGTTAGGACTTTATTCCTTGGAACATAGAAAATAGAGAGGATATTTGATAGAGGTATACAAAATTATAAGGGGTATAGATAGGGTAAATGCAAGCAGACTTTTCCACTTAAGAATGGAGGGAGGCAGAAGAAAGGAAATTATAGGACGGTTAGTCTGATTTCAGTGGTTGGAAGATGATGGAATCCATTATTATGGATGAGGTTTTCAGGTACTTGGACGCACGTGATAAAATACTTTATACTTTATACTTTATTGTCACCAAACAATTGATACTAGAGCGTACAATCATCACAGCGATATTTGATTCTGCTCTTCATGCTCCCTGGAGTACAAATTGATAGTAAATATTAAAAATTTAAATTATAAATCATAAATAGAAAATAGAAAAGGGAAAGGAAGGTCGTGCAAAAAAATCGAGAGGCAGGTCCGGATAAGCCAAAGTGAGCGTGGTTTCCCTAAGAGGAAATCTTGCCTGACAAATCTATCGGAATTATTTGAGGAAATAACAGGCGAGATAGACAAAGGAGAGTCGGTGGATATTGCTTACTTGGACTTTCTGGCCTTTGACAAGGTGCCACACATGATGCTGCTTAACAAGATAACAGCCCATGGTATTACAGGAAAGATGCTAGCATCGATAGAAGATTGGCTAACTGGCAGGAGGCAAAGAGTGGGAATGAAGGGGGCTTTTTCTGGTTAGCTGCCGGTGACTAGTGGTGTTCTGCAGGGGTTATTGTTGGGATCACTTACATGTCAATGATTTGGATGATGGCTTTGTGGCCAAGTTTGCGGATGATACGAATATAGGTGGAGGGGCAGGTAATGTTGAAGAAGCAGGGAGTCTGTAAAATGACTTAGACAGATTATGGGGATGGGCAAAGAAGTGGCAGATGGAATACAGTGTAGGGAAATGTATGGTCATGCATTTTGGTAGAAGAGATAAAGCTGAAAAATATTTTCTAAACTGGGAGAAAATTCAAAAACCAAGAGGTGCAAAGTCCTTGTGTAGGATTTCCTAAAGGTTAATTTGCAGTTTGAATCAGTATTAAGGAAGGCAAATGCAATGTTTCCCTTCATTTCAAGAGGACCAGGATATGAGAGCAAGGATATGATGTTGAGCTTTTATAAGACATTAGTCAGATAGCACTTGGAGTATTGTGAGCAGTTTTGGGCCCCTTATCTAAGAAGGTTGTGTTGTCATTGGAGAGGGTTCAGAGGAGGTTCATGAGAATGATTCTGGGAATGGAAGTTTATATATGGAGGAACATTTGATGGGTCTGGGCCTGTGCTTGCTGGAGTTTAGAAGAATGAGATGGAATCTCATCGAAACTTATAATATATTGAAGCACCTAGATAGAGTGAATATGGAGAGGATGTTTCCGATAGTGGGAGAGTCTAGGATAGGAGGGTACAGCATCAGAATAGACAGACAACCGATTAGAACAGAGATGAGGAGTAATTTCTTTAGCCAGAGGCTGATGAATCTGTGGAATTCATTGCCATGGAAAGCTGTAGGTACCAAGTCATTGAGTATATTTAAAGAAGAGGTTGATAGGTTCCTGGTTAGTCAGGGAATAAAAGGTTACGGGGGAGGCAGGAGATTGGGTTTTAGAGGGATAATAAATCAGCCACGATGGAATGGCAGTGCAGGTCAATGGGTCAGATGACCTAATTCTGCTCCTACGTCTTATGGTCATGTATAATGCAAGTGTTTAGAATGCGTAACTTTCTTCTAAAGTTACTGCTTTATAAACAGTGGCTACAATGCCTTTGTAAGTTTAGCCCCAAAGAAGTTGTATTTAGATAGATAGATAGATATACTTCGTTGATCCCGAGGGAAATTGGGTTTGGTTACAGCCCTACCAACCAAGAATAGAGCATAAATATAGCAATACAAAAACCACAAACAATCAAACAACAAAATGCAAACTATGCCAGATGGAAAGTAAGTCCAAGTAAATTGGTAAGGTACAGTTTCTAAGATAAAACTATTTTGGTAATGCCCTGTATTTTTTTTTGCATGATAGTCTATTTGCCTGAACATAGGATATCATGGACTTTTTCCTTCAGCTAAATACATAAAAAGCAAAAATATAATTATTATGCAAAATTGGATACATAATTTCTGGTCACAGTATGTGCTGACATATTTCAGAAGTTTGGTAACTAAGATGTAGTGGGAGTGGTGAAAATGTTGTCAGTGTTTGACTCATTCAGAGTGTTGGCAGCAGAAACTGGTTAAAAGATCATTGGACACATAATACTGCGGCTGTGCATTTATGCAGTTGTAGAATCATAGTCATAGAGCTCTAGAGCACAGAATCAGCTCCTTCAGCCCATGTAGTCCATGCCAAACTATTATTCTGCCTCATCCCATCACCATAGCATCCATATCCCTCCTATCTAAGTACTTACCCAAACTTCCAATAGCAGCTCATTCTGCATTCTCACCGTCCTCTGAGTGCAGAAGATCCCCCTCATGTTCCCCTTAAATATTTCACCTTTCACCCTTATCTATGACCTCTAGTTTTAGTTTCACTCAATCACAATGGAAAAAGCCTGATTTGCATTTACTCTATCCATAGTCCTTGTAATTTTGTGTATCTCTATCAAATTTCCCCTCAGACTCCTGTATTCCAGAGAATGAAGTCCTGAGCTGTTCAACCATTCCCTGTAATTCAGGTCCTCAAGTCTCTCTACTCTTCCAATCTTATTGCCATCTTTCCTGTCATTAGGCTACTAGAACTGCACACAGCACTCCAAATTAGGCCTCACCAATGTCTTGTATAACGTCTTATACAATTGCAATTGCAATTTATGCTGTTATAGCATCCCGAAACCTGCATTCAAATTCTACCATGGCAGGTGTGGAACTTACATTCAATGCGACAATTTGGAATTTGGTGGGGAGGGGTGGTGCGGGGGTTGGGGAAGAAAACTAAACTTCATTTTGATGAACTTGAAGAACTATTAGATTGTCATTAAAGCTCAGTTACTTTCAGGGAAAGAAATCTGTCACCGTTAACTGGTCAAGCCTATCTGAGACCAATGCAGAGCAATAAACAATACAAATCTCAGGAGGTTGTTGAAGCTTATCCCAGTCTGTTCCTAGTGACTTGGCATATTACTCTTGGAAGCTATTTCTACTCCTCTTCATGCCTCTCTCAGGGTATCTCCAGACTCTGATGACTCAGCTCCTATTCTCAGCTTCACCTACAAGGTTGTAGGTTGATATTTGTAAAACTGGAGTTCGGTCCCTCACATGCACTGCTTCCTTTGCTGCCAATCAATTCCAACCGCAAATAAAAACATTTGCAGAAGTCTCCGACTTTGTGGAGAATGACCTTTAAAGCTGAGCCCAAGCTCAATTAGTGAATGAGTTGATGAGTGGTGTCCTATATTTAGTCACTAATCATCAAAATCCCTTTATCAAAAAAGAAAGGCAGCACTGTGCATTCAAAATGTCCATTGACATTTACAGAGCCATCACAACCAAATACCATGTCAAGCCTGCAAGGTGACCACACTATTTAACTCTCTCTAGGCGCAATCCAATTCCTAACAATTTACTACAAAACTGAGATGAAGAGATTGTTCTTGCTAATCTTATATGTGCATTCATACCTCTATGCTGAATAACTTAGAAATGCAAGGGGGTATGGAATAGGAATGGTAATTGATTTTATTTAATTTAATATTTAAACCATAAGACATAGGAGCAGAACTAGGTATAGGAAACCTCACCTCTCAGAATCATTGTGTGTCATAACTGGCAAAGTTCTGCTTTAAGGAGTCAGTCATGGTAACAAAATACATCCTTCCCCCCTGAAACACATAATCCTGCCTTGATTCTTCATAGAAATGCATCTGTACCTACTTTCTGACAGTTTTGCTAAATGCTGGGAAGCTGAAATAGATTAAAGTTCTGCCATTACATGTGGTTTTAATGGATAATGCTGATAATTTTTCTGTTGACGTCATTCTATTCAGCGTTAGATGTTGGAAAGCTTACAAGCTTTATCCAGGAGAAAAACAATTTCTACCAATTACATTAGCTGTGTTTTTGCAAGTATATTTGAAAGTTTAAATTTGTAATAATGCAAAAAGTTCTCTGACTGACTGTGAGAAGTGTTTGTAATGACAAATTGTTAATATTCCAAATTGATTCTTCTACACCTTTGCACTATTCTCCAGAAAAAGTGTGAAGTTATGAATACAGCAATAATTCTGTGAGAACTTGTTTTCTTAACTCCATTGAAGTGTGTGCAGTTCCACAGTCTATATTGTGTTGATGTGTTCATATACTTGAAGTTTAGAAAAACACAGGCAGCAAGGTAGCTCAGTTCCATATTAACCATCCCATTAGAATAACCAGTTTACTGGGTTAGGTTACATGAACAAAATTAGAAATATAGGCATGGTTATTTTTGATGCACGGCTCACTTGAAAATTTCTTCCAGTGTAACGTGCTATATCACAGCTTAATTTACCTGAATTCAACAATTCTTTCCATCCATGTTATATTGTTGAGCATGAGGGGAAAACTATCACCTGTCCAGCTCTTGGCTCCATCCCTCCCCCTCCTGTCTTCTCCTATCATTTTGGATCTCCCCCTCCCCGTCCAACTTTCAAATCCCTTACTCACTCTTCCTTCAGTTAGTCCTGACGAAGGGTCTCGGCCTGAAACGTCGACTGCACCTCTTCCTAGAGATGCTGCCTGGCCTGCTGCGTTCACCAGCAACTTTGATGTGTGTTGCTTCAATTAAAACTGCTTCCTTTTGTTATAATCTCAATGGCTCTCCACACGGCTTTAGACCACCTGGGCAACACAAACACCTACGTCAGGATGCTGTTCATCCACTGTAGCTCAATACTTAACATCATCGTTCTCACAATCCTGATTGAGAAATTGCAAAACCTGGGCCTCTGTCCCTCCCTTTGCAATTGGATCCTTGACTTCCTAACCGGAAGATCACAATCTGTGCGCATTGGTGATAACATCTCCTCCTCGCTGGCGATCAACACTAGCGCACCTCAGGGGTGTGTGCTTAGCCCACTGCTCTATGCTCTTTATACGTATGACTGTGTGGCTAGGCATAGTTCAAATACTATCTATAAATTTGCTGATGATACAACCATTGTTGGTAGAATCTCAGGTGGTGACGAGAGGGCGTACAGGAGTGAGATATGCCAACTAGTGGAGTGGTGCCACAGCAACAACCTGGCACTCAATGTCAGTAAGACGAAAGAGCTGACTGTGGACTTCAGGAAGGGTAAGACGAAGGAACACATACCAATCCTCATAGAGGGATCAGAAGTGGAAAGAGTGAGCAGCTTCAAGTTCCCGGGTGTCAAGATCTCTGAGGATCTAACCTGGTTCCAACATATCAATGTAGATATAAAGAAGGCAAGTCAGCAGCTATACTTCATTAGGAGTTTGAAGAGATTTGGCATGTCAACAAATACACTCAAAAACTTCTATAGATGTACCATGGAGAGCATTCTGACTGTCTGATATGGAGGGGCTACTGCACAGGACCGAAAGAAGCTGCAGAAAGTTGTAAATCTAGTCAGCTCCATCTTGGGTACTAGCCTACAAAGTACCCAGGACATCTTCAGGGAGCAGTGTCTCAGAAAGGTAGCATCCGTTATTAAGGACTTCCAGAACACAGGGCATGCCCTTTTCTTACTGTTACCATCAGTAGGAGGTACAGAAGCCTGAAGACACACACTCAGCAATTCAGGAACAGCTTCTTCCCCTCTGCCTTCCGATTCCTAAATGGACATTGAACCTTTGGACACTACCTCACTATTTTTTAATAGACAGTATTTCTGTTTTTGCATGTTTGTTTTTAAATCTATTCAATATATGTAATTGATTTACTTGTTTATTTATTATTATTATTATTATTATTATTTTTTCTCTGCTAGATTATGTATTGCTGCTGCTAAGTTAACAAATTTCATGTCACATGCTGGTGATAATAAACCTGATTCTGGTTCTGATTCTGAAGCAATACTTTCAAATGTAGATTTATTAATATGGGTATTAACATTTATGTAAAAGCATATAGTATGTTTGAAAGACACTTGAAGATATACAGTAGCTCTCCCCACACTGCATAAATGTCACAATCAAGAGAAAATCTGCAGATGCTGGAAACCCAAGCAACACACACAAAATGCCAGAGGAACTCAGCAGGTCAGGCAGCATCTATGGAGAAGAGTAAACTGTCGACTTTTTGGGCCGAGTCCCTTTGGCAGGACTGAAGAAAAAAGCTGAGGAGTAATTTAAAAGGTGGGGGAGGGGGGAGAGAAACACGAGGTGACAGGTGAAACCTGGAGGGGGAGGAATGAAGTAAGGAGCTGGGAAGTTGATTGGTGAGATGAGATACAGGGCTGGAGAAGGGGTGTCTGATAGAAGAGGACAGAAGGCCATGGAAGAAAGAAAAGGGAGGAGGAGCACCAGAGGGAGGTGATGGACGGACAAGGAGATAAAGTGAGAGAGGGAAAAGGGGATGGGGAGTGATGAAGGGGGGGGGGCATTACCAGAAGTTCGAGAAATCAATGTCCACGCCATCAGGTTGGAGGTTACCCAGACAGAATGTAAGGTGTTATTCATCAAGTGTGACCTCATTACAACAATAGAGAAAGCCACGGATAGACGTTTTGGAATTAGAATGGGAAGTGGAACTAAAATGAGTGGCCACTGGGAGATCCCATTTTTTCTAGCAGACAGGGCATAGATGCTCGGTGAAGCGGTCTCCCAAATTACATCAGGTCTTACTGATATACTGGAGACCACACCGGGAGCATAACTGCACAGATGTATTTTGTTTCTGACCAGACTACAGCTGAAGCAGAGTCACAGTGTTGCACCACACAGAAACAGGTCCTATGGCCCACTGTGCTGATCTTTATTCCCATCTACACTAACCCAATCCCAGTAACATAAGGGCTGTAGCTTTCTATGCTTTGCCTTTTTAAGTTCTGCTCAAATGCCTCGTAAACACTGTTATTGCATCTGATTTCTTTATCTGTCTGATAATCCACTCAATATCAACTCATCTTCTAGAATCCCTGGAAAACTGCTTTGTCTCACCTTAAACATATGCTCTCTTGTTTTGATACCTCATGGGAAAAATGAGTATTTACTCTATTGATGTCTTTCATAACTTTATATATTTCCATCAAGACATCCCTTGGCCTCCTTCACTCCAGGAGGGAAAAAAAGCCTGGCCTATCCAACGTCTGCCCGTCACTAAAGTCTCCCAATCAATGCAAATCCTGGTGGATTTTGGTGAACGCAGCAGGCCAGGCAGCATTTCTAGGAAGAGGTACAGTCGACATTTCGGGTCGAGACCCTTCGTCAGGACTAACTGAAAGAAGAGCTAGTAAGAGATTAACTGAATCAAATCTCTTACTAGCTCTTCTTTCAGTTAGTCCTGACGAAGGGTCTCGGCCCGAAACATCGACTGTACCTCTTCCTAGAGATGCTGCCTGGCCTGTTGCGTTCACCAGCAACTTTGATGTGTGTTGCTTGAAATTCCAGCATCTGCAGGTTTCCTCGTGTTTGTGTCCTGGTGGATTTTTTCTGCATTTTCTCCAGCACAATCATATATTTTTAATAGTGTGGTAACAAGAAATGCACACAGTATTCCATCTGTGGTCTTACCAGTGTTTTTGTAAATTTGCAATATAATGTCCCAAATCTTATATTTTTTGCCCCACCATAGGAAGACAGGCATGCCATGTGCCATCTTCACATACCTACTAACATGTAGTGTCATGTTCAGGGAACTGTGAACTTGGACCCTTTGATCTCTCTGTTTCTTAATGCCTTACCATTTACTAATATATCCTGACCCCACTTAATGTGAAGTACTGGATATGTATAAGCTAGATATAACCTCACTTGCTACATGTCCATTTGTATAAATTTACCTCACATACCTAATGCAATAGTGAGCCATTTTGTTTGATGCACTGTTCACCATTTGAATTTCTCTAGTTGTCAATATCTCATAAAGAAGCTCAAGAAATAACACTTTAGGGGTGGTCTACAAGGTTATCACTACACTTTAAACTTAAATAAGGTTTGGTAAACATGTTTATTATCTATATTGGACATAATTCAAATTGCCCAGCTGGATAAATGACCTCTCTATTTCTTAGTACTGCATGTTTGATTCAAGTATTTTTCAGACTGTGAATCACATTGTTATTCATGTTTTTTACAATTACATTTACTTTGATCCAATAATATTTTGTGGCTGCCCTTCTCTGTGGTTTTTCTAAACAGGTTACTTCAAATTTTATCTTAATAATAAGAAAAATCAAAATACTGTATAATCACACAACAGGATATACTAAATGGTATCATGTAGAATAGTGGATAATTGTAGTTGGCTACAAATAGTGAAGTTCTAGAATCTGTACTAGACTGTTCACATACTTTCCTCAAACTCTAACCGAAATTATCACTTCGTGGCAAAAAAAAATTAGTAGAAATCTTGGTGTTAATAGCAATTAACTCATTCCTTTGGGTTTGTGTTATTTTCCCCAAACATGGAAGGGAATAGATTCTGTGGAAGTGTATTGCGTAGAAAGTTGAGATAGATTAGAAGGTGTGTAAGTTTGATTATTTTTTCACTTAAGCGAATACCAGCATTAAGGATTAGGCGGAGTGCCCTATTTAAATGCTATATATTCTGTGTATTTGCATTATTTGTACTTATTTACCTTATGAGTACAGGATCAGATTTTGGTGTAAGAATGTCAAGGCAGCAAAACCATCCTATTTGCTAAAGGTATGTTTTTGTTTCTGTTTCTCAGGTGTGGAGATTTATTCCCGAACCTGGTCAAACACGCAGGCGAAGCAGAAGTAAGAACATGGCCCTTGTTGATATCCAGTTGGATCATCATGAGCGTTGTGTCTGCAACTGTAGTTCCAGACCACCCCGATAAAAGAAAAAATGAGAGAAGCTTTCAAGGACCTTATACTTAACAGGATTGCATTTGTGTATAGATGATTGCTGGCATCAGAGTTAATATTTTCCAAGATTACAGAAAGTAATAATTGCAGTGCTTGAATATATTCTTTAATTAGCATTGTGGCAGCAAAACTTTCATAATAATGCCTTGCTTCTTGCAGTCAGTACATTATGAGACTGAGTTTTATTAATGCATCCAGATTAAATGCAAGACAATCCAGATTTTTTCCCTAATGTTTGGAATATCATTTAAATCATTTACTTGGTTTAAATCTGAGACTTTGTTCATTTTAAGGCAGTGTTTGAGGAGAAATTAGTTGTTAAATGTCAAAAAATGCTAGAAATAGTCAGGAAGTCAGATAATTTTTGACTGTATTGAAACAGAGTTTATAGTCAATGGCCTTTCATAAAAGATTTATAATAAAATAACATCCAGCCAGATTGTTAGTTCTGTTTCTTATTCCACAGAGTTTACTGATCTGTTGAGTATTCCTAGCACTTTCTGGTTTTATTTCAGATATCCAGCTTCTGCAGTATTTTACATTTGTTACAATTTATTCACAGGTATGGCTTTCCCATTTTCAAAAGCACCTTGGAAGTTTCACATTGCAATAACGTTTAAGTCATATAACATGTTATACTGCTTATTGGAAACTGCTTTTGTGAAATTATTTAAGGTTAAAATGTTCTCAGGCACTTTGTTTTATTATGGCTTGGATTTCTTTCAACCGCTTTTAATCACTGAACATGTAAAAGATATTTAAAGGTTTTTTTTCTTCCAGTCCATTGTAAGTCTGCTGAAGTATAATGTAAGTTTTTAAATATTGTTGGCCAAGGAAATTGTCTTTATTTCTATTTTTTGGGGTTTGTGTTATATTATCTGATACAACAGATGATAATCAACCTCCACAATTCCCCCTTTAGAGAACAGAGCTTTTTTAAATTAAGTAAAAGGATTGACAGTGTCTCTTGGTGTGATCAAACTTCAATGTAAAACTTGCTTTAGGTTCATTCTCCATGAGTTTTAAACATGAAAACTATCCTTTGGTGGAAAATGTAAGGTCATCTAATGTCAATAAAACAGACTCAGATTTGGCATGAGATAATATTTGAGATATGGCATTTTAAATTGATATCATTTTGTTTTGTTCCTAAATAGACAAATAATTGGACTAGTATTTTCTAATCGCATTTATAATTACACTAAATCTTCAAGTATTACATGCACAAATCAATATGAACATCTATCAGTAGCACCAGGCTTTTCACATCTTCACATCTGTTCAATTCAAATCTTTATCAGACCAGAGGAACAATTATTTCAGCCAATTTCTAAATGTTTGATCACTACTTCCATCATTTTAATGGATACAGTGCACAACAAAGAGCATAAACAAGTGTCATATGCCTTTGTCAATACCAATTTACTTACTGACGACATTAAGGAAAAATGAAAAGGGTAATGCATTTTAGTTTAAGTCTTTAGTGGGTTATCATGTTTGAAAATGTTAGAGTTTTTTCTCTAATAACTCCAAAATGACAGATTATAAAACATACTGAATTTTTACTGACATTTTTCCATAATCCTTTAGAATCAAATAAGTATGGTGAGTTGAATTTTGAATGATACATATATGCAAATGATTTGATTAATGGAATAGGTTTACTTGAGCAGTTCACTTGCACATTATTATAGTGCTGCCAAAGTAGGATCATGAATATATAAGGCTTTCTATACTTTATGAAGTAATGCAATATTATTTTGAATTCATATCCAAAAGCATCTTTCTTAATTTCTTTATCTCATCCATCAAATTACATATTACAAAATAATCAACATCCATAAAAAGTAATCTACTAAGAAAAAAATTGTTTCATCATAAGAATATACAATTTTTAGTTTCCTCTATGTTGTATAGTAATATGCTCTACTATAATGTTCCTACACAAGGGCTGAGAGCCTTTAGAACAATTCTGCAGGGTCCTGGGATGCCGTTTTTGTTCTTGCAATAAAAACAATTTCCTGAAGTGCAATTCTTGTATGTTAACACAACTTATTTTTAATTATTATATAGAGCATTTCAAATAGCTTCTTTTGATTTTTGTACGTATTATTGTTATTGATTAGAATTATCTTGTGCTCTTCTTTTGATGGAATGTAAAGACTGCTTGAGAAAGGGAATTGTAGAGGATTATTTTTTGTTATAAAATAAACTAAAATTCTCAATTTTAATATCTATGTTGCTTCCTAGCTAATTCAAGAGTTTACATGATAGCTAAAAATTAACATAGGGAAATCAACTCTAAGTTTGCACATACATATTGAGAAAGACCAGCATCTAAAAAAAGTAGCTGGATGTCATTGCCTTTTAGGCACCTGCAATCTTGATTAGTTTCTGGAATGGTAGCTAATTGTAGTGCAAGTTGATCACTTGTCATTGGAGTGCAGAATTCCATATTGAGAGGTCACTGGCATTATTCTGGCTGGTGTAGTCCCAACCTGGCAAAGCTACATGCTCATGACACCTGCTCACAGGAGGAAATCTGCAGATGCTGGAATTTCAAGCAACACACATAAAAATTGCTGGTGAACGCAGCAGGCCAGGCAGCATCTGTAGGAAGAGGTACAGTTGACATTTTGAGCTGAGACCCTTTGTCAGGCCCGAAACGTCGACTGTACCTCTTCCTATAGATGCTTCCTGGCCTGCTGCGTTCACCAGCAATTTTTATGTGTGTTTCATGACACCTGCTACTGTCTTACAAAGGAGAAGAAAATGTGTGTAGGTCTCTTAGAAAAACTTCTTCCCTCCCTAATTTACCAGTGAATGACAAACTGGAAATATTTTGGACACATCTCCCTTTCTGGCCAGAAGGGAACTGTATCTGCGAAATTCGATGGCAGTCATCACTTCTCAGCCACTGGCAATTGTGATCCTTACATTGCTGTGTGATTGGAAGTTGGATGTAGCATGTTTCTTGTATCTGAGAGGCCCTTCACACTGAATAAAAGTCACCTCAAATATTGTTCCCAAGGTAGACACAGAAATATATTTTAAGGCACTCTGAAACTTTTTTTGAACTACAGATAGATGAAAAAAGGGTGTATCCTTTACTGAAAAACCTTATTTTTCCTGTTTCTTTTTTTAGTCTGTCAGCAAAACAATATCTAATTTTTATATAGATCCTTGGCTGTATGATTTGAAATGACAGTAAAATCATTTATGAGCAGACTATCTATAAAAGAACATTATTAATATTTAATGTTCCCATAAATATGCTGCAGTCATCATAAAAGGCCCATCAAGAATATAAATAATTTCACTTATTAAATATGCAAGGAATACTCTTCTTTTTCTGGCATCTATAATTGCATGTTATATTGACCATATACATATGATAAAATGAACATAATATTGATGGATTGGTCTTAAGGAAGCATTAACAACAACAATTTGCATCCATACAGTGCATTTACTGTGAAATATCATCCTAGGTGCAAAACGCTGCAAGAAAAACTGGAACTGGATACTGAGCTGAAGAACCCAAGACATTAACCTAAAGCTTAATCAGAGAGTTGTGTTTTGAGACAAGAGAATAGAGAGGTGGAGAGGTTAGAAGCTTAGGGTTTCTTATCTATCATCACAGGTTAGGCAAACGATCAGGCTGACTATAATTGGAGTTCCCTTATGTTCAACTGAAAAGATTCAAGGTGGCTAAATTTCTGTTGAAATAAATCAAATGTAATTCAGAAAATAACATTTCTCATCTAATTTGATTTTCTCAGGATCCAAATATTTGCTCTGCATTTCTTTTACATTCTCATGGTATTGAAATCCAACTGTCATGCTTAACACAACTATTTAAGACTTCCTTCTTCCCGCAATCTGCTACTATATCTGCCCTAATCTTGATATTATTATTTCTTGATAGTTCTTCTCTTCCTGATTTAGCTTTAGAAACATTTTGCCAAAAATCCTCAAGAACAAATGGTCCATTACCCTGCAACGAATTATAATATTCAACCTAAAATTTCAAAACAAAAACCTGCAAGTGCTGGAAATCTGAAATAAAAAGCAGGAAATATTGGACATAGATGCTGTCTTTACACTTTTTAAAATATATTTTAATATAAAGTACTTTGAAATTTGAAATATACTGTATATTAAAAAAGAGGTGAAAAGGTATATTTCCATTGCTATATGTTAATCAAAACTCAGTCTTGCAAATCCATACAACAAAAACTATAGTTAGTGAGCAAGTATAATTTATGCTAGAGATTGCTGACAGGCCAGATTTATAAAGAAATGACAAAGCAAATTGTTTCTCAACTGAAAGAAAGCTGAGTAGCCCAGTTAAAATACTTATATGAGCCAATAAATGGTGAACATGTCATTATGATCAATAAACTACAATAGGAAAAGCAAGACTCAGCAGGTCAGGCAGCCTTTATGGAGAGGAAAACAGTTAACATGGAAGTCCACAAACAACAGGAATTCTGCAGATGCTGGAAATTCAAGCATGGAAGTCCCTTCTGTTACTATTCTTGTTTCTGATTTTCAACATTTGAAGCATTTTGATATTCAAATTTAATACAATGTCCAGTTTACCATATATAATGAGGATCTAGATAAGTGGAGTAAAATTCCTGCATAAGACTGTTGCATGACATCAGGTTAGCAGTGAATTAATCTGAAGCACAAAGAACTACTCAACGCATGTTTGACGCCATTCACCACTTTGATATTTTCCAATTGCTTGGACCTAACCAGATCAACTTTCTGTAGAGATGCAGTGGAGAGAGTACTGACTGGTTGCACCATGGCCTGATATGGAAATGGCAATGTCTTTGAACAGAAAAGCCTACAAAAAGTGGATCCATCAGTCCATCAGGGGTAAAACCCTCCCCACCACTCAGCACATCTAAAAGGATTGCCGTTGCAGGAAAACAGCATTCATCATCCAGGCCATGCTGGCTTATTTTTGCTGCCATCAGGAAGTACCGGAGCCTCAGAACCCACATCGCCAGGTACAGGAAGTGTTAATAACACTCAACCATCGTGCTCTTGAACCAGAGGGGATAACTTTACCTACCCAATCACTGACCTGTCCCACAACCCATGGACTCATTTTGAAGGACTCTTCATCTTTTGTTCTCGATATGTATTGCCAATTTATTTATTATTATTATTATTATTATTACTTGTTTTTTTTCCATTTTGCATTGGCAGTTTGTTGTCTTTTGCACATTGGTTCCTGTGCTGTCTTGTGTGCATTTTTTCATTGATTCTGATGTGATTCTTTGTATTTACTGTGAATGCCTACAAGAAAATGAATCTCAGGGTAGTATATGGTGACATATATGCACTTCGATATAACTTTACTTTGAACTTTGATTTATGTTAAAATATCTACAATTCCAACCCACACTGGGGTGGCCACAGGGCCCTTTGCTGCTTCTTTGAACCGAGGTCCAACCAGCTTCCCTCCACCACCCTCCTTCTCATTTTGAGTAACTTCTCCCTTAGTTCCACTCACTTCAAATCAAATGTATGGTGCTGGGAACCCACACGAGTGGAAATTATGCTGTCTCTTTGAGGGATGCATGGTACAGCACTTGATTCACTTCTATTCAGGCCCTTTCCCCCAAACTCTTTCCCTTGAAGACTTTGTTGATGCTGCTTCCTACATTTGTACAGAATTCAAAACTTGACTAGATTTCCTCTTCCCCTGTTTTCTGAAAAGACTCCATTCCAGCTCCCTCATTACTCCAGTACAATTGTGATGCTGAATCTTTCCGACCCTATGCTTCCGAAGTGTCTTCCTTTTTCCTTAAGTGTCTCTATTTCATTGTCAGACACGTGGCTATCAGCTGCATCTGTTCCCCTCTATCCAATCATAAAAAGGGAGGGATTCTTGTTCTCACTTGCTTCTCCATTGGCCTCAACATTCAACGTATCATCCTCCACAACTGCCAGCATCTTCAACCAGACGTGCCTTCCTTTCCCTTTCAGCACAGATTACATCTGTGAGCTCTTGTGTCTACAGTATAAAAGGCAGTTGGGCTTGAAATGTGAATGAGAAATTGGTGTGTCATTTACATTAATGCTTTCATTGCCAACAAATTTCTCATTGCACGGGCTTTGTATTCTAATGTCTTTATCATTAGAACAAGTATATTGAGTACAATTTGTACTTTAATATTCTATCTAAAGCTTTTGTCACAGTATAGGTAGCAGTTAGGGCTCTGTTAAAAGCATATTCACTTCTGAGTAAATAGGTTGTGGATTAAAGACGAGGTGAAGATCACGGCTTCAGACCTCTATTTATGCTTGTTCTACTAGCAGAGATACCACCTTTCATTTAAGATGCTAGGCTGACACCCTATTGTAAAAGATCCCTAGGCAATATTCTGAAGTGTGCATTCTCCACATGTTCTGACTGATATTTATGCTTCCCCAGCACACTAAAACAATTTATCACATTATTGTTTGCATAACTTTGCTGTGCATAAATCAGTTGCAGTATTTTGATCGCTTTCTCTGATGATATTTGGGACATTTTGCTGTTGTGAACATTTTCCTATTTCTATTGCTAGCTCTAAGGCCTTTCCCATATAATTCTTCTGCAATGATTCACTGTTGCATCCAAAACAACTAAGCTAAATCAAGTTGAGGAACTTGATCTGCAAATTCAAACCTCGACCAAGAAGCTCACTGACAAGCAGTATCAATCTGAAATGTGTTTAAGTTCAAAGATAAGCAAAGGTTCTAAATTATAGCTTTACTAGGCCGAGAAATAATCTGGCAAAAGTGGACAGAAGCAGTTACATGAAGGTAAATCAGACTCAGAGTCAATAAATAAATTGAAGTGGTTTAGGGTAAACATGTTCCCGCAAGGAAAATACAGACCCTGCCAATTTTAAAGGCTGCTGAAAGACCGGGTGGTAAGATAAGGCTAAAAAAAAAGTGAATTTGTATCAAAACCCTAGAGCTTAGTACGGCAGAAAGCTTGGTATAGAAGTCAGAAACATATAATAATGATTTTGACTTAAACAGGAGGTATCTTTAGACCACAGGAAAATGTAGATGTTTCGATTAGCTGGGCAGAGTAAAAGCAATTGAAATTTGATCCAGAGAAATGTAAGATCCGGGAAAATAAGCAAGACAAGGGAGTATCCAATAAATAATACATACAACGGACAAAAATTGGCAGGATGCTGAGTGAAATAAAAACAAACTGCTGGAAATATCTCATGTGTCTCTTTCCACCATGCTGCCTGATCAGATGAGTGTTTCCAACAGCATAGATTTTTACTTCAAGTTCATCTCCATCATCTCCAGTAGTTTGACTTTTAAAATGTTGCGTGACAAGAGTTTCACAAAGTGATCTTGAAGTGTACATCAGCATTTTCCTAAATATACTCATGTAGCAAGTCGAACCAGCATCAGAATCAGGTTTAATATCACCAGCATATGTCATGAAATTTGTTGCTTTGCAACTGCAGTACATTGTAATACATAATAATAAAAATTATAAATTGTAATAATTATATATAAAAAGGAAAAGAAAATTAAATAAATGGTGCAAAAGGAGAGGAAAAAATACGGAGGTAGTATACATAGGCTCATTGTCCATTCAGAAATCTGACAGCGGAGGGGAAATAGCTGTTCCTCAAATGTTGAGTGTGTGTCTTCAGGCTCCTGTACCACCTCCTTGATGGTAGCAAGAGAAGAGGGCATGTTCTGGGTGACTAGGGTACTTAATCATAGACACAGCCTTTTTGAGCCGTCACCTTTTGAAGGTATTTGGGATACTGGGAGGGGGGGGGCTAGTGCCCATGATGGAGCTGGACGAGTTTACAACTTTCTGTAGCTTGTTCTGATCCTCTGCAGTGGCCCCTCCATACACATATGATTATGCGACCAGTTAGAATGCTCTCCACAGTATATCTGTAGTAAATTGTGAGTATCTTTGGTGACATACCAATTCTTCTCTAACTCCTATTGAAATATAATATAGCTGTTCTCATGCCTTCTTTGTAATTACATCAATATGTAGGGCCTAGGATAAATCTTCAGAGATGTTAACACACAGGAACTTGAAACTGCTCACCCTTTCCACCGCTGACCCCTGGATGAGGACGAGTGTGTTCCCTCTGCTTCCTCTTCCTGAAGTTCACAGTAAATCCTTTGGTCTTACTGTTGCTGAGCACAAGGTTGTTGCTACGACACCACTCAACCAGCTGATCTGCTTCACTCCTGTACGCCTCCTCATCATCATCTGAAATTCTTCCAACAATAGTCATGTTGTTGGCAAATTTATAGATGGGGTTTGATGATGTGCCTGCTGGTGGCGTAGTGGCATCAGTGCCGGACTTCGGAGCGAAGTCTCCCGAGTTCGAATCCAGCCGGCTCCCTTGCACACAAGGGAGCCTTATAGACAATAAAATGTGTAACACAGAAATCACTTCATCAATTCCAAGTTTATTTTGCCATTTTCAAATAGTAAACCATCATAATTTTATTAAGAAAGTTATGAACTCGGGGAATTATAAAAACTAAACTTTAAATAACATTCCCACCAGTTCTTGGGGTCACACAGAACACAATTCAACTCACCTCATGGGATTAAATCCAGAACAAAGTTTTAAGTATAGAATAATGTTAACGATAGGTGTGGATGACGATGGTGTGGGAAGAAAGAGAGAAAATAGTGAGAGATGCACAGCAATGGAGAGCAATGAAAAGTTATATTTAATAATTGAACAGTTACACAAAGAAGGTCAAATCCATCATCGCTGCTGCACATGATAGATTCTCTCCAACTTCTCCTCAGCCACTGTCTTGGGCTGCCTGATGCAGAATATTTGCAATATAACATCTTCCTTAAAACCTGGACTCCTATTCTTCTGCATTATAAGGATCATTTACTTCCCCCTCCCCGCCCCCATATAGCTTTACCTCTCTCTGACCTTGCTACAACCTATTACTACCGAAGCCCACAGCCCACATCTTTATTAACTTCCGAATCAATTGTTCCAATCCACTCCTGACCAGCCTCCCATCTGCCCAGCCCCACAAACCAGACTGTTGGTATCCCACACCACTCCATTCAACTGATCACACCTCCATTTGCTGATCCACATTGGTACTCAACTGTCACAATTCGAGTCTTATCCTTTTGTTTAAATTGCTTGTAAGTTTTTCTGTCTCCAACTCATTTTGCTTTACAATTTGACAGCCCATCAGATTTCCCTGAGTGGCAATGGAGGTGTTGACTTTACTCTCAGCTTCCTCCGACCTCACGTACAAAGTCGTGACTGTTGTCTGTTGTAGTCCAATACAACCCCAAAAAACAAATGGTCCCATTACACAGCATTTTGAAAGGCCATGTCTCCCAGAGTTCATTGACCGGCACTTTCCTCTCAGTTGGAGGGTTGTGGGTTCAGCTGCCAACCCATAATCCACGCTGACACTCCCGTGCTGCTCGGATGGAGTGCCACATTGTCAGAGAGATTATACAGTTGAAGCCCAATTACCTGGTTCTTCACTACCGGCAACTGGAACTTCAGAGCGGGCACATGCTGAACTCGACAGGTGCAGGTAAAGCAATGGTGGTCTCCCTCAGCACTACCCGATGCAGTCAGCAAGTTCTCTTTGGACTGATTTAATGTTGGCCTTGGGGGTTCCCCCAACACAACAACACAACCCCAGCAAAGTCCAGTGAAGCAGATCCCAGGGTGACATCCAGTTAACCAGCCTAGTTACTTCAATAACATCTATCAAACTTGACATGCACAGTGTAACTGAGCTTTTAGTGTACTTCACAGAAGCGGACATGGTTATAATGGACACTAAGTAAATCAGTGCAGGTGTGGATTGGGAACTGAACCTGAGGCACTGGAGCATCCATGGTTTCACTAATGAATCAAGACATTTGCGTGTACCACTAAAGTTCTCAAGCTTCCAATAAGAGTGAGGGAATTCTTCTAACATCTTTATCTAGGACGAGGGAGATGTCTTCCTTTTTTAAAGAAAGGGGCTTCCCTTCCTCCACTATCAACTCTGCTCTTAAACGCAACTCCCCCATTTCTCGTACATCTGCTCTCACTCCATCCTCCTGCCACCCCACTAGGAATAGGGTTCCCCTGGTCCTCACCTACCACCCCACCAGCCTCCAGGTCCAACATATTATTCTTCATAACTTCCGCCACCTCCAATGGGATCCCACCACTAAGCACATCTTTCCCTCCCCCCGGCTCTCTGCATTCCGCAGGGATCGCTCCCTACGCAACTCCCTTGTCCATTCGTCCCCCCCATCCCTCCCCACTGATCTCCCTCCTGGCACTTATCCGTGTAAGCGGAACAAGTGCTACACATGCCCTTACACTTCCTCCCTTACCACCATTCAGGGCTCCAAACAGTCCTTCCAGGTGAGGCAACACTTCACCTGTGAGTCGGCTGGGGTGATATACTGTGTCTGGTGCTCCCGATGTGGCCTTTTATATATTGGCGAGACCCGACGCAGACTGGGAGACCGCTTTGCTGAACATCTACACTCTGTCTGCCAGAGAAAGCAGGATCTCCCAGTGGCCACACATTTTAATTCCACATCCCATTCCCATTCTGACATGTCTATCCATGGCCTCCTCTACTGTAAAGATGAAGCCACACTCAGGTTGGAGGAACAACACCTTATATTCCGTCTGGGTAGCCTCCAACCTGATGGCATGAACATTGACTTCTCTAACTTCCGCTAATGCCCCACCTCCCCCTCGTACCCTATCTGTTACTTATTTTTATACACACATTCTTTCTCTCATTCTCCTTTTTCTCCCTCTGTCCCTCTGAATATACCCCTTGCCCATCCTCTGGGTCCCCCCCCCTTGTCTTTCTTCCCGGACCTCCTGTCCCATGATCCTCTCATATCCCCTTTTGCCTATCACCTGTCCAGCTCTTGGCTCCATCCCTCCCCCTCCTGTCTTCTCCTATCATTTTGGATCTCCCCCTCCCCCTCCCACTTTCAAATCTCTTACTAACTCTTCCTTCAGTTAGTCCTGACGAAGGGTCTCGGCCTGAAACATCGACTGTACCTCTTCCTAGAGATGCTGCTTGGCCTGCTGCGTTCACCAGCAACTTTGATGTGTGTTGCTTGAATTTCCAGCATCTGCAGAATTCCTGTTGTTTGAGGGAATTCTTCTGGCTGATGGGCATCACTAAAACAAGTTACCTGGCCATGATCACGTTGCCACTTGAGCATGCAACCAGGCTGTTGGGTGCTGCTAAGAGACAAGGAAGTGGAATAAGGAGTGAGTTGGGAAGGGCATGCATAAATGATCGGTTGCTTCATTCAGTGTTCATCAAAGCGCCCGATTGCCCACTGGAGACATTCCCATCTGTTTTGCTCTGCCCCTGGTTTGGTAACTCTGTCTCAACTCCAACACAAAGAGCAGTGTTTGCCTTTGAGAAGTGACACTTTAACCATTTCAACCAGGGCAGAATTTCATGCAACCAAGTTGGTGTTTTTAAAAACATGTTCATGTATTACCCCAGTGCTTGTGCTTACAAGGCTTTGCATACTGGGTGCACAGGAACATTGTTCCACTCAGTGTCCAGAAAAGAAACTAGCACAAATCCAATTCTCAGTATTACTTTAGTTTTCTTGTTGATGCACTGTCGAATTCCTGACCCAACATTAAATATTACCCAGGTGGTACCATCTGGGATACTGGTTATTGTTGTAATGATTGCCTGTAGGACGACATATATCATCTCATTATTTTCAGACAGTTTTATGTCTTTAATTAGTTTATAGGCTCAAGCTTAGACCATTTCATTGTCAAATTTCGAGGCTAAAATCCTGGTTTGAGAGTTTAAACCGTATAAAAGTGTACTTGCAAAGAGCGTTCATTTCAACAGCTGATTTCAATTATGCTTGGTAAGTTTTCCAACTCAGATATTAAACACACATTAGAATGGTTCACCCATGTTCCTCAGAGATGCCTTAAGAGAAGCTACGGTCTACTGCTCCTACTCGGTCCTCTGGTGAACCTTAAAATTAGGAGCACTATAATTACTGGAGTATTTTTAAAGTACTCTAGTGTGTTTGAAAAACACCAATCATCATTATGAAAGTTCAACATAGGACAAGAGAAAAATCAGTAGCCCGTAACATACTACTGAGTTTGCAGCAAATTTGATGCTGGCTTTTCCACTGGAGGGTAGTGCCACATTCCAAAAGAAATGCCTTGGAATATTTAAATAGGTTCCTTATGGGATGGTGTTTCTTATTTTGTAATAATAACAACTAGATTTAACAATGCTTACAACAGAGGACTCCTGCTTACTATTTTACGAGTGCACGCATTCTTCCAGACTGCTGGTGCTAATGTTAGGTTATAAACTTTTCACTAGAGTAGATATATAGGTGTTACTAGATGAACTAAAGTTGTCACAGCAGGGGAAGTTAAAAAGTGGGAGCAGGAGCAGACCTTTAAACCCGTTATTCAATCAAATAATTTTACTGCACTTTGATTACCATTACAAAATTTAGCAGATTGAACAAAGACACAAACATTCACTCATACTTTCATGTGTGCTTATGCGGAAGTCTCCAGCTTCCAACAGTTACTGAAGAAAATGACAGTTGCCCCAAGCCTGGCTGCCAGCATTTGTTGGGTATATCCACACCAGTGGATTGAATTTCAGAAGTGAAGTAGAATGCAGGTGAACCAGGGCGAATTTCTACCCTTCGATGTTCTTGATTGTGTGAGTGTTGTCTGCTAATTCTACTCAGCCCCACATCCTCCAACCCATTCAACTTCTGCGCTGCAATCAAACACACAAGTCTCCTTGTAGTTCCACATTCATTAACAATAGATAAGTCTGGCATCTGTTGTGAATTCAATATTTAGGCAGCCAAAAGAAGCAAAAGAATATGGAGGAAACAGCTTTTTTTTGGTCATGTCAAAGAAAGAAACATTACTGTATGACTTTTCTTAACTTTTCTCTTACAGTTGACATTATTTCGTTCTTTTATTGTGTTCCAAACATTGCCCTTGACATTCTGAGGCCTTGCTCAGTTTCAGACAGATTTGGAATGGAAAACCAAGTCTTTCTGTGACAGCCATCACTTTTTGAAATCACAACAATGCTTAGATGTTACCTCTCTCCGTGGTTGTTGTGTGTAATGTCTGAATTATGTTCTTGCCTTAAGTTTCCACAAATTAGTGAGATCATTTCTTTGGAGATCAACTCTACTTTTCTAAAATTCTAAAGTTGACCAGCAGCAGGCAGGAATGACAAACACAGTCCAACAAGATTTTATTCAGTTAGATTGTTGCTAGGAGATGGTGACGATCATCAGTGGGGCAGGTAGAAAGCCAAGTGCGTCAGTTTCATAGTGTCTCAACTGAAGAAAAACGTCCAACTTTTCTATCAGGTGGTTGGGTGGAGGGCCCAGAATAGATGAGGAGAAAGGATTTTCATTTGTCTGACCCCTTTTCTTAATGGTAAAGTAACCTGATTGCCTAGCTTTGTGCAATATTTGATAAACTTCATGACAGGCAGTTTTAATTTTATTTGCTGGTTGGTTGATACATGGTCACTTATTAATTACTGTTAATTTAAAAACATGAAATTTGAGCCAAACTGTGGTGAGTATGACACAAACATATTTACATATCATTCCCATGTAAACAACCTATTTCCTGATATGTGATGGATAAAGGAGACCTGGACTGTAGCCAGCATCATTTGTCAGATAAGGCATTGCTTTATAATGAAAATACAATTAGATTTTATTTTGCAGGTAGTTTTAATGCACCAGTTATTCACTCAAATTGTCTGGGAAAGAAGGAAGCTGAGGTTATTGTGACATTTACTCTCACAGTGGGCACATGTTCTGATCAACAAACACATTTACACTGTGTCACTCTATGTATATTTGCCAAGATTTCCTCCTGCAGTTATAAATAATAAAGTCTCAGTATTAGGCTGGCTGAGAAAGGTTAAAATAACTATTCTAAGGCAGGCTGCATGGATTGGTCTTTGGCTCTACTTAACTCTGTTGGTCTCTGTCCTCTGTACATTTCTCACATTCCCACCCGCCTCTAACATGTCCCCTTTCATTCATGAGCCCCAAGTTGGATTTTCTTGCTGATGTGGCAGGGTCCACATCAACTTCATGACCTTGAGGTCTTGTGGACTACTTTGGCATCTTTTTCAATCTCTTCTACAACGTTCATCCAAATTGTGGATAGCAAGCTTCTGCAGTAGATTTCAGAAGCTGATAACTCATATCAGGTCTATCAATGTCAAAGTCAAAGTAAAATTTTATTATCAGAATACAGTACATACATGTCACCACATACAACCCTGAGATTCTTTTTCTGCAGGCATACTTAGCAATTCTATAGAACAGTAATTATAAATGGGATCAATGGAAGCGCAAGAGCACAGAACGTAGACGACAACAAACTGTGCAAATGCAAATATAAATAAATAGTAATAAATAACGAGAACATGGAATCTCAAGATAAAGAGTCCTTAAAGTGAGATCACTGATTCTGGAAACATCTCAATAGATGAGTGTCGTTATCTCCTTTTGTTTAAGAGCCTGATGGTTGAGGGTGCGAGTCCTGAGGCATTTGCACCTTCTACCTGATGGCAGCAGTGAGAAGACAGCACGGCCTGGGTGGTGAGGACCTTTGATGATGGATGCTGCTTTCCTACAATAGCATTTCATGTAGACTTAAGATTCAAGATTTAAGATTGTTTATTGGCATTCTTCAATACACAAATATAAAGAAGAACAAAACGATTGTTACTCTGAATCCGATGCAGCATAAAAAAACACATTAAGCCCAACAAATAAAACAATACAACAAATACAAAACAATAAAAAGCACAATCAAACAAAACAATAAAGCACAACATAATAAATATAAATACAAAAGCAATCACATAAAGCCCCAATGTTACATACACAGATTGATTGTGTGTACATAAAAAGACACTGTGTGATGTATATGTAGTTCTGGTGGGGAGTGGTGTGGTGGGTTAATAGTTGAAGCTGTTGACCAACCCAACAGCTTGGAGGAAGTAAATGTTTTTGAATCTCATAGTCCTGGTGTGAGTGCTGTGTAACCTCTTCCTCGAAAGGAATGGGCCAAAAAGCAATTCTGTATGTTTCTATTATTTGAAGATGCATACTTAATTCCTCCCCCCCCATAAATTAATGAGTACACTACGCACCATTTCTTCTAACCACAGAATAATATAGGATGTAAAATTAGTGGGCAGGAGTAGATTGCTTCTCAACACAACATGCTTTCTATCATCCACATTACACCAGAAAATTCAAGGCAGCTGAAAGTTCAAGTTAGAGGCTCAAAATTCTTCAAATCCATTTTCCCCAATGGACAAGACATTATCCCACCAATACTATGTGGTCAAATACACTCTAACTCCACTTGCAAATTTGCAGATGACACCACCACGGTGGGACAAATCTCAAACAACAACGCAATAGAGTACAGGAAAGAGGTAGAGAACATTGTGGCATGGTGTCAGAACAATAACCTTTCTTTTATTGTCAACAAAATGAAGGAGTTATTCACTGACTTCAGGATGTGCAATGGAGTACTTGCCCCTGTCTGTATCAATGATTCTGAGGTGGAGATGTTTGAGAGCTTCAAGTTTATATTTGTCTTGGTCTAGCCATGTTGACATTGTAGCCAATAGAACACAACAAAGCCTTGATTTCCTCAGATGCCAAAGGAAATACAGCGTGTCCCCTGTTGAACCACAATTTACAAATCAATGAATTTGAATGGACCAAGATCAGTGGAAATAGACAGAGCAATTGTCTCTGTTCTCGCCATGAGATTGAATGGAGGCTGCCATTTTGTGAAGTTGCTCTGCAGCCTCCATTTAATGAGCTGTCTTGTGAACTAGTTTTGCTTAGAAATATCTGTATCAAAGTGCTTTAAAGTGGACACTGTGGTTCTCCTGATAATCTACCAAACTAGAGATCATTTCCACGTAAGAAGTTATTGTGAAGTATTCTTTGGTATGGTAGAAAATGCAGCTCTATGAATAGGGGTCTTGATTAACTCTAGCCTAAGTGACTGGCTGGTCTGCTCTGGTTTGGAACAAAGAGACGTTAATTACAATTTGTCACTTGTGAAGTAGGGCAATATATTGATGCTGGCTTGGATCACAGCCAATGGGAAGCTGGCATACATATCTAGATGCTATAAAAGCTTGACAGCACTTCACAGCAGGTTCAAGAATAGCTTCAAGCCCGCCTCCATCAGTCTCTTGAATGGTCCCCTTATTCGCTAAAACAGGGGTCCCCAACCTTTTTTGCACCGTGGACCAGTTTAATATTGACAATATTCTTGCGGACCGGCCGACTTGGGGGTGGGGGTGGTGGTTGCCAACTTTCTCACTCCCAAATAAAGGACAAAAGTAGCAGTCAAATACGGGACACTTGTGTGACCCTGAGAAAGACTACCATGACCATGAAGCCTTGCGCAGGCACCTGTGTGCTCATGCGTGACGTGCGCATGCGTGTACATGCTGGGTTTTTTTCTACAAATCAGTTTTGGCTTAATCTTCGCGATTCTGTTAAGTGAAACTACACTGTACATACATTACTTCTACTTTATATAGGCTGTGTATTTATCATATCATTCCTGCTTTAACTATATGTTAGTGTTATTTTAGGTTTTATGTGTTACTTGGTATGATTTGGTAGATTATTTTTTGGGTCTGGGAACGCTCAAAAGTTTTTCCCATATAAATTAATGGTAATTGCTTCTTTGCTTAATGCCATTTCTGCTTATGAATGGTTGCATAGGAATGCTCTACCTTAGCGGGGGAAATACGGGACAAGGGCAGTCCCCAACCACCGGGCTGCGGACTGGTACCAGTCCACAAAGCATGTGCTACCGGGCCGTGAGGAAACGATATGAGTCAGCTGCACCTTTCCTCATTTCCTGTCACACGGTGTTGAACTTGAACATAGGGTTGCCAACTGTCCTGTATTTGCCGGGACATCCCATATATTGGGCTAAATTGGTTTGTCCCATAAGGGACCGCTCTTGTCCTGTATTTCCCCCGCTAAGGTAGAGCTTTCCTATGAAATCTTTCATACCGAAATGGCGTAAAGCGAAGAAGCAATTACCATTAATTTATATGGGAAAATTTCCTGAGCGACCCCAGACCCAAAAAAATAACCTACTAAATCATACCAAATAACACATAAAACCTAAAATAACAGTAACATATAGTAAAAGCAGGAATGATACGATAAATACACAGCCTATATAAAGTAGAAATGATGTATGTACAGTATAGTCGGGAAGATTAAGCCAAAACTGATTTGTGGAAAAAAATCGGCACGCAAGGCTTCATGGTCATGGTAGTCTTTCCTGGGGTAAACGCAAGTGTCCCGGTATTTGACTGCTAATTTTGTCCCTTATTTGGGAGTGAGAAAGTTGGCAACCCTAACTGTAAAAGACATGTTGAGGTGAGTTTAACCCTACTTGAACAACCGCCCCCCCCCCCCCCCCCCCAGTCGGCCGGTCCGCAAGAATATTGTCAATATTAAACCAGTCCATGGTGCAAAAAAGGTTGGGGACCCCTGCCTTATGGGACAAACTAATTTAGCCCAGTATATGGGATGTCCTGGCTAATACGGGACAGTTGGCAACCCTATGTTCAAGTTCAACAGTGCATGACAGGGAATGAGGAAAGGTGCAGCTGACTCATATCGCCAAATCATATCATTTCCTCACGGCCCGGTAGAACGTGCTTTGTGGCCTGGTACCGGTCTGCGGCCCAGTGGTTGGGCACCACTGCGCTAAAAGATGAACTAGAAGCACCTGAGCAAAGTAGCTCTTTATTTGTCTACCTGAAATGCGCCTTTTCTCTGTTGCTTCAACATTATATTCTGCAATCTGTGTTTTGTTTTCCTCTTTACTGCCTCAATGTACATACGTATGGCATGCCAATGAAAGATGATCACACTATCTCAGTTCATTCGTTCATTACAACACACGTAAAAATTATTGGTGAATGCAGCAGGCCAGGCAACATCTATAGGAATAGGTACAGTCAACGTTTCGGGCCGAGACCCTTCGTCAGGACTAACTGAAAGAAGAAATAGTAAGAGATTTGAAAGTGGGAGGGAGAGGGGGAGATCCGAAATGATAGCAGAAGACAGGAGGGGGTCAACTGTACCTCTTCCTAGAGATGCTGCCTGGCCTGCTGCGTTCACCAGCAATTTTTATGTGTGTTGCTTAAAATTCCAGCATCTGCCGATTTCCTCATGTTTGCGTCATTTGTTCATTATGTGCCATGTCATATGAAAAGGGTGATCATGGTTGTTCCATGACCGTGATTGTTCTTGATAAATTTCTCTCTATCTACCTATCTACTTCTTTACTCATTAACTTAATATATAACCCCTCTCCTTTGATTTGTTTGTACGTTATGTTCAGCCTTTTGAATGAGATAAGAACAGTGATGTCAAAGCCTTCTTGTACATTGATGGTTTGCTGTTTTCTGTTGGTCTGCGCATTGACTGACACTCGTGACCTGTTTGACCTGAACTTGAGGATCAGAGTCAATTGCAGCAAAAACAAGGCCTTATGTCTTGGCAGCTGATCTGACCATTTCTTTGTTCCTTTTACCATCAGGTCAGGCTACCTGACATGCTGGGAATCTGGTTCAGAGAAGCCAAGGCTTGTACCAAAAATTGGTTGGAGCGAATAACCATATGGAATTGAAACTGGGAATAGGGGAGAGGTGCTCCCAATGATTACAGGAAAGAACCTAGATCATTGGGTGTGAAGGGGTTTCATTCAATGCTGCTGTATGTAGTGCCAGGGTGACTCATGCCCTGCTTCTGCACTGCAGCAGTTTTGTTACTGCAAGGACGTGATGTGGAAATTTTTACAGAAAGAAAGGAGGGATATGTCCAGCGTGGCCCTCAGTCTGATGAGCACTTTGTGGCTACATCAGGCTGTGCATTGAGCCAGGGGAAGCAAACATCAAGTGTCGCTATTTGGTGAGGCTGTACCTGTTAACAAAGTTGTGACGGATGGACCTGGCCCTATTGCTGGGAGACACTTCATTCAGCTGGGCAGAGTGAGGAACTATCCTCCACTGAAAGTTGTCCACTCCAAGTTGCATGGTTATGTGGTGAGCAAAACACAGAACTTTGTGCACTACCATAAAGAGTCTGTTGGCAATGAGGTCCTCTGGTCACCCCATCCTAAGGGGCTGTGACAATTGTGATATCAAAAGCTGACAGAATGCTTGGGAAAGAAAAATTGATGGCATGTAAACAAAATGTAAATATTTACTGCAGCTAATAAATGGGTGGGTAGATAAATAAATAAATAGAGACAGCTTTTTTGCAATCTGCTCAACAAGATTTCTATTTCCTCCCCCCCCCATTAATTCTGACTATGCTAACGATGTCTGTATCAAGCAGTTACATACATTTTGAATAGAGTACATGTCTCATATTTCATCAAAGGTCTAAGAAGACTTGAAAAGTGTAAACTCCACGCCCCCCCCCCATTCATGACTGATCCCTGGTAGATCCCTTTCTATTGTACTGAAGAAGTTATTTATGCTGTGAAGGTATGCTTCTATATGTTTGGCATGTGGGTTGAGCAAATTATACTTGCGGGAATCAAAATTGTAGAAATGATGCCTCTGGCTTACAAAGCTGGTAAATTGTTGGATTTATGCAACTTGCTTTAGTCCATAATTTTCTACTACCTATTATTGGTTTTTGTGATTAAATCACAGAAACAACCTGGAAGGTATAAACCCCACAATTCATTAGTGCACTTCCAGAGTACCTGATCAAATTAAGTGTTCAAATCCTATAGTGGAATTTAAACTCATATCACTCTAAATTGAAAATATTACCACAAATCTAGACAGATTTACTTTTTAAAAAGTAGAAAAAGCCAAACAAATCCTGTAATGTCTGTTAGCAGCTTTTTTTTTCTAATACACTCTTTCTGGTGCATTCTGTGAGATGTCACATAGTTAGCCTGTTTTTTCCTGTGTTAAATCACTTCCATTAGTGTGGTTAATATTACCTCAGCAGAATCTAAAATGTGCTTCAGCTGTGCTAACTTCCTCTGGGAAAGAACAAGTTTCTCACCTAGTAGTGTGTGCTTCCCACGTTGGAGAGGATTAAGTCAGTGTCACAGTCAACGGCAACTCATCTTTGCTTGAAGTAACTGATCAGCAGAGTCAGATGCCATTTACATGGGACTAAGATGTAATTTTGGCTTTGATGGCAGAGGAGGGATTGGGGAAAGAGATCAGGGTTTACTTATTTTAGAAGTCAGTGATAAGGATTAAGCTCTGGAATGATAGGCCATAATTATCATTTGCTGCTGCCTCAATAAACAAAACAATTTTGCCTATCAAAAAATAGGATGACATAAAATTTCAGTCACACCCTTCCCGTCTGTGTCAAAATGCCAGCTTCAGTATGGTAGAAGATTGGACAGTATTATAAATAAAAACGATTTCCACAGAAGCGAAATAGATGATCATTTTGCAATATGGTCATAAACCTGGCCATGATCATCCAGAATTGATACATAGAAACATAGGAACATAGGAACATAGAAAATAGGTGCAGGAGTAGGCCATTCGGCCCTTCGAGCCCTTCGAGCCTGCATCGCCATTTATTATGATCATGCTGATCATCCAACTCAGAACCCCGCCCCAGCCTTCCCTCCATACCCCCTGACCCCCGTAGCCACAAGGGCCATATCTAACTCCCTCTTAAATATAGCCAATGAACTGGCCTCAACTGCTTCCTGTGGCAGAGAATTCCATAGATTCACCACTCTCTGTGTGAAGAAGTTTTTCCTAATCTCGGTCCTAAAAGGCTTCCCCTCTATCCTCAAACTGTGACCCCTCATTCTGGACTTCCCCACCATCGGGAACAATCTTCCTGCATCTAGCCTGTCCAATCCCTTTAGGATCTTATACGTTTCAATCAGATCCCCCCTCAATCTTCTAAATTCCAACGAGTACAAGCCCAGTTCATCCAGTCTTTCTTCATATGAAAGTCCTGCCATCCCAGGAATCAATCTGGTGAACCTTCTTTGTACTCCCTCTATGGCAAGGATGTCTTTCCTCAGATTAGGGGACCAAAACTGCACACAATACTCCAGGTGTGGTCTCACCAAGGCCTTGTACAACTGCAGTAGTACCTCCCTGCTCCTGTACTCGAATCCTCTCGCTATAAATGCCAGCATACCATTCGCCTTTTTCACCGCCTGCTGTACCTGCATGCCCACTTTCAATGACTGGCGTATAATGACATCCAGGTCTCGTTGCACCTCCTCTTTTCCTAATCGGCCACCATTCAGATAATAATCTGTTTTCCTATTTTTCCACCAAAATGGATAACTTCACATTTATCCACATTAAATTGCATCTGCCATGAATTTGCCCACTCACCCAACCTATCCAAGTCACCCTGCATCCTCTTAGCATCCTCCTCACAGCTAACACTGCCACCCAGCTTCGTGTCATCCGCAAACTTGGAGATGCTGCATTTAATTCCCTCATCCAAGTCATTAATATATATTGTAAACAACTGGGGTCCCAGCACCGAGCCTTGCGGTACCCCACTAGTCACCGCCTGCCATTCTGAAAAGGTCCCGTTTATTCCCACTCTTTGCTTCCTGTCTGCTAACCAACTCTCCACCCACACCAATACCTTACCCCCAATACCATGTGCTTTAAGTTTGCACACTAATCTCCTGTGTGGGACCTTGTCAAAAGCCTTGTGAAAATTCAAATATACCACATCCACTGGTTCTCCCCTATCCACTCTACTAGTTACATCCTCAAAAAATTCTATGAGATTCGTCAGACATGATTTTCCTTTCACAAATCCATGCTGACTTTGTCCGATCATTTCACCGCTTTCCAAATGTGCTGTTATCACATCCTTGATAACTGACTCCAGCAGTTTCCCCACCACCGACGTTAGGCTAACTGGTCTATAATTCCCCGGTTTCTCTCTCCCTCCTTTTTTAAAAAGTGGAGTTACATTAGCCACCCTCCAATCCTCAGGAACTAGTCCAGAATCTAACGAGTTTTGAAAAATTATCACTAATGCATCCACTATTTCTTGGGCTACTTCCTTAAGCACCCTGGGATGCAGACCATCTGGCCCTGGGGATTTATCTGCCTTCAATCCCTTCAAATTACCTAACACCACTTCCCTACTAACATGTATTTCGCTCAGTTCTTCCATCTCACTGGACCCTCTGTCCCCTACTATTTCTGGAAGATTATTTATGTCCTCCTTAGTGAAGACAGAACCAAAGTAATTATTCAATTGGTCTGCCATGTCCTTGCTCCCCATAATCAATTCACCTGTTTCTGTCTGCAGGGGACCTACATTTGTCTTTACCAGTCTTTTCCTTTTTACATATCTATAAAAGCTTTTACAGTCCGTTTTTATGTTCCCTGCCAGTTTTCTCTCATAATCTTTTTTCCCCTTCCTAATTAAGCCCTTTGTCCTCCTCTGCTGAAATCTGAATTTCTCCCAGTCCTCAGGTGAGCCACTTTCTCTGGCTAATTTGTATGCTTCTTCTTTGGAATTGATACTATCCCTAATTTCTCTTGTCAGCCACGGGTGCACTACCTTCCTTGATTTATTCTTTTGCCAAACTGGGATGAACAATTGTTGTAGTTCATCCATGCAACCTTTAAATGCTTGCCATTGCATATCCACCGTCAATCCTTTAAGTGTCATTTGCCAGTCTATCTTAGCTAATTCACGTCTCATACCTTCAAAGTTATCCCTCTTTAAGTTCAGAACCTTTGTTTCTGAAATAACTATGTCACTCTCCATCTTAATGAAGAATTCCACCATATTATGGTCACTCTTACCCAAGGGGCCTCTCACGACAAGATTGCTAATTAACCCTTCCTCATTGCTCAAAACCCAGTCCAGAATAGCCTGCTCTCTAGTTGGTTCCTCGACATGTTGGTTCAAAAAACCATCCCGCATACATTCCAAGAAATCCTCTTCCTCAGCACCTTTACCAATTTGGTTCACCCAATCTACATGTAGATTGAAGTCACCCATTATAACTGCTGTTCCTTTATTGCACACGTTTCTAATTTCCTGTTTAATACCATCTCCGACCTCACTACTACTGTTAGGTGGCCTGTACACAACTCCCACCAGCGTCTTCTGCCCCTTAGTGTTACACAGCTCTACCCATATCGATTCCACATCTTCCCGGCTTATGTCCTTCCTTTCTATTGCGTTAATCTCTTCTTTAACCAGCAACGCCACCCCACCTCCCCTTCCTTCATGTCTATCCCTCCTGAATATTGAATATCTCTGAACGTTGAGCTGCCATCCTTGGTCACCCTGGAGCCATGTCTCTGTGATCCCAACTATATCATAATCATTAATAACAATCTGCACTTTCAATTCGTCCACCTTATTGCGAATGCTCCTTGCATTGACACACAAAGCCTTCAGGCGCTCTTTTACAACTCTCTTAGCCCTTATACAATTATGCTGAAAAGTGGCCCTTTTTAATGCTTGCCCTGGATTTGTCGGCCTGCCACTTTTACTTTTCTCCATAGTACTTTTAGTTTCTACCCTCACTTTACACCCCTCTGTCTCTCTGCACTGGTTCCCATCCCCCTGTAGTGAACTAATCTCCTCACGCCTAGCCCCTTTAATTTGATTCCCACCCTCCAACCATTCTAGTTTAAAGTCACCAAAGCTTACTAAAACTAAATGATTCAATGTATATGCTAACACCTTTGCTAGTGAAATTACCAAAACTAAATGACTCAATGTATATGCTAACACCTTTGCTAGTGAAATTCCAAAGTGAAGTTTAGAGTTCAAAGTCACCACATGTCACCATATACAACCCTGAGATTCATTTTCTTGCAGGCATACTCAATATACTCTATAAATCCATAGAATAATCATAACAGAATCAATGAAGAACTGCACCAATTTGGGTGTTCAACCAGTGTGCAAATACAAAAAGAAAGAAATAATAATAATAAATAAGTAAGCAATAAATATTGAGAACATGAGATGAAGAGTCCTTGAAAGTGAATTCATTGGTTGTGGGAACATTTCAATGATAGGGCAAGTGAAGTTGAGTAAAGTTATCCCCTTTGGTTCAAGAGCCCAATGGTTAAGGAGTAATAACTGTTCCTGAAACTTGGTGATGTGAGTCCTGAGGCTCCTGTACCTTCTTCTTGATGGCAGCAGTGAGAAGAGAGCATGTCCTGGGTTTTGGGGTGTCCCTGATGATGGATGCTGCTTTCCTGTGACAGTGTTTCACATAGATGTGCTCAATGGTAGGGAGGGCTTTACCTGTGATGGAATGGGCTGTATCCACTAATATTTGTAGGATTTTCCAATCAGGGGCATCGGGGTTTCCATACCAGGCTGTGATGCAGCCAGTCAATATACTCTCCACCAATCATCTATAGAAGTTTGTCAAAGTTTTAGCTGTCATGCTGAATCTCCGCAGACTCCTAAGGAAGTAGAGGCGCTGCCATGCTTTATTCATAATTGCATATACCAGGGCCCAGTACAAGTCCTCTGAAATAATAACACCAAGAAATTTTAAATTGCTGATCCTTTCCACCTCTAATCCTCCAATGAAGACTGGCTCATGCACCTGTGATTTCTTTCTCCTGCAGTCAATAATCAGCTCCTTGGTCTTGCTGACATTGAGTAAGAGGTTGTGGTTATGGCACCACTCAGCAAGATTTTCAATCTCCCTCCCAAATGCTGATTCATCACTACCTTTGATTCAGCATATGATAGTAGGGTCATCAGCAATCTTGAATTTGGCATTGGAGCTGTGCTTAACCACACAGTCATCAGTGTAAAGTGAGTAGAGTGGGTGGGGGCGATGGCTAACTACACAACTTTGTGGTACACCTGTGCTGATGGAGGTCATGGAGGAGATGTTGTTGTCAATCAAACTGACTGGGGTCTGCAAGTGAGGAAATTGAGGAGCCAATTGCAAAAGGAGGTATTGAGGGCAAGGTCTGGGAGCTCATTGATTAGTTTTCAGGGGATGAAGGTATTGAATGCTGAACTGTAGTCGATGAAGACCATCCTGTTGTAAGCATTTTTGCTGTCCAGATGTTCGAGGGTTGAGTGAATAGATGGTATCTGCTATGGACCTGTTGCTCCAGTAGGCAAATCAGAGCGGATCTAAGTCGCACCTCAGGCAGGAGTTGGATGTTTCATCACCAACCTCTCAAAACACTTCATCACTGTGGATGTAAGTGCTACTGGATGATAGCCACTGAGGCAGGTCACCAAATTATTGTTGGGCACCCGTATAGTTGAAGCCTGCTTGAAGCAGGTGGGTGCCACACACTGCCGAAGCAACAGGTTAAAGATCTCAGTGAACATGCCAGCCAGTTGATCACCACAGGTCTTTAGTACTTGGCCAGGTACCCCATCTCGTCCAGATGCTTTTCATGGGTTCATCCTCCTGAAAAAAAGATACTTGCATGTTGAAGTCATAGGATCTTCGGGGCTGTGGGAGTTTGTGATTGTTCCTCCATGTTTTGATGGACAAAGTGAGCACAGAAGGCACTGAACTCACCTTTGTTGCTTGATTTAACTGTGTAAGAGGTGATAGTATTTGAGCCCTGCAACAACTGTTGAGCATCCTTCACTGATTCAAGTCGCTACTCTGATTAAGTGTTCAACAAGCAAAACGTAAGTGAACAGAAGAGTATAGAGGATAATTACTAATTGATTTGTTGCGGAGTACTTCAACTAAACTCTATTCAAATTTACGTAGAACCAATTAGTAAATTTCACTGAAAATATTCATAAATATTAAAACATAGAAAATTCCAAAATAACCATTAACAATTGACAATAATAACAATTAACAATCATAAAGCAGATTTGGTTACATTAATCTGAATCTGATTCATTATTTTCTTCAAACAAGGTGAGGTTATAAAAACTGAATTACATTTTTAGAATTTGACTGTAATATTAATTTCCTGTGATTCATTCTTTCATTAGGCTCTCCTTCATAATGCTTATTTGACCAAAGACAGAAATTGGCACATTATAAATCTTTGCGTTTCCAAAACAACCAGCTGCTTGCAGGGCTGGATTAACCTAGTAGCAAAAGTAGCATATGCTACGGCCCCGCACTAAATGCTTGCAAGCTGCAGTCTGGTGAATTCGGCATCTCACCGTATTCTCATGACAATGTGGCAACACTGTTGTTTTCATGTCGGGAGAGCTGCCTGGTATGTGCGTGCAGGTGTGTGTTGGCTCCTTGCTGTGTCCTGGTGACCTTTGTGCTATCTCCCACGCTCCCAAGCCACTGCAGCATGTGCTGTTACGCTGCTGGAAGTTGTGCCACTGACCTTGACTGTGCGCTATGTTTTGCCGTCTGGACTAGTTGAAAAATTTGTGAAGTTATTGGATATGGAAGGTTATAGTGCTGAACAGCTCACTTAAAGTTTACTTGACTTTTTAAAAGAAAATGACATTGATATAAAAGACTGCCATGGTCAAAGTTATGACAATGCCAGCAACATGAGTGGCAAGTATATTGGCTTATAAGCACGAATTAAAGAGCTGAATGAGTTTGCGGATTACATTCCATGTTTTGCACATTCGCTAAATATGGTTGGAAAATGTGCTGCTGAATGTTGTCAAGAAGCATTAATTTTCTTTCAATTTGTAGAAAGCCTGTACACATTTTTTCTGCTTCTACTTATCGGTGGGATATCCTTTCTGCTGCATTTTCTGATGGTGGTGCTCATTTGCCCATTGTGAAAGGAATGTCAGATACCAGGTGGTCAGCTCCTGCAGATGCAGCAAAAGCACTTTTACACAGCTTTTCTGCAATAAAACAAGTCTTGGATGACATTTCAAATAACAATGATCAGAAGGCAGTGTGTCGACAACAGGCTCGTGGACTACTTTCAACCATGATGAAGTTGGAAACAGGAATAATGGTCATACTGTAGGATCAAGTATTACAGCATGTTCAAATGACCAGTGCTTCTTTGCAATCTTCTGGCCAAGACTTGAACATACCTTGTGCACTCTATGAATCCTTGAGTGGATATATTCAAGTTTTGCGGTCTACTTTTTCAGACATTGAGCAAAAAGCCAAGGATCTGACTAAGTGTGAAGATCATCTACAGCAAACTCAAAGAAAACACAAGCAAAATCACGCGTATGATGATTTCAGTGGTTCCAGCGCTCTTGATCCACTTGTTGAATCTCAAACACCTTCTCAGAAGTTTAAAAGCCGAATATTTCTTGCCACTATTGACAGCTTGCTTTCTGCCCTGTCAAAAAGGCAGAAAGCTTATCTAAAGGTGAATGATATTTTTGGATTCCTTCATCAGTTACAGTCGTTTACACCTGAAGAGATTGTAAAGAGGTCATCAAATCTTATTAAATCATATCCGGAAGATCTGGAAGAAAGTCTTGATGAAGAATTTGTGCAGTCTGCTGACTGTTGAAAACTGATCTTGCTTCTCATATTGGCGCCAAACAAGACCTTGTAGAGTTACAGTTGTACCGTTTGATAACTGACAATTCTTTGGAGTCATGTTTTCCAAATGTAGAAAATGCCTTGCACATCTGTTTGTCACTCATGGTTACCCACTGCAGTGGAGAACGCTCATTTTCAAAACTGAAAAGGATTAAAAATGAACTAAGGAGAACCATGGGTCAAAACAGATTGAACAATCTCCCTCTAATGAGCATTGAACATGAACTTCTGCGTGAAATAGACATTCCCAGTATCATCAACAGATTTACTCATGCTAAATCTAGAAAATGTAACTTTTAAATTGTAGTTTTGTTACTTTTGACATTTGAAATTAATACCTACATGCAAATAATACTGAAGTGTCAGACATCTGATTGTATTATCTGGCAGTATAGCAAATGAAAAAATTGAATTACTTTACTATGCAAGTAAATAATTTATGTTTTAATATTTATGTGCATTTTTAAAATTTAGGGCCCCTTTATAACATGTGCTACAGGCCCCGCACTAGCTTAATCCAGCCTTGGTTGTTTGTTGGGTGGAATTCCCTAGAAATTCTTTGGCACAGTTAAAATGTTACTATATATCATTGTCTGTGTGACAATAACTGTTTTGGTCACAGGTTGCCAATGCTAACTCAGCAGTGCTCAATTCTCCTGATCACATGTTACACACATCACTTGTGCACTGCAGAAGAATGAGGAGAAAAAGTACCTGGGATCGGAGCTGGATCTGTGGCATCTAGCAGAAGGAAGTCTGGTGTTCGAGGGTCTAATTGAAGTCGGTTATGGGGGATTAGGTAGGAGATGGCCAGAGATCAGGGTCAGGTGAAGAGGAGGGAAAGACAGTGGGAAATTAAAGTAACCAAAACTCAGAGCCTTGGTGGGGCTGAAATTGTACAGGAAATTGGAACCTGAGGAAGGAAGTCTGGAAGTTTGGACTTAGGTTAGAAATGTAATTGAGGGTGGAAGGTGGAAGGCGTTGTATGTTTGTAAATTAGGCAGGGAGTGTATCTGGGGATCCCTGAGGGGATGAGAAAAGGGAAGTTTAAAAATGTAATGGAGATGTACTGATCAGTTTCTCATGGCTAGTCTGGGACTTTCTTCCTGAAGTCTTCTTTAAATAGCTGGATTGCTTCCCAGGCATCAGCTAAAAGGAATGCTGAATGGGAAATAATGCTGTCCCACAAAGAACTGATGCAAACACCAAGTACTGTTGCAAGATTCTTTGAGGCTGGAAGCACCTGGTCAAATTTCCAACATACTTTAAATCATATTCCAACCTGGAAATAAGTGACTGCGTACATACATCTATTGATGCTTCTGGACACATCTTCAGTGATGTTCCTGGAATCATCAGGTGTTTCGGGTCTTTCAACATCATACAACCTCCTCCAGGTGACCCAGCTGGGGCTGATCAGACCCCAGCTTGTGTCCAGATGGCTAGCTACTTATGACTCCATGGCTCCCCCCTTTTGAGCCACAGCCATCTTGAGGCCCTCTCTGCCGCATCGGTGGTACTGCCGATGGCTCTCCTCTTCCTCTCTCCCTTGATGCCCAAAATGCTGAAGGTTCTAACTAAGGAACGGGCTACGAATCTCCTACAACCAACCTCCACTGGGAGACACCTCGCTATCCATCCAGCCTGCTGACAGTTGCTGACCAGTCCTGCGTACTTGGAGAGCTTCCTTTCAAAGGCCTCCTCCAAGCTATCTTCCCATGGGACTGTCAGCTCCAGCAGCACCACTTGCTTAGTAGACTCAGACACTAGGACAATGTCTGGTCGCAGGGTGGTGGCTGCGATATGGTTGGGGAACTTCAGCTGCCCTTCGAGGTCCACCAACAGCTGCCAGTCCCTTGCAGAGGTCAGAATGCCTGCAGATGTTCTTTTGGCAGGTATTGGCTGCTCCCCAGCTCTGACAAAGGCAATGGTCTGCTTGGAGGGTCGGGACCGCTAGATGCTTAGCACTAAGAAAAAAAGGGCTACACCATGGAACTTCCAGGCAATTGTACAATGCATTCAGAACCATGCATTCAAGTATAAAGGACATAGGACATAGAAATCTACAGCACATTACAGGCCCTTCAGACCACAATGTTGTTCCGACCATGTAACCAACTCGAGAAACTGCCTAGAATTTCCCTGCTGCATACCCCTCTATTTTTCTAAGATCCATGTACCTATCTAAGAGTCTCTTAAAAGACCCTACTGTATCCGTCTCTACTATTATTGCTGGCAGTGTATTCCATGTCCCCACCCATATATCACAGTCAAAAGCTCAAGTACGTGCGTGCACAGGTGTAATGAAAAAGCATATGCCCTAGTTCAATAATTAATAAAGTTGATATTTAAACTGTTTCACTTTTCAATGTTTTAGGCAAAATCCAATTCAGATTTAAGAGCTCAGTTAATTATTTTACAACCGAGCTTATAATTTCGATTTCTGAATGGTTAAAAATAAAACTGATAAATTATACACCTGAATTAATGAAAAATAATCAAAAATAGCAAGAGCCTTTCCGGAATTTAGTCAGAGCGCTTCTTAAGTCTCATGAATTACAGGACACATATAGCACATCCTGTTTACTTTTCAATTATAAAAGGAAAATGCTTTCATATATTGAATAAAAAATAAATAGGATGTGTTACAGGAACAACAGAAATTCAGTGCAAAAAGTCTGCAATATCATGACAGAAGGTTCTCATCAGTAATATCTCTTCCACTATAAGGAATGGAATTTTTTTCACATTTGAGACAATGACCTTGAATTTGACTTTAGAAGTGAGTTATCAGCACCTGTCACTCATTACACTTTCACTTAGCGTATGAGTGGAATTTTGACCGTAATTCCTAGCACTTCTGTGGTGAACATAGCATTTATCTCTGCAAATGTTAGCAGATGCAGGACTTTGGTGCCTGTTTGCCCATACTGGGAGCGCCAATAATGCTGATGGACCCCATTCAGTAAATCTTCCAATACTTCCACAGGCATGCTGGGAAATCTGATGACAAATCCCTTGCCAGGTTAGACCTGATGATAAAAGTAATAATACGGCAAGTTATTCAACCATTTCAAATACTTCAGATGATTATATTCAGCAATTAAAGGTTTTGTCAGCAATTTAATTGGTGGAGCACCTCCTTGTTATCCAGGAAGAGTAGAACTTCAAAAGGCACTGCCCCAAGAAGCTGGCATCCATCATGAAGGACCCTCAGCATCAGGACATGCCCTTTGCTCGTTACGAAGGGGCCTGAGGACACACACTCAGTGGTTTAGGATCAGCTTCCTCCCCTCCACCAAGAGATTTCTCAATGGTCTAGGGACCCATGAACAGTACATCATTGTTTTGTTCTCTTTTTGCATGATATATACATTCCTTTTCTTATTGTAACCTGTAGTAATTTATAAAGTCTTACCCTCCATGCTGCCACAACACAACAAATTTCACGACATGTGTCAGTGATAATAAACCTGATTCAGATTCTGAGTCTGATAGATTAGGTGATCAATTCAATATCAAACTGGAAAGATGCAAAAATAACAGGGTTGTTATCATGGGTGACTTTAACTTCCCTAATATTGATTGGCACCTGATTAGTTCCAAGGGTTTAGATGGGGCAGAGTTTGTTAAGTGTGTCCAAGATGGATTCCTGTCACAGTATGTTGACAGGCCGACAAGGGGGAATGCCATACTAGATCTAGTATTAGGTCACAAACCGGGTCAGGTCACAGATCTCTCAGTGGGTGAGCATCTGGGGGACAGTGACCACCGCTCCCTGGCCTTTAGCATTATCATGGAAAAGGATAGAATCAGAGAGGACAGGAAAATTTTTAATTGGGGAAGAGCAAATTATGAGGCTATAAGGCTAGAACTTGCGGGTGTGAATTGGGATGTTTTTGCAGGGAAATGTACTATGGACATATGGTTGATGTTTAGAGATCTCTTGCAGGATGTTAGGGATAAATTTGTCCCGGTGAGGAAGATAAAGAATGGTAGGGTGAAGGAACCATGGGTGACAAGTGAGGTGGAGAATCTAGTCAGGTGGAAAGAAGGCAGCATACATGAGGTTTAGGAAGCAAGGATCAGATGTGTCTATCGAGGAATATAGGGTAGCAAGAAAGGAGCTTAAGAAGGGGCTGAGAAGAGCAAGAAGGGGGCATGAGAAGGCCTTGGCTAGTAGGGTAAAGGAAAACCCCAGGGTATTCTTCAGTTATAGGAAGAACAAAAGGATGACAGGAGTGAAGGTAGGACCGATTAGCGATAAAGGTGGGAAGATGTTCTCGGAGGCTGTGGAAGTGAACGATATCCTCAATGAATACTTCTCTTTGGATTCACCAATGAGAGGGAACGATGTTGGTGAAGACAATATGAGTGAGGTTGATGTTCTGGAGCATGCTGATATTAAGGGAGAGGAGGTGTTGGAGTTGTTAAAATACATTAGGATGGATAAGTCCCCAGGGCCTGACGGAATATTCCCCACGCTGCTCCACGAGGCGAGGGAAGAGATTGCTGAGCCTCTGGCTAGGATCTTTATGTCCTCGTTGTCCACGGGAATGGTACTAGAGGACTGGAGGGAGGCGAACGTTGTCCCCTTGTTCAAAAAAGGTAGTAGGGATAGTCCGGGTAATTATAGACCAGTGATCCTTATGTCTGTGGTGGGAAAGCTGTTGGAAAAGATTCTTAGAGATAGGATCTATGGGCATTTAGAGAATTATTGTCTGATCAGGGACAGTCAGCATGGTTTTGTGAAGGGCAAATCGTGTCTAACAAGACTGATAGAGTTCTTTGAGGAGGTAACCAGGCATATAGATGAGGGTAGTGCAGTGGATGTGATCTACATGGATTTTAGTAAGGCATTTGACATGGTTCCACACGGTAGGCTTATTCAGCAAGTCAGAAGGCATGGGATCCAAGTAAGTTTGGCCAGGTGGATTCAGAATTGGCTTGCCTGCAGAAGGCAGAGGGTCGTGGTGAAGGGAGTACATTCAGATTGGAGGATTGTGACTAGTGGTGTCCCATAAGGATCTGTTCTGGGACCTCTACTTTTCGTGATTTTTATTACCGACCTGGATATGGGGGAAGAAGGGTGGGTTGGCAAGTTTGCCCATGACACAAAGGTTGGTGGTGTTATAGATAGTGTAGAGGATTGTCGAAGATTGCAGAGAGACATTGATAGGTTGCAGAAGTGGGCTGAGAAGTGGCAGGTGGACTTCAATCCGGAGAAGTGTGAGGTGGTACATTTTGGAAGGACAAACTCCAAGGCAAAGTACAAAGTAAATGGCAGGATACTTGGTAGTGTGGAGGAGCAGGGGGATCTGGGGGTACATGTCCACAGATCCCTGAAAGTTGCCTCACAGGTAGATAGGGTAGTTAAGAAAGCTTATAGAGTGTTAGCTTTCATAAGTTGAGGGATAGAATTTAAGAGTTGCGAGGTAATGATGCAGCTCTATAAAACTCCGGTTAGGCCACACTTGGAGTACTGTGTCCAGTTCTGGTCGTCTCACTATAGGAAGGACGTGGAAGCATTGGAAAGGGTACAGAGGAGATTTACCAGGATGCTGCCTGGTTTAGAAAGTATGGATTATGATCAGAGATTAAGGGAGCTAGGGCTTTACTCTTTGGAGAGAAGGAGGATGAGAGGAGACATGATAGAGGTATACAAGATATTAAGAGGAATGGATTGAGTGGATAGCCAGCACCTCTTCCCCAGGGCACCACTGCTCAATACAAGGGGATATGGCTTTAAGGTAAGGGATGGGAAGTTCAAGGGGGATATTAGAGGAAGGTTTTTAATTCAGAGAGTGGTTGGTGCGTGGAATACACTGCCTGAGTCAGTGGTGGAGGCAGATACACTGGTGAAATTTAAGGGACTACTAGACAGGTATATGGAGGAATTTAAGGTGGGGGGGATATATGGGAGGCAGGGTTTGAGGGTCGGCACAACAATGTTGGCCGACAGGCCTGTCCTGTGCTGTACTATTCTATGCTCTATGTTCTAAACCATTGGGGAAAGCGATGGTTGACAAAAGGCAAAAAGTAAAAAATACTTTTATCAATCTCACAAAAATTAAAACGTGAAGGAATGGAGTTTCATGCTTGTTAAAGTTAATTTTCAGTGCTGGAGTATTTTTAGTACTTACAGAACCATGTTACTAGAAATGTGCCACATATCACAGTGGATAATCTCTAGCAATCTCATGTAATTACTGCACCTTCAACCATACACTTCAATACCAGGTTTTTTTTCAAGATGCTAACTCTATAAAGCTTTTGGAAGAGCAGGTCAGCTCAGACTGCATCTTCCTGACTTTCATGTTTAACAACACTTGCACGATCAATGGAATATCTGCTTGTTACCTTTACTCCCTAACATCCACCCATTGTTTCTTCACAATGTATGCAGTGATTTGTTTTGAACTGTAAAATATATCCCCTTAATTTAGCTCCTGCTTTCTGAAATGTTTACATCTTGGAAAGATATTCTTTAGTATATGTACAGTATTTTAACTCTTCCTTTTCACATTACAGTTTTTTATGGAAAACTACGATTTGCTATACTACATTAATTTCTTCTTGCTCAGTATATTTCCCTAAGCTTGCAAAAAAAAATTACTTTTGTCTCTCAGTGCGAAAGTCTAATTGCTCTTGGATAATGGGTCTTGGTTGCAGTGCAAGTTAAGATCCACTTAATTAGGATGCTTCCATGAAATCATTGAAGAGTGATTCAAAGACGTGCTCTGCCTCAGAAGGCAGTGGAGGCCGATTCTCTGGATTCTTTCAAGAAAGAGTTAGATAGAGCTCTCAAAGATACCGGAGTCAAGTGATTTGGAGAGAAGGCAGGAACAGGGTACAGATTGTGGATGATCAGCCATGATCACAGTGAATGGAAGTGCTGGCTCGAAGGGCCGAAAGGCCTACTCCTGCACCTATTGTCTATTGAAAAGTGAACCTTGTTTACCTGCTGAGTAAACATCTCTATATCTCATACTAAATATGATCTCGCAATGTGAGTACAAGATAGACAGGAGCTGTATTTTGTGGGGTGGTGCTCACTTCAGGTCAGCACTGCTGGCTGTCTTTTCTTTGTGAATGAGCTCCTCTGTGACTTCCACATCAGTCCATTGAAGTATTCAAGTCAAATAGAGGCAGGGTGTCTGATAGTTTCACACCTGATCTTCAGCTTTGTTGCTGGACTCACCATGGAGTCCACAGGGAAGAGCTGGCATACCAAAGAGAGGGGAAGAATGTACTCCACATCTGACTCTTCGCTTCATACCACCCATGGCTAGGGGATGTAACACAGCCCCAGTGGTATCACTGGACCCGAATAAAAAGGGAAGTGCAAGTATTTAGTTTACTTATTTCTGCTTATTTTAACTTCATGTTTATAACTATATTTTAACTTTAAATATGTTCTAAATTACATTTATTTTAATCATTTTAATTATTATTCCAACAGTTATTAGAGACAATAGTTCAAAGGCCTTTGACATTCAGCAAGCTGTCAAAAAGCCATTGTGGTGCTCCATAATGCTGGGCCTCAAGAATGGTGATTAAGGCCTAGTTGCCGGCTGCATCCTGCTCCATCGTGTGGGTGTATTATTGTGTATGGAGAATAAGCTGGGCTGGCATCCATCCCTGGGTCAGCTCAAAGTGGGTTTTTATGTGAGTAGGTGTGTGGGTGTGTGGCTGGACCAGATATGGTATGATCCAGCCCACAATTTAGAGTCTTAGAGTCATAGAGCACTACAGCACAGAAACAGGACTTTTGGGCCATCTAGTCCATGCCAAATTATTATTAGCTCTTGCCTAGTCCTACTGATCGGTACCCGGACCATACCACTCCATACCCCTGTCACCTATTTACCTATCCAAATTCCTGATAAATGTTAAAATCAAATCCATATCCATCACGTCAGCTGGCAGATAATTCCACACTCTCACAGCCCTCTGAGTGAAAAAGTTCCTCCTCATGTTCCCTCAAACATTTCACCTTTCACCCTTAACCCATGACCTGTAGTTCTACTCTCACCCATCCTCAGTGGAAAAAGCCTGCTTGCATTTACCTATGCATATACCCCATAATTTTGTATACCCCTATCAAACCTCCCCTCATTCTCCTACACTCTAGGAATAAAGTCCTAGCCATTCAATCTTTTCCTACAACCCAGGTCCTCAAGTCCTGGCAATATCCATGTAAATTTTCTCTGCACTCTTTCAATCTTATTGACATCTTTCCTTAGTTAAATGACCAGAACAGCACACAATGCACCAAATTAGGCCTCACAAACGTCTTATACAACTTTAACATAACATCCCAATTCCTGCACTCAATACTTTGATTTATGAAGGTCAATGTGCCAAAAAGTTTCCTCTATGATCCTATCTACCTCTGATATCACTTTCAAGGAATTATGGATGTTTATTCCCAGATCCTTCCATCCACTGCACTCCTCAATGCCCTACAACTCACCGTGTATGTCGTACCCTGGTTTGTACTCCCAAGGGGCAACACCTCACACTGGTCTGCATTAAATTCCACCTGCTATTTTCGGCCCATTTTTCTTGCTGGTCCAGATCCCATTACAAGCTTTGACAGCCTTCCTCACTATGCCCCCAATCTTGGTGTCATCTGCAAATTTGCTGTTCCAGTTTACTACATTATTATCCGGATCATCGATATAGATGACAATTGCCAAGTGTGATGGCTGCAGTCAGGGTCAAAGCATCCTCAGAAACTGAACCAGCAGTTGGAGTTTCAAGTTATATTTCTCAGGAAAAAAAGAGCGTGTTAAAATTCTGCCAAAGGATGATATGGGCTTCTCCTGCAATGAAGCAGTCCATTGCATCATGAATATGAGATTATTGATAATACTGACTACTGTCTCCACAGAAACAAGATTTCGGATAAAAACATTATAATACATTTCTTTCTAGGTCATTCTTCAAACTTTCATTATCACACATTCAGAGTTTTGTTACTGCTTCCAAATGCAGTCAGTATTTATTGTGATGTATCATATAAGAAACGAATTCATCTATTAAAATCTCAAAGTATAACAATGTTCAAAATCATTCCGTTTCAACAACTTATTTCTAAGGGTTTGAATTGCAATTGAGATCTGGTAAACTATGGAGTTAAAATGTTAGGTGATCTGATAATGTTATAATTATCTCACTCTGCAAAACTCTCAAAGTAGAAATGGATAAGGAAAAATTTATGAAAATTTGACGTCTAGCTGGTTTTGCTATTCATATAGCATTAATGATTCCTATTACTAACAAATGACATGCTGTCTTTTTTCTCACCCAGAAAGTTGTAGAATTTGCAAATACTTCTGAATTTACAAATTGATTACACTGATCTTACACAATTGTTCAGCACGCATCAGAAATCAAACCAAACAATTTTCCTTTCCTAGTCTTAATACATGTCCCATTTCCATTTCCCACCTGGAAAGTCAGTCTTCCAAGGCCATCTAGTGTCAGCTGGTTGAATCTAATGACCAGGACTTCAGGAGAGTCTCAGGGGGCTGTACAAGCTCAAGCTTTCCATCTGGAGGCCAGATATCAACAGCCAAGTCAGCTTCAAACTGAAAGCTGCAGGTAATATCAATTTGTATGGCTTATTCAACCCCACTCTGAATACCTGAAGCATATGAGTACTTAGAATGTATTCAAGGAAGTTTAAAACTGTTTCCCAGAGGATATGTGAAATAAGGCAGCACTGACAACATTGCCCTTGATACTGTCAGTAATGATAACTGATTTGATTCAGCAATCAAAATTTCACTTCAACCGTGTTACAAGGTCTTTGCACTCCCATTGAAAGAAGGAGGTAGAACAGCGAGAGCTTAGGAGAGATTTAAGGAGGCTTTTGAAGCAATACTGAAAGGCAGTCAGAGCAACAAAGGCAATGAAAAGGTTGAGGTGTAAGACATATTTATAAATATTCCAGTCTGTATCAGGTCAATTGGTGAGAACAAGGTTAAGTAGTTTTATCTCTCATGTCAGTTTGTTCAATGTCTACCACAGATTCCTAGGACATTTATGCCCTTCCAAACGCCACCAGCTTGTCAGTAATGGACAATGAACCAACACATGAAGGGTAACTCAATGTTTTTTTTCTCTTTTTTGATCTCTTTTTGCACTACATAATTAATTTGATTTTTAAAGACATATTTCTTATTATAACAATTTTTTTTATTATTATGTTCATGACATATGCCAGTCACATTAAACTGATTCTGATGAGATACTTCTGGTGAAGGACATAAAAGTCCCCACCCACACTAGAAATACAGCTTCTTCCAAGTTTTGTTAACCATGGAGAAATTCAGATCCACAGCAGACCCATCAGTTGAGGGAGGATGGTGGATGATATTCATGGGGTTTCCTTGGCCATGTTAGCCACAATGACTTGAATTTTTTTAGAATGCTTCAGAAAATTCCCAGACAGATTCCTTCCCATCAAAACACCACTGCATAATCATCTCTGTGCTATTGCTGGGATTGTAATGAAGAGATTCGTTCAGTTCAGTTCAGTTTTCATTTATTGTCATTTAGAAATGCATGCATTAAAAAATGATACAACATTCCTCCAGGATGATATCACAACAAAACACAGGAGAAAGCAAGACTAAAACTGACAAAACCACATAATTATAACATACAGTTACAACAGTGCAAAGCAATACCATAATTTGATAAAGAGCAGACCATGGGCATGGTAAAAAAAAGTCTCAAAGTCCCGATAGTCTCATCATCCCACGCAGGTGGCAGAAGGGAGGAACTCTCCCTGCCATGAACCTCCAAGCGCCGTCAACTCACCGATCCAGCACCACTGGAAGCACCCGACCACAGCGGAATCTGAGTCCATCCGAAAACTTCGAGCCTCCGACACAGCCTCTCCGAGCACCATCCTCTACTGAGTTCTTCGACCTTGCCCCGGCCACCAAGCAACAAGCAAAGCCGAGGACTCGCAGCCTTCTCCTCCAGAGATTCTGGACCACACAGTAGCAGCAGCAGCGAAGCAGGCATGTTATTTTGTTATGTTGTCCATAAGGTATGATTCTTGAGGCGATGACTAGAAAGACTGCTGCTTGATCAGTCGGTGGAACAGAGCTCCCATAAGTTTGTGAGGATAACTTTGCAAATTCAATTTATTTGGAAATGACTGTCCAAATGTGGTGCCTGGTTGTAGTTCATCTGTATTTATAAGACCACAAGACATCATCGCAGAATTAGGCTATTTGACCCATTGAGTCTGCTCCATCATTCCACCATGGTTGATTTATTATCCCTCTTAATCCCATTTTCCTCTATTCTCCCCTTAACCTTTGACACCCTGACTAATCAAGAACCTATCAACATCCACTTTACAAATACCCAATGACTTGGGCTCCACAGTCATCTGTGGCAAAGAATTACACGGATTCACCACCCTCTGGCTAAAGAAATTCCTTCTCATCTCCGTGCTAAATGGATATCAACTTATTCAGAGGCTGTACCCTCTGATCCTTGACTAATCCACAATAGGAAACATCCTCTCCATATCCACTTGAACTAGGCCTCTCATATTTGGTAGGTTTCAGTGAGATTCTCCCCTCAATCTCCTAAACTCCAGCAAGTACAGGACCAGAGCCATCAAATGCTGCTCATACATTAACACTTTCATCCCTGGAGCTATTCTCGTCAACCTCCTCAGGAACCTCTCCAATGCCAGCACATCTTTTCGTAGATAAAGGACCCAAAACTGCTCACATTATTCCAAATGCAGTCCAGCCAATGTCTTATAAAGCCTCAGCATTACATCTTTGATTTTATATTCCAGTCCTCTCGAAATGAATGCTATCATTGCATTTGCCTTCCTTACCACTGACTCAACCTGCAAGCTAACCTTGAGGGAATCCTGCACAAGGACTTCCAAGTCCCTTTGCACCTCAGATTTCTGACTTTTCTCCCCATTTAGAAAACATTCTTTGCCTATATTTCTTCTACCAAAGTGCATTACCATACCCTTCAATATACTATATTCCATCTGCCACTTCCTCGTCCATTCTCCCAATCTAAGTCCATCTGCAGACTCTCTGATTTCTCACACTACCTGCTCCTTCACCTATCTTTGTATCACAAATTTGCATCTGCAAATTTGGCCATAAAGCCATTAATTCCATCATCCAAATCACAGACATGTAGCGTGAAAAGAAACATTCCTAAAGACAACCCCTGCAGAAGAACACTGATCACCAGCAGCCAACCAGAAAAGGCCCCCTTTATTCCCAATCTTTGCCTCCTGCCTGTTAGGTTAGAGGCTACCAGAAAATCAGGATCTCCCAGTGGCCACCCATTTTAATTCTACTTCCCATTCCCATTCCAACATATCAGTCCATGGCCTCCTCTGCTGCCATGATGAGGAGACACTCAGGTTGGAGGAGCAACACTAATATTCCATCTGGGTAGCCCCCAGCCCCCAGAAGTTTGTTGAACTTACGGTAATGACCCCCACTCTTTCACCAGTTCCTGTTCCCATTTTCCTCTCTCATCTTATCTCCTTACCTGTCCATCGCTTCCCTTGGTGCTCCTCCCCCTTCCCTATCTTCCATGGCCTTCTGTTCTCTCCTATCAGATTTCCCCTTCTCCAGCTCTCTATCTCTTTCACCAGTCAACTGCGCAGTTAACTACTTCACCCATCCCCTCTTTCTGTTTCACCTATCACCTACTACCTTATAATTCTTCCTCCCCTGCCCCCATCTTCTTACTCTGACCTCATGTTTTTTCTCCAGTCCTGATGAAAGGCCTTGACCCAAGACATTGACCACTTACTCCTTTCCACAGATGCTGCCTGGTCTGCTGAGTTCCTCCAGCATTTTGTGTTTGAAAGTCGTTCACTCAGATTGATATCACAACATGAGAAGCTATCAACAGTAACAACTATCCAATGTTCCCCCTAAGGTGTGCACGTGTGGACATGCACACATCTTGTGCTACTAGTGCACAAACGAATTTAAATTGTGCAAAAAAGCTTGTTACCCTCTACCTCATTGGTATGTTAAGTATATTTCACGATTGTGCACAATCACATTTCCTTTCTCGGTTTCTGATGTGGACCGTGTTGACAATATAGAGTTTGTGATGATTTGTCTGCAGATTTTAGAACTCACCTACTTATACTGTTTTTATTGAAGAAGTTATTCATTACTCACATGTTGTTGTCACTGGGCAAAAAATTGCACAGCACAAGATTTTTGTGCACACTGGCCATTACAAATTAAAGGGAACATTGCAAATATCCTACATATTCTTCTACCTTGAATCAACTTATTTCACTCAAAGTTCACAGCATCTTACACTACCTCTTTCTTAACATGTCTCATCATTATGGAATCCTTTCCTTGTTTCAGACCACTTTTCACTATTATACAAATAAACAAAAAAATCAGCACTGGTCCTCATCTAGCCTTAACTTACTGTGCTTTTCAAGCTTGCTGAAAACAGAGGGCTATTTCAATAAGTGGACCTGGCACTGGAGATGGGAAGATAGTCTTAAACAGCTTCTCACAATAAGTATCAACTGAGGAACATTTCAATCCTGCTCAGTATAAACATAAAAATAACTGAAGATAAAAGAGCGCAAGGTACAAAAAACATATCAATGCATGAAATTATAATTATCACAAATTTGAGTTGAGTCTGTTTTCAGTTTACTATTAGATGTCTATGTTCTAACTTAGTGTCATTTACTGTCTGCTTCAAACACAATTCAATCACAATTTCCTTCAATCACATTTCAATAAATAAAATGATATGCAAATTTGCTCATATTCCTTTAGCTACTTAGCATAAAATAATTGCAGCTTAACGGTAAGTGCAGTTCAGAGGATCGTATATTAGGGAACTGTGATGAGCACAAATACGAATGATAATAGACACGGAGAAAAATAACAACTTCTATTTCTGGGTAGCCTTGCCTTGCCATTCTTGAAGGGTAAGTAAAAGACCTGAGGTGTAAGATTTTCACACAAAGCGTCGGGGTTGTCTGTAACAAGCTGCCAGAGGAGCTGGTAGAGGCACACACAATTACAATGTTCGGACAAATACTTGGATAGGAAGTAAAGAATTGGAGCCTAACATAGGCAAACAAAGACTGCAAAGATTCTGCAGATGCCAGAAATCTTGAGCACCACACACAAAATGCTGGAGGAACTCTGTATGTCAGTCAACATCTGTGGAGGGGAATATGCAGCTAACATTTTGGGCTGAGACCCTTCATCGTGACTGGAAAGGAAAGAGGCAGAAGACAGAATAAGATGGTGAGGGATGGGAAGGAAGGAGTAAAAGCTGGCAGGTGATAGAGAAAATCAGATGGGGGGGAAGGGGGTGGATGAGAGAAGTGGATGAAGTAAGAAGTTGGGAAGTGATATGTACACGAGGTAAATGGCTGAAGAAGAAGCCACCTGAAAGGAGAGGACAGTGAACCATGGAAGAAGGGAAGGAGAGAAACCAGAGGGAAATGATGGGCAGGTGAGGGGAATTGAAGGGGTGAGAGTAGAACCAGAAATGAGAACGCAAAGAGATAAGGGGAAGGGGCAGAAATTACCAGAGGTTAGAGAAATTGACGTTCGTGCCATCACATTGAAGGCTACAATTAGCATAGACAGGTGACCCACTTCTGAGCTGTAGGTTTGCTGTGTAATTATATGATTCCCTCTGAAATCTAACAATTTATATAAATGTCTTAAATTACATTCCAGAAATAGGTCCGAGAAGAGATTGCTTCAGTTAAGGATAAGTTATCCAAACACCAGCTTTCTACCTACATCAACTATTCAGAGCAGGTCATAGTGTCTTCTGGTACCTGTCATAGGGCTTATGACAACCATGAAGCAGGCAGGTAGGACTAGCTTCATGTTCACCTGGTGACTCACACAGAACAGCAGAGAATAATCCACCAAGGTCTCATCCCTTACGAAGTGTAGACTGTTTACTTTTTGACTTGTATTGTAAATGTACCTTATTGTTTATAAATTTATTTGTGGTAATAGTACCTTGGTGTTGCATGAGAGTTATAGGCACTGTGTTGTGCACCTCGGTCCGAAGGAACATTGTTTCATTTGGCATTCAAGCTCAAGTTTATTGTTATTCAAATGTGTGTGTGTGTGTGTGTGTGTGTGTGTATGCTCCCTCTTCCTGACCATTCAATTCACTCCCTCTCTCTCTCTCTCTCTCTCTCTCTCTCATACACCAGTAAATCTCCTGCCTTTCCTATGCCTATGCAGGCAATCCTATGTGAAAATCATAAATTTCTCTGTGCCCCAAAACCATCACTATAATCAAACCAAAATTCAGACTGATCAATTGTAATTCGCTTCTCTACTGATGGTCCCTGCATACAGCACTCCTTTGCTCAATGTCTTCTGAATAGATCATGAAACCATAGATTTCACTTCTTTTATGTCTTTTACATTTGTTTTTCATCTTGAATATGATTCTGGAACTGTTGGAGCCTGTGATTTGCAGTTTGGAGATCATTTCGGTGTTTCAGTGCTCTGCAGTCTCCTAGGGAATTCCAGGAGGCAGAGGCAGCCAGCGTACAGGAACCTTGTGGCAGGAAGGCAGCAAGCCGATGTTCAACTCCAATTCACCGATTAAAGCTTCCATTGTTTTGTCAATTAAAGCGACGGGGGGAATTGAAACACCAGCTGCCTGCCTTTTTATTGCTGGGAGATTGCTCTGCTGCCACAGAAGGGAGACTGCCTTTTTATCGCTGGTGAGGTCACTCTGCTATGGAGACTCCCCTGTCCATTTGTCCCTCCCGGCACTTATGCCTGCCCCAACACCTCCTCCCTCACTACCATTTATGGCCCCAGACAATCCTTCCAGATGAGGCGACACTTCACCTGTGAGTCATTTGGGGTCATTTACTGTGTCCATTGCTCCTGGTGTGGCCTCCTGTATATTGGTGAGTCTCAATGTAGATTGGGAGATCATTTCACTGAGCACCTATGTTCCATCCTCCAGAAAAAGCAGTATCTCCCAGTAGCCACCCAATTTAATTCCACTTCCCATTCCCATTCTGGTATGTCTATCCATGGGCTCCTCTACTGTGTGATGAGGCCACACTCAGGTTGGAGGAACTACACTTTATATTCCATCTGGGATGTAATCCAATGGCATGAACATCGATTTCTTGAACTTCTGGTAATGCCCCCCCATTCACCATCCCTTTTTCCCTCTCTCACCTTATCTCTTGTCTGCCCACCATCTCCCTCTGGTGCTCCTCTCTCATTTCTTTCTTCCATGGATATCTGTCTTCTCCTGTCAGATTCCCCCTTCTCCAGCCCTGTATCTCTCTCAACAAGCAACTTCCCAGTTCTTTACTTCACTCCTCCCCCTTCTGGTTTCACCTTTCACTTTATGTTTCTCCCTCCCCTCCCCACACCTTTTAACCCTTCTCCTCACCTTTTTTCTCCACTCCTGCTGAAGCGTCTCAGCCCAAAACATCAACTATACTCTCTTCCACAGAGCTGCCCAGACTGCTGAGTTCCTCCAGCATTTTGTGTGTGTTTCTCGGATTTCCAGCATCTGCAGATTTTCTCTTGTTTGTGAGTGGAGAGCGGAGACTGACTTTTATCGCTAGTGAGATCGCTCTGATGTGGAGAGGGGAGATTTCCTTTCTATTACTGGTAAGATTGCTTTGCTACAGAGAGGGAGAGTATTGCCCAGGTTTTCTGCATTTTTGATGTGGACTTGGACTGTGGACATTTTTTCAGTTTTCTGGTTTTTTGTATTCTGTGTTAATTGCCCAATCTGTCTCATTTCTTTGTGTGCAGGAGAGGGGAATTTTGGGGGTTGATGTGCCTTTTCCATTTTTGTTTACTTTTTGTGTGGGGAGGAGGGATTTGGGGACTGATGATGGTGCCGCCTTTCTTTTTTTTGCTTGGTTTATCTGGAGAAGAAGAATTTCAAAGCTGTATACTTCGATAATAAATGAACCTTTGAACCTGAAATAACCACAGACATCCCACCTCTCCTGGAAGTTCCGGGAGTCTCCCCCACATATTGATAATGGCTCCCTGACGCCCGCAAATTATATACAATATCCTGGAAATTGATTTTTTTTGAGAGTGAGCGAGCGAGGGGGGGGGGAGAGAGAGAGGGTGAGTGACAGACATAGTGAGAGAGTGACAGAAAGAGCATCCTGATTGGTCTCTCTTTGTGCTAAGTAGACCTATCAGATCTCTCTGTGGACGGGCTTTACAGTCGACCTCTCTCTCTCTCCTTCATTGTCTATCAGTTCAGTTTAGTGTCCTGCAGTGCCATGGCAGAGCGTTCCAAAAAAAGAAAATATAAAAAGTACTTCACCCCAGACTACACTAAAGTGTACCCCTGCCTAATAAGGGTCAAAAATAATGACAGTGTTGCTAACTGCACTGTTTGCAACAGTGACTTTTCTATTGCCCATGGTGGATTAAGTGACTGTAAAAGACATGTTGAGGTGAGTCCTGGATTATGCCTCAACTAACCTTGCCAAACTACAAAAGTTGGCCAGTTGATGAGTTCTGGGGGAAGCTGTCCAAAGTAAAATCTGTGAACACAGGGCAGTTGAGATTCAAAGAGCTCTGCCAGTTGATGAAGCTGCTTTTGGTGCTGCCAAATTCCAATTGTGATGTAGAAAGGGCATTCAGCATGATGCATCACATTAAGACAGAATTCAGAAGTCAGCTGTCTCACAAAACACTTGTGGATCTGATGTCTTGCAAAATTAACAAATTCATTGACACAGACTGCTATGAGGTTGAGACTTCTGGTTGAGACCTCCCTGAAATGAGTTTTTGCAGGGTGGGATGTCTGCAACCATAAGTAAAATAAACTCTGAGATCAAAGAAAATGATTATGAAGCTGCCTATAGATGGGAAAAGTCCTACCATTCACTAATAGGAAGGAAAGTTTCTGGTCTGGATGTAACTTTAGTTCCATATCAAACTCTGTAATTCGTACAAACTAAGTAATCCATTCCTTTATGAGAAGAACTAGCATTTAAACAAAGGAATGTGGCATAACTAGAAGCTCTTTTAATGTTTACATCCAGAGAAGTGAAAAAAATAATTGCACCATTTGTATAGGAATATTCTTCAACCTGTCATTGGCGTACAGCTACTGTCAGTGATGGAGAGGTCAGTCACACCCTCCAACATCTGACCGACAGCACATCCAGGATTTACTCATTTGACCACACACACACACACACACACACACACACACAAAGTGCAGATGGTTGTAAAATAAAACTTTCTGCATAATTATTCAGACCAGTAATGGCAAATACTTAGCTTGAATAACTGAATTTCTCATACTCATGGTATCAAAGTCAAAGTCAAGTTTGAGTTTATTGTCACATGCACAACAGCACTGAAAAACTTACTTGCAGCAGCACCACAGATACATCACTTAAGTAGCATTCACAAGAAAAACATAAATTTTACATAGGTTGGCTATTCGGAAGTTTGGTTGTACACTTTTTTAAAAATAAAGAATACTATTAGGAAAAAAAGGTTCCTCTTAGTAGAGAGTGTTGCTAAAATGTAATGATTAAGGTTGTGTCAGTTGGTTCAAGAAACAAATGGTCTAAGGGAAATAACTGTAGTTGAATCTGGCAGTGTGGGACTTCAGGCCTAATTCCTAACAAGAAGATGGCATGACGAGGATGGTGGGGATTTTTGATGATAGGCATTGCCTTCTTGAGGCTGCACCTCCCGTAGATACTGCCATACGTTACAAAGAACATTACAAATGGAGGGCAAATCATCCAAGCCACCATTTTGGAGAGCATTAGTTACAGTCCCCTGCTCTTCCATTAAACCTGGCAATTTGTTCCCTCCAAATCTTTCCCTCCGAAGGTTACTGCTGGTTCTCTGTTCACTTTGCCATCCAGCAAAACCTTCTAAATTCTAAGAATTTGTAGAAATAATAAATCCTTTTGCTGCTTTTGCTTTTATTATGCCAATTTCCTTCAATCCATGCACTTCATTATCATTGCTTCAGCTAATGGAATATGTTCTTCTTTAGTTTACCTGACCTTTTCAGTATTTAAAATCTCTTACATTTCTGGACTGTAAAGGGAAGAATCCCAGCTTCTCAACTACAAAGGTATATGGAAGTAGCCCAAATCACTGGAAATTACTCTCGTAAAGCTCTTACAAAATCTTTACATCCTTTCTGAAGTGTGGTGTCCGACTTTGGATGTAGCACACTGGTTGAACAGAATTAGACTTTTAGGAAGTTTACAAGGAGCTCGAAGATTTCCATTGAAATTCTTCTTGAAAATATCTAGGATTCAACATGCATTATTGGCTGCTTTATTAACTTTACCTGCCTTCTTCAAAAGTTTGGCCTCCCTTCTTTCACCCTCCAAAACTGTATATTTAAGTTGTCACTAATTATTTTCCTGCCCAATTTCATTAGCCTTCAATTTGCTCATGTACAAATGATCAAATGTTTGAGTACACACCTGCCTGATTATACTCTTAAAATCCAACTTTGTTACTTATCATCCTTCCTCTTTACCTTTACCTTATAGCTTAATGGTTGCAACAGCTGCAGTCACCTTGGCACTGAACCTGAAAAATCTCATTCAAGTTCATTGTAATAAAACTATTCAAATTCTCCTTATTTGGTTCATGCTTGTCCAAGTGCATTTAATTTGCGCCCTTGTTATTGTTTCTAAACCAATTTTAAAGTAGCTATTGCCAGATTTGTCTGCCTAATGCCTTTTAAACAATGACCCCAGTAACCCTTAACACCAGCATCTAAAGATGTTTGCAGTTCCAACCCTTACCCAATTAGTAACCAAACAAACATATTCTATTATCATTTCAAATAGTCAGCAACAGGAATATCTCATTTTAACCTATTTATATACTACATTGCATCTCAATTCCTGCTTTCACAGAAGAATAATCCCTTTAGTTTCTATTCATGAATTTATTTTTGAATCATTAAACTCCAATTATCATTTTCAAGTTAAGCAACTGAAGCAACAGTAGATTAGAAACACAACTTCCAAAGGCTTAAATGAATTCTGCAGTTTCATGCACCTTTCTGGTACCTCTTTGCTTTAGCAAAGAAAATGTGCAAATGTTACTTGGATCCGCAGATCCCAACTTCGTAAGTACAAAATTTGTTTACAAATTAACTTTTCTTGACTTTTTGGAGTTCATGCAGGCCTGGTGACACAAATTTTAGCTGAGTCTAGAATTTTATTTATTCATCCATGAGAACATTGTTTATTTCATCTGAAACAAGGATGCAGTTAAGCATCAACAAGTTAGTGGCTCTAGTCTAAAATTACAGACAGAAAAAACTTGGTAATGGTGACAGGTTTCTTGCTGTGAAGGACATTAGAGTACCAGATGGATCTTTACAACAACCTGGTTCTTTCAGTTTTACCATAAATCTCTTTAATTCCAGACTTGCTTATTTATTTGTATTTAAGTTCCCCAGCTACTCTGGTAGGATTTGAATTCAGATTCATGGATCTAAGGCCCCGCTTCCTGGATATCTGTCCAATAATTTGACCATGATGCTACCATAACAATTAAGTTATTATGGTAAACTGCTCCTAGCTAATGAATTAGTTTGATTTATGACTCAAATACATTCAAACATCTTTCAAGAAACTAAGCATTTGAACTGAATATACTGACCTCATAAAAGATTGATTTCAAAAGCCTTTGTTATTTAGATGTTACTTAGTTGCTAAAGTACAGGTCTGTGGAGTTAGACACATCATTGTAACTTTGTCCTAATTAGTTGATTCATACGTAAATTAGGTATCCAATTTGCCAGTACGAACGAAGCTGTGGAGCTTTGCAGAAAAGCATCACAATAATCAGAGGCAAGCTTCTCGCAATTTTAACAAATGGTTATGTTATTAAATGAAAACATGCATACCACGTTGACAGTGGGAGTTTATTCCATCTGGAAAGCCTAAATTAAAACACCAGTTTACTGTATGGGTGTTTTTCATTTTTCCCAAAGACAGGTGGCCGAAATTATGCTGTGTGAATGTTTTACCATGCCTTCATCAAGTTACCGATACTTCAAAAGTGGTATTAACCAGTTTAAAATGAATAAGATAATGGTTCTTTTAAAATAACAGCAAGGAGATTAACCTTAATATCAGAATCAGAATCAGGTTTATTATCACCAGCATGTGACATGAAATTTGTTAACTTAGCAGCAGCAGTTCAATGCAATACATAATATAGCAGAGAGAGAGAAAAAATAATAATAATAAATAAAATAAAACATAATAATAAATAAACAAGTAAATCAATTACGTATATTGAATAGATTAATTAAAATGTGCAACAACAGAAATACTGTATATTAAAAAAAGTGAGGTAGTGTCCAAAGCTTCAATGTCCATTCAGGAATCGGATGGCAGAGAGGAAGAAGCTGTTCCTGAATCACTGAGTGTGTGCCTTCAGGCTTCTGTATCTCCTGCCTGATGGTAACAGTGAGAAAAGAGCATGCCCTGTGTGCAGGAGGTCCTTAATAATGGATGCTGCCTTTCTGAGACACCGCTCCCTAAAGATGTCCTGGGTACTTTGTAGGCTAATGTCCACGATGGAGCTGACTAGATTTACAACCTTCTGCAGCTTCTTTCGGTCCTGTGCAGTAACCCCTCCATACCAGACAGTGATGCAGCCTGTCAGAATGCTCTCCACGGTACAACTATAGAAGCTTTTGAGTGTATCTGTTGACATGCCAAATCACTTCAAACTCCCAATGAAGTATAGCCATTGTCTTTCTTTCTTTATGACTACATCAATTTGTTGTGACCAGGTTAGATCTTCAGAGATGTTGACACCCAGGAACTTGAAGCTGCTCACTTTCTCCACTTCTGATCCCTCTATGAGGATTGGTATGTGTTCCTTCATCTTACCCTTCCTGAAGTCCACAGTCAGCTCTTTCATCTTACTAATGTTGAGTGCCAAGTTGTTGCTATGGCACCACTCCGCTGGTTGGCTTATCTCACTCTTGTATGCCCGCTCGTCACCACCTGAGATTCTACCAACAATGGTTGTATCGTTAGCAAATTTGTAGATGGTATTTGAGCTATGCCTAGCCACACAGTCATGTGTATACAGAGAGTAGAGCAGTGGGCTAAACACACACCCCTGAGGTGCCCAAGTGTTGATTGTCACCGAAGAGGATATGTTATCACCAATCCGCACAGACTGTGGTCTTCCAGTTAGGAAGTCAAGGATCTAATTACAGAGGGAGGTACAGAGGCCCAGGTTCTGCTATTTCTCAATCAGGATTGTGGGAATGATGGTATTAAATGCTGAGCTACAGTCGATGAACAGCATCCTGATATAGGTGTTAGTGTTGTCTAGGTGGTCTAAGGCCATGTGAAGAGCCATGGAGATTGCGTCTGCCATTGACCTATTGTGGCGATAGGCAAATTGCAATGGGTCCAGGTCCTTGCTGAGGCAGGAGTTCAGTCTAGTCATGACCAACCTCTCAAAGCATTTCATCACTGTCGACGTGAGTGCTACCGGGTGATAGTCATTAAGACAGCCCACATTATTCTTCTTTGGCACTGGTATAATTATTGCCTTTTTGAAGCAAGTGGGAACTTCTGCCCACAGCAAAAATTTTCCACCTCCAGAAATCTTTGTCCACATCTAATCAAGTAAGAGATTGTCAAAAATATTAGCAACATGAAAATATAATGCTTTTCCTTTCTATTTTTTCACTACTTGGAACAAAAGGCTTTTTTTTCAGTTCATGGTGCATAATTAAAGAATGGTCAATAAAAATTGTATATAGGAGAGGACCAGGCTAAGGGAAATTACTATCTATGTTGGAACCAGCCCAGTGTTTAGTGGGGGCTATCACTTTACCATAATTGAGCCCACCTGATTTTCCATTCATGTAAGCTGCATTCATATGTAACATTCCTCCGCATGTACAAGATCAGCTATCTTTCATGTCCTACAAAGGAAAATATGCCAAAAGGATTTTCAGCCTTGTATAACCTATTTTGAATTTGTTACCATCTTTTTTCCAGTCCCGAGGAAGGGTCTCAGCCCAAAACGTCAACTGTACTCTTTTCCACAGATGCTGCCTGGCCTGCTAAGTTCCTCCAGTATTTTGTGTGTGCTGCTTGGATTTACAGCATCTGCAGATTCTCTCGTTCTAATTTATTGACTTTTGCATAAAGTAAAAGAGAGATAAAATATTTTCGTTAACCAGAAAATATTCTTCCACAATGTTTCAGTTCCACTAGGCAACAGTCTACAACAAGTTTACAAAAGCCTGCACAGCCATGTTCATCACCGGAAATGCCCTCCCCACCATTTAGCACATCTAACAAGAGCTCTGCACAAGAAAGCAGCATCAAGGACCCCTACCATCTGGAAGGAGATACTGGAGCCTTGGGTCAATGTCACCAGGTTCAAGAACAATTACTAGCATTCAAACATCAGTCTTCTGAACCAGCGTGGACATCTTCACTCACTACAACACTGAACTAATCACTGAACACAGCCTTCTTACTCACTTCCATGGACTCGACACCTCATGCTCTCAGGATTATTTATTTTATTTGTTTATTTATTATGATTGCTTGTTTCTTTTTGTATTTGCACAATTTGTTGGTCTTTGTGTGTAGTTTCATTGATTCTATTGTACTTCTTTGTTCTACTGTGAATACTTGCAAGAAAATGAATCTCAAGGTCGTATATGGTGACGTAAGTGCACTAAATAATATGTAATAAATTTACTTTGAACTTTTAAACTTTAATATTTTTTCTGTCAGCTTTCTAATTCTTTCACCTTTCAAATTCTCATACATCAGAGCCCTGACTGAATTGAACTTGGTAGTACTTAATTTCCTTGTCAGCAATTTAAATTCTGGTAGCTTCTGAAATAATTCAGCAAATTAATTTAAGATGCGTTTTTTTTTCCTTTTCTTCCCAGTTTATCTCAGATAGCTGATGTTTGCTTGGATGTAGTTCAGTGAGAGATATCCTCAAACAAGAGCTATTTCGCATTTGTGAATGTTAGAGAGTTTGCTTGTCTTGGAATGAAATTAGCTAGCAGTGTAAATCAAAAATCAATCTCAGGACTTCTGAAATCAGTTGTTTCTCAGTGGGTAGCCGGTACCTCTGGATCAGGCCAGGGAAGCTAACACAGAATAGGAAAAGGCAGGCTAGGATTGGAATGTACAATGAACATGCCCATTTGCTCTGGTACAGAAGGGACACCAAATCTTTGCTCATCTCATTATCATGATTTCAGTATCCAATCGGTATTATCCACATTGTTTATTTAGCATCATTTTCCTAGGGTTCATGTTTAGTTGTGGTTAGCACCACCCACAGCCAATTAGCAGGAACTGAAGCCATGACTGTACCTCTTAAGCTGAAATGCCCATTGTCACCAATCCACTACTTTTGGAACATCAATGGAATTAACAGAAGAATTCCTCAAGCCACAGTAACCCAAATGATGATTCAAGTTCATTACTGAGCTATAATTAGAAGAAAAAGTACTTGAGGTCAACATCTGGAGGATTCCCCCAAACACAGATACAATGACAGCATGAGCATTATGACCTCACACACTTATCTGTGGTGATTAACTGGGAAGAAGCATCCTGCACACCAGTCAGGGGATAAGACTAGCCAAGGTACAAATCCTCAGAGGCCGTGGTTGCTCATGCTTTTCTGCTCCAGAGAGCTTGGATGAGAATGTCAACAGCACAGCCTAAAGATGAATCCTGTTGGGCATGTATGGCAAAATCTGTTTGACAGCATAAGTGTCACAACCACGGGCTCTGCTGTAGGGTCTATGGACCCCCGCAGGCAGGCTGTGCAGCAGATTCGGCAATTGCAATCATGAATATGCATGTTTCAGCTAATTACAGTTTCATTATGACAGTATTTAACACCCTCCTTTTCGTTGTAGCACTTGTCAAGCCTTGAGCAAAGCTCAGCAATGTTACGCTGCCTGCTTGCATTCAGCCTCGCCTGAGAAACTGGACTATCGAGTCACCTGACACTGGAGACAAGTGGTATTCATTTTATATTTAGATATTTCTTTCAACCGCAGTGTTGGCATTTAACTTTCCATTTGAGAATTTTAGTTAATGGCTTTGTTTGGCCTAGCATTTATTGTTTTCTTTTCCCTTAAATCTCGTTCACAATAAAGACTGCGAACTATCGACCTGCTTCAGTGTCACTCCCTCTGTACTTGTGCCATATCTGAACGTAAATCATCAAGATCCCAGGGAGTCCAGTTCTAATCTTACACAGCTTTGTGCAGAACCGGGACCCAGTCCAATTCAGTATGGAGGTGGCAGCTAGTCCCTTGTGAAACACCTGTAGACCCAGTAAATGCAAAACTGCTGATAACTGGTACCTCAATTTCCTCTGCAATGATTTTTCTGAGTGCCGCAGTAGAGCATTCATCTTTGCCACGCTTAAGTTGTGATCTGGCAGTCCAATTCATACCACAAAGACTTGAGCACAAAATTCTGGATGGCAGTGAGAGAAAGCTGCACTGTTCGAGATGATGTCTTTTGGTCAGGAAGCCATAAATTATCCAGGGAAGCATTGGGAAAATTATAGGCAGGCAGTATTTATATATAAATCAATGTTATTGAATTAAGGTACATCATAATGTGCTACATTGTAACTCAGTGAGAACTACACTTCAAACAGTGAATATGGCAGCTTCTGGTAGTGAAAGCCATTATAAATGTAAGCAACTCTTTTCAGGTTTATCCAGTTTAAGATGGCGTGTTGAAGCTCAGCAATTACTTGTGGGCAGCAAACAAAACAAAGAAAAGTACTGACTACTTTTATTAATCACACTTTTTCTGGTAAACGATCACTTCAATCAATAACCAGTAATTTCCCTTCCGGAGTTGAGCTTTTGAACCTGGCGTTCTTGCGGTGTGAACTGAAGCCTTGAGGTGCAGGACGGTAGCAGCGTGACAGGTACAAGCCGGACTGAGGTTGGGACTGAGCCAATGTTTGGCCACTGCTGGAGCAGACTTGGAGGCAATTTGTTGCAGCAGAACCAAGGCGAGGCAGAGTTAAGATGGAGCCTGAGCCCGCGAATAAGGAAAGACCCGAGGTTTGATCAATTTAAGCGCTTGGCTGAATCGAGGCGGATGGGCCGTGACCCAAGAGCGTATCAAAGCGGCAGGGACCAGGTCCGAGGGACGATTTAAGTGCTGGGCCGGATTGAAGGGGGACTGGAGGCGAGTGACGGACCATTTCAGCTCACTGTTCTGCAAGGTTTGTTCATCTCTGTGCTGAAATAAGGCTGTCGCCTGCAACTAATAGGCTACTAGATCAGCAGCTGGCTTCGTGTCTGTGCACTCACCTTCATGCACTTCCATTCGGAATATTATTTGCTTACTTTTATTGTCTGCAAATCTGTTTTTTTCTCTCTCTGTGCGTTGGGTGTTTGATAGTCTTCTTTTGTTTTGATGTGTTCTATTGGGTTTCTTTGTTTTGCGGCTGACTGAAAGGAGATGAATATCAAGGTTGTATGTAGAATACATACTTTACTAATAAATGTGCTTTGAAACTTTTATCCATGAGCAAATATTACTTTTAATCATTTGAGTGAAGCCACGTTTCAATGCTTGATTGATATTTAATAAGTCAAGGAATGAAATGCTACCCAATCAGACACAAGTACAGAGAATGCCACAGTCAAATCAGACATGACCTTGTTAAATGGTGAACTAGGATTGAAAGGTCAAACGTACCACTTCTGCTCATGATTCACTTGTTCGTACATCCACTTGAAGTAAGCTCCCTTCTCTATGTCCTGTCTTTATCAGCCTTACAATAGTTAGATTGGAAAAATTCACTTCTGACCCTCCCAGCTTTAACGCCATTGAAAAACTAATCAAACCTCTCCTTTTACTTTTTATTAACCTACCATCCATTTCTGGTCATTTATAATTGTTACTCTCCATTTTTAAGAAGATGTAAACTTGACGTGCTTACCGCATAAAATAGAAAATAAAAATTCCATTTTTTCTTATAATTTCTGCTAGCTTCTTTTAAAATGCCCCACGTTTCCAACATGCAACCAGTACCTTAATCCTTCCCTAGACTTCCCTGTCCTATAGGATCCATGCTCTTTTTAGTTCAAATTTCCCTCAGAAAACCAACATTACTATGACATTCACATAGTGATTTTTAAATACTAGATGGACCAATACCTGACAGAAACATGATCCATATAATAAAGAAAGTGATTGTCTTGTTATTAAAAATACATTAAGATGGAAACTGAAAGTAAAATACACAAATTATTCAAATATTAACTGCTGCTTATGGCGCTGTCTGTTCTGGTTTTAACCGGATTTTTGATGACGGATTATATTCAAAGTATTAATCATTCTTTCTGATCCAGGTGTTCACTGGCAGTACTGTTTCTATTTGCCAAAGCAGAGGCAGCAGAGCAAGTGTGCAGAAAATGCCGCTTGTATTTATTTTGACGTGTTTGATTTTCAGTCAAGAAATGTTGGTAAAGTTTAAAGGAAAAGGGTTCACTTGTGAAAACGAAGAACAGATTTACTGTCGCTACCCATAGAACTCAGCATGGTTTGAACTTTTGTTTATATGTAAGTGCCAGATGGCTGTGGCATTCACTCTGGCTCCAGCATGTCAGTATAACTGGGGTATGTGTTTGAAAGAAACCGAGTCAGTAAGTTTGGACCCAAATGCAAGACCTAGCAAAGCCAAACCAGCATCAACAGCAAGAACTCAAGGCTTGTATTCATAGTTTATGGGTGGTAGAATATAGACCATGTTAAACATAAAAGTATAATTGATATAATGTAAAAACAAAAAAAAAGCTTTGATAATTTTATTTTTCAGAGGGACTTTTAGTCTTACTGAAATATTTCATCAATATCAGTAAAATGACAATCAGTTCTTGTATCTTTAGTCCTCTTTGCTGAGAAAATTTGAAAGCATGAACCGTTGGAGCGATGTGGTATTGTGGTGAACATACAGTAGCTGTCTTCCAGGCAATTGACGCTGGTTCGATTCCTGACTATCACAATAGTTAGAGTATTCTATTTACATGGAGGACCTGATTTATGGGGAAAGGTTGAATAGGTTAGCACTTTATTCTCTGGAGTGTAGGAGAATGAGGAAAGATCAGAATCGGAATCAACATCCGATTTATTATCACTGGCATGTGTCATGTCTTGCAGCAGCAGTACACTGCAATACATAATCAAAAAATTATAAATTACAATAAGAAATATATATATATTGACATATTGACATCCAGAAGGTCGAAACTGCTTGCCCTTTCCACTGATGATCCCTCGATGAAGACTGGTATGTGATCCCTTGCCTTCCCATCCCTGAAGTTCACAATCAATTCCTTGGTCTTACTGACATTGAATGCTCAAGACCTTTGTCACAGAATTTCTTAGCAAGCATTCCGAGAATCAAATGATTCCTCATTAACTCTGAACCAGCAGAACTGATTTGCTGTTTCAAGCGGACAATCATTATGAAGGTCAGAAGGTCACAATTAATTTTCTTTAATTAATTTTCAGTTGCACGATAGATAAAATGAAGTTTTCCAGAAGCAACACCAGGTAATATCTACAGCAACCTGCCAACTGAACTCTAGTTGAGGCAGGCCCAGATAATGTGTCCATAGCAGGCCTTCTGCTTCCATCTGACTCTATTATCCTCCTCAGTAGCTCATGTCCTTGTTCCTCCACAACCAAACTTTCCTTCTGCTGGTGGCCTCAGGTGAAGGCTAAACCTTTCTGATATTGATGGGAAGCAGCAGATACAACAAAAAGATTCCAGCCTCTATGGAGAATGCTACAGTCTGCCCAGGCTTGGCACAAACAGTGGAGTCATAGCTCAAGGATACTTCCACCACAGGACTCCAGATGGGCCAGCGATAATCATGCCAATGGCTTTCTGCAACACTCCCTGGAGCATTCAGAGGAGGCAAAAGCCAAAGAGTGCAGGAGTTGCCTTGTCCCCTAGGATTCAGCCTTCTGCCAGAAACAATAAGCAACTAAGACAATTTGCACAAATTCCCCACATAAGCTGCATAGAGCATCAGAAGCTTCTTGCAAATCCACAGCCTGTTTGACTCCGCTTTAGAAACAAATGTCCTTATTTACCTGGAGTTGAAAGTATCAGAGAACTTTCAGTGCTGAGGTGGGTGGCAGATTAGGAAATACAACTTTGATCAGCCACTGCTGCCTGAATTGTGTTGAGGGTGTGTTTAGGATGACCTTGACCTCTGGTGAAACAACTACCCAATTTCTTAGCTGAAGTTCTGACTGTGTAAGGGCACATAGCAAACCTTAACATCCAGATACATTGCTCTTTCAAGAGCTAGTGACAGCTGAAAAGGTTTGAGGGGTTGGCTCATGTCCTCAGCTCTTCTATTCCCTTTCCTCTTCAGGGCCCAAGAAGATGGCTCCTTCTGTGATGCCCACTATGCAGCTCCAGCATACTTCACACTGAATGGCACTCTCAGTGGAAGAATAATGTGCAGAAATGGCAATGCAGTTGACTCAGCATTGCAGTGTGACCTCCAAAATCCCCAGCCAGCCTCTAAAGCCACTTGCAGCACACTGTGATAGTAAATATCTGCTGAGTGCACAACCCTTTAACTGCAACAGCTACTGTGAAAGGAGCATTATAAAGTAGCCAATGATTTTCCTAAACCAGAAAAATGTGACTCGGTTTTAACTAAAAACATTGCATCTGGCTTTGTTCAAAAGATGATGCGACTCCATTTGCATCCTGTGCACTTAATTCTGCCATTTTCCAACGTCTAACCTGAATGGATGTTCCGGGTCAAAGTTCAAGACTGAATGAAAATGGTTTTGCTATTTGCATGCACATAAAAATCAAAATTCAATCACTCTGCTGTTATAATAAATGTGTGTGGTCAACCTTCAAGGCATTATTTAATATCTGTTTCTCATCGTTGGGATCTGTGCCTCAACCACCAGGTTATTGCCCATTCGTAACTGAGCCCATGAAGTCCCTAAGGTGCTACAATCTTTCCAGTACCTTTGGGGAAAAAGCCCCAGCTCTGAAACACAGCAACGGGGAAAGACAGTGATGTGTTTCCTAGTCAGGACGGGGTATGACTCAATTGCTATACCAATTGCCTTTGTTGTTAATGGTAATGGATGTCACAGTTTTGGGAGGTACTGGCAAAGAGCCTGGATGAGCAACTACACTGCCACCAGTCTGCTGTGGGACAAAGAAGACTTAAAGTTAACAATTAGCTTTATTTGTCACATGTACATCAAAACATGCTGTGAAATGTGTCATTTGCATCAAATCAACAAAGACTCTGCTGGGCAGACCGAAAGCGTTGAACTTCTTGAGATCACAATAAGTAGATAATATTCCATCATGCTCCTGACTTATGATTTGTAAATGATGAAAAGGGTATGAGGTGTCGGGAGGTAAGTCACTTGCTGCAGGGTACCCATGCTCATAGCCCACATGCGTTAATTACCAGCTGAAGATGCTTGGTCTCTGGAATCTATCCAAAGAAAGTCCCATTCTGATCTCTTGTCTCCACGATAACTGACCTCCAAAACCTCAGCAAGCTTGCTTTATGTGAGGTGTGACTCAAATGTTTTCCATTTGATGCCCACTAATTTCTTTTTCATCAGGGTATCCCAAAGCCACAGTCAGCCAGATACTGCCTTGATGTCAATGACAGTCATTGATATGCTTGGACCAAGGTTATGATGAGATCTAGAGAAGTGTAGCCTCAGTGAAATCCAGAATGGATATTTTTGAGGAGGTGAGCAGGTGCCACCTGATAGCACTGACAATGTGGGCTTCCGTCACATTGCTTATAATGGAGAACAGCGTAATTGGATTATACCTAGGCAATTTTCCACATTGTCAGCCGGATGCCAGTATTACACGTCTGCTAGCTAAGTCCTTCAGGCTTGAGGGCAGCTCAGCCGTTCTTGATGAAGGACATTCAAGTTCCCTGCTCACAGTACACTGTGCACACTATTTACCTTCAATGTTTCTTTCAATTTCGAGGATCGGTGATCGGTCAGTAGGTGGTAATAAGGGGGATTCCTGGCCAGTGTTTGATCTGATGCTCTGAGTCAAGACTGAGGACTACCGCAGCCACTCCCTGTACACCCAGAAGCTGCTACTGCTGGTGGGTCGGTGCTCCTCATCGTTATTTACACAGAATAACTACAGATACTGGAACGTGGAACAAAAGACAGTGTGGGAAGAACTTGGTGAATCAATAAACATCTGTGGAGGCAAAAACTGTAAGTCAACAGTTCAGGTTGCAGGGTTTCCACCCGAATCCTCGACTTACACCTTTTTCCCCCACAGGTGCTCTCTGACCTGCTGTGTTCTTGCAGAATTCTGCTTTGTTTATGTTAGAATAACTGAACAGATATTCACTAGACATGCAATTATATTTTTGTGGTGTACTTTAAAAGATTGCAAACAGTGGGATTTTGTTTTGTTTTATATGACTGTTTGCCCATAAGTTAATAGAAAACAGGAAGCACTATGCCTGGTACCACATCCTGAAAATAATACTGAGCCAATCAAAATCTTGGTTATACCTCAAAAACAAATACCATTTATTAAAAAGAGTGACACCAGATGTCCAAAATAGGCTTGACAATGATTACAGAGACCATTTGTTTGTTCCTTTTAACGACAAGGAACATGTGTCAACTTGGTTTAAGGTTACAATATATTCCTGCATGTTTCCTGCGCTGGAGACATGAGAGGCCAAAATAGCTGTAAATGTGACTGCCTGTCTTGGGAATTGATAAGCAGAGGAGACACATATGCTTAAACCAAAAACATTGGGATGGTGTGGACAAAGAAACCAGAGCTTCCTCTGCACAAACATTCATTGGCAGAGGCTCGGATTTAATAGAGCGACTTCAGATGCTGGACATATGCTGAACTATCCACAACATCAAACATTTCCTTGAACTGAGCATATCCAGAATTAGGGGCACCTTACGTTTAGGTGGAACAAGTATCATTTTTGCCTATACAAAAGAAATACTGTGCTTTGGAATTCTTCCATTATAAATCTCTGTTAATTAATTTGAGTATATAGATGTTTGGTATACATTAAGGAAAAACCTTTTCACACAGAGGGTTGTGGTTCTGTGGAATGCTCTGCCTCAGAAGGCAGTGGAGGCCAGTTCTCTGGATTCTTTCAAAAAAGAGTTAGATAGAGCTCTTAAAGATAGCGGAGTGAAGGGATATGGGGAGAAGGCAGGAAAAGGGTACTGATTGTGGATGGTCAGCCATGATCACAGTGAATGGTGATGCTGGCTCGAAGGGCTGAATGGCCTGCTCCTGCACCTATTGTCTATTGTCTATTGTCTACATTATCATTTTGATCAAATGAATATTGTTACTTCCAGTTCGATATTTTTTGTAAAATAGTCATTGTCATTTGACTTCTAGTCAAGGTGGCACTGAACTGTAGTCTCTGTTTAAGTTGTGGCTCAGATTGAGCTGCTTTTTAAGCTTGTAGGGATGGTTTTGAGGGCAGTGAGGGAAGGTAGGGGTAAATTAGGGTTTCAAAACAAGGATGTGGAGGAGTTAGAAGTCAGATTAGGGTTTAGGGACAGGGATATAGAGGATTTATAAGTCAGACCAGAGTCTAGACCTGTGCTCTCTGTGGTTGAAGTCTGACTGTGGAATGATTGTTTGTGCCAGACACTGTGATTTGAGTACCTCAAAAAACCATTGATCTCCTGGGATTTTCACACACAACAGTCTCTAGAGAATGGTGTAAGAAACAAAAAAAAAAATTCAGTGAGTGGCAGTTTTGAGCTTGAAGATGCATTGTTAATGAGGGAAGTCAGGGAAAAATGGCCAGACTGGTTCAAGCTGACAGGAAGGTGACAGTAATTCAAACAACCATACATTGCAACAGTGGTGTGCAGAAGAGCTCCTCTGAATATGCAACATGTCAAACCTTGAACTGGGTGGACTACAGCAGCAGAAGAAAATGAAAATACAAAATGGCACTCAGTTGGCACTTTATAAGTGACTACTGAGTGTATGATTTTAGAACAAGAGAGCAAAAACTTGGTCAAAGGTGGAATGTTAAGTAGCAGAAGAAGGAGCAGGATGGGAAAGGATTAAAGATGGAATTTTAGAGTTTGGACATCAGGTAGCCCTGGGCTCCATCACTAATTGTGGAGCAATTGGATTCAATGCGCACAAGAGTCAGAACTGGTGCAGCACAGAGATCACTGAGGGATGTAGGTCAGGGTGTGTCTTCAGACCTAACGAGGGGCAAGGTAATGGAGGGATTGACACAACTTGAATAATTTTAACACTCAAGATATCTGCAGATCAGAGCAAATAATCAGCAAACCCACTTGTGATGCACAATTTTAGTTAAACTCGAGTTCATTGAAGATGTAAAAAAGGAGACTAACAGAAGAGGACTGGAAAAGTGAAGACTAGCAGCATCAAAGACATAGCTGGGAATCTCAGCTGACAACAAGCCGATGTAAGGAAGGAATCAGCTGGTGGAAGGAGTCGGCTTTAAAGATTGAGCAAAATTAGGGCGGAAGCTCAGTTTAGAATCAATAATGTGGTTTACCCTCAGAGAACGACTGGGATGAGGATGGAACAAGAGGTTGGGAAAGCAGCTCATTACAGAGACAAAAACTTGTATTCTACATAGTGGGACAAAGGACAAACGTTGCAGTCTGCCCCATATAGATAGTCAGTTGATAATTAAACCAAAGCTTTCATGTAAGTCTCAATTCTTTGAGTACAATACAGCAAAATGTACCAATGTTAGCTCTTGCAGAGAGGGGATTAAAAAGTAAATTAAGAAAATCCATCACACATTGCCTTATCCAAAGCAAGCAATAAATCTTAACTCAAGTTTTTGCTTCAATCTTGGTTAAAGTCGAGCTGGAATCCTATATATTACAAGTTAAGCATTCATTTTTCATATCAGTATTTAGAAATTCTTTCATTCTAAGTAGATTGAAGTGTCCAATATTATTTGGGAAAACAAAACAGTTTCCATTTTTCCTTGACAATTACTGGGAATGATTAGACAGGAATAGAAGAAAAAAATTGGTCTGCTATTTGTGTCCCGATCTGCACTGGTAATATCAGAACCCAGGTACAGACGAAAGACAGACTCTGATGAAGAGACGGCGATGAGAGTTAATTCCTAATAATTTCAAAAGAACATCAGTAGCTCAGTCAAGTGACACTGCAAGAAGTAAAATTCTCAAAACTAGGACCCTGTGATTAGTGCTAATTGGATGTCCACTTAAATCATACAAGTAACAAGGAATTCCCAAGCCTATCAGAATAAATGTAACAAGTTTAAATAGAAAGCACCAGGAAATCGCATTACAAAGAGCAAGTCACTCAAGAAAAATAAATGAACGACTCTTATTAAACAACAGTTAACCAATTCAGGTTGAAACCTCAGAGCCCAATGTACTCCGATGCCCCCCACTGACCTGAAGGGCTCATTACAACTCGTGCAAGAAATGGATGAAATATAACAAAGGCTACAGTACCCTACTTTTCCTTCTCTCCAATGCAGGCAATAATATGTGAATTAAAATGATTTACCTTCCAGCATTTTGTTTAAACTGGACAGCACGTTCCCCAATATAGGAAAAACATATGGGATGCAAGAAACAGTCCCGTTGATAAACACACAGATACATTCGTGAAAGCATTTGCAGCTTGCATACTGAATCTCAACCATTTCCAGTGAGTTCTCAGTAGAGCACGGAATGGGAATAAATGTGGAGATAAAGATAAAACTAATCATTGAAAATTGATGAATAAGTTTGTAGAAAAGTTAGCTGTATACATAAATGGATTTAAGAGAGAGTTTCGGGAGTGAAAATTGATGCTGGTGTGAAAGAATGAAACTAGTTTTGATCTCTCTGGGTTAAAAACAGAAGTTAATTGGTCAAATGATTTTTTTTTCCTGTTCCTGAAATTCCTTAGTTTGTACCACAATCCAAAAGAACGTTGATCAGGAAACACTTGTCAGGAAACCTGTAAATTAGCTGATGATTGCTGAATTGTTGGCATAAGATTATCCAGCATGAACTGTTCCTGATTATTATATCACGATCAAGAGAGACTTTCATTAGTTCTGATGCTTTGAAGCTTGTTATGAAGGAATCAGTAGCAGCTTGTTAAAGTGACTTTCCCTGAAATGAAATCATGTCAGGAAGTACATATTAGAACAAAGGACACAAATACATATATTAATAAGTTTTGACATTCAGACTTCTCAGCGCAAGATTAAACAGATACATGCAGTTGGATTGTTTTTAAATATAAAATACAAATTATGAAATATTCAAATTTTTGATTACAAACTACAATGTAATCTAGAAATTGTATTTAATTTAGTTGCTTGCATATGAGAGTGAAAATTACTTGGGCTTTGCCATTTAGTTTTATATACTATATAATTTGACTTTTTAAGAGCATAATGTTCATAATGACAGGTGGGTATATTTCATAATAGATATGGAAGAAGTACTAAAGACTCTACTCCATCAAAGTACAGATAATTCATAAATCGAGAGACAAAGCATCATGGTGTTATTTGATTCAGCTCTGCCTCTTTTTTATGTGACACTAAATTGCCTAGATACTGACAAGGCAATTGTGCTTAGCATCAACATTGACATCTCTAACAAGACTCTCATTTTTGTTAATTGAGATTTCAATGCATTTTCAAACAGAGCAAGCAAATGTAGTGAATCTACTGAGACGATAATTAAAAATTTCACTTCCTGCATTGGAAATTTACTTGCTGTTTGGTCATGTAAACCTTAAACATAGCCTGAATAGTAAATATCAATAATCAGGCACTATTACAATAATCAGGCACTATTACAGATCAGGCCAGATTACAGATTTTTCTGACTATTGGATGACTTTCTTATTTATTTCACTCTTTATAAACGTTATACAACATTTTTCTAATGAACCCAGTGAGTTGACAAGGAATAAGAAATGCTCAAGTGCTCTAAGCTCTCCTTATCTGCAAACCTACCCATTTCCTGATCCTTGGTGTTCTAGAACCCAGCCTCAACTCTGACTGCACACACACTCCATAGTTCAGACCACTTTGCACTCTGGACTGCCAGTTCACAACATAGACTAATGAATGAGCCTGATTCCACACCATCAGGATTTCCAAACAATCAGATGCTGGATTATCAGAGTTTCAGTATATAGCTTCCATGAAGGGGCATGAGACAGAAAGATTAACCTCTGACCCTTCTCCTTCCTCTCATCCTTTTGCAATACCATTGGCATGTTCTGACAACATATCCCAAAGGAAAGTCACACCTGGCTGAAAGTAGATTGAGGACAATGGAAATGATAACAACTGCATCACGTTTTCATGGGAAAGAAAACACAAGATATAAACCTTTGGGAATGGGTGTATTTTTACAGGTAGGAAATCTGGTAAATCCACAACAAGTTATAACATAATGGAATTCTCAAATAATCTGAAAGAGGAGTTATTATTTTGAAAATTACCTGATCAACCTCTGTTCTTAAAATGACCGTCAATCTTAACCAACTATTCTTCATTATAGATTGCATAAATTATTTTAAATTGATTTTGTTTTTGTTCTGCAGTGTGAAGCAAATACATGTTAATAATGCAAATCTATGGGCATTGGTTCACATCCCAGATCTTGACTTTTCGAGATGTCCGTCCAGGCACAATTTGAAACAGAACAAGTACTGAATCAATGAGATGGACACAAATTAGCTTATTTCAGTTGAAATAAAAGTGTTTTACATTATACAGAGGTACAATTTAGTAGCAAATAAAATCAATTCATTTTTGGAAAGAGCATCCTTATCTTAATAGACAAATGATATTTTCTCATTCCATTAAAAATCATTAGGGTTGTATTTTGTTGTTTACAAACAGAACATCATAAGTTCAGGAATAAACACTGGAGTGACTAAGTTAAATCATGCAGACATCTGATTGGGCAAATTATGGCACAAATTCATTCGTGTTCCCTAAGCAGGCTGTAAGTAATAATTAATCCTTTTTATAGTCTAGTCCTGCTTATTGATGAGTTCCAAGACTCAAGTGTTAACTGTATTATTTATAAAGCCACTATTTCATGTGACATATTGCTGCAGGTCTATTAACATGCAAGTGCTGACATCAAGGAGCAAAGCCAGTACTTGCAAAAATTAAAGCAAAAATATAAAATAAAAACTAGAGCCTAAAAAAAATTCAATGATACAGTGTCTTTTTTGTTAAAGTACTACCAGAAATAGAATAGATTATTTATAAGGTGCAGTGTGATTGCTAAACATTTCCTGATTGAATTACTCCATCCTGGAAACACACCCAGCCATGTATCATCAGGACCTGTGCTCAGACCCACTATATAATATACCTCACACATCGCACAAACACAGCACGACTCCAGTTCTGATGCAAACCATTTTTGGAACATTTCCATTAGAAATTAAGTCTCACTAGTTCAAACTATACCAGCATCTGTGCAGTTGTAACCTACCCAGAATTTCATTGTGTTGCCTGTTCTACCTTCAATCAGACTCCAAGTTATATCTTTTAAAATCTTCTGCAGATTTGAAGAATGGAGACTGATAGCCCATTGTGAAAAGTGCCCCTATTTAACACTGACATGACTGCTGAGTACCATTGTCATGTCAGCACTTAGGAACAATTTACAGTGAGTGACTAGATGGTAGATCTGCTGGAAAAACATCAGTGTAAGAATACTCACACTCTACAATCTTATTCCCATAGAGTCTACAGGGAACCACACTAATATATTGATCTCCCTGAGAACCAATACATCCACAGATTAAGGTTTAGCAAGCCAGTCTTCATAGGGATATGCAACATTCTGCAGGCAGGACTCCAGTCATGTCTGAACTGTGAGTCCATAGAGTGCAAGGTCAGTGTCACATTTGATTTTCTACCTTCAGGCAGCCACAACTGATGTACATATTTCACAGTTGGTGCTCACCAATACATTAATAAAGTCATTAAGAAAAAATAAACTCTTTTGTTCCAGAAAAGAGATCCTTTACCTTTGTTCGAGCTAATGACGTTAATCAAGAGGAAGGTTATGCCTGCATCCTGTCCTAGGTTCAGGTGGTGACTAGCTGTTTGATGTGAGACACTGCACTTTGTCTGTATGTAGGGCTTTCAGTATACTAGATGGACTGTTTAATCACTTATTGCCAAAATGGCTTCTTTGAAGTGTTATGTTAAAATGGCTTCTCATAATGTTAACTGCTGAACGAGGGGTTCTCTGTGACTGCAATGTTTGGGTTAAACAGTGTGATGGTGGAAATTGTATTCATTTGTTAGCCAATGGAAGTCATGTTCTGTTATCTTGTATATGTATGCTGAGTTGAGGAGCGCGGGCTTTTTGGGAGACGAGCGGAGAGGACGGATGTGTGTGGAATGGACAGCGGCTCCAGGGCGGCGGACACCGGACCTTGGGAGCTCGGAGGGTGGCCGGAGTCTCGGAAGGACATGTGGAGGGAATCGGAGGCGTGAGCTCCAAGATATTAAACTCCTGTGTGTACAAGACTGATTAAGTTACTTCTGTGGTGCCTATATTTTTTTGTAGTTATTTCTACCAACCCATCACCAAAAATTTGCTATAAAGTATAATTCTTTACTCGCACTTGGTATATTGTTTCATATTTGTGTTGTGGCTGTTCATTGGGTGACTCACACCTTATCCACACGAAAGCAATTGCACTGTTTGGCGGGGTCAACGGCTATTTACCCTAGGCAGTGGTGGGTCAGTGGGGCAAAGACCCTCACATGTAATATTATATTCTGCATTTTTTATTGCTGTTTCCTCTTTGTACTATCTTGATACAAGTAAGTACAGAATGATTTGCCTGGATGCCATGCAAAATAAAGTTCTGTCTCAGCACACGTGACAATTATAAACCAATTCCATTTCTCTGGACAAGCTCTCAGGGAAAATTTCATTTATTTATATTTATTAATTTTATGGAGACACAGTGCAGAACAGGCCCTTTGGCCCTTCAAGCCGCACCTCCAAGCAACCCACAGTTTAACCCTAGCCTAATCACTGGACAATTTTTTACAATTTCCAATTAACCTAGCAGCCTAGTCTTTAAACTGTGGGAAGAAATCAGAGAACCCAGAGCAAACCCACACGGTCATGGGGAGAACGTACAAACTCCTTACAGACAGCAGCAGGAAATGAACCGGTGTCACTGGGACTGGAAAGCATTGTGCTGACCATTGTCCTACTGTGCTGCCCAGAAATTTCTCCAGAAATCCTGAACACCCGGTTCCATAGATTTCAGGCACATCAGATGTATGACAACTCTGGCAGGGTTTACAAGACAATGCTTCTTTCAAAGCGAAACCCAATAGCATGAATGGCAGCGATGCTTCACTACCAGATGAACTCAACACCTTCTATGCACGCTTTGAAAGGGAGAACACAACTACAGCTGTGAAGATTCCTGCTGCACCTGATGACCCCGTGATCTCTGTTTCAAGGCCGATGTCAGGTTGTCTTTAAAGAGAGCGAACCCTCACAAGGCAGAAGGTCCAGATGGAGTACCTGGTCAGGCTCTGAAAACCTGTGCCAACCAACTAGCGGAAGTATTCAAGGACATTTTCAAACTCTCATTGCTATGGGCACTTGCTTCAAATAGGCAACAATCCTACCAGTGCCTAAGAAGAATAATGTGAGCTGCTTTAATGACTATCGCCCAGTAGCACTCACATCTACAGTGATGAACTGCTTTGAGAGGTTGGTCATGACTAAACTGAACTCCTGCCTCAGCAAGGGCCTGGAACCATTGCAATTTGCCTATCATCACAATAGGTGCAGATGCAATTTTAATGGCTCTTCACATGGCTTTAGATCACCTGGACAACACAAACACCTATGTCAGGATGCTTTTTATCGACCATAGCTCAGCATTTAATACGATCATTCCTACAATCCTGATTCAGAAGTTGCAGAGCCCGGGCCTCTGTACCTCCCTCTGCACTCCCTCTGTAATTGGATCCTTGACTTCCTAACTGGAAGACTACAATCTGTACGGATTGGTGACAATGTCTCCTCCTCGCTGACTATCAACACTGGTGCACCTCAGGGTGTGTGCTTAGCCCACTGTTCTATTTTCTGTATACCCATGACTGTGGTTAGGCACAGCTCAAATACTATCTATAAATTTGCTGATGATACAACCATTGTTGGTAGAATCTCAGGTGGTGACAAGAGGGCGTACAGGAGTGAGATATGCCAACTAGTGGAATGGTGCCACAGCAACAACCTGGCACTCAACATCAGTGAGATGAAAGAGCTGATTGTGGACTTCAGGAAGGGTAAGATGAAGGAACACATACCAATCCTCATAGAGGGATCAGAAGTGGAGAGAGTGAGCACTTTCAAGTTCCTGGGTGTCAAGATCTCTGAGGATCTAACCGGGTCTCAACACATTGATGCAGTTATAAAGAAGGCAAGGCAGCGGCTATACTTCATTAGGAGTTTGAAGCGATTTGGTATGTCAACAAGTACACTCAAAAACTTCTATAGATGTACTGTGGAGAGCATTCTGACCGGCTGCATCACCGTCTGGTATGGGGGGGGGGGGCTATTGCACAGGACCGAAAGGAGCTGCAGAGGATTGTAAATTTAGTTGGCTCCATCCTGGGTACTAGCCTACAAAGTACCCAGGACATCTTCAGGGAGCGGTGTCTCAAAAAAGCAGCATCTATTATTAAGGACCTCCAGCACCCAGGGCATGCCCTTTTCTCACTGTTACCATCAGGTAGGAGGTACAGAATTCTGAAGGCACACACTTAGCGATTCAGGAACAGCTTCTTGCCTTCTGCCGTCCGATTCCTGAATGGACATTGAACCCTTGGATACTACCTCACTTTTTTTTTGCACAATTTTTAATCTATTTAATATACATATACTGTAATTGATTTACTTATTTAGTTGTTATTATTATTATTATTTTATTTTGTTTCTTTTCCTCTATATTATGTATTGCATTCAACCGCTGCTGCTGAGTTAACAAATTTCACATCACATGCTGGTGATAATAAACCTGATTCTGATTCTGATTCATAAACCAGTGTGTTAAGAACTCGCTGCATGTCAAACTGCAGCCATTTATTCTCAGAGGTGATGCCTTGGACACCATTCCTTTCAACTGCAATCGGAACCACGCATTGAATCGGATATAATTATATATTTCATTAGAGGGTAAATATTCTAAAACATCACATAAGCTGCACATTATCACTGGGGTTTACAATCTTAGACAATGTGATTGGGCCCCTTCTGCAAAAGTCTTGAAATTTGTAAACCTCAGCAAGACTCGCAGACTATATGCTTCTTTTCAGCGTGCATACCTTTTAGAGATATATAACAAGGCCATACTAACAGACAAATGCAGAAAATGAAGAGTATTGAGTTGTTGCAATGAAAGAGCCATGCAGTCATACAGCACAGGAACTGCCTATAAGCCCCAACTGGTCTGAGCTGATCAGATGCCAATCTAAACTGTTTGGGATTTTGTGTTGTTAGAGAGGGTGAAACTTGGGTCAGAGACAGCAATGCTTAATTTAAGCAGTGGGAAATACAATGGAATAAGATTAGATGTTAATAGGAAGAATGTGGAAGATCTGGAGAGGGTGTAGAAGATGTTCACCAGGATGTTGTCCGGATTAGAGAGTATTAGTTATGAAGAGAGATTGGACAAACTTGGATTGTATTCTCTCGAGCATGAGAGGCTGAGAGCAAATCTGATAGAAGTATATAAAATTATGAGAGGCATAGATACGTGATGGTATTAGGCTTCCTGACCACCAACTTCTAAATTCAAGTGAAGACCTTAAGCCCTATCCGATATAAATAGCAACGAGTACTGTCACTAAAAGGAGATTAAACTGTAACTACCCAATCTTCAAAGATTAGTTCACTTCCCTGTTTATTCTCCACAGTGAGTTTAGCTAACAATACCCACCAATTGAATGGTGGGTTCCCTCTCCCTACCAAGGAGAAGATACTTCCAGCTAACAAAGTAGTTTAAAACGCAATTCGTTTATTTTCAGTGATATACATTTAAAGCTAAACGGCACCCTTAAAAGACATGTAAAGCTCACAGAGGATTTCTATCTTAAATATTTCCAAATTACAAACCATTTCTAAAATACAAAAAATTTCCAAATCACAAATAACAAAGGATTTCCAAACTATAGGTACAACTCCTACAGATAAAAAAAAGCATACCAGTGATGGAGATGAACAAAATGTCCATTGCAGGAATTGAAATCAAAGGAATGGATTCTAGTTCACCCTGTGTTTCTCCATGCTTCTTGATGTCCCTTTACTCCACTCTTAAAAAGCCTGAACTGCTGTCTACATTTATACCTATTATGTTTTATAACTCCAAGACATAAACTAATTGAAAGAAAACAGCGGTCAGCGATAACGTGTCTATACTTCATTTTTACTTTAGTGAGTAAAAATTCAGTTGTACATATAACTACAATGAATTATGTGGACAAACAAAGAATGCAATACAAGCAATTCAAATAATATATACATATATACAGTATTAGTCAAATACTACTGAAATATTAAATATATAACAATACCCTTTCTCTCTTCCATTTGGGGGACATCGCATGCATATAGTATTTCCTCAGATAGCCTTTTTACACAAACCGATTGTCTTATACTGCATCTTCAGCAGCAATAAAGCAGGAATTGTGAGCTTGCGCCTGCTTCAATAGACACTAGTATCTACTATATACAAAGATTGTTTGCAAAGCTGTGTTTCTAACTTCAAGCTGATTACTGCTCGCCATGTACATTTCAAGAACTGAAGCTTGACTCTCATTTAGGACCAGAAACTAAACAAAATTTAGTTGGAAGTTTACTTGCAACTGTTTGGTAAGTGAGCATTGCGAAAAAAATGAGAAAGAGGCCAAGGAAGCAATCACAGATAGGGTAGGTGGTCACAGTCTCTCCCCTAGGGTAAAGGTCAAATATTGAAGGACAGAGCTTTAAGGTGACAAAGGAAGGTTTAAGGGAGATGTGTGGGCAAATTTCGTTGCACAGATAGTGGTGAGTGCCTGGAATGCATTGCCAGAGATGGTGGTGGGAGCAAACACAGTAGTAGGATTTATGAGACATATGAGCATAAAGTACATGGAGGGATATGGATCACGTGCAGGCAAATGGGATTAGTTTCATTTGACATCATCGTGCACCAAAGGCATTGCGTTGTTCTGCAACCCTGCTCAATGTTCAATGTTTGATAGATTGGGCCAGTAGGCAAACAGTGACAAATATCTAAGGAGATAATTCATCATACCCAGCAAAATGTTTTCCTGTAGGAAATAAAAATTCCAAAGCAGAGAGGATTTAATCATAGCTAGCCAAACAAGTCAAGGATATTAAGCTGAAAGAAAAAATTGCATCAGGAGGGAAAGGTTCACCTTGAACCTGAAGGCAGCAATCAAGTCAAATCTGGCAAAGGTGGTCAGAAAGATAAGAAAGAGAACGTAAACTCAGATGCAAACTAGTTAGGAATGTTGAAAGAAAGAGTTCTCCAAGTGAATATTGGTCCTTAGCAGATGAAGTTGATATAGTTGTGAGGAACAAGAAAATGACAGAGGAGTTAAGCAGATATTTTGCACCAATCTGCATGGGGAGCTAGAGGTCAGGTTAGGGTTTAAGGTCAAGGATAAGTAAGAATAAAGAGTCAGGTGGCAGGAGCCTGTGTTCAGAATCAAGAATGGAAAGCTCCATGGTCAAAGGTCAGCAATTCTCAAATCGGGTTGGGTCAAGTCAACAGATGCTGAAGAGTCCAGCCATCCCAGGGCTGCCAAATCCCGAGTTGAAGGTCTGTAAGGGCATTGAGTCATGAGGGCCAGTGATTTCCATCCCTCCCCAGGCCACTGGGCTTGGAAGTCATATGAGTTCAGAAGTTGAAGCCCAAGAGCTCCACGGTCGAGAGTCAATAGTCCCAGAGGTCAGGTCAGTCAAGGCCCAAAGATTAAACCCAGAAATGGCAAGTCCTGGGTTTGAGGCCCGAAAGTCAAGCCCGTGATTGGCGAGTCCTGGATTGATACCCAAAGAGTAGCGAGGTTCTAAGGTAAAGTTCAAAGTTCAAAGTCCAGTGCTCAGCCAGTCTTGAGGTAGAAAACCCAAAAGGTCAAAGACTGAAGTTGGCGAGTCTGGACCAGAGAATTGAAGTTGGAAGCCTAATGCCTGTGAATTTGAGAGTCTGGGGTCAAGGTTTTGGATCCTGAAGGTGGCCTGTCGTGGGGCAGGAGGCATGTATGTGTGAGAGCAGCTTGTTCTGCTGTTGTCTTGTTTTATTCTGTTGTTGTTGTTGCTGTTTGTGTTGTTCGGTGTTTCAAGTTGTGTTGCTGAAGTTTTGAACATTGTGGGGATGCTCTGTCAGCATGTATGGTGATTACTTGCAGGCTGCCCCCAGCACATCCTTGGGTGTGGTAGTTGTTAACGCAAATGTTGCATTTCACTGTATGTTTCAATGTAAAAGTCACAAATTAATCTAAATCTGAATCTGCATTGATTGCATCTGGTCGAAGATACCATGAACACTTCACCAATGCTGGGGAAGAAGATCATCACAAGAAAATTGGCATTATGAAAACTAAAGGAGCTAAAGGCTGGTAAATCCCCAGACCTGATGGCTTGCTTCTTTGGATCCTAAACAGTGTAGCAACTAAGATAATGAATTCATTAGTTACAAATCTTCCAAGTTGAAAACCTGCCGATGTTGAAAAGGAGCGAGGCAAAAAGTAGATATCTATAGTCAAATCAGGACAACATCTATGGTTGGAAAATGTTAGAATTAATAATGTCAGAATTAATTAAGGAAGAAGAGAAGCACATTTTGAAAATTGTAATCGAATTAAGCAGAGTCGGCATGGCTTTATGAAGGGAAACTGTATCAGACAAATTATTAGAGTTTGTCTGAGGAAGTTTCAATCAGAGTGGACAGGGAGGATATGTTGTCACATTTCTCCTGTCTCCCTCTAGGTCCAGACTCCCCGAACCTGGGAAAAAGAAAGTCCATTTATTTTATTTTATAGGATATTTTATCCTCTCAATTTTATAAACCTACTCAGTATAAGGTTATCCCTCAATTTCCTACAAATTAGTGAGGATAAATATAGTCTATCCAGTCTCTCCTAAGCAGGCAATGTCCTGGTAAAACTCTTCTGATATCTTTCCTGTAGTGTGGCAATTGGCTTTGCATGGATAAAACTTTGGCATACAGGGAAAGAAACAGCAAGTAGGGAGAATGGAACCATTTACAGGTTGGTAATCTGCGACCAGTGGGATTAGTGCAGCTACACAACTGTTTAAAATATATATTCATGACCTGGAGGAAGGAAATTAATGTATCCAGACTTGTGGGCCTCACAAAACTAGGAGGGAAAAGAGATTGATTGGAAAAAAAACAAACATCTTACAGGAGGATGTTGATATGTTAGGGGAATTGGCAAGAAGTTGGCAAATAGCATAAGATGTGGAAAAATGTAAAGATGGTCATTTTAAAACAATGAACAAGTATTATTCAAATGTAAATAAAGCTAAAGCAAGAAGCTTTATGTGGTGGTGGGGGGGGGGTCTTATGCATGAAACAGAAATCTAACACACGAGTACTGCAGTTGAAAGGAAGGGCTAGTGAAATGTTGGCCAAGGAGATTGGATATAGGGAAATCTTACCGTAACTAAACAAGGCATGAATGAGTACTGAGAAGAGTTTTTATTTCCCTATTGAAACAGAGATATTATTTCATTGAAAGCATTTCAGAGAAAGTTCTCTGGGATGAATCTGGGTATAGTGGGGGTGGGGGTATTGTCCGATAAGAAAAGATTAAATGGCTTAAGACAATACTTATTTATTGGAATTTAGAAGCATGAAGATTCAAGATTCAAAGATTTAAGTACATTAAATATCAAAAGAATGTATAAAATATCTAACCATGAGATTTGTCTGCTTATGTGCAGCCACAAAGCAGGAAACCCGTAAGAACCCAATTAAAAAAATAGGAAGACCAACACCCAATATACAGAGAAAGAGAAAAAACAGCGAAGCATGCAAACAGTAAAATTGAGCAACAGCATCCCAAACCAAACTGAGTCCTCAGGTCCGAATAATTAGAGCAGCCCGGACTAGGCCTAAAGCCTCAGTCTTAGTTTTTCATATTAATGGGCCAAATTGCCACAAAACACAGCAGTGTCACAGCCTCAGCACGAAATCGGTCCAACCCTTGCCTCCGGTCTTGACTCCCTGCCTTTCCAGCCTATCTAGGCCAGCGTTTAAATTGTCCAAACAGCAGGTCATGCCTCGCATTAGCACCTAGGCTATGCTGCAGCAAAATACTTTGGACCTAGACCACACCAGCCAGTGATTTGCTCTGAGCCTAGACCTCGCCGCCTAGCCCAGAGCCGTTCTTGACCTCTCCAAATCGGCTTGGCACTTAGAGCAATCTAACCTCAGTGGGTATGAGCCTGAGAGTGGGGAATAAGCCAATGTTTAGCCATTACTGGAGTGAACTTAGAGGCAATTCAATGCGGCAGAACCCAGTCAAGGCAAGCAGATGTGAGGCAGATTGAGGTGGTGGGGCCTATTCCCGAGAGCGGGGAATGAGCCAATGTTTGGCCATTGCTAGAGCGGACTTGGAGGCTATTCGATGTGGCAGAACAGGCAAGGCGAGGCAGATTCGAGGTGGCAGGGCCCGGGCTCAGGTCCAAGAATGAGGAATGACCCAAAGTTTGGCTAATTTAAGCACAGGCAAGATTGCAAAATCAGGGTGTTGGGGCCAGAGCAGAGGGATGGGCCAGTATTCAGCTCACTGCTCTGTGAGGTTCACTCATATCTGCACTGAACTGGGGCTGTGGCCTGCAACTAACAGGCTCCTGAGTTGGCTGCAGTGATGACTGGCTTCGTGGCTGTAGACTCATTTTTGTGAACTTCAGTTCTGAACGTTATTTGCTTACTTTTACTGTTTGCATGTTTTTTTCTGCACATTGGGTGTTTGACACTTTCTTTAATGGGTTCTACTGGGTTTCTTTGTTTTGTGGCTGTCTGTAAGGAGACGGATCTCAGGGTTGTAAACAGTATACAAACTTTGATAATAAATGTACTTTGAACTTCGAATTTTGAAACTTTAAAATTAGAATATTGCATATTCATTTTTCAAAAAAGACTCAACATCAGCTATTAGGTAAAATTTGTCATTAAACTGATTACAAATCAGTTTTACCAGAGCTGTTGGGGCAGGGGATGGATCAGATGATGGAGCAACTGGTTTAAAGAGACTGAGCAATGGATAGGGCATAATGCAATCAGTTGGATGGGATGAGATGTGTTTACTTTAATGAAAGATGTATCAGGCACAAGGGTGATGAACAGAACATGGATCAGTGCTTGGAACTACACTAATGTGGCTATTACAGAGATTTGTCTGTCAAAAGGGCAGCAATGGCTGCAGGATTTAGATATTTCAAAAGAGGCAGTGAGGGAGGTAAAAGGGATGGGTGAGTTGCATTGTTATTCAGGGATAGTATCACAACTGCAGAAAGGGAGGATGCTATGGAGGGAATGTCTACTGAGTCAGTAAGGGTGGAAGTCAGAAACAGGAAGGGAGCAAGCACTCTAGGTGTAGATTGGTAGGATGAGCTTGGAAAGATACAAAATGACACTGTTGTTTTCATGGATGACTTCAACTTCCCTAATGTTGATTGTCTGATTATTATTGCAAGGAGTTTTGTTGGGGCAGGATTTGTTAGGTTTGTCCAGGAAGGATTGGGGAAGGTGTGTCCAATCAGAGGAGCAGCCATACTGGACCCAGAATAGGCAATGAACCTGGTCAGGTGACAGATCCTTCAGTGGGGAAGCATTTTGCGGACAGTGACCACAGCTCCCTGACCTTTAGCTTGGGCTTGGCCAAGGATATAACGGTATGGTTAAATATTTAACTGGGTAAGGGAGAACTATGATGCTATTCAGTAGGAAGTTGGGAGTGTGAATTGGGACCAGATATCCTCACGAAAATGCACAACAGAAATGCAGAGGTTGTTTGCGGAGTACTTACATGGAATTATGAGTGGGCTTGTCCCATTAAAGCAGGGAAAAGATTATAGGGAGAAGGAACCATGGTTGACTAGAGAGGTGGAACATTTAGTGAGGAGAAAGAAGAAAGCTTATTTAAGGTTTAGAAAGCAAGGCTCTTAAGTGTTATTAGGTAGACAGGAAGGAACTTACAATGGGACTTAGAAGAGCTAGAAGGGGGCATGAGAAGGCATTGGCTGGTAGGATTGGGAAAAATCTATAGCATTCTCCATCTATGTGAAGGAAAATGACAAGAGTGAGGGTAGAACTGATCAGGGATAAGAAAGGAAATACATGCCTGGAGTGAGAGGAGTTCCCTAATGAATACTTTGCTTCAGTATTCACCAGTGAGAGGGACCCTGATGAATGTGAAGTCAATGTAGAACAGTCTAATCTGCTGGAGCATATTGAGGCTACGAAGGAGGCAGTGTTGGAACCTTTGAAAAGGGTTTAGATAAGTCCCCAGAGAAGATGCAATCTACCCCAGGTTACAATGGGAACTGAAGAAAGATTGCTGCGCTGTTAGTAATGATCACTGTGTCCTCACTGGCCACAGGTGTAGGAGCAGAAGATTGGTGGATTGCAAATGTTATTCCTTTGTTTAAGAAAGGTAATAGGGATAATTCTGAGAATTATAGACCAATGGGGTCTTTGCATCATTAGTGGAAAAACTATTGGAGAGTATTGGTAGATACAGTATGTACAAGCATTTGGAAAAGCATAGCCTTATTATGGATAGTTAGATTTGTGAGGGGCAGGTCTGCCTCACTAGCCTGACTGAATTATCTGAGGAAATGACAAAACCTATCGATGAAGGCAGAGGAATGGGTGTGGTATATATGGATTTTAGTAAGGCATTTGACAAGATTTCCCTTGGCACACTCGTTCAGAAAGTCAGGAGGCGTACAAACTTGGCTGAGTGGATTCAGAATTGGTGTGCCCACAGAAGCCAGATGGATTGTATTCTGACTGAAGGTTCATGACAGGGATCAGGTAGACCATAAGACCATAAGCAGAACTAGGCCATTCAGCCCATTGAGTCCGTTCCACCATTTCAGCATTTCATCTGTTCTGGGACTCCTTTTTGTGATTTTTATAAATGACTTGGATGAGGAAGGGAAAGTGTGGGTTAGAGGGTTTGCATTAGGCACAAAGGTTGCTAGTGTTGTGGATAATGTAGAATATTGTCTAGATTGCAATGGGTCATTGATTGGATGCAGAACTGGGCTGAGAAGTAGCAGATGGAGTTCAATCCGGAAAAGTGTGAAGTGATACACTTTAGAAGGTTGATCCTGAAGGCAAAGTTCAAAGGATTCTTAGCAGTGAGGAGGAACAGAGTATTCTTGAGGTCCAAGTTCGTAGATCCCTCAAAGCTGCCGCACTGGATGATAGGATAATTAAAATGTATGGCACACTGGCCTTCATCAGTCAGGGGATTGAGTTCAAGAGGCACAAGGTAACATTGCAGCTATATAATACTCTGGTTAGACCACACCTGGAGTATTGTTTTCAGTTCAGGTCACAACATTAGAGGAAGGACGTGGAAGATTTAGAGAGGGTATAGAGCAGATTCACCGAGATTAGTGAGCATGTCTTATTAGGAGAGTTTGAGCAAGCTAGACCTTTTCCCTTTGGAGTGAAAGAGGATAAGATGTACAAGATGATGAGGCATAGATAGAGTGGACAGCAAGCACCTTTCTTCACAGGGTGGAGATGTCTAATATCATTGGAGGAAATTGGAGCCAGATACATTAGGGACAATTAAGAGATAGGCAAATGGATGAAAGAGAAATGGAGGGCTAGGTAGGAGGTAATTATCCAGCCGGTGGTGTAGTGGCATCAGCACCGGACTTCATGGTGAATGGTCCCAGGTTCAAATCCAGCCAGTTCTTTACACGTTTTCCATCCGTGCTGGGCTAGCAACTCAGCCTCATAAAATAAAAGACAAATGCTAAAGAAGCGGCAAGGTAGCCACACAATGTGGAAAGGAACAAGAAACAATGTGGGAGGGAAGGAGTGATTTATAATTCTTTTCTGGAACAGTTGGGGTGCATTTTCAGCTGGCCAATTCAACATCAATATTACAATCAATCATCTGAGACACATCCCAACTATTATTTGTCTGAAAATGCTAAAACTGAAAGAGCTTAATTCACCAGGAAAGGTTTGATGTCTACATGATTTTCAAATTAGTGACCTTGCAACTATACTTGTGGCTGGTAGATTAAAATGAAATGTTACTCATTCCTGAAACTTCAAGACAGCGCTACTTTCTGACATCTAATTTATTCCCACAATATTCCAACTTCATGGGTAAGTGATCAATGAAATCTGATCTTCCATTACTGATGACAAATTCAATGATTTGGGACTGAAACTATAGGGCACATTGATTTTGTATCTATTCATAAATTTTATTTTTAATATTATGTTTTATTAAGCACTACATATTTAAGAGATCATTTACAAGAGCCATCACATTACAGATAAAACTAGTCTGCAACACTCGGTATCAGAATCGATCAAATAATAGTGGATGGAGTATTATACACAGAATGCTGGAACAACTCAGCAGGTCAGACTGCATCTATGGTGGGAAACGAACGGTCACCATTTTAGGCCGAAACCCTTCATCAGGACTGGAAAGAAAGAGGGCAGAGGTAAGAATAAAAGGGAGGGGTGAGGGGAAGGGGCACAGGCTGGAGACTGGTTGATGAATCCAGGTCAGAAGGGGAAGGTAGATGGGTGGGGGAAGGGGAAGAAAGTGGAAATGATGTGAGAAGCTGAGAGGTGATAGGTAGAAGAGGCAAACGGCTGAATAAGATGGAATCTGATGGGATAGTACGAAGGGAATGAAGTGGGGAACAAGAGGAAGGTAGGTGTGGGTGTTAGGCAGATTGTGAGTGCAGAAGAAGGGAAAGAGAAGGGATGAAGGTGCCAGAGGAATGAGGGAAAATAAAAGGGAAGAGAGTGGAAACAGAGGGGAGTGATTATCAGAGGATGGAGATATTAATGTTGATGTAATCAGGTGAAGACTATCAAGAAGAAATATGATGTTTTTTTCTTTAATCTGTGTCTATCCTCATTTTGGCAGTAGAGGAGATCATAGACAGAGTTTTCAGTGCGAGAAGATCCAGAAGAAGATGGCGCCTGCGAACAATGCGACCAAGGGCGACATCCTCCAGACGGCTCACAAAGCTACTTCTTTAACTTTGATGTCTTGTTTTGCTTTCAAATTTGGTTATGCTACATTTTGGTGGGGTGTTTTGGGGCCAGCTGAACTATCTGGCACTCTGCTCTCTCTGAGAGTGTTCCATGAGGCATTCCGCCTGGAGACGGGGTGAGAGCCCATGATTGACTCAATTTCTCACCAATCTCAGTGATTAAAGTGCTGTGGAAGATTGAAATCATCAGTGTGAGTGTGGAAGGCCAGGGGGAGTTCAGCACTGCTCACCAGCCTCTCGCTCGGTGCTGCTGAAGTAAGGTGACAGCTTGAGACAGACTCTCTCTCCCTCTCGCTCACTGCTCCCAGAGGAAGGTCCCTGCATTCAGATGGTCTCTCTCCCTCGATGCTGTCACAGGATGGTGCCAGAATTCTGGGTCTTGGGCAAAGTTTATTCAGCACCATTTATAGATAGAATTCTGTAGTTCACGCAATGATGGCTGTCTGTGGGGAAGACAAATCTCAAGGTTGTATACTACATGTATACTTGATAATAAGCGTACTTTAAATCTTTGAATGGGAAGTAGAATTAAAACAACTGGCCACCAGAAGATCCTGGCTATTGTAGCAGGCTGAGCGAAGAGATCAACGAAGTAATCTCTAATCTATGTCAGGTCTCACTGATGTAGAGGTCACACTGGGAGCACTAGATACAATAAAAGGCAGCGATGGATTCAACTGTGAAGTGCTGCCTCACCTGGAATTACAGTTTTAGGCCATGAGTGGTGGTGAGGCAGAAGGTGTAGTGCTAGGTGTAACACTTAGCATGGTTGCAGGGATAAGTACCTGGAGGGGATTGGTGGGGAGGGACAAGAGGACAAGGAAGTTGCAGAGAGAGTGATGGGAGGAGAGGGGAAGATGTACTCGTGTTAGCAGATGCTCTAGAGAATGATATATTGGATGTGGAGGCATGAGGTGTTGTAAGTGAGGACAAGGAAAACCCTATCTTTGCTAAGTTGCTGGTTAGAGTAGAATAGACTGAGGGCAGATGTACGAAAATGGAGGAGATACAGGTAGGCACTGCATTGATACAATGGATGGGAAACTCAATTTTCTGAAAAAGGAGGACAACTTGGACGTCCTGAAATGAAAAATCCCATCATGAGAATAGATGTGGTGGAGACAGTGGAACTGATATATGGGAACCGCATCCTTGCAGATGACAGGGTGGGAAGAGGCATAGTCAGGGTAACTGTAAGCCTGCAAGCTGATGCATTCAGGTGAAGCCATCCTGCTACAGTGTCCAATACAGTATTCCAATATCCAGTCAGGTTCCTGACTCCTTGAAGCTAAGGCTTTTTTTATTCTTCAACTGATTTTGCTTAAAATTTGACAGAAATTGAATCCAAAGGGGATTAAATTATAAGCATACTTGTTTAACAGTACAAAGAGAAACCAGGTGTAAAAATACTAACTTGGTATTTGTTTTAACCATAAAGCTTCAGGGAAGCTCATAGGTTTGGAGGGAGCTCAAAATTGAATAGAAACCAGACCAATTATATCCCCAGATCAATTTTCCTTCGTGACAAAGGTGCAGGTAGATTTTGTATCTGGCCCTCAACTTCATATAATGTAAACACAAAAAAACAACAGAGGGAGAGATTGGCTCCATTACTCAATAGGCATACGACCAATCTATTAACTCAATGCCATTTTGCTGTATTAATCCCATATTTCTTAATTCCTTTAATAATTAGAGATCTATGTATGTCTTTCTTGAGTATACTCAATGACTAGTGAATTCCAAAGGTTTTCTAATCTCAGGGTTAAAAAAAGATCTTTCCATTTTTATTTTGAATGGACAGTTCTGTATTTTGTATCTCAAACTCATATTTCCAGACAAATATCAACTCTGCAATTACCCTGTCAGTTCTGTAAGAACTGCATAGGTTTCAGTAAAATCACCTCCTGTCCTTTATCGAGAGCATAGGCTATGTCTGCTTGTTCTATTTTCTTACAACAACCTGCCAATCAAATCTATCACTTAATAGCCATGATTGGGGATGGTTGGGTAATGAAAGCATGTTGGTAGTCTACACTAAAACTATCCTGTTTGCAGAAGATCACAACTAGCCAATGCCATACTTCAAAAGGTATTTTTTTTTAATTGAAGACTGCAGTCTTCAATATGAATACCCTCTTCTGGTTATAAATCCAGTAATGATACACTCAACTTTTTCAATGGATTGGAAATTCCTAAGAAACATTGGAAGGTTCTTTTTGAGCTTTATTACCATCAAGTTTGAGATATCCATGGATAGTTTTAGCGTAGACTACTAACATGTTTTCATTACCCAACCATCCCCAAGTCAGGAATAGACTTGCTCTTCTTTAGTGACAAATCTCCAACTGTACCCCGACACTGAAATCCTCATGAAGTCCAGTAACACAGCACAAACTTGTTGCAGTTTCCCAGCACTTACATCAATCAGGGCATCGTCCACTGAATCTTCACTGGGATTGGTTGGGCTGGACTAGGCTTAGGAACAACACATTCCCTCATTTCAACTATCAAAAACCTGCTGAGAATCCAGGTAAGAATTACATTATTTATATGTATTTTAATTAATTGTGTTCCCTTACATGTGAACAGTTTTTAATATTTTAAATGTTCATTTTTTAAATTTTAATTGCTTCTTCAGTCTTTAGTTGTGATTGAATATTTCTGAATGTCAGTGATGATGACACTAGCAAATCTGTGGAAAGAAAGTACCATATAAATCAGAGGCAAATGCAGGCAACTCACCACTGGCGCTATTTTCCAGCCCACAAATGAACATTTAAACTTAACAGCTTTGAATATACCATTAATATGATCAGAAGAATAATATTCAAGTTATTTTGATAAATTCCATCACATTAGCAAATGGTTTCTTCGCTAGTTTGGCTATCTGTCTCAGCATGAACTTAAAAAGACTTGAGGCAAAGCAATGTACCCTGGAAGAAATGTTTTCTTGAATGTCTGATTTACCTCCAACATTATAATGAAGAAAATCCATCAATATCTAACTAATTAATTGTTTTATCTTAAATATAAATCACAATATAAGACTTTATTGACAATGTTTTTTCGAGTCAATATACCAACCACTTCTTTGCATCTCAATTTAACTTGCCAATGTATCACAAAGTAACAAACGACATTTAATTCAAAGCTATTAGCAAGTGACCACATATATTCTCTCACAGAGTGAGGAATGAATTTTATTTCAGGAAAATTATTTATGAATTCTTGAATTAGAAGCATTATCTTATATCTTGCTATTGGCAGTTTTAAAAACTCAGCAACAATAAAAATCATTGAATCACTTATTTTCAAAATCGGGTTTTGAATTGCATTGCCAATGAGTGGATCATAAGAGTAAATCATTACAAAAAGTAATTTTCCATCTCAGACCCTGCTAAAATACATATAAGTACAAACACATTGGATTCAGCTGATTGACTGTTTTATATAGAGCTACAAAATTGACGTTCATCCAACCGGAACACCTTAAAAAGCTTGGAACTCAAAAGCTATAATACATCATCATGATCTTACAGAACTGAATGAAGTATTGCAAAATAAATGGATTTTATTCTTCTGCCCTGCTGAGGATGATGAGGGTGGGAAAGTTAAAATGGCAAGTTGGAAGAGACATTGAATCAGACTGTCAATGTCATCCCTAATCTCCAACCATGGTTAAGATAGGCAGGGTAGAGAGGTGTAAATATCAAACTGCTGAAGAAACTCAAGGGTTTGTGCAGCATCTACAGGAGAAGCATAGTCGACAGCTGAGAACTTGCACTGGAACTGAGAGGGTTTCAAACCATAATGTCAACCATTCCTCTCCCTCCACAGAAGCTGCTCGACCTACTGAGTTCCTCCAGCAGTTTTTGAGTCCCATATTGGAGCATTCACAGTCCCTTGTGTCTCCAGGACAGGGAGGTGGATGTGAAAGATTAAATGATGCTGAAGGCTCCAATGCAAATATAAAGTGATGCTCCAATTAAATGATGCTCCAAGGCCTCAATTCATTTCTGACCTAAATGTACCCTAACCATTCTCTGTGCTGCCAGTGAAACTGATAGGAGAGGATTATAGGCCCAGAGGGTGGAGTTTCATTAATATTTTTAAGATCCAAGTGAAATTCCAGTAGAAATAGCACTCTTGCTTTCATATTAGAAGATTCTTGGGGGACTTAAATTCAAACAACTGAATATATCCAATGCAAGAAACTCATACTAACCGTGATATTCAAGGCATAATATTATTTTATAAACACATTTGGTTCACTTACATCCTACAGCAGCAGTCCCCAACCACCGGGCCGCAGACCAGTATCAGGCAGCAGAGCATTTGCTACCGGACTGCGAGGAAACGATATGATTTGGCGATATGAGTCAGCTGCACCTTTCCTCATTCCCTGTCACGCCCACTGTTGAGCTTGAACACACACGAGGTCATTAACAGCGTGGGAAGAAGAACAACTCCTCGAGCTTGCAAATGATGGCGGGCTGAAAAGTATGTTTGACATAACATCTCTGCCGGCATTCTGGATCAAAGTCAAGGCTAAATATCCTGAGATAGCCACAAAAGCACTGAAAACGTTGCTTCCATTTCCAACATATCTCTGCAATGAATGCAATGAAAACTAAATTGCGGAATAGACTGGACATAAGGAACCCCCTTCGAGTATCACTGTCTCCCATCACCCCTCGATAGGACCGTCTTGTTGCAGGGAAACAAGCCCAGGGCTCCCACTGATTCAGCGATATTGGTGTGTTGCAATCATTTTATATGTTCATACGAGGAAAATATGTGCCGTGTGTTTAATATCCAAACATTACTTAAAATGTTATGATGCTATTGATTGATAAGTGACTTATATCACCACATATCAATTACAGCACAGAAACAGGTGATCTCGGCCCTTCTAGTCCATGCGGAAAGCTATTCTCACCTAGTCCCACCGACCTGCACTCAGCCCATACCCCTCCATTCCTTTCCTGTCCATATACCTATCCAATTTTTCTTTAAATAATATCGAACCTGCCTCTACCACTTCTACTGGAAGTTCTTTCAACACTGACTTCAAGCTCCCCGTCCTCCCCTGATGATTGACTTATCACTATATTCATGCAAGGAAAATATGCGCTGTGTGTTTAATATTAAATTCGTTAGATAAACCTTTTAGAAACGAAATTGAGTGTATTAGCCCCTTATTACCAATATTCCCGTCCTGATTAACACCCCCACCCCCCCGAACAGAATCGCCAAAAACGATTTGCAGAGAATAATATCAGCAGGTACACGCATGCGCACTGGTGCCCACGCAAGGCTTCATGATCATTGTAGTCTTTCTCGGGGTAAACACAACATATTTTTTGACTGCTACTCTTGTCCGTTGGCAACCCTACCCCCCTCCCCGCCCCCTGGGTTGGCTGGTCTGCAAGAATATTGTCACTATTAAACCGGTCCGCAACGCAAAAAAGGTTGGGGACCCCTGTCCTACAGGGAAGGAAATCAATCATCCTTATCCTGTTTTACCTGTGGAAAAATTAGTGATATTCACTGTCTGGTGATGTAATCATTGTGACTGAAAAATTTCTGTTGACCAATTTTTTTTCTCTTCTGTATTAAAGGAAACTGCTCTATCAATTTGAAACAAAAATTCAAGCAGGGAGGATACTGCCTTATATTTTTAAACCAGTCAGAATAAATGACTACCATTATATGGATATATTTTTGCAGTTTGATGCTCCATCTATTCTGAATATGCTTTTCTGCTTCTTTGCAATGGAGCACTATGGAAAGCAGTCAAGGTATTCCTGCAATAATGGTCGTTAGAAGTCTATCATTGCACAATGCACATAAAGTCATGTGCTATTCAGAAATGCCTTGTCTGTTATCCAGAATATCTGTGCAATTCGAAGGTGAAGGAGTTGAGAACATTAATACAAGAGGGTGGTTTAATAGTACAGGATTTAGGCAGGATGTTGATTAGATGGCAAGGCTTCCCCTTTTATTCAAGAGAAAACATAGTCATTAAATGTTGGGGTAGGGGTTGGTGAGCAATGGGAAAAGATATTTAAATGTGTATGCAATACACTTTCATATTCTATATGGGGAAGAGATAGTATCTATTCAGGGCTCTTCATCAGTTATGGATGAAGCAGGACAGATAGTAACACATCCTCTTTTGCACAGTGTTATCCTGCTGTTGCCTCGATGACCGTCTGCAGTGGCTCTGAAGTTCCCACTGTGTTGGAATGACTACACCAGGAGCTGGCTGAAGTGACTAGTAGTAATGAACTAGAGCCATGAGATGAATTAGAATCGCACCAAAGTAGTGATGGCCTGGAACCGAAGGCTAGTAGCCAGAATATTTCACTGCACCCTCAATCCTTTCACACATGCCGCCTCCCCACTCACCATGAGCTAAGGCATTTATAAATTAAATTCTCAGTGGATCTGGAGTCACATGAGACAGACTGGATAAGGACATTAGGTTTCACTCCTAAAAAACATTAGTAAACCAGATAAGTCTTTACAACAACCAGTGATTTCATGATGACCACTGTTGATACTAATTTGGTTTTATTATTTAGGAAGTACAGTGGATTCTGGTTAATTAGACCATCGGGGTATTTGTTTATTTAGGACAACTCTTATAGAACAAAAACTAATAGAGAAAATAACTGGGATTCCCTTCATTTATTTAGGAGACCATGCCACTTAATTGGGATAGAAGACTTGCAGAACCATTTCTAACTCGTGTCTGTCACGTTGTCACAAAAAACTGTGGGTCAATTGCTTAAAAAAAATAACAAGGTGGCTTGAGTCGCAAAACTAAATTGAGGTGCTTTTATTTACCTCAAGACAAGACAAAAACTGGAAAAAACAATATATATAGCCACCCTCAGACTAAATACAAAAGAAAACTAACGCCAAAGCCTTGGTAACCTGAGGCTTATAACTGCTAAGCCCCGCCCCCTAGACCAACCAAAAGCTAATTAACTCAATTATCCAATTAAAGATGGTATCCGCCACCATCAGCACACCTGTGCAGGTTGCTGCTGCCCCTATATGAGACAGCTCCATGCAGCAGCTCTGTTTCAGACCCAGTCACTATTACTGCTGGGGATGAGTGTTTTACTGAGTGCGCCATGTGCTCTCCGTAATCAGTGACGGGCCTTCGTCACACACGTGCACTTGTGTGGCGTTAGACGCTATGTGTTGCCTAGAGCAAACAGTTGTTAAGTAGTGTCAGTTGCATGTGTTTGTGTCCAAAAAGCAGTGTTTTTTGTCACTGATAGTTGGCGAGAGATAATCAGTGAGACAATTCAGAACGGTCTTACTCACTGTGGTTTCAACAGTTCAAGCTTGGAGATGCCAGAAACAATTATTAGACGTTACAGATCAAACAGTTTTTAAGTACTGTCAGTGGCGTGTGCTTGTGTTATGTTATCCAGTTGGGTCAACGGATGCAGATTCAGAAAGCAATGATTTTGGTTTTTTATTTGACTTTATACAGGAAGGCAATGAAGGCAGTCCACTCTCTGCACAAGGTGTCTGTGCTGATTTTGTTCATGTACAGTCAATCAAAAGAACACAGCAGCAATGAATTCTTCTATCGATAACTATTAGGAAGTTTTATCATACTGTAGTAGCATTGGTAGTGTTCTAATTTGCTCTTTATTTCATTTAAATGCATAATTTGTTACTCAGTTAAGCCGTAGTTTGTCTTTGTTGGGCTTTAGACCACCTGGACCCCTATGTCAGGATGCTGTTCATCGACTATAGCTCAGCGTTCAACACCACCATTCCCAAAATCCTGATTGAGAAGTTGCAGAACCTGGGCCTCTGTCCCTCCCTCTGCAATTGGATCCTTGACTTCCTAACCAGAAGACCACAGTCTGTGCGGATTGGTGATAGCATCTCCTCCTCGCTGACAATCAGCACTGGTGCACCTCAGGGGTGTGTGCTTAGCCCATTGCTCTACTCTCTATATATCCATGACTTTGTGGCTAGGCACAGCTCTATAAATTTGCTGATGATACAACTATTGCTGGTAGAATCTCCAATGGAGACGAGAGGGCGTACAGGAGTGATATATGCCAACTAGTGGAGTGGTGCCGCAGCAACAGTCTGGCAGTCAATGCCAGTAAAATGAAAGAGCTGACTGTGGACTTCAGGAAGGATAAGATGAAGGAACACATACTAATCCTTATAGCGGGATCTGAAGTGGAGAGTGTGAGCAGTTGCAAGTTCCTGGGTATCAAGATCTCTGAGGGCCTAACCTGGTCTGAACATATCAATGCAGTTATAAAGAAGGCAAGATAGCGACTATTCTTCATTAGGAGTTTGAAGAGATATGGTATGTCAACAAATACACTCAAAAACTTCTATAGATGTACCAAGGAGAGCATTCTGACAGGCTGCATCACTGTCTGGCGTGTGTCTGTGTGCGTGTGTGTGGGCGGGGGGTGGTTGCGGTTACTGTACAAGGCCAAAAGAAGCTGCAGAGGGTTGTAAATTTTGTTGGCTCCGTCTTGGCTACTCGTCTACAAAGTACCCAGGACATCTTCAAGGAGCGGTGTCTCAAAAAGGCAGCATCTATTATTAAGGACCTCCATCACCCAGGGCATGCCCTTTTCTCACTGTTACTATCAGGTAGGAGATATAAAGCCTGAAGGCACACACTCAGCGATTCTGCCATCTAATTCTTAATTGGACATTGAACCCGTGAACACTACCTCACTTTTTTAATATATATTATTTCTAGTTTTTACATGAGTTTTGATCTATTCAATATACGTATACTGTAATTTATTTATTTATTTATTATTTTTCCCTCTTCTATATTATGTATTGCTTTGAACTGCTGCTGCTCAGTTCACAAATTCACAACACATGTTGGTGATAATAAACCTGATTCTGATTCTGAACCATTTCCATGAAACTTTGGCTAATTGAGGCAGTCACTTAATTGGGCCAAAATATATCAATCCCTATGTGTCCTGATCAACCAGAATCCAATGTGTTTAATTGCTATGAATTCATATCTGATATGGCTTGAGTTCAATCAGCACCAGCTTCTCCTTTCCCTTCAGAATGTTAGGAAGCTCTTTGGGCTACAGCTGCACTGAAGGTTTGTGATGATCAAGCTTCCTCTTCAGCAACTTCTCAACCTCATATGGGCGAAGAGGTATGTTCAACTTGCCAAGACATCTCATGTCAGACCCAGCCTCCTCAGGGCTAGTGGCATGGGTGGAAAAGATAGAATTATACCATCTGACACTTTGCTGAGGAAGGCATACCTAAAGCTAGGAGCTAGAACAGTACTGGAAACACTCATTCACCATGGCTAAGGAACGCGATCTCACTATGTACATATTCTACCCCGTACCTGTGAGCTCCATTAGTAAGTGTAAAGTGCTGATGACATGCTGCTGTGTTCTAAGGCAACAAGACTATAATCAAAATACTGAACATACGCTCATAAAAAAGCACACTTGCTAATACCAGATACAAGTCTGGAAAATGATTATTGGTAAAGAGGGTTTTCAGAGCTAGTTCGTTTATCAAGAGCATCAATATTTTTTTCAGAAAATTGGAAGACAAAGCCCTGTAAATTAATTCGTATGACATTTATATTGCTTCACATCCTTTTCGGCATATTTGTCTGATTAGAGCAGGCATAGGTGTTGGTTGTTTACATTACAATAAAACACTTCCATTTGTATGATTGCTGAAAGATGATGGACTAGGAATGAGGTGGGAAGAGGAAGCAGGCAGTAACCTCGTCCACCACCTGAGCACTCATCAAACATTCCAGCCTCCACAACAACATGCAAGGATGGCAGCAAACAATGGAAGGAAGGACAGGGTGGGATCCTGGAGCCAACTGCTAACAGAACCACAGGTTTGAAACACGCAAAAGCCCTTAACAAACTCTATTCATTTAGCCTGCACAATCTCTATTTGAAGTTCACCAGAATTCCCTCTGGGGAACATTGGATAGCACACAGCACCACTACACTGACAGCAATGCAACAATGAAGGAACCTACAGAGCGTGAAGGAGTTGCCAGCAGTTTACCGTCCAGCTCCTCCCAAATCTAAGAGGTCCAATTATTACTTCAGTTCATCGCTCCAATGCTGCAGCTACTCCTTCTGAAACTTAAGCTTCCAGTTTACAAGAGACTTTAAATTCCAGTTTATAGAAGATTAACTTCAGAGAACCTTATTCTTTCTGGTGCATTTCTTAAATTTGACCCCACACAATCCTTGCCTATTTGCAGACCCTAAGCCTATACCCTAACTCAGTATGTTAGGAAGTAAGACATATCAATGGGGAGCTACCACATCCAGGCAAGAGCAAAAAGTAGATGGGGATAAGAACATACACATGAGTGAATGCTGAGGTAATGGTTGTATAAATAGCATTTATCAGGGTCATGTAAATGTTCAGAAGGTAAGAAATATTAGTAAATTAACAATAAAACAATACTCTTATTCTCCCACCAAGTATCTAAAAACACCCTGATATGAAAAAATGAATTAGTAAGTCCAACAGCTTCATACGGACAAAATTACAAGCAGCAAAATCTCCAAAAATGAACTGGATTTACACCATTTTACTTTTATTAACATATAAAACAGACAAAAGGAATGAATTAATCAAACAAGAAACTTCACGACTCATGCTGATGATATGAAACCAGAGGGCAGAGCTTATGGGAGTTAATGGCACCTAACAGCAACTCCTTTGCTTGCATCTTTGGAAACAGCTGTATTTCCATCTTTAATATCTTTATTTTTCCCTTTCAGGGTTCTTTTGAAGATCCTGACCTGGAGCTACATGCTGACTATGGTTCTTTGTGGGAATGGGACCCGCTCTCGGGGTTTCACAACTGGCCGTTGTTCGGCATGCCAAGGGCTCGGCCTTAGAGCTTTGCTCGCTTTCGGAGGACCATGTTTTCGTGGCTCTGGAGATGGGGTGGTGGGGGGAATCGGAGGTCGGTATCTGGGCAGAAGATCGGTGTGTCGTGGGAGATGTAAGATCTAAGGCTGTGTGCCCAGAGACCTGAGATCTTAGGGCACTGAGCTCAGAAAAAGTGACACAGCAGACTTTTAACATCATAAACCAGCAAGTTGTTTGTAATGTCTCTCCTCTCACTGTGAAACGGAGACATCGCTTTCTCCCTTATGAGGGAGAGAGAGAGCCCGCGGTATGTCGAATGCCGGGTGAACAATGTAGTCTTTGGAGTAACTGCAAGTCTGTGTCTTTGCTGTTGCTTTGCTCACACTTGAGTGCTCGGTGGCAGACGCAGATGCTTTTCTTTGCAGGTGGGGGGAGGGGGATTGTTGCTTGCTGCTGCTTACGCGCGGGAGGGAGGGGAGTTGGGGGGAACTTTGGGGTTCTACTGTTTAACTGTCGTTCATTCTTTAGGGCCACGCCTCTGTTTTCGTGGATGTTTGTGAAGAAAAGGCACTTCAGGATGAATATTGTATACATTTCTCTGACATTAAAGGTACTTATTGAAACCTTTGATTCTGATTGTGAAACGTTAACAACCAAGAGAAAATCTGCAGATGCTGGAAATCCAAGTGACACACACAAAATGCTGGAGGAACTCAGCAGGCCAGGCAGCATCTATGGAAAAGAGTACAGTGGACATTTCGAGGTGAGACCCTCCAGCAGGACTGGAGAAAAAAGGATGAGTTAGAAGGTGGGGAGAGGGGAGGAAGAAACACAAGGTGATTGGTGAAACCGGGAGGGAGGGGTGAAGTAAAGAGCTTGGAAGTTGATTGGTGAAAGAGATACAGGGCTGGAGAAGGGGGTATCTAATAGGAGAGGACAGAAATCCATGGACCAAAGAAAAAAGGGGAGGAGCACCAGAGGGAGGTGATGGGCAGGCAAGGAGATAAGGCTGAAAGAGGAAAAAGGGGATGTGGAATGTTAATAGTCACAACCCATTATTTGAGCCTGCTTCCCTCAATGCGTCAGTATGGAATCAATTCAACATTTATTGCTACGAAACAAAGATATCTACTCCTGCATATATTATAATTCTGAAAAGGTAAGCATAGTACTTTAGTCAGTAAGAAGATGTGAAGTAACTTGTGAGAAAAATTAAAAGCAATAAACTATAGATGCTGGAAATTTAAAATAAAACAAAAAATGTTAGAAACATTCAGCAGATCAGGCAGCATCTGTGGAAAGAGTAATAAAAGTTAACATTTCAGGTTTAAGACCCTTAGTCAGAACTTTGTCTCATTCTGATGAAGTGACTTCAGAATGTAATATTAAACATCAGTTTTGTTTTTCCTTCCACAGATAATGCCTGTGCTTCTGCATACTTTTACTAATATATAAGAAAAATTTGATGTTTTTGTCAAAAGTTGCATGAAATAAAGTGGGTAGTTTAATGATTGTTTGTGCTCTATAATACAAATGCAAAGTGTCTTAAATAATAATAATAATCACATAATAATCAAGGTAGTGAGCTTAATAATAAATTTTATTTCTTGTTTTATTTTAAATATTGGACATTGTATATTTCGTACCAGTAGATGATAGAGGGAACAAGTTAGACTCAAATCTGACTCACTGCCAATAGCATATTCAGCACCTATTCTATTTCAAAGGTTCACTTATTATCAAAGTATACAACTTGAAATTATTCTTCTCTGGATAGCCATGAAACCAAGAAAGAAAAGAAAGACAGCGCAATATCAACCCCACAATCCCCCCTCCCTGCACAAAAATGTACAAAACTGAAACAGACACTTCAAACCCCCAAATCCCTCCTCCCACACAAAAAACAAACTAAACAGAACAGACACATCAAACTCCAAATCCCTCCTCCCACACAAAAAAAACAATGAACAGAACAAACACATCAATCTCCAAATCCCTCCTCCCACACAAAAAAACAAAAAACAGAACAGACACATCAACCCCCAAATCCCTCCTCCCAGACAAAAAAAACCAAAATGAACAGAACAGACACATCAAACTCCAAATCCCTCCTCCCAGACAAAAAAAAACCAAAATGAACAGAACAGACACATCAATCTCCAAATCCCTCCTCCCAGACAAAAAGAAACAAAATGAACAGAACAGACACATCAACTTCCAAATCCCTCTTCCCCACACAAAAAAGCAAATCAGACTGAAGAAATTCTACAGTCCAAGTCCACATCTGAAATGCATAGAAACCTGGGGCACACTCTCCGGGCCCAGCGCCAGACATTTCCCTCTCTGGCACAGAGCAATCAAAAGACAGGCAGCCGGTGTTCAGACTCCACACTCATCTTGATGCTTCAGTCACCGTCATTGTGGATAATTTGCTCAGATTGATAAACGAGAAAGAGCAATACCTGTGCAAAGTGTTGCTGTGGTTTAAGATTGCCATGGATTAAATGTATATCGCAACTGTTAAAGGAATTTGGTGGCGTTTGGCCTACAAGCTATCTACATGGTAGAAGACACCACACCAGGGATAGGCAGGGTATGTGGTCCCAATACTTTGCCAAAGATTACATAAAAATTAATGGAACAATCTGTTCAGAACATTTGCTTTCAGTGTAGTTTTTATCCCTAGATGCAGAGAATGAATATAATCTTCCCAAAAGGCCAAGAGAATAGAACACATGGAATGGTGTCGGATTTATTCTAATCTAGTGTTTGAAAAACAGTGTGTACTAAAGGATTTCTCTGCAGAAAAAATATCAACCAAAGTGAAAGCAAAGTGTTTTCTAATCCATCCGCTGCTTATATACCATGGCCTGAATTTAATACTTACTCTTTATTTCTCATGTGGCATCCTAAGTAAAAATCATTAATCAAGTTCATTTACATAAATAGAGGCAGAATACGTGATCAAAATCAGATTCAATTTACATCCCACAGTCCAATAGTTTACTACTTTTGGCTCACGCTTCAAGAGAAATCATACATAACATTGTTGAAGAATGACTCTAATAAAATAATTGCATCGACTTTCCTGCACATGAAACAAGAATTAACTCAGCTATAAAGCATTATTTTCTCAGTCCGAAGTGCATGAAAGTAATCTTCTTTCTGGAGTTAAATTATCTCCATCTAAATTTTTCAAACAGTGAACTGTGCTTGTGCTGATTCCATACTTACTGCATCAAATACGTTCCAAATCATCGTCATTACTGTGATTACCTAAGATAACTATCAAAAAATCAATTAGAGATTTCAGAAGGAACTTCTTACTGAATAACAAGAACGTAGAAACCATTGCTTCTAGAACTAACTAGGATGAATAGTAAAGGGTCTCGGCCCAAAATGTCAGCTGTCTTTTCCATAGATGCTGCCTGGCTTGCTGAGTTGTTTCAGCAGTGTTGCTTGGATTTCCAGCATCTGCAGATTTTCTCTTGTCTAAGATGAATAATACAAGCACATTGTATGGGATAGCTGCAGAAGAAATAAAGGAGTATGATTATCTGGACAGAGTTAGAGGAGGAATAATGGGGTTTGAGTGGAGCCTAAATGTCACTGCACACTGAAGGTTTTATTCCTATGAAGTATATTCATAACGTATCTGATTATTGGAATGTTATTATATTCTTATGTGATATGCTGTATTATATAAAATGCAGAAATATTTATTTCTTTAAAAATAAATTTACAAGGAGTTGAAAGCTATATGAATAATTGCACCAGTGTTCACCTTGGGGAACTTGGTTTTCTCTGACAGTGACAGAATTTCTGCCTGCCCTACTGCTTTTGAATGCAATGATTGTGAGCAGCCAATCAATTCACTCATTGACAAAGGCCAAAATATCTCCACACAGTTGTAAGTAAATGACAAACCACTGCAGAAAATAATATTTGGCGCTGCACTAGTTCTTTCACAACATCAGCAAAATCTCCCCAAGGAAAATAAAATCTCAACAAAAATCAGCTGGCTCAGTGGAATTTTTGAAGCAGCTTATGGAACAAATATTAAGAAGTGACAGGATGGACCAGGCAGTGCATCAGATGTGCAGAGGTCTTCTGTTCACTGCATAGCTTTGCAGAGTTTGGAGACAGAGTGTGGTAGACAAGCCTGTTTGGTTTAGGAGCAAGATGGGGAAGAAGATACAGGCAGGGAACATTGGAGAAAGGCTTGTAGTCAATGTTGTGAGACTTATTTAGATTCTAAAAATTATACCAGATAAAATTTAGATGACAGTATTTCTTTGTCCTCTAAACCAGTCCTAAAAACATCCAGACATTTCTTGTCCAAACACTATTCTTTAGCCTCTGTCCATATTTCCCACGTTTAACACATCAATTGGCCATTCAACAACTGGAGAATGGAAAGAGCGTCAGAATATTTTCACGTGATATCAACAGAAGTATAACACCAGATGTCTAGGAAAACGGCATTATATAAGTACAAATCTTTATCTTCCCTCTTCAAAGTAATCCTGCATGGTGTAACAAGCCCTGTGGCCTTGATGAATACAGGCGATCTGCTCAGATCCCTGCTCTGCTAGATGTGATGCCATTATTAAAGTCCTATTGTTTTTGGAGTCTATGTATCCTCTCCCTGGACCTTAAACTTGTTTGAGATTGTCTTAGATTTCAGGGTCTTAGGCATCATGTGGGGCTCCGAATGAAGGGAGAGGGGCGAAGCATGAAAATCATTAATCAGAGTGATGTGGAGCAGGAATTTCACTCCAATAATTCGCACTTACAAGTTATTTTCAGAAGAGTCTATACAGACAATTTGATGACAATTATTTTGTAAACTGGGACAAGGATGGAAATAACTATTTACTTGATTAGCCATGTGTGAAATTTAAAATTATGTAGATCACAGAACGGAGGATTTTCTAGCCTGAGTTACATTCGCCACAGTTAATTAAGATATTAGGTTTCTCCCAGGCCATTTCAGTTTGAGACAAACTAAGTAAACAGTGAATTATTTTAAGGAGTATCATCTGTCAAATTCTAGAAGTACCAGATTCATGGCACGGTGTGTAAAATAGGAGCATTCAACACTCTGGAGAGCTGATCCATCACCAGAGTCAAGTCCAGTTGAAGTTGCTGTACATCTTGGGGAGCAGGGAGAATACACAGACTTCTCTGGTGCAAGCTACATGTTGATTCACATATATGTTGCTGTCCCACATTTTCAGTAGATCTGTGACTGGAGGATTGGGCAGAGGCAGCTGCAGGAAACATAATTTCACTTTACTGATTTTCAAACTTATCTTAAAGAGTCTGGGGGAGAAACTACTAAATTTTCCTGCAATAAGGCCACAATGAATGTCTGCCAAGCCACGATTGAGTCAATACTAAATCAGGATCTTGCATAATAGGGATAATTTTAACCCGGCTGCTCAATACACACGCATGGTAAATACGTTAGTGTGCTGAACAGTGGGTGGAGAAAGCCATTGATTACAAATACAGCATTTTGCTAAAAATGTGCATGGAGCTTTTTGGTCAATTTGACTGCCTCACATACACACGAGCATTCCCAGCCAATGAATATCAGTGTCTAACAGTGAATAATCCGGTAGTGCAAGAGGAATATCAATGTATCAGAAAGGAAGTAAACTAAATGTTGTCGGTGATATTTATGTCATGCCACACAGTCGCACAATGATATTAAAGCAAGCCATTTGTCCAGTCAGAGACTTAAACGCTAGTCATCAGTGAAGATATTAAAAAGACAACATCAATGCACAAGAAATATGGCTATCAAGACGATGCTTTAATTTCCTGCTAGATAGCTGAGATTTTACACTGGCCACTCTTCTCTTTGACTATTTATTAAATTAATAAAGGCACTAGTAAATCTTGTAGACACTGTATAATACAGAGCAAACCTATAATTTGTCATTGAACTGGAAGAGACAAGATCACTTTTAGACTGAGAAGTAAACTAATTTTCTAGCAAATTTGAGTTGCTCAAAGAGAATTCTTTCATAATCTATCAGATTACCTGTCATTCGAATGCCAAATGCATCCATTTATATTCATTGGGTCATGGGGTTAATGTAAAAGTCTGTGTGGCCAGCAGGAAGACTCACCCAGTGACGGCATCATTTGGAAACGAAAGCAGGTTATGCCCACAGATTATTTTCTGCCAGCAAAGTGGATCTGTGAAAATGAAAGAACCATTTTGTTATGCCACTTCCTGCTCAAACATAGAAATCCATTTACATTACAACTTCAAAACAGGCTATTTGTGACCAAGCAGTTTACGTTGGCGTATACACTTCACTGAAACAAAATATTCCCAGTCATTCCACCGTCAGTTCCACTGCATCCAATCTATTTTTGAATGCTAGCATAATTTTTACATAACTATTAGCTACTGAAAATTATTTCTAAAACCTTGCAACTCTGAAAAGTTTCTCTTAAGCTCCTTCCTAAACCTCCTGTGTTAATCTTTGGTAAGTTCTCCTCTATTGATTGAAGAATCTATAAAGAACATCAGAATACAACAGAAAGGATCAAGAGTAGACTAAATGACACATCATACCTGCTCCACCATTGAATGAGATTGATATTTTATCTCAACATCACTTTCCTGCATAAGCTCCATATTCTCTTTAATATCCAGAATTCTCTGTCTTGCCCAGTCCTGTTATTATGATGAATGACAGGCCTGCACAGGCTGGCACCTCCAAATTGCCACCCAGCAAACGGAAGTCACCTGTCACTCATTTCCAACTCACCACCTGCAGCCTATTTGAATCCAGCAACCATCCATAGTCTTTGTTCACACATTGAACCAGGCAGACTCAATTAGTTTCTCCTGGTATTCAGTTACTTTGTTGCCTGTGGTGTTTTGTATCTGTTCTCTCTTGTTTTGTAGCCTCTCCTGGCTTGTTGTTGTGCAATCTATTACTGAAGCCACTGCTCATTACTGAATCACCTTCACTGTTTTTCTTTTGGATCAAGCTTCTTCTTCTTTTCCTGACAAGATGGTGAACCAGCAATTGACTTAGCACAGTTTTCCTGCCTAAGGGAAATTATCCACTGACATGAATACACTATCCAGAACCATCAGGAAACCATTCACCATCTGCTCACCACTCTCAACCAACACTCCCTCTTGTGACAGCAACCCCATGCCAGACAACCACTTACCTCGGTGCCCCAGATTCTGTGTTTTGTGCTTTGATGGATGCCCAAGCCAATGGCAGAACTTCCTGTCCCAGTGCATTGTACACTTTGAGATCCAGCCATCTCTGTATTCTCTGGACCAAGCGAAGGTTGCGTTCATCACCCCTTTCTTGACTGGGCAAGCTCTGATCTGGGATGCAACTAACTGGGACAATAAAACCATTATCTGCAATAAACATGAGATATTCACACTGAGATATGCCGGGTTTTCGATGATCCAGGAGGTGGAGGGGAGGCAGTGGGTTAAATACTTCGCCAGGGTCATGGCTCACACTCGGTGCTGGATTACACCATGGAATTCGGGACCCCGCAGCTTAAATACAGAAATATTGCTGGCCCATTACTATCACAGCCTCTCTCAGTGCTTAAAAGTAGGTGTCTACCTGGGAGATGCCCACCGACCTTAAAAGCCTCATCAGTCTGGCGCTCCGTATTGACAAGCCTCTTATGGAACAGATCACCAGCCAGAACCCCAGTTCTGTTTCCAAAACCACTTCAGGCTTCAGGACCCTCATGAGCAATGCCTGTAGAACCCATACAGTTAGGGAGAGCCCCCTTAATCCCCAAAGTGCGTGAGCATTGGAAGAACAATTTGTGCACTTACTGCAGAGCAGCTGATCAACTATGTATCATGCTTCTGAGAAATGGCATCACCAGGTAGAGACGAGGGGCTTTCTATCTGGTAAGCTCCTCCCAACCCCTCATTCCAGCACCATAGCCCGATTCTCTCTCTCTCTGTCCTCCTCCACACCCCAACGGCTTTACATGCACAGGATACTGGTGCAACAGGCAACTTTCTGAACTGGACACTGTGTGTACTGATTGGAGTCATCCTGAGCCTGGCTCTCATCCATTCTGCATCACCACCATTGACAGATGTCCCTTAGGGTCTGGGGTGGTCAGAGTATGCAGACCGTCTGTACACAGGATTATCGAAGAGCACCACAGGTCCATTCAATTTCTCCTGATCGACTCACCCAACGCTCCTCTCATCTTGGGTTACCCTTGGCTCCCCACTCACAACCTACACTGCTAGGTTGGGGACCCACCTGTTGGACCATCTGCCTGCAACCTCAGCGGACCTCACCCCATAAATCTGTGGAGACAGAGGAAACACTCAACCACAGCAAGCTCTCACAGGAATATCGTAACTTAGCCATCGACTTCAGTTAAATGGAAACCAGCACCCTGCCACCTCATAAATATATGATCAACCTCCTCCTGGGCACCACCCCTCCCCGAGGTCATCTGTCTCCCTCTCCCCTCCTGAGACCTAAGCCATGCATGACTACATCACCGAAGAGCTACAGCAGGGCTTCATTTGAACATTCCAGTCTGCAGCTGGTGCAGGATTCTTCTTTGCCAAAAAGAAAGATGGGGGGTCTCTGTCCTTGCATCAACTACCGTGGACTCAAAAAAAAATCACCATTAAGCGCCATAACCCTCTCCTCTTGATGGATGGCATATTCAAACACTCTGCAGGGCCCAGATCTCCACCAAAATGGATCTAAGGAGCACGTACAACCTGATTAATATATTCCCGGAGAATGAGTGGAAAACAGTGGCCGTAACACCCACAGGCCACTGTGAGTACCTGGTCATGCCTTTTGGACTTTTCAACTGTCCAGCCATTTTCCAAGCCTTTACTTACAAGTGCCTCTGAGACATGCTGCACGGGTATGTGTTTAGCTACCTTGACGACATTCTCATCTTCTTCAAGGACCCCTAAGACCCCGTCTGTCACCTCCGTTCGGTCCTGCAGTGCCTCCCAAATGTACTGTAACTTAGAGAAATGCCAGTTCCACACCCCAGTCATTTCCTTCCTAGGTTACATCCTTTCAGCCCCAAGGCATAACCATGGACACAGAGAAAGTGCATACCAGAGTTGAATGGCCCCCAGCTGTGCTCCCTCAAACAGCTAAAGTGCTTCTCAGCTTCTCCAAATTCTGCTGCCTTTCCAACCAGGAACTGCGGCCAAATCTCTGTTCCTCTCACCTCCATCACCACTTCACCGACCTCACAGATAACCTGGTTATGTGTGAGGTTGGTGATTCGGTGAGGGAGGTGAGAGGAGCAGCAATTTGGCAGACCACACTTTGGAGGAGCTCCCATTCTCCGCCATCCAAACCCCTGACATGGGTATCGAGGCAATTCTCTCCATCGAGGACCAGACACAAAGGCACACCCTTTGGCCTTCCTCTTGCACAAGTACAACTCTACACAGTACCATTATGGAGTAGGAGACATGGAGCTACTTGGTATTAAATGGACCTTAGAAGAATGGAGACATTGGGGGATGGGAAACACTGAGCCCTTCCTGATCTGAAATGACCACCCGAAACTCATATCCATACAACAATCTCGCCAAATCAACCATGTCAAACTCACTGGGTCCTCTTCTTTGAGCAGTTCAACTTTACCATCTCCTGCTGACCTGGGTCCAAGAACACTAAGGTGGATGCCCTGTCATAACAGTTCAGCACAGATTAACCCTTACACCATCATCCCATCCATGCAGATCCTCGCCCTGATCATCTGAGATCTTGTGAACCAGATGTATCAGATCCTACAGCACGAGTTTGCTCCCGCTGACTTAACTGATGACCACACGTACGTGCGAGCAGCGGTGCGCTCTGAAGCACTCCAATGGGGCACTCCTTACCCCCCTCTGACCATCCAAGTACACAGTGGACTTTGGATTTTCTGCAATGTCATTTCTAGTGGTCCACCATAATTGCAGATGTACATGCTCATGGCTGCCTGCATTCAGGGTGCCCAGTTCAATTCCTCCAGTCAGTGGCCCTCTGTGCTCCTGAGACCCCTACCGGTCCCTCAACACCCGTGGTCCCACATTGCCATTGATATTTTCACGCGTTTGACATGTTCTAATGGGGCCACAATGATCAGTACAGTGGTGGAACATTTCCCCAAGATGACGCACTTCATTGCCTTCCCCAAACCTCCATCAGCTGCTGAAATGGCGGACCTGATTCTCCAAATTGTAGTTTGCTTCACGGTTTCCCTCAGGGCATTGTGTCAGACCAGGGCCTACAATTCATCTCCCACTTCTGGCAAGTCATCTGCTCCCTCCTCTGCACCTCAGAGAGATTGTCCTCTGACTATCATCCACAGAGCAATGGTCAGTCAGAAAGAGCCAATCAGCAAGCGGGGAAGTTTCTGCAATGCTTTGCCACCTCTAAACCTTCCATTTGGAAGAAGTATCTGCTTTGAGCCGAACTGTCCTACAATCTACATACCTCCTCTGCAGAGACTGTGTCACCCTTTGAAGTGCTGCATGACTACCAAACCCTCTTAGCTCCTCTGTGGAGAACAACAGTAGAGGTTCTGTCTGCCGGGACCCTGGTTTGCCACCGTTGGAAAGCTTGGAGGAAGGCATGGAAAGCCATCCTAGTCAATCGTGGCAACTGCAGCCAGGCCAAACTCTGGCGTGGGGACAGCATCTGGCTGTCCACCAGAGATCTGCCATTGCACATCAACTCTAGCAAACTCGCCCTAGTTCATTGGTCCCTTCAAGTATAGCCAACATGTCAATCATGTCACTTACTATCTCCAGCTGCCACTGTCCTCAGGATCACTTCTGTTTTCCACATGTACTGACTGAAGCCCGTTGTCCATGGACCTCTCAACCCCCCCTGCACTTGCAGCTCCAGAACCTACAACCGTGGAGAGTGGTCCAGTGTACACGGTTTGCCAGTTGATGGATTCATATCATTGTAGAGGGGTTATGCAGTATCTGGTTGACTGGAAAGGCTACAGCCCAAAGGAAAGTTCTTGGATGCCATCAGTTTCATCTTGGGTACATCTCTCATTGAAGTGTTCCACTGGACCCATTCAGATTGGCCTGGGCCATCAGGTGCTGACTGTAGGAGAGTGTGTTCTGTCAAGCCTACACAGGCAGGTGCGAACAGGAGTCACCAACCACTTGTTTCCAACTCATCACCTGCAGCCGATTTAAACTAAATTCTCATCCACGGTCCTGGTTCACCCATTGAACCAGCCAGCCTCAACCAGGTGCTCCTAGGCTTCAGTTACTTTGTTCCCTGTCGTGTTTTGTATCTGTTCTCTCCTGTTTTGTATCTGTTCTCTCGTGTTTTGTATCTGTTCTCTCCTGTTTTGTATCTGTTCTCTCCTGTTTTGTATCTGTTCTCTCGTGTTTTGTATCTGTTCTCTCCTGTTTTGTATCTGTTCTCTCCTGTTTTGTATCTGGTCTCTCATGTTTTGTATCTGTTCTCTCCTGTTTTGTATCTGTTCTCTCGTGTTTTGTATCTGTTCTCTCCTGTTTTGTATCTGTTCTCTCCTGTTTTGTATCTGTTCTCTCGTGTTTTGTATCTGTTCTCTCCTGTTTTGTATCTGTTCTCTCCTGTTTTGTATCTGGTCTCTCATGTTTTGTATCTGTTCTCTCCTGTTTTGTGCCCTCTCGTGGCTTGTTATTTTGCAGCCTATTACAAAAGTTACCATACATTATTGAATCGTCTCCACTGCTTTGCATTTGGGTCAAACTTCCTTTGCATTTCCTGACAAATTCTTGATCTCACATCTACCTTATCATGACCTTTGCACTTTATTTGCTTTCCTGCACCTTACCTTCTCTGTAAGTGAGCACTATATTCTGTACTCTGTTTTCACTTTACCAACTCAACATACTATGTGCTGCATGATCTGACTGAATGGCACACAAACTAAAGCTTTGCTCTGCATCTCAGTAGATGTGACAACTTTACCATCAGTTCCACTATAGTCAAGGAGTTCACTTTCTCTTGTGATCTTCCATTCGCTGCCTTTAGTCTTAGTGTTTCCCCAGCCTAACGCACCCCTCATCTAATTACTCCTCAAGATCCACAAACAGGATTATCTAGGCAGATCCATTGTTTAGCCTGTTGTTGATCCACTAAGCAGATTTGTATGAGCATAAATTCCTTCCCCATCTCTGTTCTTAAGACCCTCTACTACTTCCAACAGTAGTCCAACAGGTTTCCTCCACCATCACACTCACTCATTCTCACATGTCACACTGTCTTTTTGCAGGATATGAACTAGTTCTTTTTTCAGTTCCGCTCAGATCCACTCCCTCAACTCTTTACCAAATTTAATCAAAGTGTTGCTTGCTGCTTTTGCTGATAAAGTCTATCTTATTCTCACTGTCACAAGGTCCATGTTTGACTCTTCCTTCTCTGTCTCTCTCTATCTATCTCCTATCTCTAGCCTGCATACTCTCAAGGCCACCTCAATTATACTACATCCCAATCAGACTATCCATTCTCTCAGTTCCTCCACCTCACTTGTTTCTACTCCAATGATGAGGTGAGACTTTCCTGATAGGTGTCTCTGAGATATTGTTCTTCTTCCTTCACCATAGCTTATCCTATAAAATGGTTGACAGAGCACTTTACCATATCGTAGTTCCTGCGCCTGTACTCTAACTGCCTCTGCCGCTAGACAGAGCATGGAATTACCCCTATTCCTCACCTTCCACCCACCAGTGTCATCATTCAGTGGATCATCTTTTGCAAAACCATTCCACCATCTTCAGAGAGATTCTACCATGAAACACACCTTCCCTTTCTCTTCCCCTTTCAGAATTCCAAAGGATTGTTCCCTTCATGGGTCTCTGATTTGCTTTTTCAGCTCCACCAGCCATTCCACTTCGCTAAGCAGCTCCAAGAAATGAGATGCCTGTTCCTTTATCTCTTACCTTCTCAACATCTTAGGTCCTATGCCGTCCTTACAGATAAAGCAGAAATTAACTTCTAATCTAATGTACTGCACTCACTGCTTACAATGTGGTCAAAAGCAGATTAGATGGACACTTTGTGGAGCTCCTACATTCAGTCCACAAGAGTAACACACAGTTTCCATTTGGTTGCCCCTTCAATTCTCCATTCCACTTCTACTCTGACCCATTTGTCCATGATGTCCTGAACTGTGCTAATGAAATGTTAAGAGCATCTCATATTCTGTCTTGACACTTTGCAGTCTTCCAGACTTAATATCAAATTCTAAACTGCAGGTACTGACCCTCTTTTTTTAAAATCAGAACTGGCTAGTTCTGTTGGTTGTCCATCTGTCTTATATTTTCTCTCCACTAATACTGTCTGATCTGACAGACACTCCCTACTGCTCTGATCTGCGTTACACAGGCTTTTTAAGTTCCTTTTTTCTTTATCTTCTCTCCAACCTCCTCAACAATCTATCAACCGAAAGGTCTCATCAAAGCGTCTCTGGCAAGTTAATCCTGGTCACAACCCAAATTTCTTTTGACCTTTTGTACCTTCCCTGTCACCTAAAACTAACTCATTTTCTCCTTTCCCAATTCTAGTTAAGAGCCTTTAACATGAATCATTGACTTCTTCTCTTTCAACAGCTGCTGTGGGATCTTACTGTGTGTTCCCTGCTTCTTCAGATTTCACTTTTGTCATGCCATGTATCTTTCTATTTTTGAAAAATAGAGACAGCATTAAATGGATTGAGCAAGGCCAAATCTAATGGGCCAAACCTGATTCTTGTCATGTAAGGATAGAAAAAAAATGTACCTTAAAAATAACACTTTCACACTGCATCTGAGTGAGAAATGGTTTGGATCACATTCATGGCCAACCAGTAGCTTAGAGAACAACTGTGTGTGGATAAAAAAAACATACAGTCAGCAACAAACAAGTTAACATTTCTCTGTTCTGCATTCTTCTAAATGTCTCTGATGAAGTGCAGCCACCGGCTGAAACTACAGGCTGTCGGAAGATCATAAGGCCGCCATTTCCTGCATTTTCAATCTGCTTTGTTCTGTGTCACAAAGGTCCAACCGTAGCTATGATACCAGAAGTGTGGCCAGCAGAGGTGAGCATGACTATCCATCTGAATGGAGACAGCTGGTTAGGTTCAGCTTTGCTGAACTTATCAAATGAGCAAGTAGCAGGTCAGTTATCTTCTGACAAGTAGTGACCTGTATCACTGGGACTGCGCAGTTCTATTCTGGGATAATCACCTTCAGACCCTGTGCAAGTTAGATCTGTCACAGGATCTCCAATCAAGAGAAAATTTGCAGATGCTGGAAATCCAAGCAATACACACAATATGCTGGAAGAACTCAGCAGGCCAGGCAGCATCTATGGAAAAAAGTACAGTTGACGTTTCGTGAGACCCTCTGCAGGACCTCCAACCTTACTGATATCATTAGGAACTATAGGACAAAGATATAGAAGGCAAAAGGGAAGGCAGGTTACTTTGTAAAACTATTTTGCTTTAATATTTTAAATTATTCATTGGTATGTTTTCATTAACATCCCTATTTTTCCTTGTTCACATAGTCTAGATGATTTTGTCATTCTTTAGAATTTCTACATGGTCATCCTTTTAAACTTAATTTCTTTCATTGCCAATAGCAGCATATTTATAAACTTTCTAAATCGTTAATAAGTAGGATTTCACAAGAAAGCACTTGGCTAGCAATGAATCACATGGGCTGTACACATTCCAACAAAGCAAAATGCAAGTATCAGCTGACTTGGACCTTGGAGTGCATCACACCCAAGAAAAAGTTTTTTTTTGTTTGTTTTGAAATTAAGATCTGCTGTCTGTTTTATTTCCTTCCCAGCACACAGATGCTAGATTCAACTCAAATGTTCCCTCTTACTTTCTACAGCTAAGGTAAAAAGCTTCAGAATTAAGCATCTCTATTTTATGTTTGGGTAAAGCATCGTGCAAAGATTTTGCTGGCTAGGATACCAAGCAGAATTTTTTAAAGTTATTTTTGACAACAATTACATAATATACATTCAATTATCAAAGCATTCATTCAATGAAAACATTTAAATTGCCTTTGGTTCCCCAGACAGTGCATATACCTTAAACTATGTGGGAAATGAGCCAACTGGAGGCTTGGTAATTCCTGATGGAGATGTGGGCCAGGAATTACAAAGGAGCCGGGTGAATCATCTTAATGTTGTCATACACCACAAGGCAGTCTGTTTACTGGAGTCTTAGATCACAGGAAAGATCTAAGAGCCCAGGAAACAGAATGCCTTGCCCAATGTTTACCCTCGGATCTGTCTCACAGACAGGTGAGGAAGCCATTGTGGAAATGAGAAAATGCACCTAAAATAGATTGAAAGAAAACATGTGATTTAATATTTTCAAAAGGCAACTCTAATCACTGGACGTATACACGACTAAAAGAGCGGCTAATAATGATAACTGGTGTCAGTAAAATTAGAGCGGGATCACTGGTAGCTAGGAGATCATACCACCAAGATAAACAGCACAGGGAAAACTCCAAGTGGGCAGATAGAACCTTGTTTTAACAGGCCATCTGAATGATAGTATTCCCTATGTGCTACACTGGTGTTTAAACCTAGGCTTCTCTATGCAGATCTCTGGAGTGGGACTTGAATTCAGTATCACTGGTGAGTGCTCAGCCAGCTGGGCCAAGGCTGGTCCTCAATAGGCTTCAGCTTCTTGCTTATTATTTCTGCTGTAGACTCTGCTCACTACCAGTGAGCAAGAAGTGTGACATAGAGAGAGCTCCGTTATCTCTCCAGACAATAACACATTCTCATTAATGTGAGACTTCACCTCAGTGACTTCTCAAAAGTCTGATAAAGACCACAGTCAGGTTGTCTTCAAACGAAAATAAAGGCAGAGACCCTAACTATTCCTTCCTAGCATTCCCAATCCTGGAAAGGCTGGAGCAAACCACTTCCTCTCTGCCAACACACAGATTGCAGAGGTCACAACTAAAAATGTGAGCTCACAACATATTGACTGAAAGGAGAGTAAAGATAAATTCTGTATTTATAAAAGATACTTTCATGACTTCCCAAATAATTAGTTACTTTTGAGTTCCTAAGGTTGTCATAACCAGGGGGTGGTAGTGGGGATAAGCTCCCTCTACCTATAACGTGCTCTGAATGGCGTGTGTCTCTAACAGCCTCTGACAACCAAGTCCAACTCTTGGCCTTCATGTGTGGCTTAGCTATTAAGCCCAGTGGATCTGTTTCTACTGACAAGAAAACGGGCAAAGGCGGACCACTGGTGCCTCAAAACCCACTGCTTTGGGCAGCTGGGGCTCGCCAGCCTTGGACAGCTTAGGAGAAGGAAAAGTCTGATTTTAACCTCCGCTGCCTTGTGGCCATACCCACCCATGGGAAAGGTTTTGGGAGTAAACCCCGAGGAAGAAATCTGGAGGCGGGATCCCTAAGATAGTTTGATGTTGTTTACAACTTCACTCTGGCAACCTCTGTGACAACACCGGTGCCAAGCTGTATCGGCCCTTGCCCTTCCATTGGACTACATCAGTGATGTGGAGAGGGGGATCCCACTGCATGGGCCACAGCCCGTTCTTCAAATCTTCCTGCCCAGCCTTGTGCCCTGGAGAGAATACAGTCCACCAGAGGCACAAACTCATGATCCCCTGGGATTGATGGCTGTCTACTATTACTAATAGTTACTTTTGCCAAATGATCATATTTTTGTTAAAAACATTCTAATAGGATATGGGTGTCACCAGAGGGCACACATTTAACGGTCATCCCTCACTGTCCTTGAGAAGGTTGTGGTGTGTCACTTTCTTGAACTGCAGCAGCCCTTGTGAAGGTTCTCCAGTGGGCAGATGGTAAAGGCATTCCCTGACTGAATGGTGAAGGATACTGATTCAGAGCATTTCCCAGTAGAGAGAGGGGTGGTATGGGGGCAATACGCAGGTGGTGCTGGTCCAGTCATCCTGCTGCCATAGTCCATATGGAAAACATTCTGGGTACAGGGACCCAGATGTCAGCAACCCAGGTGACTTGCTGTATTACGCTTTGTAGATGATGCCTGCTGCTGTCATGATGCCACGATCCTGGAGGGAATAAGTGATAAGGATCTTACTGTGAGCTGCGTTGTCCTGTGTGGTGTTGTTCTTCTGGAGCTGCTCTCACTGGTCACCCTCAGAAAATATCCCCAATGCTGAGCTGACAGTGGAGGGAAGCAGCTGAAATTGACAGGGTCTGGGACAATGCCCTGAGAAACAGCTGCAGCGAAGGCCTGGGGTAAGATATTCCTTCTCCAGCAGACACGACAGCCTTCCTTTAGTCAAGGAATGAGTTTGATCAGGGAGAGTTTTCCCTTAAAGTATTTTTATGTCTTTTCATTCACAAAACTTGGATATAATTGTCACTCAAAAGCAAATAACACAACATTAGTGTGATGCAGTGCAGCCTGGCTGGGTGTGAACGAATTGTTCTATGGCTCTTAGCATTTGTTCTCTGTCCCTGAATGCAGAGGAGTGACCTTGGATATACTGCCAGCTCTCGTTGTCATTTCATTTCTGGCACGTACTGGAGTTGAGGGAGGCAGTCCCTTAATTCACTGATAGTTCCATAAAAGTGAACACAAGGTCCAGACCACAGTGCCAAGGGAGAACAGCATGATTGGAATTGTAGACTCTCAAGTGAGATGATTAAGCCCAGTCCGTTTGACACTTCAAATGAATGGGAAAGGTGCCATAACACTTCTCAAAGGGGAACAGGGGAATTATCACTGCTGTTCAGGCCAATAGCTATCCCTCAGCAAATGTCACTAAATCAGCAGATTGAAACATTTTGAAAGCACAGCTGCTGGAAATTAAATAAAAAACAGAAAATAGAGCAGGCCGAACAGTATCTGTGTAAAAGGAAACAGAGTTAATGTTTCAGACCAAACTCACTTCAACAAATGTCAGATCTTTGCCCTGAATTGCTAACTGTCTCTCCTTCTACTGACCAGCTGAGTGTTTCTGGCATGTTCAGGTTTTATTTCATTAAATAAGATCATTATTTGATCATTGGTTGCAATGTGCAAGTGTAACATTTCCCTCTTTATAACAAAAGAGAAGGAACCCCACAATGTCCATAGCACAGAGGGAGAACATTCGGCCCCTTGTGCCAGTTGAGAAAGAGCTACTGAACTTAATCCCCTTGCAATACATTTAGACAGCCAGTATCAGGTCTCTGGTACCCTCCAGGTGGAAACAAATATATCTTCATCTTCCCTCTAACCCTTCTACCAAATGATTTAAATCAATGGCTGCTTGCTTCTTCATTCCAAGCTCTCTCTATTTCAAAAACAAAAATCTGCTGTTCCTGCCCTGAGAAGAAGGCCAATTTGTCTTCTGCTCCCACCATCCTGCTTCACTGGGCTGAACTCATTCTTGCACTGAAAACTACCTTTAACTCCATTAATTTGTAAACAAAAGCTTTTCACTGTGACCACCTGCATGTGACAATAATATACCAACTCCAAATCTAAGTGTCATTGTAGGGACCCTGCATGATAGGAAGCTCCGCTTGTCTCTTTGGATATGTGGAACAGTCATTGTTTTGATCCTACTCCGGACATCCTCACCTTCTAATTCTGATCAGCAATCAGAATGATAACTGTACTGATGCCCCTGCTTGCTCTCGTACACCCTTGCTACCAGATTTCTCGCCCATGCTTACTTCCGCACTGTCCGTTCCTGACTCTTCTGCTCCTGTTCCTCACTTCTCCAACTCTATTTCAGGGGCCAGGTCAGCAGCTATTGTCCATTACAAACCCATGGGCTTCCACTGCTGACTGGACTTCACCTCTCCGCACCCTGCTTCCTGCGTGGATTCTTTCATTCTGTCAGTCTCTCGGTGATCTCAGTGCTGATGAAATCACCTCTCACATGGGTGCATTCCAGAAGGCCCCATCCTCCATGTTTGACGGGATCCATTTCCCTCACATCTACTCGCAAGCCCTCTCCTCTCACCCAATTCAAGAATAGAGTTTTCATTCCATCCCAGCAAACTCCACATTTAATAAATCGTTATCTGTAATTTTGGTCACCTTCAACAAGATTCCATCACTAGACACATCTTACCATCTCCTCCCCACCATGCATTCCAAAGGAAAGACTTCAGTCAGATTGTCCAGGAGGTCCGGCATGGCACAGGATGTGCCTTGCATGGGTCTGATGTATCCTTGTATACATTTATTTGCTACAGTAACACACTCACTAGCAGATTTAGAGTACATTAACGAAAGTGCATGTCACTGACTCTCAAAAGAACCATCATGCTAGAGTGAAAATTAAATGTCAACTGCAGAGCTTAACATCGGGACTGACGAAGGATCTCAGCCTGAAACATCGACTGCTTATGCTTTTCCATAGACGCTGCCTGGCCTGCTGAGTTCCTCCAGCATTTTATTTGCGTTGCTCGGATTTCCTGCGTCTGCAGATTTTCTCCTGTATGTGATATTGTGAACTTGAGCTTCCATACCAGACAGTGATGCAGCCAGAGAGAATGCTGTCCACCATATATCTACAGAAATTTGCAAGTCTTTGGTGACATATCAAATCTTCTCAAACTCCTAATGTAGTAGGATTACCTCAGTTACTCATTGCTCATGATTCCCTCAATGTGTTGGGTCCAAGGAAGATCCTCTAAGAAATTGATGACCATGAATATGAAACATTCACCCTTTACAGTCTCTCAATGAGGACTAGAGTGTGTTCTTCCAACTTCCACTTCCTGAAGTCCACAATCAGATCCTTGGTCTTGCTGACATTGAGTGCGAGGTTGTTGTTACAGCATCATTCAACCAGCCAATCTAGCTCACTCCTGCACACCTCCCTGTTGTCACCTGAGATTCTGCCGACAATAGTGGTGTCATTGCTGAATTTTTATAGGTGACATTTGAACTGTGCCTAGCCACACAGTCACAGATGCAGAGAAAGCAGAGCGGTGGGCGAACCATGCATCCTTGAGGATCAATCAATCCTTCACTGATTGTCAGTGAGGAGTAGATGTTACCCCTGATCTGTACTGGCTGTAGTCTACTGATAAGGAAGGTGAGAATCCAGTTGCAGAGGAAGGTATAGATATTCAAAGATTCATAGTACATTTATTATCAAAGTATGCATACAAAATTCAGCTCTAGGGTTTATCCTCCCACAGGGAACCATGAAACAAAAAAACACTGTGGAACCTGTTCAAGAAAACATCAAACACCCAACGCGTGAAAAAAGATCAAAAAGTGCAAATAGCAAAAAGCAAGTGAACAACACATAGAATATCAAACATCAAAATAGGAGTTCAGTTATAGTCACATACAAGGGAAATCTGCAGATGCTGGAAATCCAAGCAACACACACAAAGTGCTGGAGGAACTCAGCAGGCCAGGAAGCATCTATGGAAAAGAGTAAACAGTCGACAGTTCGGGCCAAAGCCCTTCAGCAGGACTGGAGAATAAAAGCTGAGGAGTAGATTCAAAAGGTGGGGGAAGGGGAGAGAGAGAAACACCAGGTGATAGGTGAAACCTGGATGGGGAGGGATGAAGTAAAGAGCTGGGAAGTTGATTGGTGAAAGAAACAGAAGGCCATGGAAGAAAGAAAAAAGTGGGAAGGAGCACCAGAGGCAGGCGATGGGCGGGCAAGGAGATAAAGTGAGAAAGGGAAAGAGGGATGGGGGGACATTACCAGAAGTTTGTGAAATCGATGTTCATGCCATCAAGTTGGAGGCTACTCAAACGGAATGCAAGGTAAAAGATCTCTAAGATCCTGCTGCACACAATGAAGGATCTCGGCTTCCTTAAAAAATAGAGTCTGTTCATCCCCTTCATTTGAGGTGTGCAGTGTGATCAGAAATGGAAACAGGAGAGTCGCTCGTGGTGCTCCAGTGCCACTCACCAAGAAGGGCATTTGTACTCCTCCACCACAACAACTTCTTCTCCTAGAATGTATACAGGAATCGTCACAGTCCGCTTCCTCCTAAAATCCATCACCATTTCCCTGGTTTTGGCCACATTCAGGAGCAGGTGATTCCTCCCACACCACTCCACAAACTTGTCCACCAGTCCGCTGTACTCTGACTCCTGCCCAACTTTGATACACCCAACCACCACGGAGTCATCAGAGAACTTCTGCAAGTGACAAGGCTCAGATTTGTACTGAAAGTCTGAGGTGTGCAGTGTGAACAGAAACAGACAGGACAGTCCCTTGTGGCGCTCCAGTGCCACCCAGCACCACCTCAGACAGAGAACTACCCAGCCGTACAAACTGGGGTCTATCTGTCAGGTAGTCAGTAATCCAGGAGATAGTGGATTTGTCTACACCCAGCCTTTGCAGCTTCTAGCTCAGAAGAAGTGGCTGAATTGTACTGAAGGCACTAGAGAAATCAAAAACATGTGATTCTCACTTGTCTATCCCCAGACCTGAAGGTTTTCTTCTTCATATTCAACAGTTCTTTCAGGTCACTGGTGATCCAGAGTTTGTTGCTGCGGAAGCAGCATACAGTCCTGGCTAACAAGATGGTGTTCTCACGGAATGTGATATAGTCTATGACACAATCGGTCATTTTGTTAATGTCCTCCCTGTGTGGCTCATTTAACACATTCCAGTTATCCTCTCAAAGCATTCCTGCAGTACCTCATCGACATCCTGAGTCTGCCTCCTTGTTGACACAGGCTGTCACCAGACAAGAGGCACATCCCCGGGTGTTAGCTGGACCAGGTTGTGACCAGGTCTGCCAAGTGGGGGAAGGGCAGTCGCATTGCATGTGATTTTACACTCACATACCACTTTTATAGTTTTTCATATCTCTTATTGATCAGCACAAGACTCAACCATTGAAATTCACACACATCTTTCCTCCCACTTTCCATTCTTAATAAGCTTCAATTAACCAAAACCATTTCCCAAGTTGTCAACACAAACATGAGAAAATCTGCAGAGGCTGGAAATCCAAAGCAACACACACACACAAAATGCTGAAGGAACTCAGCAGGCCAGGCAGCATCTATGGAAAAGAGTTGTTAACGCCCTGGTAAAGGTTTCACTGCTAATGTCGTAGAATATTTCATGTAATGGTCTTTCTGTAGAAGCAGTGTTCGGTTATGGTGAGAGATAATGGGTGCTTTGGAATCCAATCAGGAGAGAAATCTTGGAGAGTGAGGTGTCTTCTTTCTGCCTGACACCAGGGTGGGCTTTTGGTCTTTGTTCGGCAGGAGATGAAGGGAAAAGGCACGAGAGAGAACCAGTTATAGGATTTGATCTGGTGGGGACTGTGATTCGATGGAGCAAAGTGCTGGAGATGAGGAGTACTGAGGATGGGTGAATATGACTTTTGGAAGAGTTGAGCACATTTGACTGTTAATTTTTGTTTTTTCTTTCTTTTGTTTACTAACCCTTTAGTTAAGTTAATATTCATAAATATAATTCTTTTAATAATATGCAGTCTGTTATTTCCTGGCAACGAATTGTAACAGAGCAGTAAATCACACAGCATTCACACAAGCCGCAGCTTGGGTAGAAGAGACAGCCCAATCTCATGGATCTGGCAGGACCGGATCGTGTATTTCCTAGACGTAAGTGGCTGGAGAACAGCGGGTCTTTCGGCGCCGAATTGGGAGACTGCCATTGAAATCAAAAAATGTGATTCTCACTTGCCTATCCCCAGACCTGAAGGTTTTCTCCTTCATATTCAATGAAGACGACGCCTGGGAAGAAAAGGGGTACAGATTAAACAGTCTATGTTTCAGGCCGAGACCCTTCATCAAGACTATCCCAAGTTGTCATAATTCATTCTCATTCACGTTTTTAGTGACCTCAGTTAAATAGACAGTTTTAAAATCTAATTTATTTAAAACCCTCCTCAGCTTTGCCCTTCCTTAATCCTAACCTTACTGAAGCTATTGTGTTCCTTCCTTCTGGCCTCCTACATAGCCTTAGTTTATATTTCAAAAACTAAGGTTTATTCATTAAAAACATGAACAAAAAATGCGAAACAGTCAATGGGTTTCTTTACACTCATTGTGGTATCAAGTCTGCACATTCACAGTGTCAAACCCATACAGTTTCAGGATCGTCCATTCTATGTACAAAGCACCAGTGCCACTCAGAGTCAGAATCAGGTTTATTGTCACTGACATATGTCGTCATACTGTATCTGTGATATTGTGGCAGCAGTACAGTGCAAGACACAAATGTTACGATATGTTACAAAAATAAATAAATTGTGCAAATTGTCCCTCCCTGTCCCTTGCCTCCGTCGGGTAAGCCAGGCCGATTGCCGTTACCCTGCAGTTGGTTCTGCCCCTCCCTGTCCCTTGCCTCCGTGGGGAGGTGTGCCACGTCCTGCCCAGGAGTGGCCTCGAAGATCCCAAGCCTCGCCTGGCCTCGAAGATCCCAAGCCTCACCTGGCCTCGAAGATCCCAAGCCTCACCTGGCCTCCAGCCTCAAGCCTCATCCCATCCTGTAGCCATGTCATGTCCTTGCCTGGTTCTGGGGTCTGAGCCCGAGGCAAGACCCAGGTTCTGGGTCCTTGTCCAGTCTCTGGCTTGGAGTCCAAGCCCAGGCTCCGGCTTGGAGTCCAAGCCCAGGCTCCTAGTTCATAGTTCCTTGTCCGGGTTCCTTCAGCACAGTAATATTCTCTTTGGGAGAACAGACAGTGCCACAATTCATTAACTCAACCAAAAATTTCATCTACAATAGTGTAAAACTTCCTCATCATCATCACCTTGTTGTATGACATAGGCAATCATGGTTGATCCACGAACATGATTGTTCTTGGCAAATTTTTCTACAGAAATGGTTTGCCATTGCCTGCTTCTGGGTGGTATCTTTACAAGAGAGATGACACCAGCCATGATCAATACTCTTCAGAGATTGTCTGCCTGGCGTCAGTGGTTGCATAACCAGGACTTGGGACATGCACCAGCTGCTCATACGACCATCCATCACCTGCTCCTGTGGCTTCAAATGACCCCGATCGGGCGGCTGAGCAAGTGCAATACCTTGCTCAAGAGTGCCCTGAAGGCTAGTAGGAGAGGGAAGGAGCGCCTTACACCTCCTTTCATAGAGACGTATCACCATCCACCACCCAAGCACTCCCTCAAGACTTAATCTAGTTTAATGTGCTCAGGTCTCCAAAGGGAGCTTGAACCCCCAAACCTGATTCAGAGACAAACATTACCAGTAAACCAAGAGCAAAGCTGTAGGATAGGCTGATTATATTGTCAATGGTCATTAATTTTGCAACTGGATAGCATTTATATTTGTTTTCTCCCTCTACTTTATATAACGTGTTTTTTTCTTGTGATACCATTCAATACTATTAATTAAACAGAAGATTTTGTGTTTTTATGTTGGTACAGAATCCTGTTACTATTTTAGAAACATGCTATGTAAAGATTATAATCTTGTAGCAAAAATATTTTATGTAAAGATTGACTCTCATTACATGACAGAGCAAAGAGAAAGCTCCAAACAGGAACTGAACAGATAGCAACAACAACTAATTAGTGTTGAATATTCTGTTTCTCCTAGTCTGCCCTATGTATGCATGAAAATGCAAATTCATGTGTGCTTGCTCAAGCCTTTATTGGGAGTTGGAAAATTATATATATCCACATCAGAAAGTGAAAATGCCCTCAGGTTAATAGGGTGAATATACAGTATAAATTTACTTAATAAAGGATAAGGAGAATTGTTTATACACAGCAAACGAATGGAGTATGGAAAGCATTGTGAGAGAAGACAGAATTAACAGCAGAGTTCAAACGAATTATAGTGAAAGGTACCAGCCAGAATACTATTGTATGCAGTGAGTATGGACTTGATGAGCTAACTGGTCTCCTTCTGAGTTGTAATAATTCCTTGATTTAATTTCATTTTTGTTCCATGAGTGAAGCCAAGAAAAATTGAAAATATTAGAATATCTACACAATGAATAATAATCAAATACAGGATTTCAATTTTTAGCATTTATCTATACAGAGAAGTGATTTTATATTTACAGCTACAATATGTTTAGCTACAATAATTTCATTTTATTTTTGGGAATTTTTTACATCTACATTGGATTCCAGTTAATTGGAACACATTGGGTCTAGTACATTTTGGCCTAATCAAGCAACTGCCCCAATTAGCTGAAGTTTCATGGAAATAGTTATAAACGGTATAAAAAAACTACCATTTAACTGAGTAATAATTTATGTATTTAAATGAGATACAGTACAAATTGGAACCCTACCAATATCTTTGCAGTACTATAAAACTGTGTTTTTGTTCTTAATAGCTTACGACTGAGGAATTCATCTAGTTTCTAATTTGCTGAAGTAGTGAAACCATGTTATTTCACTCCCAGCTGTTTCTGGCATTTCTAAATCTGAATGCTTGAAATCACTGTGAGTAAAACTGTTCCCAATTGTCTTACTGTTTATTTCTCGCCAACTATATGTGACAAAAATCACTACTTATTTTTTAAAAACACAAGCACACTCAGCTTCCACTATTGAAAAACTGTTCAATCTAAGCACAGTGTAGTGTCTAATGGCCACATAAGTACATGTGACCGATTTAGTTAGAAACTGTTCGGCAGCAGCCTCCTGTCCCAATTAAGCAGCATAGTGTCCCAAATTAACAAAGGGAATTCCAGCTATTTTTTCCAATTAGTTTTTGCTCTTTAAGAGTTGTCCCTAATAAGCAGTTGCCCCCATTAACCAGTGGCCCAATAAACTGAAATCCATTGCATTTGGATATCTTGAGTATGCAAATATATAAAAAAGAGGTTGGAACCCAGTCTCTTTAAGGAGAGGAGAGTTGATTGCACTTTTGTTATTTCTGCTTTTTGAGTAGTCTTTTTCGGCAATCAGATATTATTATCCTATACTGTAACTAAAATAATTTTTTGCATATTTTGCACAGTTCCCATGATCACTCTTTGTGTCTCTGCTGCAATCATTATCCATGTGTTTGTTTTACTTGACACAATATGGCAAGATAGGTATTCCAGACAAACAAAATTCTATTCTGAGGTGATGACCAAATAAGTTCATCTCCAGAGATATCACTGCTCAGACATGTTTACCCTCTTCTCTAAATTTTTGCACTTCGAGAAGTTGAAACTCTCCTAGAATATTGTGCAAAATCCTCTGACTCTTTAGAGATATGTAGGCTATAAATATCACTGATTTCTGACTAAATGAATTAGCTAGAGCTACTGACTGGGTAAACCAATGAACCATTAAGAGAATGTTGATAATCTCTGTAATGTGATTTTGAAAGAACTGAGTCAATATTTTTAAACTTGGTATCATCAATGGGTCACACAAAGTTAAAATACTCCGTGGTGACTTCATTTCATTCCAGAACCTGTTTTCATATTAACAGGAGTTATCAGTGATTAGACACTTTTGGCATATAGTCAATAATCCTGGCTTTCCTTTTCATTTTATACATCATGGCGTGTCAATAACATACACAGCACGTCAGCGGAACTCAACAGGCGGCATCCATGGAGAAGAATAAACATCCTAATGAAGGGTCCCATCCCAAAGTGTCAACTGTTTATTCCTCTCCATAGATGCTGCCTGACTTGCTGAGCTCCTCCAGAAAATTCTATGTGTTACTCGGGACTTCCAGCATCTGCAGGATCTCGTGTGTTAAGTCATAGTCATAGTCATACTTTATTGATCCCGGGGGAAATTGGTTTTCATTACAGTTGCACCATAAATAATAGATAGTAATAAAACCATAAATAGTTAAATAGTAATAAATTATGCCAGGAAATAAGTCCAAGACCAGCCTATTGGCTCACGGTGTCTGACCTTCCAAGGGAGGAGTTGTAAAGTTTGATGGCCGCAGGCAGGAATGGCTTCCTATGACACTCTGTGTTGCATCTCGGTGGAATGAGTTTCTGGCTAAATGTACTCCTGTCCCCAACCAGTACATTATGTAGTGGATGGGAGACATTGTCCAAGACGGCATGCAACTTGGACAGCATCCTCTTTTCAGACACCACCGTGAGAGAGTCCAGTTCCATCCCCACAACATCACTGGCCTTACGAATGAGTTTGTTGATTCTGTTGGTGTCTGCTGCCCTCAGCCTGCTGCCCCAGCACACAATAGCAAACATGCAGTGCCAATAACTATTTCAATGACCCCCGTGGTGACGAACAGAGGAATATTTGCTATAATTGCACCAGGTTATGTCTTTTTACTGATTTGATTCCATTTAGATGCTTTTCTTTATGCGCTTTGCTTAAAATCAAGTGGTATCAATCATCAACTGGTGTCACCCAATTTTCAAAATTCCAAAATCCTTGTACCCTCTAAGTACTATTTGTTTTTAACACTTTCATTATTAATATACCATATAACATTAATTGCTAATTATATTCCAATTCTGCAAACATATTGTCCTCTAGTAATTTATTGCTATTCTCCTCAGTGTCAATGATTCATCCAGTTTGATATCATCTGCAAATTTAGAAAATATGCTTTTGATTCCAAGCAACACACACAAAATGTTGGAGGAACTCAGCAGGCCAAGCAGCATCTATGGAAAAGAGTACAGTCGACGTTTCGGCCCAAAATGTCAACTGAACTCTTTTCCATAGAGGCTGCCTGGCTTGCTGAGTTCCTCCAGTATTTTGTCTTTGTTGCTCGGATATCCAGCATCTGCAGATTTTCTTTTGTTTTTGATTCCAAGGTCTAGATCATTAATTTAATTTGTGAACAGCGTTGCTCCTGGAAGAACTCCATTACTCTCCTTCTCTTCCTCTTTGAATAACTACCTCTACACCAACATGCTTTCTGTCAAACAGCCAGCTAGTAATCCCTTCTGCCTCTTGTCTCCTGACTCCACATTCCTTGCCGTTTAATGAATTACTATGAGGTATCTATTGCAAGGACTTTTGAAATTCCAGATAAATCACATCTATAGTATTATCACAAATTTCAGCAAGCTCAAATAAGATTTTCCCTTTTGAAGTTCTTGTCGACTGTCTATTGACATGCCTAGATTTTGATTATTCTCTCCACTAACGTGGATTCCATTATATTTCCTGCCCTTAATATTAAACTGCCTAGTTCTCAAGTCCCAAGACACATTCTAAGCCACTCTTCGAATATTGGCTGTCTACCAGTGCTCTGTAATATGTCTTTTTGAATAGTTTTGGAACAAATAGTAATGTCTTTGTTATTTTATTCCTGTATTCTTTAAAATGTATGGATGCAATTCTTCTAGAGCAGACATTTTATTCCCACAGTTTGTTTTTTTCTATTTTAAACGCACTTATCTCATTACTCATCTCATCATCCACTGCCACATTCAATTATTCAACCTTCCTTCATTAAAACTCATTATCTTTCCTAATAATATTTCCTGAAAATGTTTTACTATTTTTTCAATGTTCTTGAATAATAGGATATTACATTTCCTCTTTGCCTTGCTAATTGTTTGCACGACATTCCTTTGAATGCCTTCATATTATATTATACCACAGATTCCTCTGCAGCCTACACATTACTTTGTCTTTCTTTCTTTTTAAATCTTTTTATTGAATAAGTATACAAAAAGGTAAGCCATATAGGCACTAATACACTGTTAGAATATAATAAAATTACAGGAGATATTAATACAAAAAAAGATACAAACAATGTAATTTAAACATAACGTACCAAGGTAACATAATAGTATACTAATTTTAATATATATATCAATAGAGAAAAGGAAAAAAAAACCCAAAAAAACCCACCGTGCAACTAACTAAAAGCAAAGCAAAGCAATGGGCTAACTTGGAACCAAACAGAGTTAAAAAAACTTAAAATCACGTCCTCAATCCCGACCTCCATTAAAAACAGTAAAAAAAAAACAAGAAGGGTATATATTACATTAAATGAAAATATTGAATAAAAGATCTCCAGGTCTGTGCAAATTTAAATGAGGAATCATAAAGATTGCTTCTAATTTTCTCCAAATTCAAGCATAATATCGTCTGAGAAAACCAAAAAAAGGTAGTTGGAGCATTAAGCTCTTTCCAATGTTGTAAGATACATCTTTTCGCCAATAAAGTAAGAAATGCAATCATTCTACGGGCTGAAGGGGAAAGATTATTGGAAATTTTAGGTAGTCCAAAGATAGCAGTAATAGGGTGAGGAGAGATATCTATATTCAATACCTTGAAGATAATATTAAAAATGTCTCTCCAAAAAGTTTCCAGAGTAGGACAAGACCAAAACATATGAGTTAAAGAGGCTATCTGCCCCGGACATCTATCACAAAAAGGATTAATATGAGAATAAAAGCGAGCTAATTTATCTTTGGACATATGTACTCTATGAACAACTTTAAATTGAATTAGGGAATGTTTAGCACAGATAGAGGAAGTATTGACTAATTGTAAAATCTGCCCCCAGTCATCCACGGAAATGATAGACCCCAATTCCTGTTTCCAATCTACCCTAATCTTATCAAATGGAGCTTTCCTAAGTTTCATAATAATATTATAGATCATAGCCGATGCACCTTTCTGACATGGATTAAGGTTAATTATAGTATCTAAAATGTATGTAGGAGGAAGCATTGGAAAGGAAGAAAGTACAGTACTTAGGAAATTTCTAACTTGTAGATATCTAAAAAAATGTATTCTTGATAAATTATATTTATTAGATAATTGTTCAAAAGACATAAGGGAACCATCTAAAAATAAATCCAAAAACCGTGAAATACCCTTAGTCTTCCAAATTTGAAAAGCACGATTCGTAAAAGAGGGAGGAAAAAATATGTTACCTAAAATAGGAATCGCTAGCCCAAATTGGTTAAGATCAAAAAATTTTCTGAATTGAAACCAAATACGTAAGGGATATTTAACTATCGGGTTAGATACCTGTTTAAGGCGTTTCAAATCAAAAGGAAGAGAGGAACCTAAAATAGAGCCAAGTGTATAACCCTGAACAGATTGTAATTCCAATGCTACCCATTTAGGAATGGATAGTATATCCTGGTCAAGTAACCAAAATCTCATATGTCGAATATTAATTGCCCAATAATAAAATCTAAAGTTAGGTAAGGCTAAACCTCCATCTCTCTTAGCTTTCTGTAAATGTATTTTACCCAGTCTCGGGTTTTTATTTTGCCAAATAAATGAAGAAATTTTTGAGTCAACTTTATCAAAAAAAGATTTTGGAACAAAAATTGGTAATGCCTGAAATATATATAAAAATTTTGGCAAAAAAAACATCTTAACTGCATTAATACGACCAATCAAAGTTAAATATAAAGGAAACCATTTAGATGAAAGTTGAATAATATGGTCAATTAAGGGTAAAAAGTTAATCTTAAATAAATCTTTGTATTTACAAGTAATTTTAATCCCAAGATATGAAAAATAATTATTAATCAATTTAAATGGAAAGTTATGATATAAGGGAAGTTGTTTGTTATTCGGGAAAAGTTCACTCTTATTAAGATTTAATTTATAACCTGAAAAAAGACCAAATTGTGCTAATAGCTCTAAAACAGCAGGGATGGATTTTTGGGGATTAGAAATATATAAAAGTAAGTCATCAGCATAGAGTGATATTTTATGGGACTTTAAGCCCCAAGTTATCCTAGTAATATTTGGAGATTCTCGAATGGCAATTGCAAGAGGTTCTAATGCAATATCAAATAATAAGGGACTAAGAGGACAACCTTGTCGAGTACCTCGAAAAAGAGGGAAAAAAGGTGAGTTTAGAGAGTTAGTACGGACCGAGGCCATATGAGAATGATATAACAGTTTAATCCAGGATATAAATTTCGAGCTAAAATTAAACATTTCAAGCACCTTAAATAAGTAAGGCCATTCTACTTATCAAAAGCTTTCTCAGCATCTAAAGAGATAACACACTCAGGAACATTTTGTGAGGGAGTATAAACAATATTTAACAGTGTGCGAATATTATAAAAAGAGTAACGACCTTTAAAAAACCCGTCTGGTATTCCGAAATAATAAAAGGAAGTACTTTTTCTAATCTATTTGCTAATAACTTAGAAAAAACTTTAGAATCAACATTTAATAAAGATATTGGTCTATAAGATGCACATTGAGCAGGATCTTTATCCTTCTTTAATATTAGAGAGATTGACGCTCTATTGAAAGATTCAGGAAGTTTACCAAGTTTTAATGAAGCCTCAAAAACCCTACAGAACCAAGGGATTAATGAAGGTGCGAAACATTTATAAAATTCTACGGTAAACCCATCAGGGCTAGGAGCTTTCCCCAAATTCATAGAGAAAATAACATTCTTAATCTCGTCCGTGGTAATGGGAGTATCTAACATAGAAGACATATCTTGTGAAATCTCAGGGAAGTCTAGGTTATCTAAAAAATCATTCATATATTTAGAATCTCGAGGAGACTCTGATTGATATAAGGAAGAATAAAAATCACAGAAGGTTTGATTAATCCCCGCGTGATCAAGTATCAGTCGGTCATTTTGGTTATAAATCTGATTAATTTGAGATTTAGCATAATTAGACTTCAGTTGATTAGTCAACAGTTTACCAATTTTGTCACTGTGTACATAAAATTCACTTCTTGTTTTCTTTAATTGGTTTACAATCGAGGACGAAAGTAATAAACTGTGTTCCATTTGAAGTTCAGTTCTTTGTTTATATAGCTCCTCAGAAGGAGCTATAACATATTTCTTATCAATTTCCTTAATCTTGTCCACAGTTACCAACTCCTCCTGCTTCAGCTTCTTCCTCAAAGCAGCAGAATATGAGATAATCTGACCACGAATATAAGCTTTAAAAGTATCCCAAAGAATGTTCACAGAAATATCCTCTGTATAGTTAATTGTTAAAAAAAAGATCAATCTGTTCATTCATAAAGTTAACAAAGTCCGAGTCCTGAAGCAACAGCGAATTAAAACACCATTGTCTATTATTTTGTGTATTGGCCTGAATTTTAATAGAAAGCTTAAGTGGAGCATGATCCGAAATGGTTATAGAGTCATAATCACATTTAATCACTGAAAAAATAAGACGAGAGTCAATAAAGAAATAATCAATTCTTGAATAGGAATGGTGAACATGTGAAAAAAAAGAAAAATCTTTTTCCTGAGGATGCAAAAAACGCCGAATGTCCGTCGACCCAGAATCAGAGAGGAATGAATTAATCAAAGTTGCAGATTTCTTAGGTAAAGTCCGTAGAGGAGCCGAACGGTCCAACATTACTTTGTCATGGTCCAGTCCATAAAGACCACATCTCGGTTCACGGTCCGGTCCATCGACCCTTGCTCCAGGTTTTCCTGTCTACCCTGTTTCTGTTCCTGTTGAGCACTAATTGAGGCAGCTGATTCTCGTTGGGGCTGGCTGCATAAATGCCTCCAGAGACCAGGGCATGGCTGCTGGATTGTTCTTGTCCTTACTCTTTGTATCTCTTCCCTGCCTTCTGTTTCCTCACCTGAAGCCCTGCCCTGCCTTGCCTTGCCTTGCCAGTAACTCTCGCCTCACCTGAAGTTCTTGTCTCACCTTGAATTGCCTGAAGCCTTGCCTTGTCTTGCCGGCAACTCTTGCCTCACCTCAAGTCTCTGGTCTCCAGCCTCGCCTCAAGTCTCTGGTCTCCAGCCTCACCTCAAGTCTGGACACTCCAGCCTTGTCCTGCCTGCCAGCCTAGTCACATCCTTGCCTAGTTCTGGGGTCCAAGCCAGAGGCAAGACCCAGGTTCTAGGTCCTTGTCCAGTCTCTGGCTCAGAGTCCAAGCCCGGGCTCCTAGCTCTCTTGTCCAGTCCTGTTCTGAGTTCCCGGTTTTCACGTCCATGTCTTAGCCCTCACCATGTATCCTAGTCCTGTCCCTAGTACTTCAGTGTCAGTGTTTTGCACTTGGGTCCGTTCCCAACCACTCCCCTATGACATACTTTCCTCACGTCTATACTCATTTATGAATCTCATGAATACTTAGCCATAAAATCAAAGAAAGATACAACACAGAAACAGGCCCAATGGCCCACAAAGTCTGCATGCATAATCAACCATCCATTACATTAACCCTACATTAATTCCCTTTTTTTATTCTCACCACATAATTTTCAACTCTTCCCAAATTTTACCACTGATCCATACACACTAGAGGCAATTTAGTTTACTTTTTCCATTTTAAATACTTCCCATTGTTGTCCTGCATCATTGTTCAACACCAATGTTCTCATTTCTTCAAAATCAGTCCTTCCAAATCATCATCTTACCATTATATTATATGATGGGCTGAATTACCTGCTTTTGTTTCTCTTGTCTGCTCTAGTTCATCTGTCATTACAAGGTCGAAAGGTTAATTGTCCATTGTTAGCATGTACTCCTAGAAATGGAGGGGAGTTCCACTCCCTTACCCTGTAACCACCTTCCCAGTCTAAGTAAAATTAGAGAAGTTGAAATTCCCGTGATCATTATTTCATGTTTATACTAAATTTATCATTTGTAAACTTCTCCCTACACTTCTCTTCCAATATTGGATTATTTTGCCTATTAGTTTGACTGATACTTTATCTCAGTCTGTATGGGTTCTACTTTTGACTTCCCTACAGCTAAGTCTCTTTTTTCCATGGTCACTGTTTTACTCCACCTCTCCGTCATTATAATTGTTATATCTTATGGTATACTAGTCACAATATCGCAAGAGTCAAATAAACATGATGCAGATTTCAAAGTAAAATTTTCGTATTCTAGAATGCACGAGAACCAAGAGATCCAGAACATTCCTTACAAAACTTCTTTCCTCATTTCCCTGTAGACTAAGAATCATTAACATTGCTTGAGTTATTGTGCTCAACAAAGAGATTTCCAGGACGATGCTGTTTCCTGTTTGACATTGCTGTCCGCCACCTCCAACTGTGCAGTCAGATCAGCTGCAGGGTCATCACCCAGGGACAACCGCACATTGCGGTTTCACTCCCTTAGCCCTGGTGTATCTCCTGGTGGCAAAGCTGCGACGTCTCCCTGCCACCCCCTGCAGCTTCCAGTGAGGTTAGTTGGTCCCCCAGTTTCTGTCCTTCCTCCTCACACAGCCAAAAGCTGCCCTTTTCTGCCTCTTCAGCCAACTCTCTGGTGGCCCTCCTGAGCCTCGCTCCAGTCACTGCCATATCATGGAGTAACCATGTCATCAAAGCTCTGACGAAGCCCAGCATCCTTATACTCAGCTGCCAGGTCTGAGTACTTCAGCCTCTTTTGCTCGTGGGCAGCCTCAACTCCTTCCTCTGATGGGATGGTTAACTCAATGAGGAGGGCTGTCTTGGCGGCCGTGGACCACAGTACAATGTCTGAGTGGAGAGATGTGTGGTGATATCTATGGGGAACTGTAGCTGTCTGCTGAGATCTACCCTCATATTCCTCTCCTTGCCTGTGGAGAGAAGACCTGAAGGAGCTCTTGGGTAGGTGCAATCAGAGCTTCTCACATCCTGCCTGCAGGTCTCTAGGATGGCCGTCAGTTTCTTTATGACTGGGTCATGCTGCCATTTGTAGCGTCCTTGGGACAGTGTAGTCTTGCATCCTACCAGGATGTGTTGGAGGTCGACATTGGTGGTATCACACAGGTGGCAGCTATCCTCACTGCCAAACCACTGGCAAAGATTTTGGGGCAAGCTAATATGTGTTTTATTCTACACTCTTTAGAAAAAAACTTAAACCTATGTTAGAAGTCTTACAATGGAATCTTTATTTCTTGTCCAAAGCACAGCTTCCACCTTCTAACCATTGCTATGCTAAAAAACTCAATAAATCTGAGAATTCATCTATTGCTATTGTGTTTTATCTTTAAAGGACAATTAACGTAAGTCAACTCCTCACTGTCAGTGATAGAACTATTGATATTTACCCAAATCCTCTCCCTGTGTTTGTTGATTACTATTCCCTTGTCCCAGAGTCTAGCATCTCTGCAGATTTCTACTCAACCCACTGGACATTTGTATTTTTCCTGGGATTACTGTAAATACTTGCTAAAGTTTTTGCAGAAAATTGGGAAGCATCCATTTATAAATTAGAAGCCTTTACAAGTTCAAATTGAAGTTCAAGTTTATTGTCATTCAAATGTAAACTCATAAATCATCAAATGAGACAACATTCCTCCAGAATGCACAACACAGTACATAGAACTCACATACAATATTACTACAAATAAATTAACAAATAAGAAGGTACATTTATGACACAAATTAAAAAGTGAACAGTGTAATGCTATTGGTGCTTGATAAGTGATGAGACCTGGGTGGTGGCAGGGAGTTCAGTAGTCTCACAGCCTGGAGGAAGAAGCTGTTCCCCATCCTAACAGTCCTTGTCCTAATACTATGGTATCTCTTACCTGATGGTAGCGGAGTGGGGGTCAAAGAAATTGATGATTGGATGGGAAGGATCCCTGACAATGCTGAGGGTCCTGCTCCTAATAACTAACTCTGATGGGTGGAAGAGAAACATAATGATTCTCTCAACAATGCTTGCAATCGTTTGCAGACACTTGTAATCAGCAATTTTGCATTTACGAAAATCAAAACACAAGTCCTGAGCTTGTTCATTTACTTGGAGATTCTTAAGTAGTTCAGGTTGAATAATCTTCTTAAAATTATCTTAATAAAGACAATTGCAAGTAAAAAATACTGGCATGCTGATTATTAAGAATTAAAATTAGAAGTCAAACTTTTCAGGATATGAATGTTCAAATAATTCCAAGATCTCCTGTCAACTGTGTGAGAACAGATTGCAAACAAGGAAGAATCAATTCTCTCTTTCAACGAGTGTGGGACATAATTTATGAAGCCTTGAAATAATGTGAAATTGATGCAAAGATAAATTAAGTCACATTTGTAACCTGGGGATATGAGGCAATATCCATTGATACAATACTTTACGAACTATCTGAAAACAGCAAAATTCTGGAATTTATCACTGCCAGGAAAAACTACCGCACATGATTTCCCAATGCAAGTAGCAAAGTAATAATTCCCAACACCTCCATAAGCATTATACTGGTAGTTTCTGCAATGGTGCTCCCAATGTATTGTCACAATTCACATAATTTCTCCACTTCATTTACATTTCTTAGAAGACCTTTTCCAAATGAAGGAATATAACTGGAATGTGTAATCTGACAGAGCATATCGTGAAAGTAACATTGTGTAATAGTGGCAAGGCAGGGAAAGGGTTCAATGCATTGTCCCTTGCCTTAACTAAAACTAAATGCATGAAAGAAAATATCTTCATTGTTTCAGCAGATATTGATAGAGATCCCCACCAAAGGGAGATTCTTCTTAAAATTTCAAAGGATACTTTTGATCAAATAACAAAATATTATAGACAATTGTAAGTAAAAAATACGAGCATGACACAAAGGTTGGATGTGTTGTGGATAGTGTAGAGGGCTGTCAGAGGTTACAGCAGGACATTGATAGGATGCAAAACTGGGCTGAGAAGCGGCAGATGGAGTTCAACCCCGATAACTGTGAGGTGGTTCATTTTGATAGGTCAAATATGACGGCAGAATATAATGGTAGGACTCTTGGCAGTGTGAAGGATCAGAGGGATCTTGGGGTCTGAGTCCATAGGACACTCAAAGCAGCTACACAGGTTGACTCTGTGGTTAAGAAAGCATACGGTACATTGGCCTTCATCAATCATGGGATTGAGTTTAGGAGCTGAGAGGTAATGATGCAGCTATATAGGACCCTGGTCAGACCACACATGGAGTACTGTGCTCAGTTCTGGTCACCTCACTACTGGAAGGATATGGAAATCATAGAAAGGGCGCAGAGGAGATTTACAAAGATGTTGCCTGGATTGGGGAGCATGCCTTTTGAGAATAGGTTGAATGAACTCAGCCTTTTTTCCTTGGAGCGAAGGAGGATGAGAGGTGACCTGATAGAGGTGTATAGGATGATGAGAGGCATTGATCATGTTGATAGTCAGAGGCTTTTTCCCAGGGCTGAAATGGCTAGCACGAGAGGGCACAGTTTTAGGGTGCTTGGAGAAGATAAAGAGGAGATGTCAGGGGTAAGTTTTTTTACACAGAGAGTGGTGAGTGTGTGGAATGGGCTGCCAGTGACAGTGGTGGAGGTGGAAACGATAGGGCCTCTTAAGAGACTCCTGGACAGGTACATGGAGCTCAGAAAAATAGAGGGCTATGGGTAACCCTTGGTAATTTCTAAGGTAAGGACATGTTCTTTGTGGGCCGAAGGGCCTGTATTGTGCTGTGGGTTTTCTATGTTCTATGTTCTAATATGTTTTTAACACTTCAATTGATGTTTCATAATATGTATTATATGATAACATTTACAATAATTCCAGTTGGTAACATTGTCCATCAAAAATACAGATCAAAATCTAAAGTTTCTGTTTTAGTAAACTGCACTTCCAGAGCAAAGCTTTATCTGCCAATAAAACAGAGTGTGGTATCTACAGAGCCTACTTAACTTTCCTCACCAAAGGGCAACAGGGCTGTCAAAACTGGCTTAAAAACCCTAGTCAACCTAATGGGCTGTCATGAATTTACTATGACAGATGTGGAGATCTAATAAATATCATGACATTTAAAACTATCTAGCAAATGTGTCCATTTAAGGTCTGGACAAAAGAATGTCATTACCATCTGGTGATTGTTGGGTAATAATATGAACAGTAATTTCAAAGCTATAACAGTGAAAAAGAAGGAAAGAAAGACATACTGTCCCTTTACTCAGCCAGCTATGTAATTCTGTGTAATCACCTTTGTAACGTTCAAAAGGAGCAGACAATCTGTGCATAGTGAGCTTCTAAAATGTCATAGCGGCAATGATCAAGTCATCTGAATCTTAATGATATTAGCTAGAGGATAAATATTAACCAAAGTATCACAAAAATCATAAGATTATACAAATAGAACTTTGCATCGTGAAGTGGTTGTTTATTCTTAGCATTTATCTCTTTGTAAAGTTAATCTTGGCCTATACCATGAGCTGGGAAATTAGAAAGGCAGGCTGAACCACCGTTTTTAATTTAAACGACTATTAATTGATGTGGAAACCTGAGATTGATCCATTTCAGCCAGCTCCTAGGAGACTATGTACAAATTATTGTGAGTTAATTTTAGACATCCAGTGCTGAAACGTTTAACCATCACTGTTCGTCACACTGCAATGCTGCAGAATTGATTGCCAGCAAGGTGACTCACAAGAATAAGCAGAATGAAGTACAAGTTCATGTCTCAATTGAGCAACCGCTGCATACAGTCCAAGCATATATTTCCTGTTTTCAAGTTGAAATGTTGATGTTTTTTAATGAGCCTTACTGATTTTCTTGTGCATTAGATTTACCCTTTGTTCTGTTGTTATCTAATGTTCCTAGACATTTACACAAGAGCCCAAGATAATTGGTTGTGAACTCTAACAATTCACATTAAAACATAACTGCAGGAGCTATAAAAATATGCTGGTAGTCTTGTATTAGTTAATACCCTGTTCTGCAATTTTAATCTGCTGCACTAAGTACAGTTCCTTCAGATCTCAATAGTTGCCACACAATGTAAAGGAGATCGTGGGTAAATTGAAACTGGATAAGTGTGATGCTGAAGAAATAATAACATTTTACACATACCATCACAGCAAAATAGAACAAAGATATGGAAATAATTTTAGAACAGATTTTCCTACCAAAGTAACATAGAGGCTAATGATGCCCATCTTTGGTGTATGACTTCAAACAAAAGGATAGGTTAAATGCAACACCCAGAGCCTGCTGCTCAAGTTGTGCCTGTCCAATGTTGATTTTACTTTTGCACTATAAGACATATTAGGTTTGTAAGGCATTGTATTAACCTTAATTGATCAAAAGCTCCAGCAACGAACATTAGATATTATACGGGAGCCACCTCAGTCCTAAAAACCTTGTTGTTTTTTTTCCTTATTTTTCTGTATTCCTTTTTGTATCTCTTTGCTAATCCACTTTCTCTTACTCTCTATTTTTCTTTCAATGCAATATCAAATTTGCCATTTTTAATTCTACTTCTCTTTTGCTACTTGTTTCCTATTCTGTTCAATAGAGAACCATACAGCCTCCTGTTCTTTTCAATCAAATCCCAGCTTCATCAGATCCCTCATTGCACTGTTATCAGCTCCTCTCTTCAGTACTAAGCTTCGAACCTAAAGATGCAGGAGCATCACTTACCAACTGGAAGCATTATTAGACAACCTGACGTGCCATATTCTGGCCTTATATAGTGTCCACAAAGATTTCAGAGTGTCTATTTGTTAATATGGACAATTCATGAAAGCTAAAGACCACTGGAAACATAAACAATTAGTCAGGAGTCAAGTGGATCTGTTCCAGGAAAGAGAAGGTACTGAGAAAACACACAGATGAAAACAGAATTATATGAAGAATCATAGAAAGATAAATTATTTATCCTGTTCCCAAAAACCCTTCCTATAAATTTGTGTAAAGGCATGCATTGTAATCGTATTCATAAAGCAGGGGCTGCTGTTTCATGGAGCAAAGTCACACTAGCCACAAGCTACACCAGCATTAGCCACTGCAATACTGGCCCAGCAAAGGCAGAAAGCTGGGCCATTGGATAACCTCTATTAGTCATACCATTATTGTCACTTCAGCATTTCTTCTTGCACTACTTCAGACTGCTCTACAATCTTTGCACCATCCTGCTGTTTCGTGCTCACCTTTGTGTTTATTGTTATATTTATTACTATCTATACTATTTTGACTATGAATTTCATACAGACGAGGAATTTCATTACCCCACAATAATAATCTAATCTTGAAGCTATAGTAGGCGGCAGAAACAGTGTCCAGATAAACCTTACCAGTACCTGATTTGTTGGGAAGATCATGAGAGCCGATCTTGCTTCAATGGCATTACCTCACTGGAAATATAGCCAAGATCCTGTAACATGCATAAGCAACTTCTTTGCAATGGGCACAATATATAAATCCAAAAATTATTTCAAAAGCTAACTATTTATAGTCACATTAAATAGCTAAATTTTATGAGGTTCTGTGTATCACTCAAGATCAGTTTGAAGTCCATTCTCCATACACTATTCATAAAAACATATTTTCAGAAAATGAGCCCAAGATAATACTTCCCGGAAATAGTGCAGTACCTTAACAATTTAGCAGTCTTCCCAAATGTCAAGGGCAGTTGCTAAATAAAAAGTATTCTTATTACTCCTTTCATGACTTCAGGATGCCAAAAGAATTGATTGCTAATGAAGTACTTGAAGCCTCGCAATTCTGTAATGTAGTAAGGTTATGAATCTTCGAAAATTAAAAAAAAAGAATTTGCATTCACATTGGAGCTATCATAATGTCTCAACATACATCTTAGCTGTATCATGCTTCATTCTTACATGTGGATCAATTCATAACACTTTTTTGTGAGTTCAAATGGGCAGGGTCCTGACTTGTGATCAGTGATTCAGCTGGTACCTTCCATCGTGCCAATTTCTGGGGTACAAATATCTGCCCTAACGCCTGGATCTCTTGATTGGTTAATGCAAGAGGTTGAGGCCTTTTCACCTTGGGATACACTTAATGGAAGAAAAGCTGATTAAGATTTACAATGCAGCATCAATAATAAAATATGCATAACCTAATAGCATTGGAAGAGCAACTAGACTAGAAAGAATCATTGCATATGAGAAATAGTTGTTGTGTGGAGACACAAATGCCTTCTATCTACTTCTTGTTATTACCTGTACAGAGACACCATCTAAAAGTAGGAGGTTCAGCTTTAATTCCCTCTCTTGACTCCCTTGCAGTAGTTATGAGTAGCTTAAAACTAATTGAAATAATACTTCTGTCTGTTCATAGACCATTCAGAAATCTGATGGTGGAGGGGAAGAAGCTGTTCCTAAAATATTGAGTATGCGTCTTCCTCCCTGATGAAAGTAATGAAGAGAGAGCATGTCCTGGATGGTGAGGTCCTTCATGATGGATGCCAGCTTACCGAGTCTATGATCCTCTTTTATGTGTTTTGATCTTGTGCATTGGAGCCTTCAAAAAAGGCAGTGATATAACCATTCAGAATGCTCTCTACCGTACATCTTTAGAAATTTGCAAGAGTCTTTGATAGCATAGCTAATCTCCTCTAATTCATAGTGAAGTATAGCCACTGGATTCCTTCTGCATCATTACATCAATATATTGGGCCCTGGACGGATCCTCTGAGATGCTGACGACTGGGAACTTGAAGCTGCTCACATTTTCCACTGCTGACCCTTCAATGAGGACTGGTGTGTCTTCTGCTAATTTCTCCTTCCTGAAGCCCACAATCAATTCCTTGATTTTGCTGATGTTGAGTGTGATGCTGTTGTTGGGACACCACTCAAGCAGCCGACCTAGCTCACTTCTCTACGCCTGCTCGTTACCATCTGAGATTCAGCCAACGACAATTGTGTCATTGACAGATTTATAGATGGCATTTGAGTTGTGACTAGCCACAAAGTGATAAGTATAGAGTAAGTAGAGCAATGGGCTAAGCACATATCCTTGAGGTGTGCCTATGTTGATTGTCAGTGAGCAGGAGATGTTATTTCCATTCTGCACTATCTGTGGTCTTCTGATGAAAAATCCATGTGCCATTTGCAGAGGCCCAGTTTTTGAGGATTGTTGATTAGTACTGAGAGGACGATGGTGTTGAATGCTAAGCTTTCATCGGTAAACAGTAACTTGGTGTAGGTATTACTGTAGTCCAGGTTGTCCAAGGCCAAACGGAGAGTCAGTGAGATTGCATCCACTATAGACCTTTTGTGGCAGTCAGCAAATGGCAGTGTGTTCAGGTCCTTGCTCAAGCAGGAGTTTATTTCAGGCATAACCAACCTCACAGAACTGTTCCATCGCGGTTGGTGTGAGAGCTGCTAGGCAATAGTTGTTGAGGCAGTTCACCATGCTCTTCTTCTTTTTCATGCGAGCAGTTGTAAACCAACCCTCTCCACTGTTCTCTTCTTGATGGCTGCTTTGCCACTGATACCCTTACCAAACCCCGAGCCCTACTGAACATCAGCTGTACACTGTGCACTGGATTACAGCAAGAAACACACTATACTGTATATTGAGATCCTAGGTAAAAACATGTAGCACTGAAAGAATGCCTGCCCCATAATCTGGTCTCAAAATTCAAACAGCACTGAAGCTGCCCCTTAGCCACATGAAAGAAACACTAAATGGTAAGCCCTGAGCCGCATTAGAGCTTTTCTCTATAAATATTTTTTTTGTCAGCAGTTGTAGTGACTGTCAGTAGTATTTGTCAATCACTTATGCACTTCTTAAAACTCCTCAGCTATGGGTGTTTCCCAAAGGAAAAGAGTAGAAAATCTGGAAATCTACTGGGTATTTCCCTCTACCTGACAGCTTTAGACAAGGATCCATGCCAGCTGTAAGGAAGAGCTTGCGTGTTTTGCACAAAGGTATTCAGCTTTGAAAGTCGAAGGAGACACACATTTGGAAATTATCATTTACTGGAGAGGTTTTGCAGAACTGGGAAGTCACCTGAGACGATAGGAACTCCTCGGTCATTGGCGGGCTTAAGGCTGCATTACACATTTGTAGATCTATTTCACTGTAAATCATAGTTACCTGATACTGTTTATCATTCCAGTGCACATGCATTGTTTGCTTAAATCAGTGTTTTCTGTACCATCCCATTCTGCAGTGCTAGCCTCTGGTGTTCCAACCCATGTTTTACATACACAAGCAATGGACAACAATATCCCACAGTTCATAAGGTTTGGGGCCTCCATCACACAAGTGGTGAAAATGTGTAGTCAACGCATGGTTATTTCACTTTCTGTCACTTTCCTGTCATCTTGAACCAGTCTAGCCATTCCCCTCTGACCTCTCTCATCAACAAGATGTCTTCCCAGGGGACCAGCAGTTTCTGAGATACTCAAACCTCCTTGTCAGGCACCAAAAATTATTCCATGGTCAAAGTCATTTAGACCATATTTCTTCTTCATTTTGATGTTTGGTCTGAACAACAATTGAACCTGTTGACCATCTACGTACTTTTATGCATTGAGTTGCTGCCACATGATTGACTGATTAGATGTTTGCATTAATGAGCAGGTATACAGGTGTATCTAATAAAGGGGATACTGAGTGTGTTAAATAATTTAAATGATCCACAGAAATATTAATATTTATACAGTGTACAAGTGTATATAGAAATTTCACTGGCATCTTAGGAACAAGATTGAAACTACATGTTTTTTTCTAGAGCACATTAAGAAATTTAGTGAAAAGAACACAGGTGTATTTTTCTGCGTTGTTAGATTTCCTAATATGTTTGAGATATTCAGTGACTCATTCAGTTCTTCACATACTTTTTGGATAAAAAAATATTCACTGTCAAAAAAGACTTTTATTTATTATAATTGCAGTTGGTCATGCAATTAAAAGCCAAGTACCCAGGCTAACCATGCCAGTAACATTTTGCACCTGGATGGAAGTTACCAGCATGTATGACAAGCTTCACAGGAATAAAGACTATACTTTGTCAAATGAAGCCAGTCAGTATAAATACAGGACGGGTGATGCAATCAGCAGAGTAAGCAAGCTCATAAAGCTTAAACAAAAGGCCTATTTCACATTATATCTCAATAAATAGAAAAATAACAATAAATTAGAGTGGTCCAACACATCCAAACTACTCCCTTGATGCCCAGATTCACCTCTTCATTTGCTTTATCTAAAGGGATGATCAAGTTCATTTTTTTTCTTCAGTGATCCAGACTTCTTGTTTCATCTGAAGCCTTATTCATCCTTTAATCCCCACATGGGTGTGATACACTTTGATCTACCTCAAAGGATATCTGTCTCTTTGAATCTGGTATGGCAGCTGGAAGTCACACCATGGGGACTCTCCACATCTGGTTTTATCTTTTCTGGGCAATTGCCCAAGTTAGTAGTATCCTGTGAATGACCGAGACCAGGTAGATCTGGGCCACTTTTTTAAGTATTCCACGGTCCTCATCCAAGTTAGAGTGGACGAACCAGGGTGGATTTATGGGGGAGTCATATGCTCTCTCTGGATATATTTAACTAATTGGACATGAAAACCTAAAGCTTAGCATTCTTTGAGATAGGAACAGTCTTTTTGCTATTGCTATCCTGAAATAATAAATGGATAAAGTAGATGGATGTTCCCTGTTTCACAGATTTTTGCTAGGGTGGACAGTTACATTTCCATTTTGCTTGTTATGAGCTCCTTATTATTAACACACACTTTCTAGATTGGCACTAAATGATTCATTCACTGTTGTTTGGATATGACATACGTATTTTCAGTTCCCTCGTGAGGTATGGATATTCAAATGAATAGCTCACTTCCTCCAGAATCTTATTTGCATTGAGAGCAACAGCTGCAACTTAAATTTTTCATTCCAATGTTTTCACACAGAAAAAAAATAAATTCTCACTAAACATTAAGAAAAAAATGACAAGAGAAAATGACACATTCTATCAGAAATATAAATTTTTCATCTATATTTAGTTTTTCATTTTAATATTAGAAATGCTTATTGCTTACTTTTAGAAAGATAACTAATATGAAATTAAAGAGTTTTTAGAATGCTGACTATTGATTCTTCTGTTTAATAATAAAAACAATTAAAGGAGAAAACAATCAACGTGTGCCTGTCCAGTTAGCCTGGACTGTGAAAGATTACACAATGTGTTCAATAAAGACATGAAAAGTACAATTGTTTGTGTGCTGCTGGTTTGGGCAGATTATGTGTCTATTGTTGTGACTTTGATGAAGATCGTAACCACATTTAGTGAGTGGTTAATGTGCAAAACCAGGTAATTGCAAGGGGTTCACAAACTTTTTCTTGCAACAGTACTTACTGCAATTGATTTACTTACGTATTTTTTCTTCTACAATTTCATTGTATTGCCACTGCTAAGTTAACATATTTCACCACACGCGCTGGTGATATTAAACCTTATTCTATCAGGTAGAGGTCACCTGAAATTACTCATGGTTTCTAGTGTATGGAATGCCACTGTCACATTCCCCCACTCACAAACGTGCAGAGATTTCTGCCTCAAAACTTGTCTACATGGAGATAATTTAAACGAGGGTTCTCACTAAGTTCACATGTTCATAATGTTTCAGTGGTAAATCAGAACACAGTATAAAAACTTGACTATTTTGGGACTGCCTGGTGAAGGAAGCCATTGAAACAAGACAAGAAATAAGAAATTTAACAAAGGTGAAGGTCTCTCTCTTAGTAAGAGCTGGAATACAAACAGTTCTGATGAAGGGTCTCGGCCCGAAACGTCGACTGTACCTCTTCCTAGAGATGCTGCCTGGACTGCTGCGTTCACCAGCAACTTTGATGTGTGTTGATACAATTTTAAACAAGGTGGGACTGCAGAAACCTGATTGGCTGAGGACTAACCAATCAGAAGGGATGGATGACAGGAGTTGCGTATATATACCACCAGACTAGATGAGCCTAAGCATTGTCCCTGATGAAGATGGTGGAGACTGGCATTGAAACATTGGCTAAAATTGACATCTACACCTGGCTGGAAGCCCGAGAAGAGTTTAAAAGACTTGATTATTGTTATTAGATGTTAGAGCTTCTGAGCCTAAAGAGTGAAGAATGCTACACACATTTAGATGCTCAAACTCAGTAAAAAGCTTTTGAGTTGTTTTTATCAACAGTAACCTCTGACAGGTACAGAAAGTGGGAATATCCTGGAACTTTTCATTCTTCTCTTATCCTGAGAATATTGAAGGACCACATACCAGATGAGCAAAGGATCGTTCTTTTTTTGGCAGCTCAGGTGCAGGGAGTGTGAGTGTCGGTGTTGGAGCCCTATGGAAGTTGGGAGAGTACGTATAAAAGGAGAAGATTTGGACAAGGCCAGTCTTTTTGGACTGCGCAGGTGTGGTAAATGTCAGCATCAGAGGCCGACCAAAGTTTGGTGTGTGCGAATATAAAAAAGAAGGTGGGAGGAGAAGATCACGGCACAACGCAGCGCGCGCAGCTCTCCGGTGAAATGATATTGTATTTGTAAATAGGGTACCATGCACAATTCTGATTTGATGGAGACAGACATGAGGAGTACAGAGGAACATCTGGAGAAACTTCTGAAATGCATGGCTCACTGCCGCTGCTACTGTGTGATCGAGAATCTCCGGAGGGTAGGCCCCAAGATCCCCGGCTTTGCCTGCTGCTGGCTACCGGGGCTGGGGTCAAAGCGTTCGGCAGAGATGGTGCTCAGTACTCGGTGTTGGAGGTTCGAAGTTTTCGGACGACTCAGAGTCAGACTGTGGTCGGGCATGGCAGGGAGAGTTTTCTTCCTTCTCCCATCTGCGTGAGATGTGGGACTTTCGAGAGACTTTGAACATTTTTTACTGTGCCCGTGGCCTGTTCTTCATCAAGTTATGGTATTGTTGCACTGTTGTAACTATATGTTATAATTATGTGGTTTTTGGTAGTTTTTCAGTGTTGGTCTGTCCTGTGTTTCTGTGATATCACACTGGAGGAATATTGTATCATTTTTTAATGCATGCATTACTAAATGACAATAAAAGAGGACTGTGTGTCCTCATAATCTAATCTAATCTAGTCTTGTGAAAATCTAGAATTTTTCGGCGGCTCAGGCACAGTTCGGTCCTTTTGGGCTGCGCAGATGCAGTAAGTGTCGGCGTCAAAGGCCTAAACTCAGCTGCAAATGAAAGGAAGGTAGGCTGAAGCGGAGCAGCCATTGTCAGAGTGAGCTAGCGATAGGGTGGGAAGGTTTTGGCTTAACAGCCGGAGGCACGGTTAGGAAAAGGTAAACCATTTTTTTAAAAATAGAGTGGTCAGGATGGAATGTTCCTCCTGTCAGATGTGAGAATTCAGGATATCTGATGGTTTCCCTGATGACTACATCTATGGAAAACGCACCCAACGTAAGTGCCTGACTGATCGGGTCAAGGAGTTGGATGTACCCAGGATCATTCAGAAGGCTAAAGATATTATAGATGAGACTTTTGAAGAGGTGATCATACTCAGAATACAGCCCTTAGGCAGTAGTTGGGTGACCACCAGGAGAAGTGTCCACCTGTAGCCAATCCCCTCAGCAACAAGTATATCTCTCTGGATACTGCTAGGGGGATAATTCATCAGATCACTCCCTATGCAATGGATAGCACAGGTAGGAATGGAGTGATAGCACAGATGAATGAGTAGCTGAGGAGGTGGTTCAGGGGGCAGGGCTTCAAGTTCTTGGATCATTGCACCCTTTTCTAGGGAAGGGGTGACCTGTACAAGAGGGACGGGTTGCACCTGAACTGGAGGGGAACCAATGTCCTGGCCGGGAGGTTTGCTGATGCTACTCGGGAGAGTTTAACTAGTTTTACAGGGGACTGGGGTTCAGAGCCCCAGGTCAGTAAGGGAAGGATCGGACTGGAAGGTAGATGTCAGGGAAAGTATTAAGGGGCAAAATCGAATTAACAGGAATGTTGGGTCGGAAAGTTTGTGTGTATAGTTTAATGCTTAGGAGTATTATGGGTATGGGTGATGAGCATAAAGCATGGATCAGTGCATCGAACTATGATATTGTAGTCATTACTGAAACTTGGTTCAGAGAAGGGCAGGAATGGGTGATTAATGTCCCAGGTTTTTGAAGATTTGGATACGATAGAGAAGGAGATGGGGGGGGGGGGGAGGGGAGGCAGAGATGGGAGTTGCACCAGTCATCAGAGACAATATCACAGCTGCACTCAGGGAAGACATAACGGAGAGGTCAGGCACTGAGTTCATTTGGTTTAACTCAGGAATAGGAAGGGTGCAATCACACTGATGGGATTGTACTACAGACCCCCTAATAGCCACCAGGACTTTGAGGAACAGATATGTAATCAGATTAAGGAAATGTGTAAAAATAATAGGGTTATTGTCATTGATTTCAACTTTCCTAATATAAACTGGGACCTTCTTAGTGTAAGGGGTTTAGATGGGGCAGACTTTGTTAAGTATATCCAGGAAAGTTTCTTAAATCAATGTGTCAATGGTTCAAGGAGAAGAGGGACTGTACTGGACCAGCTGTTGGGTAATGAGCCTGGCCAGGTAACAAACCTTTCAGTGGGTGACCAATTAGAGAAAAGTGACCACAACTCCTTAACTTTCAGGACAGCTATAGATAAGGATAGGTGCAGTCCTGTAGGAGAGTTTAAATTGGAGTAGGGCAAATTACATGGGCATTAAGCAGGAACTGAGAAGCATCTTCTCTGGCAAGTCCACATCTGACATGTAGAGGGTGTTTAGAGATCAACTGCACAAGAGTACAGGAAATGTACATTCCTATTTGAAGGAAGGACAGGGATGGAAAGATAAGAGAACCTTGGACGTCCAGAGAGGCGATGAATTTAGTCAAGAAGAAGAAGGAAAAGTACGTAAAGCTTCAGAAGTTAGGATCAAACAAAACACATGAGGAGTATAAGGAAGCCAGAAAAGATTTAAAAAAGGGAATTAGAAAAGCCAAGAGGGACCATGAAAAGTCTTTGGCAAGTAGGATTCAGGTGAATCCCAAGGCATTCTATACATACATCAAGAGCGAGAGGATAACAAGAGAGAGGCTGGGACCACGCAAGGATAAAGGGAAGAACATTTGCTTGGATGTGGACATGAGAGTGAGGTACTTAATGAATACTTTGCTTCAGTATTTATCAAGGAAAAGGACATGGAGGTCCAGGAGATCATTTCTGAGTGTACAAATATGTTAGGATGTTTAGAGGTCAAGGAGGAGGAAGTATTGGGCATTCTGATGAGTATGATGAGTTGGGCCTCATGATGATGGTGGATAAGTCCCCAGGGACTGATAGGATCTACCCCAGGTTATTGAAGCAGGCAAGAGATGAGATTGCTGGGCCCTTGATCAGGCAAGGTCCTGGAAAACTGGTGAGTGGCTAATGTTGTATCTCTACTTAAGAAGGAAACAAAGAGAAAATCCTGGGAACTATAGACCAGTGCATCTCACATCAGCTGTATGGAAAGTGCTGGAAAAAATTCTTAGGGATAGGATATACGAGCATTTGGAAACCCATGGTCTAACTAGAGAGTGCTAGCATAGCTTTGGGCATGGCTGGTCGTGCCTTACCAACTTTAATGAGTTTTTTGACAAGGTGTCAAGAGAGATTGATGAAGATAGGGCAGTGGATGTTGTCTACATGGATTTTAGTAAGGCATTTGGCAAAGTCTCTGATGGAAGGCTAATCCAGAAGATTAAGATGCAAAAGATCCGCGGCTAATTGGCTATATGGATTCAGTCCTGGTTTACGCGCAGAAGACAGAGGGTAGTGGTTACAGGGCCTTATTCAAGCTGGAGGCCTGTGGTGTTCCGCAGGGATCTGTGCCGGAAGCTCTGTTGTTTGTGATGTATATAAATGACCTGGATGAAAATGTAGATGGGTGAGTTAGTAAGTTTGTGGATGATACCAAGCTTGGTGGAGTTGTGGATAGTGTAGAAGACTGGTAATGAATACCATACTATATAGATCAGTTGCAGATATGGGCAGAGAAATGCACATGGAGTTTAACCCAGATAAATGTGAGGTGTTGCAAATGCAAGGTCCTTAACATTGTTACCGAGCAGAGGGAGCTAGAAAGTGGCTACACAGGTCGATAAGATGGTTAAGGAGGCTTATGGACTTTTATTAGTCGAGGCACTGAATTTAAAAGTCAAGAGGTTATGTCACAACTTAGTAAAACTCTAGTTAGGCCACATCTGGATTATTGCATGCAGTTTTGGTAAGCCCACAATAGGAAGGATGTTGAAGCTATGGAGAGGGTGAAGAAGAGATTTACCAGGATGCTGTCTGGTTTAGAGAGCATGTGCTATCATGAAAGGCTCGATAAATTTGGGTTGTTTTCTCTGGAGTGCCAGATGCTATGGGGAGATTTGATAGATAGAGGTTTACAAGATTATGAGAGGCATAGATAGAGTGGACAGAGAGTATCTGTTTCCCAGGATTGAAATGTTTAATACCAGAGGGCATGCATAGAAGGTGAGAGGGCATAGGTTTAAAGGAGATGTGGGGGTAAGTTTTCACTCAGAGAGTCCTGGATGCCTGCACTGCCTGGTACGGTGGTAGAGGCAAACACATTGGAGGCTTTAAAGAGACATTTGGATAAGGTCATGGATTTATGAGAGATGGAGGGATATAGACTTGTGTAGGTAGGAGGGATTTGAGTTTAGGTGTTTAGATTATGAAGACACACAACCCTCTTTTATTGTCATTTAGTAATGCATGCATTAAGAAATGATACATTATTTCCTCCGGTGTGATATCACAAACCACAGGACAGACCAAGACTGAAAAAAACTAACAAAACCACATAATTATGACATATAGTTACAACAGTGCCACAATACCATAACTTGATGAAGAAGTCCATGAACACAGTAAAAGTTCAAAGTCTCTCAAATGTCCCACATCTCACGCAGACGGGAGAAGGAAGAAAAACTCTCCCTGCCATACCCGACCACGGTCCGACTCTGAGTCATCCGAAAACTTCGAGCTCTGATCAGCTCTCTGACACCGAGTACTGAGCGCCATCTCTATCCGAACGATTCGACCTCCATCTTGGTCGCCAGCAGCAGGCAAAGCCAGGGATTTTGAGGCCTTCCCTCTGAAAGATTCCCGACCACACAGCAACAAGAGCAGCGAACGAGCGTTTCAGAAATTTTTCCAGATGTTCCTCTGTGTTTTCACGTCCATCTCCATCAAATCAGAATTGTCCACGGCCCCTATTTAAAGGATACGATATCATTTTTCACCAGAGGGCTGCGCACGCGCAGTGCGCTGCTTTCTCTCCTCCCGCTTTTGACTTGCTTTTTAACTGTTTCGGCACAATGTGGGTCAACTGGCCTGTTCCAGATGTACTGTTCTATGTTTTAAATTTTAAAGAAGACCAAGGAGTAAAATGAAAGTGAAGTGGAAATAAATGGATATTATTGCTCTCACCAAAAAGGTTACAGGCGGAGCAGATTTGTTCAAGACTTTGGCGAGGAACATTGTGTTAGAAGAATGTGCTTTGTTAGAGTCAGTAGGAGACCTGTGTTTTCAGCTACATTACAACCTCTCAGGTTATAAATCCAAACAGCTCTCCCTTAACTTTATATGATAGCAATAGTTTAAACAGCCAAAGGGATCATGGCCCGATCAGGCACAGACTTATTCAATGAGAATACAATTATTTCAAAAAATGAACATTTCCAGCATTTTCATTCTTATTTCAGAACACTTTCTCTTTGTAGTTTCAGGTAATAATTCTGCTTCCAATATTTACACTTTCTGTAAATTGATATTTAGGTTTTTCTATATTTGTCTCTTTAATGCCCTCTTTCTTGGACTATCACTCTCTTAATTTTTCCTGTTTCTATCCCAATCTAAGATCTTTCCAATTGCTCTATCTCCCTCCACCTCATTCTTGTATAAGTCATAGGACCATAAAACACATGAGCAGATTTAGGCCATTCAGCCCATCGAGTCTGCTCTGCCATTCCATCATGGCTGATCCAATTCCCTCTCAACCCCATATGTATCTGCATCTTAAAACATAATTATTATTCAATTTCTGCAGTTCAAATTATCATTTATCAAATGTTAACCTGCTTCTCTAAACAAAACTGCTGTCTGACTTATTGTGCAATCGAGCCACTTTCAGTCAAAATGTTCAATTTATCCAGTTCAGTCATATAAAAAAGTGACAGTGTCATATAATTTTATAGTGAAACTGATTTCTTTATGTATAGTCATCAGTGATTCCCAAAATTAACTTAATCGATCTGATGAAAGAAAAAATTCTAATCCAGTAATATTTTTCCCTGTGGTATATTATCTTTGCTATCATAGTATATGAAAGGTAATTTTGATTTTCATTTGAATTACCTTAATGTATTTTCAAAATATTCCATTACCTGTATACAAGAAAACAAATCGAAAATTATTATTATTTTCATACTCTCTTTATAATATTCTTGCTTTACACTTTGGTGCACAATCTTAAATTGTTCAAATTCCCTCAAACCTTCACAATAAATGACACTGAGTTCACCTCTTTGTAGAGATTTCCATGTGACTCAGGAACATCTTGGCTTATCCTCTTGGGCCTGAAAGTCACTCCATTTTCCTATTTTTCCAGCATGTTTATGATTTAGTCAGGTCTGAGAAATCCTAACTTAGAAAGTACCTAAAGGCATAGAGTCATAGTGCCGAACAGCTCAGATCAATCCCTCCTCTCCCAATAGTTCCTCTATAATAGTTGGATGAAGAACTTAAAGGCATCTTGAAGGCATCAGTAAAGAATCTATCATCGTCTTCTCTGTAGCCCTGGAGCTTTTGCCTCTAAAGCCTTCTGCAGCACCTTTTCTGGACGTGTGCATATGACATCTTTGCCTTCCTATAGGCACTGTGCATTTAGTCATCTGGTTGCTTTGTTCCAGAATTTCCACCACATTCTCAATGCAAATAATAAAGCTCATTGGCTAAGGTTTTGGTCATTCCATCTAATATCTAATTTTTCCTTGGAATCCACATGTGTGAAGTACACTGGGGTATTTCTTAACCTATTTTAAATGTACTTGCTGTTATTGGTGGTGGTGGTGTTGAATGACAGCAATGCTGGTGACGTTGACATTTGGGATCCTATTGATGATGTTGGTGAAAGACGGTTGCTAACATTAAAGCTGAAGTTGATCATGAGACTGGGAGGTGCAGCTAGTTTGCAGAAAGAACGATGATGCTGCTTTCCTGTACAATATAATGCATTTGATTACATTTTTTTTCAAACAGCTAAGATTAGCAGGAAACTCAGTAAAATCTTACTATGTTTTTATTGTCTTGGTACTGAAACTCACCTATCTCATTTGCAGAAACTCTCAGTAAGCTGTTCATCTATTTTGGTTGTCTAAAAGTAGTCTATTGCCTGTTGATCACCTTCAACATGATGTGGTGAATGGAAGCTGCACTGAAGTATTTTCCACTTGCAGGCTACAGATGGTAAAGGGCACAGTGTGTGGCTGGTGGTGAAAATGAAGTGAATCAGAAATCTATCAATTACAAATATTGGTGGGGGCAAGTAATAAATTTTGTAGTAATGGATCTTATAGTTCATCCTGGGGTTTAGCTTTAGACGATTTTAACTCTTAGATTTTCCTTCCTTGATTGCTCCAAGAGCGCTCTAAATTTCAAGCAAGTGTGATTCTGGATGTCTGATTCTCTAAAGCAGGGTCCCCAACCTTTTTTGCACCGCAGGCCGGTTTAATATTGACAATATTCTTGCGGACCAGCTGACCCGGGGCGGGGTTAGGGTTGCCAACGGACAAGAGTAGCAGTCAAATACGTTGTGTTTACTCAGAAAAGACTACAATGACCATGAAGCCTTGCGCGGGCACCAGTGCGCATGCGTGACCTGCACATGCATGTACCAGCCGATTTTTTTTCTGCAAATCGTTTTTGGCAATTCTGTTCAGGGGGAGGGGTTAATCATGACCAGAATATAGGTGATAAATGGCTAATACACTCAATTTCGTTTCTAAAAGGGTTTATCTAACGAATTTAATATTAAACACACAGCGCATATTTTCCTCGCATGAATATAGTGATAGGTCAATTATCAGGGGAGGACAGGGGAGCTTGAAGTAAGTGTTGAACGAACTTCCAGTAGAAGTGGTTGAGGCAGGTTCGATAATATCATTTAAAGAAAAATTGGATAGGTATATGGACAGGAAAGGAATGGAGGGTTATGGGCTGAGTGCAGGTCGGTGGGACAAGGTGAGAGTAGCGTTCGGCACGGACTAGAAGTTGCGAGATCGCCTGTTTCCATGCTGTAATTGTTATATGGTTATATAAGTAAGTCAATAGCATCATAACATTTTAAGTAACATTTGGATATTAAACAAACAGTGCATATTTTCCCCATATGAACATATAAAATCATTGCAACTCACCAATATCGCTGAATCAGTGGGAGCCCTGGGCTTGTTTTCCTGCAACAAGACGGTCCTATTGAGGGGTGATGGGAGACAGCGATACTCAAAGGGGGTTCTTTATGTCCAGTCTATTCCGCAATTTGGTTTTCGTTGCATTCATTGCAGAAAACTCCGCTTCGCAGAAAAATGTTGGAAATGAAAGCAACATTTCAGTGCTTTCGTGCCTATCTCAGGATATTTAGCCTTGACTTTGACCCAGAATGCCAGCAGAGGTGTTATATCAAACATACTTTTCAGCCCGCCGTCATTTGCAAGCTCGAGGAATTGATCTCCTTCCTGCGCTGACATGGATGACGCGTGCCTAATGACCTCGCGTGCGTTCAAGCTCAACAGTGGGCGTGTCAGGGTATGAGGAAAGGTACAGTTGACTCCTATCGCCAAATCATATCGTTTCCTCGCGGCCCGGTAGCACATGTTTTGCGGCCCGGTGGTTGGGGACCGCTGCTCTAAAGGAATTGCATCCCATGAGACCTTTGCACTACATTTTGAATCTTTTCTGTTCAGTGTGGTTTGCATGTGTGATATCTGATACAGATACTGATGATATCAGTTGACTGCTTACATTGCAGTTAGTTTTTGTTATGTAGATTTTTCAGTGAAGTGCTTAATGTTCAGGTTTACTTACCAGTTCTCAGATATTTGAAAAATAGTTTTAAAAATACATTTACATTACAAAAGCTTAATTACTAAAAGAGTAAACAGAATGTGCTACATACATACAGATCTTGATAATGATAGTAACTGTAACAGTGCATAAAATCTGTTTCTAAAATTTATCAGCATAACTTACATGGATGAAGTGCAATGCATACTAAATTCAATATAACTTGACAGTGTTTGCATGTTTCACATATTGGGCTGTATCTAGAGCAACAAGAAGGTTCTGTCCCACTGAATACAGATAAAATAGAGCAGGTTTTACAGTATATTATTTATGATTATCTTTTATTTTAGCACCAATTTCTGTCTGATTATTGAATCTGTGCCCAGCATGATGCCAATTTAAACAAATCCCTTCTATCAGTTGCATATGATCCATATTGTATAGTCAAAGAGAGGAAGTGGAAATTCGAGGAATATTGCAAGATATTTGAAAATTACAAGCAAGTTGTGGAAAAATTGGGAGCCAAGCAGTTAGCGCAACACTATTAGAGCTCAGTTGTCAAAGTTCGGAGTTCAAATCCGGCATCCTCTGTAAGGGGTTTGTACAGCCTCCCCATGGAATGTGTGCGTTTTCTCCTGACGCACCGATTTCATCCCACAGTCCAAAGATGTACCAATGGCAAGTTCATTGGTCATTATAAATTATCCCATTATTAGGTTAGGATTAAATCAGGGGTTGCTGGCAGCCTGGGCCAGAGAGGTCTATTCCACGCTATATCTCTAAATAAATCAATGATTTCGTGCAATGCTAAACAAGGAGTGTGATGGAATTTCTCCATATGGAAAAAACACTGAATATTTACCTTCAAGCTCTTAATTTATAACCTTCCCTTCATTTTTCATTTCTTCCCAAGGACCCTAATGCTTGTATCATTAATTTACTGCCTTATCTTCCTGAAGGCAAGAAGTGGTTGCCTTCTTGCTCATTCCTCAACCAGTACTTCCATCCTCCGCACCCTGTCAAATATTGATGGCCCTTTGTAATCACATCAGAAACTTACAATGGCTATTTTATAGAATATGTTGTGGAGGTAATGAAAATTATACCCTCAAGCATCTTGTTTTAAACTATGGTATTAATGAATAGAATACTTCAAAGAGGACTGTATTAATCTATTATTTTAATCTGACAACTAAATAGCATATTTAAACAAACAGTGGGGTGCCCATCTTTGGTCATGTTCATGAAAGACATTACAACAAAACATACTCTGTAACATCACACTTCTGCATTAACAGGTAAGAAATTGAAAAACAAACACATTCCTGAGGCCATGTATGGTGAAACTATTTGAAAACATTTCCTTTCCAGCAAATGACAATCACTGAATGGAATGAACTGACCTAATTCAGATAAATTATAATTAAAATAATACAACTTTAGTTAAATAGAGACACTAACATATTTTAGAGGATTTGTACTAGAATGCCTCATTTTTATAGGCAGTAAGCAATTTGAATCAATAGGATGCTCAACACATAAAAAATAAATCTTCTGCTCCTATTTCAAATTTGGAGTTTCATGCTTTGAAAAATCATTAAAAAAAAAGCAAACTACTGATTTCTCAAGAATAAAGCTGCTCCGCAAAGAATCCATTGATCCCGGCTGACCCCACAGGGAACATCTACATTTATGACTACTTGATCTCGTTCAGCACTGGTGTAGACAGGTAAGGAGATGCATTCTTCAGGAGAGTATGGCCCGATAGCATCCTACAAAAAAAAAGTTTCAAGCTGAACAAAGCCAAAAACAACTGCCACAATAAAGAAGCTACACAGTCTTCTGAAATTCCGCAGGCAACTTATGGGTGTCTGGGCCAGAAAAATAAAATAGCAACTAACAATTTGATCAAAACAGGAAATATGAAGGCAAACAAACAATGAACAGTCTTGGACAGCTTGTCCTTCTGTGCGACAACTTTCTGATAAACTCTCAGGATATGAAAGGCCTTCATGGAAAGCTAACTTCCCCATCTTTGCAGATAAACATTTCTAAAAAGCAACTGTATATTAATAGGAAGTAGTATGACAGGTTATTCAGCAGAGGAGGGAGAGGAAACCTTTGAAATTTGTTTAGATTTTGTTTTGTTCTTGTTTGATGCATTGGCAAATATACAAGGTGCATACAAAATCTTATTTTCATTTTTAGACCCTGTTTTCCCAGCAATGCAAATGAAGACATTAGACATTTTTAAAATCTATCATTCAAATACATCATATATTTTGTTTAGAAATCCACAATTTGCTAAATGGCATTTCTTTTTCCCCTGGATTGTTTTCCCGGAGTATTACCATTCAATCGTTTCTGTAACAACCAACAAAGTAGATATTTTATCTTTCAAAAATGTACGTAACCTCAGTTTGTCACAAACAATCCATAAGGCAAAAGGAATTTCCTAGCCTGGATCAGTGGTGATTGAAAGGTCAAGACTGTAAATGGAAAGCATTAAGTTTTAGGACTGTTTCTAAATCCTTTTACCTGCCTGACAAAAGTATTTGCAAAATCACATTTCTCTTTTCTACACAGTTCATGTGTTGGGAAGTTTAACTGGTGGCTTCTGGACTTTATCATTTTTAACACAGAGCTGTAAATCAGAGGAAAGCTGGCACAGGAGTTAAGATGAAAGTTGAAATCAGCAACAGTGGGAAGATTCTCCATGAAAAAAAATTAAATGGGGACTTCAGTTCAGCAAAGAAATAAACATGGAATTTGGTAGATAAATATACAATAAGAACTCTAAAGGAGCCAGAAATGATGGGAGGGATTGAGGTAGAGTGAGAAACTAGAGTAGCACCAGACAATGGAAGTGAAACCAATATCACGGTAGATAAATGCTTTGGATGGAAGAGGTTACTGTTAACATTATTAACTGTAAGTTAATACTTATTAGGATAATGGGGGGGGGGGGGCTACTTCCGTTCTTTTTACTTCCAGTGTGCTTTGTATATAGTGTTCCCGCCATGCTGTATGGGCTGTGAAAGCCTCTGTATATACAGAACGGTTTTGATGTTCGAGATAAAGCTGTTTCTTTGGGCATGAAGTTGTCGAGTGTGCCTTTTTCAAAGTAGAAGTTACTACATATTTTTGGCGATGAGGTGAACTGGTTTTTTGGACATGTTGGCACGTTTCAAACTGGAATAGCAGTGCCGATAAGGGGCCTCACGTTTAGATGGCTACGTTTGGGACTATCGTTGAATTTGTGGAGTTAATGGAGGACTGGCCGGAGTATGAGGAAAGGTTGGGACACCTTTTCTGTGCTAATGGAATTACTGAGGAGGCTAAGAAATGCTCTATTCTCCTGACTGCGTGTAGGGCAAAGACTTACAAGCTAATAAGGAATTTAGCCACACTGCGGAAACCAGGGGACATTCCATATGACAAACTGGTCAAGCTCGCGGGGAACCACTACAATCCAAGACCTTCTGTGATACTTGAACGGTTTAAGTTTCACAGCCATTTTAGGAAGCCAGGTCAGTCTGTGGCCAATTTCGTGCCGAGCTTCGGCAGCTGTCAGAGCATTGTGATTTCGGAGCGGTGTTGAAAGACATGCTCCGTGACAGATTGGTATGCCGCATTAATAATGACGACATACAACGCCGCCTGCTGGGGGAAACCCCACCATTGACATTCAAGACAGCCTTAGAGATTGCCCAAGGCATGGAGATGGCTGCTAATAATGTCAAGGATAGCCAGAAAGGACATGGGGGGTCACAGTCGGCAGCAGTGCGCCAAGTCAGGAGGGAGACTGGTAAACAGGCAAAGCGGGTGGAACGTTTCCAGTGTGGAGGGATGCACTATACAAATGATTGCAAGTTCAAAGACACTGTCTGCCATGCTTGTAGTAAAAGGGAGATTTAGCTAAAAAGTGCAACAGTTCAAAGGGTAAGATTAAGCCTGGGCAGGGGAAAGCTCAACAGGCTCGGGCAGCCAGACACCATTTAGAGGAAGCAGATGAAGAGACAGCGTGTGCCTACAACATGTTTGGAGCGGAAACAGATGAGGAACCACCTAAACCATATTATGCGACAGTCACTGTCAGGGAAAAGGGCATTAAGTTTCAGATAGATTCAGGGGCTACGGCATGGATCATTAGTGTGGAGACCTACAGGAGGACATGGGGGTCCAACCTTCCTCCCGTTAGACCGTCAAAGCTCAAACTTAGGACCTATATGGGGCAGCCCATACCTCATTTAGGGGTGTTATATGTGGACATTTCAGCCAGGGGTCAGAAGGCTGAAGCCAGGCTAGTGATAGCTAAGGGCAGGGGGCCCAGTCTTTTGGGTCGTGACTGGCTTCACAAAATCCTGCTAAACTGGCATGAAATTAAGTATGCACACACGACGGGGGACATTCTGCAGCGGTACAGTGACATTTTCAGGGACGAGCTGGGCACACTGAAGGGCGTGACAGTGAAACTCCATGTCGACCCTGAGGCTACACCACGTTTTTTTAAGCCCAGGTCGATGCCCTACGCCATGAAAGGCAAAGTCGAGGAGGAGATGGAACGTCTACAGAGGCTGGGCATTATTGAGCCCAACTGGTTTTCAAGGTGGGCGGCTCCCTTTGTTCCAGTTTTGAAGGCAGATAAAATGGTGAGGATATATGGGGATTATTAGTTTACGGTGAATCAGGTCTCTAGGCTGGAGGAGTACCCATTGCCACGGGTGGATGACCTGTTTGCGACCCTGTCAGGGGGTAAGCTGTTCACAGAGCTGGACATGAGCCACGCCTACCAACAGCTGCTGCTCGACGAGGATTCAAAGGAGTACGTCACAATCAACACTCAAGGGATTATTCAAATACAATTGCCTGGTGTTTGGAATGGCGTCCAGCCCTGCCATTTCCCAAAGGACAATGGACACTTTGCTGCAGAGGATTCCACATGTAGCAGTGTACCTTGATGATATTTTGATCACGGGGGCTACAGAGGTGGAGCATCTGGCTAATTTAGAACGGGTGCTGAAGAGGCTCTCAGACGCAGGGCTGTGATTGAAATGTGGAAAATGAGTGTTCCTGGCATCGAGTGTGACTTACCTGAGACACAAGATCACAGCTGAGGGGCTTTGCCCTGTGGAGGACAAAGTGAGAGCTATTAAGGAGGCCCCAAGCCCTAAGACCGTCACGGATCTCAGATCATTTTTGGGCATGGTGAATTATTATGGCAAGTTTCTTCCTGACCTCGCAAGGGTTTTGACCCCACTGTATAAGCTGCTTCACAATGACACTAAGTGGCAGTGGGGTGAAGAGCAGGAGAAAGCTTTCAAGGAAGTGAAAGAACTCCTCCAGTCAGCAAAGCTGCTAGTTCACTATGACCCAGACAAGGAGATCACCCTTGCATGTGATGCCTCGCCCTACGGAGTCAGGGCAGTTCTCTCACATGTAATGGAGGACCGTTCAGAGAAGCCTGTTGATTTTGCTTCACATACCCTGACAGTTGCTGAGAAGGGATATTCACAGCTAGACAAAGAAGGTCTGGCCATTGTTTTTGTGGTCAAATGCTTTCATCAGTACCTTTATGGACGCGTATTTACAATTTATACCATAAACCACTGATGAGCCTGTTCAGTGAGACTAGATGCATCCCACCGCTAGCCTCAGCCAGGATACAGTGTTGGGCTCTTACATTGTCAGCCTACCAGTACACTACAGTGCACAGAGTGGGTGGGGAATAATGCAAACGTCGATGCACTGAGTCAACTACCTTTACCTGAGACACCTGTTACTACATATGTGCCTCCAGAGACTGTGTTTTCATTGGAGAGGCTGTCAGAGACACCTGTAAAGGTGACCTAGATCAAGCAGTGGACAGAGAGAGACCCAGTCCTGTTCCAAGTTAATACTTTTCTTTTACAAGGTTGGCCCAGTGTCGTGGAAGGAGAGGAAATTAAGCTTTATGCCAAACGCAAGACAGAACTGAGTCTGCAGGATAGCTGCATTTTCTGGGGGGCAAGGGTCATCGTGCCTCCCCCTGGCCATTCACAGATTGTGGAGGAAATTCATGAGATTCATCCAGGGGTGTCTCGAATGAAAAGCCTTGCAAGATCCTACGTTTGGTGGCCAAGAATGGATCAGGATCTGGAGAACAAGATAAAATCATGCATGCAATGTCAGACAAATCAGAATATGCCACCACCAGCTCCTTTGCACCCATGGGAGTGGCCAGACCACCCCTGATCTAAGGTACATTTGGACTTTGCTGGCCCTTTTATGGGGCAGATGTTTCTTGTAATGGTAGATGCGCATTCTAAATGGATCAAAGCTCACATCATGCGCAACATCACAGCCCCCTCAACCACAGACAAACTCAGAAAAGTATTTGCAGTCCACGGGTTGCCTGACACTCTGGTCACTGATAATGGCCCGACGTTCACCAGTGAGCTATTCAGTGAGTTCATGCAGCAGAATGGCATTCATCACATTCGGACAGCCCCTTTCCAACCAGCCTCAAATGGTTTGGCTGAGCGAGCTGTTCAGACAGTGAAGGAAGACCTGAAGCAGATGACAGGGGACTCTCTTAGCATTCAGCTTTCATGTTTCCTGTTTAAATACCACCTCACACCACAGACTACGACTGCCCGCACTCCAGCAGAGATGCTGATGGGGCATAGGCACAAGTCAAGATTGGACCTGTTGTACCTGGACATGAAGGAAAAAGTGGAGAGAAAACAGGAAAAGCAGAAGGAGGGACATGATCAACATGCGCAAGAGAGACAGTTAAAACCAGATGACAATGTCTATGTGAGAAACAATCAGCAATGGCTGCCTGGGGTTATTCTTAAGCAGAGTGGTCCCGTCTCCTATGTTGTTAAGTTGACTGATGGGCGTGTTTTCCGCAGACATCAGGACCACATGCGTCTGTGTCATGATATCGGCTCAGAGGCAGACAGTTCCATGGAGTTTCCATTTGTGAGACAGCCTACAGTGGAAGCATGTCCACCAGTGACTTTGCCAGAGGGAGAGATGCTGGCAGAGGGGTTGGGGTCCCCTGAGGAGGATGGACATTTTCACACAGACACACAGACCCCTCTCATGCCCCCAAAACCGGACCCACCCAAAACACCCTCACAGCACACTCGCAAACCTCCTGACAGACTGAATCTTTGACGGGACAGTTTTTTTTGGTTGTTGTTAGATTGAATGTTGAATCTGTCACGTTTTCCAGATGTTTTGTATTGATAAACTGTTGCTAAGATACTAGTATAAGTTTTCAGGGGTACGCAAGTTAATAACACCACTGTTTTTATTTCCTAGTTTTTACATTTGGGGAATGCTGGATTTAAAAGGGGGAGAAGTGTTATAATGTGAGCATTATCAAAAGTAAGTTAATACTAATTAGGATGGTGGGGGGGTTTTACTTCCATTCTTTTTACTTCCGGAGTGCTCTGTATGTCGTGTTCCTGCCGTGCCGTACGGGTTAGAAAAGACTCTGTCTATACGTAACAGTTTTGACGTTCGAGATAAAGTTGTTTCTTCGGGCATGAAGTTGTCAAGTGTGCCTTTTTCAGAGTAGAAGTTACCACAGTTACTTTGAACGATTGCACCTGAAATGGCACCTGTTTCCCCATGGTTCTTCTGTGTAAATTATTTTTAAAAGCCATATTGTATGCATTGGATACTAATTGCTTCTAGTTCAATTAGTGACCATAGAGCATTGGCACTTCCAGGTGCAATTCATCTAATGGAGCTGATGTCTGCCTGATGAAATCTCAAGTCACACCACCACATTTCTTCTGCTGTCAGCAGAAATTGAAACTTTGGGAGAAAGATGGGTGGGGAGTGGGAAGCAACAAGTATATGCTCAAAAAATATCTATAAACAAACTGGAGCACACTGTCCAGGGTTCAGGAATGTGTTAGCAGTTATAGGGTCGTCTTGTTACAACAAACCTCGAAGAAAGCCTCATTCAATAGCAAGTAAGTGAAATAGTTCACATATTTGCCATTTCACTGACTCACAGCCTATTTAAAAAAATCTATTCAGAGCTACATTCAGCAATTACAGATCACTTGAACAATCTGTACCTTACGAATTTATTGGGCCACTTCATCAGACACATAGGGGACACTCAGGACGTGTCAAACACACAAGATCATTTGACTTTTTGGTGTCTCCATGGCAGCCTTTCCTGCAGCCCCACTCTGACTGCTTTGTAAGCTGTTAAACTCCGAAACACCTTCAACTCATCAATATGTAAAGATACAGCGCCTATGTTATCAGCATTAAACTTCCATTGTAGCGTATTACTTTTGTCTTGACTACACTCAATAACTAAACTACCTGGGTAATCAATCTACTATTTCAGTACTCTCTGGGTGAATACCTTTACTCTTATCTACAAGTCATTGTTTGGAACTCTGAGTCCTGGTTCTATTCACTTTAACCAAGGGAAATACCAGGTCTGCATCTATTTGTACATGTCATTGAGACCACTTCACATTCTGTTAAGAAAGTGTCTTCATAGAACAAATGGCCGTCCCAGGAATCAATCTGGTGATCATATGCTTCATCTTCTCTATTGCAAGGGCATCTTTCCTTAGGCAGAGAGGCTAGACCTCCCTATCTAAGAAAAGACGCCCTTACAATAGAGAAGACTCCATATGTGGTCAAAGTGGGCTCAATGCAATACATGTAGGATGCCACTTCTTGCACCAGGTTCTCCTCCAATGACGAACAACATCCAAATGGTCTTTCCTCAGTGGTCACTGTATCTGCATGGTAACCTTTTATGATGCATCTACAAGGACACTCAGGTCCCAGCAAAGCCCAACTCTTTTCCATTTCACACAATTTGTAAAGAATATCTACTTTTTCTAACAAAATAGATGACTTCACATTACTCCATGTTATATTCAATTTGCCATATTCTTGCTTTTTCATTTAACCTAACTATATCCCCTCAGCTCCTATTGCCCTGAAGTTATTCACCATACTTGGATCTACTGTATCTAGTACTTGGTGTCCTCATTGGAATTATTGATAGAGAACAAACAATTGATATATTATTAACATTTAAAAGCCATCTAGGTAAGTGCCTAGGTAAAAGAGGTTTAAGAGACTTGAGCCAACCGCAAGCAGATGTGACTAGCTCTCTGAAATAGGAAATTAGATTCAACATTGGCTTCAAAAGAGAAGCCAGAGTGGTAATAGATCAATGCCTCTCTAGATTGGAGTTCATAACAAGTGGTGTGCTGTAGGGATTGGTGCTGGGCTCTTTACTTTATGTCATCTATATTAATGATTTGGATAATAATGTGGTAAACCGGATCAGCAAACTTGCAGATGACACCAAGAGCAGAGACGTAGTAGACAGCAAGATTATAAAAGCTTACAGTGGGATCTAGACCAGCTGTAAATATGGGCTGAAAAATGTCAGTCGGAATTAAATGCAGACAAGTGTCAGGAGTGCACTTTGGGAGGACTTGCACAGTGAACAGTAGGGCACTAAGCAGCACAATAAAATAAAAGATCTGGGAATACACATCTATAATTCCTTGAGAATGGTGTCACAGGTACATAGATAGGATCATAAATATCGAGTTTTTGGCACCTTGGCCTTTATAAATCAGAGAACTGAGTACAGGAGTTGGAATGTTATGTTGAAGTTGGTGAGGCCCAATTTGGAATGTTGTGTGCAGTTCTGGTCACCTACTTACAGGAAAGATATCAATAAGACTGAAAGAGTACACAGAAAATTTACAAGGATGGTGTCAGCACTTGAGGACCTGAGTTGTAGGGAAAAGTTGAATAGGTTAGGGCTTTTTCCCCTGGAGTATAGGAGAATGAGGGAAGATAGGACAGAGGTATACAAAATTATAATGGGTATCAAAAGGGTAAATGCAAGTAGGCTGTTTTCCACTGAGGTTGGATGTGTCTAGAATTAGAGGTCACAGGTTAAGGGTGAAACAGTTAAGGAGAACCTGATGGCGCGAGTGTGGTACAAGCCGCCAGGGAAAGTGGTGCACGCGGGTTCAGTTGCAACATTTAAGAGAAGTTTAGATAAGTGCATAGATGGGAAGGGTTCGGAAGCCTGTGGTCCAGGTATGTGAATCAATGGGATTAAACAGAATAACAGGTTGTCATGGACTTGATGGGCTGAAGGGTCTGTGCCGTAGTGCTCTATGACACTATGAAGATAGATATCTAATGAAGATTGCTATTCATTAGAGAAATGTCAGTTGACAGTCAACTTTATTCAATACAAAATTTTTCAAAGTGCCCCCTACTTGCTATAGATGTCATTAGTTGTCATTATGAGCCTTGAGAGTATCACTGATTCAGAATACTTCTGTGAGAATTATTCATAAAGACCCCATACCCAGAAAGCAAAAGGAGATTTGGTTGGTTGCAAGATTGTGCTTATTGTGACTTAAAATCCAGCTCAGCCTCAACTAATTTTTACAGGTGATTCACTTGATCAATAAGGATCCCTCAAAAACTGACAGCCTGAGCATTAGCTGAAAACATTTATGGGATCTTCTTGTGTATACCTCGGCTAATATATTCTAAATGTACTTAATTCAGGTTTAGTAATGGAGGACTATGAAAAAAAGGAGAAGATGGCGGCGCGACGCAGTGCGCGCGGCCTCTCTGGTGAATGATATCTGCAATCTGTCAAGTAGGGGACCGTGCACAATTCTGATTTGATGGAGACAGACTTGAGAGTACAGAGGAACATCTGGAGAAGCTTCTGAAATGCCCGCTTTGCTGCCGCTGCTACTGTGTGGTAACCGGAATCTCCAGAGCAGGAGGCCCCGAATCCTCGGTTTTGCTTGTTTCGGCGGCTGGGGCTAGGTCGAAGGCACTCGGCAGAGGATGGCGCTCGGGAGGCTGTATCAGAGGGGCTGGTTGGAGGCTCGAAGTTTCCGGATGGACGGACTCAGTGTCGGCTGTGGTCAGGTGCTTCCAATGCATCGGCAAGTTGTCAGTGCCTGGAGGTTTATGGCAGGGAGTTTCTCTCTTTTGCCGCTGCTATTGGGGACTCGGGAGTCAATCAGGACTTGAGACTTTTTTTAAACCGTGCCCGTGGTCTGTTCTTTATCAAACTATGGTATTGCTTTGCACTGCTGTACCTATATGTTATAATTATGTGGTTCTGTCAGTGTTAGTCTTTGGTTTGTCCTGTTTTTCTGTGATATCACTCTGGAGGAACATTGTATCATTTCTTAATGCATGTATGCATTTCTAAATGACAATAAAAGAGGACTGAGTGCTCTCATAATCTAATCTAATAGCAGATGAACTGAGTAAGTATTTTGCATCAGCCTTCACTGTGGAAGACACAAGCAGTATGGTAGAAGTTCCAGGTATCAGAGGCATGAAGTGTGTGAAGATACCATAACCAGACAGAAGGATTTTGGGAAACTGAAAGGTCTGAAGGTAGATAAATCACCTGGACCAGATGGTGTACACTCCAGAGTGCCGAAAGAGGTGGCTGAAGAAATCTGGGAGGCATTAGTAATGATCTTTCAAGAATCACTAGATTATAGAATAGTTCTGGAAGAGTGGAAAATTGCAAGTGTCACTCCACTCTTCAAGAAAGGAGACAGGCAGAGAAAGGAAACTATAGGCCAGTTAGTCTGACCTCAGTGGTTGGGAAGATGTTGGACTCGATTATTAAGGATAACTTCGAGGCACATGATAAAAAAGGCTGTAATCAACATGGTTTCCTCAAGGGAAAATCATGCCTGACAAATCTGTTGGAATTCTTTGAAGAAGTAACAAGCAGAATAGACAAAGGACAATCGGTTCATGTTGTGTAGTTAGATATTCAGAAGGCCTTTGACAAGGTGCCACACATGAGGCTGCTTAACAACCTCCAGCCCATGTACTAGAGAAACAATTCTAGCATGGATAAAGCAGTGGCTGATGGCAGGAAGCAGAGTGGGAATAAAGGGAGACCATTCTGGTTGACTGCCAGAGACTAGTGGTGTTCCACAGGGGTCTGTGCTAGGACCAATTCTTTTTACATTATATATCAATGATTTGGATGATGGAAATGGTGGCTTTGTTGCAAAGTTTGCAGACCATACGAAGGTAGGTGGAGGAGCAGGTAGTTTGGAGGAAGTAGAGAGGCCACAGGAAAACAGATGGATTAGGAGAAATGGGCAAACAAATGGCAGATGGAATACATTGACGGGAAGTATATGATCGTGCACTCCTTTTAGAACGGAGACGAGGAGGAACTTCTTTAGGCAAAGGATGGTGACTCTGTGGAATTCTTTGTCACAGGCAGCTGTGGAGTCCAAGGCTTTGTGCATATTTAAGGCACAGATGTTGATAGATTCTTGATTAGTCAAGGCATGAAGGGATACGGGGAGAATACAGGAGATTGAGGCTGAGGGGAAAATTGGATCAACCATGATGAAATGGCAGAGCAGACATGATGGGCCAAATAGCCTAATTCTGCTTTATATCTTATGGTCTTAATTGACTGTAGTCACTTTAAGGTGTTATATTATAGTTAAAAGCATTAAATAAATGTCAATTTATTTTTAAACAAAATATATCCTATGTTGCCTGAAATTATATTTCAAATATTAGTCAACAGATTAATTACCCAAAGGTGAACTGGGATCTAAAATGAAATCTGAAAATGTTAGAAATGCACAGTAGCTTATTTACAATCTGAAGAGCAAGGTAGATTATATTTCTGGTGAGACACCACATTCGACTTTAACATTTCCAGTTAAGATGGATAAAGCATTCTAAGGGTTTAAACCCTAAATAATTTAGTACCTGAGCAATCCAGGCCATGTAACACGAGGGAACAGCTGACACACTGGGAGAGTTGTGCTGATTTTCTGAAAGTCGATTCCCATCAAAGCTGCATCCCTCTAGATATAGACCTCCAATCTGCCACAGAAACAGCAAGTTATTAGAGTGCGTATCAAAAACATTTATTAAAAAACTAAATTTACTCTTAATTAATAAGGATAAAAAAAAGACTGAGAAATTGAATCACTTTTTCTAATAAATAATAGGAAGGTAAAGCCTATAACCTTGTGCGAAGAAAGGAAATCTGATTCAAACAAATAACATTTCCATGATGGCAAATCCTCGAAACCTCCCCTTTCACCCAAAGATGAGAGGATAAAGTTGTATCTTTGCAAGATGTACACCATCTACCTGTAGATACAATTACGGTTACAACAACTTACAAAATATTTTATATTATTATATTGACCAATATGAATTTCAGAACAATGGGTATTTGGCCAATGTTTTCCATGAAATCCCTCAGAGCTTTGACAGCAATTTGTATGATCTTTAGCCTAGTACACACTCACTAATTTAAAACTGCACAATGGCACATGAAAAAAGAAAATCTAAGTATCATCAGCTCTCAAGTAAAGGAGAACTCTCTGGAAGTTAATTTTGTAATGATGGCAAGACTGTCAGCTCTGCCACCTTTATTGTGTAAAACCAGGGCTTCCAGATTCGTGCAGTTAGATGTGTAACCCCAAAGATGTTACAGATATACTGAGCTCCACAGGGTGCTTTGTTAAGATCTTTGCAGATCCAATCAACACAGAAAAACTGAACTTTTATTTTAGTTTTAAAAAGCATATTAAGAGCAATTGAAAATATTAAGTCTGTTGAATGAGACTTAAGTGAGTTTTTAGCACCATACCTAATTACTGTCGCAAAACTTTACTAATTCTGTATTACTAATTTTAAACAATGCAGTGTAATTCTCTTAGAAAAAGAAATCTATGGTCCAGTAATCTTTTTTTTTCAATCCAGAAAGTGTAGTGCATGAACCAGATCCAGGGAATTTATGTAACAGAATTAACTTGGCATACCTAATACATTGAAATGCCTTTCCTCCCTTTGCTCAGCCTTGAACCCAACATCAATTATATAGTTTTGTAACAATCTTTAGTCCTTGATAAGTTACAATAATTAGGATATGTGTAAGAAACACAATAAATCAATTTTTATTAAAAATCACAATTTAGACAATTTAGTAAATCCATCCATCATTGTAACTATCTTGTTAAATAATTCAACCAAATTACTTGTGTGAATTCCATCCTCATTGACCAAGACATATTAACTTGCAATTCCAACACACTAAATTTAAAATGATCATCTTCTTCTTAAGTCTCAGGTGTAAAGAAACCATTTCTGACAATCAAGAAACAATTGGCTTAAGAATGCTAAACTGTGATTGGAATGAAAAGAGAGATATGCTGCAACAAAATAATATTTTTCCCATTAAATGCATTCAGAAAATTGCTGTCAGGAGTTGCAAGGTAATTTTTAATGAAACTGGAGATAGGAACATGAAGGAATGTTGAAGTAACGCAATTCAGGTGTGAAATCATTTTGAGAAACAATGTGGCATTCTCCACATAGTCTCAATGTCACATGCATTTGTAATTTTTTGAATTTGTTTATCTCCACTAGATCCTTTCACTGGATTAGATCTCTCAGTTAAAGGATATGTTTGCATAGTCACCAGTTCCCATTTAAACTTCTGTGTTTTGTACCTCAGTGATGCTAACTGGTTGGCACACTCTGAGAAGCTGTAATTAAGGAAAGTCTTCATTAAAAAAAACATTAATTTAATTTAAAGAAAAAATCTTCCCACTAAAATAGGGATTGAACTAAGTAAAGTCCAGTTTTCATGAATATATAAATATTGCTTAGTTTATTGTGGCATATTGCTTAGTCTCAGTGTAGTAATTTTTATTATTATCTCAAACAAAAATTAATTCAGTATAAGAATGTATAGAGTTACAGTGAAAGAGGCTAAATAGCTACAAGTAACAATGGATAGTCTCTTGTATGGTGTTATGTTGTAAATCTACGGACAGAAACATTACCGAACATGTGCAGTAAAACAACACATGCTACAAAATCAAACTGAAGTTTTCATTGCCTGGGAGTATTGTCTTCACATCATCCTGTAAGTTACCAATTGAAAGGCTTCACTACCTAAGTTCCTCTAATGAAGCAGTCCCTCTAATTGAAAATAACATTGCTTTTCAAGACATTTCAAAATTCCAGAAGACTGTCACAATTATGAAGTGTGTGCACATCCTCCTGCTGAAATGTAATCATAATTGTTAACTCAAACAAAAGGTAACTTTATCTTACAGATTTCTTACCCTGACTTGAAGTTTTGCATCCAGTATCCGTTCTTTCCATGTTGCCACAAGTTTCAGGCTGTCTATTGGGCAACCAATAACCCTGCAATGTAAATAAACTTATTAGAAATATTTGAAACTTAGAAATTATCTTAGATTTTTTGCAGTTGCCTTTATTGATTTTCTCCTTTATTACTCTTTGCCTTACTCCACAAAAAAAAAATAAATGTCACCAGGTGTTCAAACACAAAGGCTTACCTTGCCGTTTCTTGACGCAAAGCATTCAGAAAAGTATCTGGATGGAACAGTTCAGATAGGTCTAGGGTATCGGACAGCAATGACTGATTTTCAGCTTTTTCAACCCATTGCTAAAACGAAAAGAATGCAAGTTAGAATTGCTTGAATCACATTTTTGTTTCAGGTCAGTTTTTAGTTTGTTCAAACAGAAATGTACTTCAAATGTTTGACAACATAGAATAAGATTTTTTAAAAAGAGATACATCAGGGAAACAAGCCCTTTGACTAACTATGTCTATCCACGGCCTCCTCTACTGTAAAGATGAAGCCACACTCAGGTTGGAGGAACAACACCTTATATTCCGTCTGGGTAGCCTCCAACCTGATGGCATGAACATCGACTTCTCTAACTTCCGCTAATGCCCCACCTCCCCCTCGTACCCCATCTGTTACTTATTTTTATACACACATTATTTCTCTCACTCTCCTTTTTCTCCCTCTGTCCCTCTGAATATACCCCTTGCCCATCCTCTGGGTCCCCCCCCCCTTGTCTTTCTTTCCGGATCTCCTGTCCCATGATCCTCTCGTATCCCTTTTGCCTATCACCTGTCCAGCTCTTGGCTCCATCCCTCCCCCTCCTGTCTTCTCCTATCATTTGGATCTCCCCCTTCCCCTCCCTCTTTCAAATCCCTTACTCACTCTTCCTTCAGTTAGTCCTGACGAAGGGTCTCGGCCTGAAACGTCGACTGTACCTCTTCCTAAAGATGCTGCCTGGCCTGCTGCATTCACCAGCAACTATTATGTGTGTTCCTTTGGCTACCCAAATGGGTGCTGACCATCAAACAGCCAATTTAATTTAATTTAAAAGAAGTTGCAAATTATAAGTTTCACAGGCATATAACCTGCTTCAGACCCTTCCTCTGGTAGTTGGTAGCTCCACATTTGACCACATTGTGTGTGTGAAAATTGTCATTCAGGTCTCCCTTAAACTTTTCCCCTCTCACCATAAACCTTTCAGCTTATGATTTCCTTTCCCTGGGGAACAAAAAAACTGTGTGCATTCACCCTATCCATGATTGTCATGATTTTATACACTTTATACTGCTCAGTTTCCTACACTACAAGGAATAAAATTCTAGCATCCCATAGTCCAGTTAGAGCTAGTCAGCATGGTTTTGTGAGGGGCAGGTTATGCCTTACAAGCCCAACTGACTATTTTTGAAGTGACAAAACAAATCGATGAAATAGCACAGTGGATGTGATATATATGGAATTTAGTAAGGCATTCAACAAGGTTCTCCATGATAGGTTCATTCAGAAAGTCAGGAGGCATGGGATGCAGGGAAACATATTTGCAAGGTTTGCCTACAGAAGGCAGAGGGTGATAGTAGGTGACATTTGGAATCCGCGACTAGTGTTGTTCCGCAAGGATCTGTTCTAGGACCCCTGCTCTTTGTGATTTTTATAAATGACTCAGATGAGGAAGTGGAAGGGTGGGGTTGTAATCTTGTAAATGACACAAGATTGGTAATGTTATAGATAGCGTGGTAGGTTACAACAGGACATTAATAGGATGCAGAAATGGGGTAAAAAGTAGCAGTTCAAATGCAGTTCAATCCAGCAAAGTGAGTGCTGCACTTTGTAAGGTCAAACTTGAAGGAAAGTAGAGTACAAAGTTAATGACAGGATTCTTGAGTAGTGTGGAGGAAGAGAGGGATCTTGTGGTCTAAGTCCATAGATCCCTCACAGCTTCTGCGCAGGTTGATAGAATTATGAAGAAAATGCATGGTTTGTTGGCCTTCTTCAGTTGGTGTATTACGTTCAAGAGCTGCAAGGCAATATTGCAGCTCTATAAAGCTCTCATTAGACCACAATTGGAGAGTTGTATTCAGTTCTGGTTGCCTCATTACAGCAAGAATGTGGAAGCTATAGAAAAGGTGCAGAGAAGATTTACCAGGATGATGCCTGGATTAAAGAACATGTTTATGAGGAGAGGTTGAGTGCACTACAGCTTTTCTCTTTGGAGGGTGAAGGATGAGTGGCATCTTGATAGAGGTAAGTACATGGTAAGATAAAATGGACAGCCACTGCATAAATATTCCATGTTTACAATTAATAGCCATATTACTTGATTTTAATATATGTCTAATAGAGTTCCAGGTAGACATTTGCAAACCCTAAATCCAATGAAATAGAATGTACTTTAATGTTAGTGACAAGAATCCCACAGATGTACAGTACCAAGGCACTGCTTCTGAAAGTATATTTTAAAAATGTAGCTACATTTAAGGAGTATTTTCTTTTATATGTGGAAACGAGAACAAAACAACATTAGGATGTGTCAGTAATCATAAACATGGTTAATGTCTTTTCTTTCAAATGAAATGTTTCTTGCTCTGTGTTGAACTCCTATTGATGTGCCTATTCTATAAATTTTCTTTATGAAATATCTGAATATATAACAAATGAATTAAGCTGGTGGTACGTAACATATTGTGCTTGCCTCGGGATATTTCAGCAGCAGTCACTTGTTTACTGCAACATCAACAAACTGTACATGACACACAAGAACACGGACAGACTTGGTAACTTTGTTTTTGTGTACATAAAGCTGTATGCATTCAGAACCATGTAAAAGCCACAATAACTTGGCTTTTAGGGCTAAACTTAATTTAAATGCAAAAAACGGCATAAAAGCACAATTACATCCTTATCCAATTTCCATTCAAATAGCCTCTTTATCTTCTCTACAGCAGTGATTTGCACTCAAGCAGAATTGTGCAGGATTACATACACAGCCGGATGGAACACCAAAATAGGAACAGTCATTAGGAACAGTAGGCTCTTTAGCCATTCAAGCTTGTGCCACCATTTAATCAGATCACAGTTGATTGGTGACAACTCCATGTGCTCAGATTTTCCCACATCCATTCCTTTCTTTGCTTATCAAAATCCATTAGACACATTCAGAATTAACAAATGATCTAGCACAAATGTCATTTGAAGATGTTTTAAAATTATTTCCATCCTCTGCATGTGGAAGTGTTTCTGAATGACAACCTTGAAAGGCTAGACTTTTACCCAACTCCAGACTCTCCAAAAAACAGAAATTCTTTGTCTCTTATACCAAACAGCTCCTCTTAATATCTTAAATGTTGATCAATGCATCTTCAATTAAATATCTTAATCCTTGGGGGTGCAATTTCTCCATTTAATTTAATCCCAGCAAACCAGTATTGCACTTCTTCCAAGAATTGTATTTCCTTTCTGGAGAGTGGTGCTCATAATGTGAGGTTGATTAAGGGCTTTGTATAACTGTGGCATTACTCACTCTGTACTCTAGTCCAATATTCCATGAGCCCGTTTTACTATATCTGTACCTCTCCATTTATATTTTAATTATCTATTCACATGGAACTCCAAATCTCTTCTCAGTGTTATCCTTTGAAAGTCCCATGTGAATGATATCACATTGAAATTAATTCACCACACATTTAAGCATTGACTCAATCTTTCTTTTCAAATCTTTTTATTACATTATAATCAGTTAAATGAACATATCAATAATAACAATACCAAGAGAACAGGATCACAACATTAGCAATCATATATACAAACACAATTATCATATCCAGACAGGTCCTCCCGATCTCTTGATAATTGAAACCAAAATAAAGTTCAAAAAATTTGTTCAAGGGAAAAAAAAGCCCAAAACCCCCCTAAACTAAAAGTCAAATAAACATTGTTCAGGAAATGTCACATCTAAACTCAATCTAATGATGTCATTTTGTGGTGCGTCCATCTACACTGATCATAGTGCTACTATGTTATATCAATCACAAAGTTGGATAGCTAGCTTTCTATTGCACCATCTGCAATTTATAATTACAGTGAATAACTGTGACTTAACACAGATCCTTTCAGGATTCCATTTGTCATATCCTGCCAACTTGAATGTTTTCCCACCGCCCATTCAATTTCCGAGACAGGCCAGTAAATTGTCTTTGCTTCTGTGTGCATTACTTAGTACTGATGATTTCTTTTGAGGGATATTTACAAATATCTTCCGGAAGCTCTCATAAATTACATTCATTCACACCCTCCTACAAAAATTATGTTTCTGAAAAGTTAAATTAGATCTGCCAACCATGGTCAAACCTTTATAAATCTATGCTTAACTGCTTCAATTGTTCAAGCTATTCAGTCATCTTTTCCTTAATTATGGGCTTTAGTTCTTACATCGTTCGTTATGTGTCATGTAATATGGTGTGGGCTACTTTAGTCTTTCCGTGACCATGATTGTTCTTGGCAAACTTTTCCACCGAAGTGGTTTGCCACCGCCTTCTTCTGGGCAGTGTCTTTACGAGATGGGTGACCTCAGGCATTATCAATACCCTTCAGAGGCTGTCTGCCTGGCATCAGTAGTCATGTAACCAGGATCTATGATACACACCAGCTGCTCACACGACCATCCACCACCTGCGTCCATGGCTTTACGTGACTCTGTCAGGAAGTGGGCGGGCTAAGCAGGTGTTACACCTTGTCCAAGGGTGATCTGCAGGCTAGCGGAGGGAAGGAGCACCTTACACCCCCTTTGGTACAGACTATTTTCCAACCCACCACCCACAGTTCTTACATAACTGAGCTATAATTCTTTAATTTTCATCCTTCATTTTCCAAGCAGCAGCTTAAACCTTTTCCATCATTCTATGATGTATATCCATGCAGAGAAAAGTCAAATGAACATTGTTCAGGAAATGATTCATCTAGACTTATCACTTCCTGAACAATGTTTATTTGACTTTTCTCTGCATCATCTTATGACATTAACAAACAGTAGCAGCAGTTTTTAATCATCTACACAACGTACAGCACCAAATCATCAAGACTCCTTAGAGAGAACCTTCCAAAAGCATGAACTCAAAAGAGGGACAAGAGCAGCAAAAGCATGGGAACATCATTACCTGGAAGTTGCCCTAAAAGCCACACAGCATCTTGCCTTAGAAATAATATTGCTGTTCCTTCACTGTGGCAGGGTCAAAATCCTGGAACCCTCCCTCATAGCATACCCATACCTCAAAGAATGCAGTAGTTCAAAAGGACAACACATCATCATTTTCTCACAGGCATTTAAAGATGGGCAAGTAAATACTGGCCCTGCCTGTGAAGCAACATCTCTTGAATGAATAATGAAAAATGAAGCTAATAATGCCTAAAACTAATACTTAACTTCAGGGCCTCAGCTTGTAATCTATGACATTTTACCAAAAGCACCAGTTCACAAATGTCACACATCAAAGTTGCTGGTGAACGCAGCAGGCCAGGCAGCATCTCTAGGAAGAGGGACAGTCGACGTTTCAGGCCGAGACCCTTCGTCAGGACTAACTGAAGGGTCTCGGCCTGAAACGTCGACTGTACCTCTTCCTAGAGATGCTGCCTGGCCTGCTGCGTTCACCAGCAACTTTGATGTGTGTTGCTTGAATTTCCAGTATCTGCGGAATTCCTGTAGTTCACAAATGTGTAGTGTTACAAAGTGCATCTACACATGCAGTTAAAATGGAGCTGTCCAAGGGATGCACACTGGTGAGTAACCATGTGTAATTTCAGGAATAATCCCAGAAAAATGAATCTTCTTGGCCATCTTCACAGGGGCACTCAAAAGAGCAGCTGTTAATGGTAGCTTCATAGAAAGGGGCTGAATGTGCTGACCTCTCCAGGAGGACCAGGGCCAGGATAGATACGGATACAGATATTTCACTTCTATGGCAGAGGATTAGGCATCCTGGTGTTAGAACCAGACACCAGGAGAAAGCATTGATGACACTTGGGTCACCCAAATAATGAAAGCAACCATACTTAGAACATGCCACTACATCTAGTTCATCATTTTTGATTTCCTTTAAAACAAGCAAGATCTTTTTCTGTACATGTCACTTGTAATGGAAGATATTGCTTTAATCTTGTAACTGCTGTAAAATATTGCCATAATCATCAATTTTTGAATTGTTCAACACATGATCTGCATTTCCTTGCAATAAGAGCTCCCTCAGATGGCTTATTTATGAAATGCAAAACCTTCTGCAATTCTGAAGCATATACAGTACCTATAAAAAGTATTCACCCCCTCCCCCTTGGAACTTATCATGTTTAATTGTTCTACAACATTGAATCACAGTGGATTTTAATTTGGCTTTTTTGACACTGACCAACAGAAAAAGACTCTTTCATATCGAAGTGAAAATAGATCTCTACAAAGTGATTTAAATTAATTACAAACATAAAACACAAAATAATTGATTGCATAAGTATTCACCTCCCCCTCATCCCTTTAATCACACCAGATCATCACTGGTACAGCCAATTGGTTTTAAGTTACATAATTAGTTAAATGAAGATCTGTTTTGGGAGACCTACATGGTGTTTCAATTGATAGTGGTAAAAATACACCTTTATCCGGAAGAGTCAGTATTCTGGCTAAAGCTACACCATGAAGACAAAAGAACACTCCTAGCAACTCTGTGAAAAGCTTTTATAAAAGCACAAGTCAGGAGATGGATACAAGAAAATTTCCAAGTCACTGAATATCACTTGGAGTACAATTAAGTCAATCATCAAGAAATGAAAAGAATATGGCACAGCTGTAAACCTGCCTAGAGAAGGCGATCTGCATAAACTGAGTGACTGTGCAAGAACGGGGACGTGAGAGAGGTCACCGAGAGACCTATGACAACTCTGGAGGAGTTAGAAGCTTCAGTGGTGAGATGGGACAGACTGCGTCTACAACAACTGTTGCCCAAGTGCTTCACCAATCGCAGCTTTATGGGAAAGTAGCAAAGAGAAAGCCACTGTTGAAAAAACTCACATGAAATCTTAGCTAGAATTTGCCAGAAGGCATGCGGGAGACTCTGAAGTCAATTGGAGGAAGGTTCTATGGTCTGATGAAGCCACAATTGAGCTTTTTGGCTGTCAGACTAAACACTGCACAACATCAAAAACACAACATCCCTACTGTGAAGCATGGAGGTGGCTGCATCATGCCATAGGGATGTTTCACTGCAGCAGGCCCTGGAAGGCTTGTGGAGGTAGAGGGTAAAATGAATGCAGCAAAATACAGGGAAAAATTCTGGAGGAAAACCTGATGCAGTCTGCAAGAGAACTGCGACTTGGAAGAAGATTTGTTAAGTTAATGATTTGGAGTAGCCAAGTCAGAGTCCAGATATCAATCCAACTGCAAATTTGTGGCTGGATTTAAAAAGGGCTGTTCATTCACGATCCCCATGCAATCTGACAGAGCTTGAGCAGTTTTGTAAAGAAGAATGGGGAAAAATTGCAGTGTCCAGGTGTGCAAACCTGGTAGAGATCTATCCACACAGACTCAAAACTGTAATTGCTGCCAGAAGTGTATCTACTAAATACTGACTTGAAGGGGGAAAATACTGAATTGTTGAAGGTTTAACCTTTCTCTTTGCAAAGTAACCTGATCTTAATAAATCCAGGAATGGGTAAACAACAAACAACCACAGTACTCATAGGAATGGGAAGAAAACAAAGTTAAACTTACAGGTACTAAGCTGTTTTCCTATTCTTTGCTAAAAGTAAGCCTTTTGTAGATGTTAGATAAGGTTTGGCTGGGAAATTGCTTGCATGTTTGAGCAAAATTTAAAGAGTTAATGTAATTCACAAAGATTGATTATCTAATTAATATCACTCATATAGGTTTTACCCAGAATCTACAAATAATTTATTGCATTACAAAGGACATTTGGGTTTCCCAGTGCTTGTATGTGTGCTCAACATGAGCCTTACTCCACTTTGCATCAATATACTGTATATTTTATATATGTATATATAGTTTCTCTCACATACCTATCTCATCTCCCCCTAAACCTATCGTTGTTAATCTTCTCAATTACTTTAGAAAGTAGCAAGCTCCATAGTCTGGGTAAACAAAATGTTCTTTTATTGGATGTATTAATGACCTGCTCTCATTTATGGTCCTTAATTTTGGATTTCCATAAATTGAAACATCTTCTCTGTACTTCTCCTATCAAACATCTCCAGAATGTTATTAGACTATTATTTTGGCAGAATAGAACTTCTGCCTGGTTCGTCTTTCTTCTTAGATCAGTTCTGTTAACGGCCTTGTATTTCTGCTGCGACTCTACATCTTTCTGAAAGACTGAGACCCGAATGATGCAGAGTACTCAGCAGTTGCATACCTGTTATAATAAAACTCCTTAAGTGGAAATGTACAATTCAATCAGTAATCTAAGAGGATCATTGATTTATACAGCTGTAAAAATAATTTTGTTTCCAGCCTTTTAAAATAATCAACATTTAGCACAGATACATCAATTAAATAGAATGCATTTTTAAAATTCCTTACAATGTAACAACTTTATATTCTGTGACTCACTGCTGTAACAAATTCTATACGGGCAGGCAAAAGCCATTGAAATGAGTGCTGCTTCTCAGGGCACTGTTGAGATAGCAGTCACTCACTGCTGCAAGGACGCAATGAACAATTACATCTTCTACATCAGATATATTTTGAAACTAAATTATAACCTCACTTTAAAAAGTATTAAGTACAGAACCTCAACCTCTCTGAAGATCAATGCTTGTTTGGTGGTGAGACTGTTTGCTTCAATTACCCCAAGAACAGTACCACTGGAGTTTATGCTCTTGGCAAGGCTACTCATGGTCATAAAGTCAACAGAGAAGTTCCAGACAAAAAATTATCCTAAAGCCTTCAACTCTGGAACAGGTGGAGGAAGGCCATTGTCAGAATCTAAAATCAAAGTATGTTCATCGACAACCAAAAGAACAATTGCACAGTGATTTTGACCTCAGTTGTAGCTGCTACCAATACTGCTTTCAGCGATATTCAGCTTGTCGGTGGTGGAAGAATAATGGAAGATGCACCGTTTTCTGAATGGGGAAATCACAGTGCGATCCCAGCCAATGGAGTACTTTTCAAGTCTTGGTAGTAATATGCTGCCATCAAAGAGAAAGTCCAGCAAGGGTCACTATCAGTGCTGTTTTCTTTAAGATTAAAGAATAGATCTTCAAAAACAACGACCTTGTTGATAAATATCCCGGTTTATGGGGCGTTGGGCAGACTACCTTACTATTTGCTGCAATACGTCTACAAATGCTGCATTAAGACCTTTGAAGACTTCATTTAGTTGTGTTTGCATTCAATCCTGGCTTAATGGAAGCATTAGAGAGACCATTGCATCTGAATGTCCAAGAACTCTTTCCTTCACCGGGTTCTCTTTTCACTGCTCTTGACGAGCTAATGTCAAAAGGCAGTCAAAAAATGATACAACACATGGAGCTATTGTCATCAATCAACTAAGAAGGGCAAAGTGTTAACTGCTCAGCATGGCAATATATGTTCTCTCAAGTTCCATGCCATCTCAAGGCCCATGGCTCAATGCTGAAGCAGAATGGAGTCTGTAGAAGGAGAAAGGGATTAATATGAGTTGCAATTCCCCCTCCCCAAGCAACAACATGCACCATTGCTAAAGAATATGTGCATTCAGAATTGGGCTCCTTAATCATGATTAGACCAAGTCTAACGGGTATCATTCTTGATCTCATGGGACTATTGAATCACTCAAGTATAATCATGTGCAGTAATTCAGCTTCTTCTCAATTAATTAAAACTATTCTGCAGTTCTCCAGTGAATAAGCTCTGCTCTGTCCTCTGAAAATTGTTAGCCTTTAATTGACTTTCCGGGGTAACAAGTGGCTGAACAGAAAAAGCCAGAGTAAAGAATTTATTTCCTTGACAAGCTGAGAAGACAGTATGATTCTTTTTTGAAGATCTTAGACAATAAAATTTTATGGCTTGGAGTCAAGATATCGCCTAGCAGCAGATAATGCCGATTCTATTTTTTCACTCCCTCTATTGGAAATGCAATGAAGATGTGAAAATGGAAATTATTTGTGTAGAGAATAATGTAAGAAATCTGTCCGATCTTTCAAGAACAATATGCTCCAACTTTACATACCATACCGGAAGCTGAGCATTATTTATACAGGCACCCCTGTATTACGGGGGTTTTGCATTCCTAGAAAGTGGCCTGTGATGTGAAGCCTTGTTAACTGTGCATACATCAAGAAACATGAGTTTAAAAAATTTATATTGATTTATTTTTTCTTCACATAAATTCCATGACAGTGAATTTTATTCTATATCTCAGATTTCACCCCTAATCAGTGATAAATGAATATGCAAAGTCATTAATGGCTGAGATTATAAGAACTGTAGCTTCACAAGGAAACTTGAATCTTTTAAGTTGATCTTGAAACATATTTTCATCTTGGCATTATTTTTACAGACATAGGATAGAACTTTGGAGGTAGCCTATAGCATTTTAGATTTAAAGACAGATCTGTGGAGGCCACAATTTGTAAACTAAGAATAAAATGCCTTAAAATAGCCAGATAAGAATTGCAAGTTGATTGAAAACACTGGTGATTTAAAGTTTCAGGAGTCAGAACCAGCAGAAATATTCACAGGCTTCAGTTCATACTACTCTCTGGGTGGCTAGTGGGTGATACTGGGAATTTTTAAAAAGCATTAAACCGAGTTTAAAATCAAAACTATGTCTGGGTTTGAATTAGCTTTAGTGCTTTACCCACATTGCCACAATCATGCCTAATTACTTCTCTCATTCAGATGTAAAAAAGGCATTCCCATGTTATGCAGTTTTGGCAGTTGGTAATTTTGTGCTCTCTGAGCACTATTATTATCTTTGTTTAATCATTGGTTACATTGGTAATCATTAATTACATTGGTGAAGATGGTAGTCCAGCTCCTAATGATTTTCTTGTGTACTATTATCAGTAAATAAGTAGACGTATCTAAACTGCGGTTCAATATCAGTAGGAAGTAGTAATGGGACTATTTGTTCTGATTTATCATTACTCTGACACAAAATGAGTTCAGGGATATGTCTAAAAACCTTTCTCAATGTTTTGCTTTTTAACAAGACTCCAAAGATAAGATTCAAAGTCCTCAGATCATAGCAAATAGATTTCTAGACAGTAGACAGCTAGCTTGTATTATCCCCAAAATAGTTATTAGGTTTAGAGATATCCCTGGACATCAGCAGCTCTCAGAAAGAAGTCGCTGATGAAAGCATTCTGGTGCAACTGAATGAGGAGTGAGAGAGAGTCATTCATGAACCAGATTGCAGCAGTCAACTGAAATATATAAAGACAAGGCACAAGAGACTCCTGAAGCTGAAATCTGGAGCAACAAACAAGATGATGGAGGAAGCAATATCTATAGAGGGAAATGGACTGTCAACACCTTGGACTGAAACCTTTCATCTAGACTAGTGTATACATAACAACCTCAAGTCAAGTCAAGTCACTTTTTATTGTCATTTCGACCATAACTGCTGGTACAGTACACAGTAAAAACGAGATGTTTTACAGGACCATGGTGCTACATGAAAAATACAAAAACTACACTGAACTACGTAAAACAACACAAAAACTAGACTATAGACCTACCCAGAACTGCATGAAGTGCACAAAACAGTGCAGACATTAAACAAGACAATAGGCACAGTAGAGGGCAGTAAGTTGGTGCCAGTCCTGGCTCTGGGTATTGAGGAGTCTGATGGCTTGGGGGAAGATACTGTTACATAGTCTGGTCGTGAGAGCCCGTATACTTCGGTGCCTTTTGCCAGATGGCAGGAGGGAGAAGAATTTGTATGAGGGGTACGTGGGGTCCTTCATAATGCTGTTTGCTTTACAGATGTAGCATGTGGTGTAAATGTCTGTAATGATGGGAAGGGAGACCCCGATGATCTTCTCAGCTGACCTCACTATGCAGTTCAGGGTCTTGCAATCTGAGATGGTGCAATTTCCGAACCAGGCAGTGATGCAGCTGCTCAGGATGCTCTCAATACAACCTCTGTAAGAATGTGGTGAGGATGGGGGTGGAAGATGGACTTTTCTCAGCCTTCGCAGAAAGTAGAGACACTGCTGGGCTTTCTTTGCTATGGAGCTGGTGTTGAGGGACCAGGTGAGATTCTCCACCAGGTGAACACCAAGAAATTTGGTGCTCTTAATGATCTCTACGGAAGAGTCGTCGATGTTCAGCGGAGAGTGGTCGTTCCATGTCCTCCTGAAGTGAACAACCATCTTTTTTGTTTTGTTCACATTCAGAGACAGGTTGTTGGCTCTGCACCAGTCCGTTAACCGCTGCACCTCCTCTCTGTATGGTGACTCGTCGTTCTTGCTGATGAGACCCACCACGGTTGTGTCATCGGCAAACTTGATGATGTGGTTCGTGCTGTGTGTTGTGGCACAGTCGTGGGTCAGCAGAGTGAACAGCAGTGGACTGAGGATACAGCCCTGGGGGGCCCCCAGGCTCAGTGTGATGGTGTTGGAGATGCTGCTTCCAATCCGGACTGACTGAGGTCTCCCAGTCAGGAAGTCTAGGATCCAGTTGCAGAGGGAGGTGTTCAGGCCCAGTAGGCTCAGCTTTCCAAGCTCTTTGACCAGCTTTCCTCTGGTCTTGGCTAGGTATACTATGGAATCTTATAGGTGCACAGTCCAATGGCTGCAATGGTGTAAGATAGGCTAATGCCATGTCCTCATCCTTTGATCATGGGGAATTTCATTCTTCTAATAGTAATTAAAATATCCTAAATAATCAATCTGCACATGATTGAATTGCACACTCTCATCTTGAAACCAGCATGGAGGCAATGCACAAGCAAATTTAATACTCCGTGGGTTCTGGTGCCTTTAGGTTTAAAGCAGGTCTTTTTTATAAGCCAGGAAGTAGGATGAAATCATTTAGATAATGACACAACATAAAAGGGCGTAAGCATCCTCATGTATGAGAACAGTATTATTTGTGTAACAATTTAGAGGAAAGGATGTGGAAGAAAAATCTATTACAAAATTAATTTTTTTGAAATACAAATGCTCGATGCATCATATTTGCAGATTAAATGCTGAGTGTGCAAAACTATGAAGTTTCACAAAAGATTTTGAGAAAGAGGAAGTTTCTAAAATTTAAAAATATGAAGAAGACAATGTAGTAGGAATAACTATAAAGATAAGCAGAAAAATGCAAAGAAGATTATGTGAAACCACAAGAGAAGAGGAAAGAGAGAGAAGAGGGGAGCAATAGTGATAGGGAATTCAATAATCAGAGGAATAGACAGGAGATTCTGTGGATGTGAACGGGACACCCGGATGGCATGTTGTCTCCCAGGTGCCAGGTAGGGATGTTTTACACATGAGCTGAGGGGGACCAATATTCTCACGGGCAGGATTGTTAAGGCTGGTGTGGAGGGTTTAAACGGATCTGGCGGGGGTGGGAACCAGAGTGATGGGACTCAGGAAAGGACGGATGGTAAAAAAGCAAGGATAGCGTGCAGTCAGACCGTCAGGAAGGGCAGGTAGATGAGAGGACAAAATTGCAGCCAGCAGGATGAGTATCAGTGCATTAGGGATGCAAAATCAAAAAGGGCAGCAAATACAGTACTCGAGGTGTTGTATCTCAATGCACGGAGTATAAGAAATAAGGTGAATGTTCTTGTTGCACTATTATAGATTGCCAAATAATAACGTTGTGTGGTCACTGAATCGTAGCTGAAGGATGGTTGTAGTTGGGAGCTGAATGTCCAAGATTGCACGATGTATCGGAGGGATAGGAAATTAGGCAGAGGGGTGGAGTGGCTCTGCTGGTAAAGAATGGCAACAAATCATAAGAAAGATGTGATATTGGATTGGAAGACGTTGAATCCTTATTGGTGAGTTAAGAAACTGCAATGATAAAAGGACCCTGATGGCAGTTAAATACAGGCCTTCAAACAGTAGCTGGGATGTGCACTACAGATTACTATGGGAAATAGAAAAGGCATGTCAAAAGGGAAATGTTATGATAGCCATGGGAGAGTTTAACATTCATGTAGATAGGGAAAATCAGGTTGGTAAAGGATCTCAAGAGAATGAATTTGTTGAATGTCTCTGAGATGTCTTTTTAGAGCAGTTTGTCGTTGAGCCTACTAGAGAATCAGCTTTACTGGATTGGGTGTTAAGTAATGAACCAGAGGTGATTAGGGAGTGCATGGTAAAGGAACCCTTAGGAGACAGTGATCACAATATGGTTGAGTTCAACTTGAAATTTCATGGGGGAATGTACAGTCTGACATAACAGTATTTCAGTGGAGGAAAGGAAATTACAGTGGTTTGAGAGAGGAGTTGGCCAGAGTAAATTGGAAGGAGCTGCTGGCAGGAATGACAGTACAGCAGCAATGGCTTGAGTTTCTGGGAAAAATGAGGAAGGTGCAGGACATGTGTATTCCAAAAACAAAGTAATACTCAAATGGCAAAATAGTACAACTGTGGCTGACAGGGGAAGTCAGAGCTATTGTAAAAGCAAAAGAGAGGACAAACAACAAAGCAAAAATTAGCATGAAGATAGAGGGTTTGGAAGCTTTTAAAAACCTACAGAAAGCAACTAAAAGAATTATTAGAAGGGAAAAGATGAAATATGAAAGCAAGCTAGCAAACAATATCAAGGTGGATACAAAAAAAAACTTTTTTGGGTATATAAAAAATGCAAGAGAAATGAGAGTAGATATAGGATCGGTAGAAAACGAGGCTAGATAAATAATAAGGAGATAGCAGATGAACTAAATGAGTATTTTGCATTAGTCTTCACTGTGGAAGACACTAACGGTGTGCCAGGTGTTGAAGGGCGTGATGGAAGAGAAGTGAGTGCAGTTACTATTACAAGGGAGATGGTGCTAAAAAAGCTGAAAGACCTGAAGGCACATAAGTCACCTGGACCAGATGAACTGCACCCTAGGGTTCTGAAAGACGTAGCGGTAGAGATTGTGGAGGCATTAGTAATTATCTTTCAAGAGTCATTGGACTCTGGCATGGTATCAGAGGACAGGAAAATTGCAAATGTCACTCCACCCTTTAAGAAAGGAAGATGGCAGCAGGAAGGAACTTATAGAGCAGTTGAATCAATTGTTATGGAGTACACGACAAGATAGGACAAAGTCAGCATGGTTCCTGAAGGGAAAATCTTGCCTCACAAAGCTGTTGGGATTCTTTGAGGGGATTAAAAATAGGATAGATAAAGGGGATGTAGTGGATGTTGTATATTAGGATTTTCAGAAGGCCTTTGACAAGGTGCCACACAAGAAACTGCTTACCAAATTAAGAGCCCATGGTATTACTGTAAAGTTACTAGCATGGTTAGAGCATTGGCTGATTGGTAGGAAGCGGCGAGTGAGAATAAAAGTATCCTTTTCTGGTTGGCTGCTAGTGATTAGAGGTGTTCCGCAGGGATCGGTGTTGGGACTGCTTCTTTTTATGCTGTAGATCAATGATTTAGATGATGGAATAGCTGGTTTTGTTGCCAAGTTTGCAGATGATACGAAGATAGTGTTGAGGAAACAGGTAGGATGCAGAAGGACTTAGACCAATTAGGAGAATGGGCAAGAAAATACAATGTTGGAAAATGCACACTCATGCACTGTGGAAGAAGAAATAAATGTGCAGACTACTTTGTAAACAGGGAAAAAATCCAAAAATCTGAGCTGTACACAGACTTGGGAGTCCTTGTGCAGAACACCCTAAATGTTAACTTGGAGGTTGACTTGATAGTGAGAAAGGCAAATACAATGTTAGCATTCATTTCAAGAGATCTAGAATATAAGAGCAGGGATATGATGTTGAGGCTTTATAAGGCACTGATGAGGCCTCAGCTTGAGTATTGTGAACAGTTTTGGGCCTCTAATCTAAGAAAAGATGAGCTGGCATTGGAGAGAGTTCAGAGGAGGTTCACAAGGATGATTCTGGAAATGAAAGGGTTATCATAAGAGGAATGTTTGATGGCTCCGGACTTGTAATCACTGGAATTTAGAAGGATGAGGAGGGATCTCATTGAAATTTTTCGAATGTTGAAAGGCCAAGACAGAGTAGATGTGGAAAAGGTGTTTCCCATGGTGGGAGAGTCTAGGACAAGAGGACAGAATAGAGGGACATCCGTTTAAAACAGAGATGCGAAGAAATTTCTTTAGCCAGAGGATAGTGGAGTTGTGGAATTTGTTGACACAGGCAGCTGTGGAGGCCAGGTCGTTGAGTGTATTGAAGGAGTAGGTTGAAAGGCTCTTGACAGGCCACAGCATCAAAGGTGACGGGGAGAAGGCCGAGGAGTGGGGCTGTGGAGGGGAAAAAAAAAGGATCTGCCATGATTGAATGATGGAGCAGACTCGATGTACCAAATGGCCGAATGCTCCCATGTCTTATGGTCTAAATCATAAGCTTTTTTCAGCAGTGGTAGAACTCGTTGTAGAATTTGTCAATTCTCTAACACCACTGCTGAATGCTTGGTCAGAAGTGAAAAATACATCAGTCATTTCAGCCTTTTGCTTGATCAGTTACAGGGACGCCCATTGAAAAGAATGGCTTGTAGTTTGTAATAACTGAAAGAAACTCAACAACTATTTTTAAAAATATACCATTTTGTAAGGTCAAATCAATTGAACCACTTCAAATACACTTCTCACGCAGTACGCTGAAAATATCTTTAGCATTAAGTAGAGGATGCTTTGTTTACTTTTCTTTGTAACCGAAAGAACTATAAATAACCTATTCCATCAGTAGTCATGACATATCTGAAAGTCTAGCATAAAAGGAACCTATTGTTCCTTACAGACCAAAATGTGCTAAATAATTCAAAACATAGACTTTTATGTTTATACGTAGATGTATTCCAGAAGGGGAAAATTTTGTGGGAGAGTGCCTATTACCATATGGATGCCTAATTGCAAATTACTTTTGGGTTTCATATCTTTGAGTGTATAAGTGTGTACAAAGAAAGCAAACGAAAAAGAAAAGAAAAGCTCAAGTTTTCTTTTTTTTTCCCTTCTTTATATCTGCTCAGCTAGGACAGTGGAGGTGCAGGCAGGATGGTTGAATGCTCCTCTTGCGGGATGTGGGAAGACAGGGAGACCTCCAGTGTCCGTGACGACTACACCTGTGAGAAGTGCATCCAGCTGCAGCCTCCAACTAACCGCGTTAAGGAGTTGCCCGAGTTGGAACTGGAACCGGGTCTTTCGGGAGGCTGTGGGAGTGACAGATAGGACATATATAGAGGTAGTTACATCCAAGGTGCAGGACACAGGAAACTGGGTGACACTCAGGAAGAGGAAAGGGGTTAAGGAGCCAGTGCAGAGTACCCTGAAACCTTCCCTCTCAACAACAGGTATATTACCTTGGATACTGTCAGGGGGGATGAGCTAACAGACGAAAATCACAGAGGTTGGGTTTCTGGCACTGAGTCTGCCCTCTGTGACTCAGAAGGGAGTTTAGGAGAAAAAGCATACTGTGGCAATAGGGGATTCATTAGTTAGGGAATGGATAGTAGGTTCTGCAGGTGAGAACGAGATTATCGGATGGTATGTTGCCTTCCAGTTGCCAGGGTCTGGGATATCTTAGATCAAGCCCTCAGCATTCTTAAGCAGGACGGTGAACAGCCAGAAGTCGTGGTACATGTAGACATCAGTAACGTGGGCAGGATGAGTGATGAGGTTCTGTGTAGGGAGTTCAGCGAGTTTGGTGCTCAGTTAAAGGGCAGGACCTCCAGGGTTGTAGTGTCAGAATTGCTACCTGTGCCACATGCTGGTGAGGCCAGACTAGGAAGATTATACAGTTTAATATATGGATAAAGAGTTGCTGTAGGAGGGAGGACATAGGATTTTTGGCTTATTGGACTATCTTCCAGGGAAGGTTGTACCTGTACAGAAGGGAAGGTTTGCAGCTGAACACGAGACTAATATCCTAGCAGGAAGGTTTGTTAATGCTGCAAGGTGGGGATTAAACTAGTGTTGCAGGGGGATGGGAACCAGAGTGCCAGAACAGTTAGTGGAGGGGTTGTGGAGGCAGATGTTGGTAAAACCTCAGACAAAAGTTAGGAATCAAAAGGTTGAGCATCGTGTGACTGAGTTGCATATTTCAATGCAAGAAGTATTGTAAGATAGGCAGATGATAGTGCTGAAGATGAGGTAGCTGGTTTACAAACAGAGGCAATGTGTAGTGAGGAGAGGCTGTTGATAGGGCAAAATTGTAGACAACAGGATGAGTTGCAACATAAAAGGCCAACAAAATCGAAAACAGTGAATACAAGACTGAAAATATTATACTTGAAAGCATGCACTATACAGAATAAGGTAGACGAACTTGCAGCACATTTGCAGATTGGCAGGTATGATGTTGTAGGCATCACTGAAGCATGGCTGAAAGAAGATTATAGCTGAGAGCTTAATGTCCAAGGATACACATTATATCGAAGGGACAGGAGGGGAGGCTGAGGGGGTGGCATTGCTCTATTGGTAATCTCAAATCATTAGAAAGAGGTGACATAGGGTCAGAAGGTGTTGAATCAATGTGGGTAGAGCTAAGGAACTGCAGGGGTAGAAAGACTTTGATGGGAGTTGTATACAGACCCCAGAACAGTAGTAAGGATGTGGTCTAAAAATTACAACGGGAGATAGAAAATGCATGCCAAATGGGCAATGTTACAATAGTCGATGGGGATTTCAATATGCAGGTAGATTGGGAAAATCAGGTTGGTGCTGGATTGCAGGAGAGGAAATTTCTAGAGTGCCTACAAGATGGCTTTTTAGAGCAGCTCATGGTTGAGCCCACTAGAGGATCAGCTATTCTGGATTGGATGTGCAATGAACCAGATTTGATGAGAGAGCTTATGGTAAAAGAACCCTTAGGGGAAAGTGGTCACAATATGATCAAATTCACCCTGAAAAGTGAGAAAGAGAAGCTAAAGTCAGATATATCAGTATTACCATGGAGTAAAGGGAATTCCAGGGGTCTGAGAAAGGAGATGGTCAGAATTGATTGAAAAAAAGAACATTGGCAAGGATGATAGCAGAGCAGCAATGGCTGGAATTTCTGCAAGTAATTCGGAAGGCACAGGATATATACATCTCAAAAAGGAAAAGATATTCTAAAGGAAAGATGACACAACTGTAACTAACAAGAGAAGTCAAAGCTAACATAAAAGCCAAAGAGAGGGCATATAACAGAGCAAAATTTGGTGGGAAGTTAGGCGTTTAGAAAGCTTTTAAAAACCAACAGAAGGCAACTAAAGAAGTCATTAAGAAGGTAGGGATGGAATTTTCGAGATAGATATTTCTAAGAATTTTGACGACAAGAGCTAAAAGTAAGATACAAGCTGAAATAGGTAAAGAATAACGTGATGTTGTGAAAGACAAAGGTACAAGAAATGCAATATTGATGTTAAGGACACTATCAGAACAAGCTATTCAAGTGCAAAAAGATTTGTTTGTTCGTTTTATCGACTACACAAAAGCATTTGATAAAGTGAAGCACAGTAAGTTATTTGAAATATTACAGGAAACTCTAGATCTAGATTCAGAAGACCTCTGCCTAATCAGAAATCTGTACCGGGAACAAACTGCCACTGTAAGAATAGATGGAGAAGTGAGTCAGTTTAGGAAAATCAAGAAAGGTGTTAGACAAGGGTGTATTTTCTCCCCTGATTTGTTTAGTGTGTACAGTGAAACAATATTACAAAAAATAAGAGACATCTTGGGAATCAAAGTTGGCGGTGAAAACATCAATAATTTCAGATATGCGGATGACACTGTGTTAATTGTAAGTATGGAGGAAGAACTACAAAACTTAATTGATATAGTTGTTGAAGAAAGTGCAAAAATTGGTCTATCAATTGCAAAAAGACAGAATGTATGGTGATATCCAAAAAGAAGGAGAATCCTTTCTCCAGCCTGAGAATAAATGGGGAAGACATAAAACAATTACAGAACTTTTGCTACTTAGGAAGCTGGGTGACATCAGATGGCAGGTGCGACATGGACATCAAAAGAAGAATAGGGATGGCGAAAGACACCTTTACGAGAATGAAGAGTATACTGACCAATACTAAACCAGGCATGACAACCCGCCTCAGAGTACTGAAATGTTACGTTTATCCAGTTATGTTATATGGTTCAGAATGTGGGACAATATCTAGTAACATGAAGAAACGAATTGAAGCAGCAGAGATATGGTTTTTGAGGAGGATGCAAAGAATATTATGAATGAAACGAATATCTAATGAGGATGTCATGAACAGAGCAAACACAAAAACAGAAATAATGTATGAGATCATGAAAAGGTAACGTAACTTCATTGGACATGTGATTAGGAAAAAGGAGTTAGAATGCACGGTAATTATGGAAAAGTTTGAAGGGAAGAAAGCAAGAGGAAGACAAAGACAACTGATGATGGAGACAGCAGCCAGTGAACTGGAAATGAATACCAATGAATTGATCCACTTGACCTGAAACAGGAGTGTGTGGGCCATGGCAGTCAAAGCTCAAACTGGGCACGGCAACTGATGATGATGATGATGATGATGATGATGATGATGAGAGATGGAAAGTAAGCTAGCCAGTAATATTAAAAAGGATACCAAAAGTTTCTTCAGATAGATAAAGTGGAAAAGAGAGACGAGGATAGATATGGGACCAATCGAAAATGATGCTGGAGCTGTAGAAATGGGAGACATTAGGGCCAATGTGGTCTACAAAATCCAGTGCGGGGACTGCAACAAATGTTACATTGGCTAAACTGGGAGAAAATTATCCATAAGGATCCATGAACATCAGCAGGCCGTAAAATGGCATGACGAACTCTCCTTAATCTCTACCCAAGAAGATCCAGAGGGGCACAAATTCGACAGGGCATTAGTGAAAGTCATGATTTTCCTGAACAATTCTGTAAACAAAGATGTAGACCTCGATCGCATTTATGAACCAATGCAGGCAAAATTCCAGCCACACAACCACTAGGCGACAAGATATCCTTCCCACATCACAACTGAGTTTCTAAAATGATGACCAATCAGCTGATAGATAAGTATATAAAGGCCAAGCATTTGGAGGACACACCATAATTAACAGTGCACTGATGATGTCTCCTCATATGGGACAAAACATTTGCTAATAAATTATCTAGATTGGAGAACAACTCAACCAGACCACTCATTAACCTTTAAAAGACTTTTAAGATTGCTGATGACATAGATCAGGGGTCCCGAACCTTTTGCGCACCACGGACCGGTTTAATATTGACAATATTCTTGCAGACCTCGTGTGCATTCAAGTTCAACAGTGGGCGTGACAAGGAATGAGGAAAGGTGCAGCTGACTTATATCGGTTCATATTACCAAATCATATCGTTTCCTCGTGGCCCGGTAGTTGGGGACCATTGACATAGATGGTATGGCATATTTCAAAATTCAACTTTGAAAATGAGTATCTTAAATAAATGGCCAGAACTGCTGGCAGTTCAAGTTCAGCATGGGAAGCTATGATGTAATCTTTTCTGAATCTAAAAAGATCAGAACATTTTGTAAGTGGTAATGAGGTGAGAAAGATGAATGAACAGTGAGGTTTAGAGGTTCAAGTCCATTTATCACTTGAGCTAGGAGATGGGAAAGCAGAGAATAGCCTTGTATTCTCTGAATACAGAAGATCAAGAGACAATTTAATTGAAGTTCAGGATGATTAAAGAATTTGAAGTCAGAACTAAGCTGTTCAGATTGCTATCAGATTGATGGGACTGCCCTTCCCATCATGGTTATCAGGTGTTTGAAAGGAAGGCTTCAGCTTCAATATTGATACCAGTAAGAGAGATGGGAAGTTTATTGTAGTTGATCAACAATAACAATGAGAAGCATTGGATATACAGTCTCTCCATGGGTACTCTCATATGTACCTCATGTTATCTAAGTGAACTTATTCACCTACAGGACATATAAAGTTCAGCATTATTGGAAAAAGAAGCAACAGAAGAAGAACCTACTCCCATTTGGATAAGCAGGGCAGCACTGTGATGATCCTGTTTTTTGATTTCTCAAGTGCCTTCATTACCATACAGCCCTCATTGCTGGGGTTAAAGCACCATTCAATGCCGATTGGCTGGAGGACTCTGACAAATAGTGCAAGCTGAATCATCTGCAGCTCAACATCAGTAGGACAAAGGAGATGGTGATGGACTTTAGGAAGACTAAACCTGCACTGTTCCCTGTAACTATTAATATGAGGACATGGATGTGGTAGGGACCTACAAGTACCTGGATGAAAAACTTGAGTGGAGCACCAACACAGAGGCTGAGTACAAGAAGGGCCAAAGTCACCTCTACTTTCTGAGGAGACTGACGTCCTTTGGAGTTGGCAGGCCACTCCTTCACATGTTTTAGCAGTCTGTTGCCGCCAGTACAATCGGTTGTGTGTGGGGGCAATGGCATCAACATGGGTGGTGCCAACAGGCTCAGTGGACTGATTAGAAAGGCTGGTTCTGTTATAGGAGTCAAACCAGACACACTGGAGGCTGAAGTAGAACAGGAGAATTGTCCTACTCAGAGAATCAGAGAATCCTGGCAATTCTGGAGAATGTTTCTCACCCTCTGCATGCCATCTTGGCTGAGTAGAGGAACACTTTTAGTAATAGATTTAGACAACTGCTCCAAAGAATGCTATGTAAAATCATTCTTACCCTCGGCCATTCGGCTCTATAATGAGTCAACCTATAGCCGGGGAAGTGATGACCTCCTCCTGTTAAGACTGTTTGTGGTAACTTATTTTTTATTCTTTCTGCTTTTCTTCTAATATTTATACCTGTGCACTTGTAATGCTACTGTGATACTGTAATTTCCTTTGGGATCAATGAAGTATCTATTTGTAACAAAACATTAAACTTTATACAAAGGCATGGAACTAAATTTCATTAGAAGTCATTAGGGAACTGGTGATGCTGTGGGTTATGACATTTGCTTCCTAGAAGTCCAGGAATTAATCACATTTTTCTGATAACTGTGCTGTAGTGATGATCAAATTAATGGCTCTAAAACAGTAAGGGAAAAAACAGTACAACGGTGATAGCCTAATTCCGTTTATACAGTTGTATTCTGACTTCCTGTTTAGATACTTCATACAATCAAGGCAAGTATCCCAAACTGATGTGCTGTAGTAAACCGTCACCATCATTCATAGTGCCATCAGAAGATGTGAAAGATTGGATCACTCAAGGATAAAGGGGGGAAACATTTGTTTGGATACAGAAGATGTGGATTAAGTTCTTAATAAGTACTTTACAACAGTATTTACCAAGGAGAAGGATGCGGAGGATAGGGAGATCAGTGCTGAATGTATTGATATGCTAGGACACTTTGAGGTAAAGGAGTAGACTGTGTTGGGTCTCTTAAAAAGTATTAACTCCCCAGGGTCTGATGGGATACACCCCAGGTTATGGAGAGAGGCAAGAGAAGAGATTACAGGAACTTGGCCAATATCCTCTTGTCCTCTCTAGCTACAGGTGAGATACATAAGAACCAGTGAGTAGCCAATGTTGTTCCATTATTCAAGAAAGAAAATAGGGATAATCTTGGAAACTATGGAATGGTGAGTCTCACATCAGTGGTAGGGAAGTTACTGGACAGAATTCTTAGGGATAGGATTTAGAACATAGAACAGTACAGCACAGTACAGGCCCTTCGGCCCACAATATTGTGCCGACCCTCAAACCCTGCCTCCCATATAAGCTCCCACCTTAGATTCCTTCATATACCTGTCTAGTAGTCTCTTAATGAGTATCTTTATGAGTATTTGGAAAGCTATGTGTAACCCAGGTTAACTAAACCCAAAGTTGTAATGTTAGAAAGTTCTACCTGTGGAGGGATGAAAATGAAGCTTACCACCTTTTTTTTAAAAAAGGAGAATTTGATAAAAAAAACACTATGCGAGGACAGGGCAGGCTGGACACAGGATGGACAAGGAGAGAAACGCAGCAATGATTAGAAGCTGAAGACATGAACTGTTAAGAGTGGAATTAGTAGTGAGTATCTTTACCTTATTAACTGGAAACCCTCAGGGTGAAACCCTTGGAGCAGAGACAATAACAATAAAAGATTTATTGAAGCTATGGCTATAACATGCAGCAACTTTAATGTGGCAATATCGGCAGAGGCCAGTGTCCAAAATCCCTACTGTGTAGTCGAGAATTAGGTATGTAAAATCATACCAAGGGATTTGGTCAAGTTTTGGTACAAACTTGTGAATTGACTTTCTGTGGATGACCAAATATTTCATCCAATGAAGCAAGATGGCGAGGCACCCAAGATGAAGAAACGGCAGGGGAATGAAATGTGTAATGACGCTGAGGATTTACAAATGTTTGTAATATGATTGGATGTATAAGTTACTTTCATTCAAAGAATCTGAATTTGATTTCCTGCAAGAACTGATTATTTTTGCAAAGACTTTGATAAGTTACTGAATGAGATTTACTTTGTTTAAAAGTTGTGATGTTGGAGAATTGTCATGAAAGGTGTTAAACTGTGTATATATAATTTTTTAACTTGATTTTTTAATCTGAAACCGAAACTGACGTTTACTATAATACTTGAGAATAGAAATGATATTTGGTTTTCTAACTAACTAGGGATAAGTAAAAAGGAAAGTTTAGTCTGTAAACTTTTACATAGGGGATAACACTAGATCTAACTAGTTAGAGAAATTGGAGTAACAAAGGTTATTCTAATGAATATCACTGATTCTAACTAAGCTGAAATTTGGCTCTTGTTGATATCTAAGATTTGGAACCTAAACAGAATGTTTGAATTTTTAGTTGTTCTTGCTCATGTAAATATTTTTTACATATTGTTATTTCTTGTAAAAAAATACCTTATTACCAGAAGTGTGTGGTTTCTATTCACTGCCTCTTTTCGATACTTGGATTCTTCTGATGACCTACTAGCACCTAGTGTAATTTGATTTTCTCAAAGAGTGTGGTGACTAGTCACACGTGATAAGACTGGTGCTACACAGGTGTCACACATGGCCTAACTAGGGAGAATCAGGATGGCTTTGTGCAAGGCAAGTCTTGTCATATTAACTTGATTAAGTAATTTGGCAAGGTGATAAGGGTGATTGAGGAAGGTAGAGCTGTGGATGCTGTTTACGTGAATTTTATTAAGGTGTTTGACAAGGTCTCTCATGGAAGGCTCATCCAGAAGATTAGGATGCATGGGATCCATGGTGAATTGGCCGTTTGGATTCAGAACTGGCCCATTTGGATTCAGAACGGGCTTTCCCATAGAACACAGAGGGTAGTGGTCGAAGGGACTTATTCCAGTTGAAGGTCTATGATTAGTGGTGTTTCACAGGGATTTGTACTGGGACGTCTGTTGTCTGTCACGTATATAAATGATCTGGATGAAAATGTAGATTTGTGGGTTGGTAAGTTTGTCAATGATACAAAGAATGGTGGTGTTGTGGACAGCGTAGAAGACTGCCAGAGAATAAAATGGAGTATGGATCATTTGTAGATATGAAAGCAGAGATGGTAGATGGAGTTTAACCCGGCCAAATGTGAAGTGTTGCACTTTGGTAGGTGAAATGCGAAGAGACACTCCACTGTTAAAGGCAAGACTCTCAACAGTTTTGATGAGCAGAGGGGTCCTGGGGTCCAAGTTTATAGCTCCCTGAAAGGGGCTACACAGATGATAGGGTAGGTAAGAAGGCAGATAGCTTGCTTGCCTTTATTAGTTGAGGCACTGAGATCAAAAATCAGGAAGTTATACAGCTTCATAAAACTCTAGTTAGGCCACATCTGGAGTATTGCATGCAGTTCTGGTCACCCCATTATAGGAAGGATGTCGAGGCTTTATAGAAGGTGCAGAAGAGGCTTATCAGGGTGTTGCCTGGACTAGAGAACATTTGCTATAACGAGAGGTTGGACAAACTTGGGTTGTTTTCTCTGGAGCAGCAGAGGCTAAGCAGAGATCTGATAAAGGTTTATAAGATTATGAGGTATAGATAGAGTAACAGATAATATCTTTTTCCAAAGTTTGAAACGTCTAATGCCACAAGGCACGCATTTGAGGTGGGGGGTGGGTAATTTCAAAGGAGCAGTGAGAGGCAAGTTTTCTTACACAAAGTGGTGGGTGGCTGGAATGCACTGCTTGGGATGGTGGTAGATGCAGAAATATTAGAGAGGCTTTTAAGAGATATATAGATAGGCACATGACTGTGAGGACAATGGAAGGATATGGACATTGTGTAGGCTGAAGACATTAGTTTAGTTGGCCATTTCATTACTAATTTAATTGGGTCGGCACAACATTGTTAGCCGAAGGGCCTATTCTTGTGCTGTACTGATCTTTGTTTTATGTTATATGATATTGTGTTATTTCACCCAGTGTTGGGTGTGTTGCTTCCACCTAGTAGAATTGAGTTTAAATCCCGCTATGGTTTTTTTCTGAAAATTAGTTGAACAATTGATACAAGCAACTGCATAATGAAAACTATCGTGCATTTATGCCTTCTGTGAATCCTTATCAGGCTGTATAGCTGTAAAACAGAACAACCATTCAAAGAAGATAGTAACCACCTGGAAACGTGGGCTCCCAATGTTCAGTTACATAGCAAAAACAAGTTTAAAAGAAAATCTTCAAAAAACAAGAAAATTAGAAAGCAGTAAAATGGGACACTAAAAGCCTCAATATGGACCATATATACCTCCCTGCCTTCATTAGCCTCTTTTATTCCCTCCTGAAAAATCTCAATCAAATTAATGAAGCCATATTCCCTCCATGCACACAAAACCATACTGACTATTCCTAAATCTGTCCCTGCCTTTTCAAATGCACGTATATCCTGCCCCTTAGAATCTTCTACAATAACTTTCCCACCGTCTATATAAGGCTCAGTTACTTTACTTAATCATAAGAACATAAGAAATAGGAGCAGGAGTAGGCTATCTGGCCCACCATTCAATTAGATCATGGCTGATCTGTCCGTAACTCAGCTCCATCTACTTGTCTTTTCCCCATAACCCTTAATTCCCCTACGATGTAAAAATCTATCTAACTGTACCTTAAATATATTTAGTGAAGAAGCCTCAACTGTTTCCCTAGGCAAAGAATTCCACAGATTCACCACTCTCTGGGAAGAACAGTTTCTTCTCATTTCCGTCCTAAATCTTCTCCCCTGAATCTTGAGACAATGTCCCCTAGTTCTAGTATCACCTACCAATGGAAACAACTTTCCTACTTCTATCTTAGCTATCTCTTTCAAAATTTTGTATGTTTCTATAAGATCTCCTCTCATTCTTCTGAATTCCAGACAGTATAGTCCCAGGTGACTCAATCTCTCCTCACAGGTTAACCCCTTCATCTCTGGAATCAACCTGGTAAATCTCCTCTGCACTGCCTCAGAAGCCAGTATATCCTGCTGCTTTTCTTAAATAGTGCAAAAATCTCTGCCAAGTCCCACCAAGTTTTCCAATTGTTTCTCATTTGCATTCTGGGATAGATCTCATCTGGTCCTAGGGATTTATTTCAGACTTCCTCCAGGGATAAATTACCCCTTTCATCCCTGAAGGGACCCACTCTTCCCTAGCTATTCCCTTGCTACTAATTTGCAGATGACACCAAGTTTGGGGATGTAGTGGAGAGTGAGGAAGGCTATCAAAGCTTGCTGAATGATCTGGACCGGCTGGAAAAATGGAGTGAAAAATGGCAGATGGAATTTAATACAGACAAGTGTGAGGTGTTACATTTTGGGAGCACAAACCAGGGAAGGACTTATACAATGAACAGTAGGGCACCAAGGAGTGCAGTGAAACAGAGGGATCTGGGAGTACAGATGCACAATTCTTTGAAAGTGGCATCACAGATGGATAAGTGTGCTCTTTGACTCTAACATACCTATAGAATGATTAGGATTCTACATAAGCACCCCCACTTCCCCCAAGGATCTTTCATGGCTTCTTTTTGCCCTCCAATTTTTTCTTACTCTCCTACAGTACATCCTCCCTATTCCTCAAGGAACTCACTCAATTGTAGCTGGTAATATCTGCCTTATGCTTCCCTTTTTTTTTGTTATCAAACCTTTGTAATCCAAGGTTGCCAATTCTTGTCATCTTTGCATTTGACCTTAAACCAGTGAACTCCTTCTCACCTTTGAAAACACTCCTATATGTCAGATGTTCTTTTATCCACAAGCATCTGCTCCCAACCTACTTTCAACAGATCCCTTTTATGCCATTGAAATCAACCCTTCCCTAATTTAGGACCTTGAGGACCAAACTTATCCCCTTTTCTTCCTTACCTTGATTTTATAGAATTACTGTCACTGTTTTCAAATTGTTCCCCCACTAACACTCACTCCACCTGCCCGGTTTTATTTAATCAAGCCAAGTACAGCCGATTTTCTAGAAGCACTCTCTACATACTGTCTCAAAAAACTATTCTGTACGTACTTAAAGTCTGCCCTAAGGCAATCCCAGTCAATACTGGGAAAGTTGAACTCTCCCACTACTATAATTCCATGCTCTTACAACTTCCTGTGGTTTGCTTACAGATCCATTTCTCTATTCCTGCTATTAGGAGGCCCATAATCGTGCATTCTATCCCAGAAGGGAGTATAAAGTAAAGGTAGATTGTGCAGATGTCTACAAGGCACTTTCTAGACTTCTGTGCCTGCACCCTTCCATGCAGATGTGTGAAACATAATGACTCAGGATTAAATCTACAGCTGTATCATTGTGCTGCGGTTTGTCCATTGTCATCAATGAAGACCTCAACACCATTAGTCACTTCGAGACTGGATGCGGTGTGTCCGAAGATGACTGGTCAGGCCAATTTGGGCATGGAATGTCCTGGCACATGTTGGGCAAACGTGTAGGCATTGCAGTTGTTGCGCTGGTGGCCCTGGACTTGCGCAGCTTGCGCTTATGTTGTGCTTCAGCAGTGTGCCTTGCTTCTGTTACATACCTTGTGGGCACTTGTGACTGTCTTATGACCACGATCTAATGCAGTATCTTGTGAGCATGAGGTAATTGTCTTGTGATGGTGGAGTGATGTAATTTTCCCGCCAGTATGAGGTCACATGATGACATGTTCTCAACAGGTATGTAACGGGGAACCCTGGTGTGATGCAGTTGAGTTTTTAGTTTCAGTTTAGTTCTTCAGTTACTCCGTTATGCTGCATATTCGTCTTATGACGCAGTTTCGTTTTAAACCAGAGTTTTACTTTCTATTTTAAGGTAAAACCTTTGGTTAGTTTTGGTTAGTTTTACCTTTGCAGTTCAGTATTGGAGAGTGAAGACCTTCATCAAAGTACAGGACCCGAAGGATTGAGAAAAGTTGGTGTCGTTCGGCAGTTTCATAAAGGACCGACCTTATTGAGTCTTCGGTCAAGAAATAGTGACCTGCATTTGAGATCACTCCTGCCAAAAGAGCAGGGAAGTTTGTGCAGTGTTCGCTCGCTAGGAAAAGGTCAGTTCCTTTTAAGCCATTATTTCCTTCATCATGAATCCTTTGGACAAAATCAGCAGAAACGTCACGTCTAAGAAGAAATCCTTCTCCAGAGAAGTCTCTCCTTATTGACTGTGTAAATCACTTGGACTTTCGAATTTACCATTTTAAGACTGTGTTCAAATTTACCACTTTAAGAACTGTTATCGAATTTACCCTTTTAAGAACTGTTCCAGAGTTACCGTATCCGGTTAAGTTAGTCATTTGAATACTTTTCATTATTGTTGAGCAGAGTTTAATAAATGTTTATGTTTGTTTAATATAACCTGTCTCAATTTGATATTCATTGTTGCCGGTCAATTGACACTTCGTAAGCTTGACAGCCCTTGTGGATAAGGTCGTGCCAGGTGGGGCGGTTTTGTGTCAGAGCGTTTCCCAGGAGGTCGTGTCTATGTCAAGCGGCTTCAGGGGGGCCTTTAGTGTGTGTTTGTAACATTTCTTATGCCCTCCATGCGAGCGTCTTCCAGCAGAGAGTTCCCCATAAAGGAGCTGCTTGGGTATGCACTCGTCCAGCATGCGGATGACATGACCTGCCCACCGGGTCTGTGCTCTCATCAGCAGTGTGTGGACTGATGGTAGACTTGCGCTGGAGAGAACTTCAGTGTCTGGTACTTCGTCTTGCCATCTGATGCCTAATATTCTGTGAAGACAAGTCATGTGGAAATGGTTGAGCTGTCTTGCATGCCTTCGATACACAGTCCACGTTTCACAGGCATACAGGAGGGTAGTGAGTACCACAGCTCTGTAGACCTTCAGTTTTGTTGCTGGACTGATTCCTCGACGTTCCCATACAGTGGAGCGCAGTGTACCGAAAGCAGAACTGTCTGGGAGGGTAGCACCTCTGGTGGGGGAACATGTCGCATCCTTTTCAGGGCGGTGCGTCCATCTTTGGTCCCCACCTGGAACTCAGCTCTCACATGTGGCTCCCCATAGCTGTTTGCATGCGACAGCGGCCACACCCCGGGCAACGGCTTCGACAAGCCGGCTAAACCAGGTGAGGGTAGCCGACGGGTCTCAAACCCTTGGTGAGATAGGGGGTTGCCTATCCCAGCATGTGAAGACAGACTCTGGCGGATTGAGCAGACAAGACCAATGGAAGGTCCAATGGTCAAGAAGGCGGTCTCTGCAAGCGTCATGGATCATTGTGTAATGTGCTAATGGACCACATGTACTTCATACCTGGTTCCTCAGCTTGATGTCAACCATAGCTGCCAGATTTCCCTAGTCCCATTTATCTGAATAGGATTGAAAACCTTGGCAGAAAGCTAAGTAAACAGTTTGTTTTTCTTTTCATGTTGTTTAAGTTACACTAATTGTATGATTTAATAGGTTAAATATGGTTTAAAATTAATTTATTATTTTACAAAAATTACATATACACATTTTTGAAAGCTTTCAATTTCAACTTAACACTATTGATAATCAAGGCTGGGAGGACCTTGGAGCCATGCAATTACAAGTTTAAGCACACAATCAGACATCCTTGCAGAGACAACCTGATGTGCAAGTGCTATCATCTAGTGCAATCTGGCTCAATACAAATTCTGTATTAGCTGTTTGCAATTGTCATCTTTTCTTAGTTATCACAGCTCTGAATTAAACAAGGTTGGTACAGGTAAAGAAACATAACTCTGAAAAAGAACAGGAGATAGGTCCAGGGATTATAAGGTAAGATCTATCTCTTGGGACCTCAGGTTGGCTGTGGATCATGTGGAGTTTCAGACTGATAAGGGTTTAATAATGCAATGAAAATAAGAAAACATTATAGTTTCTTGGATCAGTCTCCTCCCTAGTGGAATTCCAGCAAATCATCTTTCACGATTAGACAAATGTGCTAATGGACCACATTATTGGCATTATTGACTTCTTTGTCTAGGCAACACTACAAAGCACTCAGAAATCCCCAAGAGCATCATAACTTGTCTTTTCATCTGATTCTAACTGTTAGGGCATATAAATATTAATTTCAACAGCAATCAGTCTTCAGATCTGAATGTGGATTGTAGATTGAATTTAAAATGCAGGTCAGAACACTGGTCTTTCTGGAGTTGCATATTGGGGTTGATTGCAAACCAGGAAACACCCCATTGACCTGAGATGCACATACATGAATGCAATAAACACCCCATTCACCTGAGACATCTGTATATTCACGAATGCATCTCAAAGACAGTGAGATTAACAGTGATTTTGGGTGTATTGATGTGAAGATAAAGGCACTTGAAAATTCTATGTAACTCAAAGGAAGCATTATGAATGCATTGTAGCTATAGAAATTGTCCTGCTGTTACCTTTGATCTTTAGCATACAAGCATGTGACATAATGTTGGGTCAGGAGCCTCTCTCCAAATGCTGCCAGCTTGTGTGTTCTGAATAAAGATTTTTATCCTACCACCTACGTGTCTCTCTGGTGGCTTTCAGTGACAGTTACAACACTAACAAGACAGGGTTGGATACAGAGACCTCACACAGAAACATATTCTGGGAAATATTCCGAAGTACTTTTTAGGCCAACTAATTTTAAAGATACAGATCTAGAAAATTTAATGCTTGTGAACAAATAAAGCTGTGCTTTCTGTGCAGGTACCCAGCCTGCAATAGCATAATTCGAGTTAGGACCAAGATATTGTGCACAATACAAATGATTTCCTTGCCATTGCAAATAGTGAAAATTTCACATAAAGTATACAATAGATTGGTGGACAGGAATGGGAGAGGGGAATTATTTATATGGAGTGAAAGTATGCAGAGATGGAGGGGAAAAGAATGGGTGGAAAGAATATAGATGTAGGAGGAAAGTGGCAGGTAATCAGAGGAAAAAGTGATGTGGAAATGATCAAGGATTAGTTCAGAAGATGATGGTCAAGAGAAGTGGATGGTATGTAACCAAGTTTTGAATGGGCTTTTGGCTGGGAGGCTGGTAAACTCTTAACCACAAAAATAATTATCAGATGCCAGGAATTCTCTGCCCAATGAAGCAGTGGATATTACCTCAGTAAATATATTTAAGACAAGGTTGGATAGAATTTTGCGTAGTAGTGGAATTAAAGGTCATGGGAAAGGCAGGCAGGTGGAGATGAGTCCATGGCCAGATCAGCCACGATCTTGTTGAACGGTGGGGCAAGCTCAACAGGCCAGATGGCCTACACCTGCACCTATTTCTTATGTTCTTATAGGAACTTCTAAACGAGGTTGTCTGACATTCTCATCTAACAGTACAGGACTTATTAATACGTTATATATAAATGCATCTCTGAGAGGGAGAAGTTCACAGTTAAGATTGGGGCATTTGGTTGCGATGATCTGTGATTTTTGGCAGAGAAGGGGTAGTCGGTTGTAATTACAAAGATTTGAAGATATTTTAATAAATATAATATATAAAATACATATCAATATAAATATGAATTCCATTTCACAAATTCTATGCCACTAATTGTGCTATTTCATGCACGGCACAAAGGGAAGTCATTCAAAAAGACATATCTTGAGGTTACCCTTAAGCTAAATAATTAAGCAAATTTTCTATAGACGAGAGTTTCTCATAAAACTGTTTTTCACCAAGGTTAGAAAAACTAACAGGAAGTTGTGTTTTTAATTGTAATGCCTAAATAATGATGGATGAATATTGGATGCAAAACCTTTATATTCATACAATAATAACTGTTCATGTTGCAGCTTATAAGTAGTTCAGCTGGTAATCTCATCTTGTCTCTTGAAGGCTATTAGCTTTTTACTTCCTATGGGAATACAGCTAATTGCAACTTTTTGTAAATTGCTCAAGTTAGATGTACAATAGTAAACGGCTTACAAATTTCAAAGACAGGCTCAAAATAAAGATGAACAGAAATTCCTCTTTTGTTTACATTATTTTTCATCTGTAAAATTGAAATTTTGATGGATGTTCTAAGTTCAAGTCTTTCAACAACAGTTACCACACTAAAAAAAAAGGAGTCAAATTGGTCGTAAGGTATTTTAGGACTTTCTAACGTTGGTTATGGGCTAAAAAAAGTCTAATGCTTTCTTTCTTCTAGCCACTTACTAGCCAGTTCTCTCTAGCAATTATCAAAAAGGTATGATGCATCATACTCTTTTTTATGGCTAATTATCATAAAATATCTTCATTTTCAATACAAGTTTCATTCATGGCCTTCTTAACAGGCATGGAAATTACAACTGAAACAAGAAACTAAGTAACTCATCATATTAGTGAGTACTTAAAGAAATTTACACAATTAGGGGAAGCAACCGGAGCTGTTAGAGATACATCAACCTAAAATTTTTCTTTGTTATCTTTTTTTTGGGCTTTTAAGCATTGTTGTATGCCATCCTAATGCTATTTAAATAATTCTCAACAGACTGCAAAAATCAATAAAACTTTACCAAAAACAAAGTTTTGTTGGGTTCCCTGAATAATGCCAAGCTATTTCAGAAACGAGATGTATTACTTAAAAGCCCTAATTGGATTTCTTACATTCACTGACAGGGTCCCCAAGAGGGTTATAAATTACATCGCTCCGAGAATGGATATATTGTGTAAGAAAGGGCAGTCAGGTTTTCCAGGACTCTCTGCAGACAATGCTGGTATAGGTTGCCAGGATGATTTCTGCGAAGATCAACCTTTCCTTCAATGCTCACCAGTATCACAATATAATCATGATCTCAAAAAATTGGTCGTGGGGTAAATTACAATGTAAAACTTCTTTATTGCATCTACAGCTTTTGCCTGCACTTCCATCCAAATTCTGCTAATTCCCTTCCACATAGTACTCCATGTCTAACTCACATAGCTGTTTCTTCTCCTTATCTTCCTCACACACCATGACTCTGTTACTCTGGGGGTGCATCTGCATGACAGACTTGAGTGGAGCACTAACACTGAGGCTGTGTACAAGAAGAGCCAGAGTTGCCTCTACTTCCTGAGGATACTGAGGTCCTTTGGAGTATGCAGGCCTCTCCTTCACATGTTCTACCAGTCTGTTGTCACCAGTAAAATCTTCTATGCGGTGGTGTGCTGCGGCAATGGCATCAACATCAGAGAGCCCAACAGGCTCTATAAAGTGATTAGAAAGGCTGGCTCTGTTATGGGAGTCAAACTGGACATACTGGACACTGTGGTAGAACAAAGGACCCTATAGTAAATCCTGGCAACTCTGGGCAATGTTTCTCACCCTCTGCATGCCACCTTGGCTGAACAGAGGAGCATTTTTAATAATAGACTAAAACAACTATGCTGCTCCAAAGAGTGCTATATGAGGTCATTCTTACCTTCGGCCATTAGGTTCTATAATCTATAGCCAGGGAAGTAATCACCCTTCTGGCTACAGGGAAGAAGTCATCTCTCTGACACAGTGGTGTCACGAAAACAGCCTCCCCCTTAATGTCACAAAAACAAAGGAGCTGGTTGTGGATCACAGAAGGAATGGAGACGGGCTAACCCCTATTGACATCAACGGAGACAACAGCGCCTCTTTCACCTCAAACAGTTGAGGAAGTATGGTATGGGCCCCCAAATCATAATAACTTTCTACAGGGGCATAATTGAGAGCATCTTGATGCTGCATCGCTGTCTGGTATGGGAACTGTACCTCCCTTAATCACAGGACTCTGCTAAGAGTGATGCGAAGAGCCCAGCACATCTGTAGTTGTGAACATCCCATGATTCAGGACATTTACGACGACAGGTGTGAGGAAAGGATCATTGGGGACCCAAGTCGCCCCAGCCACAATCTATTCCAGCTGCTGCTATCGGGAAACGGTACCACAGCAACAGGCTCTGGGACAGCTTCTTCCACCAGGCCATCAGACTGATTTGAGTGTATTTCTATGTCATATTGACTGTTCTATTTACTATAAATTATAATAAATTACTATGATTGCACATTGCACATTTAGATAGAGACGTAACATAAAGATTTTTACTCATTATTGTGAAGGGTGTAAGAAATAAAGTCAATTCAATTCAAAAACTTATTTTTTTTATTCTTTCTTACTTCTCTTCTAATTTTTTGTGTATTTGTATATTGGTGCACCTATATTGCTACTGTGACACTGTAACTTCATTTGGGATCAATAAAGCACTGATCTAAATAAGTAATCAAGATGGAGAAAATAAACTAAGAAGGCAGGGTAGCAATAAATATAAGGACTAATAATAAGAGCTTGATTAAGTAGATAATAAAGGAAAGGAGTGGTCTCACTGAACACAGTTCTCTTAATGGATGAAGTTGGAGAAATAGTTGTGGGATATGACAGAGGAATTGAATAGATATTTCACATCAGCCTTTATAGCAGAAGAAATTGCAAGCATCCCATCAAATCTAAAATAAAATACAAGGAGGAATTTAATGCTATCATCATTCTTTGAGAATTAGTAGCAAACGAATTAATGGAGCCAAGGTGTGACAAGTTCCATAAGACCATAAGATATAGGACCAGAATTAGGCCATTCAGCCCATTGAATCTGCTGTCATTCCATCATGGCTGATTTATTATTGCTCTCAAATCCATTCTCCTGCCTTCTCCCTGTAACCTTTGACACATTGACTAATCATGAACCTATCAACCTCCACTTTAAGCATACCCAATGACTTCGCCTCCATAGTTCTCATGGATCATGAGCCACAGAGTCAATGAAGGAAGCAGCACAGAAACAGGCCCGTCAGTTCACTGTGTACATACTGGCTACTAGCTACCCATTTACATGAATCCTACCTTAAATCTGTCTGTTTTTAAATTCTCTCCACGTTCTCATCAACCCACCCATATATGCTACCACTGCACATATCCGCTAAGGCAGGGGTTCCCAAGCTGGGGTCCACGGACCCACGGTTAATGGCAGGGGTCCATGGCATAAGAAATGGTTGTGAATTCCTACTCCAGGGGTAATTATACTGGCTAATTAATGTACCGATCCGCATGATTTTGGAATATGGGAGTAAACTGGAGCACGAGAGGAAATACGCCATCTTAAAGAGAATATGCAAACACTGCACAGATTTATCTGAAGTTGGCATTGAACCCTGTGCCACCCTGGATGGCTTGTATCCTAAAAGTGAATACATCTGCTGCAATCTTCCATAACCTATTTGAAAGCTTTTAAAGCTGCCATCATAATACCCCCATTCAAAAAGGATAGATGGCAAAAAAGCAAGTAACTATAGATCAGTTAGCCTAATGTCTGTTACTGTATTGAAAAAAAAGTTAGAATGAAGTGGTAATAATAGAATTATATGGAATGCCTTTATCTGAACAAGCGAAGTCAGTTTGATTTCATGAAGGGGAAATGATGTCTGAAATATATATTAGTCCACTGTCCATAAGGAGTTTGTACATCCTTCCCATGAACATGTGAGTTTCCTCTGAGTGCTGTGGTTTCCTCCCACATTTCAAAGACGCACCAGCTAGTAGGTTAATTGGTTTTTGTAAATTGTCCAGTGATGAGGCGAGGGTTAAATAGGTGGGCTACTGGGCAGTGCAGCTCATTGGGCTGGAAGAGACTGTTCTGTGCTGTATCTCTGAATAAATAAATAATAATCAGCAATTACTGCTATCAACAGCTGCCCGCTATTGTTAGGGATTCTCACACCATGATGCTTTTAACTTATCAAAAATAATGGACTCTTCAGATAGGTTCAGGCTTATAATGGTGGTTTACTGTAGAGATAGAGTCTCCTCAGAAATTGCAAAGTAGTAGAGAATGTAGCTAAGAGAAGTACAAGGCACTAGGGTATGAGTGGAATACAGGATGAAGTCAAAGCAGATTAATATCGAGAGGTGTCAAATATCTGATGACCATGGTTGAGAACTATTACCGAATAGCCATTGTGGTTTGAAGAGCGACGGGTGGTAGAGACAGATAATCTATTTGAAGCATTGTTGCTTTTGCAAGGACTCTGTGGCAAGGACTCTGGCAGAATTAAGACCCAAGTGTGGTGGTCAAATTATGATGTTAGGTCTGTAATTAAATAGAATTGGCTGTATTGTTAAGAGATCTTGCTGTAATTTAAAAGACATGAAGCTAAGACCTGACTGCATGCTGCAATCAAGTGAAATGATTACAATTGCAATTGTTGCCAGAGTAGTCCAGTGAATCAAGAGATTATTAAGTGCCCTGAGTATTTCATTGAATCAAGAGTATTAAGTGCCCTAGTACTTTAAACTGTTATTATTTTAAATATTCATCAGTGAACTTGGTGTTAAGTGGGCCATTTGATGAGCACCTATGAGGTACGTCAGTGGGAAGAACTGATGACAATGAAAGCATTCAGCTTTTGAGATTAATTCATGCTGTAACTGACATCTTCAAATTTACGTTGGATGGAGCAGTGTAGGAAGCTGAAGACTAAGAGTCAGACTGGGATTGGGATGCTGTATTAAAATAACATCAAAACAGATGTAAGCTGAGATCACCTTCAATCTCTGAATGGAAAGTGGTTAGTTAATGCAAAGACGAACACAGTACGATCACTGAATGCAATATGAAGAAGTGAAAAAAAGAGTTACTGCTTTACCGGGGCAACTATTTGTGTCCCTATTATGCACCACCCTCGATGCATACTTAAAACAAGCTTATTTTCTCATTTTCTCCCAGTTGTGTTAAAAGTTCCTTGACACCGGAAGTCATCTCTGCTTCCTTCTCCACTGATACTGTCTAATTGCTGACTGCTTCCAGTAGTTTCTGTTTTTCTTTTGGTTTCCCAGATCTTCAGTTTTTTTTAAACTCTAAATTATACCTCATAGGATGGCTCTTATGTAATAATTAAAGCCTCACACTGAAGACTATTCATAAGATGCTGCAGTGATTAAATGACACAGCAACTAGGTGAATTTTTTAAGGAATGAGAGCTTGGAAAATGCTTTATAGAACAAAGAACAATACAGTAAAGTACAGATCCTTCAGTCCACAATATTGTGCTGAACTTTAACCCACCTCAAGATCAATCTAGTCTTTCCCTCCCACATACTCCTCCATTTATCTTTCACCCATATGGCTACCTACGAGTGTCTTAAATGTTCCTAAAGTATCTTTCTCTATCACCATCACTGGTGCTTCCTATGCACGCACCACTCTCTGTGTAAAAGAAAATCTACCTCTGACATTCTCCGTATACTTTCCTCTAACCACTGTAAAATGTTGCCCCTTGTACTAGCCATTTCTGTCCTGGGAAAAAGTCTCTTTGGCTATCCACGCGATCTATGCCTTTTATTATCTTCTATACCTCTATCAAGTGACCTCTCATTCTCATTAATTCTAAAGAGAAAAGCCCTAGTTCAATCAACCTCTCCTTATAAGACATGTTCTCTATTCCACGCAGCATGCCAGTAAATCTCCTCTGAAAACTCTCTAAAGTTTCCACGTCCTTCCTATAATGAGGTGACCAGAACTGAACACAATACTCCAAGTATGGTCTAACTAGAGTTTTATAGAGCTACAAAATTACATTGCGGCTGTTGAACTCAAACCCTGACTAATGAAGGAAAACACACTATACGCCTTCTTAACCACCCTATCAACCTGTGCAGCAACTTTGAGGAATCTATAGACTTGGGCCCTTAGATCCCTTTGTTCCTCCACACTGCTAGGAATCCTGCCTTCCTCATCCAAGTCACTTATAAACATTACAAAGAGAAGGGGACCCTGAACTTACGCCTGTGGAATACTACTGGTCATCAAACTCCAGGCAGAATACACTCCATCCACTACACCTGTTTTCTGTGGGCAAGCCAATTCTGAATCCATGTAGCCAAGTCTTCCCTGAATCCCTTGGTTCCAGACTTTCTGAAAGAGCCAGACATTGTTGTTTGTCTTTCTAAAACCCACATACTCTTATCTTCAATTTGTTTTGCCACTTCTTCAAAGAATTCATAAGACCAGAAGATCATTGACACAGTCTTATGAATTCTTTGAGGAAGTGACAAAACAAATTCAATCCAGGCTTGTGAGGTACAACCTGACCCTCACAGAACTGAAAAGCATCTAGAAAATACCGATTCGGTTATACTACAATTACTAGAAAATTCACCCAACAACTACACATATATACACTCAGTGGTCACTTGATTAGGCACCTCCTGTACATAATAAAGTGGCCACTGAGTGTAAGTTTGTGGTCTTCTGCTGCTGTAGCACATCCACTTCAAGTTTCAATGTGTTGTACATTCGTTCAGTACATCACTAAGTGATACGAAGTTACTTGAATTACCATTGTCTTCCTGTCAGCTTGAAGCAGTCTGGCCATTCTCCACTGACCACTTTCATTAACAAGGGGCTCACTGGATGTCCTTTGTTTTTTGCGCCATTTTCTGTGAACTCCAGAAAATCCCAGGGGATCAGCAGTTTCTGAGATACTCAAACCATTCCATCTAGCACCAACAATCATTCAATGGTCAAAGTCACTTACATCACACTTCTTACCCATACTGATATTTGTTCTGAACAACAACTGAACTTCTTGACCATATCTGCAAGCCTTTATGCATCAAGCACTACCAAATGATAGGCTGATTAGATATTGGCATTAATGAGCAGGTGTATAGATGTATCTAATAAAGTGGCCACTTGGTATAGGTGATTAGATAAAAACTATGAGCAAGAAGGTTAAACTACAAGAAAATAACAATTCTATACCCTAATCCAACAACCTTGTCCTGTGCATTGATGGAGAAAGAGAAGACTTGTCTGTTGGAGCAGAGAATATTAAATAACCTGCCTGTTCCAGTATTGATAATGACATATGCAAGCAGAAATGTTCTCGATTGATTCTGAGTTTAGGAAGTTGAGAGTGAAAATGATCTTGACTTTGACTTGACAGCATGTACATGAGCTTGGAATTGAAATTAGAATTGAATTTGGTTTGCTATTATCACAAACATCAAAGTACAATGCAAAAACTTGACTTGCGTACTGTTCACGCAGATCAATTCACTACACAATACATGAGGTAGTACAAGGTAAAAATATTTACAGAGTGCAAAATAAAACCCAATAGCTACAGAGAAAGTGCAGTTTAAGTAGACAATAATGTGCAAAGTCATAGTGAGGTAGATTATGAAGTCAAGAGTTCATTTTATTGTACTAGGAAATCATTTAATAGTATTATAACAGTGGGATGGAAGTTGTCCCTGAGCTTTGTAGTACATACTTTCAGGCTTTTGTATCTTCTATCCAATGGGAGAGGGGAGAAGAGAGAAATCTGGGATGGGTGGGGTCTTTGATTATGCTGGCTACTGTACTGAGACAGCAAGAAGCATAGGCAGTGCCTACATTTCTCCATCTCCAACTAAAATATTTATCTTTCTTATGTTAACGTTATCTAATGAGCTGATCTCCACCACCCTTGGGACAGGGATCTCCTAAGATTCACTATCTTCTGTAAGAAGTAGTGTCCATGTAACTCAGTTTTAAATGACTAGTGCTGTAAACCATAGGACATTGGAGCAGAGGTGGACCATTCAGCCCACCAAGTCAGCTCCATCGTTCCATCATGGCTGATTTATTATCCCTCTCAAACCCATTCTTCTGCCTTCTTGTCGTAACTGATGATGCCCTGACTATTCAAGGGCCTATCAACTTCCAGTTTAAATATATCCATTGACTTGGCCTCTGCACACTCATTACCCTCCAGCTAAAGAAACTCCTCCTCATCTCTGTTTTAAATGGATGTCCTTCTATCCTGAGGCTGTGTCCTCTGGTTCTGAACTCCCTCACTATAGGAAACATCCTCTCCACATCCACTCTATCTAGGTCTTTCAATATTTGATGCTTTTCAGTGAGATCTCCCCTCATTTTTCTCAACTCCAGTGAGTACAGGGCCAGAGCCATCAAACACTCCTCATATGTTAAACTTTTCATTCCCAGAATCATTCTTGTGAACCTCCTCTGGATCCTCTCCTATGCTAACACATCCTTTCTTAGATAAGGGACCCAAACCTGCTCACAATACTCCAAGTACAGTCCGGCCAATGTCTCATAAAGTCTCAGCATTACATCTTTACTTTTATATTCTAGTCCTCTCGAAATTAATTCTAACAATGAATTTGCCTTCCTTACCACTGACTCCACCTGCAAGTTAATATTTAGGGAATCCTGCATCAGATCTCACAAGTCCCTTTGCAATTCTCCCCCTTTAGAAATAGTCTATGCCTTATTCCTTCTACCAAAGTGTATAACCATACACTTCCCCACGCCACATTCCATCTGCTGCTTCTTTGCCCATTCTCTTAATCTATCCAAGTCCTTCTGTAGGCCCCCTGCCTCCTCAACACAATTTAATTTTTGTCTATGTCCTCTTGTTTGTAAATCTCCAATATTAGATGTGTACTGTGCTCTGATAGGTCAGCTGCCAAGTGATTCTTGTGGAACCCTATAGTGTCTGGGAGACATCCTTGGCATGCCCATGACATACGTGAAGAGGTGCAAGATCTAGCGACAAATAGGCATTAGAGGCAGGTTTGAATGTGGATGCAAAGAAGGATCAGTGTAACGTATACAGAGTGTGGAGAGTGCTGGCCAGTAGTCTCACTACGAATTCAGATTTAAAGTGATTGACACTTGAAATATTTCTGCATTAGTTAATGCTTGTTCTGTTGTGAATGAACAGTGGCTGTCATTTATCAGATCAATATAGTTGAAAATCATGCTGATGTAAAAGTTGCACAAAGGTTTGCATCGTTTGGATTGGTCTGATGCAAAGAAAGCAGCACAAACAGATATGAAAGTTTTGCACAAGAAGGAATATATAATATTACAAGTGATAACACTGACACCCAATACATAAGAAATAGGAACAGGTATAGACAACATGGCCCCTTAAAGCCCATACCATCATTCATCACAATCATAGCCGATCATCTTTCTGCACTTTCCTTAACATAAAGACCATATGACATAGGAGCAGAGATAGACTATTTGGCATATTAAGTCTGTTCCCTCCTCAACCCTGGCCCTCTCTTGTAACCTTTGATGCCACGTCCAATCAAGAACCTATCAATCTCTGCTTTAAATACACCCAATGACTTGGCCTCCACATCTGCCTGTGGTAACAAATTCCAAAAATTCGCCACCCTCTGGCTAAAGAAATTTATCTGCATCTCTGTTTTAAATGGACGCCCCTTTATCCTAAGGGCGGTGTGGCCTCTATCCTAGAGTCCCCCACCATGGGAAACAATTTTTCCACATCTATTTTGTCTAGGCCTTTCAATATTCTAACTTCCAGCGAGTACAGACCCAGAGCCATCAAACTTCTCTCATATGATAACCCTTTCATCCCCAGGATCATCTTTGTGAACTGCCTCTGGACTCACTCCAATGCCACCAAATCTTTTCTTAGATGAGGAGCCTAAAACTGTTCACAATACTCAAGGTGAGGCCTCACCAGTGCCTTATAAAGCATCAGGCATCACATCCCTGCTCTTGTATTCAAGACCTCTTGAAATGAATGCTAACATTACATTTGATTTCCTCACCACCAACTCAAACTGCAAGTTAATGTTTAGGATGTTCTGCACAAGGGCTCTCAAGACCCTTTGCGTATCTGATTTGTGAATTTTCTCCCTGTTTGCAAAGTAGTCTGCATACTTATTTCTACTACCAAAGTGCATGACCATGCATTTTCCAACATTGTACAGGTGTCCCCCGGTTTTCAAAAGTTCGCTTTACGAAACTTCACTGTTACGAAAGACTTACATTAGTACCCTGTTTTCGTTTTCAGGAGGTGTTTTCACTGTTATGAAGAAAGGCAGCGCACGATAAAAAATCAGCGCACGCCCTGCGCAGCCGATCTCCCCCCGATTCGGAACGGCATTGCTTAAGCACGTTGCATTGAGCAGCCGTTTGCAAGATGAGTTCTAAGGTGTCGGAAAAGCCTGAAAGAGCTCGTAAGGGTGTTACACTTAGCATAAAACTAGACATAATTAAGCGTTTCGGTGGTGAACAAAGCAAGGACAAAGTGAGTTTGGCTTGTGGAAGCTGATGAAGATGATGTTGAAGAGATTTTGGCATCCCATGACCAAGAACTGATAGATGAAGAGCTGATGCAATTGGAAGAGAAAAGGATAACAATCGAAACCGAACGCAGTAGCGAAAGTGAAGCAGCTGCGTGAGATTTTCGCTGCAATGATAAAGTATGACTTTAATTTTGAAAGGGTACGTAGGTTTAGGGGATATTTGCAAGATGGTTTGAGTGCTTACAAAGAACTGTGTGATAGAAAAATGTGCAAGGCTCAGCAGTCAAGCAAGCCTTCCACATCAGCCACAGCAGATGACGAACCTCGACCTTCGACATCGATGCAGGCAGTCATAGGAGACGATGAGCTGCCTGCCCTGATCGAAAATGAGATGACACCCCCATGTCCCACCACCCCAACCCCCGGGCCCTGGACAGGTACTGTACCGATTCGCGGAGAATGCAGCAGTAGCCGGGAGGCACACAGCACATCTTTAAGAAAAAAGCCGAAATAAACATGCTAATTAATTAGGTGCCGCCTAGCATGTAATTGTCGGCCCAGATCAGAGGCGATGCAATCGGCAATCACCTCTGATCTGCGCCGACACTTACGTGCCGGGCAGCACCTAATTAATTAGCATGTTTATTTCAGCTTTTTTCTTAAAGATGTGCTGTGTGCCTCCCGGCTACTGCTGCGTTCTTCGCGGATCGGTAACGGGTCGGTGGCCCGGAGGGTGGGGCCACTGCACCACCTCAACCTGCGATGACTCAGTCTAACACACCATCATCAGTGTGCTTGGCACTGTCTTCCCAATTCCGGTAGGTGATACTACACTGTACATACATTAATTCTACTTTATATAAGCTGTGTATTTTTACGTGTTATTTGGTAGATTTGTCAGCTTCATAGTTTAAAGGTTACTGGAGAGCGCGTTTATGCCAACAGCGCTTGCGTGAGATTTTCGCTACGGAGATATGTGCAGGCAATCGTTGTGGAGAAATATTTCTACTTTATATTGGCTGTGTATTTATCATATCATTCCTGCTTTTACTATGTGTTACTGTTATTTTAGATTTTACGTGTTATTTGGCATGATTTGGTAGGTTATTTTTGGGTCTGCGAACGCTCACAAAATTTTCCCATATAAATAAATGGTAATTGCTTCTTCACTTTACGACATTCCAGCTTACGAACCGTTTCATAGGAACGCTCTACCTTCGGATGGCGGGGGAAACCTGTATTTCATTTGCCACTTTTTTGCCCATTCTCCTAATCTGTCTAAGTCCTTCTGCAGCTTACCCATTTCCTCAACACTACCTGCCCCTCCACCAATCTTTGTATCAGCTGCAAACTTGGCAACAAAGCCATCTATTTTATCATCTAAATCACTAATGTACAGCATAAAAAGTGGTCCCAACACCGACCCCTGCAAAACACCACTAGTCACTGACAGCCAACCAGACAAGTATCCTTTTATTCCCACTCACTGCCTCCTACCAATCAGCCAAAGCTCTAACCATGTTAGTAACTGGAAACATCAAGAAATCTAAATTAGAGAACCTCTATTTTAAATTAACTCAATTAGTGTTCAGATTGAGATTGCTCCTTACAGTAAAAATGCTCCACTCCAAATATCCTACCACACATTCATAGACCAGGACCACTGGTTTTGGTCTTTTCCAATACGGGAAGCATCCTCGCTGCATTCATCCTGTCAAGCCATATAAGAATGCTCTGAGTTTCAATGATACCTCTTCCCATTCTTCTGTACTTTAGAAATAATACATCAAATCTATTCAATCTCTCCTCATTAGGCAAACACATTATCCCTGGAACTGGCCTAATGAAAATGTACAAAATTTTCATGCAGCTTTCAATTTTGTAATGCCATTACTCTATTAGAATTATGTAGTGGAATTTCTAGGCTATCATAGTTAACTTCAGACATGTTACTTAGCAAGAGGTCACTGACATAGATATGATAAAACAGGAATGTACACTTTTCATTGACAAATAATGGGGCTAACCAATGGGTCTACAACAGACCCAATCTCAGGGAAGACTAGCATTAAACAAAACAGCATCAAAGTGAACCATTCACTGTAGATTATAAGATATACATTTAACATCCACAAGAAAAAGGGCCTTGTTCCCCTTAAATATTTCATCTTTCACCTTTAAGCTATAACTTCTTGTTCCAATCTCACCCAGCCTCAGTGAAAAATGCCTGTTTACATTTACCCTGTCTATGCTCCTCATAGTTTTGTATACCTCTATCCAATCTCCCCTTTTTCTCCTATGTTCGAGGGAATAAACTCCTAACTCATTCAGCCTTTCCCCACAACTCAGGTCCTCAAGTTCTGACATCTTTGTAAATTTTATCCGCACTCACTCAAGCTTATTGATATCTTTCCTATACATAGGTGACCAGAACTGTACACAAATTAGTCATCATGAATGCCTTATACAATGTCAACATAACATCCCAACTCATGTACTCAATACTTTGATTTATGAAGGCTAAGATGCCAAAAGTTCTTTTTATGATCCTAGAAAGATATCATCAATACTCCCCCATAAAATGAGGGGTGACATAATTGAAACCTATCAAATGGTGAAAGAAATTGATAGAGTGGATATGGAGAGGATGTTTCCTATGGTGGGAGAGTCCAAAACCATAGGACACAGCCTCAAAATAGAGGAGCATCCTTTTAGAATGGAGATGAGGAGGAATTTCTTTAGCCAGAGAGTGGTGAATCTGTGAAATTTGTTGCCACAGGCAGCTGTGGAGGCCAAGTCTTTTTGTATATTTAAGGCAGAGGTTGGCAGATTCCTGATTGGTCAGGGTATGAAGGGATATGGGAGGAGGCAAGAGGTTGGGGCTGACAGAAGAAATGGATCAGCTATGATGAAAGGGTGGAGCAGACTTGATGGGCCAAATGGTCTAATTTCTTATGGTCTAATGGTCTAAGATCCTCCAACTTTACAGGAAGGATAAACAACCAAAATCAGTGTTTTCCCAGAAGCCAATAATTGCAGCAAGATGACTTTGTGACACTCAGTCAGAAAGCCAGATTGTTCACAAACATTGGAATAGTAGGTTTTTTCAGGAGCTTAGTTCGAAGTATGGCAAGAGAAAAGATTACTAGGGTAGACAGATAAAAGAAAATGTGAAATGTGATCAAAATCTCTTTCAAAAAGTGCAACAGCTCCACTGACTTCTGAGATCTATATCTTGTCTTGTACTTGAAATGACAGAGACTTCTGCTCCACACTGGCTTCCTGGGGAGAAATCCCATTAATCCCACTTCACCTTCTCCTTACTTCTCTGTGTGTCAATCTCTGTCATACATATTCACTGGCAGGCATCTGATTCTCTGTTTTCCATAAACTTACAGTATTTAGTTAACCCACATCTTTGGTTTGTGGGAGGAGACAGGGCATATGGAGAAACACATAGAGAAAGAACTTCCTCCTCAAGAACAGTAATTGAGATCAATATTGAAACCAGGTCCTTGGTGGTGTAAGACAGGAACATTAACTGCTGAGCCAGTGCTGATGAAGGGTCTCAGGCTGAAACATCGACCCTTTATTCCTCTCCATAGGTGCTGCCTGACCTGCTGAGTTCCTCCAGCATTCTATGTGTGTTACTCAAGAGACAATTAGAAATCCTTCATCGGTTATTTAAAGTGACTGTAATAGAGTAGATCTGTTGCAACAAGCATTTTCAGTGTAGCATCTTCAACAGTTAAAATCATCCAAGCCCCTTCACAGTCATTTAGCCAAATCAAAATGGACGTTGAATCATAGGCAGGAGAATGAAAAGTTGGGTTAGTGAGAATGCCTTTAAAGATTCCTATGCAAGAGAATGGTTTAAGGAGATAAAAAAAATGGAACACAGCATCATAAGCTACTACTGGCTACGGTGGGCCACAGATGGGAGGATTCAAATTAAGCCATATTTGGAAGAACAGAAAATTCTGAGTGATGGTATGGGTGACAAAAGCAAAAAGACAGGTAATACTAAACAAACTGAACTAAGAGATTAGTCAACAGCCAGAGAGTAAAATATTCAACTTTATCCTAGTGTAATGTGACAATCACACAGGATAAACTGCTCAATCTTGTAGCGCTCCCTGAAACAGTCATTTCGATTTTAGTATCTTGTAGTTCAAAAATGATCCAAAATGCACACTTCTGTTTTGGAGATTTAAAAAAATCACCTAACACACACACACAATTGATATTTCAGCAGCTTTCTAAATTCAACTTTTGAACATGTAACCATTTGCCTTGTAACAATGTAAACCAGAGTCTAATGAGGTGAAGAAAAATTATGGCAACTCTTCACTAAACCTGTGAACTAATTTGAAAGTAATGATTTTTTAATGATTAGCACAAAGAATGTAAGCCAAAACTGAAGGAAATATGCAATGTGTTTACTCCTTGGAGGCTACACATTCTGTTCATTTGATGTGCATGAATCAGCTTTCAATATTTATAATATATGCTCATCTGTTTCCAAGAAATTCTTCAAAGCTTTTAGTTTGCCTTAAACATCCATATTTACCTGTATTGCAAGAGCACGAGCTACCAATCCTCGGAGGTATTGCATGGGATCTTCAGGTCCCTGCCACTTGTCCTGCCAGCTCAAAGGACACTATGCAGATAAAATTTTAAGAATTAGAATTTAAATCTCCACATGATAAAGCTGAAATATTTATTCCATGTCTGGCATATCCCCAGCCTACTTCTTGAAAGCTTATTGTAGATAAACTAAAAAAAATTATAAGCTGAGATAATGAGTGAATTGATCTTAAGTCCAAAAGGACCAATTATAAATTGCCAGCCCCCTTTTATGTCTCTTTTCGTTCATTAAATGTTGGCAATGCTGGCACTCGTTGTCATTCCAGTACTGTCCAGATAATGAACAACTCACTAAGCCATTTCACAGGGTAGTTGAACAACCATATTGCTGTTGGTACCTGATAACATAAAGGCTATAATGGGTAGATTTTCCATTTGAAGGATTTTATAGACATTCCATGACATTCAAAGACACCATTGCTAACGCTAACATTTTTCTTCTAGACTCCCCCTCACCACATCTGATTTTCTTTTCCACTGTTTTTAATGAGAACACAAAACGGCCAAATGATTTACAAGCCTATTACAAGCTTCCAACAAACATCAATTTCACTCCAACAAAACAAAACATTTCATTCTTATCACGATCACTATTTCGCTATCAATTTATCCTTCCTCCTTTCCTTACACTGATATATTCTCTTCAATTTCTATGGGTGTTGCTTAAGAACAGTAGGTGATTAACAACAGATACAGGAATTTGTTCATTTTGGAACTATATATGAATATGAAACATTATTCAGTACAACAAAGACTTTATCTGAGACACATAAAGAAATCTGAGGAATTATTACAATACCATATTAGATCTTTCTGTTCATTACAATTTTACAATAGGCTGCCTTGGAATTTTACAAAATATTAGTATAACAGTAGTATAAGATATGTGACAGGTAAAAATATTTTGAAGATTGTTCTTAACTGATTCTTTACAGAGTGTGAGGGACAAATTAAGAAAGAAAGTTTTATCACTTATTTCTCACCTAACAAAAATGAAAATATGTATCTTCGTCATCTAAATATGAGAAGCTTTTACATGTTTCACAGGGCAATGGTGCTATTTCACGTATTGCAACTCCAGATCAAATCAGATCAAATTAGCTTATTGTCATATGCACGAGGGAGCAATGAAATTCCTTGCTCATAGAGAAAACAGAGTAAACAGTGTACATGGTAAAAATAAATACAGTGATGAACGCAGAACAACAAAATGATGCAAAGATTGTAGTGCAATCTAAGGTAGAGTAAGTTAAGTTATAAATGTAGGTTCGAAGTTCTAGGTCAAAGATTTCAGAGATAACCTTATTTGCTATTATAATGTTAAAGGCTGAGTTGTAATCAACGAATAACATTCTGACATCTGTATTCTTATTGTTGAGGTGATTCAGAATTAAATGTAGTGCAAGAGAGACAGTAGTCTAGTAGACCTATTTTTCCTTTATGTAAATTTCAGGAGGTCTAGATTGTGTGGGCAGGAAGATTTGATGTGGGTTGTTACCAGCCTCTCAAAGCACTTATGGGAGCGGTTTAGAACCACTGGCCAGTAGTCATTGAAGCAGGACACTTTACATTTCTTGGGAACTAGAATGATGGAGTTTTCCTTGAAGCAGGTGGGGACAGCAGACTGTTGAAGTGAGAAGTGAAGATGTCAGCAAAAGCAGAGGCCAGTTGATTGGTGCACAGTTTCAGAACTTGACCAGGAACTCCTCAAGTCCAGCTAGTTTCTGAAAATTTACTTTCATGAAAAAAGATCCAACTTCTCTAACCGACAATTATGGGACAGAGACAGTGGGAGATTAAGGATGTACCTTGGTGGAACTTTGTTTATCTGTTCAAAACAAGTGCCAAAAGCACCGAGCTCATCCAGAAGAAATGCAGCATTGCTAGAAATTGCTGGTGCTTTCAGCTTATAGTATGTGATGACATTTTAGGCCTTATCACAGTCACCTGGCAACAGCCTGCTTGAATTGAGCCTTGAGCTTGCTCTGGCCTTCCCTCTAGGAATCCCTGATAGCTTTATGGAGATGATATTTGGCTTTCTTGTAGAGCTGAAAGCCTCAGCTTCAATTATAAATATGTTCAAATTTAATCTCAGATGCTGTGTGAAGTTTGTACACTGAGTAGCCACTTTATTAGGTACAGAAGTGTACCGAATAAAGTGGCCACATGTGTGGAATCCAGTGTGGTCCTCTGCTATGGTAGCTCATCCACTTCAAGATTCAATGTGTTATAAATTCAGAGAAGCTCTTTTGTAACACATAGTTATTGGAACTACTGTCATCGTCCTGTTTGCTTGAACCATTCTCCTCTGACTTCTTCCATGTACAAGGGATTCTTGCCCACAGAACTGCTGCTCACTAGATTTTTTTTTGTTTTTCCACATAATTCTCTGTAAACTCTAGAGGTTGTTGTGTGTACAAATCCCAAGAGATCAACAGTTTCTGAGATACTCAAACCACCCCATCTGGCACCAACAATCATTCCATGGTTAGCGTCACTTAGATCATATTTTTTCCATTCTGATGTTTGGTCTGAACAATAACTGAACCCCTTGACTAAACTTGCATGCCTTTTATGCATCGAGTTGCTGTCACATGATTGGCTGATTAGATATTTGCAATGATAAGGTACCTAATAAAATAGCCACTGAGTCTATGTTCTCCCCAGGACTATGTGGCTTTACCCTTGGTGCTTTGGGTTCCACCATATCCCAAAGGTGTGTTGGCTGGTAAGTTAGTTCCACCATATCTCAAAGGTGTGTTGGCTGGTAAGTTAGTTCCACCATATCCCAAAGGTATGTTGACTGGTAAGTTAATTGGCCACTGTAGAATTACCCCAGTGTTGGCTGTTGTGGGTAGAATCAGGAAATATCAAAGTGCATGTATAAGATAATATATTACAGAGAAATGAATTGGTCAATGGGATTACTCTGAGAACCAGCATACATTTAATGGACTGATTAGCTATTATTCAGTAGTATGAAAATTGAAATATAGAAGTAATTTTCAATGATTTTTGTGGTTTTGTTGAAATGAAAATGCACAGTCTCCTAGTGAGTAATGCCACGAAAAGAACTAAATAACTAATATATGTTTCACAATAGGCCACTGCACCACTTTGACTTTTCCAAAAGATGCAATGCTGGTCTATCATTTGTACCAAAACATAAACTTGTTAATTAAATGACATTTTGAGAAATTCATTAGTACAATGGCAACAATTATAGATTTAAATTGTTTTTAACATCATAATCTAGCCATTAATCACAGATAATGAGACTCAATTATAACATAACTTCAAAAGACATTTTCTGGCATTTAACTAAACTAATTGATCACTAACTGCATTGATCAGGAAGTAAGAATAATATACAGTAGATTCCTGCTAATTGGGACACATTGGAACCAGTATATTTTGGTCCAAATAAGTGGCTACTGTAATTAACCATTTGGCATAGTAACAATTTATGCATTTGAATGAAGTACAGAACAAATTAGAATATTACCAATACTACTACAGTACTAAGACAGAAAGCATGGTCATCTCCAGAAAGACAAACATCCCACAATGTGTAATCAAGATCAGAAATACAAATATCAAACAAGTCAACAAATTCAAATATCTTGGCAGCCTAATAACAAGTAATGGCAGGTACAACACAGATATCAAATACAGAATAGCAATGGCGAAAGAAGCTTTCCAAAAAATGAAGACAATATTAACAGACAGAAAGATGAGCACGTACACTAAAAACAGAATACTACAGTGCTACATTTATTCAGTGATGTTGTGGGGATGGAACTGGACTCTCTGATGGCGGTGTCTGAAAAGAGGATGCTGTCCAAGTTGCATGCCATCTTGGACAATGTCTCCCATCCACTACATAATGTACTGGTTGGGCACAGGAGTACATTCAGCCAGAGACTCATTCCACCGAGTTGCAACACAGAGCGTCATAGGAAGTCATTCCTGCCTGTGGCCATCAAACTTTACAACTCCTCCCCTGGAGGGTCAGACACTCTGAGCCAATAGGCTGGTCCTGGACTTATTTCCTGGCATAATTTACATATTTCTATTTAATTATTTATGGTTTTATTACTATTTAATTATTTATGGAGCAACTGTAGCAAAAACCAATTTCCCCCGGGATCAATAAAGTATGACTATGACTATGACTATGACTATCCTGACTTATGGAAGTGAATGCTGGACCATTTCTCCAGCAATGGAAAAGAGCCTAGAAGCAGCTGAATTATGGTTCTACAGGAGAATGTTAAAAATATCATGGACCACACACACATCAAATGAAGAAGTTCTCAGAAGAGCCCAAGCAGTTCGATCACTCATACCAACAATAAAAGAAAGACAACTCAGATTCCTAGGACACATCATGCGGAAAGATGAACTAGTAAAACTCATACTCTCTGGAAAGATTGAGGGGAGTAAACCTAGAGGAAGACCTTGGCTTATGTACATCAAAAACATAGCCAGGTGGCTACACATCAAGGAAATGGAAGTCATCCAAAAACGAAGGATAGATCTATATGGAAACCCATGGTCACCAGAGTCTGCATCGGATGTGGTACCTAGACAGACAGACAGACTACAGTACTAAAAAAAACTGTGTTTTACTTCCTCACAGTAATTGATGGAGGAATTTATCCATTGAATGCTGCTACGTTCCTTTGACTGTAAGTGAAGAAAATCAGCGAAGATAATGGACTGCCTTCATACAGTACTTCCAATGATTGCATCCTCCAAATCTTTATTTTCATTGTGATATTCAAGATGATTGTCGATACCTTCAAATTCTTCATAATTCCTACTCGTTGAGGAAGTGAAATCATTTCATTTTCATTCCAAGCTGTTTCTGACATCTCCAAGCCCAAATGCTTGGAACCGCAGTGAGCAAAACAGTAATAAATTGTTTTACTGCTTGTCTCTTGCCAACTATCAGTGACAAAAATCACTGCTTTTTGAACACACACGTAACTGACGCTATTTAAAACCTATTTGCTCTAAGCATGATGTAGTTTCTAACAAATACGCAAGTGCACATGACTGGCGCTAGTTAGAAAGTTCAGCAACAGTTTGCTGTTCCAATTCAGTGGCACAGTGTCCCAAATAAACAACAATCTGGCCATTTTCTCAATTAGCTTTTGTTATTTTTTAGAGTTGTTCCAAATAATTGCCTGCCCCAATTAACCAGAATCCTTTGTAAAAGTTTTTATTCTTGACTGAATGCATGAAGATATTTGACATGTTGAATTATCTACTTCTGGCTTTCTCACAGAAGTAGGTCCTGAGAGATAAATGAGGAACTATTTTACTTCAAGGATTTGTGTTTGTCTTTATCAGTTATAAGTCATGGTTATTGATCATAGCTGGGAGGTTATGATTGTTTGCTATATGAGAGTGAAAAGAAGTCACATTTATTTGCTTGTGTTCAAGGAATGCTGATATTATTGTTAAGGGACTGTTTCAAAGCAGAGGACATTGCTTTTTAAATCAATGTTGTTCGTGCGAACAGCAAGTAAGGATACAAGCAAAGGAATGCAAAGTTGCAAAACATGCGTAGCAGGTCAAGCTGTGTGAATACAAAGAGAATTGAACAATTATCTTAGACAGATGACTTGACCCATTATGAAATAAAGAAAATAAGTTAGCATAATTTGTAGAATTCAGTATCAAATCCAGAAGGCTTAAGTGTGCCCAGATGAAAGTTGAGTTGTTGTTCCTCTAGCCTGCCTTTGGTATTGTTTATTTTAGTGCAAAAGGTTAAAGAATGATTGATCTGAGTGGCAGTGGGATGAAGAATTAAAATATCAGGCAACAGGAAACTCAGGATTACCTCTGCCGACTGAATACAAGTGTTTTGAGAAGAGGTCATCAAATCAGTATTTGGTTTCCTCAATGCATGGAGGCCACACCATGAATACCGAATGGAACATACTGAAATGAAGAAATTCTGATGAATGAATGTTGCATATAGAAGAAATGCTTGAATTGCCAAATGGTGGAGAAGGAAAGTGAAAGGACAGCAGTTGCATTTGTTGCAACTGCATGAGAAAGTGCATAAAAAGATGAGTGATAGTAGAGACAGAGTAAGCAGGTATTAGGGAAAGCAACAGTCCTTTTGGTGTGCTGAAAGGAAGTCTTTTCCTCCACAGTTCTACCCTTTCACTTCTTCCCTGTCTGTATCAGAATGGACCAGGCACTTCAGGTATGATAATCGCACAGTCTTCTCTCTCCAATAGCACAGCCTGACCGGCTGCCTAGATCACGTACCCCTGCTCTTTAGGAACTCTTACATTCTCTTGTCTATATTCTCAATCACTATGTATCCATATTCATAGCTGAACAAAGTACCACGTTCTAATGCTTATTAATGCCACACATAGGTAAATGTCAACAAGATCATGTCATCTCATCTCTGAAATACAGCTCTTTTATGCACGTTTATATTTATATTCTGTAATAAGATCTGGCACCAGCTGTCCTTGGAAAATCCCAACCCCAGCAATGATGAGCAAGTTGGCAGCAAGTAGAAAACATCTGCTTTTACTCTACTAATGATATGGGAGCCATTTGAAGGCCAGCTGGTCAGAATTCAGGACTAAAATATTTGTGTGAGCAAGAAAGATAAGGATGGCAAGATTCAGGGACCTTAATGTAAGAGATGTTGTCAATGAAGACAAAATGAAAAAGGAAGCATATATAAGGATTACAATGATGAAAACTTACAGGGCCTTTGAGAAATATGTGGAAAGCAGGAGGGAAGTTAAACAGGGAATCAGGAGGGATAATAGTGTCTATTAAAAGTAGTTGGTGGGTTATATGAAAGAGAATCTCTTGGTATTTTATATGTAGCGCCCTGGTTAAGATTTTTACTGCTATGCTGTAAGTATTTCATTTTAGCAGTTCTGTAAGAGCAATATGTTCTGTTTTCAGCTTGTTTGGGTTTGAGTTGAGATAAGATGCTAGTTATTCAACATAGGAATGTGGTGTCAGCCAATCAGGATGGTAGAATTGGGGGGAGAGGTCATTGTTGGTGGGAGCTGGGAGGAGACAGAAAAAAAGATGGCTGAGGATGCCGTCCCTGTTGCACAAGGTGTTTTGTGCAGGTGAATGGCTTCAAGGAGGAAGGAGCAATACTCCTGTGGGAGAACCATTTGTTTGAGATGGATTTCAAGCAACAGTCAGAAGGTGGTGTATGCTCTTATGCAGACTAAGGGTCCTGCGCGTGAGTGACAGACAAGTTCAAGATGAGCTCCAACTTAAATGCACCTTTGACTGTTTAAGAATAATGGGCTTTTTTTTTTGTTTTTTTTCTTTCATTTAATAACTGTTTAAACTAACATTATTAAATCTACTACTTTATAATTGAAAGCAGTGTACAATCTGTTATTTCTTGGGGCAGTAAATCACACAGCATTGACACAAACCAGGGTTTGGGTGGGCAAGGCATCCCAACCACATGGAGTCGGCGAGACCAACGTTGCATACACTCTAGACAGACGAAGTTAGAGAAAGGTGGGTTTATCGCCACGGGATCCAATGGCTGTTAGTAAGGTGCTAACGAGCCGGCTTTCCAGAGACACCCAGAGAAAAAGGGGTTTCAAATATATACAGTACATTAATACCTAGAGGATAACTAGGGAGAGGCATTTGGATAGATGCACAAACAGGCAAGGCACACATGCAGTTTGGCATCATGGTTAGCACTAACATCATGGGTGGAATGGCTTGTTTCTGTGCTGTAACATTCTGTGTTCTGTGCGATCAACTGAAAAAGGCACTAGGCAAGTCAGTCACCCAAACAACATACATAGGAGACACAATAATTGGTGAAAATGGTACACTAAATTGAAAGAATTGTACCTGATAAGAGTGTCTTACACAGATTTCTATCTTCTGTAGTATTTTGTTTCCAAATAACAGCAACTTGCATTAATGTACTGTCCTTACTGCAGAACTATTCCCATGCCACATGAGGGGATATAAGAGCAGCTTAGTCAAAGAGGTTGGGTGTAAGAAGCATCATAAGAGAAAGAAAATAAGTGATTATATTTAGGAAATAAATACTCAGCTTAGAGTTTTGGCAGCTGAAGGTATCACCAACAAATAAAGAACAATTAAACTGGGATCGATAAAGAAGGTAGAACTGGCTAAGAACACAGATATTGAAAGTCTTCAGAGTTGGAGGAAATTAAAAAGACAGAGATAAAATCATAAAGAATCATAAATAATGCTGAGAATTGGTATTGCTTAATGAGAGCCAATTTAAGCCACTATAAAAAATGTGATTAATAAATGGGCCATATCAAGAGTTTGGATAGGCATATTGTGGAACACAGAGGATTCTGGTTAATTTGGACACATTAGGACCAACACATTTTAGCCCAATTAAGCAGATGCCCCAATTAGCCGAAGTTTCATGGAACTAGTCCAGCTCTTGGCTCCATCCCTCCCCCTCCTGTCTTCTCCAATCGTTTCGGATCTCCGCCTCCCCCTCTCAAATCTCTTACTAGCTTTTCTTTCAGTTAGTCCTGACGCAGCGTTTTGGCCCAAAACGTCAACTGTACCTCTTACTAGAGATGCTGCCTGGCCTGCTGCATTCACCAGCAACTTTTATGTGTGTTGTTTGAAAAACTTTAACTACTGCTTAATGAGTAACACATTATGTATTTAAATGAAAACAAAACAAATTAGAACATCACTAATACTAATACAGCATCATAAAACTGTGTATTAGGTCCCAATATTTATCGATGGAGAAATTCATTCAGTGTACACTGCTGTGTTCTTTTGCTTGACTGTAAACGAACAAAATCAGTGCAGACACCTAGTGCAGATAATGGACCGCCTTCGTACAATGTTTTGCTGGTTGCATCCTCCAAATCTTCATTTTCATTGTAACATTCAAAATGATTGCTCATACTTTCAAATTCTTCATAGTTCCTAACTTAATGAAGTAGTGAAATCTTTCAGGCATCTTCAAGCCTGAATGGTTGAAACAGCAGTGAGCAAGACAATTCTGAATTGTCTGACTGTTTTTTTCTCAGCAACTATTCAGTGACAAAAATCACAGCTTTTTGAACACAAACACATGCTACTGATGCTATTTAAAAACTGCTCACTCTAAGTAAGGTGAAGTGTCTAACGGCCATACAAGTGAATGCAACTAATGCTAGTTGGGAAGTTTGGCAACAGTCTCCTGTCCCAGCGAAGTGGTATAATGTCCCAAATAAATGAAGGGAAGCCTGGCTATTTTCCCAATTAACTGGAATCCACTGTATATAGTAAGGCCAACCAGGAATTAATTGAAACAGTAAAACTGAGAAGGAACAATGATATTAAAGAGCAGCAGGATGAGGTGTAACATGAAAACAGTTGGACACTGTCACAGTAAACGAAATGAGACGCACTAGTGAGAGCACAGTTTTGTAATATAAAACTCATCTAAGGGTAAAGTGATAATTTACAATCTTGAAACACAATACCAAGTTGTAACAGCTCAGTTTGGTGTAGGAAAAGGCATGGATATAATTATCAATACACTGGTGACAGAGAAGAGTGTGAAATCCGAATAGACAGGAATCTATTCATATGAAACAACCAACAAGATCACAATCTAAATTTCAAAGTGTTGCCTGTAATCTGCATGAAGAGGAATTACTTGTTCAGTACATGAAGGATGTCAGCCAGGTATTGGAAGATGATGCTGGAAGGGGAGAGAAGTCAGCAGAGACAATGATGACTGAGTATATCTACAGGGAAATGAAAACTATGGATAAATCTATCCTGTCACTCTAGTTTAAAACTTCTCACAGCATCACTCAAGCTCTGGAGGTGTGACATTGAAAACTCAGAAACATGAATGGATTGCTAAGTTATCACAATTTGATTAGAAATTATTGTGGTCAGAATAATCAGAATAAAACAAATATGTTCTGACTGTACAGTAACATTTTCTTTTCATCATTAATATGTTAAAGCAAAGTGGATAAAATTCCCTTGAGATTAAATCACACTTACACTGCAAGATGCAAGAAAGGCATTCAGCTGCATTGTTCCTCTTTTGTAACCCCCGAGTCTCACCTATTTAATTAAGCCCTTTGCCCTTAGAAATAGTGACTCATTTCTAATAAAACATGGTTCCTGTGGGTTATGGTCTATCATTTTTATTGTTTCTCCATCTATAGCATTAAATCTGATTTTTATATTGAACAATCTAATTTTCTTGTGAACATTTAACTAGGTAACAGTAGATTATAATTTCCTGAACAACTTCAGAACATCTTACACACTGACAAGAGAGAACACAGGGAGTAAATAATTTGCTGTCAAGCAACCATTACAATGTTGGAAATTACAGTATCAGAGTATGGAAGTTCTGGATGGCAAGCTGTTAAATGTTTGTATCTGATGTCACATCTGATGATACTGATGTAGGTTCTGTTGATCTTAGGGCAAGAACCTGTTTAAGTAAATTTAAAATGCTGCAAGATTGTAAATTAGAATGCAGGCTCCAAAATACCAAAGTTTGCTGATGAGTTTTGCAGCAGGTTTAGATTAGACTGGAGGAAATATCCAAAAGAATTGCTTCTGACACCTCAAGGTTGCAAGCCAGCATCACTATAGAAATTCAATGACTTGACAGAAGTAAGGAAGGTGTCCCAGTGGCCGTGTCTCTTTACATTGGGTATGCTAGACATCAATGTAATCTCACACTGCAAAATTAAAAGATGCACAAGACCTTCACACAGTATTCTATGGCAAACTTCCCATGAAATATTCACAATTAAATCTTAGATTAAAAACGCCTGCATGAGCTGGGATGAGCTACATAATCAAAACAAGAAAATCTCCTTTTTAATATCTTTTTGGTGGAGGCACATGTGTCAATTGTAGTAAAACTATTATTCATGGGAACGGATGCTTGCTGTTGCCTAGAAGTTATTTGTGACGTGATCTTCTTCCTTGACAAATTCAAAGCAGAATTAACTGATGGTGGCAACTTCCAACAACGTAACACAAAAAGCACTGTATCTGAAGCTCAAGTAGATATCTGCTTCAATAGCCATTTCACCTCAGCTCTTGCATGGCAGGGAGGCCCTACTGTGCGAGAGAAGACCTGACAAGCAACCATGCAAGGAAAGAGGAAGTGGGGAAGTGAGGACTGATCTTGCTGGAGCATTTGGGTAGCATTTATCTTGAGGAGCAAAGCATTTGTGACTCTTTCTAACCATGATGGTCACAATGACCCCAAGTAGATAGATAGATAGATATACTTTATTGATCCCGAGGGAAATTGGGTTTCGTTACAGCCGCACCAACCAGGAAAAGAGCATAAATATAGAAATACAAAAACCACAAACAGTCAAACAACAAAATGCATCTATGCCAGATGGAAAATAAGTCCAGGACCAGTCTATTGGTGTGATTCTAATCTAAAATTGGAGTTATTAGCATTTCCTTCCAATACGCTGGTCCATGTCAAATTATGGAAATTAGGAAGCAGGCTTTTCAATTAAGGAAAAGAAAATTCATCTCTGTATCAAAGTGGAAAGCAGCAGGTACTGATGTTGCAGACTTCAATATGCACAGCATGACATGCAGATGGCACCCATATTGAAGTTGCAAAGTCATTTCGCACAGGAACAGACTCTTCATCCCACCAAGTCAGCACTGACCATGAAGCACCCATTTACTATAATCCGATATCCATTTCTTTAAGGTTGTTATAGCTGGGGAGTGGCAGTGGGGACAAGCTCCCACTACCTATTAAATGCTCCCAGTGCCGTGTGTCTCAAATATCCTCTGACAATCAAATCTAGCTCCTGTTCTTCACTTATAACTTAGCTACTATGCCTGGCAGAATATTTTCTACTGAAAAGAGAAGAGGAAAAGGTGCGTTACTGGCTTCTTAAAACAAGTCGCTTTGGGCAAATGAGGATTGTCAGCTGTGGTTGGCAGCTCATCTAGTAGAAGCAAATCTCTGATCTCAAACCTCCGCTGCTTTGCGGCTATACCCACTCATGACAAAGGCTTCGGGAGTAAACCCTTAGGAAAAATCTGGAGCTGGAGTCCCTGAGACAGTCCTACGGTGAGTTTAATGCTGACTGGCAACTCCTGCGACGCTGCTGGTGCCAAACTGTGTCAGGGTCTGCCATTTATGTGGCGAATACTCACAGGGTCACAAGGGGAAAATGGAAATTCCACAAAGACAGCACCAAAGGTCATGATAGAACTGGAGTTGCAAGGCTATAGCTCTACTAGCTGCACAACTATGCTGCCTTATGCAGTATTGCTTATTTGGGTCCAAATACTTTAGATTTAAATAGGCCACCTACAAGTGACTGAGCCATCGCATATACAAAATATATAATAAAATAAAAGCATAATTTTCAGAAGGTACCTCTTGATTCATCAGTGCATTTGCCAGCTTCTGCACTGAGGATGTTAATAATGATGTTCCTCTTATAACTTTGCTCAATGCTGCCAGAGACTGATGAACACTTTGCACCAACCGTATGGCATTGTATTGTTCCAAAGCTATGAATGACTGGATAGGAGAACCCTGCTTCTCATTTGGAGGAGATATTTTTTGGTGAATTAGCTGAGAGCCCTAAGAAGGAAATGGTAGATGTTAGAAATCAAATTAATTTTAAAAAATTAAAATATTGATAATCTTCCTCTTGCCATTCTATAAAAGATTTACATTGATTTTTTGTTTTCAATACACTATTTAAGTTTTTAAGCAAGAATAGATTCAATTTATTCTCATGAAGTTAAAGGAGGAATATTTTAGGAATATTACATAAACCAGCATTCCACCATATGCTTCCAAACAAGCAAGACAATAAATATTGTCGCCTCAGAATTAGAGAAAGCACATTGAATTTTTACTTCAGTATCCCACTAATGTTTCAGTTTGTAATTTTTATCCTTTGCACTGGCAGTCAATGCTGTATCTATAAAAGATAGAATAAGCCTACAAGCTTCATCCTGTAACATAATTTTTATACACATTACATGATTGAGCTTCTATAAAAACATTTACTAAAGAACAAAAAAATTGCTATAACTGCCAGAGGGCATGTTAAGAAATTATACACAAATTCCAAAGACAGAATGCAAATTTCAAATTCAACCTACACTGTCTCTTTTCAGGGATGAAAAAAATAAACTGTTTTCTAAACTTTGAAAGAGATTAAGGTTTTCAAATAAAATATTAGTAACAACATTGAAAGCAAGGTACTCCTTTTCTTTAAATGACTTTTTCTTCACACCAAGGGTATCAATTGTTTTTGAAAAGCAAACTATAGATGCTTGAAATATAAAATTAAAAATAAGAAAATTCAGGAAATACTCTAAGTTAGACAGCATCCATGCAGTGAAAAAATGCATTAGTGCTTCAAGACAAAGAAATTTCATCAGAACAATTCTGATCTACTAAGTTTTATGAATACTTTCTGCTCCTGAACCAGTTGCAATTCTGCCAATTCAAACTTGCCATGCCAATTCTGTGTTATTAAAAAGGAGAGGAAGGTAATAATTCAAAATATTATCCATCTTGGTTGCCAGTAAACACCAAATGGACATCGGAATATCTATAATAAGCAATACTTGGTACTACAGCTAAGGTTGATAGAGTCATAGACCCACACAGCATGGGAAAAGGCCCTTCATTTCATCATGGCCATGCTCCTCATCTCTTACCTATCCACACTGGTCCCATTTACAAGACTTGGTCCTTAGCTTTCTATGCCTTGACAATTCAAGTACTTTCCTAAATACTCATTAAGCACTGTGAAAATACCTACTTCCCCCACTGACATAGGTACTTTGTCCCTGATTCCAGCCATTCTATGGGTGAAAACATATCTTCAGAATCTCCAAAATCTCTTCCCCCTTACTCTAAACCTATATCCTTTGCCTTCTGTTTTTGGCACCCCTGGTTAGAGAATTGTTTCCTGCTATCTACCCAATTTGTACTCCTCATAACTTTGAATACATCAATCATATACGCACTCTCACCCCTCAGTTTCCTCTGATCTCTTGCCAACCTGTCTTCATAGCCACCATCACCCTCTGCCTCCGATTGACTTTGCGCCCAATTTGTCAAATTGCCTTGGCTCCCATGGGATCTTCAACCAATTTCCTGGTGTATCTCCTTTGCATCCTCTCTGGTGCATTTTCATCCAACAGGGTGGTAATTAGAACTGCACATATACTCCAGCTGGGGCCTATCCAAATTTTATAAAACTGGTAACATAATGTTCCTGGTCTTATAGTCTAGGACTGATTATTGAAAACTAATATTCTGTACCGTTTCTTTAACAGCTTCTCTACCAGTGCTACCAACTTTAGGGATCAATGGTTCTCTACACTAAGGTCCCACTGTTCTTCAGTATGTCTTAAGGCTCCACCACTCATTGTCTATGTTCTACCCTTATTAGTCCACCCAAAGTGTATTACCTCACACTTACCAGGGTTAAATGCTACTTTTTTTTATTGATCTGCCTATTTTACCAACTAAATCTTCAACAATACTACCAATTTACATACATCTGCAAACTTATTAACCACTCCTCCAATATTCATATCCATAGCATTATAAAAAATGACAAACAGTAAGTTCTCATCACTGATTCCTGTGAGATGTACTACTGATCACAGGCTTCCAACCACAAAGACAACCCTTCACCATCGTCCTCTGCCTGTCACAATATCAGCTCTGTATTCCATGTCCCAAGGACTCTAAACTTTTGGACTAGTCACCCATATGGAACCAAATCAAATACTTTACTGAACTTCATGTAGAGTTCTCAGTGCATCTTTTGAATTGTTTGAAACCTTCTTCTTGTAGCAATTTTCATAATTTTTCTGGGGTCTGCTGATCATTGATGAAAAACTCCAGAGAAAATTTAGGTTAATTAACTAGATATTTTTCATTACAGATACATGCACTAAATGGATGTACGAGTGATTTTTACTTGGACAGCATCTTACCTGGTTAAGTTTTTTCCAGAGGTTAAGAATGGGAGATAACTCAGTGGACCAAATTTCTCTGTCAAATTTGCACCCTGCTGTCATTGACCTGCTTAGAATCCGCAGCTGGGAAATGACCTGGGAGGGAGAAAATAGTGACTAGGAATAGCCAAGCATTCATACATATATATGTTCACATTACAGTGAAAACAGAAGTCTCATAACAGTTAACATGATGGATTTAAATCCATTTACAATTATCAATCAGTGAGATTTCCATTCCAATCCTGATTCAATTCTACTAGAATAATCTCACTTTCTGCAAGGACCAAAAAGCATTAAATCTTGGGCATGCCACTAAACCTTCCATGAACTTGTGGAAGTATTAACCTCATTATCACAATCTGCATCTGAGGAAGATAATGATCTAAATATTTGAAACAGGGAGCAACTACTCAACATCACAAATTATTCCATTAACAACAGAGCCCACATTACCCTCCAGCTACTCACCAGGGTTAATTTAACTACCTATTCAAATAACAGTAGCTATATTAATTTATAAGCTATACTAAGTGGCTTCCCCATGGTTACAATGTTAATACAAAATGCAACAATTTATAATGCATTGTATTTCTGATAGTTTATTACTTTGTCATTTTGATTTAGGCACAATGGATCAGATTACAATAGGGCAGCATGGCAGTTATAGCACTAGTGACCTGGGTCCAATTCTGTGCTGTCTATAAAGAGCTTGTACATTCTCCCAATGACCATGTGGATTTCCTCCAGGTGCTCCAGTTTCCTCCCACATTCCAAAGACATATGGGTTAGCAGGTTAATTAGCCACATCGATGTAATTGGTGGCATGGGTCTGTTGGCTGGAAGAGCTTGTTGCCATGTTGTATCTCTAAATAAATGAATAAACTCACATCACCACATACAGACATCCAATCACAGAATGTACCAGAGGCCAGACACGGACATAATAAGCCTGACCGTCCTCAACAGGATTCATCATTGAGTCCAGAGGTATTCAATGGATACACTGACCCTTCAGCTTTATGCCAGCCATTGTTGGTATACACTCGTGCACTTTTAGTATATGGAAAGCAGATCAGATTAAACACCAAGTCCTTGAGACCACTCACTGCATCGGAAGGTTAGTCTGTAGATCCAACCCAACAATGAATGAAAAGATAACAAATGACCTTGGCACTCCATTACTCTGCTGGTTCCTAACTGACAAATGTTCCCAGTCCTGCAAGATCTTGATTTTAAAATACCCAAACTCATGTTGACAATACAGCACCACAATAGCATGGCAGTTAGTGTGACGCTATTACAGCTTGAGGTGTTCTGAAGTTTGGGGTTCAATTCTGGCGCCATTCCATAAGGAGTCTCTGAACATCCTCCCTGTGGAATGCATGCGTTTTCTCCAGGCCCTCCATTTTCCTCCCACAGTCCAAAGATGTACCTGGTAGGTTAATTGGCCTTTGTAAATTGTCCCATGATTAGGTTAGGGTTAATTGGGTTTGTCGAGGGTTACTGGGGTGGCGTAGTTCAAAGGGCTGGAAGTGCCTTTTCCACGCTGTATCACTAAACAAACAAATGTACCATCATTTTTCAGATTCTACATTTATAACTTTGTCCAACCCTACAAACTTACAACCTTTTCACTAATTCCAACTTTATGTGCCTTTGATTTCCTTCACCTTCCTTGCAGCTGTGCCCAAGGTGCATCAATCCTAAGCTCTGCAATTCCATTCTTTTACCTCCCTCCAAGATGCACCCTAAAACCTAACTTTTTGACCTAATTTCTTGCTGCATTAAATCCTTCAGTGACTTACTGTCTAAGTTTGTTAAGAATTTCAGGATGTTTCATTTTGTTAAAAACATTACACATAAACAAATTGTTTTTATTGTAGAAAGGGAAGTATGCACTTCATTAAGTAAGAAATGACAAAGCAATTAAAAAGATATGGTTATTTTGCCTGTTATAACCAATGTGTTTAAGGACCTGAACAACTCTTAACTGACAAGGCTGTGCAGTACTTCGAACACATTGAACCACTGTAAGTACTATCTTCCAGATAAAGTGTATGACCTCTCAGCTAGACTGGAACAGTTTGACCTACAAACACAAATGGATCCAAATTGCTAAACACTCACTAAAATATTATAAACACACATTCCCTCTTGCAACAAAAGGCCTGCAGACATCAGTGACACGCAGTAACTGAAGAAGGCCGAGGGCTCCCACACATTCCTTGCTCTATGTAAAAAATGTTGCCAACCATCAGAGGCAGGGAGAAGCATTATGGTCATGACAAATGGCAGTTTTAGAGGATTGTAACAAACCCATTATTCACTCTATGTACTGCAAATTCTTTTATCAGCAACTTCTCTTTCAGCCCTCCCTTCACACTAAAAGCTTACCCTGGTTAAAAAGGAAAGGTCAGTCTCTCTGAAGCTTCAGTGCCAACCAATGCAACCATAACATGCAGAAGCACAAAGAGTGGAAGCATGCATTGTCTAGGGAGTAAATTGCGGAAGTAAGGTTGATTCATAGGACTGCACAGGAATTGGAACGGTAAAGTGCTAAAGAGTAAACTGAGGCTATATAGGTGGAACTGAGGAATAAGAAAAGGGATGAACATAGTAATGGGGTTAGATTATAGACCACCTAATAGTCAGTGGATTTAGAGGAGCAAATTTGTAGAGAGGTTGCAGACAGTTGCAAGAAACATAAGGTTGTGATAGTAGGTGGTTAACTTTCCACATTATGACTGCGACTTCCTTACTGTAAAAAGGCTGGATGAGATAGAGTTTGCCAAATGTGTTCAGGAAAGCTTCCTTAATCAATACATAGAGGTTCCAACCATAGTGAGTGTAATACTCAATCTCCTACTAGGGAATAAAAAAGGGCAGGAGACTGAAGTTTGTGTAAGGGAACACTTTGCATCTAGTGATTACAATGCCATTTGTTTCAAGATAGTTATGGGCAAAAACCTGGCCCTCAGGTTAAAATTCTGATTGTTGTTTCCTGGCAAAGGATTGCATGGTACATGGGAGGCCTTCAAAAGTGAAATTTTGAGAGTACTGAGTTTGTAAATCAGGATGCTTAAATGCTCTTGCTGACATGATGAAGGAAAATCTCAAGGGATTTTATAGCTATATTAAGAGCAAAAGGATAGCAAGTGATAAAATTAGTCCTCTGGAAGATCAGAGTGGTCATTTATGCATGGATCTGAAAGAGAAGGGGAAGATCTTAAACATTGTTTTGCATCCGTATTTACTCAAGAGTCAAATGCAGAGTCAATAGAAGAAAGACAAAACAGCAGTGAGGTCATGGACTGTATACAGGTTACAGAGGACATGGTGTCTGCTGTCTTGAAGCAAATTAGAGTGGATAAATCCCCAAGGCTTGACGGGGTGTTTCCTTGGACCTTGTGAAAGGCTAGTGCAGAAATTTCAGGGGCTTTAGCAATAGGTGGGGTACCAGAGAACTGGAGGATAGCTAAGAAAGATCCTGAGAATAACCCAGGAAATTATAGTGTATTTGACATCAGTAGTGGATAAATTATTCGTAGGTATCTTAAGGGACTGGCTATGTAAACATTTGGATAGATAGGGACTGATTAGGAACAGTCAACATGGCTCTACGAATGATAGTAGGTTATGTCTAATCAATCTTACAGAGTTTTGGGAAAGTTACCATAAAGCCATAAGACGTAGGAGCAGAATTAGGCTATTCAACCCATTGAGTTTGCTCTGCCATTCCATCATGGCTGATCCTGGATTCCACTCAACCCCATACACCTGCCTTCTCGCCATATCCTTTGATACCCTGACTGATCAGGAAACTATCAACTTCCATCTTAAATATACCCATGGACTTGACCTTCACCACAATCTGTGGCAGAGCATTCCACAGACTCACAACTCTCTGACTTCAAAAAAATCTCTTTACTTCTATTCTAAAAGGTCACCCCTCAATTTTGAGGCTGTGCCCTCTAGTTCTGGATACTCCCACCATAGGAAACATCCTGTCCACATCCACCCTATCTAGACTTTTCAACATTTGGTAGGTTTCAATGAGATCCCCCTGCATTCTTCTAAATTCCTGGGAGTACAGGCCCAAAGCTGCCAAATGCTCCTCATATGTTAGCCCCTTCATTCCTGGAATCATCCTTGTGAACCTCCCCTGGACTCGCTCCAATGACAATGCATCCTTTCTGAGATATGGGGCCCAAAACTGTTGACAAAACTCCAAGTGTAGCCTGACTAGTGTCTTATAAAGACTCAGCATTAACTCCTTGCTTTTATATTCTATTCCCCTTGAAGTAAATGCCACATTGCATTTGCCTTCATTAGCACAGACTCAACCTGTAAATTAACCTTCTGAGAGTCTTGCACAAGGACTCCTAAGTCCCTCTGCACCTATCATGTTTGGACGTTTTCTCCATTTAGAATATAGTCTGCACTATTGTTCCTTTTACCAAAATGCATTACCATATGTTTCCCAAGACTGTATTCCATTTGCATTGTTTTTGTCCATTCTTCCGATCTGCTACAATCTCATTGCTTCCTCAGCACTACCCACCCCTCCACCTATCTCCACCCCTCTTCAGCAAACTCTTTCAGGACTCTGGGATGTAGTCCATCTGGCCCAGGTGACATATCCACCTTAAGACCTTTCAATTTGCCTAGCACTTTTTCATTTGTAATAGCAATGGCACTCACTCCTGCTCCCTGACTCTCATGGACCTCTGGCACACAACTAGTGTCTTCCAGAGTGAAGACTGATGCTAAGTACCAATTAAGTTCATCTGCCATTTCTTTGGCCCCCATTACTTCCTCACCAGCATCATTTTCCAGTGGTCAAATATCAACTCTCACCTCCGTTTTACCCTTTATATAACTGGACAAAGACTTTTAGTATCCTGCTTTATATTATTGGCTGGTTTGCCCTCATACTTCATTTTATCCCTTCCTATAGCTTTTTAGTTGCCTTTAGTTGGATTTTAAAAGCTTCCCAATCATCCAAGTTCTCACTCACTTTTATTACCTTATATTGTCTGGTCCGGTCCGTAAAGACCACATTCCGGTTCACGGTCCGGTCCGTCGATTCCTTATTCTGCGTTTTCCTGTTTTCCCTTAATCCGTTGGGTGCCTTAATTGAGGCACCTGATTCTCATTAGACAATAGACAATAGGTGCAGGAGTAGGCCATTCAGCCCTTCAAGCCAGCATCACCATTCACTGTGATCATGGCTAGTCATCCACAATCAGTACACTTTTCCTGCCTTCTCCCCATATCCCTTCACTCCACTATCTTTAAGAGCTCTATCTAACTCTTTTTTGAAAGAATCCAGAGAATTGGCCTCCACTGCCTTCTGAGACAGAGCATTTCACAGAACCACAACCCTCTGTGCGAAGAAGTTTTTCCTCAACTCCGTTCTAAATTCTCTACCCCTTATTCTTAAACTGTGGCCTCTGGTTCTGGACTCCCCAACATCGGGAACATGTTTCCTGCCTCCAGCGCGTCCAATCCCTTAATAATCTTATATGTTTCAATCAGATCCCCTCTCATCCTTCTAAATTCCAGTGTATACAACCCCAGTCGCTCTAATCTTTCAACATATGACAGTCCCTCCATCCAGGAATTAACCTCATGAACCTGCGCTGCACTCCCTCAATAGCTAGAATGTCCTCCCTCAAACTTGGAGACCAAAACTGTACACAGTACTCCAGGTGTGGTCTCACCAGGGCCCTGTACAACTGCAGAAGGAATAAGAGTAAAATAAGAGTTAGGAATAAAACTTTCTCCTATACTCAATTCCTCTTGTTATGAAGGCCAACATACCATTAGCTTTCTTCACTACCTGCTGTACCTGCATGCTTACTTTCAGTGACTGATGAACAAGCACACCTAGATTTGGGCTGGCACATAAATACCTCTCAAACCAAGGATTCACTGCTGATCTGTTCCCTTCCCCTTCCTTCTGAAGCCTTGCCTGCATTCCCAGCAAGTTCAACTGCCAGAGTGAGGCTGGAGCCTTACTACACCAAGATAAGGAACTATCTACTGTTGAGTTTGGAACTATCTCTTTATGTCCCTGTGTTTAGTGTCCATGACAAAGAAGGATCTGGGCCCTAAGTCCTGTTCCCAAGGAGGGGTCCTGACTCTGTGTAAAGCCCGGCCCTAAGTCCTGTTTCCAAGGAGGGGTCCCAGCTCTGTGTTATGTGTTCCAAGTTCCAGGCGCTGTGTTCCAGTCCTGTCCAAGTCAAGGCTTTGTGGTCTCATCCTCTCCATGTCCCTCGTCCAGTCCAGGAGTCCCTTGGCAATTTACCTCGACAAGTGTCCTAGAAAGGGTCCCAGCCCTGCGCTCCAAGGAGTTCCAGCTCTGTACCCAACAGCCTAACCAAGCTGAGCCAAGCCAAACCTAGTCCAAGAGCCATTTCCTACCTTGGAGTGCCACGCCCTGCCCTGGAGTACCTCGTCCAGTCCACGTCCAAGGCTGAACGTCCAGTCCATGTCCAAGGCTCTGAGTGTCCAGTCCACGTCCAAGGCTCTGTGTTTCTGTGTTCCAAGACCAAGTCCAGGCGCCGTGTTCCAGCCCTGTCCAAATCTGAGCTTCGTGTCCTCATCTAGTTCCGGTGCCTTGCGCAGACCAGGAGTTCCTTGCCCAGCCTGGTGCTGGAGATTCCTCGTCCTGTGCTGGGGTATCTTGTCTTGTGCTGGAGTACCTCGTCCTGCCCTGTAGCCACGTCCTGTCCTTGACAAGATCCTAGTCCCGAGTCCTAGCCTAGACCCAGGTTCCGGTTCTGAGTCCCAACTAAGACCCAGGTTCCGGGTCCTTGTTCCTAGTCCAGGATCCTCGTTCCTAGTTCCCCGTCCGGGTCCTGTGTTTCTAGTCCAAGTCCTGGCCCAGGCCCTGAATCCTAGTCTCGTCCAAGTCCTGTGTCAATGTCCAGAGTCGTTTCTTCCTTACTCACCTTGCTATCTTGATAAACCTAGTCCTGTTCCTAGTACTTCAGTGTCTGTGTCTTGCACTTGGGTCCGCCATTCAACACCCACCTTATAACAGAACAGTCCAGCCATACATGGACCCAGCGACATAGAGACTGTTGTTTAACTCTCTCCATACTGGGTTCCCCCCTGTTGAATATCCCCCCACCCGCCTGGGTCGTCCATAGTCCAGGAAAGCCTGTTAGGTCGCCAGGAGGCTCCCACTGGGGGGGGAGGGGGTACTGTCATGGTGCAGTCCGTGAAGTCTGCATCCTGGTTCACAGTCCGGTCCGTCGATTCCTTATTCTGGGTTTTCCTGTTTTCCCTTGTTCCATTGGGTGCCTTAATTGAGGCACCTGATTCTCAGTTTGGGCTGGCACATAAATACCTCTCAAACCAAGGATTCGCTGCTGGACTGTTCCCTTCCCCTTCCTTCTGAAGCCTTGCCTGCATCCCCATCAAGTTCAACTGCCAGAGTGAGACTGGAACCTTGCCATGCCAAGATAAGGAATTACTGAGTTTGGAACTATCTCTTTGTGTTCCCATGTTTCGTGTCCGTATCAAAGAAGAGTCCCAGCCCTAGGTCCTGTTCCCAAGGAGAGGTCCTGACTCTGTGTAAAGCCCTGGCCCTAAGTCCTGTTCCCAAAGAGGGGTCCTGGCTCTGTGTTCCATTTTCCTGTGTTCCAAGTTCCAGGTGCCATGTTCCAGTCCCATCCAAGTCAAGGCTTCATGTTCTCGTCCTGTCCATGTGCCTCGTCCAGTCCAGGAGTCCCTCAGCAGTTTACCTCGGCAGTCCTCCTGGCCCTGTGTCCTAGAAAGGGTCCCAAACCTGCGCTCCAAGGAGGAGTCCCGGCTCTGTACCCAAGAGCCTAACCAAGCCAATTCCAAGAGCCGAGCCAAACCTAGTCCAAGAGCCTCGTCCTGCCCTGGAGTACCTCGTCCAGTCCACGTCCAAGGCTCTGAGCGTCCAGTCCACATCCAAGGCTCTGTGTTCCTGTGCTCCAAGACCAAGTCCAGGTGCCATGTTCCAGCCCTGTCCAAATCTGAGCTTCGTGTCCTCATCTAGTTTTGGTTCCTTGCCCAGCCCAGGAGTTCCTCACCCAGCCCGGTGCTGGAGATTCCTCGTCCTGTGCTGGAGTACCTCGTCCTGTCCTTGCCAAGATCCTAGTCCCGAGTCCTAGCCTAGACCTGGTTCTGGTTCCCAGTCAAGACCCAGGTTCCGAGTCCCAATCAAGATCCAGGTTCCAGGACCTTGTCCAGGCTCTGGTTCTGGAGTTCCATGTTCCTGGTCCAGGCTCCTCGTTCCCCGTCCGGGTCCTGTGTTTCTAGTCCAAGTCCTAGCCCAGGCTCTGAATCCTAGTCTCGTCCAGGGCCTGTGTCAATGTCCAGCGTTGTTTCTTCCTTACTCACCTTGCTATTTTGATAAACCTAGTCTTGTTCCTAGTACTTCAGTGTCTGTGTCTTGTACTTGGGTCTGCCATTCAACACCCACCTTATAATATATATGCCCTTTCCATGGCTTTTATGCGTCCTTAATTTCCCTTGTCAGCCACGGTTGCCTACCCCTGCCATTTGAGAACTAGTTTTTTTGTGGTACATGTCTATCCTGCGCCTTGTGAACTATTCCCAGAAACTTCAGCCATCTCTGCTCTTCCATCATCCCCGTCAGGAAAGCTGATGAAGACGAGGCAGTGAATGTTGTCTATATCGACTTCAGCAAGGCCTTTGACAAGGTCCCACCTGAAAGGTTGGTCAAAAGGGTTCAGTCACTTCACATTCAGGATGATGTAGTAATTTGGATTACATGTTGGCTTCATGGGAGAAACTAGAGAGTGGTAGTATATGGTTGTCTCCTTGACTAGAGGCCTGTGACAAGTGGAGTGCCACAGGGATTGGTGCTGTGTCTGTTGTTGTTTGCCATCTATATCAACGATCTGGATGATAATGTATTAAACTGGATGAGCAAATTTGAAGATAACACCAAGTAAGGGAGCATAATGAACAGCAAGGAAGAAGATCAAAGCTTGCAACAGGACCTGTATCAGCTTGAAAAATGGGCTGAAAATTGGCAGATGGAACTTAAAATTCAGCTGCTCAGTAACAACAGATCAAGCATTGCACCACATTGGAGCCATTGATGTGTTGTGCACTGAAGAATTTTTTACACATTTCTCAGAGTCTTCATGTGTTGGGTAATCCATCTCATTTGGGTAGAATTTTTGTTTTCCTTCACACT